>NC_064921.1:884055519-885550519 GCF_023897955.1 Schistocerca gregaria | reverse complement strand
GCTTGGTGTAGATGCATAGTCAGTATTTAGTGGGATTCTGTGGTGTTCAGCGATGAGTTTCGCTTGTGTTTGTGGTGGTCAGATTGACTCCAGCGTAGCTGCAGATCACCTGGTGAAGAGTCGCAGGAAGCAGCGATTCTCGAGACCCATATTTCTCCAACTACTGGACTCATGGTCTGGGGCGCAGTTGAATATGACAACAGAACTGACTATTTAATTGTTGAAGAGAGGCTGAATACTCTCCTGCATCTTGCAAGGATGATAAACCCTGTTGTCTTACCTTTAGTGACGAGATTACCAAATTGCATATTCCAGCAGGAAATTGCAAGACCTCATCTAGCAGTTCACGCCATACACGTGCTGACATATGTATGGATCCTAGACTGTCGTACGCGTCCTCGGATTTGTCACCCGTAGGAACATGTCTGAGAAGTGACGGCGAAGATGTATGCCTTCATACTAATCTCCAGCCTTCATGAACTGATACAGCAAGTGTTTGAAGCACGGGAAGGAATTCCCTAATCATTTGGAGGCTGTTTGCTTTCATATTAAAACGAATATAAGAATAAAACTTAAATGTATCAATGTTGCAGGGAACTAATTGATGTCAGCAACTCTGTTATGATTTTAAGAAACAATTTTCAATCCGTTTTTTCTAACATTTATTAGCACGACACATTTTGGCAGGGTGCTGTCATCACCAGTTCATTACAGTTACGTGTAGATTAATCTGAAGTCTGATGAGAATTATTTTCTGGGTGTGCCAGTGAGGTTATGTACCGAAATTTAACCCTGTACAGAAATATTCAGTATACCTTACATGAACTATATGTTTAAATCATTTCATTTAAGTATTTACCTATATTTTTGATGGGAAGTTATATACTAAAATAAATGAATGTTTCTGTACAGGGTTAAATTTCGGCACGTAATCTCACTGGAACACACAGCAAAGATCCTCATTACTTCAGACCGTAATACATCTGATGATGGCAGCGCGCTGTGAAATAGCTCATGCTAATACATATTATTAAAAATGAAAGGATAAAAATTATTGCGTAAATGAATGTAAGAGTATACTCGCGCCCAGGGGGTGGGGGGTCACACTTCACACTTACGGACGGGCTTCAGTTTAATCATTTTAATATGCGTTATGTAATGAACATTTCTACAAAGTTTGATAAATGTCGTGGTAGTTCATAGTGTAACACTTTACATTTCTGTTAATATATTTACTTGATCTGGGTACTTCTTGTATGTACTTTCTTAGTTGCCTCACGCTGTATAATTGAATCTTCGTGCGGGATTTTGCGGAAGTATTTGCGTAGCTGCTTTCCCCTTTCAAAGGCGCTTACAAAATTAGCGACATTTTTCAGGACTGACTACTTATCTTTCTGACTGTAGTGCTTGTCTTCTATTGCTTGGATACAAGGTGTGTGATTCATGCAACAGAACGTCCAACTGCCCACTAATAAATAACTTTACCTGTTTTTCCAGGTGTTCATTTTATACTGACTGCCCTCTGCAAGTTACATCATCCTAGTCCAGCTGGCTTCGACATCGACGAGACACTGGAAGGATCTGTCTTTCGTTAAACCGTTTATTTACCTACTTTGTTAACGGACACGAGACTGCTACGGTCGCAGGTTCGAATCCTGCCTCGGGCATGGATGTGTGTGATGTCCTTAGGTTAGTCAGGTTTAAGTAGTTCTAAGTTCTAGGGGACTGATGACCTCAGGTGTTAACTCCCATAGTGCTCAGAGCCATTTGACCCATTTTTTGTTAACGAACATAGCGTTCAGTCACATTCCTGCCACGATATTCAAACTGTGGTTAAATACAGCACGCGTGACAAAGTTACCAGCACGAGAATATCACCTCGGAGGAATCATCAGTCTGACAGCGGAAGCTAACGGGAACGCAGCTAATGAAAGCTAACTTGACTACCTGTCGGAATGCAATCTGCTGGCGACGTCGTAACACGGGCGGTTCACTTAACACACGCACACACATCGCTTTCTAAACCTCGAAAATCATCCTACAGGTAAAGGGTTTAAATGTAATGGTAAATCCAGTAATAAAGAAAAACACTTGTGATACTTTCCATAGTTACTAAAGGAACACTGTGATAGAGTCGTATGTTGCCGAGGTAGGAACTGCAGCACTCAGTAGCTATTTATGTTATCGGACTTATTTTATTATAATTTAATACCACTAAGGATAAAAAATAAGTTTCAAAAGTAGTGATTAGTAACCACAGTTCATTCCCCGCTAACTTACAAACATCGGTACCGTCCATCCGAAGAGTTCGCGACTGATTTTATTCCTTGCGTGTAAGGGACATTAGCGCAGTAGCTGCGGTGGCAACTTGAACTAACAACTGTAAATAAAAACGTCAGCTGTGAGCCGGCAGTGTTAACTACTGGACGTGCTACAGTAGTGTGTCAACGTTATTGTAGCACAAACTGCAGTGGAGCAACATCTCTAACTCAGGTTTTCAAGAAATTTCCAGAACGTTTTGAGGAAGATAGAAGTGTGTGCAAAGATTGTCCCGCACACCGTGACTCCCGAACAGGGACAGCGACTTGACTGAAATGAAAAACGCGAATAGTTTTTTCCTAACTACTCAAGTTGGTGTGAGGAATCTTTGAGACTGGAGATATACCATCACACTTTCGGAAGAATATCATCAAATCAATGACGGAGACAGCAACTGTAGAGACTTGCGAGAACTACTGCGCAGTCAGCTTATCAACTCATGCATGGCTGTTACTGACAAAAATAATACACAGTAGAATGAAAAAGAAAGTTGATGGCATATTACATGACGGTCTGTTTGGCTTTCAGAAGATAAAGTCCTAGGGAGACAATAACAGAGTTGCCACTGAAAAAGGAAGCAAGACACACGAAAAGCTGAGACATCCTCTCAGGATTTGTCGACGTCGAAAAATGACAACAATGGAAAATGATAAATGATATTCAAAATTCTGAGAAAAATAGGAATATGCTGTAGGGAAGGACGGATAATGTACATTACGTAAAGGACCAAGAGGAAACAACAAGAATGGAAGACAAAGAACTAAGTGCTCGAAATAAAGAGGATGGAAGGACAGGGATTCAGCATTTCGCCCTTGCTGTTCGTACACTTCGAAGAAGCAGTGATAAAAATACAAAATGGATACAGGATTGGAAGTAAAATTGAGGGTGAAAAAATAACCATGATAAATTTCGATGATGACATAGATGTCCTCACTCAAAACAAGGAAGAATTAAGGGAAATACCAACTGGAATCAACAATTAACGGAGACCAAAATGTGGACTGAAAGTAATCCGAAGAAAGATGACAATAATGAGAGGTAGGGCCATGGTTAGCACATTGGACTTGCATCCGGGAAACGACGGTTCATACCCGTGTCCGGTCATTCAGATTTAAGTTTTCCGTGATTTCCCTTAATCACTCCAAGAAACGGCCGGGATGGTTCCTTTGAAAGGGCACAGCCCATTTACTTTCCCATCCTTGACAATGTCCGAGCTTGTAGTGCTGCCTGTCTAATTACCTCGATGTCGACGGGACGTTTAACCCATTGTTCTTTTCTTCCTTGCCGGCCGCTGTAGCCGAGCGGTTCTAGACGCTTCAGTCCGACAGCGCGCTGCAGCTACGGTAGCAGGTTCGAATCCTGCCTCGGGGTTGGATGCGTGTGATGTCCTTAGGTTGGTTAGGTTTAAGTAGTTCTAAGTCTAGGGGACTGGTGACCTCAGATGTTAAATCCCATAGTGCTCAGAGCCATTTGAACCATTTTCTTTCCTTCCTTAAAGAAGCATAAATTAGATTAGCGAGACACTTAACATCGAAGTTGGTGAACGCAAAGAAGACGAAGTTAAGGAATGATACTGTCTTGGAAGCAAAATAAGACATGACGAACGAAACGAGGAGGACATAAAAAACGAAACAGCGTACCAAACAGGTCACTGTTGGCAAAGAGACGTCTAATAGTATAAAACGTCCGCCTTAATTTTAGGAAGAACTTTCTGAGAATGTACGTTTGGAGTAAACTATTGTATGGTGCGAAACACGGACTGTGGGAAAACCGGAAAAGAAAAGAATCGAAGCATTTGAAATGTGGTGCTGCAGAAGAATATTGAAAATTAGCTGGATCGATGAGGTAAGAAATGAGGAGCTTCTCCGCAGAACCGCCGAAACAAGAAATATACGCAGAACACTGACGAGAAGAATAGACAGGTTGATAGGACATCTGTTAAGACATCAGGAAATAACACCTGTGATAGTAGAGGGAGCCGGCCGTTGTGGCCGAGCGGTTTTAGGGGCTACAGTCCGGAACCGCGCTGCTGCTACGGACGCAGGTTCGAATCCTGCCTCAGGCATGGATGTGTGTGATGCTCTTAGGCTTGTTAGGTTTAAGTAGTTCTAAGTCTAGGGTACTGATGACCTCAGATGTTAAGTCCCATAGTGCTCAGAGCCATTTGAACCATATCAGAGGGAGTTACAGAAGGTAGAAACTATTGGGAAGCCAGAAAATGGAATGCATCCAACAAATAATTGAGAAGGGTGCAAGTGCCAGGCACAAGACAGGAACTGGTGATCGAACACATCTAACAAATCGGTAGACTGATAAAAGAAAAGAAATGCTCGATCTCGACGCGCACCATTTGGGACAGGAAAATAAAGGGAAGTAATGTAGAGATGGGTAGTTCGCGAACGAACGGGCGCAAAGGAACGGTTCACCAAGATGAACGAAATGAGCGAGGAATGAATTCCAAGGAACGACCGGTTCATAGTTCACTTCGGTCGCGGCGGTCACTTCGGCGGTTCTCGTTCCAGCTCGGTCGCGTGCTCGTCTCAGTCTCGGTCTCCCTCGGCCGCACTCGTCGTTCTTCGCATGACCACCTGTCTCAGTTCCACTGCCGACTGCTCCTAGTCAGTTCAGTATCCAGTTGTTCGTTTCGTTCACTGCGCTCATCTATTTCACATGTCTTACAAACTGTTCTTGCTCTTGGTTCTGGCTATTCAGCGTCCACGAACGGTAATCAAAAAGTATTTTATAGTTTCGTAAATTACATAAAAATTACGTTGTATGTAATAGGTACGTCTTTTTAGGTAACAAAAGGGTATATCAGCTCATTTCATTATATCGATGAACAGCAGAAGACATACTTACAGCAAGGCAAGTTTTGGTTGTTATTCATATATTTTTTGGTTTCATCAACTTGATTTAGCAGCTAACTTTCAATAATGTGCTTATTTTTAATGTAAAAAAATCCATATAGAACGATTTTCGTGTATCTTTCATATACAAAACATTACATTAGGAAGACTCTAATTAGTTTTAAGTTTGGTTGTTTCCAATTTGCATTATACGCTAGTTTGGTTTCTTCGGAAAAAAAAGAAAAAAAAAGGTTGTGTGGGTCATTTTGGCTCAGCAGGAAAAGCGGTGCTTCTCCATTTGAAAATACATAGATTGCCATAAAGTCATATTTACTTATTATCTCAAAAACATTTGTTCAGAAGGAGCTTTCAAACCAAAATCTTTATTTCTGCGAACTTAATTATTATTATTGCATTAACATTAATAATGCAACATAGAAACCTAATTTTTACTAAGTGACGCTAGTATGAGAAAACCACATTTTATTTTATGCTTCCATTATAGTCTCTACTTCGCCTACGAACTCAGAGACAACGTGAAGTATATATAGGGTGTAAACGATTATTGTTTACAACGTAGCATAGCTATGTAGTGGAAATCGAGACGAAGAATTTTATACAAGACACTTGTGGTTTATTAAGGTGGGAAACAGCCACCAACAGGTTTACAATACTACATGAGCTATAGCCCATGCGCGTCACGTGAGATTTTCATGTTCTCTTCTCCAGCTGTCTACACATCGTCATAGATTGTTTCGCAATTGTTGCTTGCATTAGCTTGTTATTTCTTCACTGCCTAGTTATTACATGTTTGTCTGTTTGTTGTATCTGCTCGTAACGGGCAACACATAGTCCGTAATTGGCGAGCACTCTGTACTCGGGGCCGGTTTACCGTGCGCCACCCTATATTATTTCCCAGCGATCAGCCACACAAGACTACGGTTGGCTAAACGACAGGTTCTGCAGAATCACAGAAATTACTTCTAAAAGTGTTAAGAATTCTGTAATGAATAAAAACTCTATACTCCAGGAGGGAGGCAAGTGCCCCCTCTTGGTGCCCTCCATCCTTCAGTCACCTACACTACTAGTTTTCAGTTTTTCATAAGAACCATATGCCAAGCACAAATGAACGGTGAACCAGAAAAAATGAACGGTTCCCAAAGAAGAACGATCAGCAGTGAACTAGTTCCCAAGGATGAACGAGTTTGCCCATCTCTAGAGTAATGTCAGTGGTGCACGAAGTACCATTCGACGTATACTGTAAAGTGACTTGCGGAATGTGGAAGTCGAAGGTGTACAGACAATCCAACGCGAAAAGCTGGCAGCTGACGCCACATCAAACGCTGAGTAGATTACCGCTGCACCTGATGTTATGGGCAGGCAGGCACGAGCAGTTAGTTCCCAGGGGCCCGCAGCGGGACCTTGGAATGCGGTGCGGCCGCTTCCCAAGGGACACGCATTCCACTGACGAACACTCAGACGACAACGTTTCAGTGAATCCTTCGCTTCGTACTAGACCTGAGTTTCAAAAACTACAATAAAGCCGGCCGAAGTGGCCGTGCGGTTCAGGGCGCTACAGTCTGGAACCGAGCGACCGCTACGTTCGCACGTTCAAATTCTGCCTCGGGCATGGTTGTGTGTAATGTCCTTAGGTTAGTTAGGATTAATTAGTTCTAAGTTCTAGGCGACTGATGACCTCAGAAGTTAAGTCGCATATTGCTCAGAGCCATTTGAACCATTTTTGAACCAATATACACAGTGGCGAAGAATCCCTTAAGGCTAAGGCTGAGCCAACCCAAAAAATTCCAAACTGAATTTAATCCGATCTGATGACAAACGCTCGTAAATTTTTTCAAATATTTTACGTTTTGCTCAGATGGCTCTGAGCACTATGGGATTTAATATCTGAAGTTATCAGTCCCCTAGAACTTTGAACTACTTAAACCTAACTAGCCTAAGGACATCACACACATCCATGCCCGTGGAAGGATTCGAATCTGCGACCGTAGCGGTCGCGCGGTTCCAGACTGAAGCGCCTAGAACCGCTCCGTCACTGCGGTCGGCATTTTACTTTTGAGCTTTGTATATGCACCCGCCAGTATAATGCACCACTCCTCTAGCTTTGCAACCAGTAGCTACTCGGAATTTCGTGTTTGGAACGAGCATGCGCAATTAGCCCGTTTCTTTCGGGTGTAAATTGGAAATTACTGGTTAGGTCTTATGAGACCAACCTGCTGAGGTAGTCGGACCCTAAGCCTACACACTACTTAGTCTAACTTAAAATAACTTACACTATGGACAACACACTCACCCATGCCCGATGGTGGACTCGAACCTCCAACGAGGGGGAAGCGCACGGACCGTGACTAGGCGCCTCAGACCACGCGGCTACCCTGCGCGGCATTTAGGTGGCGGACTGAGATTTCTATAGCCGGAAGAAGGTTTTTAAAAGCTGGCGTTTGATTTGTTTCTGCTTCTCGCCAGCAAGTAGATAGACGCCTAAGTGGAATGACAAGTCATGCAGCAGTTTGCTAGCTGAGAGTGCTACTTCACATCATCTAGTACACTAGCAGCAAGCAGGGCAGAATGAGTGACCATTAACTCTTAATTCGAGTGTTTATTTAAAACATACAGAGCAAAAACACATTCATAATTCACAGAAAATAAAAAGGGAATGCATTATTGGATTGTTGCGTCCACACTGATAGCTAAGTGCTCGCCGGCACGGTAGCTCAGCGTGTACGGTCAGAGGGTGTAGCTACCCTAAAACTAAGGATACGGATCAACGAATAAACTGAAAGGGTGTCATCGGACGTCCGCCACGAACAAATTCAACGAACAATATAAATCGAAATGAAACAAAAAAGTGGTCAGCGTGACGGATTGCCGTCCTAAAGGGCCCGGGTTCGGTTCTCACCTGGGTTGGGAATTTTTCCCCCTCAGGGACTGGGTATTGTGTTGCCTTCATCATCATTTCATCGCCACCCGGCGCGCAGGTCGCCCAATGTGGCGTCGAATGTAATAAGATCTGCACTAAGGCGGCCGGACCTGCCCCGTACGGGGCCTCCTGGTCAATTACGCCAAACGCTCATTTCCATTTGGTTGTTGCAAGATGATAGGAAATAGCCTAATTATTCTCTTTGTTCCTCAGATTAAAATTTAGTTCCTTATTTATTTTAGATGTTGGTAGTTCATATCGAGTGTTTAGATTTTCTTTGGTAGTACATATCGTGTGTGTAGATTTTCACATTAACTGTGCTAGACGTAATTAACGTGAGACGTGGAACATGACTTTCGTAGCAGAAATTTAGTAAGAAGTGGTAGTGATTAAATGATCATTGAAGTACATTTCGGTGTACCTTGACACGTCTGAAGTGTCATCGTCAGTTTATCTTGCCATTGTGTTGTCGAACGGAAAACTGTAAGTTATCTAATATCATCACCTTGTAACGTATGGTATTGCTGACTACCTCAGACTACCATTGACACGTCGATTTCATTACTGACTATTTTAATTGAAAACTCTGCACCTTCTCTAGTCTTTCTTTGTACAATTCCAAACGCCGGCCGCTGTGGTTCAGCCGTTCTAGGCGCTACACTCTGGAATCGCGCGACCTCTACGGTCACAGGTTCGAATCCTGCCTCGGGCATGGATGTATGTGATGTCCTTCGGTTAGTTAGGTTTAAGTAGTTATAACTTCTAGGGGACTGATGTCCTCAGAAGTTAAGTCCCATAGTACTCAGAGCCACTTGAACATTTGAACCAATTCCAAATCGTTGTTAAGTGGCAGCGTTTCAAGGAACAAACTGTTTTGCTTTTACTGTGTACTATTTGGAATGGAGAATGACGGTTTTGAATGGCGTAAGTGGGGAGGGCGAAGGGAGTCTACAAGATTTCCTTTCGAAAGCTAAACAGCACGACAGTCCATTCACATATCACATTAGTTGCTGAAACCAGCCAGCTAGGTCGGGTAAGAGTTGACCATGATCTTTCAGAAGCAACACGCCTGGAAGCTTTGAAACATAATGAGAAGCTTGATGGAAACACAAGTATAATGAAGAACTAATTTCGACTATCTGCTTTTTAAGAAGGCCCAAGTTAGCTCTTCGCGGTCATGACGCGTCTGAGTTTTCAGTAAATAAAGGAAATTATTTAAACTTTTGGATTCCTTGGCAGAAGAAGAACCATACATGACAGATCATATAGCAACCGATGGAGTATTTAAAGGCACTTCCTCTGTCACACAGAATTGATTAGTGGCTCGTATTACGGATGTAATTAAAGAACAAATTTCAAGTTAAGCTAAAAATAATTGCTTAGTATCAGTACAAGCCGAAGAAACAATAGCTGTCTCAAGTAGAAGTCAAATGAGTGTAATTCTTCGTTTTACAAATAACGAACCAGGAGAAATGCAAGACAGATTCATAGGGTTCTATGTTGTATCCAAAGACCAGAGTGCTCAAGGCATAGTCACTGTTTTGTTGCAAGTGCCAAGCAGTTGGAGTATTGATAAAAACAAATTAGTTGTTGTTGTTGTTGTGGTCTTCAGTCCTGAGACTGGTTTGATGCAGCTCTCCATGCTACTCTATCCTGTGCAAGCTTCTTCATCTCCCAGTAGCTACTGCAACCTACATCCTTCTGAATCTGCTTAGTGGATTCATCTCTTGGTCTCCCTCTACGATTTTTACCCTCTACGCTGCCCTCCAATGCTAAATTGGTGATCCCTTGATGCCTCAGAACATGTCCTACCAACCGATCCGTTCTTCTGGTCAAGCTGTGCCACAAACTTCTCCCCAATCCTATTCAATACTTCCTCATTAGTTATGTGATCTACCCATCTACTCTTCAGCATTCTTCTGTAGCACCACATTTCGAAAGCTTCTATTCTCTTCTTGTCCAAACTATTTATCGTCCATGTTTCATTTCCATACATGGCTACACTCCATACAAATACTTTCAGAAATGACTTCCTGACACTTAAATCTATACTCGATGTTAACAAATTCCTCTTCTTCAGAAACGCTTTCCTTGCCATTGCCAGTCTACATTTTATATCCTCTCTACTTCGACCATCATCAGTTATTTTGCTCCCCAAATAGCAAAACTCCTTTACTACTTAAGTGTCTCATTTCCTAATCTAATTCCTTCAGCATCACTCGACTTAATTCGACTACATTCCATTACCGTCGTTTTGCTTTTGTTGATGTTCATCTTATATCCTTCTTACAAGACACTGTCCATTCCGTTCAACTGCTCTTCCAAGTCATTTGCTGTCTCTGACAGAATTACAATGTCATCGGCAACCTCAAAGTTTTTATTTCTTCTCCATGGATTTTAATACCTACTCCGAATTTTTCTTTTGTTTCCTTCACTGCTTGCGCAATATACAGATTGAATAACATCGGGGAGAGACTACAACAAAGTAGTATCGTAAACATATGACGACTGCAGTGCAATAGGAGGGAAAAATTATGATGTCCACTCTATTGTGAAAGAAGCATATCCTCGGGCTCTCTTTATCCGACGCTAGGCACATTGGTTGAATCTAGTCCGCCTCTACGCTCTTAAAAATGTCACTCAAGTAAAAATTCTTGTGGCAATTCTACCAGGATTTCACGCACTTTTAGCCGTTCCAGTAAAAGAAGTGAACTTCTGGCGGAAAGAGGATTTGAACTACCAAGTCCTTGTAATTCTTTACATCAAGCAACTGGGCTAAACAGTACCCTGGATGATCAAAGTTTTCTTTTTCTACTTCAGCTGTACAAGTCTATCTTCCAGCTAGCAAGTATTTTGTTTGACATCTTGCAAAGTAAAACTGTGGACATGACATGCTGTAAGCTCTAAACTGGAAAATGCAACAAGCCTGTTGAAAGCCTAAGATATGAGGAAATTATTCTAAAGCCAATGGTGGAAGCTAAGAGCCTTATAAATTCAACAGAAGCAACTGAAATTAATTTTAAAGAACCAGAAGACAGTATTGGGAACTGAGAAGGCTAGCATTCGAAATAGTTGACAAAATAGTGGTCAACATGGAAACTAGATTCCAGAAGTTTCATGAAACAGCTTTCATGGAACTTGTAAGAGAGAAATCTTCTGAGGTTGTAGTAGGCCAAACAACTTCCCGACAGGTGAAGTTAAAAGACTAGTTAAAATACATACTTTCTTTGACAACGAAAAACTACAGGGGAGCTTACGTTTATATACAAAATTTAGGATAAATGTCTTCAGCCTCAGGATCTCCTTGAGTCCATTGTAAACAATGGATTAAAAAACATGCTCTTTGAATGTCTGACATTAGTGTCGTTGGTTCTTGCAATTCCAGCAACCATGGTGTCTTTCGAAAGAAGCACGAGTACATTAAAACGACTTAAAATCTACCTTCGGAACAAAATGACAAATGGCAGACTGTCAAACTTGGCGGTTTTGGCTATAGAGGAGGGAGCTGTGAAATCTTCCATCAAACTGTAGAGATTCATATCTTTTGTTATCGATGTTTACGCCTAGAAAACGGACAGGAGGATACAACTATACAGTACTGGCCATTAAAATTGCTACACCAAGAAGAAATGCAGATGATAAACGGGTATTCATTGGACAAATATATTATACTAGAACGGACATGTGATTACATTTTGACGCAATTTGGGTGCATAGATCCTGAGAAATCAGTACCCAGAACAACCACCAACGGCCGTAATAACGGCCTTGATACGCCTGGGCATTGAGTCAAACAGAGCCTGGATGGCGGGTACAGGTACAGCTGCCCATGCAGCTTCAACAGGACACCACAACTCATCAAGACTAGTGACTGGCGTATTGTGACGAGCCAGTTGCTCGGCCACCATTGACCAGACGACGTTTTCAATTGGTGAGAGATCTGGAGAGTGTGGTGGCCAGGGCAGCAGTCGAACATTTTCTGTATCCAGAAAGGCCCGTACAGGACGTGCAACACGCGGTCGTGCTTTAGCCTGCTGAAATGTAGGGTTTCGCAGGGATCGAATGAAGGGTAGAGCCATGGGTCGTATCACATCTGAAATGTAACGTCCACTGTTCAAAGTGCCGTCAATGCGAATAAGAGGTGACCGAGACGAGTAACCAATGGCACCCCATACCATCACGCCGGGTGATACGCCAGTATGGCGATGACGAATACACGCTTCCAATGTGCGTTCAGCGCGATGTCGCCAAACACGGATGCGAACATCATGATACTGTAAACAGAACCTGGATTCAACCGAAAAATTGACGTTTTGTCATTTGTGCACCCAGGTTCGTCGTTGAGTACACCTTCGCAGGTGCCACCTGTCTGTGATGCAGCGTCAAGGGTAACCGCAGCCACGGTTTCCGAGCTGATAGTCCGTGCTGCTGCAAACGCGTCGAACTGTTGGTGCAGATGGTTGTTGTCTTGCAAACGTCCGCATCTGTCGACTCAGGGATCGAGACGTGGTTGCACGATGCGTTACAGCCGTGCGGATAAGATGCCTGTCATCTCGACTGCTAGTGATACGAGGCCGTTGGGATCCAGCACGGCGTTCCGTATTACCCTCCTGAACCCACCGATTCCATATTCTGCTAAAAGTCATTGGATCTAGACAAACGCGAGCAGGAATGACGCGATACGATAAACCGCAATCGCGATAGGCTACAAGCCGACCTTTATCAAAGTCGGAAACGTGGTGGTACACATTTCTCCTCCTTACGTGAGGCATCACAACAACGTTTCACCAAGCAACGCCGGTCAACTGCTGCTTGTGTATGAGAAATCTGTTGGAAACTTTCCTCATGTCTGCACGTTGTAGGTGTCACGACCGGCGCCAACCTTGTGTGAGAGCTCTGAAAAGCTAATCATTTGCATATCACAGCGTCTTCTTCCTGTCGGTTAAATTTCGCGTCTGTAGCACGTCAGCTTCGTGGTGTAGCAATTTTAATGGCCAGTAGTGTAACTTGCGCATGACGTGTCACCTCCAGGCAACATAGCTTGGTAAAAGTTGCATTACACATAGAGAGAACTGCTACAGTATACTATGGAAGGTAACTGAGAGAAATGCGGGTTGAGACGAACAGAAATGACTTACGCAAAGACAAAAATTACACTGAAGTCGCCTCGATTATGGCTGTCACCTGGACATTACAAAAAGTGGGGTATGGTTGTTAGTAGGTTGTGTGACCACCAAGGACGGCAATGCATATTCCGCAACGTGCTCCCATGCTGACCACAAGGTTGGTGCGGAGTTCTTGTGGTAGGGCTCCCGCACTCGTTATCTTTGGCCAGAGAAGAGGTCGCGGGACTTCCTGCTGCCTTTCTGACGAATCCAACTACAAATCTGAGACGATATACCACAGGCACGCGATCTGAATAGAAGCGACTTGCGAGTAATACTGTCAAAAGCCCTTTGGGATTCTAGAAATATGCAATAAATTGAAGATTCTTTCAGGATAACGTTAATTGTTTTGTATATATGAAGAGCAAGTTGTGTTTGACAGGTCACACCAATATTCAAAATGGTAGCGGGAGTAATCCACTAAATTACAAGGGCACGTCATTAACATCGATATGCAGCAGGATTTTGGAACATATATTGTGTTCGTATATTATGAATTACCTCGAAGAGAAAGGTATACTGACACACAACCAACACGGATTTAGAAAACATCGTTCTTCTGAAACACGACTAGCTCTTTATTCGCATGAAGTGTTCAGTGCTATTGACAAGGGATTTCAAATTGATTCCGTATTTCTAGATTTCTAGAGGGCTTTTGACACTGAACCACATAAGCGGCTTCTAGTAAAATTGCATCCTTGTAGAATATCGTCTCAGTTATGCGATTGGATTCGTGGTTTTCTGTCAGAGAGGTCACAGTTCGTAGTAACTGACGGAAGGTGATCGAATAAACAGAACTGATTTCTGGCATTCCGAAAAGTAGTGTTATTGGCCTTATGCTATTCTTTATCTATTTAAACGATGTAGCAGACAATCTGAGCAGCCGTCTTAGGTTGTTCGCAGATGATGTTCTCGTTTATAGCCTAGTAAACTCATCAGAAGATCAAAAGAAATTGAAAAATAATTTAGAAAAGATACTTGGCTTTTGACTCTAAATAACGCAAAGTGTGAGGTCATCCACATGAGTGCTAAAAGGAATCCGTTAAAGTTAGGTTACACGATATATTAGTCTAATCTAAAGGCTGTAAATTCCATTACATGCCTAGGAATTACAATCACGCATAATTTAAATTGTAAAGAACACGTAGAGAATATTGTGAGGAAGGCAAACCAAAGACTGCGATGTACTGGCAGTACACTTAGAAAATGTAATAGATCTACCTAAGAGCGTGCCTACAAAATGGTTGAAATGGCTCTGAGCACTATGGGACTTAACTTCTGAGGTCATCAGTCCCCTAGAACGTACAACAACTTAAACCAAACTAACCAAAGGACATCACACACATCCATGCCCGAGGCAGGATTCGAACCTGGGACCGTAGCCATCGCGCGGTTCCAGACTGTAGCACCTAGAACCGCTCGGCCATTCCGGCTGCCTACACTGCGCTTGTTCTTCCTCTTTTGGAGTACTGCTACGCATTCTGGGATCCTTACCAGATAGGATCAGCAGAGTACATCGAGAAACTTCAGAGAAGAGGAGCACGTTTCGTATTATCCCGAAATAGGGAAGAGAGAATCACTGGTATGATACAGGATTTGGGATGGACACCAATAAAACAAAGGCGTTTTTCGTAGTGGTGGAATCTTCGCACGAAATTTCAATCACCAGCTTTCTCCTCCGAAAGCGAAAATATGTAGTTGACGCCGACGTAGGGAGAAACGATCATCGTAATAAAATAAGGGAAATCAGAACTCGCACGGAAAGATATAAGCGTTCGTTTTTGCCATGGGGTGTTCGAGAGTGGGATAATAGAGAATGCTGTTAATTATCTATAAAAACGATGTAGGAGACGATTTGAGCAGCCCTCTTAAGTTGTTTGCAGATGATGTTCTCGTTTATCGTCTAGTAAACTCATCAGAAAATCAAAATATTTCGAAAGTAATGTTCTTTGTACTGACTTGGCAGAAAATCCTAAGAAATTTTGGTCTTATGTCAAAGCGGTAGCTGGATCAAAACAAAGTGTCCAGACACTCTGTGACCAAAATGGTACTGAAACAGAGGACGACAGACTGAAGGTCGAAGTATTAAATGTCTTTTTCCAAAGCTGTTTCACAGAGAAGACTGCGCTGTAGTTCCTTCTCTAGATTGTAGAACAGATGACAAAATGGTAGATATCGAAATAGACGACAGAGGGACAGAGAAACAATTAAAATCGCTCAACCCAGGTAAGGCCGCTGGATCTGATGGGATACCAGTTCGATTTTACACAGAGTACGCGAAGGAACTTGCCCCCCTTTTTGCAGCGGTGTACCGTAGGTCTCTAGAAGAGCGAAGCGTTCCAAAGGATTGGAAAAGGGCATAGGTCATCCCCGTTTTCAAGAAGGGACGTCGAACAGATGTGCAGAACTATAGACCTATATCTCTAACGTCAGTCAGTTGTAGAATTTTGGAACACGTATTATGTTCGACTATAATGACTTTTCTGGAAACTAGAAATCTACTCTGTAGGAATCAGCATGGGTTTCGAAAAAGACGGTCGTGTCAAACCCAGCTTGCGCTATTAGTCCACGAGACTCAGAGGGCCATAGACACGGGTTCCCAGGTAGATGTCGTGTTTGTTGACTTCTGCAAGGCGTTCGATACAGTTCCCCACAGTCGTTTAATGAACGAAGTAAGAGCATATGGACTATCAGACCAATTGTGTGATTGGATTGAAGAGGTCCTAGATAACAGAACGCAGCATGTCATTCTCAATGGAGAGAAGTCTTCCGAAGTAAGAGTGATTTCAGGTGTACCGCAGGGGAGTGTCATAGGACCGTTGCTATTCACAATATACATAACTGACTTTGTGGATAACATCGGAAGTTCACTGAGGCCTTTTGCGGATGATACTGTGGTATATCGAGATGTTGTAACAATTTAAAATTGCACTGAAATGCAGGAGGATCTGCAGCGAATTGACGCATGATGCAGGGAATGGCAATTGAATCTCAATGTAGACAAGTGTAATGTGCTGCGAATACCTAGAAAGAAAAATCCCTTATCATTTAGCTGCTATATAGCAGGTCAGCATTTGGAAACAGTTAATTCCATAAATTATCTGGGAGTACGCATTAGGAGTGATTTAAAATGGAATGATCATATAAAGTTGATCGCCGGTAAAGCAGATGCCAGACTGAGATTCATTGGAAGAATCCTAAGGAAATGCAATCCGAAAACAAAGGAAGAAGGTTACAGTACGCTTGTTCGCCCACTGCTTGAGTACTGCTCGGCAGTGTGGGATCCGTACCAGATAGGGTTGATAGAACTGATAGAGAAGATGCAACGGAGAGCAGCGCGCTTCGTTACAGGATTATTTAGTAATCGCGAAAGCGTTACGGAGATTATAGATAAACTCCAGTGGAATTCTCTGCAGGAGAGACGCTCAGTAGCTCGGTACTGACTTTTGTTGAAGTTTCGAGATCATACCTTCACCGAGAAGTCAAGCAGTATATTGCTCCCTCCTACATATATCTCGCGAAGAGATCAATGAGGATAAAATGAGAGAAATTAGAGCCCATGCAGATGCATACCGACAGTTCTTCATTCCACGAACAATACGAGACTGGAATAGAAGGCAGAACCGATAGAGGTACTCAAGGTACACTCCGCCACACACCGTCAGGTGGCTTGCGGAGTATGGATGTAGATGTAGATTGTGAAGGTGGTTCGATGAACCCTCTGTCAGGCACTAAAGTGTGATTTGGAGAGCATCGATGTAGATGTAGAACGATATTTTGTGAATCCTGGCTTTGTGTCGATACATAGTTACGTAGGCATGCGACGCGGACCCACCGCGATTCTGACCAGACGGGTCCAAAGCGCAGAGGTAGTGAGTGCGGCCGCTTACCTGAGCATGGCGCGCTGGCGGTGTAAGGTGGGCGCTACTGCAGCCTTCCCGACTCCCGGCCGCGCGCCTCTGGACTGACTGCGGCACCAAGGCGGGCCGTACGCCCGAAAGAGCCAACCTGCTGGCGCGTGTTTATTGGGTGGGCCGGCCTGCTACTAATATCCCGACACCAGCTCCAAGGTCCTCCAGGGGCAATGCCACCACGGCGAAGAGACTGACCCGGCCGAGCGCGCATTCTCTGCCGAGTCCTCACCAGTGACTCGGGGCGCAACTGCAGTTCTCTGTTGCGTTTCGCGTGGAAAACATCGACTGCGTGCACGAGAATGGTAACTGACAAGGGGAGGCCGCCAATTGTGAAATTCGGATTCGATTCATACTGCGCATAATAAAAGCTCATGGCCAGAGGTCTAATGTGGCAAAGCACCAAGATGCACTTCTCAGCCGTTGTAGAGAAAATCGACAGTTAAATGAAACCGTTGCGGTGAAATACTCTCTACGATTTGTAGTTTTCTATAGCGTCCTGGCGCAGCGGTAAGCGCTCGGGTTCGTAATCCGAAGGTCGCCGGATCGAATCTCGCACCATGCAACCTTTTTTTAGTATTTGTTTTCTGTAATTCAAATATATCGTGTAAAAATTATTAAGACAATTAATAACATTTGTGAAATACAACTTTGTTTGCGGAAAACATAATCATGTTCGAAGACGCCAGTTTTTCCACGACAAACGACTTTCAACAACTTATTATATGCATAATTGTTGCAACTGATTGCCGGGAATTTTATATACTTGAATTACAAAAACCAAATACTAAAAAAAAGTTGCATGGCGCGAGATTCCATCCGGCGACCTTCGAATTACGAACCCGAGCGTTTACCGCTGCACCACGACGCTGTAGGAGATTGTAAATCGTAGAGAGTATTTCACCGCAACGGTTTCTTTTAACTGTCGATTTTCTCGACAACGGCTGAGAATCGCATCTTGGTGCTTTGCCACATTACACCTCTGGCCATGAGCTTTTATTATGCGCATTATGAATCGAATCTGAATTTCACAATTGGCGGCCACACCTAGTGAGTGGCTCCTGTAGACATGAACTGTCTTTTTCTTGTAACCTGTCTAACATTCTGCGTGGTGTCTGTTTGTTCTAAGTCGTGTCTCCCTACCACTTTCGCGCAACGACGCTCTGAGCGTGTTTTTTTAAGGGAATTGACTAGTTGGAACCTGGGACCTGTTGCTGGTAAGGAGACGCCAGACCACAGATGACATGTAGAGTTCAGAAGAGTTCAATGAGACTAGCGATGATATAATCAAACACTTAATGATTTCAGCGTCAGCTCCACTGCACTCCCTGTAAAAGAATCTTAATACTAACTAAATTTAGTGAAAGGGGTTCAAGGCTTTCCTATTTTTAGTTAGATGGTAAAATAACGTCGAAGAAGCAGTTAAGTTTACCTTTGGAAATTTTATTTTACTCACAAAACATTGTTTATAAATTGCACTATTGATGAAAGGAAATATTTTAATACAGGATGATAAAAACCAACTGCGTTCAACAAAAATGTGAACGAATATTCCCTGAATGGGTTTCCAAGTTCTACAATGGATCGAAGGATGACCTATGCCATATCACATCTATAATCTAGGTTTAAGTTTCATAAGAGAGAAACCTATCCAAATGATCTACAGTGACCCTCAATTACCTTTAATTACTTATTTAATTTGTCGTAAATTACAGTGGCTGATGTGGCTTCTCAATAATTATATAACAGAAAAATCAACGCGTTTAAGATTTTAACTTCAGATAGCAAATGTGAATTCCATGAGCTGTAATTGACGATCGACACTATTATTGCGTAAAAAGGAGATGTAACAGGTGAGACTTCTGCAGTTCTGAGTGAAGCATTATGCGCTGTTATGCGGCATCGCGTGCGTTCATTACCTTGACGGTGTTTAGGCAGCATCAGGGGGCGGCGGACTGCGAAGCTCCACACAGCTCGCCGTTTCGGAAGCAACTCTCTTCTAACTTCTCCTTACTACAATTTACTGAAGTCGGTTTAAGAAAAAGGCATCTGGCTGTTTTTTCAACTGACCAATCAGGGTCTCATTGTTAGCCTGAAGTTCCGCCTACAAAAATTCTGTCTTTCCAATGAGTAACGTTATACTTTTCGTGGTGGGGCAATGTTTTTAATGTTTGCTACGTAACAGAGACGCGAAAAAGTCTCACGCTAAAACTTGCAGCTGGTGTGGTCCTTCTAGTGTTATTGTAAGATCTATACTGTTCTTCTGGAGGGCTCTATCTTTTAACATGGGCTGGTGGGTGGTCCTGGTGGTCGGCAGGCGATGTGGGTGTCCGTCCCTTATCGTAGGGCCTTCTAGCTCACACGGTTCTGCTCTCGGATTCTATTCTCGTTTCTCCCCTCGGAACTGCGTCTGTTTCACGGTGGGAAGGTATTACATGCATTTAGGCGTTCTTGTGTTAGTCTGTGGTATTCCATTTGCTCACTTATTGATCGTATTACTTTGGTTAATTTAATCTCAGGATTTATTCTGAGCTATCATGTCAGGGTTTTCATGGAAGGTGTTGGAATTGTCAGACACCTTACACCTGTGTACTTAGACCGTAGACACTTCTTCTTTCAGAAGGCTCACAGTTTGAAGTAACTTTCGGTACGCCATCAAACGAAACCCCAATGAATCCGTACAATCATCAAGCAGTAAAGGAAACTAACAACAGCTCTCAAAATGAATTTAAATGCCCAGTCAAGAAATAAAACTTCAAGAGTTGCCGCTCAAATTGCTACTTGTCACAGATGGCAGCTGTACGGAATGTACAGTGTCTTGAAAAAAGTACACTACTGGCCATTAAAATTGCTACACCAAGAAGATGACGTGCTACAGACGCGAAATTTAACCGACAGGAAGAAGATGCTGTGCTATGCAAAATGATCAGCTTTTCAGAGCTCTCACACAAGGATGGCGCCGGTCGCGACACCTACAACGTGCTGACATGAGGAAAGTTTCCAACAGATTTCTCATACACAAGCAGTAGTCGACCGGCGTTGCCTGGTGAAACGTTGTTGTGATGCCTCACGTAAGGAGGAGAAATGCGTACCATCACGTTTCCGACTTTGATAAAGGTCGGGTTGTAGCCTATCGCGATTGCAGTTTATCGTATCGCGTCATTCCTGCTCGCGTTTGTCTAGATCCAATGACTGTTAGCAGCATATAGAATCAGTGCGTTCAGGAGGGTAATACGGAACGCCATGCTGGATCCCAGCGGCCTCGTATCACTAGCAGTCGAGATGACAGGCATCTTATCCGCATTGCTGTAACGGATCGTGCAGCTACGTCTCGATCCCTCAGTCAACAGATGGGGACGTTTGCAAGACAACAACCATCTGCACGAACAGTTCGACGACGTTTGCAGCTGCGTGGACTATCAGCTCGGAGACCATGGCAGCGGCTACCCTTGACGCTGCATCACAGATAGGAGCGCCTGCGATGGTGTAGTCAACGACGAACCTGGGTGCACAATGCAAAAAGTCATTTTTTCGGATGAATCCAGGTTCTGTTTACAGCATCATGGTGGTCGTACCCGGTTTGGCGACAGCGCGGTGAACGCACATTGGAAGCGTGTATTCGTCATCTCCATACTAACGTATCACCCGGTGTGATGGTATGGGGTGCCATTAGTTACACATCTCGGTAATTGTTACGACCCATGGCTCTACCCTTCATTCGATCGCTGCGAAACCCTACATTTCAGCAGGATAATGCACGACCGCATGTTGCAGGTCCCGTACGGGCCTTTCTGGTTACAGAAAATGTTCGACTGCTGCTCTGGCCAGCACGCTCTCCAGATCTCTCAGCAACTGAAAACGTCCGGTCAAAGGTGGCCGAGCAACTGGCTGGTCACAATACACCAGTCACTACTCTTGTTGAACTGTGGTATCGTGTTAACCCTAGCATTACCAACGGGGGGGGCCTCGTAGGCCCACTGACTCAGTTTTTCTATGTTGTATCCACACCCTTTGATATATGAACTTGAAAGCAAAGGTAATTGTTCGTTATTGAATGTACTATTGAGACATTACAGAATTTCGGAATAAAAATGTAATTAAAATTCATTTAGTTGATTTAATTCTCTGTGGGCCTTAGAAGCCCACCCGTTGGTAATAGCAAGGAAAGATTTACGAGGTTGAGTCTTTCGTTTCAAATTCTTACCATGAAACGGATTTTGGCATTGTTGCCTTCAGACATATTATTATGAAGCGGACCATTGTTATTTTCAGTGTTTCTGCTGCTGTTGAACCAGCAACATGAGTGGACAACGTTTACGTGATAGTTCCATTGAAAGAGTGCTAGAAGAAGTTTTGAACGAATCAGATTTAGAGGAAAGTGAAGTGGATGATGATGTGGAAGAAATTAGAACTGATTCATCGTCTGAGAATGAAGATGAGGTTGAAGCCAATCCACCAGATGATAATGATACGGAATGTGATAAATTCATTGCAAAAAGTGGACGAGAGTATATTACGAAGCCATCTCGACAATATCGGCGTTCTGTACAAAATATAGTGCGAGAAAGAATGGGGCTAGGACAACAAGGAAGAATTGCGTCTCCAAAAGAGGCTATAGAGCTCTTTTTTACACCTCAAATTATGAATCTAATAAAACTACACTCAAATGAAGAGGCTTCTCGACTAGGTATTCAGCACACAGATGAAGATGAGTTATTTTGTTATATAGGACTCTTGCTAATCATGGGTTCAAATCATGACAATAAGATACCTGTCCAAGATTTATGGTCTTTGCTTCAGGGCCGACAAGTGTACTATGGATCAATGAGTCGGACCCGATTTTTCGAATTGACTAAAATATTGAGGTTTGATGATAAGAACACAAGAGAAATTCGTCGCCAGACTGACAAGTTTGCTCCAATGAGCGAAATTTTTGAAAGCTTCAATTCTTCACTTCCATTGTATTTCATTCCTGGTCTACATACAACAGTGGATGAGATGTTGTCTTTGTTCCGTGGTCGCTGTCCATTCAGGGTGTTTCTAAAAGAAAAACCTGGAAAATACGGCATTCTAATTCGAATGCTGTCTGTGAGACTAGATACACTCCTGGAAATGGAAAAAAGAACACATTGACACCGGTGTGTAAGACCCACCATACTTGATCCGGACACTGCGAGATGGCTGTACAAGCAATGATCACACGCACGGCACAGCGGACACACCAGGAACCGCGGTGTTGGCCGTCGAATGGCGCTAGCTGCGCAGCATTTGTGCACCGCCGCCGTCAGTGTCAGCCAGTTTGCCGTGCCATACGGAGCTCCATCGCAGTCTTTAACACTGGTAGCATGCCGCGACAGCGTGGACGTGAACCGTATGTGCAGTTGACGGACTTTGAGCGAGGGCGTATAGTGGGCATGCGGGAGGCCGGGTGGACGTACCGCCGAATTGCTCAACACGTGTAGCGTGAGGTCTCCACAGTACATCGATGTTGTCGCCAGTGGTCGGCGGAATGTGCACGTGCCCGTCGATCTGGGACCGGACCGCAGCGACGCACGGATGCACGCCAAGACCGTAGGATCCTACGCAATGCCGTAGGGGACCGCACCGCCACTACCCAGCAAATCAGGGACACTGTTGCTCCTGGGGTATCGGCGGGGACCATTCGCAACCGTCTCCATGAAGCCGGGCTACGGTCCCGCACACCGTTAGGCCGTCTTCCGCTCACGCCCCAACATCGTGCAGCCCGCCTCCAGTGGTGTCGCGACAGGCGTGAATGGAGGAACGAATGGAGACGTGTCGTCTTCAGCGATGAGAGTCGCTTCTGCCTTGGTGCCAATGATGGTCGTATGCATGTTTGGCGCCGTGCAGGTGAGCGCCACAATCAGGACTGCATACGACCGAGGCACACAGGGCCAACACCCGGCATCATGGTGTGGGGAGCGATCTCCTACACTGGCCGTACACCTCTGGTGATCGTCGAGGGGACACTGAATAGTGCACGGTACATCCAAACCGTCATCGAACCCATCGTTCTACCATTCCTAGACCGGCAAGGGAACTTGCTGTTCCAACAGGACAATGCACGTCCGCATGTATCCCGTGCCACCCAACGTGCTCTAGAAGGTGTAAGTCAACTACCCTGGCCAGCAAGATCTCCGGATCTGTCCCCCATTGAGCATGTTTGGGACTGGATGAAGCGTCGTCTCACGTTGTCTGCACGTCCAGTACGAACGCTGGTCCAACTGAGGCGCCAGGTGGAAATGGCATGGCAAGCCGTTCCACAGGACAACATCCAGCATCTCTACGATCGTCTCCATGGGAGAATAGCAGCCTGCATTGCTGCGAAAGGTGGATATACACTGTACTAGTGGCGACATTGTGCA
Organism: Schistocerca gregaria; assembly: GCF_023897955.1. NCBI lineage: Eukaryota > Metazoa > Arthropoda > Insecta > Orthoptera > Acrididae > Schistocerca > Schistocerca gregaria. The sequence goes on along the minus strand of NC_064921.1, from coordinate 885,526,957 downwards.
TGCTCTGTTGCCTGTGTCTATGTGCCTGTGGTTCTGTCAGTGTGATCATGTGATGTATCTGACCCCAGGAATGTGTCAATAAAGTTTCCCCTTCCTGGGACAATGAATTCACGGTGTTTTTATTTCAATTTCCAGGAGTATATGTGATCAGCATGGACATCTATACAGGCAAGTCAGGAAATACACAGCATTCAAATGGACCGATGGAAATTGTAAAGAGACTAATAAAACCTATTGAAAAATCAGTCCGTAATGTTACCATAGATCGGTACTATACTTCAGAGGAGCTTGCTGAGACTCTATGGAACGATTTTCACCTCACACTTGTTGGCACCCTACGTCTAACAGACGACACATACCTGAAGAGCTGAAGACTACAACTCTCCGCAGTTTACACTCTTCAATCTTTGCTTATACTGACCCTCAGACACAGAGGCCACCAGTTACTCTTGCATCAACGCTAGTCCGCGAGAAGCCAAAGCGACTGCTGTTGATGCTTTCAACTTATCACTCAGAAGGGGTGTTGAATGAAGACTCAAAAAAGACTAACATAAATCTTTTTTATAATTCAGCAAAGGGAGGCGTGGACACCATAGACCAGATGGCAAGACACTAAAGCACAAAGAGAGGAATAAGAAGAAGGCCTTTGTCCCTCTTCTATACACTCATTGACATAGCAGGAATAAATGCATATTCACTCTTCCTCCTCAACTTTCCGAATTGGAAAAAGAATTTGCTAAACCGCAGAAGGGTTTTTATCACTAACTTAGGTCTCGAACTAATAAGATCTCAAGTAGATAAACGGGCACAAAATTTATATGGACTTCAGAAGCCAGTAATAATGGCAATGGAAAGCATCACACAACGGAAGCTCAGCTGCTCTGTAGAACCATCATCCTCAACAGCAGAACCAGGAGCACGTGGACGGTGCCACCTATGCTGCCAAGAAGCTGCATCTAAAAAGATCAAGTACAACAAGCTGGGAAAGTCAACTGTTACCTGCTCTCAGTGCCACAAACACGTCTGTGGGAAACACTGCAGGAAGACAGTGTTGTGTGAAAAATGCGTTGCAGAATGAGACAGTAAATTTTGTTTGCTTCAAGTAGTGTATCGAATTAAAAAAGTCGTTTTGATAAGAAAACACTATTTTGAAACATTACTCCAAAAAATATATAAACTGAATCTCGTAATTTGTTCATTTTATTCCTATTATAATAACATCTTTCATTATCCAGTATACAAAAACAATGTCTAAGCATTTTGAATTGTTATTAGAGGTATCAGAAGTAAATAAACTTGATTTATGATAAAATAAATTGTGGTATTCTTTATGGGCCTTTGAGGCCCCCCCGTTGGAATTACATGTAACAAAAAATACGTTGGTAATGCTAGGGTTAAAGCTGCATGGGCAGCTGTACCTGTACACGCCATGCAAGCTCTGTTCGACTCAATGCCCAGGCGTATCAAGGCCGTTATTAAGGCCAGAGGTGGCTGTCCTGGGTACTGTTTTCTCAGGATCTATGCACCCAGAGTGCGTGAAAATGTAGTCACATGTCAGTTCTAGTATAATATATTTGTCCAATGAACACCCGTTTATCATCTGCATTTCTTCTTGGTGTAGCAATTTTAATGGCCAGTAGTGTATATGAATAACGTTAAATCCTTTTTCTCTCCTTCATGCTTCAACGATATTCATCTTCTAATCAGAAACATGGATTTCATAGCCCAGGTTTCATCACTAGAGATAAGAAAGGCATTTTGATATATGACAAGGAGGTAATTGTAGAAGCATGAAAAGAGTACTTCTGACAACTCTTGAATCGCTCAGACCCAGATGAGACATTAGCTGCAGGACCCACGGAGGAACAGAAAGATGAATAAGAATGGGAAGTGGCTGAAGAAGATGTGAAGATTGCGATCAAAAGACTCAGAAAAAAAGAAATCCCAGGTAGGACAGTATAGCAGGAGAATCAATCAAATAGGGACGCGAGAGATATACAAACTGATCCAGTTGATATTGAAGAATGAGACATTACCAGAAATTGACCAGAATGGAAATTGATCACAATATTCCCGATATACAAGAAGGGAAGCAAAATAGAATGTGATCACTGGAGTTTACTCAGTTTAACCTACAACTGTCTATCATTATCCTCACTGAATCACAACCATTCATAGACAACAAATCAGACATTGCCTGAAGAATGGAAATTGACCATAATAAGCCCAATATGCAAGAAGGAACCCAAATTGGAATGTCGTAAGTACAGAGGTATCACTATGGTGAGTTTGACCTACGTGCACTGTCTGTCATTATCCTCAGAAATAACAACCCTTCGTAGAAAACAACATACAGAAGGACCAGAAACACCCTGTACACGATCACTTACAACAGTGACCGAAACGTCGGTAGTATTACATATTGACAATGCGATCACAAACCCATAAAATTTTATTGACTGTGACAATGGCCGCGGAAGCCTACGTTTACGATGCCTGTAGTTCACCCTTTCACTCTAAGACAGTTGTTTTCATCCGTGCATAAAATGGTTCAAATGACTCTGAGCACTATGGGACTGCCGTGGTCATCAGTCCCCTAGAACTTTGAACTACTCAAACCTAACTAACCTAAGGACATCACACACATCCATGCCCGAGGCAGGATTCGAACCTGCGACCGTAGCGGTCGCGCGGTTCCAGACTGTAGCGCCTAGAACCGCTCGTCCACCCTGGCCGACCATCGTGCATACGACAACATCCACAAAAATAACCTATAACACGTAATGCGTCACTTCAGAATGTCTGAGAAGCTAGCGAGAATGGTGCAATCTTGAACGGATGGGTCAAGGGCAGCAGTGCATTCCCGAGGACTCACGTCAGAAACGTTCGATATTGAGACACGTCAAAGGCAACGGAATGCTCTCTCGTGTGTTCTGTTCAACGTCATCTTACGGAAAGTGATAAAAGAATGTACGTAACAGGACTGGACACTGACGTACAGATACACCGTAATTTCAGTGCCTCGATATGCAGACGATACAGAACTACTAAGTGAATCAAACTTTGAGTTGAAGGAAATGTAACAGTAAATGAACAACTACCCACGGAAGGTGGGACTAAAAGTGAATCGAGACTAAACGGAGTCCATGCAATTAGCAAGAAGACAAAAGCAGAAAGAACTTCTTGAGAGTTAGTTAGTTCGTTACTTAGTTATTTCGATTCTTTTTAGAAATGATGTGGAACGAGTCAGTTTACAGGATATGTATCCATGACTGGCGATAACGTTAATGAACACATTATTATTTTTAATCCTACTCACTAAACTACATTTAATTTTATTTATTTAGTTATTTATTTTATTTACTGGCTATCGTGTTTTGAAGCAGAAATTTGTCATTGGAATAGATGGTACTGTCCTGGAGGAATGATTCTAAATTAAATTTAAAACTTGGTTGTTACTGGGATGACCAAAGATTTTTGTTGCTGCATATTGAACTCCTATCTGAGACATTGACAGCTTTAACAATGGGTAACAAAGGTCATTTTTCCTTCTAGTGTTGTTGGCATGGACATTACAGATCTTCTCAAATTATGATGGATTGTTTATAACGAATTTCACCAGCGGGTATATGGATTGTAACGGCGCAGTTAAAATGCCTAGCTCCTTGAAGACGTTAGTGGGTGAATATCACATTACTCTTACTGCTCTCTTTTTTGCAATCACTTATCTGTTTCTAAGTGACGGGATTCCCCTAGAAAATTACTCCCTAATACATTATTGAAGTGGAAATATCCAAAATACGTCAGATTAGCAATTATACGAAGAATAACAGTAGCTGATCGTAATAGTTTGTGAAGCTCAGTAATATGCTTCTTCCAGTTCAAGTTTTCAATAATATTCACACCTAAAAAGTATAGAGCATTCTACCCCGTTTGCTGACTCATGGTCATGTGCTACATCAATTGTTGGCCTGACAATATCTGTTGTGGAGAACTGAACGTAGTGTGTCTTTTTTTTTCAAAACTTAGGGACAGTCTGTTTTGAGAGAACCACTTAATAATTCTTCGGGAAACATCATTTAGCAACTCTTCTGTTGCTTCCTGTCTTATGGAATTTATTAGAATACTAACATCGCCTGAAAAGAGTCCAAATTTTGCTAGCTGAATGGTATGTGGAAAGTCATTTATCATAACACTTCCGGAAAAATATTAGTGCACCTGGAAAGAGGACATCGATTTTGATCCGATGACGGCATGTACGACCTGTTGGATAGTAGATGTACTGATAATAGTTTCATAGTAGTCCACTTACAGATGGCGTAGTGGTATAGCTATTAGAGCGCCTTCTGTGAGCCGGCCAGAGTGACCGTGCGGTTCTTTGCGCTACAGTCTGGAACCGAGCGACCGCTACGGTCGCAGGTTCGAATCCTGTCTCGGGCTTGGATGTGTGTGATGTCCTTAGGTTAGTTACGTTTAATTAGTTCTAAGTTCTAGGCGACTGATGACGTCAGTAGTTCAGTCGCATAGTGCTCAGAGCCATCTGAGCCATTTTTTTCGCCTTCTGTGTCTACCCTTTATGAGGGAATGCTCACAGCCAGAAGATTCAGTATGGTGTAATCGTTTAAAGTAATTGGGCAACCATGCCACGGAGACCCACGCACTCGTCCTTCCTACAGCCACTGAGCGAAAGTAGTCAAATTGTGGCCTTCCGAGTGGCGAGATGGTCCCTTCGGAGAACTGCCAAACAAGTTGGACGTGCTGCGTCAGTTGCGCAACGGTGATGGTATCAATGGTTAGGTGAACGTTCTCACATCCGTAGTCCACATCTGTATGTCCACGCAGCACAGATGTCCGCAAGGATAGTCGTATTGTAAGGGGAGCAGTGGCAGTTCACACAGCTAGCACAACACAGATAAGAGGGCTTGTGAAGCCAGCCGTGTCAACACGAACCGGTTATTAGGAGTGTGACTGCGGGCACTCACACCTCTAGGCCGTCTTCCACTGAAGCCACGGCATCGAAGTAGCGCCACTGGAGTCGTCAGAGGATCACTTGAAAGATGCAATGGCTCGCCGTGGTCTTCAGTGATGAAAGCAGATTTTTGCGTGCTCGCAAGCGATCGTCGTTCGCCCGTACGACATAGACCTGGTGGGTGCTGTCTCGTAGAGGGCATTCATCCAAGCCACAGAGGTCCCGCTCCAGGCCTTATCGTCTGGGGTGTGATAAGCTATACCTCTCGTTCACCTTTGGAGTTTCTGAAGGGGATGCTAACCAGCACTCGGTAGGTGCAGAATGTTTTTAGACTTGTTTCTTGTAGTGGCCATTTTCGCGGCAGCTGTATATAAATTGCAGTTGTTTCAAAGAAAATGCCTTTTTTGCATGCTGCACATCGAACTTTTTATTTTTATTTATGCACCGAGACGCGTTTTGATTTTTTTACAAGGCAACTTCAGTTGGTGTCCTGAAATATTACATGACTTGTCCATTTTTACACGTAGGTTATGGTTTCACGTCTAGGTTATAGATTTAAAAACAGTTCCTTAACTTTTTTTATGAAATAGAAAGGTACTTACAGGTAACTTCTAATTCATTGCATCTAACCAAACTGCTTTTTCTCATCTGGCAACCAGGAGTACACCTTACAGTTCACTGTTCACTGTTTACGTTACACATCACTGTAACTGTCATCTTTTTGATACAGAGTTTCATTTGATTTTCTAAGTGTTACCAACATTCTCAGGTTTCTGCATTCAACTCTTTTGTATATATATATATATATATATATATATATATATATATATATATATATATATATATATATGTGTGTGTGTGTGTGTGTGTGTGTGTGTACTATTTTTTTATTCTTAAAAATAATAATAATTATTATCATTATTATTATATTTTCCTGTTTATACTTATGAAAGGAATCAGATGTGTAACCATTTATTGGGATTTCTGTCTATTACTTGATCAGTGTAAACAGTGAGTTGTTAGTCATATTTACTTGGTCATTTAGTAGTTGTTTGTTTTCAGGCTTTGTTTTGTATGTATGGTAATTTTCCTGTAATGATTGGAGATGTCTTTCATTACTTATTCTAATTATTTTCTTATCAATTCCTCTTGTAGTAAGTTTGTGGTTATTTTTTCTCAAATGTACTGCAAAAGTTGAGTGGCTCGTTCCATATTTCCATGCTCTGATATGTTCTTTGTACCGGGTGTCAAATGTTCTGCTGGTTTGCCCTATATACCTTCCATCACATGTGCTGCACTGTAGTTGGTATATCCCTGCTGTTTTGTAGATATCTACGTTTTGTGTTATTTTTGGAATGTGCCTTTGGATTGAATTGTGTGTTATGAATGCTATGTTTATCCCTTGACTTTTGAAAATGTTTGTTATTTTACGTGTGAGTTTGTGCTTGTATGTCATTGTTTACCATCTTGAATCTTCTTTTCTGTTTTCCCGTATTTTTTGTGTCGTTTTTGTTCTGCCACTGTTTGTGTAGTGTTTTGTTGTACTGTTGTTAGACTCGTTCTTTTGCCGTTCTCGCAACAGAAAGTGATGTGTTGTTCCAACAGGATAACGCTCGCCCACGCACTGCCCGTGAAAGAACGTGATCTGCAAGACGTGCAGCAACTTCGCTGGCCAGCACGATCCCCGGACTTGTCTCCATTCGAGTACGTGTGGGATATGGTGGGACGAGAAGTGGCTGGTGGGACGAGAAGTGGCTCGTGGGACTCGTCAACCAACAACTCTTGAAGAGCTACGTGAACAGGTCGAGCAGGGGTGGCGTAACGTATCCCAGGGCAGAATGCGCCATCTGTACGATCGGCTGGATGACAGAGTCAGGGCCCGCACTGCCGCCCATGGAGGGTACACAACGTACTAATACTGGCGTTTCAGCGTGGGTCCATACCTGCTGCTTCAGAATCGCTCGTACTGTTGATTTGTAAATGTACGCTACTGGCCATTAAAACTGCTACACCACGAAGATGACGTGCTACAGACGCGAAATTTCACCGACAGGAAGAAGATTCTGTGATACGGTAATGATTACCTTTTCAGAGCATTCACTCAAGTTTCGCGCCGGTGGCGACACCTACAACGTGCTGACATGAGGAAAGTTTCCAACCGATTTCTCATACACAAACAGCAGTTGACTGGCGCCGCCTTGTGAAACGTTATTGTGATGCCTCGTGTGAGGAGGAGAAATGCGTACCATCACGTTTCCGACTTTGGTAAAGGTAGGATTGCAGCCTAATGCGATTGCGGTTTATCATATTGCGACATTGCTACTCGTGTTGGTCGCAATTCAATGACTGTTTGCAGAATATGGAATCGGTGGCTTCAAGTGGTAATATGGAACGCCGTGCTGGATCCCAACGGGCTCGAATCACTAGCAGTCGAGATGACAGGCATCTTATCTGCATGGCTGTAGCGGATCGTGCAGCCACGTCTCGATCCCTGAGTCAACAGATGGGGACGTTTGCAAGACAACAACCATCTGCACGAATAGTTCGACGACGTTTGCAGCAGCATGGACTATCAGCTCGGAGACCATGGCTGCAGTTACCCTTGACGCTGTATCACAGACAGGAGCGCCTGCGATGGTGTACTCAACGACGAACCTGGGTGCACGAATGACAAAACGTCATTTTTTCCGATGAATCCGGGTTCTGTTTACAGCATCATGATGCTCGCATCCATGTTTGGCGACATTGCGGTGAACGCACATTGGAAGCGTGTATTCGTCATCGCCATACTGGCGTATCACCCGGCGTGATGGTATGGAGTGCCATTGGTTACACGTCTCGGTCAACCCTTGTTTGCATTGACGGTACTTTGAACAGTGGATTTTACATTTCAGATATGTTACAACTTGTGGCTCTACCCTTCATTCGATCCCTGTGAAACCCTACATTTCAGCAAGATAATGTACGACCGCATGTTGCAGGTGCTGTAGGGGCCTTTCTGGATACAGAAAATGTTCGGCTGCTGCCCTGACCAGCACATTCTCCAGATCTCTCACCAACTGAAAACGTCTGGTCAATGGTGGCCGAGCGTCACAATACGCCAGTCACTACTCTTGATGAACTGTGGTATCGTGTTGAAGCTGCATGGGCAGCTGTACCTGTACACGCCATCCAAGCTCTGTTTGACTCAATGCCCAGGCGTATCTAGGCCGTTATTTCGGCCAGACGTGGTTGTTCTGGATACTTATTTCTCAGGATCTATGCACCCAAATTGCGTGAAAATGTAATGACATATCCGGTCTGGTATAATATATTTGTCCAATGTATACCCGTTTATCATGTGCATTTCTTCTTGGTGTAGAAATTTTAATGGCCAGCAGTGTACTCATTTCATTTACTCCATATGCAGTGTTCCAACAATAAGTCTTTAGTGAAATGGAAACCTCTAAAAGGATGTACTAAATTTTTCCGGCAGGTTATTTTTACTACATCAGAAATGTGAGTGACTCTGTTATTGCAGACGATACAGGGTGTAAAGCTACCTCGTACAGACAAGTGATTGCTATCACATTCATTAAAGATCTTAGATTTTGCGTACGGAGAGATTTAAAGTGAAACGACAAGGTAATACTAATCGCAGGACTGACAGATTCCAGAATGAAATTCATTGGAATAATCCCCAGGAAGTGTAATCCACCCGTTAAGGAGGTAGGTAATAAAACCCCCGTTCGACTGACACTTTTACTTCTCACTTTGGGTTTATCATCAGGTGGTATCGATAGAGGAAATAGAGAAGATGCGCCTTGCGTCATAGGCTCGTTTAAAAAAGTATGAGATCGTCGCAGAGGTGCAGTGGCAGACGTTACAAGAGAGGCATTGTGAGTTACGGTGTGCTTTAAAGTTAAAATTGCGCGGGCGTATGTTTCTAGAAGAGTCGATCAATATATTGCCTACCTCCAGGTTTGTCTCACAAGAACCATAAAGCTAAAATCAGAGGGATTCGCACTCACGCGGTGACAGAGCAACAGTCGCTTTTAAGTGGCTTGCAGACTGCAGATGTAGATGAAGATGTTGTACTTTACTCACCTACATCTACATCTACATGGTTACTCTGCAATTCACACATAAGTGCTTGGCGATAGGGTTCATCGAACCATTTTCATACTACTTCCACTCTCGAATAGGTCGTCGGAAAAAGGAAGACCTAAATCTTTCTGTTCGAGCTCTGATTTCTCTTATTTTATTATGATGATCATTTCTCCCTACGTAGGTGGGTGTCAACAAAATATTTTCGAATTCGGGAGAAAAAGTTGGTGACTGAAATTTCGTAAATAGATCTCGTCGCAAAGAAAATCGCATTTGTTTCAGTGACTGCCACACAAACTCGCGTATCATATCAGTGACACTCTCACCCCTATTGCTCGATAACACGAAACGAGCTACCCTTCTTGGCACATTTTCGATGTCCTCCGTCAATCCTACCTGGTAAGGATCCCATACCACGCAGCAATATTCCAGCACGGGACGGACAAGTGTAATGTAGGCTGTCTCTTTAGTGGGTTTATCGCATCTTCTAAGTGTTCTGCCAGCAAAGCGTAGTCTTTGTTTCGCGTTCCCCACAATATCACCGATGTGATTTTTCCAATTTAAGTTGCTCGTAATTGTAATTCCTAGGTATTTAGTCGAATTGACAGCCCTTAGATTTGTGCGATTTATCGTATACCCAAAATTTATCGGATTTATTTTAGTACCCATGTGGGTGACCACGCACTTTTCTTTGTTTAGTGCTAATTGCCACTTTTCGCACCGTACAGAAATTCTCTCTAGATCACTTTGTAACTGGAATTGATCGTCTGATGATTTTACTAGACGGTAAATTACAGCGTCATCTGCAGACAATCTAAGGGGGCTGTTCAGATTATCACTGGATCATGTATGTTGACTAGGAACAGCAGAGAGCCTATAACACTACTTTGAGGAACGCCAGATATCACTTCTGTTCTACTCGATGATTTACCGTCTATCACTACGAACTGTGACCTCTCTGAGAGAAAATCATGAATCTAGTCACACAACTGAGACGATACTCCGCATGCACGCAATTTTGTTAATAGTCGCTTGTGAGGAACTGTATCAAAAGCTTTCTCGAAATCTAGGAATATGGAATTGATCTGAGATCCCTTGCCGACATCACTCATTACTTCATGGGAATAAAAAGCTAGCTGTGCTGCACAAGAAGGATATTTCCTAAATCCGTGTTGGCTATGTACGAATAAGTCTTCTTCTTTTTTTTTTTTTTCAAGGTGATTCATAATGTTCGAGTACAGTATACGCTCCAAAACCCTACTGCAAATTGCGGTCTGTGATACGGGTCTGTAATTCAATGGATTACTCCTATTTCCTTTCTTGAATATTGGTGTGACCTGTGCTACTTTCCAGTCTTATCTATGTAAAATATAACTAACTGTATGTGACTATAACTGGTTGTCGGTCATTTCAAAGGACGTAAAAGGCAAAGCACCACGTTCAGTGAAGCGCTACAGTGTTCAAATTAACATTTGGACTGAGGAATTAGTTTACGTAGATGCTACTTAATGAAACTGCTGGCAATTTAAATCTAGATGATCGGACTGGAATTTGAACGTTGGTCTCTAGTACAAGAGACCTGTTTTTCAAGCTTCACCACCTTGCTTGTTTCTCTTGAAGTTCCTTACTAATGTCTCTGCTGCTTACTGTTGCCTCGCGACAACGGAGATGTCCCAAGCGGTCGTGAAGGACAACTACGGAAGCAGGTAGGAGAAGCATACGACGGTAATTGTCCTATTATTCCCCTCACGCAACAGGAAGCCTGAACGGTAATTGCCTCGATAAAAAACGGAAAGGCGGTACTAAAACTGCCGAAATACCACAGGAGGCTGCATTAGAAGCCGTACCATTTTTTTCGTAGTCTTTAATGAGCTACAACTGACACGAAGGATCGTCTCCCTCTTAAAAGGAGATACTGTCGTAATCGAAAGAGCGAAGCTGACGCGACCCACACAGCTAGTCAAGTATTGCGAGTACTATGGGTAGAGTTTATACTCAATAGCCGTGCCAAACTAATAATTCGCTCCTTCTACCGACCCCCCGACTCAGATGATATAATAGCTGAACGGTTCAAAGAAAACTTGAATCTAATTACAAATAAGTACCCTACTCACAAAGTTATAATTGGTGGAGACTACCCTCGATTTGTTGGCGAAAATACATGTTCAAAGCCGGTGGTACACAGAAAACACCTTCCAAAATTGGACTAAATGCTTTCTCTAAGAATTACTTTGAACAATTAGTTCATGAGCCCACACGAATTGTAAATGGTTACGAAAACACACTTCACCTCTTAACCACAAACAATCCCCATCTAATAGAGAGCGTCATGACGGATACAGGGATTAGTGAACACAAGGCCAATGTAGCGAGGCTCAAAGCCATTTCAACCAAAACCACTAAAAATAAGCGCAGAATATATCTATTTAAAACATAAGATAAAAATTCACTTGATGCATTCCTAAGAGAGAGTCTCCATTCCTTCCCAGTTAATTATGTAAGTGGGTCAAATCCAAAGATACAGTATCGACGGCAATAGAGAGATTCATACCGTATAAGTTAATAAGAGACGGGACTGTTCCACCATGGTACACAAAACACGCCCGAACACGTTTGCAGAAGCAACGAAAAAAGCATGCCAAATTCAGAAGAACGCAAAATCCCCACGATTGGCTAAGGTTAATGGAAGCTCGAAATTTAGTGCGGTCGTGAGTGCGAGATGCTTTTAATAGTTTCCACAATGAAACATTGTCTCAAAATATGGTAGACAGCCCAAAGAGATTCTGGTCGTATGTAAAGCACACCAGTGGCAAAAACAGTCAGTAGCCTCACTTGGGGGTAGCGATGGAGATGTTACAGATGATGGTGCCACTAAAGCGGAGTTACTAAATACAGTTTTCCGTAATAACTTCACGAAAGAAGATGAAGTAAATATATCAGAATTCGAAACCAGAACAGCTGTTAGCGTGAGTAACATAAAAGTAGATATCTTAGGTGTTGCGAAACAAATCATATCACTTAAGAAACGCAAATCTTCCGGTCCAGATGGTATACCAATCAGGTTCCTTTCAGAGTATGCAGACACAAAGCGCCTTTCTTAGCAATCATATACAACCGCTTACTTGACGAAAGGTCTGTTCCTAAAGACTGGAATGTAGCACAGGTTACATCAATATTCAAGAAAGGAAATTGGAGTAACCCACTGATTACAGAACCATATCACTGACCTCAATTTGCAGTAGGATATTGGAGCATATACACTCCTGGAAATTGAAATAAGAACACCGTGAATTCATTGTCACAGGAAGGGGAAACTTTATTGACACATTCCTGGGGTCAGATACATCACATGATCACACTGACAGAACCACAAGCACATAGACACAGGCAACAGAGCATGCACAATGTCGGCACTAGTACAGTGTATATCCACCTTTCGCAGCAATGCAGGCTGCTATTCTCCCATGGAGACGATCGTAGAGATGCTGGATGTAGTCCTGTGGAACGGCTTGCCATGCCATTTCCACCTGGCGCCTCAGTTGGACCAGCGTTCGTGCTGGACGTGCAGACCGCGTGAGACGACGCTTCATCCAGTCCCAAACATGCTCAATGGGGGACAGATCCGGAGATCTTGCTGGCCAGGGTAGTTGACTTACACCTTCTAGAGCACGTTGGGTGGCACGGGATACATGCGGACGTGCATTGTCCTGTTGGAACAGCAAGTTCCCTTGCCGGTCTAGTAATGGTAGAACGATGGGTTCGATGACGGTTTGGATGTACCGTGCACTATTCAGTGTCCCCTCGACGATCACCAGAGGTGTACGGCCAATGTAGGAGATCGCTCCCCACACCATGATGCCGGGTGTTGGCCCTGTGTGCCTCGGTCACCTGCACGGCGCCAAACACGCATACGGCCATCATTGGCACCAAAGCAGAAGCGACTCTCATCGCTGAAGACGACACGTCTCCATTCGTCCCTCCATTCACGCCTGTCGCGACACCACTGGAGGCGGGCTGCACGATGTTGGGGCGTGAGCGGAAGACGGCCTAACGGTGTGCGGGACCGTAACCCAGCTTCATGGAGACGGTTGCGAATGGTCCTCGCCGATACCCCAGGAGCAACAGTGTCCCTAATTTGCTGGGAAGTGGCGGTGCGGTCCCCTACGGCACTGCGTAGGATCCTACAGTCTTGGCGTGCATCCGTGCGTCGCTGCGGTCCGGTCTGAGGTCGACGGACACGTGCACCTTCCGCCGACCACTGGCGACAACATCGATGTACTGTGGAGACCTCACGCCCCACGTGTTGATCAATTCGGCGGTACGTCCACCCGGCCTCCCGCATGCCCACTATACGCCCTCGCTCAAAGTCCGTCAACTGCACATACGGTTCACGTCCACGCTGTCGCGGCATGCTACCAGTGTTAAAGATTGCGATGGAGCTCCGTATGCCACGGCAAAGTGGCTGACACTGACGGCGGCGGTGCACAAATGCTGCGCAGCTAGCGCCATTCGACGGCCAACACCGCGGTTCCTGGTGTTTCCGCTGTGCCGTGCGTGTGATCATTGCTTGTACAGCCCTCTCGCAGTGTCCGGAGCAAGTATGGTGGGTCTGACACACCGGTGTCAATGTGTTCTTTTTTCCATTTCCAGGAGTGTATTGTACTCTAACATTACGAATCACCTTGAAGAAAATGACTTATTGATACATAACCAACATGGATTCAGAAAATATCGTTCTTGTGCAACACCGCTAGTTCTCTATTCCCATGAAGTAATAAGTGCTGTCGACAAGAGATCTCAGATCGATTCCATATTCTAAGATTTCTAGAAGGCTTCTTATACCGTTGCTCACAAGCGACCATTAATCATATTTTGTGCATATGGAGAATCGTCTCAGTTGTGTGACTAGATTCGTGATTTCCTCTCAGAGGCGTCACAATTCGTAGTGATGGACGGTAAATCATCGAGTAGAACAGAAGTGATATCTGGCGTTCCGCATGGTAGTGTCATAGGCCCTCTGCTGTTCCTGATTTACAAAAATGATCTAAGTGATAATCTGAGCACCTCCCTTAGATTGTTTGCAGATGATGCTGTAATTTACCGTCTAGTAAAATCATCAGACGATCAATTCCAATTACAAAATGATCTACAGAGAATTACTGTACGGTGCGAAAAGTGGCAATTAGCACTAAACAAAGAAAAGTGCGTGGTCACCCACATGGGTACTAAAATAAATCCGATAAATTTTGGGCATACGATAAATCGCACAAATCTAAGGGCTGTCAATTCGACTAAATACCTAAGAATTACAATTACGAGCAACTTAAATTGGAAGGACTACATAGATAATATTGTGTGGAAGGCGAAACAAAGACTGCGCTTTGTTGGCAGAACACTTAGAAGATGCGACAAGCCCACTAAAGAGACAGCCTACATTACACTTGTCCGTCCTCTACTGGAATATTGCTGCGCGGTATGGGATCCTTACCAGGTAGGATTGACGGAGGACATCGAAAATGTGCCAAGAAGGGTAGCTCGTTTCGTGCTATCGAGCAATAGGGGTGAGAGTGTCACAGATATGATACGCGAGTTTGGGTAGCAGTCACTGAAACAAAGGCGGTTTTCTTTGCGACGAGATCTATTTACGAAATTTCAAATACCAACTTTTTCTCCCGAATGCACCGAGCGAGGTGGCGCAGTGATTAGCACACTGGACTCGCATTCGGCCATCCTGATTTAGGTTTTCCGTGATTTCCCTAAATCGTTTCAGGCAAATGCCGGGATGGTTCCTTCGAAAGGGCACGGCCGATTTCCTTCCCAATCCTTCCCTATCCCGAGCTTGCGCTCCGTCTCTAATGACCTCGTCGACGGGACGTTAAACACTAACCACCACCACCACCATCTCCTGAATGCAAAAATATTTTGTTGACACCCACCTACGTAGGGAGAAATGATCATCATAATAAAATAAGAGAAATCAGAGCTCGAACAGAATGATTTAGGTGTTCCTTTTCCCGACGAGATATTCGAGAGTGTAATGGTAGAGTAGTAGTATGAAAATAGTTCGATGAACCCTCTGCCAGGCACTTAACTGTGAAATGCAGAGTAACCATGTAAATCTAGATGTAGATGTATGTGTATAGGATTACGCTCAGGTGACATATGTCTTGGGTTAGCGATACACACATATACAGATGGCTGTAGTATCACGTACGCAAGGTATAATACGGTAGTGCGTTGGCGGAGTTGTCACTTGTATTCAGATGATTCACGTGGAAACGTTTCCGACTTGATTGTGGTCGCACGACGGGAGTTAACAGACTTTAAACCAGGAATGGTAGTTAGAGCTAGACGCATGGGACATTCCATTACGGAAATCGTTAGGGAATTCAGTATTCCGAGCTCCACAGTGTCAAGAATCTGAACCACTACAATAAGACCTATGATAATTTATGGGGATACATTATGGTGAAATAAAGTAGAACAGGGTGTGATTGCTGAGGAATTTGACAACGTGCAGAGATTGGCCTGCTTAGCCATAATAGGAGCGGTTAGCAACACAGACACCACAGGGGCACGGACTGTCCCCATGACACCTTTGGGTTACAATGAAGACAGCGCCTGGAGCGTACAGGTTAAAAAGTGGAAATAATTGGATTACTTTAAGATGTCCAGAATCTCACAGTAATATAGGGAGTGTGGTAAACATAGTAATGGTTGAGGAAATGCCGGCTGGCCATCCAGTAATTTCCAGTTATTTCAATAAACCGCACAGCGTAACAATTTGAAGAAGGGAATATCCCGTTTCAGGCTTTACCTCTCAGCACTTGACCGAGAACAGCGGCGTTTGCGCAGAGTTGTCAGTAGTAACAGGCAAGCAACACTGCCTGAAAAACCGCAGAAATCACTCAACTGGAACGTACGACGAACGTATCCGTTAGAGCAGTGATGCGAAATATGGCATTAATGGGCTACGGCAGCAGACGACCGACGCGAGAGCCTTCGGTATCAGCACGACATCGCCTGCTGCGACTTTCCTGGGCTCGCCACCGTATCGGTTGGACCATAGACAATCGGAAAACCGTGGGCTGGTCAGACGAGTCCAGATTTCCGTTGGTAAGAGCTGATGTAGGATCGAGTATGGCGCAGACCCCGCGAAGACATGGACACAAGTTGTGAACAAGGTACTGTGCAAGCTGGTGGACGCTCAATAATAGTGTGGGCTGCGTTTACGTGTAATGGACTGGGTCCTCTGGTCCAACTCAATCTACCATTTACTGGCAATGGATATGTTCGTCTATTTGAAGACCATTTGCAGCTGTTCATTGACTTCATATTCCCAGACAACGATGCCATGTAAACGGGGCACAATTGTAAGCGTCTGGTTTAAAGAAGACTATGTACAATTCAAGGGAATGAAATGGTCACTCAGATCGTCCGACAGGGTTCCCATCGAACATTTATAGGACATAATCGAGAGGCCAATTCCTGCTCAACATTCTACAGCGGCAACACTTTGGCAACATGGCTCAGTATTACTGCAAGGAACTTGCGAAGTCAATTTCACTTAGAGTTAATGCACTACGTCGGGAAAAAGGACGTTCGACACGATATTCAGTGGCACCCCATGACTTTTGTCACCTCAGAGCTGTTTCAGTGGATGGGTACATTCTCGCCGTACATTTTAAGAATAATGAACATATTTTTTCTGCGCTACACATGCGCCTAAAAACACACGACTGGCCATTAAAATTGCTACACCACGAGGATGAAGTGCTACAGACGCGAATTTTAACCGACAGGAAGAAGGTTCTGTGATATGCAAATGATTAGCTTTTCAGAACATTCACACAAGGTTGGCGCCGGTGGCGACACCTACAACGGGCTGATACCAGGAATGTTTCCAAACGATTTCTCATACAGAAACAGCAGCTGACCGGCGTTGCCTGGTGAAACGTTGTTGTGATGCCTCGTGTAAGAAGGAGAAATGCGTACCATCACCTTCCCGATTTTGATAAAGGTCGGATTGTAACCTATCGCGATAGCTGTTTATCGTATCGCGACATTGCTGCTCGCGTTGGTCGAGATCCAATAACTGTTAACAGAATATGGAATCGGTGGGTTCAGGAGGGTAATACGGAACGCCATGCTGGATGCCAACGGTCTCGTAACACTAGCAGTCGAGATGACAGGCATCTTATCCGCATGGCTGTAACGGATCGTGCAGACACGTCTCGATCCCTGAGTCAACAGATGGGGACGTTTGCAAGACAACAAACATCTGCACGAACAGTTCGACGACATTGGCAGCAGCATGGACTATCATCTCGGAGACCATTGCTGCGGTTACCCTTGACGCTGCATCACAGACAGAAGCGCCTATGAAGGTGTACTCAACGACGAACCTGGGTGCACGAATGACAAAACGCCATTTTTTCTGATGAATCCAGGTTCTGTTTACAGCATTATGATGGTCACATCCGTGTTTGGGAACATTGGAAGTGTGTGTTCGTCATCGCCATACTGGCGTATCACCCGGCGTGATGGAATGGAGTGCCATTGGTTACACGTCTCGGTCACCTCTTATTCGCATTGACGGCACTTTTAACAGTGGACGTTACATTTCAGATGTGTTACAACCCGAGGCTCTACACTTTATTCGATCCCTGCGAAATCCTACATTTCAGCAGGATAATGCACGACCGCATGTTGCAGGTCCTGTACGGGTCTCTCTGGATACAGAAAACGTTCGGTTGCTGCCCTGACCAGCACATTCTCCAGATCTCTCACCAATTGAAAATGTCTGGTCAATGGTGGCCGAGCAACTGGCTCGTCACAATACGCCAGTCACTATTCTTGATGAACTGTGGTATCGTGCTGAAGCTGCATGGGCAGCTGTACCTGTACACGCCATCCTAGCTCTGTTTGACTCAATGCCCAGGCGTATCAAGGCCGTTATTACGGCCAGAGGTGGTTGTTTTGGGTACTGATTTCTCAGTATCTATGCACCCAAATTGCGTGAAAATGTAATTACATGTCAGTTCTAGTATAATGTATTTGTCCAATGAATACCCTTTTATCATCTGCGTTTGTTCTTGGTGTATCAATTTTAATGGCCAGTAGTGTAGTTAAACTTTTTAAAATAATTTTGGAGTGATCTCTTTTTAAGTAACAATTCCTTTATAGAACAGAAAGAACTGTCGGATTAAATGATTTTGGTCATATCTAGAACTTGTTTCACTACATGTCAGGCATTTTATGTTATTGGCAACTGATCAAATATTTTTGTTTATTCACATTGAACTTCTTTTTGGCCCACTCACAGCTTTAATAACGAATAACTCTATCTTCTAGTATCGTGGGTATCGACGTCGCCGTTCTTCCCGAAATCGTGATGGATTATTTATGACGAATTTCATTAATGGCGTTGACGTTAAAATGCCTAACTCCTTGAACAGGTATCTACAAATGGTTCAAATGGCTCTGACCACTATGGGACTTAACATCTGAGGTCATCAGTCCTCTAGAACTTAGAACTACTTAAACCTAACTAACCTAAGGACATCACACACATCCATGCACGAGACAGGATTCGAACCTGCGACCGTAGAGGTCGCGCGGTTTCAGTGGTAGAGCCTAGAACCTCTCGGTCACTAGAGCCGGCAGGTATCTACAAGATAACTGGAAGTGAACACTACAGGTCAGTCTTACTTCTCGGGTTTGTCCACTCAGTGAATGTGGTGAATGACCCCAGAACATTATTTCATGAGATAATATTGTGTGAAAGTATGCAAAATATGTTAGGAGGTTAATTCATTTATTTCCATGACTTACACTAAGTGCGAGAGTAGCTGAAGTCAATCGACTGAGCAGTTCAATAATAGATGTATTCCAGTTAAAATTTTTTTCAATATGTGAATCGAAAAATTGGAATAATCTTACCGTTTTTAACGCAGACTCCGAGCTGCGATGCAGCTTTACAGTTTATACACGTGTGGGTCACTTCTTGAGGAGCTAGAAGTGGTAAATATCAGCCAAAATACTTGGTCTGATGAGTGATTGAACCCCTCCTGAACGACACAGCCACTTGTGGGTACTACCTGTGTTATTCCCCCTCTCCCTTCCTGTATCAGTCGCAGACTGTATGCAGGAAAAAAAATACAGCTGATGTCTCTGATTTTAGAGTTGTGATCATTACCGATTTTCACCTTGCAAGTTCACCCTCAGGCTTTAAGAGACTACTAAGAGTAGTGGTCATTAAGCGGCTCTTTTGGAACGTTGTCTCTCACAATATTTACGGGCAATCGTTCCTGCAATGTACAAAGCCATTTTTATATTGTCTCCGATTGGAGCTCGTTAAAAGTGAAGCTCTTCTTTCAGTTGTTGTTTGTCATGTGTTAATCCAACAAGGCAAGGGCCTCTTACACTTAAATCACTCTTGAAAGAAACTTATAGTAGTCACTTAAAGCCTGACGGTGGACTTGCAAGGTGAAAATAGTTTAACTAAATAAATTAATCCTGTAGAACACACATAATACTGTGCTTTTTATTTGAAGTTTATTTAATTGTTTTCCAGAAAGTTACAGCAAACTGTAAAAATTTCTTAAGTGGTACTCTGTATTTCTGTCATTTACAGTTTTTTTCCTGCCATGTAGGTGAAGTATTTAAACCCACTTTCTGCAAATCAATTTAAATCGTCTTCCTTTCAGTTTTAGTTAGGCAGCTAGAAACGTTCAGATTTAGTGGAGGATGCAACACGCTGAATCTCACTGCCTGTATTCACACGGATGTTCTGTGGTGGATTGTTCATACCGAGCGAGGTGGCGCAGTGATTAGCAATGAAATCGCATTCGAGAGGACGGCGGTTCAAACCCGTGCCCGCCGCGGTGGTCTAGTGGTACTAGGCGCGCAGTCCGGGACCGCGGGACTGCTACGGTCGCAGGTTCGAATCCTGCCTCGGGCATGGATGTGTGTGATGCCCTTAGTTTAGTCAGCTTTAAGTAGTTCTAAGTTCTAGGGGACTGATGACCACAGATGTTAAGTCCCATAGTGCTCAGAGCCATTTGAACCATTTTTTTTCAAACCCGTGTCCGGCCATCCAGATTTACGTTTTGCGTGGTTTCTCTAAATCGCTTCAGGCAAATGTCGGGACAGCTCCCTCGAAAGGGCACGGCCGATTTTCTTCGCCATCCTTGACACTCCGAGCTTGTGCCCGTCTCTAATGACCTAACGTCGACGAGACGTTAAAACCCAATATTCCTTCCTTCTGGAGTATTCATTCAAGTGAGGTATTCAAACAAGTGGGCATATTCCTGAATGTACAATCTCTGCGGACGGGATGTAAAGTTGCTGCAGTACGGGGCGACAAGCTTCATCGATGCGCTGTCTGAAGTCATGTTCGGTTACAGTGATGAGTGTATCCTTACACCTCTGCACACAAGGCAGGTCGGAAGGCACAGACTAGCGTTGTTTGTGTTTGTCACCGAAACAACAATCCCAGAAGACTTCAAACCTGGTATCGACATAGCTGGCAGCTCCGTAATGCAGCATCTTTATATCCTGTCCGCAATTTGTTTGGAAGGCTCACTGAACTGTACATTCCGCGTAGTGGAGACTCATTTGTATATATCACTTAAACGAAATTTCTGCCAATAAAACATTCATCTGAGTATAATCAAGCATGTGGCATCCACCCTTAAACTTTGAACTTTTCGAGCTCCCTACATAAAATTGACAGAAATTTTGTTTGAGTTGATCTGTAGACAGCTGCTTTATGTATATCGGCTACACGATCGAAATTGTTGCATTTAAAAAGGATAATTTGTTGCCGTGGAGAACTCATACGTATTATAAAAGCTGATGCCTGTATGTACATTCCGCATCTCCTCCTAAACCAATGGACTGTTTTCAACCAATCTTGGTACACAGATACCTTCCTGTCAGGTAACAACTGCTGTGGGGTTAGAACCATCTGCCCGTCAAAGGGGTGGGGGTGAGAACGAAGCGTAGCCCGAGACGAGAGAATTCCCAGATTTCCGTCACCAAGAAAAAATGCAGATGAAAAACGGGTATTCATTGGACACATATATTATACTAGAACTGACATGTGATTACATTTTCACGCAGTTTGGGTGCATAGATCCTGAGAAATCAGTACCCAGAACAACCACCTCTCGCCGTGATAACGGTTTGATACGCCTGGGCACTGAGTCAAATAGAGCTTGGATGGCGTGTACAGGTACAGCTGCCCATGCAGCTTCAACACGATACCACAGTTCATCAAGAGTAGTGACTGGCGTATTGTGACGAGCGACTTGCTCCGCCACCATTGACCAGACATTTTCAATTGGTGAGAGATAAGGAGAATGCGCTGGCCAGGGCAGCAGTCAAACATTTTCTGTATCCAGAAAGGCCCGTACAGGATCTGCAACATGCGGTCGTGCATTATCCTGCTGAAATGTAGGGTTTCGCAGCGATCGAATGAAGGGTAGAGCCATGGGTCGTAACAATTACCGAGACGAGTAACCAATGGCACCCCATACCATCACGCCGGGTGATACGCCAGTATGGCGATGACGAATACACGCTTCCAATGAGCGTTCACCACGATGTTGCCAAACACGGGTGCGACCATCATGATGCTGTAAACAGAACCTGGATTTATCCGAAAAAATGACGTTTTGCCAATCGTGCACCCAGGTTCGTCGTTGAGTACATCATCGCCGGCGCTCCTGTCTGTGATGCAGCGTCAAGGGTAATCGCAGCCATGGTTTCCGAGTTGATAGTCCATGCTGCTGCAAACGTCGTCGAACTGTTCGTGCATATGGTTGTTGTCTTGCAAACGTCCCCATCTGTTCACTCAGGGATCGAGACGTGGCTGCACGATCCGTTACAGCCATGCGGATAAGATGCCTGTCATCTCGACTGCTAGTGTTACGAGGCCGTTGGCGTCCAGCACGGCGTCCACCTAGTCCATATTCTGCTAACAGTTATTGGATCTCAACCAACGCGATCAGTAATGTCGCGATACGATAAACCGCAATCGCGATAGGCTACAATCCGACCTTTATCAAAGTCGGAAACGTGATGGTACGCATTTCTCCTCCATACACGATGCATCACAACAACTTTTCACCAGGCAACGCTGATCAACTGCTGTTTGTGTATGAGAAGTCGGTTGGAAACTTTCCTCATGTCAGCACATTGTAGGTATCGCCACTGGCACCAATCTTGTGTGAATGCTCTGAATAGCTAATCATTTGCATATCACAGCATCTTCTTCCTGTCGGTTACATTTAGGGTCTGTAGCACGTCATCTTTGTGGTGTAGCAATTTTAATGTCCAGTAGTGTATAAATAAATACCTGGGCAACGTCGGGTTTGCCTGATAATAACTCAATATACTACGTTGATAACTCGACAGGGTCACAATTCTTTCGTGTAGCTGCCCGAGCAACTATTCCTTTCTCTTATTATTTGATAAACTACAGAGAGAAATACTTTACCTTAAACATCTCTTATGTACAGATTTCTCTGAACATGCACAAATTTCTGATGGAAAGTATTTAAAAAGATCTAAAACTTCCTCGTGACAGTAACAGCATACTAATGCTGTGCAAGACGAATGTATTATTGAGACACAAAAGAATTACAGACATTAGATGCGAGCAGGAACTCATTTAAATCAATGGGGATATTTGAAAATTTGTGTCTGAACGGGATTCGAATCTAGGTCTCCTGTTTACGAGGCGTATTCGCTGACCTCAGCACCATCCGGACACAGTGGTCAGCGCAACTGCAGCGACTATCAGAGCACGCCTCCCGTCGGACCAAAATTCTCAGCTTATCCACACACTACTAATATAGTGCCCCTTGCCCATTACCCTCATTACTCGAGCCATTTTCGCTGAGTCTCGTATGAGTTCGAGGCTTGTGTGTATCTGCACTGAAAAGATCGTTGGCCGACTCGCTTTCGGACATTTCCGAAAGAACAGACACATTATTGAAGTGAGAATGCCACTGATCTCTTCAGTGCAGGCGCACAGCAGGCTCCAACTCTTAAGGGGCGGTTTACTATCTTTTGGTTCAAAAAATCGATTTTTTTAAATTGCATTTTTGTATCCATAAAAGTGTTTAGAATCCACTCCAGAAACGGTTTTTCCGAATACGGAACGGAAACTTCTGTTATTCGCGGTTGAACAAAAAATGCACCTGCCTGAAATAGGCCTTTTTCAGGCAGCAGTTTTTTTTCTTTCGGAGGACGAGTTATTGTACCGGTTCTTGGGAGGAAACACACAAAATTCAAATTAAAGTTTGAAAGCGTGTGTTTGGAAGGTACCTCCAAGCATTTGCATTCTGGTGCGAAGACTGTGGAGATTGCAGCTTTCCTGGCATTGAGCAGCTTCAACGAAGGGTATTCAGCAATTCTGAAGACCATGACAACGATGGACGTCACCCTGGGACTCTATTCGACGCAGTTCGCCAAGCATTCGGATGACCGCTTGACTCAAGCGGCCGAAAACCGCTTGTCACCGGCCGTACGTGCGGCTCTGGAGCAGCGCAGGATGGCCCAATCGAGAGAACGCCCTCCATGAGGAGGAGGAAGGACTAGTTTATGGACGCGGGGTACCCGACTGAACGTACGTTGCATAATATTGCAGTTATATGTAGTCAAAACTTCGAACGCGTTTTTCTGAAAATGACTTTTTAATCGCGCGGTTTTGTAACTTCAAATCTACTGAACCGATTGGCATGATTCTTTGTTTCCGACGAAGCTAACTAAATAGTCGAGGAGTTGTACCTCTTTTATTCCGATCCATCAACTATAAATATTTTTCCTTGGCCGACGAAGTCGAAAAATCGTTAAAAAAATCCCTATTTTATTCAAATGGCAGCCGTTTTGTTTCCTATGGTCCAAATAACTAAAGCGAGGTACAACTCCTAAAGAATCTTATATACTTCGTTAACGTCAACTGAATTTTGCTTTCAGACGATCCGGCTGACCTGTGACATACCGGGCGTGGAGGTCTACATCGAAATTTTGTTTCGTTCGAACGGCACTTCCGCCATGCTCTTCGACATTTCCAGCCGAAAAAATTCCAATTTGAAGAGGAAATATCAATAAACATATTGACCAAATTTGACATTGATATCTATAACACATCGCGAGAAAAAAAATTTCAAAGACCGTGCTTTTTCGGATCAAAGATAGTAAACCTCCCCTTAAGGGACTCGGCGAAAATGCCGCGAATAATGATAATAATGGGCAAAGGGCACTACGTTAGTAATGTGTGGACAAGTTCAGAAGTCGGGTCTGGTGGGAGGCGCGCTGGGGTAGTCCGTGCACTTGCACAGACCACTGTGTCCGGATGGCGCAGTGGTCGAAGCATGTGTTTAGTAAACAGGCGACCCGAATTCGAATCCCAGTGCGGGACAAATTCTCAAATCTCCCCTTTCATTCAAATAAATGGCTGCTCTCTGCCAATTTCTATAGCTCTCTTTTCTCTGAATTTATAGTGGCTGTTGGATCAATATGGAGTCTGTTCTTTAGGACATGTCAGAAAGAACAGACACCACATTACAGGGTGGATAACCTAAAAGTCGCACCAAAATATTGCGGAAGTGGAAAGACAGGTTTGTGTGCTGTTTTCACAGACTGCATTGGTAGTCAGGGGCTCGAATTTTTAGTCAATCAACAAATTGCAATAATACTTAGAAAGTGAAGTTTTTGTTCCAACATACACTTTTTTAAATGGAGCAATGCCTATTGACATTAAAAAAATAAAAGTAGGGTAAATTAGAATGTCAATGGTGTTTGTTGCAGGATTCTAGTGCGAGTAGTTTACGAAGTAACGTATTTTGAAAAGTTTCGGCGCCGAAACTTGTTTGTGCCATTCAATCTGTGTAGATCTAGGAACGATGTTGTTACGTTTATTTACATTGTGCTTATGTGTTCCTTGAGCGCATTGCGCCTTGCTACTTAAAAAGTATGTGTCAGTGCAAGCAGTAGGTCGTGAGTGAACGAAGGCTTTTCCAATGCAGAAAAAGCCGATATGCTCATGGTGTATAGAGAGTGCTCAGTTAGTTTTTGTGCGGTGTAACGGCAATGTATCCGAATAGACGTCAACCACCTATGTAATTATTTATCAACCTCTTAAACCGTTTACTTGAAAGTTACGGTATAACACCGAAACAACGTAACGAAATGAAACAAGTGACGACAGAGGACGTGGGAATTTAGTGATCTAGCTGCTGTTGCAGTTGATTCGAGCATTAGCTGCCGCGCAATCGCAGGAGGAAGTGGCATGAGCCAGCCAAATGTCCTACGCATTCTCCATTAACATAGGTTGCATGGCTATCACTTCTCTCCGTATCAAAAGCTGCATGAAAACCATCGTGAAAACCTTGTTAACTTCCGTATATGGGCGTTAAGACAGGTACTCCAGATGTATCATGTATCTCGTTTAGTGATAAAGCTACACTTACCAATCATGGTCAGGTAAACCGCCGGAACGTGAGTGTTCTTCTGCTGACAATCCCCGCCAGATGGAACGTCAGCGTCCATGGAGTATAAATGTCTGGTGTGGGACAGTGATTCATCAGCTCATAGACCCGTTTTCCATAGACGAATTACTGAACGCGCACAAGTATCGCAGTCTGCTGACAATCTTCCACGGATGTTAGAAGACGTTCCTCTGCAGACTGGGAGGAACCTCTGCTACCAACATGATGGTTGTCCATCCCATAGTGCACAAAGTACTACAGCATGTCTTCATGAACTGTTTCCAAATCTCTGGTCTGACGGAGACAGCCTGTACCTTAGACGTCCCAGATTTTACGCCTGTAGAACTTTTTCTCCGGGGGAAGCTGAAATAAGCTGTCTACGATGACATACCGAGTACACACGATGATATACGACGACGTATCAGTGCAACCTGCGAGGACACCTCCGCTAAAATGCAAGTACGTGTGCAGCATTCGTTCCACACGAGAATAGAACAGTGTATTGGCGCTGACGGTGGTCATTGCGAAGATAATCTACGATAGTCAGTTGTCTCGTTACTGGTCAGAATCCACACAACTAGTGTATTCACTTGTGTTGTTCTTTAGCGTGTGCTATTGTACACGTGTCGGTGTAGGAACTTTTCAAAATACGATATCTCGTTAACGATTTGCACTACAATCCGGCAATAAACACCACCCTAATTTACCTTACTTTTAGTTTGTTAATGTCAATAGGCGTTGTTCCATTCAAAAAGTGTATGTTTGCACAAAACATGCACTTCCTATTATTATAATCTGCTGGCTGGCTAACTATACGAACCCCTGACTACCAATCGCCGGCCGGTATGGCCGAGCGATTCTAGGCACTTCAATCTGGGACCGCGTGACCTCTACGGTCGCAGGTTCGAATTCTGCCTCGGGCATGGATGTCTGTGAAATCCTTAGGTTAGTTAGGTTTAAGTAGTTCTAAGTTCTAGGGGACTGATGATCCCAGATGTTAAGTCCCAAAGTGCTCAGAGCCATTTGAACCATTTTGAACTACCAATCCATACTGTGAAAACCACACATCAACAACACTTTCCATTTCCACAGCATCTGCGGGGAAATTTTTTAGTGATTCACCATGTGTATACGTATATATACAATTAAGGCGAGACGGCCAATTATCTTCCCAGTGCAAATGCACAACAAGCTCGAACTCTTACGGGAATCGGCGAAAATGTCGTGACTAATGAGGATAATGGGTAAGGGGCAGTATATCAGCAGTGTCAGGATAGGTTGAGAATTTGGGTCTGAAGGGAGGCGTGCTGGGTAGTCCGTTCAGTTACGATGACCACTGTGACCGGATGACGCAGTAGTCAGCGGATCTGTCTGTTAGGCATGCGACCCGTGTTCGAGTCCTGGCCTGGCAAAAATTTTCAGCTTTTCCCGTTGATTGAAATCAATGGCCTCCAGCATCCAGTGTCTGCATTTCCTTTGTGTCTTAATTCATCGTGGCTGCTGGATCAAAATGGTGCCTGTTCATTCGCACATATCCGAAGAACAGGCACCAGACATAAATAGTATCTACTATCACTGAATAAATAAAAACGTTGTATAAAGTACATTATCGGTGCCCAAGGTCGTTAATTACGGATAGAGGGAAAATTTTTCAATCGAATCTTGTGACAGAGATAAACCGTCTGTGTAGCATTACTCATCACATGACGACTGCCTACCACCAACAAAGCAACGGGCTTCTGAACGCTTTAATAAGACCCTGCCCGACATGCTATCAGTGTTCGTCAATGTCGAGCAGAGAATCTGGGACGAGGTGCTACCTTTCGTGACATTTGCCTACAACACCGCCAAAGAAAACACCACCGGATTTACGCCATTTTTCCTGGTGCATGGGCGACTACGACGATGGATGCTGTGTTTCCGTTACATCCTGATAACGTGGACGACGACTACATCGGCCATGTGTTAGACCGACCTGAGGAAGCTCCGCAGTTAGCTCGATTCCTCACGCTGCAGGAAACGATTGCCGAAGGTATAACGCGAGCCACTTCCCTGTTGCCTACCAGCCTGGTGACCTCGTCTGGATCTTCACTCCTGTTCGGAAGGTTGGGCTCTCTGAGAAGCTCCTCAGGCGCTACTTTTGACCTTATAAGGTTGTAAGACAGTTGTCTGATGTTGCCTATGAAGTTGAAGATATCGACCCCGATACAAGACCACGAAAGATCAGAGATACGGTCCACGTCCTTCGAATGAAGCCCTGTAAGGATCCTGCAACCCAGGGTAAATTCGAAGCTCCAGCGACAGGAAACAAGCGGAAAGGTGACGAAGAGCGTAGCGGCCGAGGAAATTCTAAGAACATCACCGCCAGGGCGAACATCAGTCATCGGGAGTCGGAGTGTGCAGGACCGATGACTCGTTCCCGGATTAGGAGGACGTAACACAAGGACTCTGTTCTCTTAAGGAGGGAGCAATGTCGCAGAAGAAGCTCAGTAGCACCGTCCCTGTGGAGTAGCGGTTATGATACTACTCTCGTGCATGGAGGGCCGTAAGTTCAAAACTCACCTGAACTGTAAAATTATAGTTTCTATATTCGGTTCGATGATATTCTAGAAGTATCCCCAAATATCAAGAATCATTGTACTGGAATGTTTTGTGACTGTATATACACCGTATGTGTTCTGGCAGGAGGCAATTCGCTCCGCGCTCTTGTATGTGCAAGTGCTGAATAAACCTTGGTTAAGTGAAGTTAGTGCTCGTCATTCATGTAATTGCACCTTTTTCGACATGACAATATTAGCTTCTTGCTGGATGAGTGTTGCTTTCTAGTAAGAATACTGAAGGAGACCTCTGTACATCGCAGATACAGTGGTTTTCCTGGTATATTTGTGGGAGTAAGTTACATATTATTACGTCTTGTCAAGCAATTCTTATTGAATGCTGCACCACACATCAAAATGACGCACATCCTCGACGTCATTCGCCAGCGTAATCACCAGATCTCTGTAAGGAATGGTTGACGCATTCTATCAGCCGTTCAGTTCCTCGATTATAGAAATCCAGTCTTCGGAACTTGGCCACGGGTCCATGGGAGAGTCGCTGTGAGAAGGTCTACATCGTTTGAAAATCCTTTTCCTCATAGATAGTTTTTCAGCTTGTCGAATGAATGGAAATCGCATGTGCAAGATCTGGACTTCCCCATCAGCATCACTTTCGTCTGTGTGGCCTTAGCCAGATTATTTGCACCATTTCACTACGATTAGACATGTCATTGCATTTATTCCACCTGAATTTCACGGTGAATGTGTGCAGCTTACAAGAGGAGGCCACTATGTTGGGATCACAGATTTATTTTAAACTATGTACACCATTAACAGGACATTAAAACAGTAAAATATGCAGGTAGAAAAGTGCACTAGTCTGGCAAATCCTAGAGAATCGCAAGAGAAGTTTTACGCGTCAATTATGTAACAGATGTATCCGTGCGTAGGTTCCGGATGTTGCAGTTCATGGCTGGTAGGAGGTATGGGAAGCAAGTATGCCGGTCACCTCCCCACAGGATTCACCTCGCACCCTGTTGTGTGTCGACTGTGATGTTTGATGTTCTCCCGCCGGGGAGGTGTCTGGTTCTTGGTGTGACAGATGTTGTCCCTAATTATCCGTACGACTCCCCATCAGATACCTACCTATCCATCTGCTCCTCTTTCCGGACGCGGGATAGATCCCGCAAGCGAAGACGAACTCTGTGAAGTGGATTTTGTGGGGCGGCGTATGGAAATATTTGTTATTAAAGTGAATGATGATATATGTCTTTCCCAACGATGCACCATATGTGGGGCGGCGGGTGGAATTTTGTTGTTAAAATGTTCCTATGATTTATTTAATGCTGTTGTTTGCCGTTCTCAACACTGGCTCTGTAACTACAATATTGGCAACCAGAAAGTGATTAGCAAAACGTGAAGCCTGTAATTAGAATTCCTAGTGCCCACTTCAACTGAGAAATACACTTATAGCTCTGAGGAATCAGGAGATTGTCTGGGAATTC
Organism: Schistocerca gregaria; assembly: GCF_023897955.1. NCBI lineage: Eukaryota > Metazoa > Arthropoda > Insecta > Orthoptera > Acrididae > Schistocerca > Schistocerca gregaria. The sequence continues at coordinate 885,497,358 of NC_064921.1, read as the reverse complement.
ATAATCAAAAACGATTCTTTCAAAAATGTTCACTATATTCTGAAAGTCACAGACCAAAAAGAATCCACACAATCCATCTACCAGAGCAGTTCAGAGTCTAATGCGCTGATGCAACTATAACCGTTCCAATTAAATGTTTAAGTGAATGCTCGCCATAATTTGATGATAATGTTCATCAAACGCCACACTAAATAATGGTAGAATGTCTGTCCCGCGGCGGCACGTGAAAATACGACATACGCGAACTGAAGATAGATCATCAAAGTCATCCCAGAATAACCACTTCACTCGAAAATGATTTCTTGGCAACGTGTATCCCGAGTAACTTATTACGGCATTCGAGGCTGTTTATAGCAATGATACCGACACGACGCGATTCCAGGCACAGGTGGTGCGCTGATCAGCATCTGGAGAGAACTGGGGCCCTTACTTCCTCGCGCATTGCAGCGTTCTTATATATAGAGCCGCGGTACGGACGGCTAAGGGAACGCCTGATTAAAACCGCTGTCCCGGCTAGCCGCTGGGCTAGTAATGCACCACTTTAAGTTATCAAATAAATCATTGCTTCCTTTGCTGATGGCCAATGAAGCTCTCAATTTAAATGTGCAATCAGCACACAGGTAAGTAATCATAATAAAAGTCTGACGTGGCTAAGTCCAATATTTTGGGCGAGAGAATTAATTTAATTAGACTACACTCAGTAGACGAGCTCTGACTTTGCCCTTTGGAGATACGCTATCGCTATAGTTTTATAGCTATTCAGTTGAAACTTTTCACATCTTTATGATTGTAACGTATCTCCCTTCTACTTAAATTTAAACATTCTAGCTTTATTTATTCACCTACTTAATCTATCTTGCTTCCTTAATTTTTAAGTCAAAAACCAAAAAATCATGAATTTCAACTAAAATTTTAATTTATGAGATCCAGAAAACTGTTCCTACTAAATTATTGTGCAAAAGGACTCTAAATATAAATTTTTAAGTTTCTAGCTCTTTTCTGTTGCCGCAATGATTTTTACAGAAAAACGTCCAAATATCGAAAATGGTTAAAGTTATTGAACTGATATTCAACACATATTGATTTAGTATTACTCCTGACATGCTAGAAACGTTTCAGGTTGTTTACTTGATTTTTAAAGTATTGCGCAACATTTATCACGTCAGAGCACACAAAGGAAAGACTGCTGTGAATTTTATACGGCGTGAGTAGGCTGCTTCCCTACAATTTGTAGACAAGCAGAACAGTACTTGTTTTTGCTGATGGCGAGAAAAGTATCCTTGACTTTTGGAAGTCTCTTAATGAACACGATTGTGCAGCTGTCCGCAGTCCATAATATGGACAATTTTTCTCCAGTTTCCTGTGCAGTGTCTTCCTTAACCCACCCCAGAGCTGGGGAATTCCTGTCATGAATAGTTGATCCTCGCCTCTTCCACACTTAGAACAGATATATTCACTGGTAATCGGAATGTTCTTCTCGGGAAAACTTCACGCTGATAGTCTCAATTAGTCTGACTTATTGCTGTGCCTTCCTCCTCGCGTGACACCGGTTTCCTGATATTCTGGGTGGTATTAATGACAAAAATAAATAAATAAAAATAAAAAAGAACAAAACTATGTTCATTGTACCTCTACTCCACGTTCCCTACGCTTTACTTGGTTCCTGGAGGGCGGGAACGGGACATGGTGGCCAGACCTCGGGTTGAGACCCCTGCCTTCTTTGCCCCAACCCCTCCGACTGGCAACAGGAAGGTTTCCTTAAAAATATAAGGGAAAAGGTTAGCGTTCGAGCTTCGTAAGACGAACGTGTATGAAGCGACGGTTCGATTCCCGCTCAAACCGTCATTTTTGTAGTACAAGTGTAAATTCTGTGGTATTAAAAAAATTTGCACCTACACTATTCGTTCTTGCTACAGTAGCAACGTCTCACCGCTATGCAGATTAACTGGCAAATGGGGCCTGCCTATGTGTCTGCAGCTCGAAGCATCGAGGTGCAAAGTAGTTCTGGGTACATTACCGGAATGCATGTACAAGGGATTTCGCAAATCATGGCATGCATACATTTTCAGGAGAACTTTATGCGTTTCGTCATTTACTTGTTGATAGTTATAAACATGTTTGTTCTAATAATAAATTTAATTATAATATTAAGTAGTCAGATAACGAGAAATTCACAAAAATTCATGCATGTTTTTTTTATTGTATTACCCTTCAAGTTTCGTTTAAATTAAATAATATGATCAGTGATGAAAAAATATAGATTATAAAATTAAGTTTGAGCGGCAGTTGAACCGTCACCTCGTACGTGTTCGTGTTACGAACCTCCAATACTAACCACTTATTTTTTACTTTGTATTACTTTTAATCTCATTTTGTTCGTTATTGTTCCCTGCCTTTGTTCGAGGGCGGAAGTCCCATGACATACGTTCATGTTTATCGTTGGTCCATTCACTCAGTTTTATTTTTATTACAGAGGCAGCTAAACCACCGACCGAACACGCTGAGCTACCGTGCCGGAGTCTCTGGACGACAATGAACTCTAACATCTAGCACCTATGCACAGATACATCTGCTGCATAATAAACCCGCAAAACTTCTATTGCGATTTTCTCGGGACTGTCAGAGTAACGCGCCTTGATGCCTGTATATTATGTTCTTTTAATGGCCTAGTAAAGGGTGTACAAACTTTGACGTAAATCAGTGATTCCTTCCCTTGTTAGACGTTTTGTCCACAAGAATCGTACTGTCCTGCATACTGAAACTCCGGACTACGTTTCCACTATCTGTGCCATTTCACTCCCACACTGTAACACACCTGCTATTCATACCGCAGCAGAACTGTCTGCACGAAACTGGGAATATGTACTTGAGCCAGGTCACGGCTCAGCATTTTTGATTTACCCGCGAGATTCTTTCACTTGTTTTCGCCGCAGCGATAGGGGGCGCGATCGCTGAGCGCTGTTGGGGCTGATGCGCGAAGCAACAATTTTGGGAGGACGGCTCGGTCAGGAGATGGCGACAGGACGGAAGCGACGGGTAGTCAACTGGTGCCTGCCCATTAAGGACTGCGATGAGTGTGGCTGTTTGCGAGCATGTGGGGAGGACGGAATGCTCGCTTGCGTAGTGTGGTTCTCCATGACCAGCTGTTGTTTGTTGGGCCTAGCACTCGAGTGTAACAGGAAACTGCATTGGTGTGGTTCTCGCCACCTGGCTAAGGCCGAAATTTTCATATACTTTTATCATATTTCATGATCATTACTTTATTATGGGGTTGGTACTTGTAGCCAACATTTTGTGATTTGAAATACTTCAGAGAATATCATCATGTGCCAGGTGTCTAGGGTGAATAATTCTTAACTTGCTCCATAGAGTATGGCGCGGTATCCACTATCATCGATTATTTTATGAAAGTTCTGTCCAAATTATTATTACATTAGACTTTGTTATAATTGGCGCGTTTAAATTGCAAATTTCCTAATTCTTCTAATATTTCTAGGGATAAACCCATGTAGTTCTTGATATTGGCGAATTTGTGTATTAAGTTGTGTTTCTTCTCGAGTGTGACTGAATTGATTTTGGTATACGTAGGGGGGGGGGGGGGTATTTAAATGAAAATTTGCTAGATAACACAACGGTTGTGATAATGAAAACTCGACAGTGTTTACTCGTGTCACCAGTCGCTAATGTTATTTCTGTCTTGTAGCTTACTTAACCGATATAAAATAATTTAGAAATTTTGTGTATTTTGTCACGAAAGGTGAACTGAAGTCACATGACACTGACATTTGTGTAGGGTTTACGTAAGCTTAAGTGAAATCAGAATGTAAAAAAAAATATCATTGCCATATCTTTTTAGCAGGCAATAGGGAACTTGTTGCTCTCTTGCCAAATTGGATTTTTTAAAGGTTTGATTTACATGTAGTACAAATCACAAGTTCAATTTTTTTCTGGTGTAATGGTTAATATTTGTACACCTTGCACTATTGTACGATATAATATGCTATTACTAAAAGTACCTTTATGTAACGTTTCAGAGTGTGGCTGCATGTTCTTCCAGAGAATATTTTTAAAAAAATATTGCTGAAATTTCCTTTTAAACTGTTAATTGTATTAACTTGAACCAATTATTGTTAACCAATTATTGTTAAATAATAAATTTGTGTCAACAAGGCTTGGACTAAATAAATGTGCCTACACATTCCCCATCCTGGCTCTACAACCGTCAGTACATCACAGTACTCTCTTCTGGTAACGTGTCACTTTTGTTTGAGAATTAGCTCAGCGCGGAGCGAAACGTGGTACGTAAATGCTGAAGGGCCTACGTAGGTGTAAGAGCAGTGGTGTAAGAGCACTGTTTCGGGTGCCAGCAGTGAATTCAAAAATGGTTCAAATGGTCCTGAGCACTATGGGACTTAACATCGGAGGTCATCAGTTCCCTAGAACTTATAACTACTTAAACCCAACCAACCTAAAGACATCACACACATCCATGCCCGAGGCAGGATTCGAACCTGCGTCCCGTCTCCAGCCATCCTGATTTAGGTTTTCTGTGATTTCCCTAAACCGTTTCAGGCAAATGCCGGGATGGTTCCTTTGAAGGCACGGCCGATTTCCTTCCCAATCCATCCCTAGCCCGAGCTTGCGCTCCGTCTCTAATGACCTCGTTGTCGACGGGACGTTAAACACTAACCACCACTACCACCACCACGAACCTGCGACCCTAGCAGTCGCGCGGTTCCGGACTAAAGTACCTAGAACCGCTCGGCCAACGCGGCCGGCAGTAGTGAATTAGATTTAGCTGATTGTAGATGGGTAGAATGAGCATGTAATAGCGAAGGCGAATGGTCGACTTCGGTTTATCGGGAGAATTTTAGGGAAGTGTGGTTCATCTGTAAAGGAGACAAATACAGGACACTTGTGCTATCCACTGGTGAATAGTGTTAGTGTTTGGAATCCACACTAGGTCGGATTAAAGAAAGACATCGATGGGGTTTATTGGCGGACTGCTTGATTCGTTACTAATAGGTTCGAACAACACTCCAGTAATAAGGAAATGCTTCGGGAACTCAAGTGGGAATCACTGAACGGATGCTACTTTTTTTTTTCGTGGAGTACTGTTGTTAAAATTTAGAGAACCGGCATTTGAAGCTGACTCCAGAACGATTCTACAATAAGATTAGAGCAATTACGGCTCGTACAGAAGCATATAGATAGTCGTTTCTCCCTCGCTCTGTTTGCAAGTGGAACACGAAAGGAAATACGCACACACCGTACGGTGACTTGGCGAGCATGTCTATAGATGTAGATGTACAAGGAGATACCCACCTGAAATCTCGGTATTAGAGTAGTCTCCTTGACCGCTGTTTTTGTTTCGGATGTTGATAATAAACAGGATATCCGATTTACCTCAACCACGCCAAATAACCTTCTGCCTACAAGCAAAATAAATAAATGTATTTAGCAAATGTTGATTCGCTACCAGCGGGATCTTGAGTGCCTTTCCTGTAACTTTGATCTTTACGAAGACATGGACACCTGTACGTAATTTTTAAATAGGACGCTATACTTTTTCATTTCGTAATCCAGTTCCTCCCTTCAAGAACTGTTTAAAAATTATCACGTGTACCATTCATGTAAACATGTCATAAAAACGTAACACAAAACTGACTTTGACTCTATTACTAGTACACACTGCAGGTAGCTTGGTTACTGCAACTCGTCCACTTGCTGGAGTTATTAGCAAAGAAGCGGGAAACGCAAGGAAAATTCACACAGTCAACGGTCTTCAGTTGCAGGTTTGTGTGAGTACCATGTACATGCGAAGAGAAGGTAGAAATGCTACTATTCTATGGAGAATGCAATTTACCAGAACAGTAATTAAAATAATTTTTCTAATTTAAAGCACGACTACATTTAGTACAGTATTGTACTGCTTTTAAACTGTATGTTGTGTACAGTAAAGGCAGTCCTTGATTAAAAACTGCATCGTCATTACTTTTCTCTGTAAGTGGAGTGAAATGATCGTATGTCATTAATGGCCGGTAGCCCCACCCTGGGAAGTTCAGCCGCTGATGTGCAAGTCTCTTCAGTTGACACCACAGTGAACAAATAGCGTGTCGATGATGATGATGATGGCAGCAGAATACCCAGCCCATGAGTGGAGACAATTTCCTATCCTCCCACGGATCGGACCAGGGCCCTCTACATGGCACACGAGCTGACCACTCAGCTGGGTGGATGGAACTGCTTTTCTCTAATTGTGATGACTGCTACGATCGCAGGTTCAAATCCTGCCTCGGGCATGGATGTGTGTGATGTCCTTAGGTTAGTTAGGTTTAAGTAGTTCTAAGTTCTAGGGGACTGATGACTTTAGAAGTTAAGTCCCATAGTGCTGAGAGCCATTTCAACTATTTTTCTACTTGTGGTTGATAAGACGGGCGGTTACTAAAGGTTTCAGATAGATTATATAATGGTAAGACAGAGATTTAGGAACCAGATTTTAAATTGTAAGACATTTCCAGGGGCAGATGTGGACTCTGACCACAATCTGTTGGTTATGAACTGTAGATTAAAACTGAAGAAACTGCAAAAAGATGGGAATTTAAGGAGATGGGACCTAGATAAACTGAAAAAAACCAGAGGTTGTACAGAGTTTCAGGGCGACCATAAGGGAACAATTGACAGCAATGGGGGAAAGAAATATAATAGAAGAAGATTGGATAGCTTTGAGGAATGAAGTAGTGAAGGCAGCAGAGGATCAAGTAGATAAAAAGACGAGGGCTAGTAGAAATCCTTGGGTAACAGAAGAGATACTGAATTTAATTGATGAAAGGAGAAAATATAAAAATGCAGTAAGTGAAGCAGGCAAAAAGGATACAAACGTCTCAAAAATGAAATCGACAGGAAGTGCAAAACGGCTAAGCAGAGATGGCTAGAGGACAAATGTAAGGATGTAGAGGCTTATCTCACTAGGGGTAAGATAGATACTGCCTGCAGGAAAATGAAAGAGACCTTTGGAGAAAAGAGAACCACTTTCATGAATATCAAGAGCTCAGATGGAAACCCAGTTCTAAGCAAAGAAGGGAAAGCAGAAAGGTGGATGGAGTATATAGAGGGTTTATACAGGGGCGATGTTCTTGAGGACAATATTTTGGAAATGGAAGAGGAGGTAGATGAATATGAAATGGGAGATATTATACTGCGTGAAGAGTATGACAGAGCACTGAAAGATCTAAGTCGAAACAAGTAGACAACATTCCATTAGAACTATTGACAGCCTTGGGAGATCCAGTCCTGACAAAACTCTACCATCTGGTGAGCAAGATGTATGAGACAGGCGAAATTCCCTCAGACTTCCAGAAGAAAATAATAACTCCAATCCCAAAGAAAGCAGGTGTTGACAGATGCCAAAAATTACCGAACTATCAGTTTAATAATTCACAGCTGCAAAATACTAACGCGAATTCTTTACAGAGGAATGGAAAAACTGATAGAAGCCGACCTCGGGGAAGATCAGTTTGGATTCCGTAGAAATGCTGGAACACGTGAGGCAATACTGACCTTACGACTTATCTTAGAAGAAAGATTAAGGAAAGGCAAACCTACGTTTATAGCATTTGTAGACTTAGAGAAAGCTTTTGACAATGTTGACTGGAATACTCTCTTTCAAATTCTGAAAGTGGCAGGGGTAAAATACAGGGAGCGAAAGGCTATTTACAATTTGTACAGAAATCAGATGGCAGTTATAAGAGTCGAGGCACACGAAAGGGAAGCAGTGGTAGGGAAGGGAGTGAGACAGGGCTGTAGTCTCTCTCCGATGCTATTCAATCTGTATATTGAGCAAGCAGAAAAGGAAACAAAAGAAAAGTTTGGAGTAGGTATTAAAATCCATGGAGAAGAAATAAAAACTTTGAGGTTCGCCGATGACATTGAAAATCTGTCAGAGATAGCAAAGGACTTGGAAGAGCAAGTGAACGGAATGGACAGTGTTTTGAAAGGAGGATATAAGATGAACATCAACAAAAGCAAAACGAGGATAATGGAATGTAGTCGAATTAAGTCGGGTGATGGTGAGGGAATTAGATTAGGAAATGAGACACTTAAAGTAGTAAAGGAGTTTTGCTACTTGGGGAGCAAAATAACTGATGATGGTCGAAGTAGAGAGGGTATAAAATGTAGACTGGCAATGGAGAGACAAGCGTTTCTGAAGAAGAGAAATTTGTTGAGATCGAGTATAGATTAAGTGTCAGGAAGTCGTTTTTGAAAGTATTTGTATGGAGTGTAGCCGTGTTTGGAAGTGAAACATGGACGATAAATAGTTTGGACAGTACGAGAATAGAATCTTTCGAAATGTGGTGCTGCAGAAGAATGCTGAAGATTAGATGGGTAGATCACATAACTAATGAGGAGGTATTGAACAGAATTGGGGAAAAGAGAAGTTTGTGGCACAACTTGACCAGAAGAAGGGATCGGTTGGTAGGACATGTTCTGTGGCATCAAGGGATCACCAGTTTAGTACTGGAGGGTAGGGTGGCGGGTAAAAATCGTAGAGGGAGACCAAGAGATGAATACACTAAGCAGATTCAGAAGGATGTAGGCTGCAGTAGGTACTGGGCGATGAAGAGGCTTGTACAAGACAGAGTAGCATGGAGAGCTGCATCAAACCAGTCTCAGGACTGTAGACCACAACAAGACGGCCGGCGTGTATTTTCCTTGAGTACCTGCAATCTCACCTGAAGATGGTAGGCAGTTGGACCGTCTAAATAACGTGTCTTCAGGACGATGAAATCCGGCTGCAACCACGTGAGTGATTCATGTTGCAATAGTTTCCAGACAGCGGTTAGCGCAGCGGAAAGAGCACAGAACGGCAATAGGAGGTTTGCCGGGCCTAGAAAAGGCATTAAAGGAAAAACTAAAAACTCTATACGAAGAGGCTTTGGAAGGCCCAACGGTACCAACCGACCGCCGTATCATCCTCAGGCGACAGGCGTCACTGGATGCGGAAATGGAGGCGTGGGAGGCAAATGGTTAGCACACCGCTCTCCCGGCCGTTGTCAGGTTTCAGTACCAGAGGTCTTCTTCCAGTCATGCTGTCCCTCAATAATTGATCTCACAAGGGCTGAGTGCAGCCCGCTTGCCAACAGCGCTCAGCAGCCCGAACGGTCACCCATCCAAGTGCCAGCCAAACTCGAATGTGCTTAACTTAAGGATGTCAAATCGAACACCTTTCAGCCGTCTAATTTCCAAACTATTATTTTATTTTGTTACCAGTTTCGGCGATTTACTACGCCATCTTCAGGCTCCTGAACGACGTGTAGGATGGTTCCAACGGCGCTTCCGGTCAAAATAGATGCTAGCATTCAAATGCTGGTATCTGTAAATTTCTGCTTGATGCAGCGATCAATTCAACCATCATCTGCCGACTAGACTGGAGCCGAAGTTGGAATCTTTCTACTCGTCGGTCAGGGGTCTGAAGATGTCGTAGCAAATCACCGAAGATCGCCGAAACTGGTAGCCAAATTAAATAACGGTTTGGAAATCAGACGGCTGAAAGGTGTTTGATTTGACATCCTGTAGTGAACAGCCGCTTCCTGCAACCGTTTCTGAAAAGATGAACATACAGAGCGCTTAACTTCGATGATCTTCCGGAAACCTGTGTTACCACTGCGCAAGATCATTGGAAAAATGTAAGTTTAGCATAACAGTAATTGCAATAATGTTTTCCTATTTAAATTCGGCTAAATTTAATACAGTACTGTAGCGCTTTTAAATCATATGTTGGGTACAATAAATGAACACCTTGATTAAAAACTGGATCATCATTACTTTTCTATAATTGTGGCTGACAGAACGGCGGGCGTGCATTTTCCTTGTCTCCATTGTTTATTGTCTACTCCATAATGTGGACGAGTTATGTTATACTAGCTACACACGCTGTGTGCTAATATGAGAGTCAAAATTAATTTTATATTTCGTTATTAAAATCACCCAAAATTTTAGACTGACAGAAAGTGCAAAGTTGCTAAGCAGGATTGGCTAGAGGACAAATGTAGATCTATAGAAGCACTTACTACTAGAGGAAAGAGAAGTACTACCTGTACGAAAGTTAAGGAGATGTTTGGAGGAAAGAGAAGTAGCTGTATCATTATTAATAGCTCGGGTGGAAGACCAATACTAAACAAAGGAGGGAAAACTGAATAGTGGTAGGAATATATAGAGAAACTATTCAACGGGTATGAATTTGAAGGCAATGTTACAGAAACGGAAGAGGAAGCAGATGAAGATAAAACTGGAGACACGATACTGCGAGAAGAATCTGACAGAGCACTGTAAGACGTAAGAAGAAAAAGGACCCCGGAGTAAGCGAGTTTAACTCATATCCTTTGGAGACCCGGCCATGACAAAACAGTTCCACTTGCCGTGCAACATAAGGGGAAATACCGAGAGACTTCAAGAAGAACGTAATAACTTCAATTCCAAAAAAAGCAAGTACTACCAAGTTTAAATATTACAGCACTATCAGTTTATGAGTCATGGCTGCAAATTATTTACATAATCTTGGAAATACTCGTAGACGCCAACCTCATGGAAGACCAGTTTGAGTTCAGGAGAAACGCAATACTGACTCTACGACTTGCTTTAAAGGATAGGTTAAGGAAAGTCACTCCTACGTTTGTAGCATTTGTAGATCTTGAGGAAACTTTTGACAATTTTGACTAAAATACACTCTTTAGAATCCTGAAGGCGAAGGGGGTAAAATACAAGGAAAGAAAGTTTATATACAACTTGTACAGAAACGAGACGAACGATATGATACGGAAGTGGTGACAAAGAAGGGAGTGAGACTAGGCTGTAGAGTATCCCCGACGTTATTCAAACTGTGCATACACCAGGCAGTAAAGAAACCCAAAGAAACATTTGAAGAAGGAATTAAAGTTCAGGGAGAAGAAAGAAAAATTTTAGGTTTGTCGATGACACTGCAATTCCATAAGAAATAGCAAAGGAGCTGGAAGAGCAGTTGAACGGAATGGACAGTGTCTTGAAAGGAGGATATAAGATGTACATCAATAAAAGCAAAACAGGGGTAATGGAATGTAGTAGAACTGAATCAGGTGAAGCTAAGGGAATTAGATTAAGGAACGAGACACTAAAAGTAGTAAATGAGTTTTGCTATTTGGGATGTGAAACAACTGATCATGGCTGAAGCCAGAATATGAAACTTAAAATTTTTGAAATTAATACTTGTTCCCTCTATGCAGGCAGCAGTTACACGAGCGTCGATGGTCGACGAAACTCGTCTGGCCGTGTCCATCCACCGCTCTGGGTGTAATTTATTACTATTTATGTTTATTTTTACATATCTTTTATACGCTTATTATAACGCTACACTACTTAGGCAATATATCTTTACAGAGTCTGAAGATGACTCTATGAAACAGTCGAAACCGGTTACTCATTCCAACAAATTAAAAAAAAAATGCGATCAAGACTGTTTTAAATTTTAATTTTAAGATATGAAACGTAGACTGGCAATGGCAAGACAAGCGTTTCTGAAGAAGAGTAGTTAACATCGAATATAGATTCAAGTGTTAGGAAGCTTCTTCTGAAGATATTTGTATGGAGTGTTGCCTTGTATGGGAGTGAAACATGGACGATAATCAGTTCAGATAAGAAGAGAACAGAAACTTTTGAAATACGGTGCTGCAGAAGCATGCTGAGCATTAGGTGGGGTAGACTCCATGACGAATGAGGAGGTACTGAATAGGACTGGAGAGAAAAGAAATTTGTGACATATCTAGAGTAAAGGAAGGAATCGGTTGATGGGAGACGTGAATGGGAAACGTTAAGGAATTACTAATTTAGTGGAGGAAAATGTAAGACGTAAACATTATAGAGAGGGACGAGTATAGTAAATAGATTCAGGAGGATGTTGGTTGCAGTAGTTACTCGGAGATGAAGGGGCTTGCACAGGATGGTGTAGCGTGGAGAGTTGCATTAAACCGGTCTTCAGACCACAGTAACAACAACGATGTCTTGCTTAGGTGAATGGAACGATTATATATTTGCGAACAGGAGAATAGGAGGCAGATTACCGTATAAAAGAACAGGACGTTATTTAAAAAAGAAAACGTACTGCTGTTCACATCTTCGTAACGAGTAAAGATACAAGAAAGGCAGTCATATTGGTTGACGTGCCTATGGTAGCCAGACAACATTTGCATGATACATTTTTGACTTTGTTTGCGGATAAAAAGTTATTGCGGATGGTCTAAATAAATGAGAGACTCTGTACTATCAAAGACATAGAAGGGCTGGCCAGTACTTACCTCAGCTCAGTACAACCTATAGATAAAACAAAACAGAACAGACAATTTACATTCCTAGCTTTCGGAACTTTGTTCCTTCGTCAGGGAGGAGAGAGGGGAAAAAGGGAAGAAGATAAGGTGGATTCAGTTACTCACAACCCAGGTTATGAAGCAACAGGGAAAGGTAAACAGGGAGGGTAACAAGGATGGAGGCTTGGTTGTCAGAGGGAAGCCAAAGATGAAGATATTCTACTGTTAAGTACTATGCCAGCTTCAAACCAAGGAGGATGCATACAGAAGTAAAGAGGTATGTAGGATAAAGATAAACACAGGTATGTAGGATGAAAAGATGCGTGAATGGCTAAAGAGGAGAGGGAAAAAGAAGACTGAAGAGTAAATGAGAGTGAGGTTGGTTAACGTAGGTTCAGTCCAGGGGGATGGCGGGATGAAAGGATGTGTTGGAGTGCAAGTTTCCATCTCCGCAGTTCAGAGGGACTGGTGTTGTGTGGGAGAAGCCAAATGGCACATACGGTGTAGCAGGTTCCTAGGTCCCTAGAATGATGTTGGACGGCATGCTAGGGACCTAGGAACCTGCTACACCGTATGTGCCATTTGGCTTCTCCCACACAACACCAGTTCCTCGGAGCTGCGGAGATGGGAACTAGCACTCCAACACATCCTTTCATCCCGCCATCCCCCTGGACTGAACCTACGTTAACCAACCTCACTCCCATTTACTCTTCAGTCTTCTTCTTTCTCCCTCTCCTCTTTAGCCATTCACGCATCTTTTCATCCTACATACCTGTGTTTATCTTTATACTACATACCTCTTTACTTCTGTATGCATCCTCTTTGGTATGAAGCTGGCACAGTACTTAACAGTAGAATATCTTTATCTTTGGCTTCCCTCTGACAACCATGCCTCCATCCTTGCTACGTTCCCAGTTTACTTTTCCCTGTTGCTTCATAACCTGGGTTGTGAGTAACTGAATGCACTTTACCTTCTCCGCTGTTTCCCCTCTCTCCTCCCTGATGAAGGAACAAAGTTCCGAAAGCTAGGAATGTAAATTTTCTGTTCTGTTTTTTGTTATCTATCACCTTTACTGAGCTGAGGTAAGTACTGGCCAGCCCGTCTACCTCTTTGTTAGTATTTGTTTCACATCTTTATATGAAATTTTCCATTAATCATTTAGACTCTGTACTGTGCTTTACATTTCGAGCAAACATCCCCAAAAAAACACGCCGTTTTACTGCTATAGAAATAATAAAGTGGAAGGAACCTTTATGCAAAGGTGGAGCTCGTGTACTCACTTCACGTAGAACGCGTCGGGCAGCGGTCGAGGCGGGTAGGAAGAGGAATGTGAAGGACGTCAGCTGACCGTGCTACTGTGCGACCCGGTCACGCGGAAGCGACAGGTGCTTCGACTGTTCCGACCCTTCAGTGCATACTGACAGCGGCTAACGGCAGCTGATCACAGACGCCGCGGCTGCTGCCGCGTCAGCGCGCATCACGGAAAGGAATGTGGACTGCCGGAGGTCAGGGACCGCCAGAGCCGGCTCTGCAGGCGCCGCCGCCGCCCCGAAATCGCAAATGGCACGCGTTACACTCTTCACTTCCTGACAATCGTACTCATAAGGGGACCGCGCGTACTCGTCGACAGCGATTTAGTCCAAATTTGTGGTATACGCGGGTATATGTGGTACATGAATAACCGATGTTATTCAATCTGTATATTGAGCAAGCAGTGAAGGAAACAAAAGAAAAAATTCGGAGTCGGTATTAAAATCCATGGAGGAGAAATAAAGACTTTGAGGTTCGCCGATGACATTGTAGTTCTGTCAGAGACAGCAAAGGACTTGGAAGAGCAGTTGAACGGAATCGATATTGTCTTGAAAGGAGGATATAAGATGAACATCAACAAAAGCAAAACGAGGATAATGGAATGTAGTCGAATGAAGTCGAGTGTAGCTGAGGGAATTAGATTAGGAAATGAGACACTTAAAGTAGTAAAGGAGTTTTACTATTTGGGGAGCAAAATAACCGACGATGGTCGAAGTAGAGAGGATATAAAATGTAGACTAGCAATAACAAGGAAAGCGTTTCTGAAGAAGAGAAATTTGTTAACATCGAGTATAGATTTAAGTGTCAGGAAGTCGTTTTTGAAAGTATTTGTATGGAGTGTAGCCATGTGCGGAAGTGTAACATGGACGATACATGGTTTGGACAAGAAGAGAATAGAAGCTTTCGAAAGGTGGTGCTACACAAGAATGTCGGATATTAGATGGGTAGATCACATAACTAATGAGGAAGTATTGAATAGGATTGGGGAGAAGAGAAGTTTGTGGCGCAACTTGACCAGAAGAAAGGATCGGTTGGTAGGACATGTTCTTAGGCATCAAGGGATCGCCAGTTTAGTATTGGAGGGCAGAGTGGAGGGTAAAAATCGTAGAGGCAGACCAAGAGATGAATACACTAAACAGATACAGAAGGATGTAGGCTGCAGTAGGTACTGGGAGATGAAGAAGCTTGCACAGGATAGAGTAGCATGGAGAGCTGCATCAAACCAGTCTCAGGACTGAAGACCACAACAAAAACAATGTGGGGCTTGGTCAGAAGTGAAAGTGGCAGAAGCTGGAGGTTTAGTCGGCCAAGCGTTTCGTAAATATAGTACATCTACATCTACATCTACATCTACATTTATACTCCGCAAGCCACCCAACGGTGTGTGGCGGAGGGCACTTTACGTGCCACTGTCATTACCTCCCTTTCCTGTTACAGTCGCGTATGGTTCGCGGGAAGAACGACTGCCGTAAAGCCTCCATGCGCGTTCGAATCTCTCTAATTTTACATTCGTGATCTCCTCGGGACGTATAAGTAGGGGGAACCAATATATTCGATACCTCATCCAGAAACGCACCCTCTCGAAACCTGGTGAGCAAGCTACACCGCGATGCAGAGCGCCTCTCTTACAGAGTCTGCCACTTGAGTTTACTAAACATCTCCTTAACGCTATCACGGTTACCAAATAACGCTGTGACGAAACGCGCCGCTCTTCTTTGGATCTTCTCTATCTCCTCCGTCAACCCGATGTGGTACGGATCCCATACTGATGAGCAATACTCAAGTATAGGTCGAACGAGTGTTTTGTAAGCCACCTCCTTTGTTGATGGTCTACATTTTCGAAGGACTCTCCCAATGAAACTCAACCTGGTACCCGCCTTACCAACAATTAATTTTATGTGATCATTCCATTTCAAATCGTTCTGCACGCTTACTCCCAGATATTTTACAGAAGTAACTGCTACCAGTGTTTGTTCCGCTATCATATAATCATACAATAAAGGGTCCTTCTTTCTATGTATTCGTAATACATTACATTTGTCTATGTTAAGGGTCAGTTGCCATTCCCTGCACCAAGTACATATCCGCTGCAGATCTTCCTGCATTTCGCTGCAATTTTTTAATGCCGAAACTTCTCTGTATACTACAGCATCATCCGCGAAAAGGCGCATGGCACTTCCGACACTATCTACTAGGTCATTAATATATATTGTGAAAAGCAATGGTCCCATAACACTCCCCTGTAACATGCCAGAGGTTACTTTAACGTCTGTAGACTTCTCACCATTGAGAACAACATGCTGTGTTCTGTTTGCTAAAAACTCTTCAATCCAACCACACAGCTGGTCTGATATTCCGTAGGCTCTTACTTTGTTTATCACGCGACAGTGCGGAACTGTATCGAACGCCTTCCGGAAGTCAAGGAAAATGGCGTCTACCTGGGAGCCTGTATCTAATATTTTATTGGTCTCATGAACAAATAAAGCGAGTTGGGTCTCACACGATCGCATTTTCCGGAATCCATGTTGATTCCTACAGAGCAGATTCTGGGTTTCCAGAAACGACATGATACGCGAGCATAAAACATGTTCTAAAATTCTACAACAGATCTATGTCAGAGATATAGGTCTATTGTTTCGCGCATCTGTCGACGACCAATAATACTGTTGGCAATGGTCAGGCGAGTCATGAGCGATTTAAAAAAATGGTTCAAATGGCTCTTAGCACTATGGGGCTTAACATCTAAAGTCATCAGCGCCCTAGAACTTAGAACTACTTAAACCTAACTAACCTAAGGATATCACACATATCCATGCCCGAGGCAGGGTTCGAACCTTTGACCGTAGTGGTCGCGCGGTTCCAGACTGAAGCGCCTAGAACCGCTCGGCCACAAAGCCATTTACACTTAGGTGACTAAATTCATGGGACAGCGATACGCACGTATCCAGGTGGAGGTAGAATCCCGTGCACAAAGGCGGCGCATTAACGGAGCTGCCACTAGCACTCAGGTGAATCACATGAAAAGGTTTCCGGCGTGATTATGGCAACATGTCGGGAATTAGCAGACTCTGAGCTGGGGATAGCAGTTGGAGCTAGAGGCAAGATACATCCCATTGCGGAAATCGTTAGCGAATTCAACATTCCAAGATCCACAACGTCAAGAGTGTGCCGAGAATATCACATTTCAGGCGTTATCCCTCACCACAAACACAGTAGTGGCCGATGGCTTTCACATAACGACCGGGAGCAGCGGCCTTTCCGTAGAGCTTTCAGTGCTAAAAGACGAGCAACTCTGTGTGAAATAAGCGCAGAAAGTGTGGGATATACGATGTACGTGTCCGCTAGGACAATGCGGTGAAATTAGGAGTTATGCGATCTGATGTTTTCCCGGAGTATTTCCAATTTTTGCAATTCTCGGGTATCCGACCGGGTAGCGTCGTAATTTGTCCACAATATTTCGGCAGACGTACACGCTGCCATCTTCAGGTGGTTCCTGACGAATGCTGTGCCGTTCCTCTCGGCGCCCTATATATACAAGGCGTTACCCCCTCCTCCGTTCCTCTCCTGGTGTCTTCGGTGCGGCTGGCGCGGCGGCTACTGGTGGTGGGGGGAGGGGGGGGGGGGGGGGGGGGGGAGCGGCGCCTGGGTCTGAACTGGGGTCTGCAGTCTCCCCGCTGCCGCCGTCGGAGGCGGTCCACGATCTCTGGGACCTCATCTTTCTCTCCAGGCTGAATGCAGGGTTCCAAGCCTGACTAAGTTGAAGACCGATGTCTTTATTAATTAGATCGTCCTGCAGTCGGATTTCGATGGCCAGTTTAGTAACGCAGTCCCAGAAGTAGGGGGATTGGCAGAATATTGTTGTTTTTTCGTAGTCCATAGTATGGCCAGTCTTTATACAATGGTCAGCCACGGCCGATTTAGTGACCTGGCGTAACTCGGTATGGCGCTTGTGTTCGCGGCACCTCTCTTCTACGGTGCGGTCTGTCTCCCCAATGTATGATTTTCCGCGCTGACAGGGAATTTGATAAACGCCTGGATTTCGAAGGCGTATGTCTTCACTGAACCCAGTAGAGTCAAAGTTTTCAAGAAAAATCGGTAGAATCATGGGGAAACACAAGGTGAAATGTGTGTTCCGACCCCCTGCAAAAACCGGCCACATCAAAGACACCAGGAGAGGAACGGTGGAGGGGGTAACGGCTAGTATATATAGGGCGCCGAGAGGAACAGCACAGCATTCGCCATGAACCACCTGAAGATGGCAGCGTGTACGTCTGCCGAAATATTATGGATAAATTACGACGCTAGCCGGTCCGATAGCCGAGAATTGTTCAAATTAGGAGTTAATAGACTGTGGCAGCTGAATGCCGACGTGAGTGCCGCTGCTAACAGTACGATATCGCCAGCAGCGCCTCTCCTGTATCGGGCATACCCTAGATGACTGGAGTACCGTAGCCTGGTCAGATGAGTCCAGATTTCAGTTGGTAAGAGCTGACAGAATGGGTCAAGTTTGGTGCAGACCATAAGAACCCACTGACTGCCAGTCAGTGGGGGCTCCATAATAGTGTGGGTTGTGTTTACATGGAATTGACTGGGTCCTCTGGTCTAACTGAAACGATCATTGACTAGAAATGGAAGTTCGACTACTTAGAGACCATTTGTATGTTCGCAAACAACGACGGAATTTTTATAGATGCCGGCCTTGTGGCCGAGCGGTTCAAGGCGCTTCAGTCTGGAACCGCGCGAACGCTAAGGTCGCAGGTTCGAATCCTGCCTCGGGCATGGACGTGTGTGATGCCCTTAGGTTAGTTAGGTTTAACTAGTTCTAAGTTCTAGGGGCCTGATGACCTCAGATGTTAAGTCCCATAGTGTTCAGAGCCATTTGAACCATTTTTTATACGAGTAGAAGAAATGAGCCACGTCACTGGGATACAGTTGCTCGCGATTAGTTTGAAAAACATTTTGTTTTGGCCATCCAGATCACCCGGTATGAATCCCATCGCACATTTATGGGACACGATTGGGAGGTCAATTGGGGTACAAAATCTTACACCAGCAATACTTCTGCAATGATGTATGTGTATAGAACAGCTTGGCTCAAAATTTCTGCAGGGGACTACCAACGACTTGTTGAGCTGATGCCACGTTTAGTTGCTACAATGCAGCGCTTGACGCAGCATAAAGAGTGCAGAACAGCAGTTCGAGGGACCTGGGGTTCAGTCCCTGCATGGTAACGTTTTTTATCTTCAGTTTTATTGTAACTTGCACTGCAAATAAAGCGAAATGGATGAGAACGTGCAAAAATATAGGAACGTTATCATTACTTCATCAAAATCTGGGAAGCTTAAAAAGCCTTCTGCAAAAATGTTATGACACGTGATGAAGCCGTACGTGCAAGAGAAGAATTTTCTTCTGTTAATTGACTCGTGGGGAGGACAGTCAAATCCACAGTTATTTTTCAAGACGGAAAAGGACTGCTATCAAACGTTATTAAAGAAATTCCGCTCAATCGCATTCCGATGAGATGTCTGTCTTTATCGTCAGGTAATAATTTGATGAAAAAGCTTGAAATTGCTCTTATTTCGTTGAGAAAGAAAAAATATCGTACACCGGGAAGACTGCATCTAAATGCATTCCATTGTACATCGCCATCTATCCTCGCCAATATTTCACGAAATGACCCGTTGCTCTTGATTTGCTGACGTACTGTACGATGAGAGAGAACCTTCTGTGAATCTAAGTCACGTTTGATTTTCAGCAGAAACTTTAAAACACCCCACTTGCAAATATACTGCGTTTACAACATGTGCAAGATGCCGAGAAAATTACTGCTTCTCATATTTTTACGATGAATATCACCCCTGCACTTGTAAATCATGAACTATAAAATAATACACGAATTTCTCTGGCACTCCTTACGGTGCCTTCCAGAAAATTTGCCGGCCGAAGTGGCCGTGCGGTTCTGGCGCTGCAGTCTGGAACCGCGAGACCGCTACGGTCGCAGGTTCGAATCCTGCCTCGGGCATGGATGTGTGTGATGTCCTTAGGTTAGTTAGGTTTAAGTAGTTCTAAGTTCTAGGGGACTGATGACCTCATAAGTTGAGTCCCATAGTGCTCAGAGCCATTTGAACCATTTGAACCAGAAAATTTATTTCCCATCCCAAACTTTCCTTTGCCTTTCTTTTCCAAGCCTTTTATGAAAATATTAATAAATACAATATATTGAGCATTATTTCGGTTTATTTGCGGAGTGACTTGAAAATAAAAATGTTCCCACATAGGAACTTGAGTCCACGTCCGTCGCTGTACCGTTCTGTACTTCTTCTGCTGCGCCAATGGCTGTGTGGAAACCATGCTAACATAAATTGCTGATGTCTCGCCCAACCCGAGGAAAAAACTACTTTTTTAAACACTTGGTCATCTGGAACTCCGACTTCTGTAACTTTCATTTCTTAGCAACCCCTGCATATACCATAAATGTGGATGAGATTGTTGATGACGAATAGGCGTGGTTCCGTTCCAGAATGTAGTAACCCACGTCCACATTAATTCTCCACAACTCAAGTTAATGTGCATGTATACGTGTGTCCCTTAAGCCTAGGCGCCGCGCATATGTGTTGCTCTCATACAGGAGAAGAGGCAGTCGTGTAACTGCGACGTGTGCACGTGCGTAATTGCGTTGAACAACGCACCATGTTATAGAAACTATGTAGACAACCTAAAAACCTGGTTAGAGAAGTGTAAGATCAAATCCAAAATACGTAGTTAATAGTTTTCAGACACTGTCATACGCGGGAGACCGCAAACAAAACACACGGGGCGCAGCATGCCAGCTCTGGAGAGGAACAGTAACTGCAGAAGATCAGGCGAAATACTTAGGCCTTACCTTGGACATAGCTACGTTCTTCAACACACATATAAACGCAGCCACGGGAAAAGCCAGAAACACATTAAATTTACTAAAATTAATTCCTGGACGGGTGAATCGAACCAGCAATGAAAGTCTACTACATACATACGAAGCTTTCGCAAGACCAATCCTACATTATACAGCGCCAGTCTGGTTAGCAAATGAAACAAATATACTGAAACTGCTTTCGACAGAAAAGACTGTGAGAATAAATGGTACACCAAGCACAAGAACATGAAACTACTGTACCTACAAACCAAGTAATACCAACGTAAACCCACTACAAAACGTTTGATCTAGCTGATGGCGAATATAGGAGAAAACAGACACAAACAATCCACGGGAAACAACGAACTAGTATTTGAAAACACTATCACTTAATTTCCTAGTTTTGATGTATCCTACACAGCAACCATTGTAAAAGAATGCATGGAGATCGAAAGCCAAGACAACAATCACATACAGCCCAACAACATCACACGGCTTCTGCAACTTCTCCTGTGGAACTCAGAATATAAAACGGAAGCAGAAATAGAATAAAACTTATTAATAGAATAAGAAGAAAGTACAATAATGCATGGCACTGACAAAGGTTATGGGGAGGTGTCCCTCAGTCCACGGTCGAATGCAACGGTCGATATCACTGCGTCCACGTGGTGATAAGTTAATGATAGAAATGGAACGTAAGGGAAAAATAAGAAGATGAACACTAATCTAAATCCAAATAAACAGAATTTAAACAGGATTACCTAAGTTAAAAAATGTGTGTGAAATCGTATGGGACTTAACTGCTAAGGTTATCAGTCCCTAAGCTTACGCACTGCTTAACCCAAGTTATCCTAAGGACACACACGACCGAGGGAGGACTCGAACCTCCGCCGGGACCAGCCGCACAGTGCATGACTGCAGCGCTTAGACCGCTCGGCTAATCCCGAGCGGCTTACCTAAGTTAGAGTAAAGCAGTAAAGAGTCATCTGCTCTCCATATGCCCCATTCACTCTTAAGGGAGGAATGAAAGAAAAAATGTTCGCTTTGCTGGCAGCAACTATCACCGTAGCCTTTATATCGTGAGGCAAACATGAAATCGTAGAAAGCAGCACAAGTACTGAGGTTATTAGGATGTTTTGCGTATTGCATGTGTCAGCGTGGTGAACGGATTAAGATGGCAAGGAATACCGTGTTTCATAACTGTACAGGTGATTTCCGCCTGTGGGACCACTGATAGCAAATGGAAGTAAAATGTGGCGAAAATGTTACTTTTAACACTTCGAATTCTTGCTGCCTGGAAGAATCATGCCAATCTGAAGTTCCACTTCAAGATTTCTACTGCTTCGAAGTATATAACAACATCCCAGAAATTCCCAGGCTCTGGTGAAATCCTTTGAGAACGACATTAACCTAAGCTGATGACTACTTAACGTTTCTTTCACCGGAAAAAGAAACAGTTATTTCAAGCTTGAAGTTTACAGTTTGTAGTCAGAGAATATGCGAGTGTCACACGAGTTGTTGACGAGCGGTGGAATTTCCCACATCTTTTGAGGGCTTTAGATGGCAAACACATGGTTCTGTAGTAGTCACATGTCAGGGAATAACCTCCATGGTTCTAGAGGGAATTGTAGAGGATAAAAACTGTAGAGGAAGGCAGATGCTGGAATACATCAAGCAAATAATTGAGGAGATAGACTGCTAGTGCTACTCTAAGACAAAAAATTTGGCACAGAAGAGGAATTAGTAATATCAAACCAGTCAGAAGTGTGATGACTCAAACAAAAGCACTCGCACGACAGTGGAAGCAACTACACTGCTGAAAAAAAGATAGTACATCCTATTAGAGGTGTGCAATTCGCTCGAGGTTTACTGTTGCAATAGTCATAAAGAGTGTATGAGATGGTTACATTTACAGATCAACAGCCCAAGCGGTTCCGAGGTGTCGACCCATGCTGAAAAACCGTTATTATTACGTGGTGTAGCCTTCACGCTTGGGAATGCGCCACGCCTGGTCGACCTTTAGCCGATATGGCTAAAGATGGATTTGGCAAGGAGAGCTGTGGCCTCCAAGATCACCTGATCTCAGGCCCATGGATTTGTGTTTTTGGAGTCTCCCTAAAGGTGTAGCGTACGCCACTCTGGTCAACACGGTTGTAGGACTGGAGCAGAGACATGTCATTGCTTGTCAGGAATTTCGATAAGATCGAGGTGTGTTTAAAAGGATTCGAACCCATTACTGCAACGGTTACTGGCCAACATCTGTGTACAGGGACGACACTTTGAATACGTCGTTTAACAACGAGTGCAGTCATGTAACCGTTGTGATAATTCAAAACAACTGCACTTCTTCCAAAGTACTTCTATTAACTTTTATTAATGTTGTGCTGTACTGTTAGCTTTTCCTAGCTGGGATAACATTTACACAGAATAAAGTCAGTGGTGACTGGTAATCACAAAGGCGCTCTTATCGCGTGAACTGCTCGTTTGTGGAGCTGAGACGTTTTTGCTTCCAGGATCGCGTACTTTCAGCTGTATGCGTTTACGCCATTAATTATAATACACCCCGTATATTGTAAAAATTAACGGCCCTATAACACTCCCTTAGATTACTCCCGAAATTACCTTCAGATCTGCACGTGTGAGTCCCGTCTGCAAACAAGGCCTGACTTTAACAACAGATCTGGCCCGATACTCGGTACGCCCGTTATTTATTTATTTATTTTTCACCTAATGACTTGAGGAGCTGTGTTCAATGCTTTCTGGAAGTCAAGCAGTACAGCTCCAATGTTGGCACTGCTGTCTCCGGCGCTCTGTATGTCATGCACGAACAGGGCGAGCCGAGGTTTCCAAAATGTCTGTTCTCAGGATTTATTTTAGTAATTGTAGAAAAGATTTTTGGCGATCCACAAAATTTCGGGATGGAGCCGCTTAAATTCCTATTCTAATATTTGGGCTTTATGCCTCTCGGCCATCTTCAGAACGAGAGGGCAGACTGAAGCTGCAATACCCGATGCTTCGTTTTATACTACAGACACAAATGCACCACAGACGTTGACTGGCGGTAAAGAGTATGCGTAAACTGAATCTGCGGCTGCGTGGTCGACCCACGCTGGGATATCGATGTATAACTATTATCTGCACTGTACCGATGCATTTGCAAATTTATTGTAGAGACCGTCGGAATTCACCTTTTGTCCAAGTTGAAACCGCTATATCTGATAATTAAGGTCTTCGGCAAACGAATTTATATTGATTCTTTCGCCATCGCGTCCCAAAGAGATGAAGTAGATGACAGAATTTCGAAGTTTTCACATCGTATCTAGTGACCGGTGTCGATACAGTGCTCTGCCACAACCGATTTATTGAGCTGTAAGAACTGAGTCCTACCCCCACGAACCATGGACCTTGCCGTTGGTGGGGAGGCTTGCGTGCCTCAGCGATACAGAGGGCCGTATCGTAGGTGCAACCACAACGGAGGGGTATCTGTTGAGAGGCCAGACAAACGTGTGGTTCCTGAAGAGGGGCAGCAGCTTTTCAGTAGTTGCGGGGGCAACAGTCTGGATGATTGACTGATCTGGTCTTGTAACACTAACCAAAACGGCCTTTCTGTGCTGGTACTGCGAACGGTTGAAAGCAAGGGGAAACTACAGCCGTAATTTTCCCCGATGGCATGCAGCCTTGCTGTATGGATAAATGATGATGGCGTTCTCTTGGGTAACACATTCCGGTGGTAACATAGTCCTCCATCCGGATCTCCGAGCGGGGACTACTCAAGAGGACGTCATTATCAGGAGAAAGAAAACTGGCGTTCTGCGGATCGGAGCGTGGAATGTCAGATCCCTTAATCGGGCAGGTAGGTTAGAAATTTTAAAAAGGGAAATGGATAGGTTAAAGTTAAATATAGTGGGAATTAGTGAAGTTTGGTGGCAGGAGGAACAAGACTTCTGGTCAGGTGACTACAGGGTTATAAATAAAAAATCAAATAGGGATAATGCAGCAGTGGAGTTAATAATGAATAAAAAATAGGAGTGCGGGTGAGCTATTACAAACAGCATAGTGAACGCATTATTGTGGCGAAGATAGACAAGAAGCCCATGTCAACTACGGTAGTTCAGGTTTATATGTCAACTGGCTCTGCAAATGAAGAAGAAATTGATGAAATGCATGATGAGATAAAAAAAATTATTCAGGCAGTGAAGGGAGACGAAAATTTAATAGTCATGGGTGACTGGAATTCGAGAGTAGGAAAAGGGAGAGAAGGAAACATAGTGGGCGAATATGGATTGAGGGGAGGGAAATGAAAGAGGAAACCGTCTGATAGAATTTTGCACAGAGCATAACTTAATCATAGCTAACACTTGGTTCAAGAATCATAAAAGAAGGTTGTATACATGGAAGAATCCTGGAGATACTAGAAGGTATTATATAGATTATATAGTGGTAAAACAGAGATTTAGGAACCAGGTTTTAAATTGTAAGACATTTCCAGGGGCAGATGTGGACTCTGACCACAATCTATTGGTTATGAACTGTAGATTAAAACTGAAGAAACTGCAAAAAGGTGGGAATTTAAGGAGATGGGACCTGGATAAACTGAAAGAACCAGAGGTTGTACCGAGTTTCAGGGAGAGCATAAGGGAACAATTGACAGGAATGGGGAAAAGAAATACAGTAGAAGAAGAATGGGTAGCTTGAGGGATGAATTAGTGAAGGCAGTAGAGGATCAAGTAGGTAAAAAGACAAGGGCCAGTAGAAATCCTTGGGTAACAGAAGAAATATTGAATTTAATTGATGAAAGGAGAAAATATAAAAATGCAGTAAATGAAGCAGGCAAAAAGGAATACAAGCGTTTGAAAAATGAGATTGATAGAAAGTGCGAAGTGGCTA
Source organism: Schistocerca gregaria (assembly GCF_023897955.1). Lineage (NCBI taxonomy): Eukaryota > Metazoa > Arthropoda > Insecta > Orthoptera > Acrididae > Schistocerca > Schistocerca gregaria. Next base: position 885,471,929 of record NC_064921.1, on the reverse strand, counting down.
AGCAGGGATGGCCAGAAGACAAATGTAAGGATGTAGGCTTATATCACTAAGGGTAAGATAGATACTGCCTATAGGAAAATTAAAGAGGCTTTTGGAGAAAAGAGAACCACTTGTATGAATATCAAGAGCTCAGATGGAAACCCAGTTCTAAGCAAAGAAGGGAAAGCAGAAAGGTGGAAGGAGTATATAGAGGGTCTATACAAGGACGATGTACTAGAGGACAATATTATGGAAATGGAAGAGGGTGTAGATGAAGATTAAATGGGAGATATGATACTTCGTGAAGAGTTTGACAGAGCGCTTTGACATGAGTCGAAACAAGGACCCGGGAGTAGACAACATTCCATTAGAACTACTGAAGGCCTTGGGAGAGCCAGTCCTGACAAAACTCTACCATCTGGTGAGCAAGATGTATGAGACAGGCGAAATTCCGTCAGACTTCAAGAAGAATATAATACACTCCTGGAAATGGAAAAAAGAAGACATTGACACCGGTGTGTCAGACCCACCATACTTGCTCCGGAAACTGCGAGAAGGCTGTACAAGCAATGATCACACGCACGGCACAGCGGACACCAGGAACCGCGGTGTTGGCCGTCGAATTGCGCTAGCTCCGCAGCATTTGTGCACCGCCGCCGTCAGTGTCAGCCAGTTTGCCGTGGCATACGGAGCTCCATCGCAGTCTTTAACACTGGTAGCACGCCGCGACAGCGTGGACGTGAACCGTATGTGCAGTGGACGGACTTTGAGCGAGGGCGTATAGTGGGCATGCGGGAGGCCGGGTGGACGTACCGCCGAATTGCTCGAACACGTGGGGCGTGAGGTCTCCACAGTACATCGATGTTGTCGCCAGTGGTCGGCGGAAGGTGCACGTGCCCGTCGACCTGGGACCGGACCGCAGCGACGCACGGATGCACGCCAAGACCGTAGGATCCTACGCAGTGCCGTAGGGGACCGCACCGCCACTTCCCAGCAAATTAGGGACACTGTTGCTCCTGGGGTATCGGCGAGGACCATTCGCAACCGTCTCCATGAAGCTGGGCTACGGTCCCGCACACCGTTAGGCCGTCTTCCGCTCACGCCCCAACATCGTGCAGCCGGCCTCCAGTGGTGTCGCGACAGGCGTGAATGAAGGGACAAATGGAGACGTGTCGTCTTCAGCGATGAGAGTCGCTTCTGCCTTGGTGCCAATGATGGTCGTATGCGTGTTTGGCGCCGTGCAGGTGAGCGCCACAATCAGGACTGCATACGACCGAGGCACACAGGGCCAACACCCGGCATTATGGTATGGGGAGCGATCTCCTACACTGGCCGTACACCTCTGGTGATCGTCGAGGGGACACTGAATAATCCACGGTACATCCAAACCGTCATCGAACCCATCGTTCTACCATTCCTAGTGCGGCAAGGGAACTTGCTGTTCCATCAGGACAATGCACGTCCGCATGTATCCCGTGCCGCCCAACGTGCTCTAGAAGGTGTAAGTCAACTACCCTGGCCAGCAAGATCTCCGGATCTGTCCCCCATTGAGCATGTTTGGGACTGGATGATGCGTCGGCTCACGCGGTCTGCACGTCCAGCACGAACGCTGGTCCAACTGAGGCGCCAGGTGGAAATGGCATGGCAAGCCGTTCCACAGGACTACATCCAGCATCTCTACGATCGTCTCCATGGGAGAATAGCAGCCTGCATTGCTGCGAAAGGTGGATATACACTGTACTAGTGCCGACATTGTGCATGCTCTGTTGCCTGTGTCTATGTGCCTGTGGTTCTGTCAGTGTGATCATGTGATGTATCTGACCCCAGGAATGTGTCAATAAAGTTTCCCCTTCCTGGGACAATGAATTCACAGTGTTCTTATTTCAATTTCCAGGAGTGTAATTCCAATCCCAAAGAAAGGAGGTGTTGACAGATGTGAAAATTACCGAACTATCAGTTTAATAAGTCATAGCTGCAAAATACTAACGTGAATTCTTGACAGACGAATGGAAAAACTAGTAGAAGCCGACCTCGGGGAAGATCGGTTTGGATTACGCAGAAAAGTTGGAACACGTGAGGCAATACTGACCCTACGACTTACCTTAAAAAATAGATGAAGGAAAGGCAAACCTACGTTTCTAGCATTTGTAGACTTAGAGAAAGCTTTCGATAATTTTGACTGGAATACTCTCTTTCAAATTCTAAAAATGGCAGAGGTAAAATACAGGGAGCGAAAGGCTATTTACAATTTGTACCAAATGGCAGTTAAAAGAGTCGAGGGGCATGAAAGGGAAGCAGCTGTTGGGAAGGGAGTGAGACAGGGTTGTAGCCTGTCCCTGATGTTATTCAATCTGGGAGAAGAGGAGTTTGTGGCAGCACTTGACAAGAAGAAGGGACCGGTTGGTAGGACATGTTCTGAGGCATCAAGGAATCACAAATTTTCATTGGAGGGCAGCGTGGAGGGTAAAAATCGTAGAGGGAGACCAAGAGATGAATACACTAAGTAGATTCAGAAGGATGTAGGTTGCAGTAAGTAGTGGGGGATGAAGAAGCTTGCTCAGGATAGAGTAACATGGTCTGAAGACAACAATAACAAGAACTGGGTGTACGTACGGTGTTCACTGTTCGTTTCATCGGCTGTGTGAGTTGTCTGTCCGATTTCCGAAAGGTCACACTCGCATAGGATCTTTTAAATCCGAGCCTTGTGGAACCGAACCCAAAACTGCTACTGACTTCGGTGGAGACGAAAAATCACTTTAACTTCGTGCTTGGCGAACATTCGACTTACTTTTTCTGTCTAAAACTGTATACAGCGCGAGCAAAAATATTTTCCATAATTCCACAACAGATTGACGTCAGCCATATAGGCCAATAATTTTGTGCGTCTGTTCTGTAACCCTAGAATGATCTGTGTATTTTTTCCAGTCACTAGGTATCCTCCGTTGCTCCAGTGATTTACGATAAACAGCTGATAATAGGGGAGCAGTTTCTTCCGCATAATCTTTGTAGAATCTCACAGATATGTCAGACTCAACGTACTGTAAGAATCACAAGAATGGGTACTTAACGCTCGAAAGAGATCACTTACAAATTCTGGTTCGATTATTTCTTGCGTATTGTTTGACTGTTTGAGAGTATAGTTTGATAGTCAAGTTGGAATAACAGAAGAGCTAGAGAATATTCAAGGAAATGCTGCACAATTCACAATTCGTAATAAGTCCGTTTAGTAAGGCTGAGGCTGTCATAGAAATGCTCGACAAATGTCAGCCGGAGACGCTAAGAAAAACGGTTTGCGCACCACCGACAACCTTACAACATTCAAAGGAGCCTCTTTTATTAACGAGTAGGGAAATATGTTTCTTCCTCCATCGCGGCTGCTGACGGAGATGGTATTCTCATGCAAAGTTTCAAGTGAGATACACTTGCAGATAGATTACGCGCAAAACGGACGGGGCTGCTTACTAAATTCCGAAATCCGATCTTCACCGAGGATGTAGAGCATATATTACTACCACCAACTTTCAAATCGCGCAATGATCACCACTTAATGATAAGTAAGAGGCTCGTATTGAAGCGTTCAGACAGTCGTTTTCCCTCGTGCTATCCGTAAGTGGAACAGAAGGCTGGAAATATGACTTTTGTGCGAATAGTGCCCTCCACCACAAACTGCTTGGTGGCTAGCGGAGTATATATGTAGACGCAGATTAGAGAAATCGTGACTGATGCAGGGGAGAGCTGACAGTTTTTTTTATCGTTTACTACTCAGAATAGGACTAGGATGAAAGGACAGTGACTCTGATAAAGAATGTACGCTCCGTCACACCCCATACTGTACTTTATGCCTTACAGAGACCTGATAAGTTAACATGTAAAATACATTTTTTTCCCGAAAACAGGTTGGCTTTACTCTGGATTCCAATACACCATATAATTCCCCGCTCGTTTGGCTACAAAAATCTATTGATCAAGATAATCTCCTTTCTATGCGATGGCCTCAAGCCAACATGTTTGGAGGGCCTGCAGGCCCGCATGGTACCACTCCACTGGTCAACGTCGGACCCAGTGTCTTGCTGCACCAATAAGGTTCTCCCATCATCTACGTACTGCTTCCCGCCGAGCGAATCCTTCATTTAACCAGACATATGGAAGTCGGAAGGTGCGAGATCCCGGCTGTTCGATGGACTGGAAATAAGTATTCATACACTAGAGCGTGGAAAAGTAAACTGTCTTCATTGACAATACGAAACCAAAACACTAATTGGATACGCACTATTCACATAGGCCAGTCGCCAATGCAGCTACGCTGATATATAGAACGAGACTGAACAAGCCTTTGCAAAACAAAATACAAAAACGTCTGCCAAGTTCTCTACTGCGCTGGGAATTAAGTATTCATACACCAACAGGAAATGACACTTCTAACAAAGTCAGAACATGTTTAATACTTCGTATGGATACCCTTCCGATGTATTACTACTCGCAACCTCCGTGGCATGGAATGGGCCAATTTTCTTGTAGTTTCCGACGTGAAACCTTCCGATTCTCGAAGGAGAGCCTCTTTCAAAGAGGTTGTCGTGTTTTCTCTCTCGCGTTTGCAGCTCACTCCACAAGGTTCTATGGGATTCAGGTCCGGACTCTGAGCTGGTGTTTTAAGAGTGTGTGGAGTGTCGTAGAGCAACCACAGCCGGACAGTTTGCAGCGTATGTTTGGGATCATTGTCCTGTTGGAAGCAATAATTTCTAGGAAGACCCAAGGCGTCAAAACTCTGTTGTAAGTTCTGATTGAGAATGTTCATGTACACAAATCTGTCCATGGTACCATCCACAAACACTAATTTTCCGACACCGGAGGCTGACATACAGCCAGATACCATCACTCCACCGCCTCCGTGCTTCACCGTGGGTTGAATGTTGTTTCCGTCGAAGTCTGTATTCGGTCTTCTCCAGACCAAGATCATACCATCATTGTGCACGATACTAAATTTCCTTTCATCACTAAACAGTACAGTATCCCAGAAGTCTGCTGTCTTTGATACATGCTGTTTCGCGAATTCCATCCGCTACCTCCTGTTCTTGTTGCTGATGTATGGCTTTAGTCTCCGGAGCCTGGCTCTGTAGCCCGAACGATTGAGAATGGTGCGAACTGCCCTTGGAGTGATGTCCTTTCGGAAGTGGTCATGTACATATGCGGATCGCGCCGGCGCCGTCGTTTTCGGATTTTTCTTGATGATTCTTAGTACCATTCTGGTCTCTCTTGTGGTAAGCTTCTGTGGACGACCGTGCTGTTCACTGTTTATTACTTCATGTCTGTCTGTATATCGCTTAATGGTAGATTGCACAGTCGCTCAGCTTCGTCCTATGATGTTCGCAGTTTCGCCGTACGACTTGTGTTGAAGATATTGGGCGACAACGATGTTTCGTTCCTCAATGGTCGTTTCCTTCCGCTTGCGGCCCGTTCTGCTGCTCCGCGGTAGCCACGTCCGACGTGCTGTTGCTTCACGGCCGCCAGACAACTACACAAGTGTGGCACGCACTCCGGGGCCGCGTCAGCCGTTTGTTTGGTTGAAAGCAGTCCGCTGTATGAGTACGTTTTGCCCTGTCGTACACCGTGCGGAGTGTAACATATTTTATTTTCCCAGAATAGATTCATGGAATACGGGAAGCTTCATTACCGAGATAATGGATATCTGACGCTACATCATCGTATATATTCGTATCGGCGCTGTGGGTGATTTACTATCCCAACACACCATCGTGGTTTGTCACCACCTACTGTGTGAATACTTATTTCCATGACTGGGTACTTAGTCGTGGAGGAGAAGTTCGTTTTCATTTTCAAGGCGACGAACACGCCGAAGACGTTTCTTCAGTTTCCTGGGGGTAGCGCAGTACAGTTCAGAGCGAGGAGGACATCAAAGAGAATAACCTCTTCAGAAGCCCAGCTGACCGTCGCTATAACTTTATCGGCTGAGTGTGCGACATTGCCCTTTTTCTTCCGATGAGAGGCGGCGTGGCGTTACTCCATATGCGACTTTGTTACGGTGATGATATACGCCTCGCCCAACAAACCACTTTGCTTCTGCTCAGTGCCAGGTCTCCGTAGACATTCTGTAAGCGCCTATGAATATTTGCAATGCTCTGCTTTTGTGCCAAAAGGAACTCCATGACAGCTCTCTGCTTGGTACGCACCTGCGCTAAAGACGTCATTTTAAAGGTTACGTGTAGCATAGCAACCTACAGGAACTTCATAGGCGATGACGTGGAAATTTTCCTCAATTTCCCACAACAAATTCTGCATTTTTTCAACCTAAACTGGCCGAGAAAAAAAAATTATCGCTTTACTTGCTGAACACTCCTCGTATTAGTAGAAGCGCAGTGTGATGTTCACAAAAATGCAAACAAAGGCATTGCGTAATTTCAAATAATGGTGAAATGTAAGTGCAGAGTAGCTACATTTTTCACACGGCGATGGAGCTTCAAATGTGATTGTAGTCTGTACAGCTGCGAAACGGAATTGACCATAGAGATACCGTTACAAATGTTTAAGAAAGGAGAAAGATGATTAGTAACACATCAACCACGAGGTCATTAGAATATGAGCACCTGCTTGTTTTGCACATACACTCCTGGAAATTGAAATAAGAACACCGTGAATTCATTGTCCCAGGAAGGGGAAACTTTATTGACACATTCCTGGGGTCAGATACATCACATGATCACACTGACAGAACCACAGGCACATAGACACAGGAAACAGAGCATGCACAATGTCGGCACTAGTACAGTGTATATCCACCTTTCGCAGCAATGCAGGCTGCTATTCTCCCATGGAGACGATCGTAGAGATGCTGGATGTTGTCCTGTGGAACGGCTTGCCATGCCATTTCCACCTGGCGCCTCAGTTGGACCAGCGTTCGTGCTGGACGTGCAGACCGCGTGAGACGACGCTTCATCCAGTCCCAAACATGCTCAATGGGGGACAGATCCGGAGATCTTGCTGGCCAGGGTAGTTGACTTACACCTTCTAGAGCACGTTGGGTGGCACGGGATACATGCGGACGTGCATTGTCCTGTTGGAACAGCAAGTTCCCTTGCCGGTCTAGGAATGGTAGAACGATGGGTTCGATGACGGTTTGGATGTGTCGTGCACTATTCAGTGTCCCCTCGACGATCACCAGAGGTGTACGGCCAGTGTAGGAGATCGCTCCCCACACCACGATGCCGGGTGTTGGCCCTGTGTGCCTCGGTCGTATGCAGTCCTGATTGTGGCGCTCACCTGCACGGCGCCAAACACGCATACGACCATCATTGGCATCAAGTCAGAAGCGACTCTCATCGCTGAAGACGACACGTCTCCATTCGTCCCCCCATTCACGCCTGTCGCGACACCACTGGAGGCGGGCTGCACGATGTTGGGGCGTGAGCGGAAGACGGCCTAACGGTGTGCGGGACCGTAGCCCAGCTTCATGGAGACGGTTGCGAATGGTCCTCGCCGATACCCCAGGAGCAACAGTGTCCCTAATTTGCTGGGAAGTGGCGGTGCGGTCCCCTACGGCACTGCGTAGGATCCTACGGTATTGGCGTGCATCCGTGTATCGCTGCGGTCCGCTCCCGGGTCGACGGGCACGTGCACCTTCCGCCGACCACTGGCGACAACATCGATGTACTGTGGAGACCTCACGCCCCACGTGTTCGAGCAATTCGGCGGTACGTCCACCCGGCCTCCCGCATGCCCACTATACGCCCTCGCTCAAAGTCCGTCAACTGCACATACGGTTCACGTCCACGCTGTCGCGGCATGCTACCAGTGTTAAAGACTGCGATGGAGCTCCGTATGCCACGGCAAACTGGCTGACACTGACGGCGGCGGTGCACAAATGCTGCGGAGCTAGCGCCATTCGACGGCCAACACCGCGGTTGCTGGTGTGTCCGCTGTGCCGTGCGTGTGATCATTGCTTGTACAGCCCTCTCGCAGTGTCCGGAGCAAGTATGGTGGGTCTGACACACAGGTGTCAATGTGTTCTTTTTTCCATTTCTAGGAGTGTAGATCAGAACGGAGATCAGACTTGGCCTTGACAAGGTAATCATTCTGGCCTGAAAAGACGTACCTTAATAAAGGAGAAACTAGCCCAAGATCGGAGGATGGGGATCGGAACTACGCTCTCATAGAATGCAAGTACCATGAGTTAAAGATTTCTTCCTGTCCAATGTTTGCAAATGTTCATGTCGAATGCAACAGTAAGATTTAGAACAACGTAAGGCATTCCGCATCGAAGAGAATTTCAGTGGTTATTGCTGAAGCACGATGGTGAACGGCTCATTACAACATAAAGGCTTCTAAGTAAATGCATAAATCGCCTGCCGGGAACACAGTGACCGTTGTGATCAGTACCCAAATAAAACAGCGAGAGGTCGCGCATCATCTAATCGTTACCTCGGTGACAACACATTAGGGGGTTACATGTACATCTACATGGATACTCTGCAAATCACTTTTAAGTGCCTGGCAGAGGGTTCTACATCTACATCTACATCCATACTCCGCAAGCCACCTGACGGTGTGTGGCGGAGGGTACCCTGCGTACCTCTATCGGTTCTCCCTTCTATTCCAGTCTCGTATTGTACGTGGAAAGAAGGATTGTCGGTATGCTTCTGTGTGGGCTCTAATCTCTCTCATTTTATCCTCATGGTCTCTTCGCGAGATATACGTAGGAGGGAGCAATATACTGCCTGACTCTTCGGTGAAGGTATGTTCTCGAAACTTTAACAAAAGCCCGTACCGAGCTACTGAGCGTCTCTCCTGCAGAGTCTTCCACTGGAGTTTATCTATCATCTCCGTAACGCTTTCGCAATTACTAAATGATCCTGTAACGAAGCGCGCTGCTCTCCGTTGGATCTTGTCTATCTCTTCTATCAACCCTACCTGATGCGGATCCCACACTCCTGAGCAGTATTCAAGCATTGGGCGAACAAGCGTATTGTAACCTACTTCCTTTGTTGTCGGATTGCATTTCCTTAGGATTCTTCCAATGAATCTCAGTCTGGCATCTGCCCACCTTTATCGAGCCCACCTTCACAATTCTCTATTATTCCAATCTTGTATAGCGCGCAGAAGGAACGAACACCTATATCTTTCCGTACGAGCTCTGATTTCCCTTATGTAGGTCGGTGTCAACAAAATATTTCGTATTCTGGGGAGAAAGTTGGTGATTGGAATTTCGTGAGAAGATTCCGTCGCAATGAACAACGCCTTTCTTTTAATGATGTCTAACCCAAATCCTGTATCATTTCTGTGACACTCTCTCCCATATTTCTCGATAACACAAAACGTGCTGCCCTTCTTTAAAATTATCCGATGTACTCCGTGAGTCCTATCTGGTAAGGATCCCAAACCGCGCACCAGTATTCTGAAAGAGGACGCACATACGTAGTACAGGCAGTCTCCTTAGTAGATCTGTTACGTTTTCTGAGTGTCCTGCCTACAAAACGCAGTCTTTAGTAATCCTTCCCCGCAACATTTTCTATGTGTTCCTGCCAATTTAAGTTGTTTGTAATTGTAATAACTAGGTATTTAGTTGAATTTGCGGCTTTTAGATTACACTGATTTATTGTGTAACCGAGTTTTAACGAATTCCTTTTAGAACTCATGTGGATGACCTCTCACACTCTTCGTTATTTAGGGTTAACTGCCAATTTTCGCACCATTCAGACATCTTTTCTAAATCGTTTTGCAATTTGTTTTGATCTTCTGATGACTTTATTAGTCGATAAACGAAAGCACATCTGCAAACAGCTTAAGACGGCTGCTCAGATTGTCTCCCAAATCGTTTATGTGGATAAGGAACAGCAAAGTGCCTATAACACTACCTTGCGGAACGCCAGAAATCACTTCTGTTTTACTCGATGACTTTCCGTCAGTTACTACGAACTGTGACCTCTCTGACATCAAATCACAAATCCAGTCAAATTACTGAGAGGATATTCCATGAGCACGCAATTTCACTACGAGCCACTTGTGTGGTACAGTGTCAAAAGCCTTCCGAAAATCCATAAATACGGAACCGATCTGAAATCCCTTGTCAATAGCACTCAACACTTCATATGAATAAAGAGCTAGTTGTGTTTCACAGGAACGATGTTTTCTAAAACCATGTTGACTGTGTCTATAGACAGTTTCCTTCGAGGTAATTCATAATGTTCGAACACAATATATGTTCCAAAATCCTGTTGCACATCGACTGTTAGAAGCGGCACTCGATACCACAGTCAAACCTCATGGCCTCCTTCACAGCTGTTGATTACGTTCCGTCAAGAACGAAGTGTTCAGTTCTGTCTGCAATAAAGTCCTCAAACCAATCACAAATCTGCTTCAATACTCGCTGTATGCTCATTTTGTTCATTAAAATACAGTGTAGAGCTGTATTTAAGCCCTACAGAAGTCAAGAAACTCGTCATCAAACGGGGCACTGTTGACTACGTGCTCTCTATTCCATAGGTTAAGAGAGCGATCTGATTTGCGCAAGATCTCTGTTTGTGGATTTTTCGCTCCTCTGAAACGTCATAATGCCTAAACATACACTGAAGTCGTCAGTTAGCGATGTGCAGGTACACAGGTGGCAGGAGTATCGCGTACACAAGGTATAAAAGGGCAGTGCATTGGCGGAGCTGACATTTGTACGCAGATGATTTATGTGAAAATGTTTTCAACGTGATTACGGCAGCACGACGGGAAGTAACAGGCTTTGAACGCAGTATGGTTGTTGGAGCTAGACACATGAGACATTCCATTTCGCAAATCGTTGGCGAATTCAATTTTCTGAGATCCGCTGTGTGGAGAGTATGCCGAGTATAGCAAATTTCAGACGTTACCTCCCGCCACGGACAACGCAGTGGCCAACGGTCTTCACTTAACGACCCAAAGCAGCGGCTTTTCCGTAGAGTTGTCAGTGCTATCAGACAAGCAACACTGCATTAAATGAATCGCGTAAGTCAACACGGAACGCAGGACGAACTAATCCGTTAGAGCAGTGCCGCGAAATACAGCGTTAATGGTCTACGAAAGCAAACGACCGACGAGAGAGCCTTTGCTAACAGCACGACATAGCCTTTCCTAGGCTCGTGACCTTATCGGTTGGCGCAGATACAACCGGAAAACCTTCGCTTCATCATAAGAGTCTCAATTTCAGCTGATAAGAGCTGATGGTAAGGTTCGAGTGTGGCGCAGACCCCCACCAAGCTATGGATCTAGATGAACAATACACTGTGCAACCTAGTGGTGGATCTATAATGGTGTGGCCTGTGTTTACATGAAGTGGACTGGATCCTTTGGTCCAACTGAACCGACAGTTGACCGAAAGTCGTTGTGTTCGGCTACCTGCAAACCATTTTCAGCCATTTATGGGCTTCAGTTACGATGACAATGCGCCATGTTCGCGTGTCACAGTTAATAGCGATTGGTTTGAAGAACATTCTGGGCAATTCGGGCGAATGATTTGGTCACCCATATCGCCCGATATGAATCACATCTAACATTATGGTACATAATCGAGAGATCAGTTCGTGCACAAAATATCCTGCACTAAAACACTTATGCAGTTGCGGACGGCTATAGAGGCAGCTTGACCCAATATTTCTTCTGGGATTTCAACGACTTGCTGAGTCCATGCTACGTCGAGGTGCTTCACTACGCCGGGCAGAAGATGGTCCGACACGATATTAGGAGGTATCCCATGATTTTTGTCACATTTGTGTAAAACATGTTCCATAATTCTACATTAATGCTCATAAATTAACGATAATGCTGATACATGGTGAAACAACGCTCTGGTGGGCGGTATGCGGGTTTAAATCACCTCGGGGTATGACCATGCGGTGCATTTGATCTGCTGTCGTCGCACGGTGGCGCTGGCAGCAGTCCACATACGCACAGGTGTGTTGGTGCATGTCAGAATACGGTGCAGCGAGTAAGTGTGCAGACGTGCTAATGGTGACTGTGTGTTGAAAATGGCTCAAAGAACACATATTGATGACGTTATAAGGGCTACTGCAGCCTGGCCAAACACAGCAGGTCGTAGCACGGTCCCCCGGTGTGCCACGAAGTGTGATCTCAAGATTACGGCAACGATTACAGCAGACAGGAAACTTGTCCAGGAGCTACAGTACGGGACGTCCACAGTGTGCAACACCATAATAAGACCGATATCTCACCATCAGTGCCCGCAGGCAGCCACGGAATAGTGCAGGTAGCCTTGCTCGGGACCTTACCGCAGCCACTGGAATAGATGTTTATTCGCCGGGAGACGTGAAAGGTGCATTCCATTGACCCCTGGTCACAGAAGAGCCCGTAGAGCCAGGTGTCAAGAACACAGTACATGGTCATTGGAACAAAGGTCCCAGGTTATTTTCACGGACGAGTCCAGGTATGGTCTAAACAGTGATTCTCGCCGGGTTTTCATCAGCAGTGAACGAGGAACCAGATACCAACCCCTTCACGTCCTTGAAAGGGAACTGTATGGAGATCGTGGTGTGGGGTGAAATTAAGATTGGTGCACGTACACCCCCGCATATCTTTGACAGAGGAACTGTAACAAGTCAGGTGTATCGCGACGTCATTTTGCACCAGTATGTCCGCCTTTTCAGGGGTGCAGTGGGTCCCACCTTCCTCCTGATAGATGATAACGCACGACCCCACCGAGCTGCCATCGTGGGGGAGTACTATGAAACACAAGATATCAGGCGAATGGAGTGGCCTGCCTGTTCCCCAGACCTAAACCCCATCGAGCACGTCTGGGATGCTCTCGGTCGATGCATCGCTGCGCTTCTTCAAACCCCTAGGAGCTCCGACAGGCACTGGTGCAAGAATGGGATGCTATACCCCAGCAGCTGCTCGACCACCTGATCCAGAGTATGCCAACCCGTTGTGCGGCCTGTGTACGTGGGCATGGTGATCATATCCCATATTGATGTCGGCGTACATGCGCAGGAAACAGTGGCGTTTTGTAGCACATGTGTTTGGGGATGGTTTTCTCAACTTATCACCAATACCGTGCACTGTGTGGTATGTGTTACCTATGTGCCTATGCTATTAGCGCCAGTTTTGTGTAGTGCCGCGTTGTGTGGCACCACATTCTGCAATTATCCTTAATCTATGAGCAAGAGTATACAACACACTGACGTGAGGGAAGTAATCCTATCATTATGCGCTTTGATCTGATGCACCGCACTGTTGTTTTAGAACAAACTGCTGCAAGGCAGAAGGGAAGTTCTCTTGCTTAAGCTCTGTAGAATCTCACAGAGATCTTATCCGGTCCATATGTCTTTCTGTTCCACGATAGTAGCTCAGTATCTGCTATTTTGGCGTTCGTGGGGCGATTGAAAGCAGGAACCGTATTACAGTCTTCCATTTGGGAAGACCGATTTCAATATTTCGATCTTCTCTTTGCAATCTTTTGTTTCCGTGCTAGTATACTCACCAAGTGATTGGATAGATGATTTCAATCCGCTAACTGACTTTACCTAAGACTCCAAGATTTTCTTACGAATTGTGGTTAGATATATGTTCTGTTTTTAGTTCATTGAATTATTCACGCACTGCTCACATTACTCTCATTTTTACTTCGTTCAGGTTTTGTTCAACAACTATACTTTGATATTACGGTATATTGATAATTTTTACTTATGGGCCGTCTGACAGCAACTGAATAAAACACAATTTTAGTGCCATACGCGTTTTGCCTTTATTTTCTGCAAGGCATCATCAGTGGCAGGTTGCGTGGACGTTTTCTTACATATTACACTCCTGTTGCATTTTTGGTGTTGTTCTTCTTCTTATGAAGGCCAATTTGCTGTTTTTTTTCCACATTCCACAGCACTATGCACTGAACGCTTGTTGTAATATTTGCGTTGCATAACTAGAGGTTGAAAATTAATTCAGAAACATTAGTAATTAATCATTGTGCATATTTGCATGTCACTTTTGTGTAGTGGGAGGGCAGTTGAGAGATAATAAACAGATAATGGTTGTAGATAGGTCAAGACGTATTTTCCCTGATTTTTGTGGCTCACTATCTAGTTGGTTAAAAAGTAATTAATTATCGCTAAGATGGAGATTTCTGTTACAATCCAGTCTTTGTGGAACTTGATCGCCTTCACGTCTCAGAAACGCCTGCAAGGTGATGTTGGTTGTTAGGAGACGCCCTGCCTGGCGCTTAACCTCACAGAGTGATCCTTGCAGAAGTGCTGCAAAAGAGACAGTAAGGTTAACCGTAAAAATTAGTGTCACTTTGGTCTGGCAATAGTTTTCCTTGGTAACAGAGATTTTAAATAGCATCTGAGGCAAGCAGAGGGTCTCACTTTTTGGACCGTTGGGAAAAAGTAAAAATTTGGTCCCACGATAGTTTGTCAGCCACCGACCACATGGAGCACCAGTAAGAGAGACATTGTAGCAGTCTTCCTGTCTCGTGAAGGCTTAGAAGTGTAAGGAAGGCTGCCAGTTTCCAGAGAGAAAACCTTTTAAGCATCTTGTGCCCTGTTCATCGCGACAACATGTTTAGTAAATATTACAATGGTATCTGCGAAGTACAACCACAACGGGACAAGGGCGTTATCCGTGTTACCACTCGGGTGAAGCTAAACATTCTCTTGCCGCCGTAGCACATGATTTCTCTAGCTCACCTTCATTTTCTCGTGTGCTACCATAATTACCACGGATAGGTTTTTCCTGTCTACTAAGCAGTGAGTACTAGTCCAGAAAACTATTAAAATTAAAAGGTTCGTCATGATTTGTTGTTCGATTGAGTGCTATCACATTAATTAAATAAGTTTCTTGTCCCTGAAAGGAAGGACTTTCTGGCGCACCTGTATATTTCAAACTGTCTAGACACTTATTTTAGCTTTGCAGCGAAAGGAGTACGTCGATGGCCCTTAAGAGGGGGGACTTGTCTGACGACGTCATACAAGAAGAAATCTGAGTCGATATGAAAGACTTTTGGGATTCAGTATTAAAGTTTCCGGAGGACTTGAGAACAAGTTAGACAAAAGGGATAAACAATGTTTCTAAAGTCATTCACGCAAGTGACAACAAAATGACTACCCAAGATGGTGTGTAGGATCTATGAGACTGGGGACATACTATTAGATTTTTGCAAAAAATCATCTATACAATGCCGAAGACTGCGAGGTAAGTGTTAGAGGTATCAAACAATTATTTTAACAACTCATGCACCGAAGTTGGTAACATGAATATTACACAGTAGAATGGGAAATAAAATCCTGGATCTTTCAGATAACGACCAGTATGCTTTTCGGAGAGGAGAAAGGCACTAGAGAGGCAGTTCTGACGTTACTGTTTATAATGGAGGCAAGCCGTGAGAAAATCGAGACACTTTCACTGCATTTGTCGATCTGGCAAGACGTGAGGAAAATCGAGACACTTTCATTGCATTTGTCGATCTTGAACGAGCGTTCGACAACGTAAAACGGTACAAAGTATTCGAAAATCTGAAGAAAGTAGGGGATAGCTATAGGGAAAGATAAGAAATACACAATGAGTATAAGGATCAAGAGGGAGCAATAAGAATGGAAGTCTAAAATGGAAGTACTCTGATTAAGGAGGCTGTAAGACAGGGATGCAGCCTTGCGCCCTCCAGCTCAATCTATACGTCGAAGAAGCAATGACGGAAATAAAAGAAAGGAAATAAAAGAAAGAAAGGGGCAAGAAACTTATTTAATTAATGTGATAGCACTCAAATGAACAACAAATCATGATAAGATACGGTGTGGTATTGCTGTCTTTAGGGAAAGGGAAGAAGAATTACAGGACCTGTTGAAAGGAGTGAACAGTCTATCGAGTACGGAATATTGACTAAGAGTAAACCGAAGAAAGACGAAAGTAATGTGGAGCAGCAGAAATGAGAATAGTGAAAACTTGTCATCTGAATTGGTGAGCAGAAAGCAGATGATGTTAAGGAGTCTGCTACCTTCGAAGCATGACCGACGAAGCAAAGACGACTTAAAAATGCAAACTACCACAGGTAGAGAGGAAAGAACAAGTCTAACAGTATCAAACATCGGCCGTAATATGAGGAAGAAACTTCTAAGAATTTACATTTGAAGCGGAGCATTGTGTGGTAGTGAATAATGGGTTCTGGGAAGAATCAGCGGGGAAGAGAATCGAAGCGTCTGAGACGTGGTGCTGTAGAAGAGTGATGAAAATCAGGTGGCCTCATAAGATAAGAAATGTGGAGGTTCTTCTCTCAGAAAGGAACATATGGAAAACACTGACAAGGAGAAGGGGCAGGATGATAGCAAATGTTTTAAGACATCCGGGAATAACTTGTGTGGTACTAGAGGGATCTGAGAGGGTGTACGCTATAGGAGAAGACAGAGACAGGATTCTTTTTTGTTTTCTTGAGTCACTAGTCTTCTGACTGGTTTGATGCGCCCAACCACGAATTACTCTCACGTGCCAATCTCTTCGTCTCAGACTAGCACTAGCTATTTGCTGGATGTTCGAATCTCTGCCTTCCCATACAGTTTCTACACTCTACAGCTCCCTTGAGTAGCATGGACGTTATTCCCTGAAGTCTTCAAAAATGGTTCGAATGTCTCTGAGCACTGTGCGACTTAACTTCTGAGGTCATCAATGGCTAGAACTTAGAACTAATTAAACCTAACTAACCTAAGGACATCACACACATCCATGCCCGAGGCAGGATTCGAACCTGCGACCGTAGCCGTCGCTCGGTTCCAGACTGTAGTGAGTAGACCACACGGCCACTCGGCCGGCTCCTGATGTCTTAACAGATGTCCCACCATCCTGTTCCTCCTTCTTATCAGTATTTTCCATGTATTCCTTTCCTAGCCGATTCTCCTCATTCCTTATCTTATCAGTCCACCTAATTTTCAACATCCTTCTGTACCACCACATTTCGAATGGATCGGTTCTCGTCTTTTCCGGTTTTTCCCCAGTTCACGTTTCATTACTATGTATTACTGTGTCCCAAGCGTACATTCTCAGAAATTTCTTCCTGCATTTAAGGCCTATGTTTGATACTAGTAGACTTCTCTTGATCAGGCATGCCCTTTTTGCCAGTACCAGTATGCTGTTTTCCTTGCTTCCTCCGTCACGGGCTATTTTGCTGCCTAGGTAGAAGAATTCCTTAACCTCATCTACTTCTTGATCGTCAGATTAGACTGGAATACGTACAACAAATAATTGAGGAGGTAGGGTGCAAATGCTTCTCTGAGGAGGAGATTAGTGTTTAACGTCCCATCACCATCGAGGTAGAATATAAAAAAAGGGAGGAAGGTTTATCTGTTTAGCAAGAGTAATAGAAGGCAGATTTCAGACTACCTAACAGATCAAAACGAAAATTTCTGTTCCGACACTGACAATGTTGAGTGTTTATGGAAAAAGTTCAAGGCAATCGTAAAATGCGTTTTAGACAGGTGCGTGCCGAGTAAAACTGTGAGGGACGGGAAAAACCCATCGTGGTTCAACAACAAATTTAGGAAACTACTGCGAAAGCAAAGAGAGTTTCACTCCAAGTGTAAACGCAGCCAAAACCTCTCAGACAAACAGAAGCTAAACGATGTCAAAGTTAGCGTAAAAAGAGCTATGCGTAAAGCGTTCAGTGAATTCGAAAGTTAAATTCTATGTACCGACTTGACAGAAAATCCTAGGATGTTCTGGTCTTACGTTAAATCAGTAAGTGGATCGAAACAGCATATCCAGACACTCCGGGGCGGTGATGGCATTGAAACAGAGGATGACACGCGTAAAGCTGAAATACTAAACACCTTTTTCCAAAGCTGTTTCACAGAGGAAGACCGCACTGCAGTTCCTTCTCTAAATCTCGCACAAACGAAAAAATGGCTGACATCGAAATAAATGTCCAAGGAATAGAAAAGCAACTGGAATCATTCAACAGAGGAAAGTCCACTGGGCCTGACGGGATACGAATTCGATTCTACACAGAGTACGCGAAAGAACTTGTCCCCCTTCTAACAGTCGTGTACCGCAAGTCCTTAGAGGAACGGAAGGTTCCAAATGATTGGAAAAGAGCACAGTTAGTCCCTGTCTTCAAGAAAGGTCGTCGAGCACATGCGCAAAACCATAGACCTACATCTCTGACGTCGATCTGTTGTAGAATTTTAGAACATGTTTTTTGATCGCTTATCATGTCGTTTCTGGAAACCCAGAGTCTACTCTGTAGGAATCAACATGGATTCCGGAAACAGCAATCGTGTGAGACCCAACTCGCTTTATTTGTTCACGAGACCAGGAAAATATTAGATACAGGCTCCCAGGTAGATGCTATTTTCCTAGGCATCCGGGAGGCGTTCGATACAGTTACACACTGTCACCTAATAAAGAAAGTAAGAGCTTACGGAATATCAGAGCAGCTGTGTGGCTGGATTGAAGAGTTTTTAGCAAACATAACACAGCATGTTGTTCTCAATGGAGAGACGTCTACAGACGTTAAAGTAACCTCTGGCATGCCACGGGGGAGTGTTATGGGACCATTGCTTTTCACAATATATATTAATGTGGACTCTGACCACAATCTATTGGTTATGACCTGTAGATTAAAACTGAAGAAACTGCAAAAATGTGGGAAATTAAGGAGATGGGACCTGGATAAACTGAAAGAACCAGAGGTTGTAGAGAGTTTCAGGGAGAGCATAAGGGAACAATTGACAGGAATGGAGGAAATAAATACAGTAGAAGAAGAATGGGGAGCTCTGAGGGATGTAGTAGTGAAGGCAGCAGAGGATAAAGTAGGTACAAAGACGAGGGCTGCTAGAAATCCTTGGGTAACAGAAGAAATATTGAATCTAATTGATGAAAGGAGAAAATATAAAAATGCAGTAAATGAAGCAGGCAAAAAGGAATACAAACGTCTCAAAAATGAGATCGACAGGAAGTGCAAAATGGCTAAACAGCGATGGCTAGAGGACAAATGTAAGGATGTAGAAGCTTATCTCACTAGGGGTAAGATAGATACTGCCTACAGGAAAATTAAAGAGACCTTTGGAGAGAAGAGAACCACGTGTATGAATATCAAGAGCTCAGATGGCAGCCCAGTTCTAAGCAAAGAAGGGAAGGCAGAAAGGTGGAAGGAGTATATAGAAGGTTTATACAAGGGCGATGTACTTGAGGACAATATTATGGAAATAGAAGAGGATGTAGATGAAGACGAAATGAGAGATACGATACTGCGTGAAGAGTTTGACAGAGCACTGAAAGACCTGAGTCGAAACAAGGCCCCCGGAGTAGACAACATTCCATTAGAACTACTGACGGCCTTGGGAGAGCCAGTCATGACAAAACTCTACCAGCTGGTGAGCAAGATGTATGAGACAGGCCAAATACCCTCAGACTTCAAGAAGAATATAATAATTCCAATCCCAAAGAAAGCAGGTGCTGACAGATGTGAAAATTACCGAACTATCAGTTTAATAAGTCACAGCTGCAAAATACTAACGCGAATTCTTTACAGACGAATGGAAAAACTGGTAGATGCGGACCTCGGGGAGGATCAGTTTGGATTCCGTCGAAATACAGGGACCGAAAGGCTATTTATAATTTGTACAGAAACCAGATGGCAGTAATAAGAGTCGAGGGGCATGAAAGGGAAGCAGTGGTTGGGAAAGGAGTGAGACAGGGTTGTAGCCTCTCCCCGATGTTATTCAATCTGTATATTGAGCAAGCAGTAAAGGAAACAAAAGAAAAATTTGGAGTAGGTATTAAAATTCATGGAGACGAAGTAAAAACTTTGAGGTTCGCCGATGACATTGTAATTCTGTCAGAGACGGCAAAGGACTTGGAAGAGCAGTTGAACGGAATGGACAGTGTCTTGAAAGGAGGATATAAGATGAACATTAACAAAAGCAAAACGAGGATAATGGAATGTAGTCAAATTAAATCGGGTGATGCTGAGGGAATTAGATTAGGAAATGAGACACTTAAAGTAGTAAAGGAGTTTTGCTATTTAGGAAGTAAAATAACTGATGATGGTCGAAGTAGAGAGGATATAAAATTTAGACTGGCAATGGCAAGGAAAGCGTTTCTCAAGAAGAGAAATTTGTTAACATCGAATATAGATTTATGTATCAGGAAGTCGTTTTTGAAAGTATTTGTTTGGAGTGTAGCCATGTATGGAAGTGAAACATGGACGATAACTAGTTTGGACAAGAAGAGAATAGAAGCTTTCGAAATGTGGTGCTACAGAAGAATACTGAAGATAAGGTGGATAGATCACGTAACTAATGAGGAGGTATTGAATAGGATTGGAGAGAAGAGAAGTTTGTGGCACAACTTGACTAGAAGAAGGGACCGGTTGGTAGGACATGTTTTGAGGCATCAAGGGATCACAAATTTAGCATTGGAGGGCAGCGTGGAGGGTAAAAATCGTAGAGGGAGACCGAGAGATGAGTACACTAAGCAGATTCAGAAGGATGTAGGTTGCAGTAGGTACTGGGAGATGAAGCAGCTTGCACAGGATAGAGTAGCATGGAGAGCTGCATCAAACCAGTCTCAGGACTGAAGACAACAACAACATATTAATGACCTAGTAGATAGTGTAGGAAGTTCCATGCGGCTTTTCGCGGATGATGCTGTAGTATACAGAGAAGTTGCGGCATTAGAAAATTGCAGCGAAATGCAGGAAGATCTGCAGCGGATAGGCAATTGGTGCAGGGAGTGGCAACTGACCCTTAACTTAGACAAATGTAATGTATTGCGAATACATAGAAAGAAGGTTCCTTTATTGTATGATTATATGATAGCGGAACAAACACTGGTAGCAGTTACTTCTGTAAAATATCTGGGAGTATGCGTGCGGAACGATTTGCTTAAGTGGAATGACCATATTGAATTATTTGTAGGTAAGGCGGGTACCAGGTTGAGATTCGTTGGGAGAGTCCTTAGAAAATGTAGTCCATCAACAAAGAAGGTGGCTTACAAAACACTCGCTCGACCCATACTTGAGTGTTGCTCATTAGTGTGAGATCCGTACGAGGTCGGGTTGTCGGAGGAGATAGAGAAGATCCAAAGAAGAGCGGCGCGTTTCGTCACAGGGTTATTTGGTAAGCGTGATAGCGTTACGGAGATGTCTAGCAAACTCAAGTGGCAGACTCTGCAAGAGAGGCGCTCTGCATCGCGGTGTAGCTTGTTGTCCAGGTTTCGAGAGGGTGCGTTTCTGGATGAGGTATCGAATATATTGCTTCCCCCTACTTATACCTCCTGAGGAGATCACGAATGTAAAATTAGAGAGATTCGAACGCGCATGGAGGCTTTCCGGCAGTCGTTCTTCCCGCGAACCATATGCGACTGGCACAGAAAAGGGCGGTAATGACAGTGGCACGTAAAGTGCCCTCCGCCACACACCGTTGGGTGGCTTGCGGAGTATAAATGTAGATGTAGATGTAGATTAGAGATGGTGCACAAGCTCGGATTAGGGAAGGATGGAGAAAGAATGCGGCCGTTCCGGTCGATGGAACCATCTCGACGTTTGCCTTAGGCGATTTAGGGAATTCGCGGAAAACTTGGATGGCCGGAAGCACGTTTGAATCTCGTCCTCCGGAATGTGAGTCCGCTGTGCTAACCACTGCGCCACCTCTCTCAGATGAAGAGGTTGGCACAAGAGAGGAACTCGTGGCGAGCCACGTAAATTCCGTCAGAAGACCCACCTGTCCTTGCAGGAGCAAAGTCACAGTGACTAAACGAAAGGTCAGAAATAATAACGGCAGCAGGTACGAGACGAAGCTGATGTCGAGATCACGGTCAGTACTAGAAGGTGTAAGGCAGGTTCCAATTTTAGCAAGAGCAGACAGCGTCAAAGCGAACAACAGTCTTTCTTGGCACAACCGTCTAAGGCGTATAGTGCGCTGCTTTTGAATTTTAAGCATTTCTTCGCATCTTCGTTCTCAGAGCTAAATGTTTGACATTAACTAGACAGACATATACTCTGCAACTCGTATAGTGTCACTCGCGCTAAAGAAAAGCATTTTCCGACCTCTCGTAACACTTCCTGTAAACACCCGTATTGATACTGTCACAACCTTATGATCGCTGGTTCCCTTCCTTGCGTTACCTACTGGGAAAAATTGAGCTCTGCTAGTTACCAGGAGGTCTGAGATATTGTCCTTACGTGTCCGATCTCTGAACAGTCTCACAATAGCCCCTGTCTCTGCCGCCAGTCTTAAACTCTTCCGTTGTATAGGTGACAAGTTGAAGTCTCTTCTTATTAGCCCGATCAAGAAATTTATTTGTAATATTCTGCATGCGCTCTGCCAGTACAGCTCGTGAGGCAGTTGGTCTTAGGAAACACCCAGTTATCGTCTTTGGCCTACCTTTGAATCTTGAGTGCACCCTATTTATTTTACTTCCAAAATCTACTATAACGTCGCTAGGTACTATGGAGTTCTTTAGATATCACAGAGTTATTTGCGGCAATAGATCCGGTACAACCATCGGCATGTAGCCTATTCTAGCGATATGTATTGTGTTCTCAATGTACCATTTAGCTGCTATTCACTGCTGGTTCTATTACTGCGTGGGCTTTATGACCTTAATAAGTGATCAAAGCACAATTCTGATGAGACTAACTTATTGTGTGATAGTCATGCGGGGGACAAGAAAGGTGACGTTACGGATGATAAAAGACTTCCAGATTCATTGAATTGCTTCTTAATTACTGGCTTATCGTCAATTTCAGAATCTCAAAAAAATGGTTCAAATGGCTCTGAGCACTATGGGACTTAACTTCTGAGGTCATCAGTCCCCCAGAACTTAGAAATTCTTAAAGGTATCTATCCTAAGGACATCCCACACATCCATGCCCGAGGCAGGATTCGAAACTGCGACGGTAGGGATCGCGCGGCTCCAGACTGTAGCGCCTAGAACTGCTCGGCCACTGCGGCCAGTTCTGACTCTCAGTTAGGTATCGTGCACAATAACACTTTGGGAGTATCTGCGAGGGGAGGGATGGGACAGTAGAAAACGGGGTGGTGCAATGTGGGGTCTGATTTGAATAGAGTAGGTTCGATAGTCACAGTATAAATTTACGAAACTGGGTAATATCAAAAGCACTACTTTACATAACAACATCATACATTTACTGCATCGACATGTACATTGGCAATATATGTATATCTGAACTCGACAGCCGGCAGGAGTGGCCCAGCGGTTCTCAGCGCTTCAGTCTGGAACCGCGTGATAGCTACGGTCGCAGGTTCGAATCCTGCCTCTGGCTTGGATGTGTGAGATGTCCTTACGTTGGTTAGGTTTAAGTAATTCTAAGTACTAGGCGACTGATGACCTCAGAAGTTAAGTCTCATAGTGCTCAGAGCCTTTTTTTCAACTCGACAGTCAAACACTCCATAAACGGTCCATTAACAAACACTGGCGCTAGGTAAATCGATAAAACAATTGCGGGCATAAACTAACATAGCCTACTTCATTCTATCTTCAAAAAAATTTAGGAGTGGAACAATGAATAGAAATTAATTTTAGATGTAGGTACTTGTTCGGCTCTACACTTTATACTCTACAATTTTACGCTACTGACCATTAAAATATCTACACCGCGAAGATGACGGGCTACAGACGCGAAATTTAACCGATAGGAAGAAGATGCTGTGATACGCAAATGATTAGCTTTTCAGAGCATTCACACAAGGTTAGCGCCAGTGGCGACACCTACAACGAGCTGACATGAGGAAAGTTTCCAACCGATTTCTCATACACAAACAGCAGTTGACCGGCTTTGCCTGGTGAAACGTTGTTGTGATGCCTCGCGTAAGGAGGAGAAATGCGTACCATCACGTTTCCGACTTTGATAAAGGTGGGATTAGAATGTATACCGCAGATACAGGCTGGACGGTGAAGGGGGAGGCGTGTTTATAGCGATAAGAAGTGCAATAGTATCGAAGGAAATTGACGCAGATCCGAAATGTGAAATGATTTGGGTGAAGGTCACGGTTAAAGCAGGCTCAGGCATGGTAATTGGATGTCTCTATAGGCCCCGAGCTCAGCAGTTGTTGTGGCTGAGCACCTAAAGGATAATTTGGAAAATATTTCGAGCAGATTTCCCCACCATGTTATAGTTCTGGGTGGAGATTTTAATTTGCCCGATATATACTGGGAGATTCAAACGTTCATAACGGGTGGCAGAGACAAAGAATCCAGTGACATTTTTTTAAGTGTTTTATCTGAAAACTAGCTTGAGCAGTTAAACAGAGAACCGACTCGTGGCGATAACATATTAAACCTTCTGGTGACAAACAGACCCGAAATATTTGAAACAGTTGACGCAGAAGAGGGAATCAGCGATAATAAAGCGGTTACGGCATCGATGATTTCAACCGTAAATAGATTTTTTTTAAAAATGTAGGTAGATTTTTCTGTTTAGCAAAAGTGACAAAAAGCTGATTACACAGTACCTGACGGCTCAACACAAAATTTTTGTCTCAAGTACAGATAGTGTTGAGGATCAGTGGACAAAGTTCAAAACCATCGTACAATATTCGTTAGATGAGTATGAGCCAAGCAAGATCGCAAGAGATGGAAAAGAGCCACCGTGGTACAACAACCGAGTTAGAAAACTGCTGCGGAAGCAAAGGGAACTTCACAGCAAACATAAACATAGCCAAAGCCTTGCAGACAAAGAAAAATTACGCGAAGCGAAATGTAGTGTGAGGAGGGCTATGCGAGAGGCGTTCAGTGAATTAGATAGTAAAGTTCTATGTACTGACTTGGCAGAAAATCCTAAGAAATTTTGGTCTTATGTCAAAGCAGTAGGTGGATCAAAACAAAATGTCCAGACACTCTGTGACCAAAATGGTACTGAGAGGATGACAGACTAAAGGCCGAAATACTAAATGTCTTTTTCCAAAGCTGTTTCACAGAGAAGACTGCACTGTAGTTCCTTCTCTAGATTGTCGCACAGATGACAAAATGGTAGATATCGAAACAGACGACAGAGGGATAGAGAAACAATTAAAATCGCTCAACACAGCAAAGGCCGTTGGATCTGATGGGATACCAGTTCGATTTTACACAGAGTACGCGAAGGAACTTGCCCCCCTTTTTGCAGCGGTGTTCCGTAGGTCTCTAGAAGAGCGTAGCCTTCCAAAGGATTGGAAAAGGGTACAAGTCATCCACTTTTTCAAGAAGGGACGTCGGACAGATGTGCAGAACTATAGACCTATATCTCTAACGTCGATCAGTTGTAGAATTTTGAAACACGTATTATGTTCGAGTATAAGGAGTTTTCTGGAGTGCAGAAATCTACTCTGTAGGAATCAGTATGGGTTTCGAAAAAGACGGTCGTGTCAAACCCAGCTCACGCTATTCGTCCACAAGACTAAGAGGGACATAGACACGGGTTCACAGGTAGATGTCGTGTTTCAGGACTTCAGCAAGGCGTTTGACACAGTTCCCCACAGTCGTTTAATGAACAAAGTAAGAGCATATGGACTATCAGACCAATTGTGTGATTGAATTGAGGAGTTCCTAGATAACAGAACGCAGCATGTCATTCTCAATGGAGAAAAGTCTTCCGAAGTAAGAGTGATTTCAGGTGTGCCGCAGGGGAGTGTCATAGGACCGTTGCTATTCACAATATACATAAATGACCTGGTGGATGACATCGGAAGTTCACTGAGACTTTTTGCAGATGATGCTGTGGTGTATCGAGAGGTTGTAACAATGGAAAATTGTAGTGATATGCAGGAAGATCTGCAGCGAATTGACGCATGGTGCAGGGAATGGCAATTGAATCTCAATGTAGACACGTGTAACGTGCTGCGAATACATAGAAAGATAGATCCCTTATCATTTAGCTACAAAATAGCAGGTCAGCAACTGGAAGCAGTTAATTCCATTAATTATCTGGGAGTACGCATTAAGAGTGATTTAAAATGGAATGATCATATAAAGTTGATCGTCGGTAAAGCAGATGGCAGACTGAGATTCATTGGAAGAATCCTAAGGAAATGCAATCCGAAAAAAAAGGAAGAAGGTTACAGTACGCTTGTTCGCCCATTGCTTGAGTACTGCTCGGCAGTGTGGGATCCGTACCAGATAGGGTTGATAGAAGAGATAGAGAAGATCCAACGGAGAGCAGCGCGCTTCGTTACAGGATCATTTAGTAATCTCGAAAGCGTTACGGAGATGATAGATAAACTCCAGTGGAAAACTACAGGAGAGACGCTTAGTAGCTCGGTACGGGCTTTTGTTAAAGTTTCGAGAACATACTTTCACCGAAGAGTCAAGCAGTATATTGCTCCCTCCTACGTATATCTCGCGAAGAGACCGTGAGGATAAAATCAGAGAGATTAGAGGCCACACAGAAGCATATCGACAATCCTTCTTTCCACGAACAATACGTGACTGGAATAGAAGGGAGAACCGATAGAGGTTCTCAGGGTACCCTCCGCCACACACAGTCAGGTGGCTTGCGGAGTATGGTTGTAGATGTATGTGTAGATTGTAGCCTACCGCGATTGCGGTTTATCGTATCGCGACATTGCTGTTCGCGTTGGTCGAGATGCAATAACTGTCAGCAGAATATGGAATCGGTGGGTTCAGGAGGGTAATACGGAAGGCCGTGCTGGATCCCAACGGCCTCGTATCACTAGGAGTCGGGATGACAGGCATCATATCCGCATGGCTGTAACGGATCGTGCAGCCACGTCTCGATCCCAGAGTCAACAGTTGGGGACGTTTGCAAGACAACAACCATCTGCACGAACAGTTCGACAACGTTTACAGCAGCATGGACTATCAGCTCGGAGACCATGGCTGCGGTTACCCTTAACGCTGCGTCACAGACAGGAGCCCCTGCGATGGTTTACTCAACGACGAACCTAGGTGCACGAATGGCCAAACGTCATTTTTTCGGATGAATCCGGGTTCTGTTTACAGCATCATGATGGTCGCATCCTTGTCTGGCGACATCGCGATGAACGCACATTGGAAGCGTGTATGCGTCATCGCCATACTGGCGTATCACCGGGCGTGATGGTATGGGATGACATTGGTTACACATCTCGGACACCTCTTGTTTGCATTGAAGGCACTTTGAACAGTGGACGTTACATTTCAGATGTGCTACGACCCGTCGCTCTACCCTTTATTCTATCCCTGCGAAACCCTAAATTTCAGCAGGATAATGCTCGACCGCATGTTGCAGGTCCTGTACGGGCCTTTCTGGATGACGGCTGCCCTGGCCAGCACATCTCCAGATGTCTCACCAATTGAAAACGTCTGGTCGTTGGTGGCCGAGCAACTGGCTAGTCACAATACTCCAGTTACTACTCTTGATGAACTGTGGTATCGTGTTGAAGCTGCATGGGCAGCTGTACCTGTACACGCCATCCAAGCTCTGTCTGACTCAATGCCCAGGTGTATCAAGGCCGTTATTACAGACAGAGGTGGTTGTTCTGGATACTAATTTCTCAGGATCTATGCACCCAAATTGTGTGAAAATGTAATCGCATGTCAGTTCCAGTATTATATATTTGTCCAATGAATACTCGTTTATCATCTGCATTTCTTCTTGGTGTAGCAATTTTAATGACCAGTAGTATAGTTTTGTCAGAAATTGTGGCTATTCAGAAGTTATTACAACTACAAAGTTCATACCTCTTCCCTTAGAGAAAATCTTACGAACTAACAGGTAAATTCGGAAAGAAAGACCTCTTCCAAATAAAAGAGCTATTCTTCTTCTTTTCAGAAAAGTATTTACATTAAGTCAAATTGAATTAGTTTAAAAGATATTGTTGATTGAAGATTTCACCAATTCCAAACTTTTAGTGCCAATTATAGTAAAACCACTGTAAATTTTAGTGATCTTTTGATATATTTTGATCACCTGATTCTTCTGAATCTACTGACACCAATATTAATCAGCAAGGGTCGTTAACAAAAATTAATAAATTTTCAATAACTGACTTTTAACATACAAGATGGACTCCATTGACATAAACCCAGGATTGCCTCTGCGTAGGTATAAACTAGCACTGCATACTTTAACAGGTGCTGCTCATGAGAAATGATATACAGATAAAATACAGTGACAAACTCAACAGCCAATAAAAGAAGAAAATTTGTGTCCTATAGAATTTTTAAACTGTTATATACTAATAAAGTTCAGAAATGTCCTGGGGCGAGTCTTTATACGGCCAAAGCTCACGCCATTTTCGAGTATCCCGTTCATTCTGTTCTTAGTCTTCGTGTGGTATAGCTTCATGCTGTCCAATCTGTATTTTAGCCCAGTAATGGAACCGTTTGTGTTACCTCTCCAAGAGGTAATAGACTTCAAAATATGTGTTTTGAGTCATTCGAATAATATTTATGACTATAGTTATAGTTCTGTGGCTTTTTCTCCGTAATTGCGTATGAAGTAACTTCAGCTATGCTGTGTGCAATCTTGCCTTTTGAAGAAATAAGAACTATGTATGTCCGTACTACTTGTGTGTAAATGTTATTAGAGGCTTGTCATCACCGAAAGGGTGTTTGCTTAGAAAGCACCATTCTGAAGATAAGTAATGCAGAAGTCAAAAGAAGAGTTGCCTTTGCTAAGTGTACCTCATGATGAAACGAAGCTTGTTACCGAGCAAACCACATGGACAACAGGCAAGAGATGAAAGAACTATCGAAGTGGTATGGAGAAAATTAACCAAAATGATTCCGCGACGAAGTAAATCCACTGCATAGATACTTAAACCAATACCTCAAAGAAGATAAAACCTTAAAAAATGAAGTGAAGGATAGTAAGAATGGCAAGCCATACTTACGACCACTTCGAAGGAGAAACAGTACAGAAAAGACCAAGTCGCAGACACAGGAGATGTTGCTTTGAAAGTCTCAAGAGAACGATGGGCTTTCGGATCTATTAGGGAACGAAATGTCGTGTGGAAGACATAAGATGATGGATTCAACGTTATGTATCATGTTCCGTGAGATCAGTACTGCTTGGTCATGGAATGAAACAGCATACAGCTTACAGAATCATGATAGCAAAATTCTACCAGTTCCACGATAGAAACTGTAATCATTGCGTTTTGTTGCAGTTAAGCACTGATCTGGTCTCTTAAAACCCAAGGCTGATGTTAATGACACGGTGTGGCCTTCGTAACGTGGCGTGATTTATTATCTGGTTTAATAAACTATGTGAGTAAAACTATCCGGACAACTGACTGAAAATGACTTAAAAGTTCGTGGCGCCCTCCATCGGTAATGCTGCAATTCAATATGGTGTTGGCCCACCGTTAGCCTTGATGACAGCTTCCACTCTCGTTCAGTCAAGTGATGGAAGGTTTCTTGGGGAATGGCAGTCCATTCTTCACGGAGTGCTACACTGAGGAGAGGTATCGATGTCACTCGGTGAGGCCTGGCACGAAGTAGGCGTTCCAAAACATCCCTAAGGTGCTCTATAGGATTCAAGTCAGGAATCTGTGCAGGCCAGTCCATTACAGCGATGTTATTGTCGCGTAAACACGCATTATGAACTGGTGCTCCATCGTGCTGAAAGATGGAATCTTTATCCCGGAATAGCTCTTAAACAGTGTGAAGCAAGAACGTGCTTGAAACATCAATGTAGGTCTGTGCTGTGATAGTGCCACACAAAACAACGCCGGCCGCGCTGACCGTGCAGATCTAGGCGCTACTGTCCGGGACCTTGGGACTGCTATGGTCGCAGGTTCGAATCCTGCCTCGGGCATGGATGTGTGTGATGTCCTTAGGTTAGTTAGGTTTAAGTAGTTCTAAGTTCTAGGGGACTGATGACCAAAGATGTTAAGTCCCATAGTGCTCAGAGCCATTTGAACCATTTTGAACAAATCAACGAGGGGTGCAAGCCCCATCCATGAAAAACACTAGCACACCATAACACCACCGCCTACGAATTTTACTGTTGGCACTACACATGCTGGCAAACGACGTTCTCCGGGCATTCGCCATACTCACACTCTGCCATCGCATCGCCACATTGTGTACCGTGATTCGTCACTCCACACAACTTTCCTCCACTGTTCAATCGTCCAATGTTTACGCTCCTTACACCAAGCGAGGCATCGTTTGGTATTTACCGGCGTAATGTGATACTTAGGAGCAGCCGCTCGACCATGAAATCCAAGTTTGCTCACCTCCCGCCTAACTATCATAGTACTTGCAATGGATCCTGATGCAGTTTGGTATTCCTGTGTGATGGTCTGGATAGATCTTTGCCTATTGCACATTACGACGCTCTTCAACTGTCGGCGGGTTCTGTCAGTTAACAGACGAGGTTGGCCTGTACTCTTTTGTGTTGTACGTGTCCCTTCACGTTTCCACTTCACTGTTACATCGGAAACAGTGGACCTAGGGATGTTTAGGAGTGTGTAAATCTCACGTACAGACGTATGACACAAGTGACACCCAGTCACCTGAATATGTTCGAAGTCCATGAGTTTCGCGGAACACCCACTCTGCTCTCACGCTGTCTAATGACTACTGAGGTCGCTGATATGGAGTACCTGGCAGTAGGTGGCAGCACAGTGCACCTAATATAGAAAACGTATGTTTTTGGGGGTGTCCGGATACTTTTGATCACATAGTGTATGTGCAAATCTCAGTGAAACAATTTAAATACAAATGGAGAGCAACTAAATGGTAACTTGGCATCTCAATACCGACGTGCCAATCGCAAATAACAATGTAAACAAAAACTGAATCTACCTTGTGCAGAATAAAACAATATCAGGTCTCACACTTAGCAGAACTGCGGATAATGCGACGGAATACAATGATTCGTCTGTCTGTCTGTGTATGTGTGTGTATAAACGTCCGCGTGCGTGCGTGAGCGCTTATGCGTTTATGCGTGTGCTTCTCTGTGAGTGCGTAGTTACGCAGTTCTCTGTCAAGCGGCGTCGTATGTGTCAGTCGACGCAGGACGATGACGTCAAAGGCACGATCACAGCAGCGATTGGCAGGAAATCGCTACCGGTCTGTACGTGCCAAGAATGCAAACCGGATTAGCTCCATAGTAGGGAGACACAGTAGTTGCGGCATTGGACTCGCTATCTGCGACCGAACGGGATGACGCAGTCATCGGCACACTGGACTCGCACTCGGGAGGACGACGGTTCAAATCCCCGTCCGGCTATACAAATGGTTCTTTTGGAAGAGCATAGCCAGCTACCTTCCTTAATCCGAGCTTGTGTTCCTCCCCTAATGATCTCACTGCCGACGGGATTTTATACACTATAATCTTCCTTCTTCCTTTGTCATCAAGTAGTGCAGAGTTTTTAACTCTCGCCCGTCCTTCCAATTTAGAAATTTCGTAGTTTCCTTAAATCTCGGAACAGTTTCTTTGAAAAGAGTTCGATACCTCTGTCCGTCTGTTTTATCAAACATGGTATGTTGTCAACAGTAAGTAAAGGATTCGTCTTTTTTAGGGCACTCAGCAGTGGAGTATGCGCTGATATGAAACTTCCTGGCACATTAAACCTGTGCAAGTGCTCTATCAACTGGGCTACCCAAACATCACTCACGATCCGCTCTCACAGTTTTACTTCCGCCACTACCTCATCTCATCTCACTTAATCTGCGAGGAAGTTTCATATCAGCGCACACTCCGCTGCAAAGTGAAAAAAAAAATCATTCTGAAAAAACGCTCCTCCGCCGCATCCCCCACCCTTTAGGACATGAGGTACTGGCAGAAGTAAAGCCGTGAGGATGAGTCTTGAGTCATGCTTGGGTAGTTCATTTGGTAGAGTACTTACGCGAGACAGGCGAAAGTTTCGAATTCGAGTATTGGCCCAGCGCACAGTATCGACCTGTCAGGAAGTTTCATATTAGTACACACTCCACTGCAGAGTAAAAATTTATTGTGGAGTCCGGTGATTTGTGACATAACACAACGAGAACAGCACTACCTTAGCAAAAGAACCGCTTCGCCTATGTGGCTTAGTGGCTATCAAACCTGCCTAGTAAGTAGGAAACTCAAGTTCGATTCCCGGTCTTGGTACAAATTTTCACTCGCTGCTTGAGTCCTTGTACATAAAATCATATCTATACGAGAGCAGAGGTTGTGTCATTTCATTCTTCCGTAGCACCACTTTTCAAACGCTTCTGTTCTCTTAATGACTGAACCACTTATTTTCCACGTTTCACATAACCCTTCCAACAGATCCAATCCATTCCCACCTGCCAATCCCCCCCAGATCCTGTTTCTCCCTCATTTTCCGTCCTTCCAACTTTTATTGCTTTTTCAGAACTTCGTCCCAGACTCTATCTTAGCCACTCCTTTCCAAGACTGGAGGTCTTCCTACTCTCCAGCCTCACACAATTCACTTCACCCCTATTCCAACTGACCTGACCCTTCGGTTCACCATACCCTGCGAACCTAAAAAAATATCAGGTACCCATCCCTCCCCTTATTTTTCTTTCCTATTTCGCCCCCTCCGCCCCTATTTAGCGCAGAACTAGTTATAACACGTTTGGGCTGTTGTCGGTTGGCCACCTGGGCGCAGTCGTTTTCGTAACACAATATTTCGACAGGGTACCTTCCCTTCCTCTTCAAATAATACCTCTGGAATGAACAGCTCTGACGCTGACTGACAGACCTTGCCCTTGGTCCGAGATTTGAGTTTGAGCAGATAGCTGGCGATGATCCTGTTCCAGACTGATTGATGGTGTGACCTCTCGTTAATTGGTTGTACTGATGGTTAACTGAAACAAATAAAACATGGGTTGCTAAAAGGCTAGCGGTTATTAGAAGACGGGCTTCTACGTCCTCTTCTTCTCCTTGTTCGTCTGTTGCAGGATATGCAGTTCTTCTGGGGTGAGCTTCCTTCTTCCCGACCGGTATTCCTCCTTTATCGACAAGATCGAAACTTCGATGACATGTATTCAGTCCTTGCTGGTGAATACAGGTTGGGCGATGATGAACCTAAGTTCCTTCTTCGGGACGACGTAGTACATGACTCCTCGTGACCCAAGAAAATCATTTGGCTTGTGGGGTAGCGGAGGCTTAGGATTCTCAAGTGGGGCGATGGAATAGGGATGATCAAGGTGAGGATATGTTCCGTTACGAAGCCACTCGGCAATCTTCTGCAGCGCCACCTGTTCGCTGTGCTTGTCAGGGCGTGGCAAGCAGGCGTCTGGACCCTTCGCCGACGCAGCTCTTGAGGGGGCTGCCGCGACAGGCTTCTCTCCTGTTTTCTGTGTCTTCTGCGCGAAATCCCCTTCGGGAAGGTTAACAGGAGTCTCTGTCTCCATTGGCGACTCCTTGAACTCCTGCAATCCTGCAGAGGCCGGGAGGGGGGGGGGGGGGGGGGGTTCTTCTGCGTAGCGGCGTCCGCCATAGTGGAATATGATCTTCCTTCTTTTGGCGTTCTCAGCTCTTCATTTAACAGCTGAAGCTGGCGGAGGACATCTTCCACTTCCACCCTTAGTGCCGCCCTTTCCATCTCCATGGCATCTGAAGGCAGTCACCGCGTCGTCGGAAGCCGCGCGCAATTTGGCGTGCATATCTTCTTCTTCCTCTTGCAATTTGGCGTGCATATCTTCTTCTTCCTCTTGCAATTTGGCGTGCATATCTTCTTCTTCCTCTTGCAATTTGGCGTGCATATCTTCTTTTTCCTCTTGCAATTTGGCGTGCATATCTTCTTTTTCCTCTTGCAATTTGGCGTGCATATCTTCTTCTTCTTCTTCGTGCTTCGTGGCGACGAGGTCCGCTTCTCCCTCTTGGATGGGGGAGGGGGCGGAGCTGTTCTTGTTCCGAGCTGCATTATGCCACCTCTTCATGTGTGGCGCTACTACGTTTCTTCGTTCACCGCCTCCGCCTGCGGATCCAGCTGGTGATGTAGCTGCAGCTGCGTGAATTGGAGACGCGTGCGCCTCCACAGGTCACGCGTGTGGCTGCGACATCTCGTGGGTTGTCACGTTCGCGTGTATCATGAGCTTCACACTTCAAACACGCGACTGTGACCCTGCAGAACTCGGCGACGTGTCTCAACTTTTGGCAGCGGTGGCACAGTTCTTTCTTTGTCCTTCGCTTATTGCCGTCGAGATCGTTCCCGAGCAGCTTGAGTAGGAACCCAATCGCGGTGGCGACTTTACCTCCATTCCGGCGTCCAGATATGTCGACGATGTGTAGGATAGCAAGATGAGTGACAACAGTGACATCAACACTTGAAGTGTATTCGTATTCTATGTAAACGTGGTAAGGCGTACATCGAGGAGACAGTATGGACTATCGAATGAAGATGCAAGGAACGCAAAAACCAAGCCGAACTTCAGCAACCAAAAAAATCTGCGGTTGCAGAGCACTCCCTGGCTATAGGGGATTCCATAGAGTATGAAAGCAGACTCTCTCGTTTTGAGGCTGTGTTCTGAAGGAAGCTATTGAAATACATGTAGGTGATCAACAGAGACGCAGCGTTCACTCTCAGCAAAGCTTGGGACACAGCACTCAGCCAGCTAAGACCACAGCATCGGCCGAGATCGTCATCCGTGAACGGCGCAGGTCTCAGGAATACCTAGGGATCAGAGTTCGCGCCCAGCATTCGGCGGCGTGCGGAAGTCAACGGAGGAAGGAGTGGAGAGGGGGGGGGGGGCGATATGAATACACTGAAGAGACAAAGAAACTGTAGGGTGCCCGCGAGCCGGCAGAAGTGACGTAACTTGCCAAATTTATTCAAGATGGTGGCGATGATGTCATCCAAGATGGCGGCGTGTAGACTTGGCAACAGCGTATGACGTCATTCAAGATTGAGGATTTTGGCGAGAAAAAGGTCAATTGGGCTACGTCCTCTAACCTAACCTCCAGAAAAATGGCGTGAAATTTGAATTTTGGCGATGAAAATAGGCCTAACCCTCCAGAAAAAATTGTCCCCAAATTCAAATTCCAACATGATAATGGCTGCAAAAATGGTACTTTTCTTTATTATAATTCATTATAATTTATTATTATTATTATTATTATTATTATTATTATTATTATTAGCCTATCTCCATTAGAAAATTCCGCCAAATTCAAATCCCAACACGATAATGTTGCGAAAACTGTACCTCTACTCATTATTATTATCGTTTGTTATCATTTATTATTTATTCAAAATGTCCGATTTCGGCGGGAAGAAAGCCATTTGCGTTACATCCATAACAAAAACCTGTCGTAAGTTCAAATTCCAACACCGTGATAGATCATACGTACGAAATAATCCACATCCTACGGACTTTGACTGTCACTTATATTTTTTCACTGCTAACCTATCGAAATCAAGTCAAATAATAAACGGCACTTGTACTAACGTAATTCACATCCTCTGATTTTGCAAGGAAAAACGACTGAAGTCTTTATTACAATCAGTACAGTCATCATTTGTTCTCCAACAGACTTAGTACACGTCCTCGAGATCGCAGCAACACCCAGTGCGCTCGCCACTAGGTCCGGACTCCAACTGACTTAGTTCAAAACGTTGCCAGCAGAGGAGCATTAGCCTGCCACTGGTCCAGCGGCCACGCGGACGGCGCCTGCCACTGGAACCTGTAAACATGTTTACACTGGACACGCAGCAACCCGCCGATGCCGACTTCACACAACCGCCCGTCCGTTCGCGATCCACCATGTGAGCGACATAGAATGCACTGCCACACTTTGGCGCCAAATTTGTTGTGCTGGACAGGTTGGTGCCTGTCCATACCTACCTTACGACGGTCGGTCGGCCGCTTGTATCACTAAACATGTTTTGCACGTTAGAACCTGCCGATTCTGACATCACATCAGTTGGTTAGTGGTCCACCACGTGGCTTCGTGGTGGACAAAGAACACGCTTGGCGCCAAAGTTGTTTGCTGGAGAGTGGTATCTGCCCTGGTGTCACACAACCGCCGGTCCATCACGTGGCGTGCTCGACAAAGAACGCTCTCGCTAAGTTAACTGACTCAGCATCGCCTGCTCTCTCGTGCGTGCGTATAACCGGACACGCGCCGCCGCCCCGCGGGCGTCCGACTGCTTACGTCACACACCCTCGACCGCCGCCTCCATACACGTGCCGGACGTAGTCTTCTGGAAATATGCTAACGCCCACATCGTGCATCTAAGCTATCAATTGCCTAAGTACTTATCTGCATTTCAATTCTAATCATATTAAATAATTCAATTTACAATTTCATATAAGTGCGAAAAGCGGTTCAATTATCTAATTTTAACTACTTTCACGGTGGAGACCGCCACCTTTTCCTAGGAACCAGCGCCGAGTTTGAATTCTTGCAGTAAAGAAAGGTCAGTTGCGCTTTCTCTATCAACCTAAGAAAATTGTTGGAAAGAAAGAGCACTTGTACTAACCTCAACCACCCGACTGCCACCTCCTCCTAGGAACCAGCACCAAGTTTGAATTCTGCCAGTAAAGAAAGGTCACTAGTGCTTCCGCCACCAACCTAAGAAAATTGTTGTAAACGAAGCTCATCACCACTAACCTAAGCCTCCAGGACGCAACCTCTTCCTACGGGTTTCTGGTAAGAGGACTCACCCTGCACTAGGCCCACGGATGGATGAATGAATGTACTTTATTTAGGCAGAATGAGATTTTCACTCTGCAGCGGAGTGTGCGCTGATATGAAACTTCCTGGCAGATTAAAACTGTGTGCCCGTCCGAGACTCCAACTCGGGACCTTTGCCTTTCGCGGGCAAGTGCTCTACTAACTGAGCTACCGAAGCACGACTCACGCTCGGTACTCACAGCTTTACTTCTGCCAGTATCCGTCTCCTACCTTCCAAACTTTACAGAAGCTCTTCTGCGAAACATGCAGAACTAACACTCCTGAAAGAAAGGATACTGTGGAGACATGGCTTAGCCACAGCCTGGGGGATGTTTCCAGAATGAGATTTTCACTCTGCAGCAGAGTGTGCGCTGATATGAAACTTCCTGGCAGATTAAAACTGTGTGCCCGACCGAGACTCGAACTCGGGACCTTTGCCTTTCGCGGGCAAGTGCTTTACCAACTGAGCTACCGAAGCATTTAGGGATGGAGTATATGTACCACAGAAGACACGCACTGAAATGTCCCACACCATAAAGACCTGCAAACCACTCCTACATAACTCATTTATAATGCTCTACACACACGCTTGCTAATAGTAAACAGTTAAAAGTAACGCATAGCACAGCCTACAGACATGCGAACCGCTCGTAAATAATGTAAAATATTTAAGTCCAAATAGCCAAACAACTTCAAATTTTCGGAAATAATTTCAGTGCAGACCTGCAAACTGCTCCTAAATAGTACAGCACAATGATGTGATGGGTAAACTATTTAAATAGCGCATATGAAGGCCTACAGACCCGATCCCGAAATAATGTAATCAACGAGCGCAAGCACTGTCCATTGAGTACACAGGAGGTAGCGATAAGCGACGTATACTTCAGATGTCGAACCGCGCACAGCCCCTGCTAGGCTTCCGCAAGCATGAGGTGCCGGTACCTCCCATTCATATGTAACACTTGAGAAATTCCTATCCAAATACGTGTTCACCCACACACACGTGCTGATGTGATCGGGTGGGAGCGCAACCGCGAGCTGCAGCCAAACGCAGGCCAAAGTTGTATGTCGGCGCCGTTAGTGACCGGGCGTTTATTTACACACGGGTATACAGTTATCAGCCGGAAACAAACAGGTATCTTCGCATTTGATCCTCTGCGTAGCCTAAAAAACCGCACGAAGATCGCAGCAACATCGAGTCAGTGCTATCTCTTTTTCTTTGACGTTCGTGCAATTGTCCATAAGGGATTTCTTCCTCGTGTTCAGAAGGTGACTGTGAAGTTCTACCGAAATTGTTTTGAGGAGACTGAGGGAAGAAGTTACACGCAGGCGTTCTGAGAGAGGGTAGAGCAAAGCCTGGTATCTTCATCAAGACAATGCAGCTACACACATCTCATTGTGAGAGAACTCCCGCGAAAAAAAAAATTAAAAAAAAGCGTAGCAACTGTTCTCAAACACTCTACTCGTTTGATCTATCCCTTGAAATTTCTTCTGCCTCCAGAAAAGGAAGCTGATGTCTAAAGGGTAATGTTTTGTACCTCACAGGGAATCGCAAGTAATTTTGAACACGATACAGCCGTAGACTTGCAGCAATGAGGAAATTACTGGAAGCGTTGCATAAAGGCGTCAGGGGACTGCTTTGAAGGGGACGGTGGAAATTAAGATGTGAGACAAGCTATCTGATTTTTGGGGGGATATTGTCGGATGTTTTGTTTACCACTTCTCATTTCCTCATGCCTTGGAATCTAGCAATCTTAGTCCATCTCACACACATTCACCTGGCTAAGTCTCGTATCTCTCCAAATGATTTCCATTATGGTCGTAATTACGTCTTCCACTCCAGTCTGCTCCTCGATCCATTTGCCCGTTTAGCTGTCTCAACATGCATGTCTGCACCGTTTGCTGAGCAAACCTTGGTTTTAGAATGGTTCTCGCATTTAAAGTGCATCTCTCACAATCGCAAGTCAGCACTGATGACACATATTGACTATAAACGTTCAGTCTGAGATGCTCCGGAAGCTCAGTTTAAGAAACTCTATCACAGAGTCAGTTCTGTCGGTTCTTCTCGCAAACTCTCCCATATTTCAGAGAAGCTGTCCAGAATGCCTTGCTGGGCTAGTACTCCGGAAAAGAGGATATCGTGGGAAAATGACTTGGCCCAGTGGTCGTCAAACTGCGGCCCTGTACCGCATGCGGCCCGAGTCAAGTATCTGTGCGACCAGCAGTTCTCAGCCGTATTTTGTAAAGTCCGACGGTCATCTCTCCTTAAGAGTACACTTTTCTTCAACCGTAACTGACAAAAATACATAGATGGTAATATTTTACGGTGTGTTTAATTTTAAATGAGATTGGTAGTTTACCCCAGGGACCGAGATAAGTAGAACGACCATTTCGGGGTTAGAGGGTGTGAAAGGGAGAATGTTGTTTTACTTGTCTTCCAGTGCTGACAGCAAACGTGATTCGTACCGATCAGCTGGCACAGTATAAACTAGGGTTCGTGAACGCGCATTACAGAGAGAGAGAGAGAGAGAGAGAGTTCTCTTCCAAAGGGATACTTACACAGGTTGGGCAAAAATATGAAAACTCTGCAGGAAATGCTTTCTTGAACACACATTTAGGTGCTAGCCAGGGTTGCGCTTTTCCATCTGACGATGAATGGCATCTGTGTAATATCGTCAATACGTTTGAAGTGTCTGCGTTCTGTGTAGTAGTGTGTTATGTCGGAACTAAGTGAATTCGAACATGGGAAAAATCTTGCTGCTCGTATAGTGCAACAAGAATGACCAAATAGTCGAAGTGTTTGGTGTTTCAAGAGGCACCGTGTCGAAGATCTATACCGCACACAGGGAATGCGGAAAAACATCACCCGCTAAGTGTGTGTGTGTGTGTGTGTGTGTGTGTGTGTGTGTGTGTGTATGTGTGTGTGTGTGTGTGTGTTGAGTGATGGTGACGGACTGTCATTGAAGAGGATTGTAACGAAAAACATGAGAACGACAATGCAAAAGTTACTGCAGAACTGAACGTCGCAGTTGTCAAAGTTATCAGCATCAAAACAACACGAACTGATTTCCGTAAGTCGCGCGGAGTGGCCACGCGGTTTGAGGCGCCATGTCACGGACAGCGCAGCCCACTCCCGCCAGAGGTTCGAGTCCTCCCTCTGGCATGGGTGTGTGTTGCTCTTAGCACAAGTTAGTTTAAGAAGTGCGTAAGTCTAGGACCGATGGCCTCAGCAGTTTGGTCCCTTAAGAATTCACACACATTTGAACATTATTGACTTCCCCAAACAAGAAACTGCACGGCGAGCTGGACTTTGGACTTTCGTGCATCAGTGCTGAAAACCTCTGTAATTGGAGACGAAGCCATAAAACCTGGTCTATGGAGCTGTGGAAGAAAGCCATTTGGTCGGATGAATCTTGATCGTACTGTTTCCAACTTCTGGTCGAGTTTACGTCCTGAGGGTGAAGTCTGTGATGATGTGGCAGCCATTTCGTGGTATTCCATGAGTCCCAAGGTTACACTGCAACGACGCATTGCTGCCAAGGATTCTGCCATTAGGTCCAGTCAGGTCAATGTTGTGTGTAGGAATCCTGCAAAGTCGGTTCGCTAGACAAACGATCAAACAACTTATATTAATGAGTTTCATTACAACAAGACAAGTACAAATACTTAACTTTGAACACAGATGTGATGCAAGCAAAGGGCGACATAGAAAATAATCAGGTCTTCAGAAAAGAGGAACACAAGTAACACTTATGTCCTGGTGCCCGCTACTAACAACTGTCTGTTAACTGAACTGCAGTGACTGCTGATCTCTAACTGTGCTACATAGAGATTGCTAATGAAGAGGCTACGATGCGTTGGCTAACGAAGTGGCTGACGTTGAAGCTCCTATCGAAGTGGGATTCAGAAAATATCGTTCTTGTGCAACACAGCTAGCTCTTTATTCCCATGAAATAATAAGTGCAGTCGACAAGGGATCTCAGATCGATTACATATTCCTAGATTTCCAGAAGGCTTTTGATACCGTTCCTCACAAGCGACTATTAATCAAATTTGCGTGAATATGTAGTATGGTCTCAGTTGTGTACTGGATTCGTGATTTCCTCTCGGAGGGGTCACAGTTCGTAGTGACAGACGGTAAATCATCGAGTAGAACAGAAGTGATATCTGGCGTTCCTCAGGGTAGTGTCATAGGCCATCTGCTGTTCCTGATGTACATCAATGATCTAGGTGATAATCTGAGCAGCCCCCTTAGATTGTTTGCAGATGACGCTGTAATTTACCGTCTAGTAAAGTCATCAGACGATCAATTCCAATAACAAAGTGATCTAGAGAGAATTTCTGTTTGGTGCGAAAAGTGGCAGTTTGCACTAAACAAAGAAAAGTGTGAGGTCATCCACATGGGTACTAAAAGAAATCCAATAAATTTTGGTTATACGATAAAGCGCACAAACCTAAAGGCTGTCAATTCGACTAAATACCTAGGAATTACAATTACGAGCGACTTAAATTGTGAAGACCACATAGATAATATTGTGGGCAAGGCGAAACAAAGACTGCGCTTTGTCGGCAGAACACTTAGAAGATGCGACAAACCCACTACAGAGACCGCCTACATTACACTTGTCCGCCCTGTGCTGGAATATTGCTGTGCGGTGTGGGATCCTTATCAGGTAGGATTGACGGAGTACATCGAAAATGTGCGGAGAAGGGCAGCTCGTTTCGTGTTATCGCGCAATAGGGGTGAGAGTGTCGTTGATATGATACGCAAGTTGGGGTGGCAGTCACTGAAACAAAGGCGGTTTTCTTTTCCGTGAGATGTATTTGTAACTATGTACTATTGTACATATAAACAATATTTTTTTTCTTCTGATTTTTCGATAAACTTGTGTAAATGATGTTCTGATTTCATTTCTTTTTTGTTTCATTTCATTATGTTAAGAATACTGTAAATAAGGTTCAATGTGAATATTAATGTTTATGTCAAATGTCAAGCAATATTGTAATAGAATTGAAATGTAACAAATGTTGAAACTGTTGTAAGATGTTTAAAATTACAACTGCGCGCCTGGTCCATACGTAGGCATTGTGTTAGGATATGTAGAATGCAAAACCTCGGGTGAACACCCGCCCTGTCAGGGAGCGGTAAAAGGTGGATGGCAGGCGATCGCGGGAAAATGCAAGCGGGCACTGCACGGCACAGCGGGCTTAGCAGCAGTAGTAGTTGGAGTTTGGCACTGGTTTGAGCAAAACCTTCTGGAGCGAGGAGGCTCTCCTGGAAGACGTAGTTTCACTGAGCCTCGGGTATGCCGTTCCAAGGCCCACACAGCATGGCAAAATTCCTTAGGCACTAAATGGAAAAGTATTGCGACGTTACGAAGAATGAAAGTGCCGATACGTCAAGAGCCATAGCTGTGGTTTTATGTGTGCTCTATGCCTAGCCATCTCGCCGCCCGCCCGCCGCATCGATACTAGCGGGTTGAAACTTTTAGTACTGTATTCGTATGGATCAGAGAGTGAACTGTGCAATAATAACCTAAATTTTACCAGAACTTTCCCATCATTTAATTATCCTCACAACTAACCTAGACAGGGCCCTTTCCAAATATTGTACAATCTGAGTGTCCCGAAATGAAAAATTAAATTTTGTGTTAATAATAATTATTTGCAGAACTAGTTATGTCAGAATGGTGTTTAAAGAAATGTTTTGTTAATGAACTAGTAAATGAATAACGAAGGTCTAACAAAGTTGAAAGATAACTTTGATATTGATATAGTAATGAAGTTTATTATTTCGAGACAGATATAAAGGTATTTAAATGAGCAGTAAATAAGATGAAAAGAGTAGTAACCTATATACTGGAAATCTTGAACGCATAATAAATTCAGTAATTTTTTTTAATACAGCGATCATAACAGTTTCAGGTCCCCCCCCCCCCCCCCCATTTTATTCATTTGTATTCTGAAGTGTTCTAAATTGGTTTGACCAGCAAAAGTTAAGGTCCATATAAAAGTCAAAATTTATCAGTGTTTTATCTTCATCAAAATTGACATTTTGTTGTGGCTCGAAACTGCTATTTCTAGGGTAACTTATGCCCGATTTCAATCAGATTAATAGACAGTATAAAGTTTTGTAGTATACATTATAGTCTAGTGTTACTTATTCATGGTTTTTCCATATCAGTACAGAACGTGAAACTATCAGTTCAATAGATTTTCTGGTTCTAAAATTCTACTACATTATGCAGTGTTACTACTTGTTGTTTTGCATGAATATCTACCAACTTGTACAGAGAAGAAACTCAGTTAATGCCTAATTAGGCTGGCGACCGTATTATTATAAAAATTGGTAGCATCTTCATTGTTGCTTTTGGTCCATCCTGACGTGTAATTGCATTGCGAACTTGTTTGACGGATCATTGTTGTAAGAGAGTGGGTGTAGGTCTGATTTGCCACCATTCAGGTACACGTGGTCGATATCTATACAAAAATCCACTCTCATAAGGTGGACCCCGCTTACTTACCATAGCACAGACTTTAAAGGGTACTGTGTGCCCCAAGCGCACATTACATATTTACGAAATTTCAATCACCAACTTTCTCTTCCGAATGCGAAAATATTTTGTTGACACCCGCATAGGTAGAGGGAAATAATCATCATAATAAAATAAGAGAAATCAGAGCTCGAACGGAAAGAATTAGCTTTTCCTTTTTGCCACCCATCATTCGAGAGTGGAATGGTAGAGAAGTAGTACGAAAATGGTTCGATGAACCCTCTGCCAGGCACGTAAGTGTGAATTGCAGAGTAACCATGTTGATGTAGATGTAGATGTAGACGGGGCTGCCACCCGCCAGGTGCGACGCTTTTGTCGTCTTCACCTAGGGGCCATGGCTGTCACGTTGTCGCCCTGGAGTGAGGTCGGTCAGCGTGCGATTGGCTGACCTCTTCTCACCGCCTTCTCTTCTCTGTCGTTCCCGACTGGCGTGCCGGCGCTGCCTTTACGCCGTAACAGTCTAACCCACGGTGCTGTGATTGTTCTCCAATGGACATGCTGTGTTTCAAAACGATAGGGTCCCAGTTCACACAGTCCACATGGTATAGGACAGCTTTTTAAGGACAAGGATGAATTGGTGAGTGTTCTTCAGCCAAAATAGTCACCATATGTTAGTAATATTAAGCTTTTGTGGTCTAGTTTGGAGGATCGGGTACGTGATCGCTATCCACCTCCACAATCGCTACCTGAACTTACCAGTATTTTGCAGAAAGAGTGTTATAGTATTACTTGAAAACCATATAGCACCTGTACTGAATCCTTTCCTCGGAAAGGCGACTGGCGGCTATTTGGAATGACAACGGGTATCCTACACCGTATTAGGCATGGTAATGTGTTGTGTTTCCTTATTTTTGTCCAGACCCGGCGCTTTTACCATTAATTAAGGCTGTTATACTACAACACAATGAACAGAAGAAAAATGACATTCAAATATTTAGTGGAAATGGTCGTATGTCATTGTTGGCCAGGAGGCCCCATTCGAAGGGAGTTCGGCCGCCGTATTGCAAGTCCTTTTTAGATGACGGCAGACTGGCGACTTGCGAGTTAATGATGATGAAAGACACACAACATGCAGCCTCCTACCGGGAATCGAACCCGGGTACCCTGCGTGGCAGGCGGTAACGCTGCCGCTACGCTACGGAGGCGGACCAAATATTTTCTAAACATTAGTGATAATGTTTCATACTGCACAATGCATTTGAATTAAAGTTTAGTTACTATTACTGATAAGTTAATCATCCCCTCACAGAGACAAAACAACACTTCGTCGAGCAATTTTAGTGTCACAACCTTGTGGTCGGTGAGGGCCGTGGAAATCTGGTACAGAGAACAGTCGACAGGAAGTGCTACGAGTGATGCCGACTTTTAACGAACTGCGCTCGGATGCCGATGGGAAACTTGCCGCTTACTGTGGCTAATCTGTTGGTAGCTCACAACACTAATTTTTACAGGTTACCAGTTAATAACTGGTTGGTACATATTCAGTCGGAGGTGCCATCCCATTAAGTCAGTATTGGCTCTTGAGCAAAAAAGTTCGACGACCAGTGTCTTCGCCACATTCTGAAATGATAAGAGCATTGCCTTCGGAAAGAAAAACTTAGAGTTCGAATTTCAATCTGCTAGGATGCTTC
The DNA here is from genome assembly GCF_023897955.1 of Schistocerca gregaria. Taxonomy (NCBI): domain Eukaryota; kingdom Metazoa; phylum Arthropoda; class Insecta; order Orthoptera; family Acrididae; genus Schistocerca; species Schistocerca gregaria. The sequence continues at coordinate 885,427,230 of NC_064921.1, read as the reverse complement.
AAAACATTGTACCCTAAGATACAGAGCAGTGTGAAAGTTTCGTTCGCTAAGCAATTCGTATATATATGCGAACCCTAAGTTTTTCTTTCCGAAGGCAATGCTCTTATTTCAGAATGTGGCGAAGACACTGATCGTCAAACTTTTTCGCTCAACAGCAAAGAGTGAAGTTAAATATATAACATTTATTGTAAGAAATAGAGTGTATATGACTTTTTGTAAGAGGAAAGATAATGTAACGTTCTGAATAAAAGTATTTGTTTACAGCTAATATCTGCGTTGGAGTTTTTTTATGCCAACTGGGAACATATTCGTAATTACCCGGACGACCTACGCCTCGCCTTCCTTGTTTCTAATAGTCAACTGAGGATTGATGAACTTGCTATTACATTTTATGGCAACAAGATCAATTATTCTGCAGCTGTGTTAGTTTTGGAAGAACTGTGGTATTATAAGCCTCATTTGGATGATTTAGTGCGTCAGTTTAGGGACGCTTATAGAGAATATGTATTTATGCCAAACGGTATAAGGTGTGCAAACAGGTACTTTGAGTTTAGGCAAGGGCGTTATAGGCCATTGTGGTACAATTATTAGAACCTCAATAAAACAATCTCAATAGTCATACCTCAAATATATATTTGGACCAGAAGAAGAAGATGAAGAAGAAGAAGCACAGCCGACTCCATATGATGCCAAAACAGGACAAGCTGCGTGCTTAGAACAGCATCAGTTGCCTTGATCACAACATCAAATGTGAGTGCCAGGGGCACACTGAAGCACAAAAAGTCGTTAGAGGTTTTGCAAAATACCCTTGAGGTTTTGTTATGTCTTTTCGTAATTTTGTGTGTACCTTTCGTTTGGAATGCTAAAATAAATGAAAACTAGTTAAGTGAATAAAAATTCATTTTCTCTTAATATGAGTTCCGATTGTTACTTAATGCTTCTCTCTGAAAATAATTACGAATGCTATTAAATTGATAACGTTATATTTTAAATTTTACTTTGTGCAGGGCGCACTTGTTTCGACTTTTTTCTGATTCCATCTTAGTCAGTCAAACTTTCGCTATACTAAACTTTCAATTATTGGAAAGTTTTCGGAGTTCTCTTGAACTTTTAAGCAACTGTACATTAAAAACTTGGAAAACAGCTGGGACAAATACATTAATTTGCCATGTGACTAAGCAGAAAAAATTATGTTTCTATCGTGCAAGACGCATTTCTTTTAGCAGAGACGCTTTCAGTGCTTGCTGCAACTTTAAACACCATCTGAGAGAGAAACGAACTGAGATTATGCAGCGTAGAAGGTTTCTGTCTTCCTGGCACGCCACACACACTGTTTACACGCAGCTGCTGGTGTCAGAGCGTGAGCTGAGACTTTGTGCCTCCGGGATTAGCGGATTTTGCCAAAATTCTCACGTCAGCTGCAAGCCGACTCCCGCCTGCTGTAATGTCTGCTTCCTACTCTGTACTTTTCCAGCGATTAGCTACCACGCCGAACAATATACGGCTTCCTGTTGACAGTCTTGACTCCAGAGCTTGCACTTCGGTAAGGGGATTTAGGGATGTGTCATCTGCTTCTTAGTAACAGAACAGCACCGGCAAAAATGACAGTGGTGCTAGACTACAGTCTTCTTAAGCTGCTATTTATATTCGCGTAGTTAAAGTGAAATCAGCTTGAAGACAATGTTACAGAAAGCGAAGAGGAAGTAGGTGAAGATGGCATGGGAGACATGGTAGGTACTATGAGAAGAATTAGACAGAACTCTGAAAATCGGGACAAGGGCCCTGGTATAGACAACAACCCCTGCGAACTACTGAGTTCAAGAAGATTGTTATAGTCCTAATATCAAAGAAGGCACCTGTTAGCAAGTGTAAATATTACAGAATCGTTAGTTTAATAAGTCATGAATGCACACAGAAGGATTTAAAGAGTGGCAGTAGTCGCCCTTGGGAAATATCAGTTTGATTTCCAGAGAAAAGTAGGAACGCGAAATGCAATACTGATCCTCTGATGTCTCTTAGAAGATAATTTGCAGAAAGACAAAACTACGTTTATAGCATATATAGGTTTAGAGACAGCGTTTCACAATGTTGACTCGGATACACACTGAAATTCTGGAGGCATCAGAGTTAAGTACAGCAAAAGAAAATTTATCTACAATGTATGTAGAAACAAGAGTGCAGCTATAGGAAGCGAACGGCATGAAAGGCACGCAGTAATAGAGAAGGGAGTGACACAGGGTTATATCCACAAAATTATTCAATCTGTGCATTGAGTAAGCATGGAGGAGAAATTTGGACACTGAATTCAGGTTCAAGGAGGAGTAGCAACTACACACACAAATGCGAGTTTTATTCGGGTCCTGCAGCGCCAATACGAACCCTGGGTTAACACTACTGTCAACCAAGTGAACGCAGAGTTTTCAGGCTGCTTCTGACTGAAGTGAAATCGCGAATGAGTGCACTGCCTCTTGCTACAATTGGGCGGTGAGTACACACAAGACACGGCCTACACCTGAATAAGACATGGAAAGATAGATTGGCTCAGTTTCTTGCAGAAAATGTATGGGGGCCACAATCACACAAAGCAAGATCTCTATAGTGCAAGGAGGTACCTTTCTTAGGTTACAATTAGGATTCAGGCACCATGTTACGCAAGAAATAAAATTAACATAAGAGTAGTAGTAGTAGTCTTAGTAGCTTTATTCATCCGTAGATCTCTTTTTACAAGGACATAAGACCTGTCAAAGTATTTACAAATTTAGATCAATTTAAAATAAGCTAATTCGTATACACATATATTTACAGACTTCTAGTTAGAGACAATCATTAGTTTTACTCCTGGTGTACAATAATTTTTTTACAAATAACTTATTAAATAATGTAGTGCCACATTGTTCACTCATACCTCACTATCAGTCACTGCACACACTATACACAAATTGTTTCATAACACTTCACTCACTACACACACACACACACACACACACACACACACACACACACACACACAAACAAACAATGGTGATCTCTGGGCCATTTTCTGTACTGCAAGTTCCCGTTTGCTATCCTGAAAAACTGAGTCAACATCCCTCCATAATGAGTGAGATGTTGAGCTCAGAAAGAGGAAGACGTGTTAGTATTGTGCATTGCATAGCTTGAGGGTAAGTATTTCTAGAAAGGACAAAAAAGAAGGAAAAAAAGTGAAGGTGTTACGTGGAATGTTGGATATTTTATAATCGTTATTATTATTATTTATTTGTATAACATTTTTTATCAAACCCCTACCCTTTTTTAGCTAAGTAATCCTTCAATGTATAAAATGTATTGCATAACAGGTAATCTTTAGCTGCCTTTTTAAATCAGTGTATTTTGGCAATTTCTTTAATCTATTTTGCTAATTTATTGTACAATTTTATTCCGTGGTAGAAAATGCTGTTTTGAGTTTTATGTTTATTTTTTCTTCGTAAATGTAAGTTGAGTCTATCTCTTGTTGCATGGTCATGGACAGAGCTGTTTGTGCAGTAATTACCAAAGTTATTTTTGATGTGTACAACTGACTGGTAAATGTATTCACATGGAGCAGTTAAAATCCCCAGTGTTCTGAACATATCTTTAAAATGTGCTCGACCAGTATTTTTGGTTATTATTCTTATGGCTCTTTTCTGGAGTTTGAAAACTGTGTTCACATTTTGTGCATTTGTTCCCCAAAAAAGAATTCCATAGCTAAGAATTGAATAAACATACGAATAATATGTAACTAAAAGACACTGCATGTTACACACTGATGATAGGATTCTAAGGGCATAACATGCTGATGACATTCTGTTTTCAAGTACCTTTGTGTGTTCACACCACTTCAACTGAGAATCAATATTCATTACTAGAAATTTTGCATTTGTTACACAGTCTACAGAGGTGCCATCTACATTTAATTTAACACTATCATTTTTCCTCTTCAAACTGAAATTCATGGCATTAGTTTTATTTATATTAAATGTCACTTTATTACTTGTTGATCAATCATAAACTTCTCTGAGAGTTTCATTTGCTTTCTCAGCAAGGAGTTCTCTTGTTTTCTCAGTGACTATAATATTGCACAAAATGCTCAATAATGCACAGGAAAGTAAGTTTAGCTTCTTTCGTCAGAGTATGAGAGAACTCAGGGAGATATAAGGTATGATGAGGTAGAAGAGCTTCTTGTCTGTTTAGAAACTTTAGAGAGAATGGAATCAATGGTTTTTACCCACAGCTAGTTTGAATCATACTTAACAAACAGAATACAAGAAGGGGTGCTGCATAATTCAAATAATGTTGGAAGTGTAGAAAATTTAGTGACTAGAGAGAAATCACAAAGGAGGCCCACAGAGTTCAATTTATGGTCCATTTCTACTCCTCATGTATGTGAATGGCCTTCCACTTAACATTCAGTAAGCAAAATTGATATTTTTTGCAGCCAATACGAGTGTTATAATTAATCCCATTAGAGAGAGAACAATAGAAGACATTGTAAATAATACGTTTCAAATAATTTTTATGTGTTCTTTGAGGAAATGGGCTCTATCTAAATTTGGAAACAACACACTATATTCAGTTCTGTACAACAGTACAATCATGCCAATAGCTGATGTAGCACATATGCAGGAGTTGGTAAATATGTAATATCGCAAATTTTTGTGTGTGCGTAATGTTGAAAACTTGAATTCGAAGAAGCATGTCACTGAGCCTCTCAAACAATGAAGTTCAGTTACTTTTGCTCTCCATGTAATTGCTAATCATAGAAACAAACGAATTAACCTCCTGACATAATTTGCGTAGATCTACTCAACAATGCCTCATGGAATAATTTTCTAGGTAACTCATCACTTCGAAAGGAAGTATTGATTGCACAAAAGCGAGCAGCAGGAATAACATGCTGTGTGCTCCCACAGACGTTATGTAAGTACCTCTCCAAGGAACTAATTATTTTAACTCTGCCCTCACAATACACATTTTCGCTAATAAAATTAGTCACAAATAATCCCTCACAATTTGAGAAGAACGGAGAGTCCATATCTACAACACCAGAGGAAAAAATTATGTTTATTATCCACTATTAAAGCTGTCAGTGGCTCAGAAAGGAATTCAATATGCAGCAACAAAAATCTTTGCTCATTAGCCTAGTAACACAAAATGTCAACTGTGCATCAAAGCAAGATAAAAGAATTATCCAAACTATTTACAGAACATGTAACTAAATAATCGGACATTATGTGCCTGTCTGAGCAACACATAACCACAAGATTACGGAAGTTAAATATAAAAGATTACACTGTGGCATCTTTCTCAAGGAGAGCTAATATGGGAAAAGGAGGCAGAACACAAGTTCATAAACGTTGAGACAAGTAGATTTTGTAGTGATCAGCATATAGATGTGTGTGCTTGTGAATTAATGCAGTAAACTAGTTCACTTTTAATTGTAACTGTCGGTAGATCTCCACTGGGAAATTTTGAACTGTTTATGTGGAATTTTGATTCCTTACTATCTATCTCAGACACCAACAAGCAGTTAGTCTGTGATGATTTCGATGTTGATTTTCTGAAGGATTCATAAAGGAAAAATGTTCTGGGAATGATATTAGGACCAAACAATTTAATTTCAATAATTAACTTTTCAGCATCAGTAGATAAAGGCAGTAGGAACGTAATTGGCAATGTTTCCTTTGTTGAAGCTCAAAGGAAGAAAATAACTGCGTAATCAGTGACAAATGTTCTCTCTGATCATGAGGCACAGTGAGTTAGGTTAAACAAGGTAGTGCCTTTCGGTATTAATACCCCTCAATGGAAATTAGTTACAATTATTAATGACACCAGTACAAATGATTATAAAAACAGTTTACAAGATATGGCATGGGATGAAATCCACAGTAAACGAAATTATCAGGTGAAATTTTATCTATCCCACGATATATTCACACCACTATTTTAAAACAGCTTTCTGCATTAGCTAATCAGAAAGAAAACTAAGCAGCCAAGTTAAAAAACATAGAACACTGGAAAAATTCAAGTATATTGTGAAAGGAAAAGAAAAATGTATCTATTGACACTAATAATTAGAAAACCTGCACTACTTGCACACTCAAAATTATTAAAAAAGTTACAAAAGAGTCGTGGACCATGCACATTATGTCAAATATCAGTAATTCCGGCAACAGGCTTGACTTAATTAGTTAGTTACATATACCATGGATCATTTTGCACAATAGATCGTAATGATATGGAATGAGTCATTTTACATTACAGTAATAGAAATTCTTGTGGGGAATAGAAGAAGTTGTCAAGTAGAAACTTTCGCCCTCTGTTACTAAATTTTACTTTGGAATCTGTCAGACATTTTATATCATTGGGTAAGTGATCAAAAATTTTGTTGCAGCGTTGTACACCACTTTTTGTGCAAAAGACGACTTTAATGTGGAGTACTGAATGTAATTTTTTCTTCTAGTATTGTGATTATCTATATTATGATTACGTAGCTCTTTGTTCCTTTTGAACTGTAGTGGATTATTTGCAACAAACTTCATGAGGGTATAAATATACTGCGAAGCAGTAGCCAGAACGGCCAACCCGTTAAACAGATGTCTAAAAGACGATCGTTGGTGAGCACCACATATTATTCTTGCTGCAGTTTTTTGCGCAGTGCACACTTTCTTTCTTAAAGATAAGTTACCCCAGAATATTATTCCATATGACATTATTCAAAGAGCATATGCACAACATGCCAAGTCACTGATTTGTCTGTCCCCAAGATTTGCGATGTTTTTAAGCGCAAGTGTGGCTGAACTAAGTTGTTTTAATAGTTACTAAAGCCGTTTTCCAATTTAAATTCTCATCAATATGGCCCCTCAGAACTTTGAAGTTTCCACACTATTTATTATTTTCTCACCATGAGTTACACTTACCGCTGGTGTAGAACATCTATATGTGCAGAACTGAGTATGCTGTGTGTTTTTAAAATCGAGGGTGAGACCATTCGTAGAAAACCAGTCAATAATACTTTTAAGAACTTTGTTTACCATTTCTTCTGTTTCTGTACGTTTGCTTAGATTGGCTACAGTACTAGTGTCACGTGAAAAGAACTAATTCTGCTTGTTGTATACTAGACGGGAAATCGTTTACGTATATGAGGAACAGTAGTGGACCTAAGACTGAACTTTGGGGAACCGCATTCGTGATTTCTCCCCACTCAGAATCATGTCCCTGTACTATATTGCTTCAGTTACTAAGTATTATTTCTTGCATTCATTTGCTTACGTATGACATTATTCATTGGTTGGCTATACCATCAATCTCATAAAATGTTAATTTATATACGAGAATACTGTGATTCTCACAGTCTGAAACCTTAGAGATGTCGCAGAAAATACCAGTCAGCTCTGTTTTATTATTTGGTGATTGTAAAATCTGGCGAGTGAATTTTTAAATGGCATTCTCAGTAGAGCAACTCTTCTGAAACCCAAAATGTGATTTGCTATGGATACTGTCATTGCTGAGGTACTAAATTTTAATACCGAAAAATAACATTTTAAAGTGAATTACTCTACCTAATTTTTTGTGGTGTTTGCATGTGTGATTTTCTGCCTTGGACTGTTCTTGATTTCAAGAGTTGTGCATAAAAAACCAGAACAAGAGGCAAAATTTCAAGACATACAGAAAAAAGACGGCATTCACCAGTACAATTCCTGCCACATCATGTCACCCAGACGTGCACAAGAAATCTGCATACAAAACGATGGTGCAAAGGACAAACAAAAATACATTGAAGGAAGAGACAAGGAGAAAGAATTAGAAATCATAAAGCAAACTGCAGTGGTTAATGGCTATGTCACTTCAATGAGAGACAAAATGCAGAAGCAAATAGCAAAGAAACGGAAATTCCTTGCTCTGCAGAAGAAACCAGTACACCGCGAGGTCACAAAAGTCACGGAATACCTCGTAATATCGTGTCAGATCCCCTTTTGCCCAGCGTAATGCAGCAGGTTGACGTGGCATGGACTCAGCTATACTGTTTCTAACCATCCATTATCGCGAAAGTGTTGCCAGTGCAGGATTTTGTGTACGAACAGACCTCTCCAATACGACCCATAACTCCCAGATAGAATTCAAGTGTGGCTGATCTGGTTGCTCAAATCATTGACTCGAACTCTCCAAGATGTTCTCCAAACCAATTGTGAACAATTGTGGCCTGATGACATGGCGCATTGTCATCTATAATAATTCCATTGTTGTTTGGGAATATGAAGGCCATGACTGGCTCTCGAAGTAGAGAAACATAACCATTTCCAGTCAATGATAGGTACTGTTGAAACAGAGGACCCAGTCCATTCCGTGTAAACATAGTCCACATCATTAAGGAGCCACCACAAGCTTGCACAGTGCCTTTTGGGTCTATGTCTTCGTTGGGCCTGCGTCACACTCTAAACCTACCATCAGTTCTTACCAACTGAAATCAGAACTTGTCTGACCAGACCACGGTTTTCCAGTCGGCTAGGATTCAGCCTATATTGTCAAGCGCCTAGGAGAGGCACTGCAGGCGATATAGTGCTGTTAGCAAAGGCATGCGTCGGTCGTCTGCTGCCACAGCCCACTAACGCCGAGTTTCGCCACACTGTCCTAACGATACGTTCGTCGTACGTCCCACATGGATATTTGCGGTTTCTTCACGCAGTGTTGCTTGTCTATTAGCACTGACATCTCTAAGCAAACGCCGCTTCTCTCGGCCGTTAAGTGAAGTCTGTCGGCCCCTGCGTTGACTGTGGTGAAGGTAATGCCTGAAATTTGGTATTATCGGCACACTCGTTTCAGTCTGACTCTGGGAATATTGAATTCTCTAATGATTTCCGAAATGCAATGCCCCATGCGTCTAACTACAACTAACATTCCGCGTTCAAAGTCTGTTAATTCCTGTCGTGCGGTCATAATCACCTCGGAAACCTTTTCATTTGACTCACCTGAGTTCAAATGACTTCTTCGCCAACGCACTGCCCTTTTATTCCTTGTGTACGTGATACTACCGCCATCCGTATATGTGCACATCGCCATCTAATGACTCTTGTCGTGCCGGCCGGTGTGGCCGAGCGGTTCTAGGCGCTTCAGTCTGGAACCGCGCTACTGCTACGGTCGCAGGTTCGAATCATGTCTCGGGCATGGATGTGTGTGATGTCCTTAGGTTAGTTGGGTTTAAGTAGTTCAAAGTTCTAGGGGACTGATGACCTCAGATGTTAAGTCCCATAATGCTCATAGCCATTTGAACCATTTGACTCTTGTCGCCTCATTGTAATACAATCAAATACATGGACAGCATAGCTTATGTAGGTTACACTTCTAAAATATAGCAAACATGCTGAGATCATATAAAGTGAAAGTAGCTTCCTCCACAAACAACAAACTACAACAGTAATTAGTATAAACTCTAATCAATAAAAAAATATAATCTCTCAGTTTTAGGTATGTTCAACATCACATCTTTCACCTACTACACAGGACAGACTGGCATCAACTTTCAAATTGGGTACAGTGAAAGCATCAACTGTTACACTCACAATCAATTCAAAAAATAAAAATCAGCAATAGCAACACACATAAAAACATTGGACATTCTCTCAAAAATATAGATCATCTTAAGACGTATGTGTGTATTGAACTGGGGACCTAGACACGACGGAGAGGTTCTGTCCCCGCCGTAGCCCTCAGTGCTACACAACCCCACAACAGGCTACAGCAGTCCACCCACCCCACCGGCGCCCCACACCTAACCTAGGGTTATTGTACGGTTCGACCCCCCTGCCCCCCCCCTCCCCCCCGGGAACGTCTCAATCCAGATGAGTGTAACCCCAATGTTTGCGTGGTAGAGTAATTATGGTGTACGCGTACGTGGAGACAGTGTTTACGCAGCAATCGCCGACATACTGTAACTGAGGCGGAATAAGGGGAACCAACCCCCATTCGCCCCACAGCTGGAAAACCGCCATAAAAACCACTCACAGGCTGGCCGGAACACCGGATCTCGACACTAATCCGCCGGGCGGTTAGGTGCCGAGGACCGGCGCGCCTTTCCGCTCGGGAAGCAGTGCGTTAGACCACACGGCTAGCCGGAAAGGCTACATCTTAAGATACTCCCCCACTTCCAAAAATTACATACATTGGATTTGACGGAGGAGCTGGAAATTTGTGTGCACGTCAAAAAGCAAGGGGAAACTCTCAATGACAATCTAAATAGCGAAGCAGCTTTTTTTTTTCCAAATATTTCTCGTGCATATGATAATTGTAGTAATTTTCATAAATATGCGCCCTTCGTCATAAGTTCTACGCAACATCTACAGCAAAAAGAATGCAAACATAATGGATAATGTAATAGTGAATAATGATAAAATAAATTTTATAATTGACATCTTCATGTAAATAACTTTGTGCTACAGAAGAATGTTGAAGCGTAGGTGGGTAGATAACGCAACGAATGATGAAGTACTGAATAGAACTGAGTAGACAAGAAATTTGTGGCACAACTTGACTAAATGAAGGGATCAGGTTATAGGACACTTTATGAGACATCAAGGGATCGCCAATTTTGTATTGGATGGAAGTGTGCGGGGTAAAAATCGTAGAGGAAGACCAAGAGACGAGTACACTGAGCAGATTCATAAGTTATTCGGAGATGAGGCTCGCAGAGGAGAGACTGGCATGGAGAGGTGCATTGAAACAGTCTCTGAACTGAAAATCACAACAACATGTAAATAAGTATTTGTAAGTCCATCCTACTGACTGGAGGTTTGAGTGACTTCGGCCGTTCACTTATGTAATAAAGCGGAACATCTACAGCCGTCTTTACGATGTTACTTATTATATGGCTACCAGTTTCGGTGCTTCAGTGCGCCATCTTTAGACCCTCAGCATCAGTTAAAACCTGAAGATAATGCACTAAAGCACCGAAACTGCTTGCCATATAATAAATAACATCGTACAGACGGCTGTAGGTGTTCCATTTTATTACACATATAAATAACGTAATTCATAGACAATTTTACTTTCCTGACTGTATAGAAATTCTTTGTATAGCCATACTGACATAATACTTCTGACACACGTTTTGATTACAAAACCAAACAATTTATGTGATGATTGGATGTGTGTTTGGTACTCTGTGTAATGGATGAGGCAGAATATTTGTAAACAGGTGGTTTTACGAGAACGTGCTAAGCATTCTATTGGTTCAAATGGTTCAAATGGCTCTGAGCACTATGGGACTTAACATCTGAGGTTATCAGGCCCCTAGAACTTAGAACTACTTAAACCTAACCAATCTAAGGACATCACACACATCCACGCCCGAGGCAGGATTCGAACCTGCGACCGTAGCGTCGCGCGGTTACAGACTGTAGCGCCAAGAACCGCTAGGCGACCCCGGCCGGCCAAATGATGGTCAGGTCCCGTAGAAAGTGTCACCACTTCTGTCTCTAAGCTGGTCGTAGGTTGTGTTCCAAAAATGAACAGCAAGAGATCGAAGGTATGACACTTTCTGCAGGACCTGACCATCATTTTGCAGGACAATGCTCAGTGCAAGCTGTTACTGATTTGTCTGACTGATGGGGCTGCTAAGTGCTATACCACCTACTGCACTCCCCTGACTCAAGCCCTCGTTAAGTTCAACTCGACTTCTAAACTGAAGGAAACATTTCACGGCATTCACTTCAGAATTGCTACAAATTCGTCGGGCAATAGACCGCGCCCTTCGAAATGTCAACATAACTGGCACTGCTAAGAGTATCCTACGACTTCCACATCGCTGGCAACGGGTTATACACATTGCTGGTGACTACTTTGAATGTCAGTAAAACTTTGAAACATGTATTCATTTTGTGAATAAATAGTTGCCACTATTAAAGTTCCAACCCTCGTATATTTTTGTCCACCCCTTGAAGAAGCACTTTATACTAGTTTGCGGAATTCAGATGTAGACATGCGACCGCCTCGTCCGCGATCATCCCCAGAGATACCCACACTAAACTGTCAATAATGTGCTGTGTCTTCTCGCCGCATTTCAGTTTGGTCTTTGCTCACATTCCGGCTGGCATGTAGCTCTCACACAGCGTTTGCAAATAGGTGTAAGTGACTGGATGACACAGCAGCTTAAGCCGGTAGCCTCCTCGACATTACTGCCTTATAGACGAGGCGTGGGTGACGGTAGCGGAGGTAATCCACGTCGCAGACTGCGCAAATCCCCCGACAATGGCACTCCGCAAACACGCTGCCTCCCGCAGAAGCTCGCCCACACAATGGCGGGGTCACTCACCCCCATCACAGCTGCTGTCGCGGGACGACCTTCGCAAGACACACACTGGCAGCCAAGCAGCCAAATCACACAACCTGTGACTTTAGTTCCTCATTTGTTTTTTTGAGTTTCGTATCTTGAATGCATATGAGTCACGACGTACTCTAAACTCAAATGTAATGAGGTATCTATAACATACACAATTGGCCATTAAAATTGCTACACCACGAAGATGACATGCTACAGACGCGAAATTTAACCGACAAGAAGAGGATGCTATGATATGCAAATGATTAGCTTTTCAGAGCATTAACACAAGGTTGGCACCGGTGGCGACACCTGCAACGTGATAACATGAGGAAAGTTTCCAACCGTTTTCTCATACACAAATAGCAGTTGACTGGCTTTGCCTGGTGAAACGTTGTTGTGAAATCTCGTGAAAGGAGGAGAAAGGCGTACCATCACGTTTCCGACTTTGATAAAGGTCGGACTGTAGGCTATCGCGATTGCGGTTTATCGTATCGCGACATTGCTGCTCTGATTGGTCGAGATCCAATGAGTGCAGAATACGAAATCGGTGGGATCAGGAGGGTAATACGTAACGCCGTGCTGGATCCCAACGGCCTCGTATCACTAGCAGTCCAGATGACAGGCATGTTATCAGCATGGCTACGTCTCGATCCCTGAGTCAACAGATGGGGACGTTTGCAAGACGACAACCATCTGCACGAACTGTTCGACGACGTTTGCAGCAGCATGGACTATCAGCTCGGAGACCATGGCTGCGGTTACCCTTGACGCTGCGTCACAGACAGGAGCGCCAGCATGGTGTACTCAACGACGAACCTGGTTGCACGAATGGCTAAACGTCATTTTTTTCGAATGAATCCAGGTTCTGTTTACGGCATCATGATGGTCGAATACGTGTTTGGCGACATCGCGGTGAACGCACATTGGGAGCGTGTATTCGTCATCGCCATACTGGCGTATCACCCGTCGTGATGGTATGGGGTGCCATTGGTTACACGTCTCGGTCACCTCTTGTTCGCATTGACGGCACTTTGAACAGTGGACGTTACATTTCAGATGTGCTACGACCTGTGGCTCTACCCTTCATTCGATCGCTGCGAAACCCTACATTTCAGCAGGATAATGCACGACCGCGTGTTGCAGGTCCTGTACGGGCCTTTCCGGATACCGCAAATGTTCGACTGCTGCCCTGGCCACCACATTCTCCAGATCTCTTACCAATTGAAAATGTCTGGCCAATGGTGGCCGAGCAGCTGGCTCCTGACAATACGCGAGTCATTACTCTTGATGAACTGTGGTATCGTGTTGAAGCTGCATGGGCAGCTGTACGTATAGACGCCATCCAAGCTCCGTTTCACCCAGTGCCCAGGTGTATCAAGGCTGTTATTACGAACAGAGGTGATTGTTCTGGGTGCTTATTTCTCAGGATCTATGCACCGAAATTGCGTGAAAATATGATCACATGTCAGTTATAGTATAATATATTTGCTAATGAATACCCGTTTATCATCTGCATTTCTTCTTGGTGTAGCAATTTTAATGGCCAGTAGTGTAATAACCTCCTCTTTGCGAACGAACATGAATTACAAAAATATCTGTCAAGGGAACTCGCGGTTTTCTTACATTACGTCCTCGAGGCCATTGACCAACGGAGTTAGAGAGATGGTGTATACCTTGGCTTAACAAAGCATTTGACTCAGTAGCACGCATTTATTTCGAAAGTAGGATCGTACGAAGTATTGAGTAAAATGTGTGACCAGATGGAGGATTTCTTGATAGGGCGAACACAGTACTATACGTTGGATGGAGAATCATCAGCAGATGCGGAAGCAGTTTATGCTGTACCCCAGGGATGTGTGTTGGGACCCAGCTGTTCAAGTTGTACATTAATGACGTTGCACACAATATTAATAGTAACCTCAGACATTTTGCAGGTGATGCAATTATCCTTAATGAAGAACTGTCTCGATAAAAACTGCACAAATACTCGTATACAGTTAGATTTTGATAAGATTACAAAGTGGTGCAAAGATTGGCAACTTGCGTTAAATGTAAAATATTACACTTCACAAAACGCAAAAAAGGTAGTATTCTTTGAATGAAAAGTCAATAAGTAATAACAGTTGGAAAAAGTCAACTGATACAGATAGCAAGATGCAACTTGTAGGGATGGGAAATAGAACAATCACATTGGCTCAGTCGTAGTTGAAGCAGGTGGCAGACTTCGGTACATTGTTAGAATACTAGGGAAAAGCAATGGCTCCACAAAGGAGATTGATTACCAGAGACTCGTGCAACCCCAGAATTGCACAAGAGTGCTGGACTCATACCAAATAGGCTACGAGATCTCATAAAATTTATTAGTAGTGAGATGACGTAAACTCGCTGCAAGTAAGTCTCGTTGAAATTATACAGTTCAAACAGGTGGCGTAAAACCTTCTTCTTATTCGATGTCCTGGTGGTCTCGATAAGAACAGGATCGGTAGAGTTATCATCACGTGTGACTTGAAATAAAAGGTACACCTTTATATTTTTTAAGATTTTTTTTTTGATCGGAGCGGCACAGAGAAATATCGGCTCAACAGTAGACCTCGAACTTCCAAAACCACATCCTTATACAGGGTGGCCCATTGATAGTGACAGTGCCAAATATCTCACGAAATAAGCGTCAAACGAGAAAACTACAGAGAACGAAACTAGTCTAGCTCGAAGGGGGAAACCAGATGGCGCTATGGTTGGCTC
This sequence comes from Schistocerca gregaria, assembly GCF_023897955.1. Taxonomy (NCBI): domain Eukaryota; kingdom Metazoa; phylum Arthropoda; class Insecta; order Orthoptera; family Acrididae; genus Schistocerca; species Schistocerca gregaria. The sequence continues at coordinate 885,412,157 of NC_064921.1, read as the reverse complement.
GCTAGATGGCGCTGCCATAGGTCAAAAGGATATCAATTGCGATTTTTTATATAGGAACCCCCCTTTTTATTACATATTGGATTAGTACGTAAAGAAATATGAATGTTTTACTTGGACCACTTTTTTCACTTTGTGACAGATGGCGCTGTAATAGTCACAAACGTATAAGTACGTGGTATCGCGTTACATTCCGCCAGTGCGAACGGTATTTGCTTCGTGATACATATCCAGTGTTAAAATGGACCGTTTACCAATTGCGGAAAAGGTCGATATCTTGTTGATGTATGGCTATTGTGATCAAAATGTTCAACCGGCGTGTGCTATGTATGCTGCTCGATATCCTGGACGACATCATCCAAGTGTCCAGATCGTTCGCCGGATAGTTACGTTATTTAAGGAAACAGGAAGTGTTCAGCCACGTGTGAAACGTCAGCCACGGCCTGCAACAAATGATGATGACCAAGTAGGTGTTTCAGCTGCTGTCGCGGGCAATCCGCAAATCAGTAGCAGACAAATTGCGCGAGAATCGGGAATCTCAAAAACGTCGGTGTTGAGAATGCTACATCAACATTGATTGCACCCGTACCATATTTCTATGCACCAGGAATTGCATGGCCACAACTTTGAACGTCGTGTAGAGTCGTACAAGAGTCGCACAAGAGAAATTACGAGACGGTGACAGATTTTTTGCACGCGTTCTACTTAGCGACGAAGCGTCATACAACCAACAGCGATAGCGTAAACCGGCATAATATGCACTATTGGGCAACGGAAAATCCACGATGGCTGCGACAAGTGGAATATTAGGGACCTTAGCGGGTTCATGTATGGTGCAACATTATGGGAGGAAGGATAATTGGTCCCCGTTTTATCGATGGCAATGTAAATGGTTCAATGTATGCTGATTTCCTACGTAATGTTCTACCAATGTTACTACAAGATTTTTCGCTGCATAACAGAATGGCGATGTACTTCCAACATGATGGATGTCCGGCACATAGTTCGCGTGCGGTTGAAGCGGTATTGAATAGCATATTTCATGACAGGTGTATTGGTCGTCGAAACACCATACCATGGCCCGCACGTCCACCGGATCTGACGTCCCCGGATTTGCTTCTGTGGGGAAAGTTGAAGGATATTTGCTATCGTGATCCACCGACAACGCCTGACAACATGCGTCAGCACATTGTCAACGCATGTGCGAACATTACGGAAGGCGAACTACTCGCTTTTGAGAGGAATGTCGTTACACGTATTGCCAAATGCATTGAGGTTGACGGACATAATTTTGAGCATTTATTGCATTAATGTCGTATTTACAGGTACCCACGCTGTAACAGCATGGGTTCTCAGAAATGATAAGTTCACAAAGGTACATGTATCACATTGGAGCAACCGAAATAAAATGTTCGAACGTACCTACGTTCTGTATTTTAATTTAAAAAACCTACCTGTTACCAACTGTTTGTCTAAATTTGTGAGCCATATGTATCTGACTATTACAGCGCCATCTACCACAAATCGAAACAAGTGGTCCAACTATTCATATTTCTTTACGTAGTACACGAATGTGTAATAAAAATGGGAGTTCCTATTTAAAGAAACGCAGTTGATATCCGTTTGACCTATGGCAGCGCCATCGAGCGGGCCAACCATAGCGCCATCTTGTTTCCCCCTTCAAGCTAGACAAGTTTCGTTCTTTGTAGTTTTTTTCGTTTGACACTTGTTTCGTGAGATATTTGGCCCGGTCACGATCAATGGACCACCTGTATAAAGGCAATTTAAGTTAATGAAGAACAAATCTGCATTTTGAGTTTCACAAATGACACACTACAGAAAAAGTATAAATATTACTGCTTGTTTCGCACATTAAATTAGGCAGAAAACGATGACAACATTTCAATTACATCACATATATTAAATGAACAATGACTTTAACAGTTCAATTAATTACACACTAACAAAATCAAGAGCGGTTTCCTACCATGTTTTGGTCATACATTTTAACAGATCTTTAACTTAACATGTACAACAATTTTGTACACAAAGTAACTTTTGACGATTTGTTTACGTATGTTGAGTTCAGTTACTTGTTAAACGTACGTAATGACCTCGAATACGACCAGTGTTTGATACTTACATTGGTTAGAGACGTGGATAGTAGCAGTTCTTAGAGCATTCTGAACTTTGCTTTATGTATTTTGGTCAATAAACAAAAATGAACGACATGGTGTAACACGTTCTCATTATATGTTAATTAAAACGGAACACGACAATTACAGACGTTCCTAGCAGCTTACCTAGTTTTATGCGTTTCATATGTTAGTATTACGTATATGTTAGTATTTACGTATTGCATTATCCACTAGGTGGAGAATACTGCTTTTTTTAGCTACTTTTCAGATATGAGAATTCGTTCTTTGTCTAATTTGGAATGGTTGCATATGATATGATTAGTGTACTAAGGTAATATTTAAAATAGGTCCATTACATCTTATTAACAGTATTGAAGTCTGGATGTTGGCTAGCCCTCAGTGAACTAAGAGTTGTGGTAATGATCTGTTCAGTTTGCTTTCCATCCTGGTATTCCACGTTTCAACTAACAGGGGGTGCTCAACATATACAGAGAAGGGCTGCACGAATGGCCACAGGTTTATTTCACCTGTGGGAGAACGTCACGAAGATGCTGAGAAAACTGAACTAGCAGACACTTGAAGACTGACGCAAACGTTCTCATGAAAACCTACTTACAAAGTTCCAAGAGCCAGCTTTAAGTGAAGAATGTAAAATAAATACTACAGCCGCTTTCGTATCGCCCCCGTAGGGATCGAGAGTGCAAGATTACTAACAGCGCTCACAGGGGCGTAAGTAGTTGCTCATCCTACGCTTCATACGTGAATGGAACTGGAAGAGGCTCATGGGAAGTAGCCTTTACCATGCACTTCACAGTAGGTTTACAAAGTGTGGTTGTAGAAGTAGCTGTAGATGTATGACATCTTCACTTTGTGACTCAATAATTTAATTACATTGAAAAAATAAATTAATTGATATTCTATCTTTACTCCAATAGCTACAAGATGTACTTCGTTCAATACATGCATTAATTTCGAATTAATAGACGGCGATTAAAATTATAATGAATACGATTTTAGTTTACAAATTTTATTTCTTTATGCGGGTGGCCTGCGGTCATACATTGTAACTTTGTGAATCAGTTGTAAGGGTCGCATGGAATATTTTACTGTAATATGTGTAATTTATATTTGACGAAGCATAATCCTGTCAGTTCGACCGCCGAGTTTAATGAAAATATTTAAATTACACTGAATGCTAAACTTAACGACGAAAATAACTTTCGCATGATGTGGCGCTGCCAAGTGACATATTCCAAGAAACTTAGGACATATGCACAAAGAACTGCTACATTGGAATGCGGAACGTAACTGAAAGAAGTACACAGTGAACACAAACGAGATTTTTGTTCAAAGGCAATAATTGCACTAAGGTCGCCGTGATTTATGATGGCCCCTGGACAGTACAGAAGACGGGGCATGGTTTTTAATAGAGTGCGTGATCACAACGGACGGCCGTGCATGCTCTGCATTGTGTTCCTGTTGTGACCTCAAGGTCACTAAGGATTTGTTGTAGTAAGGTGTTCCATTCCTCCACCTCCGCCGTTAATAACTGCTGCATGGTTGTTGGTGCATCTAGATGTGTTGCAATACATCCCCCCCCCCCCCCCCCCCAAAGCATACCACACATGTTCGATGGGATTTAAGTTGGGGGAACGGCCAGGCCATCTAGTCATCATATATCCTCTCGTTCCAAGAGCTCCTCAACTTGCGCAGTTAAACACTGATGAGTTAAAACATCGTGATCACCTGCTTAATACGAGGGCTATTCAGAAAGTAGGGAACGTTTTGGCATTAAAAAAACTAAGTACAAGAAATACATTTTATTATATAGTCTGAAAGAGCGACTGACATACTACTTTTCTACATAGTCACCGAACAAGTTGAGGCACTTCTCATAGCGGTGGACAAGCTTTGAAAGACTTTCCTCATAAAATTCTGCCACTTGAGACTTCATCCAGTGAGTCACACCCACCTGGAGTTCCACGTCGTCATAAAGGCGCTGCGTTGCAAGCCAGTTCATCCTGGGAAACAAGTGGCAATGCAAGATAAGGGCTGTAGGAGGATGAAGGAAAATTTCCCATTTGAATGAATTAAAGAGTTCTTTGTGCGGTTTGCCGTGTGAGGTCGGGCATTATCGTGCAAAAACAAAATTTTGGCGTTTGTTTCGAACTGCTCTTCTAAGGTGTGCAAAGTTTCACAGTACCAGGCAGAATTTATGGTTGCTCCACGTTCGAGAAAATCAACAAAAAGCACATCTTCCATATCCCAAAACACTGTCGCCATCAACTTCCTTAGCCGGCCATTGTGACCGAGCGGTTCTAGGCGCTACAGTCTGGAACCGCGCGACCGCTACGGTCGCAGGTTCGAATCCTGCCTCGGGCATGGTTGTGTGTGATGTCCTTAGTTTAGGTTCAAGTAGTTCTAAGTTCTAGGGGACTGATGACCTCAGAAGTTAAGTCCCATAGTGCTCAGAGCCATTTGAACCATCGACTTCCTTGCTGACAAGGTTTGCAAACATTTTCTTTGTTTTATTTGGGGGGGGGGACACCTTGTGTGCCCCCACTCCATGGACTGTAATTTTGTTTCGCAATTGACGTGTTTCACCCAAGTCTAGTCACCGGTTACGATTCGATTCAGTAATTAATCACAATGCTTGTGGTAGGCCTCCAGAAATGTAAACGTTGCCCCATTCACCGTTCTTTATGCTGCTCTGAAAGAATTTTGGGCACCCATCGTGTACAAAATTTGTGGTAGCCTAGCTTCTGAGTGACAACTTCAAACAACAAAGTCTGTGAAACTTAAGGAAAAGAAAGCGAAAGCTCCGTTATTGTGAAACGACGGTTTTCAAGAATCGTTTCATCAACTTTAGCGACAAGATAGTCAATCACAAAGCTCGGGCGTCCACTCTTTTCTTCGTTATGAACGTTGGTTCGGCCATTTTTAAAACGAATGCACTATTTGCGGACGCAACATTCGCTCATTACGTTGCTTCCGTACACTTTGCGCAGTTCACGATACATTTTTATAGGTTTTAGGTTTATTGCCAGCAAAAACCGTATCACACGCCGCACCTCATAATTGGTGGGATTTTAGATTGCAGCACGCATTTCAAATTCTAATATCGAAAAAACCAGACGTGCAGAGACGTTCCCGCTGCCACGGATGGATGCCGACTGAGATGTCAAGCACGCACGTACCCAAATGCACTCCTGGAAATTGAAATAAGAACACCGTGAATTCATTGTCCCAGGAAGGGGAAACTTTATTGACACATTCCTGGGGTCAGATACATCACATGATCACACTGACAGAACCACAGGCACATAGACACAGGCAACAGAGCATGCACAATGTCGGCACTAGTACAGTGTATATCCACCTTTCGCAGCAATGCAGGCTGCTATTCTCCCATGGAGACGATCGTAGAGATGCTGGATGTAGTCCTGTGGAACGGCTTGCCATGCCATTTCCACCTGGCGCCTCAGTTGGACCAGCGTTCTTGCTGGACGTGCAGACCGCGTGAGACGACGCTTCATCCAGTCCCAAACATGCTCAATGGGGGACAGATCCGGAGATCTTGCTGGCCAGGGTAGTTGACTTACACCTTCTAGAGCACGTTGGGTGGCACGGGATACATGCGGACGTGCATTGTCCTGTTGGAACAGCAAGTTCCCTTGCCGGTCTAGGAATGGAAGAACGATGGGTTCGATGACGGTTTGGATGTACCGTGCACTATTCAGTGTCCCCTCGACGATCACCAGAGGTGTACGGCCAGTGTAGGAGATCGCTCCCCACACAATGCTGCCGGGTGTTGGCCCTGTGTGCCTCGGTCGTATGCAGTCCTGATTGTGGCGCCCACCTGCACGGCGCCAAACACGCATACGACCATCATTGGCACCAAGGCAGAAGCGCTGAAGACGACATGTCTCCATTCGTCCCTCCATTCTCGCCTGTCGCGACACCACTGGAGGCGGGCTGCACGATGTTGGGGCGTGAGCGGAAGACGGCCTAACGGTGTGTGGGACCGTAGCCCAGCTTCATGGAGACGGTTGCGAATGGTCCTCGCCGATACCCCAGGAGCAACAGTGTCCCTAATTTGCTGGGAAGTGGCGGTGCGGTCCCCTACGGCACTGCGTAGGATCCTACGGTCTTGGCGTGCATCCGTGCGTCGCTGCCGTCCGGTCCCAGGTCGACGGGCACGTGCACCTTCCGCCGACCACTGGCCACAACATCGATGTACTGTGGAGACCTCACGCCCCACGTGTTGAGCAATTCGGCGGTACGTCCAGCCGCCCTCCCGCATGCCCACTATACGCCCTCGCTCAAAGTCCGTCAACTGCACATACGGTTCACGTCCACGCTGTCGCGGCATGCTACCAGTGTTAAAGACTGCGATGGAGCTCCGTATGCCACGGCAAACTGGCTGACACTGACGGCGGCGGTGCACAAATGCTGCGCAGCTAGCGCCATTCGACGGCCAACACCGCGGTTCCTGGTGTGTCCGCTGTGCCTTGCGTGTGATCATTGCTTGTACAGCCCTCTCGCAGTGTCCGGAGCAAGTATGGTGGGTCTGACACACCGGTGTCAATGTGTTCCTTTTTCCGTTTCCAGGAGTGTATACGCGATCGGCGCGCGCCTAGCGGCGTCAGACGGAAACGTTCCCTGCTTTCTGAACAGCCCTCGTAGCTTGTTTGTCCGATTTTGGAACGAAATTCATCACTGATTCTGAGTATCACAGATACGACAGTTTTTTAGTATGTTTGTGGATGTATGTGGCATTAGATGTCTGCCCACAGGCCATGCAATTCGCGTAAATAACGGGCCGCTTATTTGCGTACGTGGTTATATCGCCTCACAGCGACCTAGATGAATTCCACAGGATTTACATCAGGCGAATCTGGGCGCCGAGTCACCAACGTGAGTTCACTAGAATGCTGCTCGAACCACTGTAGCACTGTACTGGCTCCGAGACACAGGCAATTATAGCTTAATCTAAAAGAAGACGTCACTATCGGGGAATACATCAAGCATGAAGAGATCCCGGTTATTCGCAGCTGTGAGGGTGTGTTAAGGGTTCCATGAAAGCGCAGGAGGAAGTCCCCCATAGCATAAAACTGCTCTCAGCAGCCTGCATCTGTGGCACACTACACTCTCGCCCCTCCATTCACCTCGATGACGGCGTTGTAGAGACGACCAGCGACCTAGTGTAGCAAAAATGTGATTGACCCGAAGAGCCGACACGTGTAATTATAATCTGCCGTTTGCCAAAGTAGCTCATCTCAATGGATTCCCCCATTTATAGCCCTTATTTTCGCTAGGGTGATCCCCCGTAGCGGCGGCGCGTTTCTTTCCGTCGCTTTGCGACGAACCTGCACCTACCTGTGAACATTGTCTCAGCAGATCATCAGTAGGGAAGCCGAGCGAAACCTACTCTACTTCGACGTGAACCAGGCTGCAATTTAAGTCAGTAATCTACGTTTCGGTAGAAAGTTTTCACATAAATTAAAGGTTGGCACTTCTGTCCTCAATTAATATATTCTGAAACTTAGGTGAACAAGTATCACTACCAAGCCCGTGCTAGCCTTAACACAGTCACTCACAATCCCTTTCACTCACGTTAGCAAGTTTATGGTGTTGCATTTCCCGAAAACGTAATAGCTACAAAAATATTGAATGTTTTTGATTGAGAATGCTCGCCAAATATTAAGTCTGTCGGTATCAACAGTTTTTAGCCACCGACCTGCTCAATACGCCACGCGGAATATATGTCTTTTCTAGTCACAAAATTCACTTAAATATTCCGAAATTTCTACTCGCGTATCGGAATAATTATGCCGTCACTTTACCACACTTTCGATGCATGAAACACTGCTAGATCGGGCAACTTATCGCTTCCATCTGAACTACTGCTAACACGTCCGAACTGTTTCATGGCTAGGCTCCGACTCTTCACTAGAATACTCGTAAGTCTTCTCTACCAGCAGAGAAAGGCGCGCGAAGAATATTGCTTTACCATTGGTCAGTTTACTCAACAGCCAATAGCATTATAACATTTCCCGCGTCAGTCCGCGCTTTTCATCCATAACCAATCGCAAAATGGTAAACCTCACGACTGCACTTTTTATTTATTGTTCCGTGGGATCAAATTAAGGAGAAGTCTCCATGGTCATGGAACGAGTCAATACATGGAATTATAACACGATAGTAGAAAGAGAGAAAATGGAATATAAAAAACATATTCAGGCGATAAGTCTTAAGTTTAAATAAAGAAAATCAACACTGTAACACTGGAATTTGCTTAATTTTTTAGCCCTTCCAGGAGCTCCTCGACAGAATAGAAGGAGTGAGCCATGAGGAAAAACTTCAGTTTAGACTTAAAAGAGTTTGGGCTACTGCTAAGATTTTTGAGATCTTGTGGTACCTTATTGAAAATGGATGCAGCAGAGTACTGCACTCCTTTCTGCACAAGAGTCAAGGAAGTGCATTCCACATGCAGATTTGATTTCTGCCTAGTATTAACTGAGTGAAAGCTGCTAACTCTTGCCGGCCGCGGTGATCTAGCTGTACAGCCGGCACGGTAGCTCAGCGTGTTCGGTCAGAGGGTTAGCTGCCCTCTGTAATAAAAAAAAACTGAGTGCACCGATCAACAACGAACTGAAACGGATGTCTTACGGCGTCCGCCCCGAGCCAATGCAACGAACAAAAGCGAACAAAATGAGATTAAAAAAAAAAAGCGGTTCTAGGCGCTCAGTCCGGAACCGCGTGACTGCTACGGTCGCAGGTTCGAATCCTGTCCTTAGGTTAGTTAGGTTTAAGTAGTTCTAAGTGCTAGGGGACTGATGACCACAGATGATAAGTCCCATAGTGCTCAGAGCCATTTGAACCATTTTTTTTTTTTTGCTAACTCTTGGGGATAGGCTAATATTGCTATCAGCAAACGACATTAAATAAAATATATACTGTGAGGGCAATGTCAGAATTCCCAGACTATTGAGTACGGGTCGACAAGAGGTTCTCGAACTTACACCACATATAGCTCGAACAGCCCGTTTTTGAGCCAAAGATACCTTTTTTTAATAAGAAGAAATACCCCAAAAAATAATACCATACGACATAAGTGTATGAAAATATGCGAAGTAGACTACTTTTCGTGCTGAACTGTCACTTATTTCAGATACTGTTCTAATGGTAAATAAAGCAGCATTTAGTTTCTGAACAAGATACTGGACGTGGGCTTTCCACAACAGCTTACTATCTATCCGAATTATCCGAACGCCTAGAAACTTGAACTGTTTAGTCTCGCTTATAATATGCCCATTCTGGCTGATCAAAATATTGGTTCTTGTTGAATTGTGAGTTAGAAACTGTAAAAACTGAGTCTTACTGTGATTTAGCATCAAACTATTTTCCACAAGCCACAAACTTATTTCATGAACTACATTCTTTGATACTGTTTCAATATTACACACACGATCCTTCACTACCAAGCTGGTGTCATCAGCAAACATGACGTAATTATCTAATATGCTGAAGTTTTGTTTATGCATAAAGTTACTTACTATGGTTATTTATACCTGAATTAACTCTCCCTTTACCATAAAATTACTTTACAAATCTATTCTACAAAAATCCCCTTCGTCCATATCCATACTTCTGCGAAATGTCCCCACGCTAAATTCTACTACATTACTCGTTAAACAATTATCTCCATATTAATCTTAAACCACACTCACGCATCATTCATGCTGCTAAAAAACATTTTTAAAATTTTACCTACACAGAAAGACATAATAACACTTTATGAAAATACTAGAACAGTTTATGAAAAACATTCTATTACTTTAGTGCACTCTAGTGGGCACAATAGAAATAATAACACTTTATGAAAACTACGACTTATCTTAGAAAATAGATTGAGGAAGGCAAACCTACATTTCTAGCATTTGCAGACTTAGAGAAAGCTTTTGACAATGTTGACTAGAATACTCTCTTTCAAATTCTAAAGGTGGCAGGGGTAAAATACAGGGAGCGAAAGGCTATTTACAATTTGTACAAAAACCAGATGACAGTTATTAGAATCGAGGGGCATGAAAGGGAAGCACTGGTTGGGAAGGGAGTGAGACAGGGTTGTATCCTGTCCCCAATATTATTCAATCTGTATATTGAGCAGGCAGTAATGGAAACAAAAGAAAAATTCGGAGTAGGTATTAAAGTCCAAGGAGAAGAAATGAAAACGTTGAGGTTCGTCAATGACATTGTAATTCTGTCAGAGATAGCAAAGGACTTGGCAGAGCAGTTGAACAGAATGGACAGTGTCTTGAAAGGAGGATATAAGATGAACACCAACAAAAGCAAAACGAGGGTAATGGAATGTAGTCATATTAAGTCGGGTGATGCTGAGGGAATTAGATTAGAAAATGAGACACTTAAATCAGTAAAGCAGTTTTGCTATTTGGGGAGCAAAATAACTGATGATGGTCGAAGTAGAGAGGATATAAAATGTAGACTGTCAATGGGAAGGAAAGCATTTCTGTAGAAGAGAAACTTGTTAACATCAAGTATAGATTTAAGTACCAGGAAGTCGTTTCTGAAAGTATTTGTACAGAGTGTAGCCATGTATGGAAGTGAAACATGGACGATAAATAGTTTGGACAAGAAGAGAATAGGAGCTTTCGAAATGTGGTGCTACAGAAGAATGCTGAAGATTAGGTGTGTAGATCACATAACTAATGAGGAGGTATTGAATAGAATTGGGAAGAGGAGGAGTCTGTGGCACAACTTGACAAGAAGAAGGGACCGGTTGGTAGGACATGTTCTGAGGCACCAAGGAATCACAAATTTATCGTTGGAAGGCAGCGTGGAGGGTAAAAATCGTAAAGTGAGACCAAGAGATGAATACACTAAGCAGATTTAGAAGGATGTAGGTTGCAATAAGTACTGGGAGGTGAAGAAGCTTGTACAGGATAGAGTAGCATGGAGAGCTGCATCAAACCAGTCTCAGGACTAAAGATCACAACAACAACAACATTATGAAAATACTAGAACAGTTTATGAAAAACATTCTGTTACTTTAGTGCACTCTAGTGGGCACAATCGAAACCAAATCACAGTCCCTATCAATACTGTCCTCTAACGTCTGATACATAAACTACGTGCGCATCCAGTCTCGCGTCACCATCTGTCACTATCCAGCTCTGAGACGCATCTCCCACCTAACCGCCTCCAAGGCAGGATTGGGATACGGCGCTACGCCTCAACTCACCGTCCGTGTCTGCCCAGCTTACATAATTTGTTACCGTGTCACGCGCCTGCAACGCTACCAGGCGACATCCAACGTCTCGCTGGCCAGCGGTCATGATATTTTTGTTAATAAATGTGTCATCTGTAAAAATGAAGCCAGGGGCGAATGCCCACTGAAAAGACGTATAGCGTGACATAACATTGACCGGTGATTGTAATGATTTGGAGGTCAAACAGAGTGCGTTCCATTAGTAATGCGAACAATTTTTTTTCTGACGCAACGGTACACCACAGCGTGTTGTAAGCAGCTGGGCTAAGAGGTGGGGGGGGGGGGGAGTGTTACCTTCAAAAAGCTCTTTGTCTAATTGGGCTGCGAGCTGCCAGAGAGTCAGCACGTGCGTTTCCATCAACCCCGTTGTGAGTTTACGTAACACAGTACAATGGATCATTCTGTAGAGCAACGGCACGCTATCAAAATTTGCGTTCAACCTAGGAAGTCCGCCACCGAAACGTTTCCATTACTTCAGCATACCTTTGGGAATGATTGCTTGTCCAAATCACAAGTTTTCCGATGGCACAAGTCTTGCTGAAAACCCAAGGAAATTCTGGTCTTACGTAAAATCGCTAAGCGGGTCGAAGGCTTCCATCCAGTCACTCACTGATCTGTCTAGCTTGGCAACGGAAGACAGCAAAACGAAAGCTGAAATTTTAAATTTAGCATTTGAGAAATCTTTCACGCAGGAGGATCGTACAAACATACCGGCGTTTGAGTCTCGTACAGATTCCCGTATGGAGGACATAGTGATAGACATCCCTGGGGTTGTAAAACAGCTGAATGGGTTGAAAATAAATAAATCGCCAGGGCCTGATGGGATTCCAATTCGGTTTTACAGAGAGTACTCTACTGCATTGGCTCCTTACTTAGTTGCATTTATCGCGACTGTCTTGCCCGAACGTAAATTCCCGAGCTACTGGAAAAAACCGCAGGTGACGCCTGTATATAAGAAGGGTAGAAGGACGGACCCTCAGAATTACAGACCAATATCCTTACATCGGTTTGTTGCAGGATTCTCGAACATATTATTAGTTCGAATATAATGAATTTCCTTGTGACAGAAAAGTTGCTGTCCATGCCCCAGCACGGCTTTAGAAAGCATCGCTCCTGCGAAACGCAACTCGCCGTTTTTTCAAATGATATCTTGCGAACCATGGATGCCATATACCTTGACTTCCGGAAAGCCTTTGACTCGGTGTCGCACTGCAGACTCCTAACTAAGGTACGAGCATATGGGATTGGTTCCCAAGTATGTCAGTGGCTCGAAGACTTCTTAAGTAATAGAATCCAGTACGTTGTCCTCGATGGTGAGTGTTCATCGGAGGTGAGGGTATCATCTGGAGTGCCCCAGGGGAGTGTGGTAGGTCCGCTGTTGTTTTCTATCTACATAAATGATCTTTTCGATAGGGTGGATACCAATGTGCGGCTGTTTGCTGATGATGCTGTGGTGTACGTAAAGGTGTCATCGTTGAGTGACTGTAGGAGGATACAAGATGACTTGGACAGGATTTGTGACGGTGTAAGGAATGGCAGCTAACTCTAAATATACATAAATGTAAATTAATGCAGATGAATCGGAAAAAGAATAGCGTAATGTTTAAATAATCCATTAGTAGTGTAGCGCTTGACACAGTCATGTCGATTAAATATTTGGCCGTAACATTGCAGTGCGATATGAAGTGGGAAAAGCATGTAATGGCAGTTGTGGGGAAGGCGGATAGTCGTCTTCGGTTCATTGATAGAATTTTGGGAAGATGTGGTTTATCTGTAAAGGAGACCGCTTATAAAACACTAATACGACCTATTCTTGAGTACTGCTCGAGCGTTTGGGATCCTTATCAGGTCGGATTGAGGGAGGACATAGAAGCAATTCAGAGGCGGGTTGCTAGATTTGTTACTGGTAGGTTTGATCATCACGCGAGTGTTACCGAAATGCTTCAGGAACTCGAGTGGGAGTCTCTAGAGGAAAGGAGGCGTTCTTTTCGTGAATCGCTACTCAAGAAATTTAGAGAACCAGCATTTGAGGCTGACTGCAGTACAGTTTTACTGCCGCCGACTTACATTTCGCGGAAAGACCACAAAGATAAGATAAGAGAGATTAGGGCCCGTACAGAGGCATACAGGCAGTCATTTTTTCCCTCGTTCTCTTTGGGAGTGGAACAGGGAGAGAAGATGCTAGTTGTGATACGAGGTAGCGTCCGCCACGCACCGTATGGTAGATTGCGGAGTATGAGTGTAGATGTAGATGTTCATGGAGGGCCGAGAGGAGATCACCGACAAACCTCGCAGTGGACGGCCATCTACCGCATAAGTCGACGAAAATTTGACGCGTGTGCGCGATTGTTTGAACTCTGATAGATGATGGAGCCTTCAATTTATAACACAAACTCTAAACATGTCAAAAACAACCGTTTTCCGCATTGTGACCGAAGATTTGAACATGAGAAAGGTGTGTGCCAAACTCGTCCCAAAAGTGTTGACCGATGAACACAAGCACATGTGAGTGCTGCGGTGCCAAGAAATGTTGGAAACGTATGAAAATGAACCTCCTTTTTTTAACTCAGTTGTCACTGGTGATGAGTGGTGGATTTTTGAGTACGACCCTGAGACAAAAAGGCAGAGTTCAGAGTGGCACACCCCATCGTCACCCCGTCCCAAGAAGGCACGAATGAGCAAGTCCAGGATCAAAACCATGTTCATTGTCTTCTCCGACGTCAGAGGCACTGTCCACCACGAATTCGTACCTACAGGGACTACAGTGAACTCAGCTTTCTACTTGCAAGTGCTCAAAAGACTGAAAATAAGGGTCTCGCGTTGCCGAGGAAAGTGGACACGTGGAAAGTTCACCACGACAATGCGCTGAGTCACAGTGCCTTCATTGTCAACGACTTCCTGGCCAGGATCAAGACCCCATTGGTTCCCCAGCATCCCTACAGTCCTGACCTGGCTCCCGCTAACTTTCTTTGTTTCCTCGGCTAAAAGGAATCATGAAAGGAAAACATTGGGACACGATTGAAATCATCCAGGCGCATGTTACATCAGCTGTAAAGGACATTCCGGAAAAGGCATTCCAGGATCCCTTCCAAACATGGAAACACCGCCTCCAGAAGTATATCGATGCAATAGGGTGCTATTTTGAAAACTTTTGATTATTTGTACGAATATATTAAATGAATGATTTTTTATGAATTTGGTCGCATTACGTATAGAAAAAACTGGTAGAAGCCGACCTCGGGGGAAGATCAGTTCGGATTCCGTAGAATACTGGAACACGTGAGGCACTACTGACTCTACGACTTATCTTAGAAGATAGATTAAGGAAAGGCAAACCTACGTTTCTAGCATTTGTAGACTTAGAGAAACCTTTTGACAATGTTGACTGGAATACTCTCTTTCAAATTCTAAAGGTGTCGGGAGTAAAATACAGGGAGCGAAAGGCTATTTACAATCTGTACAGAAACCAGATGGCAGTTATTAGAATCGAGGGGCATGAAAGGGAAGCAGTGGTTGGGAAGGGAGTGAGACAGGATTGTACCCTCTCCCCGATGTTATTCAATCTGTATATTGAGCAAGCAGTAACGGAAACACAAGAAAAATTCGGAGTAGGTATTAAAATCCATGGAGAAGAAATAAAAACTTTGAGGTTCGCCGATGACATCGTAATTCTGGTAGAGTCAGCAAAGGACTTGTAAGAGCAGTTGAACGGAATGGACAGTGTCTTGAAAGGAGGATATAAGATGAACATCAATAAAAGCAAAACGAGGATAATGGAATGTACTCGAATTTGGTCGGGTGATGCTGAGGGAATTAGATTAGGAAATGAGACGCTTAAAGTAGTAAAGGAGTTTTGCTATTTGGGGAGCAAAATAACTGATGATGGTCGAAGTAGACAGGATAAAAAATGTAGACTGGCAATGGCAAAGAAAGAGTTTCTGAAGAAGAGAAATTTGTTAACATCGAGTATAGATTTAAGTGTCAGAAAGTCGTTTTTGAAAGTATTTGTATGGAATGCAGCCATGTATGGAAGTGAAACATGGACGATAAATAGTTTGGACAAGAAGAGAATAGAAGCTTTCGAAAGGTGGTGCTACAGAAGAATGCTGAAGATTAGGTGGGTAGATCACATAACTAATGAGGAAGTATTGAATAGAATTGGGGAGAAGAGAAGTTTGTGGCAAAACTTGACAAGAAGAAGGGACCGGTTGGTAGGACATGTTCTGAGGCATCAAGAAATCACAAATTTAGCGTTGGAGGGCAGCGTGGAGGGTAAAAATCGTAGAGGGAGACCAAGAGATGAATACACTAAGCATATTCGGAAGAATGTAGGTTGCAGTAGGTACTGGGAGATGAAGAAGCTTTGTACAGGAAAGAGTAGCATGGAGAGCTGCATCAAACCAATGTCTGGACTGAAGACCACAACAACAACAACAACAACAACTTCTGTCCACGCAACATTATGTCCCCCCACACCATAATCCCTGAACCAGCAAAACGGTCGTGTTCGACAATATTCCTGGTTGCACTACGTACCTTCACATGACGAGCATTGGGAACATCTAATGTACCAACGGACATCGTCGAATATAGTCGTTCTGGTGTTATGGTGCGAGGAGGCATAATGTAGCATGGCTGTACTAAGATCCAAATCTTTAAAGACGATACACTCATCGGTCTACGTTATTATGTTGATATACTCCTTCCCAGTGTGGTTCTTTTCAGGGGTACATTCGGCTCTGGCTTCATTTTTGTGGATGATAATGGGCAACGGTTCGAACTGCGTAGGTGGATGAGCTGTTGGAGTCAGAGGATATTCGGAAAATGCAGTGGCGTGCGCGTTTACCCGACTTAAATCCCGTTGCGTACATGTGGGGTACGTTGGGGAGACTATTGCAGCACTTCATATGTACCAACGACCATCCGTGCTGGTAGAGAAATGGAACGTCCTACCACAAGGACTCCTTACCAATTTTGTAGTCTGCGTAGGAGCTAGATGCAACGGCCTTGCCGCAGTGAACACTCCGGTTCCCGTGACATCACTGAAGTTAAGCGATGTCGGGCGTGGCCGGCACTTGGATGGGTGACCATCCAGGCCGCCATGCGTTGTTACCATTTTTCAGGGTGCACTCAGCCTCGTGATGCCAATTGAGGAGCTACTCGACTGAATGGTAGCGGCCCCGGTCAAAGAAAACCATCATAACGACCGGGAGAGTGGTGTGCTGACCACACGCCCATCCTATCCACACCCTCATATGAGGATGACACGGCGGTCGGATTATCCCGATGGGCCACTTATGGCTTGAAGACGGAGTGCCTATAGCGGCTGGATGCAGAACATGCATTGCTGCCCGTGGTAATCACATACATCCTATTAAGGAGCATATTCCGCCTTTTCCAATGTCAGTGGGACCATCATTACTCGCGGTGACTTCAGTATAATTATTGTCTTTGAATAAAAACGTCATTTCTGTTCGTCTCACTGCGCGTTTCTATCAATTGCCTTCTGTATTAATCTGTAGCAGTTCTTTCTACGTATGTTCCTAAGTTTCATCGAGCTTGGCAGTGATACATCATGCGAAAGTTACTTTCGCCCTCAAATTTTGCATACTGTTGTATAAACCGCTAAACAAAACCAGCTTTGTTGCAAACTGGATACCATTAACTGTGAATGAAAGCAGTCAATATTGAAACTTCCTGGCAGATTAAAACTGTGTGCCGGACCGAGACTCGAACTCGGGACCTTTGGCTTTCGCGGGCAGTGCTCTACAAACTGAGCTACCCAAGCACGACTCCCGTCCCGTCCTCACAGCTTTACTTCAGCCAGTAAAGTTTGGAAGGTAGGAGACAAGGTACTGGCGGAAGTAAAGCTGTGAGGACGGGGCGGGAGTCGTGCTTGGGTAGCTCAGTTTGTAGAGCACTGTCCGCGAAAGGCAAAGTTCCTGAGTTCGAGTCTCGGTCCGGCACACAGTTTTAATCTGCCAGGAAGTTTCATATCAGCGCACATTCCGTTGCAGAGTGAAAATCTCAATCTGGGAGCAGTCAGTACTGTTATATTTTGTGTTTTTACATAAACTGCGAGTTTCTGGTGCAAGCTGAAAGATTATTGAGATAAATTCTCCACCACAGTGGTCATGCTTAACGAGTAATACCGTAGCTCCATATTGACCTAGTACGTGGTTTAGTAGAAAGCCGGCCTCGGTGGCCGAGCGGATCTAGGTGCTTCAGACCGGAACCGCGCGACTGCTACGGTCGCAGGTTCGAAAATCAAATTATATCTTCTTGCATATTTCGCTATTCAAAATTATTTCGTCGCACGGAGTCTTGCAACAGCTGACGCAATACAACGATGATGCATGCCTCATGTGACAGATATGTAATTGAGATTACGCTGGATGTGCACAAACAGTCTGGTTTTAAGTTATCACGCAATGCAGGAGTCGTTCTTAAGAGCCGCCACTGCTTGGTAGAACAAACAATGTGGATGAACGTAGCAAGTAGTTCTCTCGCACAGTAAATTTGTTCTGTCTCTTGTAGTATCAGTCTACTCGTGTGGGTGTTAGCTTTACCAAGTCGCTCTGTTACCGCTAGCCGGTCTGTGAAAGACAGTACACGCTGTCAATATTTTTAAAAAAAGACGAGCGCGAAAATCATATTTTTCAGGCGGTCATATTTAAGGTTCTGTTGATCTTATGGCTAGCCCTTTACCTAGTGATATTTGTATGAATAACGCTAGAGCGAACCTATTGTAGTTATCCTACAATGCAGAGTCAAAATTTAAAAATTACACACTTCCTCGAGCCTAGGAAATTTAGCAAATCGGTTCGTTCTTTTGCCTTAGGTGTGATCCAGGGTAGACTTCAGGCTGCGTGTAAAGCATCAATCGGTCATGAGCGGTTCCTCAGCAAACCCCGAGAAACCATGCTTTTTTGGCTACCAAAACTAACAGTTGTTGGGATGGCGACTCTTTCATGTCTATTCACAGCAAATCGTCGAAATTTTTCCCATACGTTCTCGGTATGACGATATCATGGAACATTGAAAATCTTTTCGACATCATTTCCCGTCACTGAGATCTAAATGTTCCAAATTACCGTATTTACATACGTAATATATGCACGTAATATTCGATCTCAGGCGTAAATGTACGCGCTGTCATTGTATAATTGGCACTTCACGCCTACATAGGGTTATCTTGACCTGGAAATTATTGGACAGCGCCACCTGGCGGCGTAAGCACTCTGTAAATATTTTTTTGTGATAAGAAATTCTTTGAACTTGCAAATCAAACGCCTTTTTTGATTTACCATAGGTGAGCCTAAAATGTTGTACATTTTTATGTGTAGTAATTAAAGCGAAACTTGGTTGGATGGGAGACGATTCTGAGATAACCTTATATTATGCGTACTTCTGTGTTATTTGCATATGTGTACAATGAGATATTTTTACTTACATAGATTTTAATGTAGTTGGTTACCGAGTAGTGGGAACAATGTTGTAACATGAAGGATTTGCATCACATGACATATCCACCGACTGTAGTTGATACCAGGTCAGCTGCAGTATTGCAGTGAGCGGCAGTTGTATTTCAGTTAGCTACAACGTGCAGAGCCCGCAGAGGATATGAAGGGCTTATTTCAATAGTGGTACACGTACAGTTTTGTTTATTCTGAGATATAGAGTACTAAAGTTAAATGAGCGCTGAAAAATCTGCAGTTGAGATACCAGAAATATTCAAGTATATATACTTGCACCACTATTGAAATAAGCCCTTCATATGGTGGCCAATGCACAGTGATCAATTTTCGTCCCAGCCGCAGGCGAGTTGATTCGTTTGTTCGGCAGGGGAAGCCGACAATGTCCGACACCTTTCAGTCAGTCAGCGATGACAGAGTCGAGGCAAACGCTCTGCAACCTTTCTCAAACCATTTTACAGAAAAAATTCATTTTTGCTTTATCTGTAGATTTATATAAGAGGTTCATGATGATGTACCCATCGTTTCGTTAATGAACATATGTTATTTACGTGGAAGTACGACAATGCGTGAAATTAGAAAAACTTTGCAATGAAAAATAGAAGTCGCTATGATTTTGCGTTTGGTGCATATAACGTAACATGTTGCTCTGTATGAAATTTAGCTAAGTTGGGTATAGATCTCTATCAGTCACCAATCTCAAGAAAACTGATCTGACGTAGCACACTCATTTGCGATCGACACGCGCCAGAGATAAAGCCAGACTGAAACATCCAATACATTCCTCATATTTCGTAAATGGTTTGAGATATCTAAATAAGATTTTGGCAAATGATAGCACTCAAAGAGGAGAGCATTATGCTACACGACTATTATGCAAAACTTGATTATCTACTGTGATAGTCCACTAAATACAGATTTTTTTCGATCAAAGAATGTAATTCTTAAGAAACACCGAAAGTTGGTAAAACGAAAAATGCTGTTGGTTTTGAAACATCATAAGCAACAACATTACACGTTCGTTTTGTATCGATGATGTGTTTTTTCATAATGTACTGACCTTACTTTTCCTCAGTTCCTCATTTAATAAACTTAATAACCCACTGTTTCAGAATTTTTTTGCAACTGCGTCTGCACAACGTGTTAGTGAGGTGAGACTGTGTAAACTTCGTTTTGTTTTGGCAAAATAAGTAAATTTTAACATGGCAGATAAATAAATACGTTGGTTTTATTCAAAATTCGCCACTCATGACGCTTCTCTGAAAGATACAAGGTGTCAACTTTGCTTCCTCCGTTTTTTCCCCAAATTTTGAGGTTTTAATGAAACAAATTGGTTACACATGTATCATTCAAAGTATTCTCCATATCTGGCCGCTACTTTCTCCCATCCTCCGGGCAGTGCACGAATCCCGCGTCGAAAAAATTGTTCATCTTTTGAAGCGATCCACGAATCGATCCAATGTGTGACTTCTTCATGAGATCGAAAGTGTTGGTCAGCCAGGCCATGCGCCATTGATCTGAACAGGCAATAGTCAGAGGGAGCAGTGTCTGGGGAATATGGCGGGTGGAATAGGACTTCCCATATTAACGTTTCCAAGTACGTTTTGACCTCTTTTCAACGTGGGGTCGAGCGTTATCGTGCTGCAAAATCACTTTATTGTACCTCTCGCTGTATTGTGGCCGTTTGTCTTTTAATTCTCTGCTCAAACGCATTAACTGCGTTCTATAACGAGCACCTGTGATTGTTTCACTTGGTTTTAACACCTCATCGTACACGACGCCGAGCTGGTCCCACCAAATGCAGAGCATGATCTTGGAGCCATGAGTATTTGGTTTGGCCGTCGACGTTGAAGTGTGGCCTTGATATCCCCATGATTTTTGGCGTTTAGGGTTATCGTAATGAAACCATTTTTCGTCCCCGGTCACAATGCGATGCAGGAATCCCCTCCATTTTTGCCTCTGAAGCAACTGTTCACTAACACACAAACGCCGTTGAACGTCTCTTGGTTTCAGCTCACGCGGGACCCAAATTCCCTCTTTCTGAATCAGGCCCATGGCCCTGAGACGTTTTTAAATGGCTTGCTATGTCACTTCCATTAATCGTGCCAATTCTTCTTGAGTTTGACGCGAGTCTTCACTCAGCAATGTCTCCGATTCTGCATCTTCCACCACTATGCCTGTCTGCGACGTTAAAATCGCCGTTCTCGGAGCGTTGAAGCCATTCACGACACGTTCTTTCACTAATAGAGTCCTTACCATACGTACTTGTGAGCATTCAATGAGACTCAGCCGCTGTTTTCTTCATATTCAAACAAAAAAGTAACATCTCCCGCAAATGACGAGAATTAGGTTCGTAAACTGACATTGTCAATCAATAACACCTTTATGATATAGACACAAATCGACTAATGTTTGAATGAAAAATGACTGCCTGACGTGTGCCATCTGTTTCTTTCAACCGCTACTTACCGTTGTCACCACTTATCGGCAAACGACGGAAGCAAATTTGTACATCTTGGTTGATAAGCCAAGAAAAAATAAACTGCTGCATTTTCAGAAATGACGGATCATTTTGAATGGCCACTATGTAAGTGTGGGTGTGGAGGGGCCCACTTAATGTTTACATAAAATATGAGTGCAGTCTTCAGTTTAGAATGGCACTTCCCATCCAGCGCTCGATATTTCCCGTACAGCTCCTTCCCACAACCCCCACCTTTACCACTCTAACCACACCTGCCCTGTCGTCTATGCATCTACTGGCCACGGTATTCTGTGCGGACACTTAATGCGTGGATGTGTGGCAGGCCAGTTCAAGTTATGAAACGTCCCCTTAGAAAAATTATACATGATTGTGATTAAACTGACACACAATATTTTTAGCGCAACGGAATCTGACTTTCAATAATCCCTACAAAGGAATGGTCCTGACTAACATTAACCTATACGTTTCACAAATCACTTACCTCACAAAAATCTTCGTTACTCGAACTACTGCAATACAGCGAGCGCCACTACTGCCAGCTAAATAAAAGATTCAAACTACTGAAGACACTAACTACTGATAGAATATTTAGCAAATGAAGGATTTTGATAGAGAACAAACAATGTATTTACCTTAATAGTGTTCAAAAGCCATATATATATCAGTTCATGATATCCAGTCTTACAAATTTACTGCCTCTGTCCAGATCATCCTCTCTCAAAACTCCGCCACTGCTGGCGGCTCACCTACAACTGCGCAACGCTACGCGCTGTTAACAGCCAACTGCCTAACACTAAAATAGCCAACAACAATGCAAACCAACCACAGATTGCACACAGCACAGCCAGTGATTTTCATACAGAGCGCTACGTGGCGTTACCAATATAAAAACCTAAACAGCCTACATACAAAGTCAACTAACAGTACATTTAGAAAACACGAATAACGTGCGTGGATCAAGTAAGAGTGCACAACCATGTTTCCTTCTGGTACCGTGTCGCATCATCCTTCATGACAATGCACCATGCCTCATGGCGAACCCCATGCAGGAGCTCCTGCATTCGAGGGGGGAGAGATACTGGAACGTCCGCCGTATTCGCCCGATATGAGTCCTTGCAATTACAACCTGAAGGAACCTCTTCGTGTCATGCGCGTGTGAGGTAACGAGCAAGTTGTGACACCCTGAAAATATTCTAAGTTCAGAGATGGCATGGCCGCATGGGCCACTTGGCAAGCCAGGGCTCGTCAGCAACCGTGTGGTGCCGAACATTAGCCGGAGCAAGAGAGGTAGCCCCAGCGCGTGGTCCATGCCGACTGCGTGGCTGGGAATTCCATGTTGATGCTCTGTCGAAGACTGTGCTTTGTGTCGACGAAGGAGATTTGTATGCCAGGAGTGCCAAAGATGGTGGACTTTGTGAAACCATAATGGGAGACATTTTACAGTTCATGCAGAAATTAATAATAGCCAGAGGAATCATGATACCTTAAAAATAAACATGTACATTACCATTATTTGTATGACGATTCTGGTGGTGTAATCAGATTTTCAATATCTTTATTAGTTTAAAGTTTAGTATCTGACTGCAAATTATACAAGTAACACCCAGCAACGAATTTCCAAAATCTAAACATTTCGCCCGATTTTGTTGATCGGCGTGTCTTTAGAAAGCTATTAGTGTAAACCTAAATTGGTATGAATTACAAGCATGTAAGTTGAATAGTAGATGAGTTAGGTGGAGGTCGAAGTGGCTGATTACTATTGATAACGTCAGGCCATAAGTACTCCACAGTTAGAGGAAAAAATAGTAGCAGCATACTTATAAATATATTAATTCGTCTATGTGTTTGTTGATATACGATATATACTATTCCTGAAGAAATTGGTCAAATATTTACTGTGTTTTAGAATGCACAGAGACATTAGGCTACTGGCCAACTTTTGCTTCTATTCCTTTGATATATGTTTATTTGATTTGTTTCTGTATTTAATAATGTGTATTAGAGCGTATTAATGGTCCAGCAGTACGCATATTTATTTAATTTCAAGTTATTTAAATGTATATCCAGTATTTCGTATGTGTTTCAATATTTTTGTGGGTGTGCGTTGGCTTGGAGACATGGAGGGAGAGCTCTAGCCAATCACAGCGCTCGTTACTACGGTAGGTGACTACCGGAGTCAATGGAGAGACTGGAGGAAAAAAGGGGAGGAGCAGCAGGTCGCACAGGATGGGGAAGTGCGAGGCGGGAAGGCGCGACGGAAGGTCGCAGGAAATACTTGGAGAGTGTTAAGCAGCTTGAGCGTGGTCGCGACTTGGGCGCTTGTGAGAATTCCGTGGCTTCTGCAGTGAAGACGTAGTATGGGTTTAGAAATGAATATCTCGCGAGCTATGTTGTTGCTTACAACTAATTACATGAAGTAGGAATCTATTGTTTCCCTGTTATTCAACTTATATTTTATTTAATGGCTGGACCAGCGACACCAATAAGTGTTTTGTAATAATAAACGGTACGCTTAAAGGTACATCTGCTATCGTACTCATCGTTTAAAGTCGTTAAAAATACACTCCTGGAAATGGAAAAAAAGAACACATTGACACCGGTGTGTCAGACCCACCATACTTGCTCCGGACACTGCGAGAGGGCTGTACAAGCAATGATCACACGCACGGCACAGCGGACACACCAGGAACCGCCGTTTTGGCCGTCGAATGGCGCTAGCTGCGCAGCATTTGTGCACCGCCGCCGTCAGTGTCAGCCAGTTTGCCGTGGCATACGGAGCTCCATCGCAGTCTTTAACACTGGTAGCATGCCGCGACAGCGTGGACGTAAACCGTATGTGCAGTTGACGGACTTTGAGCGAGGGCATGCGGGAGGCCGGGTGGACGTACCACCGAATTGCTCAACACGTGGGGCGTGAGGTCTCCACAGTACATCGATGTTGTCGCCAGTGGTCGGCGGAAGGTGCACGTGCCCGTCGACCTGGGACCGGACCGCAGCGACGCACTGATGCACGCCAAGACCGTAGGATCCTACGCAGTGCCGTAGGGGACCGCACCGCCACTTCCCAGCAAATTAGGGACACTGTTGCTCCTGGGTTATCGGCGAGGACCGTTCGCAAACGTCTCCATGAAGCTGGGCTATGGTCCCGCACACTGTTAGGCCATCTTCCGCTCACGCCCCAACATCGTGCAGCCCGCCTCCACTGGTGTCGCGACAGGCGTGAATGGAGGGACGAATGGAGACGTGTCGTCTTCAGCGATGAGAGTCGCTTCTGCCTTGGTGCCAATGATGGTCGTATGCGTGTTTGGCGCCGTGCAGGTGAGCGCCACAATCTGGACTGCATACGACCGAGGCACACACGGCCAACACCCGGCATCATGGTGTGTGGAGCGATCTCCTACACTGGCCATACACCTCTGGTGATCGTCGAGGGGATACTGAATAGTGCACGGTACACCCAAACCATCGTCGAATCCATCATTCTACCATTGATAGACCGGCAAGGGAACTTGCTGTTCCAATAGGACAATGCACGTCCGCATGTATCCCGTGCCACCCAACGTGCTCTAGAAGGTGTAAGTCAACTACCCTAGCCAGCAAGATCTCCGGATCTGTCCCCCATTGAGCATGTTTGGGACTGGATGAAGCGTCGTCTCACGCGGTCTGTACGTCCAGCACGAACGCTGGTCCAACTGAGGCGCCAGGTGGAAATGGCATGGTAAGCCGTTCCACAGGACTACATCCAGCATCTCTACGATCGTCTCCATGGGAGAATAGCAGCCTGCATTGCTGCGAAAGGTGGATATACACTGTACTAGTGCCGACATTGTGCAAGCTCTGTTGCCTGTGTCTATGTGCCTGTGGTTCTGTCAGTGTGATCATGTGATGTATCTGACCCCAGGAATGTGTCAATAAAGTTTCCCCTTTGTGGGACAATGAATTCACGGTGTTCTTATTTGAATTTCCAGGAGTGTAGTACCTGCAGATTTTATTTAGTTGCAATCTTTCATTCATAAATTTCTGTGTTACATTCAAAATTCGCAATTGCCGAGTGATAATAATCTTTGATCATTCGATTCATGTGTATATTCATATTGTATACTGCAGACTCAGCAGTATTTGGCTTGTAATGCGGCAACTACGTATCCCAGCCCCCAGACAACGAAACCAAGTAAAAATATTAATATTCCAACTGTGAGTCTGAGGGTACGTAGTGGAGGGCCATCATTAATTTTTTATTTGAAAGCCCTCATGCTGCAGCACAAGACATCACTCAATTTGAGATTATCTTATCCTCTCTTCGTAGCCGCAACCTTTTTCGTTTGGATAATTTTCTTTTAATCGCTGACCCTTTCATCTAACGCAGATAGCCTCCATTTTGTGAGATGCTGAGGTTGTTGTTTGCTTTAATCTGATGTACCTCTCAAGAATTAAGTAAGGGTGGTCCTTGCGAGAATTGACAGAGATGGATCCACTGATGCTATACGACGTCTTCCGTCTCTATGGGGGAACGTGATCCAGGTGTGGAGCAATTATATTGAGGATGTGCAATACGGTGAACGTCTGACAATATAGTTTGCTATGAATGATAACCACGTTTCCACTAATTTTTATCTAAGCTATGTATTTATTAGTATTGTATTTGTTTTGCTCAAATGCACAAAATGACTACCACGCCATCAAAAACGGTGGTTTATTATCATATGAAAATCATGTAATGTTGGTAAAAATCATGTAATGTTGGTAAAGGTTTATAAGGAACCTGCTTCTCCGTTTCCAACAGAACAAAAATGGCTGGTTGAATTCGAATGCGCCCAAACTTGTCTCGAATATGATCCACGTGAAAAGCATCCCTATATATCATTCACAAGTGAGAACACGGGGAACATGCACACTGTGATAATCAACGATTAGCGATTCAAGTTACAGTTAATCAATCAGTTGACTCTGTAAGTATATCAGAAGAAACATTGCAGTCTATTTTGTGAGAAAATTTTTTGTGCAGTGTCGACGGCGCGTTTGTTGAATGCAAATATAAATGCGAAAATTAATTTCACAAATACGTTTACGTCATTTCAAAAACAAGGATACGAGTGATTTAGTGCGCCAGTTTTTTACTATGTAAGAAAACAGCAATCATATCTGTCGGTAGAACTGTGGAAAATGGTGTCCCTGCAGGAAAATGGTGAAGTTGATTTAAGTTGCCGTAAACAAAATGGCGAGTTCTTTCTGGTATGAAAATGGCGTCAAGTGCCGACTCTCGTCAGAAGTTTGCGCCACAATTAAGTAAAGCTTTTGCTATAACTGCCACTAAAATTCGTTTAATTAACCCTAAGCTTTGATAAATGACTTTTTTAACTTTTTATGTCTAACGTATTGGCACCGGTTAATGTTGTGATCTTTCTGAAGACTGGTTTGATCTTCTGCTACCTTTACTATTTCTTCTCTCAAAGACACCCATTCGTGTTCTGTTGTGTTGCTTTCCTTGTTCCAGTCTATCGTTGCCTCATGCTCCCTTTGACACTTTCAACAACCGTAGATTCTTCAATTTATACAAGTCTTGTCTCTGTAAATTATCCACTTTCTGCAGTTTCTTCAGTTTTAATTTGTACTTCTTGACCAATAATTCACGGCCAGAGTGCACGTGTGCACCTAGAAATGTTTTTCAGTGTAGAATCCGGTTTCTGACTCTTTCGTACCATTATACAGTCTGAAACGTACCGGTGTCTCCAGGTCCCATCCATGTATACAGCTTTTCACGGTCATTAATCTAAGTGTCCACGGTAATCAATTACGCTCTATGCAGATTTCTACCAGGCGGCTTCTCCTTCCATTAGTTTTCCTCAGTACGTGTTCTCCTGCTGTTTTTATGTTTCCTACAATTGTATTCAGGTCCCCATCATAATTAAATTTTCGTTTCCCTGACCGAACTAAATATTCTTTTGTTTCATTTTATCACAGTTTCTTTCAATCTCTTCATCATCTTCGGAGCTAGTAGACATATAAACTTGTACTGCTGTGCTGAGTGTTGACTACATGTATGTCTTGGATATTATAAAGCTTTCACTGTGTTGTCTGTAGTAGCTTACCCACATTCCCAGTTTCTTATTCATCATCAGACCTACTTCTTCATTGCCTATGTTTGATTTTGTATTTATAGCCCTGTATGCATCTGACCAGAAGTCCTGTTCGTTCTGGCATCACACTTCACAAATTTCTAATAAAACTAGTTTCAGACTATCCATTTCCTTTTCTTAAATTCTCTGAGCTACCTACCCAACTAAGGGTTCTAACGTTTCACGCTGCGGCCCGCAGAACGCCAGTTTGGTTTTTCTAATGACATCCACCTGAGTAGTCCCCACCCGCGGATCCGAAAGGGAGACTATTTGACCATCGTAAATATTTTACCCAAGAGGATGCCTTGATCAATAAGTACATAAAAAACTGCACTCCCTCGGAAAACATAACGGTTGTTGTTTCCTCTCCACCTCAGGCGTTCGCAGTACAAACATAGCAAGACCATGGTGGTAATGTTTCAAGACTGTATCAATCAGTCATATAGACTGTTGCCGCTGTAAATACTGAAAAGGCTGCTGCCCCCCTCAGTAACACAGGTTCGCTTGGCCTTTCCACAGACATCCCTCCTACTGAATGGCTATCAACAAGGTTCAGGCACACAGGCCGCCTCACCTCTGCGAGGGTCAGGGTTCATGAGGGAAACACATAATTAACAACTCTCAATCTTACGTTCCGTGAGTCGTTACTACAGATATGATAGGAGCAGCCGAAACATCGCCTTAAATAAGGAAATACCGGATGATCAAAAAGTCAGTGTAAATTTGAAAACTTAATAAATCACGGAATAATGTAGATAGAGAGATACAAATTGACACACATGTTTGGAATGACATGGGGTTTTAAGGAACAAAAAAAAGTTCAAGAAATGTCCGTCAGATGGCGCTTCATCTGATCTGATCAGAATAGCAATAATTAGCATAACAAAGTAAGACAAAGCAAAGATGAAGTTCTTTACAGGAAATTCTCAATATATCCACCATCATTCCTCAACAATAGCTGTAGTCGAGGAATAATGTTGTGAACAGCAGTGTAAAGAATGTCCGCAGTTATGGTGAGGCATTGGCGTCTGATGTCTTTCAGCATCCCTAGAGATGTCGGTCGATCACGATACACTTGCGACTTCAGGTAACTACAAAGCCAACAATCGCACAGACTGAGGTCTGGGGAGCTAGGAGGCCAAGCATGACGAAAATAGCGGCTGAGCACACGATCATCACCAAACGTCGCGCGCAAGAGATCTTTCACGCGGCTAACATAAACATTGTACGTTCCAGCAGGTGTTTATCAGCCATGCTGGGGATGATGCGATTCCGTAACATATCGGCGTACCTCTCACCCGTCACGGTAGCAGTTACAAAACCAGAATCACGCATTTCCTCGAAGAATAAAGGCCCGATAACGGTAGATGTGGTAAATCCAAGCCATACCGTGACTTTCTCGTCGTGCAGTGGAGTTTGCACGACAGTTCTAGGATTTTCGGTAGCCCAAATTCTGCAGTTGTGGGCGTCATCTTCCGCCATCTTTTGAAACGCCAACGCCGCAAATACCCTCCGCTTCACTAAATCGCCAGGTAACAGTCCATGATGCCGATGGATTTTGTACAGAAAGTATCGGAGGGTACGCCTAAGTGCCAACCAAACAGTAGTGTATGGAATGCCGGTGTGACGTACGACTGCACGAACGCTGACTTCCCCGGCCATAGACGAACCTGCTACAGTCTCCATTTCTTCCTGAACTGTCTCAGCAGCATTACGCCTTGTGCTCGGTCGGCCACTACGGGGTCTATCGTCTAAACAACCCTTGGCTTCGAACTTCGAAACCATTCTCGCCACAGCTGCATTTGTCGACGGACCTCTACCCGTTCGAATCCTCTTCCTATGGCGACAGGACCGTAACGCTGAACTAGCACATTCCCCATTCTGATAATACAGCTTCACTAAAAGCGCCTTTTCAGGTAACGTCAACATGCTGATTCTCTCTCTTTTTTTCCCTTTATTGTTATTTTAATACCTATACAAACAGGTAGGCTGGCAGCGGCATGCTACGCCGCTCTTCAGCCATAGTGTTGACAATGACAGAACACAGGTTGGAGAAACAGAATGAACATAGTGACAGGCTAAAAAATAGTGGTCACAGATACACAAAAAAAAAAAAAACACGGAGCCGTTCGCACTCGACGATAACGACACCGAAAACACGTTGACACGGCACACAGAACACTGACGAATCCGATGGCACAAGTGAACGTAGAAGCGTGACGGCGGACACCAAAAACACAAAACGACGTCACACACACACGAGACACAGATGGTGAGGATCTCCGGCGCGTGAAAGTCCACGTAGTGTGTGCGAGTCTGGGGACCTGCCAAGAGGGGAAGAAAGGTCAGGGGGGAGAGGGTGGGGAGGGGAGAACAAAGATGCCAATGGCTGCGGAGATGGGAGGAGGGGGAGAGGGACAGGGGAGGGGAACCCCGGGGGAGGGGTGGGGAGAAAGGGAGGAGGGAGAGAGGGTGCCCAAAGGAACAGACAGAGAAAGAGGGAGGGAGGATCAAAGTTGATAGGAGGGGTAGATGGAGGGAAGGAGGACATCATCAGGGATGGGAACTGCCGGAAGCCACCTTGGGAGAGGGTAAGGAGGGTGTAGAGATGAAGACCGGGTGGGACGTGGGAATACAGGCACGGCAGTGGGCGGGGGTGGGAGAGGATGGGCGAGACAAGCGGGTGAGGAGGGTCGAGTTTGCGGGAGGTGTACAGGATCCATATCCTTTCAAGGAAAAGGAGGAGGTGGGGGAAAGGAATGAGATCGTACAGGATCCGCATGGGGGAGGGGAGATGGATGCGATAGGCGAGGCAGAGAGCATGGCGTTCAAGGATTTGAAGGGATTTATAAAAGGAAGGGGGGGCAGAGATCCAGGCCGGATGGGCGTAGCAGAGGATAGGGCGGATGAAGGATTTATAAATGTGGAGGAGGGTGGAGGGGTCCAGACCTCCACGTATGGCCCGAAAGGAGCTTGAGGAGGCGGAGTCGGGAGTGTGCCTTGGCTTGGATTGTCCGGAGATGGGGGGTCCAGGAGAGGCGACGGTCGAGGGTGACGCCAAGGTACTTGAGGGTGGGAGTGAGGGCGATAGGACGGCCATAGATGGTGAGATAGAAATCTAGGAGGCGGAAGGAAGGGGTGGTTTTGCCTACAATGATCGCCTGGGTTTTGGAGGGATTGACCTTGAGCAACCAATGGTTGCACCAAGCGGTAAACCGGTCAAGATGGAATTGGAGAAGGTGTTGGGAGCGCTGCAGGGTGGGGGCAAGGGCAAGGAAGGCGGTGTCATCGGCAAAATGGATAAGGTGGACGGGGGGTGATGGCGGCGGCATGTCCGCCGTATACATAAGGTACAGAAGGGGGGAGAGGACGGAGCCTTGGGGCACACCGGCGGAGGGAAAAGAGGTGTAGGAATCTGTGTTATGGATGGTGACGTAGGAAGGACGGCGGGAGAGAAAGGAGCCGATCAGACGAACGTAATTAATGGGAAGGGCGAAGGTTTGGAGCTTGAAGAGAAGAACGGAATGCCATACGCGGTCATAAGCACGTTCGAGGTCCAGGGAGAGGAAGATTGCAGAGCGACAGGAATTAAGCTGTTCAGAAAGGAGATGAGTGAGGTGAAGGAGAAGGTCGTCGGAAGAGAAGGATGGCCGAAAGCCACACTGGGTGATGGGAAGGAGGTAGTGCTGGCGGAGATGCTGGTGGATGCGGCGGGTGAGGATAGATTCCAGGACCTTGCTGAAGACCGAGGTAAGGCTGATGGGACGGTAGGAGGAGACGGCGGATGGCGGTTTACCAGGTTTAAGGAACATCAGGATACGTGAGGTTTTCCACAGGTCGGGGTAGTAACCAGTGGACAGGACTACATTGTAGAGCCTGGCCAGGGTGGAGAGGAAAGAGACAGGAGCTTCACGAAGGTGACACGATCGTGACCAGGAGCGGTGTTGCGTTTGGTGCGGAGTGTAGCAATGAGATCCTGTGTAGTGAGAGGGGCATTGAGTGCTGTGTGTGCAATGTTGTCCAAGTACTGGAAACCAGGGGCTAGGGGAGGGACAGAGGTGTCAGTTCGATCGCGGACATCCGGGAAGAGGGAGTAATCGAACTGGGGATCATCGGGGATGGAAAATACATCGGAGAGGTAGGAGGCAAAGTGATTGGCCTTACTGAGGGTGTCAGGGAACGGGTGATCATCATGGAGGAGAGGATAGTAGGGGGAGGGTTTAGTTCCGGTAAGGCGACGGAAGGCTGACCAAAACTTGGACGAGTTGATAGGTAGGGTGGCTTTCAAACGGGTGCATGTCTGTCGCCAGTCCCGGCATTTCTTGGCCGCGAGCAAATTACGAACGTGTCGCTGGAGTTGCCGGTGGCGTCGTAGTGTGTCCGGGTCACGCGTGTGGAGGAAGGCACGGTAGAGACGACGGGATTCACGGAGGAGGAGGACGGCCTGTGGGGGTAAGAGAGGACGGTGGGGGTGGATGGCGACAGTAGGGACGTGGGCCTCCACGGCCGCAGACAAGGTCTGCTGGAGAAAGGAGGCGGCATGGGTTACATCGTCAGGGTGGCAGTAAGTGAAGGGGTGGCTGTCGACCTGGGTGGAGAGGGTATCCCGGTAGGCATTCCAGTTGGCACGGGAA
This sequence comes from Schistocerca gregaria, assembly GCF_023897955.1. Taxonomy (NCBI): domain Eukaryota; kingdom Metazoa; phylum Arthropoda; class Insecta; order Orthoptera; family Acrididae; genus Schistocerca; species Schistocerca gregaria. The sequence continues at coordinate 885,380,026 of NC_064921.1, read as the reverse complement.
TAGTCATGGATATACTTTGGGGGAGGGTCATTACGAGGGTCGGGGCAGGGGCGACGACCGTCGGAAACGGTGAGGAGGACAGGGAGATGGTCGCTACCAGTAGGTTCCAGGACATCCACCGTTATGCGGCCAAGGAGGTTAGCGGAGGAAAGGATAACATCGGGAGTGGAGTTGGATTCGGGACGGGTGTGCTGTGGGATGGGGAAGAGGTCCCCTTGAAGGGAGGAGAGGAACCGATGCCACCGCCGTAACTGGGCGGCGGAACGACTACGGATGTAGAGGTCGGCGGCGATCACGTAGGAGGAGAAGGTACGGTCAATGTGGGAGAGGAAGTCGAAGGGAATGGGGGCGTTAGGGCGGACATAGATGGTGGCGCAGGTGACGGTAAGGCCAGGGAAGAAGAGACTAAGGATCAGGTGTTCGGTGGGGTCGGGAAGGAGAGGTTGGAGCCGTACTGGGATCTGGCGGTGGTGACCAATGGGATTCTCTCTCTCATTACAGCTCCTTTTATACACGATTGTCATGCGCAGTCACTGACGTTTTGCTGTCTAGCGCCATCTGTCGGACATTTCGTGAACTTTTTTTTGGTTATAATAAAACCCCATGTCATTCCAAGCATGTGTGTCAATTTTCACCTCTCTGTCTACATTATTCCGTGGTTTATTTAAGTTTTCAAATTTATACTGACTCTTTGATCACTCGGTACATCAGTGCTTCTACAAGGTTTTGTTCACAGATATAAACAATGATCATAATCATTTAGGAAACTGATTTCTTTACTAATTGTACTATTTCCTTGAATGCACACAGACATCAACACCAAGTGGCAGAAATCAAGAGAGCAAAATTGAAACTATGCCCAAGAGTTAATTGAAATTAGAAAATTATACTAGTGAACAATAAGGCATAGAAGCAATTGATGACTCTTCGTGCTGAAGACGACGACTGGATGAACAGCAAAAGAAATGAGAAACTAAGCCCGATGTGTCTAAACGGAATGTTTACAATAAGTGTATATTACCAGTTTTGACGTATTACAGAAACTGTATTTTTTTCATATAGCAATGGAGAAATACACTGCAAACAATCAGGATCCGACGAAAATTCAGCACAACACACCACATTCACTGTCTGTGGCAAGATATCATCCGAGCGAAAGAATACGAAATGCCCCTTTTCCTGGTTTTCAACCAATCAGCCACACAGCAGTAGCAAAGGCCCTAGTGAACGGGGCAAGAGGTAGAATTAACGCACGTTAAGATTATCCACGATATACATATCGATCAAAATCCACGAGAAATTTTTCCTCGGAATGATATAAACAAAGTGTTCGCAGGAGAGCTTCTGCAAAGTTTGGAAGGTAGGAGACGAGGTACTGGCAGAAGTAAAGCTGTGAGGACAGGGCGTGAGTCGTGCTAGGATAGCTCAGATGGTAGAGCACTTGCCCGTGAAAGGCAAAGGTCCCGAGTTCGAGTCTCGGTCCGGCACAGAGTTTTAATCTGCCAGGGAGTTTCATATCAGCGCACACTCCGCTGCAGAGTGAAAATCTCATTCTGGAAAGCGTTGCAATATTATCAGAGTTACTTACGGCTGAGCTGGAAAGGGCAACATCCAAAACAAAATTCTAGGAAACACAAATGAAAAGAGATTAAACGACTACCGGTTTGCATATTGTGCTTTACTTCTAGCTCGGGGCTTCAGAAAACTGTAAGCTCTAGTTTTCAACCTCACAGAAAAAAAAGTGGAGAAGTCGGTCCCCTGAGGGATATCCTGAAGTCGAAAACGACATTCAATAGTCGGTGGGGAATGGAAACGTGATAGTCGAATCAGACTATCTCAAATGGAATGATCAGATTACACAAGTAACGGGCAAGGCGAAATCTAGATTGCGGTTTATTGGTAGAATCCTGAAGCGATGCAGTCCTTCAACAAAGGAAATAGCTTACAATACGTTAGTTCGTCCAGTCTTAGAGTATTGTTCGTCTGTATGGGACCCTTACCAGTTGGGCCTGATTCAAGAGATTGAGAAGGCCCAAAGAAGAGCGGCAAGATTCGTGACTGGTACATTTAGCCATCGTGAGAGCTTTAGAAATCTGATAGATAGTTTGAAGTGGGACACACATGCAGATAGACGACGCGCTAAACAGAAGGGACTGCTCACTAAATTGCGAAATCCAATCTTCATCGAGGATGCAGAGCATATATTATTACCACCAATTTTTAGATCGCGTAATGATCATCATTCAAAGATAAGGGAAATAAGAGCTCGTACTGAGGCGTTCAGACAGTCGTTTTTCCCTCGCACGATCCGCGAGTGGAACAGAGGGCGGAGAGGGGGGGGGGGATATGACTTTAGAGCGAATTGTGCCCTCTGCCACACACCGCTTGGTGGCTAGCGGATTATATATGTAGATATGTAGATGTAGACAATTAAAGGGTATGTATATGTACTCTGTTAGGCTGTTTAACTGTAGAAGCGACATTAAGCCTAAGATTTTCCGCCATTTGAAAGTAGGGTGGAGGTCAAGTTGAAAAATCTTGATTGTCATCAAGTCCACAATGCCAGCGTACTAGAAAATACACCCAGCGTTGTCTTGCCGATTTAACTGGTTCCTGTAAAACTTAGTAAATTTGATAAAGGGAGTAACTGCGCCGATAGGCAAGAGATTGTCTGCTGTGGTGGGTAAATATGGAAATATCAAAAACACAACACGTTACCATACCTAATGCGGTATAGGGAAACAATTGACATTCAAAACTAGCCTCTGGCCATCTCGAAACGGGTAAATACAGGTTCTGTGTGGTTTCCAAGGGAATCTTATACAATTATTGCTGCAAAATGGTGGTAAGTTCAGGTAACGCAGCGGATAGCAATCAGGCACCCTTCTCTCCAAAGCAGGCCACAAAAGTTCAGTCATACTAAGATCTGGTGAATGTGGCGGTCAGTGTAGATGCGATAATACATCCTAGTGTTCACAAAACCAATCCTGGAGGGTGCGAGTTGCACGAGGAGGGCCCCTATCTTCCTGGAACACAGCATAACCATTGGTGAACAAACATTGTACCATGGGATGAATCTGACTAGCCAAAATGGCCGCATAATCCTTGGAAGTAATGTGATTTTGCAGAGCAAGCAGGGAGCCCATTGAATACTACGATATGGCTGCCCAAATCTTCACCGAATTCCTGCCATGTTTCACTTTTGAGACGTTAAGTCAGCCAGAAGTCGGAAATATTGTACAACAAGACTCATCTGACCGAGTGAGTTTCCTCCATCGCTCAGCTGTTCAGGTCTTATACGAGGATTGCCCAGAAAGTAATGCAGCGCTTTTTTTTTCTCAGACGAAAACAATGCTACGAGTCCGAAATGTTACGTATGTATTATTTTAAGCCTCCTGAGTGAGCTCGCCAAGTTTCCGTCACTTCCAACAGATAGCGTAGATGCAGGACAGTTTCAAAATGGCGTCTATAGGTGATGTACGTTACAAGCAACGTACCGTCGTTGAATTTCTCACTGCAGAAAATGGAACTGTGGTGAATATTCACAAACGCTTGTTCAAAGACTATGGAGAGCTGCGCGGGATTAGCCGAGCGGTCTGGGGCGCTGTGGTCGTATACTGTGCGGCTGGTTCCGGCGGAGGTTCGAGTCCTCCCTCGAGCATGGGTGTGTGTGTTTGTCCTTAGGATAATTTAGGTTAAGTAGTGTGTTAGCTTAGGGACTGATGACCTTAGCAGTTAAGTCCCATAAGATTTCACACACATTTGAACATCTATGGAGAATCTGCTGTGGAGAGAAGTACAGTTAGTCGCTGGGCAAGGAGGGCGAAGTCATCAGAAAGCGGTTCGGCGGAGCTCCACGATTTGCAGCCGTTGGGGAGACCGTCCACGGCTGTCACACCTGGCACACTGCAGCGAGATGATGATGCCATTCATCAGTAAATGATACCATTCGTGGAAGACATTTTAAGGACGGCCAGGCGGTGATTCACACAGTGAAGCACAGGCTCCGCCACCAGGACAAGAGCTGGTCCCGACAGGGCATACACGCCCCTTGTTTCGCGCTGGAGGAAGGCTATAGAATGGGATGGAGATCACATGGAAAAATAGGACGTGTAGATAAAACACCATTCTTTCGTGTGTGTTGTAGCGGGCGAGTTGCGGCGCCCTGGAAATATTCTAAGTTCAGAGTTGGCGGCCACTGCTCGGACCGCTGGGCAAGCCGCTGCTGGTTAGCAAACCGCGTGATGCAGCACAACGTGGTCCAACGAGCACGTGGCTTGGCATTCCATGGTGATGCTGTGTTGATGAAGGAGACATGCAGGGAGTGACAAAGATGGCGGACTTTGTGAAACATTAATGACAGACATTTCACTGTACGTATAGACTTTAATAGTAGCCAGACGAATCAAGACACCTCAAAAAGAAACATGTAATTTACTATTATTTGCACGACGATTCTGATGGTGTAATCGGATGTTCAATATCTTTATTAATTTAAAGTTTAGTATCTGACGGTAAATTATACAAGAAACACCCAGCAACGAATTTCTAGAATCTAAATGGTTTTGTCGATCGACGTGTCTTTAGAAAACTACTAGTGTAAACCTAAATTGGTATGAATTACAGGCATGTAACTTGAATAATACAAGAGTTATTCGAGTTCAAAGTGGTCGATTACTATCGATCGCGTCAGGCCATAAGTACTCCACAGTTACATGTAAAAACGGTAGCAGCCTGCTTATACACTCCTGGAAATTGAAATAGGAACACCGTGAATTCATTGTCACAGGAAGGGGAAACTTTATTGACACATTCCTTGGGTCAGATACATCACATGATCACACTGACAGAACCACAGGCACATAGACACAGGCAACAGAGCATGCACAATGTCGGTACTAGTACAGTGTATATCCACCTTTCGCAGCAATGCAGGCTGCTATTCTCCCATGGAGACGATCGTAGAGATGCTGGATGTAGTCCTGTGGAACGGCTTGCCATGCCATTTCCACCTTGCGCCTCAGTTGGACCAGCGTTCGTGCTGGACGTGCAGACCGCGTGAGACGACGCTTCATCCAGTCCCAAACATCCTCGATGGGGGACAGATACGGAGATCTTGCTGGCCAGGGTAGTTGACTTACACCTTCTAGAGCACGTTGAGTGGCACGGGATACATGCGGACGTGCATTGTCCTGTTGGAACAGCAAGTTCCCTTGCCGGTGTAGGAATGGTAGAACGATGGGTTCGATGACGGTTTGGATGTACCGTGCACTATTCAGTGTCCCCTCGACGATCACCAGAGGTGTACGGCCAGTGTAGGAGATCGCTCCCCACACCATGATGCCGGGTGTTGGCCGTGTGTGCCTCGGTCGTATGCAGTCCAGATTGTGGCGCTCACCTGCACGGCGCCAAACACGCATACGACCATCATTGCCACCAAGGCAGAAGCGACTCTCATCGCTGAAGACGACACGTCTCCATTCGTCCCTCCATTCACGCCTGTTGCGACACCACTGGAGGCGAGCTGCACGATGTTGGGGCGTGAGCGGAAGACGGCCTAACGGTGTGCGGGACCGTAGCCCAGCTTCATGGAGACGGTTGCGAATGGTCCTCGCCGATACCCCAGGAGCAACAGTGTCCCTAATTTGCTGGGAAGTGGCGGTGCTGTCCCCTACGGCACTGTGTAGGATCCTACGGTCTTGGCGTGCATCCGTGCGTCGCTGCGGTCCGGTCCCAGGTCGACGGGCACGTGCACCTTCCGCCGACCACTGGCGGCAACATCGATGTACTGTGGAGACCTCACGCCCCACGTGTTGAGCAATTCGGCGGTACGTCCACCCGGCCTCCCGCATGCCCACTATACGCCCTCGCTCAAAGTCCGTCAACTGCACATACGGTTCACGTCCACGCTGTCGCGGCATGCTACCAGTGTTAAAGACTGCGATGGAGCTCCGTATGCCACGGCAAACTGGCTGACACTGACGGCGGCGGTGCACAAATGCTGCGCAGCTAGCGCCATTCGACGGCCAACACCGCGGTTCCTGGTGTGTCCGCTGTGCCGTGCGTGTGATCATTGCTTGGACAGCCCTCTCGCAATGACCGGAGCAAGTATGGTGGGTCTGACACACCGGTGTCAATGTGTTCTTTTTTCCATTTCCAGGAGTGTAAATATATTTATTCATCTATGTCTTTGCTTATTTCCGAATATGCTATTCATGAAGAAATTAGTTAAATGTTTATTGTGTTATAGAAAGCACAGAGACATTAGGCTACTGGCTTACCTTTTGTTCTATTCCTTTGATATATGTTTATTTGATTTGTTTGTGTATCTAACAATGTGTGTTAGAGCGTGTTTATGGTCCAGCCGTAGGAATATTAATTTAATTTCAAGTTATTCAAATGTAAATCCAGTATTTAAAAACTGTTTCATTATGTTTGTGAACGTGCGTTCGCTTGAAAACAAATGTTCAAATGTGTGTGAAATCTTATGCAACTTAAGTGCTGAGGTCATCAGTCCCTAAGCTTACACACTACTTAACCTAAATTATCCTAAGGACAAACACACATACACCCATGCCCGAGGGAGGACTCGAACCTCCGCCGGGACCAGTCGCACAGTCCATGACTGCAGCGCCTGAGACCGCTCGGCTAATCCCGCGCGGCGTTCGCTTGAAGATATGACGGGAAAGCTCTAGCCAATCACAGCGCTCGGGAATGGGGAGACTGGATAGAAGTGGGAGGAGAGCGTGGTTTCCGGATAGGACACGAGGTAGTTCTGGCAGAGCGAGCAGTTCTGGAGAGTACTCACTCACTCACTATAAAGAGGGGCCTGCCTTGGCCCGAGGTAGCGGAGTTTAAGCTGTTTTGAGCTGTTCCTCCTGAAGTCCTCTCGGTTTGGAATGGTTTTTCTTCGCGTGTTGGTGTGTCCTCAGGTTTCTGTGGATGCAGCAGCTTACCTGCCGGCTGATTCCGGCTGCTTCTTGTTCCTCTTCTTCTTACTGCTTCCTGGCTGCCCGAATTCTATTTTCTTCAGGCGGGAGAAGTCCACTGGCGGCGTCTGCGTCCGGATATGCTTGACTGCTTCCTCAGTCATGTATTCCCAGTCCTCGTCCGTGAAGTACAGGTGCTAGTTTATGAGCTCCAGATCTCCACGCCTGACGATTTCCCTCCCGTGCAGCTTCTGGTTTAAGGGTTCGCATCCCCAGTGGAAATCATAAGGTTTGTGGGGAAGGGGAGGGATGTTATCTACCGTGGAAGGTTACGGATGATCATGATGGGGGTAGCTACCGTCTCGCAGGGAATCGGCGATCTTGGTGAGCACCTCCCTCACACAGTTCTTGTTGGGGAGGGGGAGGCACTCGAACGGATCGTCTTCTTCTTCTCCCTCGGTCTCCATCGGCACTTCCTGTGTCGTCTGCGTTTCCGCAGAGACAGGAGTGACGACTGCTTCCGAGAGGGCCGTCTCCTTGTTGTCGCCGGTTTTCCCCGACTGTATGGCCACCTCCCTAGCAACCTGCGTTGCCGCGTCGGCCAGGGAGGCGGTCGTTTGTGTTGCCGCGTCTACCCCCGCCATGCCCGTCTTCATGCAGGCCGCGGGGTACACGGTGCACCTTAGCTGAGATAGCTCCTTGCGAATCTCTTCGAGTTGCGCTCTCATGGCCGCTCTCTCCTCCGCCATGGCGGATTTGAGAGCGGTGATTGCGTCCTCGTTGGCTTCCCGCACTGCTTGGCGGAAGGCATCCACGTCGTCTTGGTGGCGCGGCAGGGGGGCGGGATGACCACCATTTCTCCTTGTTGGGCCACCTCTTCGTGCGTGGTGGCCGACTTCCGCTGCTTCCACGTCTTCAGGTAACTGCAGCTGCGCGCGTTTGCGGCGTGCGAGCCACCGCAGTTTACGCACAGCGCTGCAGTACCTCTCGGTTTTGTGCAGTTGCGCGTGTCGTGCGGTTTCCCGCACTTGACACACGCAACCACACCGCCGCATTCTTTGGCTATGTGTCCAAGCTTTTGACACTTGTAGCACTGTAAGTGTGCCACAGGCTTCTGCTTCTTCTTCTTCTTGCCGCAACCGTTGCTCCCGGCTGCGTTTAGCAGGAGCTCCACAGCAGCAGCAATCTTGCCTCTTCCTCCATTCCTACTTCTCGGCACGGCGATGGGCTAGTGGCGTTAACGGTCAACGGTGCGAGCCGCAGCGAGTCGAGCAGCGGAGTGCGTGCGTGCGTGCGTGCGTGCGTCATGCGTCGCGTACGTACGGAGAGTAAGGCCAGTACATGAGGAGGTCTAGGACGGGACAGACGCAGAGTCGCGGGAGAGGGACTTGGAGAGTGTGGAGCAGTTTGCGCGCGGTCGCGGAGGATAGAAGTATTTCGGATTGCCGACCTATGCTCTTGTGTGATCTGCGTGGCTTCTAGAGTGAAGACGTAGTGTGCGTTTAGAAGTGAATTTCTCGCGAGCTGTGTTGTTCATAACTAATTACGTGCTGTAGGAATCTATTGTTTCCCTGTTGTTCAACTTATATTTTATTTAATTGCTGGACCATCGACACCAATAAGTGTTCTCCAGAAATATGCCGCATTCTCAAAAGTACTTCCACTATCGTACTGATCATTTAACGTCATTAAGATAGTACCTGCAGAATTTTTTAATTGCAATCTTTCATTTATAAAATTCGCAATTACCGAGTAATAGAAACCTTAGACCATTCGATTCATGTGTGTATTCTTGTCCTATACTTCTCAGCAGTATTTGGTCTCCAATGCGGCAACTAGGTATCCGAACCCCTAGACAACGAAACCAGTGAAAACCTTTAATATTGCAACTATGATTCGGAGGGTGCGTAGTTATTTGGAAGCCCGCAATGTAGTTCTCATTGTGCGCTGCATTACTTTCTGGGCAACCCTAGTGGCTTCAGCAGCATGTTTTTCTGTTGCAAGCATTTGCATCACTGATTGTGATTTTGGAATTCCAGCGTATCCTGTAATACACAGCCAATGGATATCCCGTCGTGTTGTTTTGGGGCAGACAGGACGCTACATTCAGTTCTGGAGTGATAAAGCTTCGACATGGTGCCTCATGAAATAAAAAATTGGTTCAAACGCTCTGAGCACTATGGAACTTAACATCTGAGGTCATCAGTCCCCTAGAACGTAGAAGAACTACTTAAACCTAACTAACCTAAGGAAGTCACACGCATCCATGCCGGAGGCAGGATTCGAAGCTGCGACCGTAGCGGTCGCGCGGTTCCAGACTAAAGCGCCAGAAGCGCTCAGCCACAGAGCCCGGCCCTCCTGAAACACCAAACCGTTCGGCTACACAACATACGAGCACTAACAATTTGCCAACGTTCTATTTCACTTCGCACCGACATACTGCACTCACAACTTCACAGAACACTGTTGTGATCTCGGCTGACACTTGCAACGTGTTGACGACATTGATAAAGTGCCTTCCGTTGGCAAATACAACAGCGCAACCTGCAGACTTTTCCAGCATTCGTATTTATGTTTAAACATGAAAATCACGATGTGTGACCGTATTTTTGTCCCACCCCTGTAGAAGAATTCGCAAAAGATCTGACGACACTCGTGCAGTGAACGAAGGCAGTGCTGTCGAACATAAATTTAAATGGGCCGGACAAGTGGCGATAACAAGCAAAGGAATGTGAGTGGAAGCAGCCCAAGAACGTAGTACTGTCCGTGAGAAATACATCTAGACTCTTGAGAAGAGTGTAGAAGACAGTCAACAGCCTCAGCTACGCCGGACACATCGAGCAACACACAAATGGAGTGAATTTTCAAGAACCTACTGTTCATCCTGAAGAGGCTACAACTCATTTGAGACTAGAAATATCTGCGTAACTATATACGACAGTAGTATCTGTTCCCGAAAGAAAAGTTACCGTTGATGATGATGCAGCTTTGCTAGAAATGAAATGATAATTAAATGGACACCCTAGCTGCGAATAGGCGTTGATATACTTCATTGGGGACATGTAAGCAGGAGATTCCGGGTTCGAGTCCCGGTCGGGGCACACATTTTCAACATGTCCCCAATGAATTATATCAACGCCTGTTTGCAGCTGGGGTGTCCATTTAATCATCATTTCGTTTCTAGCAGAGCTGCATGGTCATCAACGGTAACTGTTCTTTCGGGAACAGGTACTACCTTCACATATAGTTAAAATATGGCTTCCCGGCCATTGACCATCTTGGGCGAACGCACACGCTATGTCCGAACTCGTACGTGACTTGGTAGATTAATCTGCCACGAGTAAAGAGTATGATGGGCAAACATGTATTAGGAGCACTACGAATGTAGTGGTGAGGACATGTTGGGAATGTGGGTCTCACGGGGAGCGTGGAACGGATAAGCCCCTGCAGGCGCAGTATCCTCTGTGCCCTCGGTGGGTCCCATGGACAGAGCGTCTGCCATGTAAGCAGGAGATCCCGAGTTCGAGGTCTGGTAGGGGCACACATTTTCAACATGTCCCCAATGAAGTATATCAACGCCTGTTTGCAGCTAGGGTGTCCATTTAATATCTGCGTATATAAATTATAATTTAATAACAATCATGCCAACTGCTCGCATATTAACTGTGGGTTCCTGTCTGAAGTTTGATATAGTCCGTAGAGCAATAAGATAATATTTTAATTCGTTCATATTAAATAAAAAGTAATATTTTCATTGCTGTATCCATGCCGTATGACCACTACAGTGGGTCAATAAGTTTGATATGCTATGTATAAACAGAAATGAAAAATGTGCTGTACAAATTTCTGTGTTTCATGTTTGGTGATATTTGATCATTCAATTAGTCCTCCATAAAACCTAACATTGACTAACTACGTTATGTAACCCTGTATTTGAATAATGTTTAGAACGTATATCTAAGTGGTGGACAACGTTGAAGCTTTCTGTCCTACAGTGGGTCAGAAGGAATAGGTACCTGAGTAAACACCTGTGTTGGCTGTGAAATTCCAACAAGGGAAATTGTACACATATTTATCTCCACCTCACAGTCACTTAACTGTGAGAGCCCAGCCCATCTAGAGGCAGCTTAGCGTGTCGAATAAAGTGGCTTCCATATAGGACAGGCCTAGGAAAGTATACCTCCGGCTGCAGACATCAGAACTCTGCCTGTTGTGCTGAGATGCGGCATAAAGCACTCATCGGCTACCGGTTCAGGTATCAGAGAATAGGACAGGAAATGCTGGGCAGGTACATTCTACCTATAAACTGAACAGCGCGCGTGGTGGAGGAAGTTGCCTTCGCTGGAAGGACGCTACAACTGCCGCACAGGATGACTAAAAATTAATTTCATATCTAGCAGAAGAGAAGAGTGTGCAGAGATTTACGTAGATTTTGTCGATATTCGTTTCTTGCGTTAGTATTAATTATTTTTTTATAATTTGTCTAGCCTGATGTGATTAGGACCATCAGGCCCTCTCTTACGTAAGACCAAGATTACACACAAACAGTATCTATTACATCATAGTTACCTAAGAAATAACAGTTTTAGTATGACAACTAGTATTAAAATGAACTTTAAACTTTGTACACCTTTAGAAAGCCATTAATACAACATAATATACAAGTAGTTTGGTGCACTACTCTGACTATTCCGAGAAAATCGCAAGAGAAGTTCTAAGCGCCTATTATGTAACTGATGTATCTGTGCAAAGGTGCCGGTTGTAAGCAGTCAGTGTGCCCAAGTGGATAGCGTTCGGGCTTTACAATAGGGTGTCACGTTAATTTTTGTAGTACAAGTGTAAATTTTGTGATATTCAAAAAATTTGCACCTACGCTATTTGTTCTTGCTAAATTAGCAACGTCTCGCCGCTACACAGGTTCACCGCCAAACGGGGCCTGCCTATGTGCACGCAGCTTGAAGCGTCGAGGAGCAAAGTCTGTGTATTGCGTGTGTGTATGTGACCGGGGACCACGAAACGGCTTCGTTCTGCCGAAGCCCTCAGTGGTTCACAACCGCACAGCAGTCCACCCACCCCACCGCCGCCCCACACCGAACCCCGGGTTCGGTTCCCAGTGGACCCCCCTCCCCCCCCCCCCCCCTCATACCCAAATGTTTTCGTGGTGGAGTAATTTGGTGTACGCATGTGTAGAGACAGTGTTCGCGCAGAAATGGCCGACATAGTATAACTGAGGCGGCATAAGGGGAACCAGGCCGCATTCGCCGAGTTAGATGGAATACCGCCTTAAAAACCATCCACAAACTGGCTGGCACACCGGATCTCGACATTAATCCGCCGGGCGGATTTGTGCCAGAGACCGACACATCTTCCCGCTCGAGAAGCAGCGCGTTAGACCGCACGGCTAGCCGGGCGGGCAAGGTGTAAAGTAGTTGCTGGTATCTTACCAGCCTGCATGCTTAAGGGATTTCGCTAATCACGACAGGCATACATTTTCAGGAAAACTCTATGCGTTTCTTCGTTTACTTGTCGATGGTTATAAAGATGTTTGTTCTAAAAATTAAATTTGGCCAAAAATAGTAAGCAGTCAAACAACATGAAATTCACCAAAACTTCATGCAAATACACGTGGTTCCTTGAATTAGATTACCTCTTAAATTTTGTATAAATTAAATATATATGGCCAGTGATGGAAAAACATATAGAATAAAAACTATGTTGGAGCGGGAGTCGAACCGTCGCCTCATACTTGTTCGTCTTAAGTAGCTCGAAAGGTAACCACTTTTTTACCTCACTTTGTTCGTTACTGTTCGTTGCATTTGTTCGGGTCGGACGTCCCATGACACTCGTTCGAGTTCATCAATGTCCATTCTCTCAGTTTATTTTACTGCAGAGCGCAACTAGCCTTTTTTTTCGTAATTGTTCGCTGCCTTTGTTCGGGGCGGACGTTCCCGTCCAAGTTCGTAGTTGTTCCATTCACTCAGTTTTTTTAATATAGAGAGCAGCTAACCCTCTGACCGAACACGCTGAGCTACCGTGCCGGCATACGTTCGTCTAACGAAGCTCGAAAGCTAAACACTTGACCTCCACGAACTGTTAAATCTCTGACTGAACTCGATGACTTACCGTGTCGGCTTGACCACCAAGAACTCTAACGCTCAGTACCTACGCACAGAAACATAAGGCACATAACAGACACGTAAAAGTTCTCTTGCGATTTTCTCGGAATTGTCAGAGTAGTCCATCTTCCTACTTGCACATTATGTTGTCTTAATGGATGTACAAAGTTTGAAGTTAATCCGTGATCCCAGCGTCGAGCCCTCCCATTGTGAGTGTCTGAAGAGGCAGTGAGTAAATTCTTCTGAGTATGAACCAGAAAGTTAATATTGGCATTACTTGTACTACTTTCTCGAGGTGTTTCCGACAAGCGGAATGCACGCCAATGACTTGTGTTCTTCTGTTTCTTCTTCTTGTTCTCTGGGCGCAGTCTGTCTGAGTGCGTGTCTTATTTGCTTCTGGTTGTACCCATTTTTACGAAATGTTGTCTCGAGGTGCTGCAGTTCTGCTGGAAGGCTCTCCTGACCTCAAGAAAAATCGGTAGAATCCTGGGGAAACACAACGTGAAATGTGTATTCCGACCCCCTGCAAAACCTGTGACTATACTGGGTTCAGTGAAAGATGACCTAGGCCTTCGAAACCCAGGCGTTTATCAAATTCCCTGTCAGTGCGGAAAATCATACATTGGGGAGGCAGTCCGCACTGTAGAAGAGAGGTGCTGCTAACACAAGCGCCGTACCGAATTACACCAGTCCACTAAATCAGCCGTGGCTGACCATTATATAAAGACTGGTCATACTATGGACTATGAAGAAACAAAAATACTCTGTCAATCCTCCTACTTCTGGGACAGCGTTACAAAAGAGGCCATCGAAACCCAACTACAGAACGATCTAATTAATAAAGACAGCGGCCTCAAACTTGGTCGGGCTTGGAACCCTGCACTCAGCCTGGAGAGAAAGATGCGGTCCCAGAGATCGCCCCCGACGGCGGCAGCAGGGAGACTGCAGACCCCAGTTCAGACCCAGGCGCCGCTTCCCCCACCACCGACAGTAGCCGGCGCGCCGGCCGCACCGAAGATACCGGGAGAGGAACGGTGGAGCGGGTAACGGCTAGTATATATAGAGCGCCGAGAGGAACAGCACAGCATTCATCAGGACTCACCTGAAGATGGCAGCGCGAACGTCTGCCGAAATACTGTGGAGAAATTACGACGCTACCCGGTCGGGTACCCGAGAACTGTTCAAATAACTGTAATGATAGTGTCAGATATAAGAAGAAGTTATAGGTGTACAAAATAGATGCCTTTGATACGTTGAGTTCTGGGAAAAGGAAATTTAAGAAGACTGCATCGGCTAAGAGTACTGGGGAATTAGGAAAATCGGGTTGGAAAGAGGGATGTATAAGGGTAATGAATGCGAACGCAGACAGTGGTAATCCTTGTTGTTGCTTCAGTAGATGTGTCATTACCTGTCTTCTGAAGCTGGTGATGTTATACAGGGTGATTCAAAAAGAATACCACAACTTTAAAAATGTGTATTTAATGAAAGAAACATAATAAAACCTTCTGTTATACATCATTACAAAGAGTATTTAAAAAGGTTTTTTTTCACTCAAAAACAAGTTCAGAGATGTTCAATATGGCCCCCTCCAGACACTCGAGCAATATCAACCCGATACTCCAACTCGTTCCACACTCTCTGTAGCATATCAGGCGTAACTGTTTGGATAGCTGCTGTTATTTCTCGTTTCAAATCATCAATGGTGGCTGGGAGAGGTGGCCAAAACACCATATCCTTAACGTACCCCCATAATAAAAAAATCGCAGGGGGTAAGATCAGGGCTTCTTGGAGGCCAGTGATGAAGAGCTCTGTCACGGGCTGCCTGGCGGCCGATCCATCGCCTCGGGTAGTTGACGTTCAGGTAGTTACGGACAGATAAGTGCCAATGTGGAGGCGCACCATCCTGCTGAAATATGAATTGTTGTGCTTCTTGTTCGAGCTGAGGGAACAGCCAATTCTCTAACATCTCCAGATACTGTAGTCCAGTTACAGTAGCACCTTCGAAGTAAAAGGGACCAAAAACTTTATTGGCTGAAATGGCACAGAAAACGTTCACCTTAGGCGAGTAAACTGTTTATACCAACGTTTAATACACCACCTATCAGGAGGTTTATCACCATACTTCGTTCGAAATGCACGCTGAACAACTGTGGTCGATTCACTTCTGCCGTACTCAATAACACAAAAAGCTTTCTGTCGAGCAGTCACCATCTTAGCATCAACTGACGCTGACGCCTAGTCAACAGCGCCTCAAGCGAACAAATGTACAACTAAATGAAACTTTATAGCTCCCTTAATTCGCCGACAGATAGTGCTTAGCTCTTCCTTTTGTCGTTGCAGTGTTTTAAATTACTAAAGTTGTGGTATTCTTTTTGAATCACCCTGTGTAGTTCTCTAATATAATGTGGGATGTTGTCACAGTCGGGTTCGTGCTACTGAGAAGGACTTCGAGAAAGTAGCTGAACGTCAGAATGAGACAGAAAGTATTTACTATCAAAAATAGTCTGATCACAATTTATTTACTACGGTGACCGGTTTCGCACTACTGTCCTTACTCATTGGTCTGAAGATGACCACAGCAGTGATCGAAACCGGTCACCGTAATAAATAAATTGTGATCAAGACTGTTTTCGATAATACATATTTTTATCACTTTGATCGCTGTTCACTCCCATAATGTATTCAAAAGTAATTGAGACAGAAAGGGATTTTGCGGATTATTCTGCCATGTTGCTCTGAAAAGAGCGTTAAGGTGAAGGGAACATATGAAGGCCAGTGTTCACCGATAATCCAGTAGAGAACGTAGAGGGTACGGAAATCTACGCGCTTGTCAGCTCGCAGCCAGGGTAGCTGCGGATATGACGGTGAAATGTGATCAAAGAGACGAACATCGCAGATATAACGAACACAGGCTTTCGTAACCAGATCCAAGCGCTGTGATCTTTCCTGAGAAATGCCTTGCAGCGTAAAATCGCTGTAAGCAATAACTGGAAGTATAAGTGTTTCTACAACTTTATTTTTCAGGTCAAGAGCGAAGAGCTTCTTATATTTTTGTAGGGCATGGAGAGATACTGATGCCATCTTGCACAATGCAGTTACGTTCTCAGTTCAATGTAGAGTTTCATCTGTTATTACTCCTAGACTCTTTGCTGAAGGCGAGAATTTGGTATTTGTCCAATTTAGTGTTAAAGATGGTAGAGATCGTTGATATTTATGGCTAATGAGTCTAGAATAACCAACCTCTACCGCTTGGGTTTTGGATGGGTTGAGGTTTAATCCTGTATCTTGTGTTCAATTTGAAAGTGTACACAGATCGGTATTGAGATACTCGACAGCTGTCTTTAGGATTATTGTTCTTTCATTTAAATACAGCTGGAGGTGACCAGCGCACTTGCGGCATTTCCAGTAGGACGGAACTGATGACACATCATTTACGTACAATGAAATGAGTACAGGACCCAATACCGAACCCTGGGAGGGTGGGAGGGTGGGGGGAGGGAGGTCGCCTGACGCTACCTACCTCCACTGTGACTTTATACTGCCGAACATGACGCACTGTTGACGAGACGTCAGGTATGAGGAAACGGCGAGATATTTAGGCTGCTAAGTTTGGCAAGTAAAGTATCATGGATGACTGTGTCAAAGGCTTCTGAAGTTTAAGAAGCACATACTAGTTGGCACTTGAGCATCCACGGCAAGTTTCAGGTCATCTGTTAACTATATGCAACGGCTTAAATAGTCCCTGTTTTCAGCCCTCGGGAGAAACATTTGTGGTTGAGGAGTGGTTGAAGATGTCTCTTTTAGTGGGCAGTGGATCAGTAATAAGCTACTTCACTTGGACTGTGATGCCACCGTGTCAGTATATGCTGATCTGATATGCATTATTAGTAACTCATATTGTTTTCCGTATAGTGTTAACACTAGCACTGCGTCACCAGATATTCATAAGCCAAGCTGTAGAAGTGTCTGTGTAACTTGGTGAAACACCCTGTGGTTCCTTCTTGTGAAGTAGAGGGAGTGGGGAATCGACTGTTCGCCTTCGGTTTGTTGACCTTTGGAAGAGGGGACTGCATGGTCACAATCCAGCGACTAGCAGTTCCTCATGTGCATACCCTGCACCCCTCCCCATTTCAACCTGCTACAACCCCAGAACAAAATTTATAGCTTAATCAGAATCTACGGCACTTAGATATGGTACACACATTTAATATTTGTTCATAACTTACTTCATTTAACAATAAACATTAATTTTATACGATTAAAACACTACTCTTCCTGCAGTATGAAAATCATTAGTCGTTGAGGAAAAATGAATAGGGCCTATTTTGAAGGAAGTTTAATGTCATTTAATTTTGTACTGGCACATACTTTCACTAGGGGCCGCTATTTGAGTTATTAAAAAATATAAAAAAATGAAAAAGTGACTTTTAAACCCCTCCATATCCCCCACCCCACCCACACGCTACAACCTTCGGGTCAGGATTTTCAGTATGTTGTTCATGACACTCCCTTAGAATGGTAAAAAAATATGCGACTACACAATTTTCCCCCTCCTGATCGACCTGTTTGGTTGAAACCTGGTAGTCAAGGAAGGCAAGATTTGGTTACGATTGTGGAATAATGTGTGGTGTTTACCCACAGTCATCCTGTAGGTACATCTTAGACGAGTTACGTATTTTAACTGCACCTTCGCAATATATGTAACGACCAATGAGATTCGTTGCAGGTAATCCATCTCAATTTGGGAAGAACATCGATGAGCATATCTGCTACATTAGAAGAAAAAGATGCTTGTTACTCATTAATAAGGTTACCAGTTGCACAACAAGGATTTAAATACGCATCAACAAAAATTTTTGATCAAATTCACAATAGCTTAAAATTATTTATTCTGTACAACTCATGATATGCCATAGACGAATTTTTATTTTAAAACTGGTAACCCGTTAAAAAGTAGTTTTAAGTGTAGTTGCGTGAGTGGGACTGAAAAATAGCATGTTAATTAATGTTAAATTCAGACCAGTCTTCTATTTAGGAACTTGTAAATGGCCAGCATGTAGACAGAAATTGAAACTAGCCATGATACTTATCGTGTAAATCGAATCGTTCCACACAAAATCAACAAAAAAACCGTTCAGTGATGGAACATGTAATCAACT
Organism: Schistocerca gregaria; assembly: GCF_023897955.1. Taxonomy (NCBI): domain Eukaryota; kingdom Metazoa; phylum Arthropoda; class Insecta; order Orthoptera; family Acrididae; genus Schistocerca; species Schistocerca gregaria. The sequence continues at coordinate 885,361,822 of NC_064921.1, read as the reverse complement.
AAGTTACTGTGAAACAGGTCTTACTGTCGAGACGTTTCCACAACTTTATATATGGCGATCCAAACATTTTTAGGGTACAGTCATAGAGGTCACAGTCGATTATAAAACATCTCTGGGACAAAGAACTGGTTGGAAATGAATACTTAGCTTTTTTATTACCTTAAACACCTTCTGGCACCAGATTAATCTCATAGCCACACCAACGAAGGCCACCAGTTTCAAAACAAGCATTACAATTGGGCATGCATGATTCTCTCAGATATCCCTGTAGTCTGTCATGCAATGAGACGGGCACCTAGACCGCTATCGACAAGTTTAACCTCACTTTCTACTACATCTACGACATCTTGTAATTCCATTGTGGAAAACCATAGGAGGGAGTTTCAAGGATCGTGGGTTATTACCTTCACTTCCGTTCCACATGTGCCCATGGGCACTAATGTGACATTGTAATGGTGCACCATCGCGTTGAAACTGAACCCTCTCGTAGTGAACAGAAGATATGAAGTCCAACAACTGTGGCGGTACATCTCGAGTGGACATCACATGATGCGCACCACTGAAGTGCTAACAGCTGTAAGGTCCTGCAAATTAATATTTTGCAATTCAAGCCGACGTGCTGATAAAGAAGGATTTCTGTTGATCTAGGAAGAGCGAGGCACACTATGATCTAACACACTGTTAAGCAAATAAACTATAAATTCATTTATGACTTGACACCCTGAGTGCAGAACTTCAGCTTACAATCGGATTTGAAATAATGTCTTTGGCTCGAAAATTATTACCTAGAGGTCGAACACAACAATTTTCTGCTTTCAATTAAAATTCTCAGTCTGTTTGCAGAACTTGTTAATTGCAGCATTAAATGAATGTACGTAGATGGAGACAATCTGAACGATTAAAGTAGATGACACTCTAGTTTATAGTTTCAAATGGAATGTTTACTTCTTTTGTCACGATGCCTGACGAAAAATTTACACTGACGTCTCTCAGAAAATGTATAGGTGTTGGCTATGTGGATATATATCCTCTAAAAACTAACAAGACGAGCTTGTATGTACTGTGTCCCCATATGAAGTTCTCAGTCAGCCGATTCTCAGAAAAAAGTGCCATTTTTCATTCCCAAATAAGAAACCCCGTTCAACTCTTCCATCCTGTGCGTTCTTTCAGTACCACAGCTATCAAACCCGTCACTGGCTGTCGCTTTTACTGCCTCCATTCCAGCGTCTCCAGTGAGTTTTCTTCATACAATGCAAATTTACCATTTGCGGACGTATTAGGCGTTTTACATAGATGACATCTTTTATGAAGCACTCTAAAACGCACATTAATTTGATGTTTCACAACATATAAATATTCAAGTATTTCTTATATAATCTTAAGTTGACAGTTTTCAGCAGCACTAAATTATTTCTTTTCATAAGTACCAACGTAAAATACAAGAAATTACAAACATTACTTATTACTAAGCTGCAATCTATTGCACCGCTAATCATTTACTTTGTCTGTACCTTTTCCTCATCTTAGGATCCTAGCTGTGCAAGAAATCAGCATGAGTCTTACTTTAATGTGATGAATGTGGGAAGGTTGAAATTTCACGTCACATTATAAAAACGTCATCACTTACTATTTTCCGCATTTTGTAGCTCTCGAGGACATTGGTAATAAATTATGTGCACAGTAATCGACGTCTAAAGTGGGGACAGTCTGTGGGCAGTGGTGAAGAGCAGTCTGGGCTAAGTTCTTTGACGAGCAGAGTCTCGGCCAATGAGAAGTGAGTGCATCCTCGTGGCTTAATGAATAGACAGCGTGCTAATGGGAAGAAGTGAGACGTACGGACTTGCTGGTGGGTCTTATCCGGAACTGGCTGCGTGGCTGTGTGTGCAGCGCTGTGCTGACACGTTCTTGTTACAGGAGGTTGATATGCAAACTTGCCGTGAGATTGCTTTCTGCATACTCTTATTACGGGCTATGGGCTACAGTGAGGTACAGCCTAGTCCTACACAGCTCAGAGTGTTAAGTGCAAAACGAGCCATTATGAGTGGTAGGATTTAACATGCTTTATCTGTGAGATTCAGTCTCAGTTTACGTGGGACAGAACTCGCATTCTCTACTGTATCTCTGAATCGTAGGTGATCGAAGGGTATCACATTCGCATTCGTCCATCTATTCTTGAACACCGGTGTTTTTCCCTGTATTATTAGCTCAATCAACAACGCCCAATGATCCATGCTCCTGCTCGCATTGGTGCTGTTTGTAGGTTTCCGTCCTCTGTTAAAGGCCAGACTGTATCGTTTAGTTGACATGGTTGCGGTTGTTTGTCTTCTTCTCGTGTTGACTGGCGCCACTTGGTTTCGCAAGCGTTGCCTGTCCGCTAGTCTCAGCAGTGGCGTTATCAGTATGTAGTAACTGTGGCACTATCTTTGGAGTGACGTCGATGTTCTTCCGTGTGGTGTGAGTGAGGAGTTCGGTTGGGGACTCCAGAGGAGAGGCATGGGCTGCCGGATGGAAGGGCTGTGGTCACGAGGGTGCACGACCTCGGCGAAACCGGATCCTGCAAGTTTTAAGTTGACTGCATTTCAATTCGAGTAAACAAACCTCCACCACTCTGAAATCTCGCGATTCTCCAGTGGCTTGGGTTCGTGAATATCGTAAGAGATGGGAAAGAGCCACCGTGGTACAACAACCTAGTTAGAAAACTGCTGCGGAAGCAAAGGGAACTTCACAGCAAACATAAACATAGCCAAAGCCTTGCAGACAAACAAAAATTACGCGAAGCGAAATGTAGTTCAAATGGTTCAAATGGCTCTGAGCGCTATGGGACTCAACTTCTGAGATCATTAGTCCCCTAGAACTTAGAACTAGTTAAACCTAACTAACCTAAGGACATCACACACATCCATGCCCGAGGCAGGATTCGAACCTGCGAACGTAGCAGTCGCACGGTTCCCGACTGCGCGCCTAGAACCGCGAGACCACCGCGGCCGGCGCGAAATGTAGTGTGAGGAGGGCTATGAGAGAGGCGTTCAATGAATTCGAAAGTAAAGTTCTGTGTACTGACTTGGCAGAAAATCCTAAGAAATTTTGGTCTTATGTCAAAGCGGTAGGTGGATCAAAACAAAATGTCCAGACACTCTGTGACCAAAATGGTACTGAAACAGAGGATGACAGACTAAAGGCCGAAATACTAAATGTCTTTTTCCAAAGCTGTTTCACAGAGGAAGACTGCACTGTAGTTCCGTCTCTAGATTGTCGCACAGATGAAAAAATGGTAGATATCGAAATAGACGACAGAGGGATAGAGAAACAATTAAAATCGCTCAAAGGAGGAAAGGCCGCTGGATCTGATGGGATACCAGTTCGATTTTACACAGAGTACGCGAAGGAACTTGCCCCCCTTTTTGCAGTGCTGTACCGTAGGTCTCTAGAAGAGCGTAGCGTTCCAAAGGATTGGAAAAGGACACAGGTCATCCCCGTATTGAAGGAGGAACGTTGAACAGATGTGCAGAACTATAGACCTATATCTCTAACGTCGATCAGTTGCAGAATTTTGGAACACGCATTATGTTCGAGTATAATGACTTTTCTGGAGACTAGAAATCTACTCTGTAGAAATCAGCATGGGTTTCGAAAAAGACGGTCGTTTGAAATCCGGCTCGCGGTATTCGTTCTTGAATATTGCTCAGCAGTGTGGGAGCCGTACCAGATAGGGTTGATAGAAGAGATAGAGAAGATCCAACGGAGAGCAGCGCGCTTCGTTACAGGATCATGTAGTAATCGCGAAAGCGTTACGGAGATGATATATAAACTCCAGTGGAAGACTCTGCAGGAGAGGCGCTCAGTAGCTCGGTACGGGCTTTTGTTAAAGTTTCGAGAACATACCTTCACCGAAGAGTCAAGCAGTATATTGCTCCCTCCTACGTATATCTTGCGAAGAGACCATGAGGATAAAATCAGAGAGATTAGAGCCCACACAGAAGCATACCGACAATCCTTCTTTCCACGAACAATACGAGACTGTAATAGAAGGGAGAACCGATAGAGGTACTCAGGGTACCCTCCGCCACACACCGTCAGGTGGCTTGCGGAGTATGGATGCAGATGTAGATGTTGGTGCTCATAGTGTCGCCGAAGGCAAAGAGCAGTGAGTGGAGTGCTTCGGGAAGGCGGATCTGATTAGGTTTCCTGGGCTTCTAATTACTAATTACTACCTACAGCTTGTTGCAATTGTTAAGTTCAACCAGCGGTATTTTCCTGCCTGGTGGCCGCTAACGCCCCAGTTACCTACCCTGGGGGTTAGTGTATGTAAATGCAGTGCCTTGGGGGCGCTGTCCAGTGAGGCGTGTAAGTTTGACAGCTTTCTTGATTGTAGGTTGGTTGGTGATTCTTCTACCTTGGTGGCAGTGATTCCTTTCTTGTTCCGGGCACTCTAAGTACAGTATTCTGCGTGTGGAGTTCAGACCGCCGGTTCTGGCTTTGGCGTATTATTACATCTTTGCATTTGGTTTATTGTACGTCAGGTAGCCTCACCAAGATTATCGTCAGTCACTCGTTAGACTGCCACTAGTCTGAGTCACCATCTTGTGGTGTGAATGCAACACTTGGCTGCCTTTCTCATCGCTCGCGAAAGTGTTTTGTCCTGACCAACTCAGAGGCCGATTCCTGGAGCACAGTCTGTGACTGGCCCTTGTGTTTTTTTATTGTGTTATTATTTTATTATTGTATTACCAAGTTACCGTCATTTGTCTCATATGTTTGGTGATCACTTGCTTGTCCTTTTGAATTAACCTTGTTATTATATTTGCTGTTTTATTGTATGTTGTTAATTTTTTAATAATTGCCTTTCTTGGCGTTAAAGACCTTCAGCCATGAGTGTGGTCACTTGCCTTAAAACTCTATTTGCGACCACTTTGGCTTGTTTACAAAACATTTGCTGTGTCTGTATTTTATATATGTTTGTTAAATTTTTTTAATAATTGCCATCCTTGACGTTTAAGGCCTTCAGCCGTGAAACACTTCTTAATTTATTGCCATTAAGGCCTTCAGCCATGAGTGTTGTTACTTGTCTTAAAACTTTCATTTGGCAATTATATTTTTGCAGCGAGCTTTAAGACCTTGGTCACTTGTCTTTTATATTTTGATAACTGTAATTGTAAGTTGCAGCAAGTTTAATCAGTTCTTAATTTATTACCGTTAAGGCCTTCAGCCGTGAAATAATTATTAAGTTATTGTCATTATTTTAATTTGTTATTGATTTTAAATAAATTGTGTGTGATTAAAAGAAAAGCCAACCAATAGTAACTGTAGAATGTTACTGAATGGAAATATGGAAAATATGTGAGGAGATTAATTAGCCTGAGTCAAGCAATTATATGAAGATCAACAGCAGCTGAACACAATTATTCGAGCGGCTTACTAACATGTTTATTAAAGTGACATTATTCAGGGTGGTGTTGAATGCATTAGCTGGCAGCCAGCCATACATACATAGTTTCTATGAAAACTTGTGGAAGAATTTGGTGGAGTTTGGATGTCGCAATATACAACCAGCGGAAGACGTTGCTTCCCAACATTTTGGCTCATGTTGTGCTTATGAAATAATATGTACGACTCTACCATAACTGATATGGGCACAGAGCTATGGTCATATTTCATCATATTCATTTGTTCAGCTACATGCAAAAGCTTTACTGTATCTGTGTGCAGTAAATAAAAAGTTTATAAAGTCAGTCGCTTGCTATTGTCATTATCAAAGCCTGGTGGGTGAAACAACCTCTTCACGGAGAATATGTGGTAGATGATTGGACAACGAGTGACAATTGAAAGGTGGAGTGGACTGCTAATGCTAGAAAATATAAGAGCGATTGGAGTGGGTCCTTAAGATTGCAATAAGACAACATCATTACTTACACATCGTAACCAAATGTGCTTTGAAAATACCTTTTATGTACTTCAACTAAACCATCAGTCGTTACAAGCTATATTGTCAGCAGCTGGTGATATAAGATTCCATGAACTACATTCATTCCCCCACCAGACCATGTGACGCGAAATTTGAGTTTAGATTTTACGATGTCACCAATAAAATGCTGCAGCAGGTACTAAACAATGCAGCTCCTTCTCTGTCCGGGTATATTCAATACTTAAAGCCTGTAATTCGATAAACAATTCTTGACAATAATTAAAAAGTTCATCATGATATTTTACGGGACAAACGACGGAATAGTCAATACAGCATGCCACAACAATGCATTCAATTATGTGTTACCATTAAACATCTAATACTTGAACGCTCTCGAATTTTGTGTTAACATCTCCAGTACGCAAACTATCACAAACTTTATTCTGTGTGTAACGGACGCATCCGATCGCATGTGACCTATGGCCTGTGGCGCGTAGTACAAATCATCCTGTGCCACCACAATATTTAGGCTGATTGCAGAGCCAACTACGAGGTCCTAGCGTTGTCTGTGTATTACGAGTCAGCACTTGCCGAAAAGCAGCACTCAAAAAACAATAGTTGTTTCAGTAACCCGCCATCGCAGAATTTGCACTGCCTCAGCCTGCTTATCTGTTTGTTGGCCGTAGCTGCCAGTCATGTCAGTCTGGATCACGCTCAAAACTTCAGACCCTGTGCCAGTACCCACTTACCTGTGGACATTGGACCATCGCTAGACACCGTCTTCATCCACTTCTGTTGGTATTGCCGATAACAAAAGCACTAACGCAAGTAAACACTCGCAATTATCTTCGTTTGATGCAGAGGTAGGACTATTGAAACATACAGAGCAGAAGCCTACAGTTGTTGTACAACTGCGCACGCTACTAGACGCTTTCATATCACATCTCCTTACTCATGAAAGGAGATAGATATCACTATTTCTCCAACTTTTAAAAACTTTTTCGAATCTTCAGCTGCATTTCGTACGTTCTAATGCATGGCTTAAATTTGTGAACGATAAATTATTCACAGTGACACTTCATCAAAGCAACATTTGTGAATCTGTGCATGAGTAATGGTGTGATTTCAAAATGATCCTGTTAAGCAATCATAGTTTATTATGAAGCTAAGACATCAACTAACGACATGTAAAAAAAAAATCATATATTTTAGCGAAATCTTCTTTCAAAATCGAGTGAGAAACGTTGCAGTGCGAAAAACTGCACGAAAATAAAAAAGAAAATTTTATTTTTCTTGTGTAATATGCAGTTCATTTATTAAAGAAACCATCTCTTCAAACATGTTTGATATACTCTCATGTACGTAAAAATGCTTTTGCAGTACGGAAATCATAGTTGCAAATACTTGCTATCAGATCCAGCACATATCCGAAACATGTGACGAGTTTACAGGAACCACAGCAGAGAGCAGTTCGCCATAAGGCAGAAACCGTAGTGTGTCATATCAGTACGTCTAGGACGTATTGCTCAAATCTGGCTGACAGCCTTCCCCTACAGTCTTCAAATTGTTGTGTAAGATGTAATGTTTTGCGTACGTCAGTGAGTTATTTCGCAGCCCAGATTTCGTACGAGGTGAGGTGAATTTGTGATTCTTGAGTTTCTCCCGGCGTATTTTATAATCAAAATATCCACGGGTGTACTGCCGGTCTATAGTGTCCAACGGGCACAATATTTCGGCGATCAAACATGTCGCCATCATCAGGTGAACTGACGGACTGAGCTCCTGTGAACGCTCCGGCACGGAGATCCGTACGCTACAGCTGCTCAGGGGGAACTGGGTTCGGTCGCGGCGGCGGCCGATTTAAATATCCTCCGCCCGCGGCGCGCTCCCTCCGCCGGGCAATTTTCCCCGGCATTCTGAAGAAACACCGGGTCGGGACTGTGTTTTGTCCTCCGAATAAAACTCGTGCACTGGTTGGGAGCTGCAAAGATGACCTCGGTTTGAGGAAGGCCGGCGTGTACCAGATTCCGTGTCAATGTGGCAAGTCGTATATTCGTCAGACGATGCGTACCGTCGAGGATCGATGCCGTGAACACCAGAGCCACACTCGACTGATGTATCCGAGCAAGTCGGCGGTCGCTGAACATTGTTTGTCGGAAAATCACGCTATGGAGTATGACCGCACGAGGATTCTGGTACAGACGTCGAGATACTGGGACAGCGTTGTTAGAGAGGCCATCGAAATTCGCACCAATGACGACCTCATAAACCGTGACTGTGGCTATAATCTTAGCAAGGCTTGGGAACCAGCGATTGGGTTAATCAAGAGTAAATCGAGCAAACGCATAGTTGTGACGACCACGGCGGACAGAGCCATCACACCGACGTCATCTCAGACGCCGTCGCAATCTGTTCCACCGCGCTACCGTGGCGCGGGGCGCGGACGGCGGAAGGAGCGCGCCGCGGGCGGAGGGTATTTAAATCGGCCGCCGCCGCGACCGAACCCAGTTCCCCCTGAGCAGCCATAGCGTACGGATCTCCGTGCCGGCACGTTCACAGGAGCTCAGTCCGTCAGTTCACCTGATGATGGCGACATGTTTGATCGCCGAAATATTGTGCCCGTTGGACACTATAGACCGGCAGTACACCCGTGGATATTTTGATGAGGTGAATTTGTTTGTGCAACTGAAGACTAATGGGCGGCCCAGGACCATAAGCCACAAAGAACCTTGGCGGTCGGCCCGAATACACAGGCAGTCAGCAAGTAGTTGGAAATGGGTACATCCCAAAAGGTGGGAATCTCCACGGTTATTGGTTACATGGCGTTTGTGCAACAAATGCACCAGAAATGAGGACTATGAGACAGACTGAAATATTGCTTCTTACAGCCCTTAATCTATAATTAATCACAGTTATATAATAAATCAAATCTCATTGACTGTTATTGGTGCAGGAGATACACCAGAAATGGCGCAGTGTGAGACAGTCTGAAATACTGCTTCTTATAGTCCTTAATCCATATTTAATCACAGTTACATAATAAATTAAATCTCAATACATTGGCGATCTCAGAAAAATGAGTTGCATACACTTCAACAATAATATTTTTAATATCGTGAAAGCTACAGAAAATTATGAACCTTGGAATAAACAAGTTTTAAACACCACATGCAGTTTCAACAAACGATATCTCAGATGACATCATTGTACTACAACTATCATCCCTGGAAGCTACTAATCTGTTTATTTGTGGATTTATCATGTATTTGTATATTTTTCACTACGCAAGTGCCTGTGAGAACATCGTATCCTTCACAATAACGCAGCATTGAATGTAGCATAAATACTTCATATCTAGCCAAACTTGCGTAGCTATTTAATGAATATTTCTACTATTTTGCAAATTCCTTTATTTCAGTGTTGGTTACGACTGATATTAAAAGCCATTGTAATTTAAAAGTGGTCAGTTGCATTTGTTCACTGACACTACCACTGAAAAGAGTACCAAAAGGCGCTTCTATCATGCGAACATAAATGTTCAGACAATATTTCACATTTTTTTGTCATTTAAAGTAGGCACTCTTGCACAAAAATGCTGGCTTAGTTATATATGAACAAACCTTTATCTAAATTTATTGTGAATGGTCTGAGTATGACCGAATGTTTATAACAATTCTTTGTTTAAATATCACAGTAATAGAATAGTTTAGTAAGGAAAGTGGTGAAGCTGGGCCAAAACTATATCTGTAGAACATAAGAACGATGTATTTTTGGTGGGGAGGTTTTCAGCCAATCGAGTAGCAGTCAGTGGCAGAACACTGGTGGAGACAGTGGAGACGGACACATTTCGAATAGGTGCACTCGAAGGGGCGATTTAAGAAACTGTCAGTGAGTTCTTGAAGAAGGCAGGACCGCCTTTGGTAATGTGTGTTATTTAGTTGTTTGTGTGACAGATTTTGGGCAGTGAGTGGCTGCTGAAGTACTTTAACTTTCGAACAGACTAACTATCGCGACATCTCAATGTGCTCCAAGGCAGAACTTTGAACTTTTTCCATTGCATTACTTAATTACCAACAGAGAATCTCTGGTGTAATAATTTTTTAATCACAATAATGTACTCTAAATTATTTTGAACTGGCGGATATTTCGTGCATTGTGATCACGAAATTGACTTAGTTTTCGAGAGTCTGGATGACTATTTAGTCTGGGGATTCTGCTATCACTGTCAAGACGCTCTCAACCCAATTTCGCTGCATTTTATTCGGATAACTTGCTAAACGTATTCTCTGAACATTATTTCGAGCAGTTAGTTCATGAGCCCAAGCGAATAGTAAACGGTTGTGGAAACACACTTGACCTCTTAGCAACAAATAATCTCGCGTTAATAACGAGCATCAAAACGGAGACAGGGATTAGTGAACACAGGGTTGTCGTAGCGAGACTGACTATTGTAACCCCGAAATGCTCCAAAAGTAAACAAAAAATATACCTATTCAAAAAAGAGATAAAAATTCACTTGACGCCTTCCTGACAGACATTCTACACTCCTTCCAAATTAACAATGTAAGTGTAGACCAGATGTAGCATAAATTCAAAGAAATAGCGTAGACAGCAATTGAGAGATTTAAACTAAATAAACTAACAAACGACGGAGATGATGCTCCTTGGTACACAAAATGGGTTAGAACACTGTTGCAGTAACAACTAAATAAACGTGCCAATTTTAAACAGACGCAAAATCCCCAAGATTGGCTATCTTTTACAGAAACACGAAATTTAGCGCGGACTTCAATGCGAGATGCTTATAATAGTTTCCACGACGAAACTTTGTCTCGAAATATGTCAGAAAATCGAAAGATGTTCTGGCCGTATGTGAAATAAGCTAGAGGAAACACACAACCAATCCCTTCTCTGGGCGACAACAATGGAAATACTATCGACGACACTGCTGCCAAAGCAGTGTTACTAAACACAGCCCTCCGAAATTCCTTCACCAATGAAGACGAAGTAAATATTCCAGAATTCGAATCGAGAACAGTTGCCAATGTGAGTAACGTAGAAGTACATATCCTCGGAGTAGTGAAACATCTTAAATCACTTAACAAAAGCAAGTCTTCTGGTCCAGACTGTATACCAGTTAGGTTCTTTTCAGAGTATGCTGATACAATAGCTCCCAACTTAATAATCATATACAGCCGTTCGCTCGACGAAAGATCATTAACCAAACACTGGAAAATTGTACAGATCACGCCAATATTCAAAAAAGGTAGTAGGAGTAATCTACTAAATTACAGGCCCATATAATTAATGTCGATATGAGGCAGTATTTTAGAACATGTATTGTATTCGAACACTGTGCATTACCTCGAAGAGAGCAGTCTATTGACACACAGTCAACAGGGATTTAGAAAACATCGTTCTTGTGAAACACAACTAGCTTTTTATATACACGAAGTGTTGAATGCTATTGACAAGGAATTTCAAATTGATTCTATATTTCTAGATTTCCAGAAGGCTTTTGACACTGAACATCACAAACGGCTTGTAATGAAATTGCATGCTTATGGGATAACGTCTCAGTTATGTGACTGGATTCGTGATTTCCTGTCAGAGAGGTCACAGATAAGGGTAACTGATGGAAAGTCATCGAATAAAACAGAAGAGGTTTATGGCGCTCCACAAGGTAGTGTTATAGGCCATTAGCTGTTCCTCATCTAATAAACGATTTAAGAGACAATCTGAGCAGCCGTCTTAGGTTGTTTGCAGATGACGCTTTCGTTTGTCGACTAGTAAAGTCATCAGAAGATTAAAAAGTGGAAAACAATTTAGAAAAGATACCTGTATGGTATCTCAGTGTCGTAAATAATTTACGTATATCAGAGTGATAAAACTTTACTTGTGTGATATCAAAGACTGCTGTGCTGAAACCTGTTCTGGCTAAAAAAAAATTAAAATCAAATTTCATTTTTTGTTACATGCTCTCGTGTTAGTCGTGGCAATCAATAGTGTTCATATTTTAAAAAATCCACTGCAGGTTTTACGTTTAGCAAACATAGCATAGTGTAACTTCTGTATGTGTAAATAAGAGTAATTTTCAGTGCATTTCAGAGATTAAAATAGAGAAGGACATGTTAAATTTCATAATTAGTTACAGTAATGATACTGTGTTCCATCTCTAACAGGACAGATCAAGGTTATAAGAAAATAGTTTGCAAATTAAAGGTCACACGTCGACAGCAGGAAATCTTTTAGTGTTATGCGTATCCCCACATAATAGGTTGAGGTGCATATAAAATCAAAAACTGCGTGCTGGGGAGACGCGACAGCCTGACTGAAACAACAACCAAAGGCAATCGGTATCCGACAGTGGTCTTAAACGCTCTTATATCCGTCTGACCGCTATCTGGCAGGATTCTGGAGTGCAAACGACGAGTTTGCAACTTGTTTGTAATAAATTGTATCAAAGGATTTTGAGGCCAACAAATCTCCAGAATATAATTGCTTTTATCAGAGCTGCATTGCTTTATTTAGTAGAACCGGAATTCCTCTCCAGAACCTTAGTTCTACGTATTTGCTAAGTCCAGAATCCACACGGTGGCGAATAACGTACGAGCGGCTGAACTGCAGGTAAGGTCAGGTAAGGTTACAGATCGAGAAAGTGCAAAGGCTGACTACACTGCCACCACGCAGGTAAGTCACAAAGAGGAAGTGCCACGCACCCCTGTAGATCTTACCGTTATCGTACCAGACTGTCCAAGGGGTCAAGTCCGTTATAAAAAAAATGGTTCAAGTGGCTCAAAGCACTATGGGACTCAACATCTGAGGTCACCAGTCCCCTAGACTTAGAACTGCCTAAACCTAACTAACCTAAGGACATCACACACACCCATGCCTGAGGCAGGATTCGAACCTGCAACCGAAGCAGCAGCGTGGTTCCGGACTGAAGGGCTTAGAACCGCTCGGTTACAACGGCCTGTTCCAGTACGTTATAAGTTAGGGTTTGTCCTTCCAGAGAGGGGATGCTGCAAAGTAGTACATTGGCTTAGGGAATGTTACAAGATCTACTAAAGAGACTCCATATCCTACGCTTGTCCGTCCTCTTTTAGAATTCTGCCGCGTGGTGCGGATTTCTTACCAGATAGAATTGACGGAGTACATCGAGAAAGTTCACTGAAGGGCAGCACGTTTTGTATTATCGCAAAATAGAGGAAAAATTCTCAGTGAAATGATGCTCTGATGTAATATGCACCAATTACTGAAGTTAGCATGAAACCCTTTTTATTAAGTCTTCATTTATCTTTTATTTAATATTTCTGCTTATTTAATTAATACGCAATTCTAACCGATGCACAGACTATTTGACTGCAGAATCTCAGCTTCAGGTTATCATTTGCAGGGGAACCTACCTGTAGAATAATGCTGTCTCTTGGTAGCTGCGCCACTGGCCTTTTGGCTGAAATGTCCGTGATACGGTTGTATCTCTCAATAAATAAAAAGAGAAGTCTAGCAGTACTTTTCAGCTGTTCACACTAAATCACTTCGCATATTTCTTTATGGAGTTTCATCCCTATCACTAAAGACAAGACCACATTACATGTCAAAAATGTTTATGAATGCTCCTTGCATTCACATTTGATGGATAGCTTGAAATTATATTCCGCCGAAAGGATGACACGAATTAATTGGCACACAAAGTAATTTTTCCTGCAGAAAACCAACAAATCGTCTACAAGGCACATGGAATGACGGATAATCGTTAAGGCGCAGTGGCCTCTTTACGAATTTTCCTTGATACGTCTATCACTGATTCTAATCGTCACTGCTCATATCCTCGTATAATCCCGAGGATAGTTCAAACAATAATAGAGCACATAGTGTAGCGAATACTGAAATCACTGGGCAAGTTACATACTGACTTAGACTTCACTTCAAGAAAAACGAGAAGCCTAATTACGGAGCTTCGTGAGTTTCGTCCTTATATAGACGCACGTTAGAATATTGTGTGGTTTTGGTTATTTGATTATTATTTGAAATTTACCTAGGTCAAATTATGTTTTTTTTTTTTTAAATAGGTATGATAATGACTGTCAGATTTTGTGTATCAAATTACCTGTATGAGCAGTAGCTATTAAAATATACAGAAGAAATTTATGCTTATACTATAGAAATTCCTAACTTTGGGCATTTCATCTATATTGATTAATAAAATTTGGATATTAAAAATTGCGCAGTTATTAATTATGACAGTTACATATATGTTATTGGTGTCGTTGGGTTCATAAAATTTAGCGCATCACTGGTATATTAACGTATTCCAGAAATTTATAGTGGTTTAATCACAATATAAGCTGAGAGTTTGAGCATGTTGAAATCTTTAACTAATTATATCTCTTGATTTAATTAGGTTTCAGCCAAAATAAATGAACAAAAATTGGTCTGCAGTTTACTGATAATCTATTTTCCTGAATCTATGTATTATCTCACTAGATTTTTATGGATGCCTTCTAGATGCAAAACATTGAAATACAATAACATTCTAAATACCTCATTTCCAACGAAACGAATTAATACGAAACGTTCATAACAGTGAATTGCAAAAGCTGAATAGATAGATTTCGCAGGGAAATTAATTTACATTAGTTAGCAAATTCGGTTAATCTGTTCTCAAATAACGGTGTCTATCATCAATATTTTTGGTAATAATAATAGAGAAAAAAGAAAAACACTAGTACAGATCCTAGCCGTTGTAATTTTGAGTTTAAAAGACAAAGGAGATGGTGGGAGCCAAATCTGCTTTGTCACAGGCTGCTGGGCGTCAAAGCAGACGTGGGAAGCCCGACCCTATGTCATTATCAAGCTTCTTTTTTTTCCGACAGAGACGTTCATAGCCAAATTACCTAAGGTAGCAGCAACAACAGGTAGAGTAGCAGTTGGCTGGCTCTTACAGATGCTGCGTGGAAACGCATCTAGTCAGAAGAATATCCCTTAGGTAACGTAGAAAGGGAAACATGATGCTTAACTTCTTTCGTTTATCAGTCATTCAGCCTCTGAAGCGATGGTATTAAATATTCATCACTACAGTTAGTTCTTCTCAGGTCCGCTTATTTTGAAGTGAGATTATTCTCATGAATAATGTCTAGTTGTATAACTTTTTCTTTAATGTCAAATGTGAAGCTGATTTCAATTATTACCAATTCCAAGTAACCGTTTAAGACGTTATTTACAAGTTTATTAGATGGACTTGCCACTTACGTTCCTGTCTGGCATAAAAGCTAACCCTGAAGGAAACGTTAAATCGTCTCCAATGTAAAACTTTTACGCTAACATTTGTGAAGATTCCAATCGAAAGAAGGTCACGTGTAATGAAATATACTTTGTTCTACAATGTAAGTACATAACTCTTTTTGTTTCATCAGTCTTCTGACAGATTAACTGCAGTCTGCCACGAGTTCTTCTCCTGAGACAATAGCCTCATCTCATTCTAGCACCTGTAGAAATCGGTTCCAATCACTTGTTCCAAGTTTTCTAATATCTGACTTTCACTACAAATTTTACCTTCTACAGCTCTGTTAGTTCCCTGACATCTCAACAAACGTCCTATCACCGTTTCCTTTCTTCTAGTCAGTGTTTTCCATGTACTCCTCCTGATTTCTCCTCACCATTTGTCAACTTAATTTTCAGAGTCATTCTGGAACAATATACCTAACACACTTTGAATACGTTCTTTTTGCGGTTTCCCCACACTCCACGATTCGTTTCTGTGCAATACCAATTTTATAACATGTTTTAAACTTTTGCTCTCATATGGCTGAAGAGCGGCGACTTGTATCCGCTGACTGCCCACCCCCAGTCCATACGGGGCGAGGGGAATGAAGTGTACTTAAAGAAGTGTATTAAAAAAAATTAAGGCTGTTGTTTGATACTACGATTCTTTTGTCTGGCAATGCTCGTTTTTACTTTTTTCACTTTATTGTCATTTCATTCTCCTCGCCCCATATGGACTGGGGGTGGGCTGTCAGCGGATACAAGTGGCCGCTCTTCAGCCATATGAGAGCAAAAGTTAAAAACATGTTATAAAATTGGACACAGCGGTTGACGTAATAAACAGGATTTGGTGGCACGAAATTTTTTGGGCACCTAGAAGATATGGATTAAGTAAGCGTAATATAATTAGTAATGATCAAGTTACTTTCCATTAACAAAGTGGAATGCACGGAACGATTGTGATACGATTTTCAAAATGATGACTGCCGTGCTCTATTATTTTGAAAGTAATAATGACCTTATTAATACAAATGTAATAGAATCATTGAATGTGAAATATGTGTGAATTAGGATTTTTTCAATACCTCCATTTAGCTCTAAAGACATAGATCCAGTATCAAAATTTAAAATATATAATATATACAACAACAACAACATTGGTTAAGTAAAAGTTTGACACAGATGAAATGGCAAATTAATGTTTCAGAAATGTTAAAAGACAGAGGAACAGTTGCATAAGTTAAAAAAATACAAAGCTTGTGTGTTGACTGATTAATGGGTGAAATGATGAGTGGGCCTAGACTGCCAGGAAGAAGGTATCATAGGAAACGTAGCAGTTGAGGTAGTGAGTGAGAGGGTGGTTGAGTGGGCAGATGTTTGGAGGACGAATTCGGGAGAATGAAGAGGGCCCGGACCAAGGCTTAGGACGTGGGTGGCGAGGAGTGAAGAGAGCCCTGACTGGGGGAGGTGGGGTGGGTTCTCTTTAGATCTGATAGGGCCGGTTTACATCAGGGTGGATTTCGTGGTCGGGTATGAGAAGGGGATAAAAATTTTGTTGGGAGATGATCTGGAGAGTGTGGAGGCGTAGCGTTGGGGGGAAGTGATGGTAGAAACACCGCAGGGTACCAGGATCAGTGACCAGGAGGGAAACTAGTGGTTGGGCAGTGCCTAAGTTAAAGTTAACGTAGGATATTCGGGTGGTGTTTAAGATGGAAGAGGAGGGAGGGGAATTTTATAGCTTGGTGCAGGATGCGAGTGGTAGAGGGTAAGCGGATTCGAAAGGCTAGGTGGAGTGGAGGATCTGTGGGGAGTGATAAAAAGATGGAGCAGCGGAAGTCCATGTCACATGTACATAACAGAGGATGGGTTGAATCGGGGAGTTATAGGCCCGGAAGTTGTGGAAGGTTGAAATCCTCATGTTTGGCTGGTTAGTAGTTTTAGTAATTTTGGTCTATCGTGGGCTTTCTGTTGAATGGTTAGACGATGGGGCTTCCACGATAGTTGGCGGTCAAGTGTTAGTCCGAGGTATTTTAGTGCGTCGGTTAACTGGACAGGGTGGTTATAATTGATAAGGTAAAAGTTGTGGGCACGGAAGATGCTTTTACTTTTGCTATTCTGATAATTATATCCTCCTTGCTTCGCCCATGATGCGCCTCTTTGGTTGCGGAGTATCAGACATCCTTCGTATTTGAGTTAAGTTTCTCGCTAATCTGCTTTCTGCTGCTCCTCAACACAGGACGTTCCAGAAAGATTCATCCCATTTTACAGGACTATAAGTATTTAGAGAGATGCTTGGGGTGAATTCTGATTTAGCCATCGAAACTAAAAGTTTGCCTTGGCGCCAGCTGTAAGTTGCTGTTTATTGTGGTTGCCGGTAGGAGTCTTTCCAGGAGGAGATGACTTGCTAGTTCGTTCATTGTACAATGTGCGCCGAGTCGAAACAGAAACAACACAGGAACGAAAAGCATTTTCAGTTCTCCATTTCAACACGTACAGTTCAGCAACAATCACCTGTGCGGAGTGATTTTCGTCGAGGTTGAGGCAGTGTACCTCCAATAGAATGGGGGCAATACGGATGATCTGTCATTACACCATTACACCATTGACCTCCAAGGTCGCCTGACGACACTTTCTTGTGGGGGTGGTGGCACTGATAAAGACTCGGCCTATGTGCCCCCCCCCCCCCCCCCTCCAGCAACTTAGTCTGAACTGCGACACAGCATAGCAAAAGTAGCGGAAGCAGTAACTGTAGACGTGCTCGGATAGGTATAGCATCAGCTTGACTACCGTCTGTTTCCAGAGCCTCTGTGCGCACTGAAAACTTATGAAAAGTAAATGAAAACTTTGATCCTAAACATAACTGTAAAAAATACCTAAATGTTGTACGTGCATGCATGTAAAAGATATACCTTTGTACACTCGAATGGCTCTGTTGAATATCGAAAATTTGTAGACCAATGCTCAAGTTAAAATTTACCTCAAGTTTCTGTTCCACTCCTCTAAATCCTAGAAGATATATCCTTGTGAAATCGAATGAATCTGTAAATCAGCCTTTCTTTAATTTACTCTCAGTTCATAGTTTGAGGTTATTAGACTGTTTATTCAACTTAACATGTCCAATAAACATGTTCCCTCGCACAAAGGGTCAGTATTGGAACTTATCAATGGTTTTCTTAATTTTATTCACGTTTCTGAGCCTTTCCATTGCTGTTTCTTCGGTGTATAGTCGCAAACGAACTTCGTCCGTCATGAGACCCTGGAGGCCAGGTATTGCTGACTGGTCGGCGTATTATCGTCTGGCAACGGCATCATTTGGATGTGGAATAGAGTTGCGTAGGATCAGCGCACTGCTCCGTCAGCCGCTGATAGTTCTCCAGAACTTAGCGGCAGCTACGTCTCATTCAGACAGTCTCAACTGGAGTCCAGTCCTCTCGTACTGGATAAGTACCTGGTAGTATCGAGAACTGAACTTGGATCCCGTGTATAGTAGTCAGACACACAGCCCACTCAGCTAAGGAGGCAGACCGCATAAACCAATGGACAGTTGAAATAGAGGTAGCTTACGCTCTGGAGATAGAAACATGTAGCTATCCCTTGGCCATGGTAAATGAAGTAGTTGGCGTGTCACGTGTCTCGCATGTCGTCACATCCTGAACAGGACTGCAATGTAGTTAGGTCTCCAACTACAGCTACACTACTGGCCATTAAAATTGCTACACCAAGAAGAAATGCAGATGATAAACGGGCATTCATTGCACAAATATATTAGACTAGAACTGACATGTGATTACATTATCACGCAATTTGGGTGCATAGATCCTGAGAAATCAGTACTCAGAACAACCACCTCTGACCGTAATAACGGCCTTGATACGCCTGGGCATTGAGTTAAACAGAGCTTGGAAGACGTGTACAGATACAGCTGCCCACACAGCTTCAGCACGATACCACAGTTCATCAAGAGTAGTGACTGGCGTATTGTGACGAGCCAGTTTCTCGGCCACCATTGACCAGACATTTTCAATTGGTGAGAGATCTGGAGAATGTGCTGGCCAGGGCAGCAGCCGAACATTTTCTGTACCCAGAGAGGCCCGTACAGGACCTGCAACATGCGGTCTTGCATTATCCTGCTGAAATGTAGTGTTTCGCAGGGATCGAATGAAGGGCAGAGCCACGGGTCGTAACACATCTGAAATGTAACGTCAACTGTTCAAAGTGCCGTCAATGCGAACAAGAGGTGACCGAGACGTGTAACTAATGGCACCCCATACCATCACGTCGGGTGATATACCAGTTTGGCGATGACGAATACACGCTTCCAATTTGCGTCCATCGCGATGTCGCCAAACACTTAGGCGACCATCATGATGCTGTACACAGAATCTGGATTCATCCAAAAAAATGACGTTTTGCCATTCGTGCACCCAGGTTCATCGTTGAGTACATCATCGCAGGCGCTCCTGTCTGTGATGCAGCGGCAAGCATAACCGCAGCCAAGGTCTCCGAGCTTATAGTCCATGCTGCTGCAAACGTCGTCGAACTGTTCGTGCAGATGGTTGTGTTGCAAACGTCCCCATCTGTTGACTGGGATCGAGACGTGGCTGCATGATCCGTTACAGCCATGCGGATAAGATGCCTGTCTGCTTGACTGCTAGTGATATGAGGCTGTTGGGATCGAGGCAACGCCGGTCAACTGCTGTTTGTGTATGAGAAATCGGTTGGAAACTTTCCTCATGTCAGCACGTTGCAGGTGTCGCCACCGGAGCCAACGTTGTGTGAATGCTCTAGAAAGCTAATCATTTGGATATCACAGCATCTTCTTCCTGTCGGTTAAATTTCGCGTCTGTGGCACGCCATCTTCGTGGTGTAGCAATTGTTAATGGCCAATAATGTACATATCTATACCACACAAGCTATATTACGATATGTTTAGCATATGAACTGTTGCATGTCTTACTCCAATTCTCGGTCCAGTATTTCATGAGGTTTTGTGGTGTTATAGTACTCTACCTGACAGAAAAATTGAAGCCCCCAGACGACATGGTCGGACTTTAACGCGACTTCGAAAATGTACCCACCTTTGACGACCATGTAAGTGATTGGAATTTTAATTCTCTCTGACAGGTAGAACGGCCACGCTAATTTTGTTCATATTTAATGTTGTTATTAGGCCTAGTAGAGTATATAATGGGCGTGAACAGCATCAGATGTTGAGTGATTACTGTGAAGGACACTGATGTGCCATGTACTTGTGTGTGAGAGCGTTATAAGCACATGACAGATTTTTGAAGGGCCCTCATTGAGGGTCTCCATTTGGCCAGCTCATCGATCTGTGGAATGTCCAAATATGTGGGGCATCCAGACGAGACAGTGGCCCAGTGCTGGACAGCGTGATAACATGAGGGCAGACACATACGTCATGAAGGTTCCAGGTATCACGTCCGATCACCTTGAGGAGGATCGGCGTATTGTGCACCAAGCACGTCGTGACCCCTTCACATCTTTATTTGCTGTCCGTGAGCAAGTAATGAACCCACTGCAACATTCTGTGTCATTAGTCGAAGATTAGCAACAGCCCGACTAAGCAACTGCTGACCCGTGCATAGGCTGCCATTAACACCATGGCACGCTACATTGGAGTGAGAAGCAGGAACTGCTGATGAACGGCGTCATATTATGTTCAACAATGAATTGCGGTTCTGCTCCATCGTCGGCGAGAATCGGGGCATCCTGCTGAGAGGTCCCACTTTCTCAATGATTTTCAGAGCCACGAAGGTATTATTCCTGACTTCGTGATGTGAATATCCAGAGGTTGTGGCTTGAGGTCACGGCTGGTTCTTATGGAGGGAACTCTTGGCGGCAGAACGGTACGTCACGGCTATCCTGCATTCCCATGTGCTGCCTCTCACGCAACAGTATCGTGGCGCCATTTTCCAGCATGACAATGCTTTTCCGCATTCGGCATGTGTCTCTATAAAGTGTCTGAATGATGTTGAGGTACTCAAGCGGCCAACAAGATCCTCATATCGCTTCCCAATAGAACATGTGTACGACAAGCTCGGATGTCAATTCCGTGACAGTATCAGTGTCCAGGATATCAGGGTCCAGTTACAGCACTTAGGAGCCAGCTTGACTCAGGAGAGGATGCAGCGGCTTTATGATACCATTCCAGACCGAATTAGTATATGCATCCAAGCCGGAAAGGGTGCAACAAAATAGATTCTAATCTCCTTCATAGAACAGGTTATAACATAACCTAAGCTCCTAGATCCCCCACAAAAACTGAATAAGGAGATCGGGTACTTCCAGATCTGTTCAGCTCATCTGAAAAGCTTCATTAGGTCCTCTATTACTCCTAGAGGGTATGGACCGCAGACTGGCGATCAGCTTTTTCCTTTCTTTAACCTAAGTTTTCACATTATCTAATGTCTTTCTGACGTAACACAACAGTACAACACTTTCTTGGGATGTCATTAGTCTAATGCAACTGAACCGTAAAATTACTATTGGTTCACCAAAGGTTATTAATCTCAATCAGTACACAAAATATAAAGTGGAAGTAGGTGCCAAGGAATAACTGGTGAAATTACACAAATTTTCAGTAACACTCTTTATTCAAATTTGGTGCAAGACTTTACGATATTTTTTTAAAAAAACTAACAATCATTTAAATTGGAAAAAACATACAACAGTTTTTTATGACTAGAAACAATATAAAAAAATCCACTACGGCGTACATTAACAACCTTGCTTGATTATAGCCAAATATACATAAACACCAATTTACGTAAGTTACAGCTTCCAGATCAGGAGGAATTCGTTATGCAACTGACTGGTTCTTACCACGAGGCAAAAGGAATTTTTCTTCTTTCTTAGAGTACCTTTTAGAGGTGAGTCTAGTAATACTAGTTATGGCAGGCGAGAGAATGGATCAGGTCTTAGTGCCTTGCATTTTAAACAGTACAGCCATTGGTGCCGTAGACTTTCACAGACATGGCAGAGGCTAACAGTCGAATAACCCGTAGGTAAGCTGAGAGGAGAAAGAAGCAACCAGCACCACAGATTTACTCTGACCCCCCCCCCCCCCCCTTTCGTCCTCAAAAGGGGACAACGGACCACACTTTCTAATATTACCACCTTCCCGCGGGTGGGCAGACGAGAATGAATGGCGGGAAACCCACAAAATATACGGCTGGCATAATTAACAAGAATAAGTAAATTGAATTGAATTAAACTTCATAAAATCTGTTAACAATCAACACTCAAGTTCTGGAGCGTTACGACACCCAGGACTGAACCAACGCAGCACCTCCAAATGCTGCCAGCCGTCTCAACGGACGCAGGAAGGCGCGCCGGTTTTGAGAACCTCCTCGCCGGTCGACAGCAAACGGCCGAACTACAAATTAGGCCCCTCGCGGACCCACACTCAGGACGAGCAGTTAACGCCCCATATCAAGGAGCCGCTGCTGGCGTCGCTTACGCTGATGCCGCGGTTTGCGTGCTGTCCCACTACCACAGGCAGAGATGTCCTGACTGCCAAATCTCCGAGAGCCCATACACGCACCTCTTAAACCCACGCGAACAGCCCACTTTTCCCCTTTCCCACTAGAGGGAGACACCGATGCCTTCAATTGAGACAAAGGCTCCACCGCCAAAAACGGAGGGCGACTGCTTCACACTAAGCGCTGCGGCGCGCATTTCGAAGCTACCTTTACTACGGCTCAGCAACTAAATGAATAGCTGTTTGTATTGCGCCATACGCTTTTTGATTCTTTTTTTTGTGAAACATCTTCAGTGGCCTGTAATACCAGTTTGTTTATGTATACAACGATTGCTTTCTATAATACACTACGGGCCATTAAAACTGCTACACCACGAAGATGACGTGCTACAGACGCGAAATTTAACCGATAGGAAGAAGATGCTGTGATATGCATATCACACAAGGTTGGCGCCGATGGCGACACCTACAACGTGCTGACATGAGGAAAGTTTCCAACCGATTTCTCATGCACAAACAGCAGTTGGCCGGCGATGCCTGGTGAAACGTTGTTGTCATGCCTCGTGTAAGGAAGAGAAATGCGTACCATCACGTTTCTGACTTTGATAAAGGTCGGATTGTAGCCTATCGCGATTGCGGTTTATCGTATCGCGACACTGCTGCTCACGTTGGTCGAGATCCAATGACTGTTAGCAGAACGTGGAATCGGTGGGTTCAGGAGGGTAATACGGAACGCTGTGCTGGATCCCAACGGCCTCGTATCAGTAGCAGTCGAGATGACAGGCATGTTATCTGCATGAGTGAAACGGATCGTGCAGCCACGTCGCGATCCCTGAGTCAACAGATGGGGACGTTTGCAAGACGACAACCATCTGCACGAACAGTTCGACGACGTTTGCAGCAGCATGGACTATCAGCTCGGAGACCATGGCTGCGGTTATCCCTGACGCTGCATCACAGACAGGACGAACCTGGGTGCACGAAAGGCAAAACGTCATTTTTCCGGATGAATCCAGGTTCTGTTTACAGCATCATGATGGTCACATCCATGTTTGGCGACATCGCGGTAAACGCCCATTGGAAGCGTGAATTCGTCATCGCCATACTGGCGTATCATCCGGCGTGATGGATTGGGGTGCCATTGGTTACACCTCTCGGTCACCTCTTCTTCGTAATGACGGCACTTTGAACAGTGGACGTTACGTTTCAGATGTGTTACGACCTATGGCTCTGCCCTTCATTCGATCCCTGCAAAACCCTACATTTCAGCAGGATAATGCACGACCTTATGTTGCAGGTTCTGTACGGGACTTTATGGATATAGAAAATGTTCGACTGCTGCCATGACCAGCACATTCTCCAGTTCTCTCAGCAATTGAAAATGTCTTTTCAATGGTGGCCGAGTAACTGTCTCGTCACAATACGCCAGTCACTACTCTCGATGAACTGTGGTATCGTGTTGAAACTGCATGGGCAGCAGTACGTGTACACGCCATCCAAGCTCTGTTTGACTCAATGCCCAGGCGTATCAAGGACGTTATTACGGCCAGAGTTGGTTGCTCTGGGTACTGATTTCTCAGGAACTATGCACCCAAATTGGGTGGAAATGTAATCACGTGTCAGTTCTAATATAATGTATTTGTCCAATGAATACCCGTTTATCATCTGCATTTCTTCTTGGTGTAGCAATTTTAATGGCCAGTAGTGTAACTGCAGATTTGTTACTACATTACATACAGTTTTGTTATTCTTTTGTTATTAGGTGAGAAACAACTTTTTGTAGGATGTTTCTTGAGGCTAAATTACTATTTGTTTCTCTCTACGATTTGTGGTCTTATTATCGCAAATTTGCCGTCCTGGTTTGTACCTAGTTGGTTTGCATACCCAGAATATTAGATTTTCCGTTTTTTACGGAAATTTTTCGACGAAACACGTGTCTTCCAATGCCACTGTGTTTAGTTTCGATCGAAGATACTTCACAAATAAAAAGAAGCGATACACGTATGGCGTAATACAAACAGACTTTCTTTTAGTTACATTACACAAATCACCTACCAAGAACTAAGGAACGACGGTATACGTAGCAAACGATGCTGCAACATAATTGATTGAAATCACCTATACCTTCTCATACCAATTACTTTACTCTCACTGGAGGAGGAGGGATGAGATTAATGTTTAACGTCCCGTCGACAACGAGGCCATTAGAGGCTGAGCACATTATGGAAGGACAGAGAAAGAGTTTTTACATAATCTTACGTGCATTCATGAGAAAATTCGATTTACTAAGGAATTAGAGAAAGATTGTTGTCTCCCGTTGCTGGATGTTTTGGTTAAACGGGAGAGTGACGGCTCTCTGAGACATTCTGCCTATCGTAAGCCCACTGTTCAAGTTGTTATCACCCATCCTATACCATGAGTGTGCTTAAAACCCTTATACACAGTGCCCATACAATGTCGGATGCAGATAGTCTGTCTAAACAGCTTGCACATATGAAAGACAGTGCTCAGAGACAATGGATACTCGACCCCGCAAATTATGAGGGCATTCTCAGCTAACATCAAGAACCGGAAAGTGGATAAAGAAGAGAATGTGCCAGCAAACTCCCAAGCTTTTCTTCCCTTTGTTCGTAATATTGCGTTCAAAATAGAAAAAGTTCTCAGTAATTTTCAGGTGATTGTCCCGCAGCCATCTAAGATTTCGGACCTGCTGGGATCAGAACAGGATAATTTGTTATTGGGGAAGGCAGTATTTTACAAAATACCTTGCCAGTGTGGCATGGTCTTTATAGGACAAAAAACACGCACAGTGGGAGAATTTTGCACAGAAGATAAATGTTGTACTCGCCTTCTGCAGCCCAGAAGTCTGCAATTGCGGAACATTGATTCTCTACTGGACATTCAATGGACTATGACAAAACATCAATTTCGGCCACAACAACGCCTTTTTGGTACTCCATTATAAAAGAATCCGTTGAAATACGCATCGCGGAAAATAGAATGAACCGCGGCAGTGGCTAACAGTTGGATAATGCGTGGAATCCCGTCATCTTCGAGATTTGCTCCTGACGATGACGCCAAAACACTCCGATGACTGCGGCGAGCGGTAATGTCGAAGACAGCTGATCCTCGCAGTTCCACCAGTGAGGACGCTGCGGTCGGGCGGCGTGGTCTTTCTGTCACCGGGACTCTGATGTGTCTGCGGCAATTCTCGGGCCGCTATGTAATGCGGAGCGGAGAACATCTTCTTCAATCTTCGATGGCGCACCTGAAGATGACTGGCAGATGTTCAGTCGAAATATTGTGAAGTTTACAACGACCGGCTGCAATCCCAAAATCTCTTCGAACACCATTTCCCTACGTGAAATTTAGTGTGGAAGGTTACGTGACGTGAACTGTAAGAGTATATCCCAAGTGGATTGGTAACCTTGAGCTTTCCATAGATGTCATAATGTCCCGCTGGTTATCTCCGCCACTGGTCACAGACTCATAGCTGACAAGCAAACAGTAAAATCTAGGATGATATTGAGGAATTACAAGTCTTGTGATTTAAAAGAAGGGATACGTGTAATTTTTGTTCGCGTTACGAGAAAACAAATTTTACACTTCAACCTAACGCCACTCGAAAGCCAGTAAGGAAAACAACGCTATGTCTATTCACAGCTCCGAAGACGATATCAAATTAAATATTAATTGCAGTCTTTTCCCTTATGAAATCTTCTTGCATCACTCTCATCAATGTCCGCAGAACTTTTAACATTAAAACGTACAGTACAGTGCACGAATTAGAAGCAACATATGCTGCTGCCGGCCGGCCCCGACTTACGGCTATGACAGGCTCTTCCAAATAGAAGACCATAAAGAACTTCTTTGCCCTCACAAATAATAATTAATTTAGTGCTCGGCTGTTACGTACAACGTTCGTCACATTACTCTTATTAGCATTCTACATCCTTCACATCATAATAGCAAAACTTCATTACTAATTATCTCATTTCCTAACCTAATTCCCTCAGCATCACCCGACTTTATTCGACTACGTTCCATTATCCTCGTTTTGCTTTTGTTGATGTTCATATTATATCCTCCTTTCAAGACACTATCCATTCCGTTCAACTGCTCTTCCAAGTCCTTTGCTGTCTCTGACAGAATTACGATGTCATCGACGAACCTCAACATTTTTATTACTTCTCCATGGATTTTATTACCTACTCCGAATTTTTCTTTTGTTTCCTTCACTGCTTGCTCAATATACAGATTGAATATATTCGCGGAGAGACTGCAACCCTGTCTCAATCCCTTCCCAACCACTGCTTCCCTTTCAAGTCCCTCGACTCTTATAACTGCCATCTGGTTTCTGTACAAATTGTAAATAGCCTTTCGCTCCCTGTATTTTCCCCCTGCTACCTTCAGAATTTGAAAGACAGTATTCCAGTCAACATTGTCAAAAGCTTTCTCTAAGTCTACAAATGCTAGAAACGTACGTTTGCCCTTCCTTAATCTAGCTTCTAAGATAAGTCGTAGAGACAGTATTGCCTCACGTATTCCAACATTTCTACGGAATCCAAACTGATCTTCCCCGAGGTCGGCTTCTACTAGTTTTTCCATTCGTCTGTAAAGAATTTGCGTTAGTATTTTGCAGCTGTGACTAATTAAAGTGATAGTTCGGTAATATTCACATCTGTCAACACCTGCTTTCTTTGGGATTGGAATTATTATATTCTTCTTGAAGTCTGAGGGTATTTCGTCTGTCTCGTACATCTTGCTCACCAGATGGTAGAGTTTTGTCAGGACTGGCTCTCCCAAGGCCGTCAGTAGTTCCAATGGAATGTTGTCTACTCCAGGGGCCTTGTTTCGACTCAGGTCTTTCAGTGCTCTGTCAAACTATTCACGCAGTATCGTATCTCCCATTTCATCTTCACCTACATCCTCTTCCATTTCCATAATATTGTCCTCAAGTACATCGCCCTTGTAGAGACCCTCTATATACTCCTTCCACCTTTCTGCTTTCCCTTCTTTGCTTAGAACTGGGTTTCCATCTGAGCTCTTGATGTTCATACAAGTGGTTCTCTTATCTCCAAAGGTCTATTTTAATTTTCCTGTAGGCAGTATCTATCTTACCCCTAGTGAGATAAGCCTCTACATCCTTACATTTGTCCACTAGCCATCCCTGCTTAGCC
Organism: Schistocerca gregaria; assembly: GCF_023897955.1. Taxonomy (NCBI): domain Eukaryota; kingdom Metazoa; phylum Arthropoda; class Insecta; order Orthoptera; family Acrididae; genus Schistocerca; species Schistocerca gregaria. Next base: position 885,333,975 of record NC_064921.1, on the reverse strand, counting down.
ATTTTGCACTTCCTGTCGATCTCATTTTTAAGAAGGCTGTATTCCTGTTTGCCTGCTTCATTTACTGCATTTTTATATTTTCTCCTTTCATCAATTAAATTCAATATGTCTTCTGTTACCCAAGGATTTATACTAACCTTCATCTTTTTACCTACTTGATCCTCTGCTGCCTTCACTTCTTCATCCCTCAAAGCTACCCATTCTTCTTCTACCGTATTTCTTTCCCCCATTCCTGTCAATTGTTCCCTTATGCTCTCCCTGAAACTCTGTACAAGCTCTGGTTTTTTCAGTTTATCCAGGTCCCATCTCCTTAAATTCCCACCTTTTTGCAGTTTCTTCAGTTTTAATCTACAGTTCATAACCAATAGATTGTGGTCAGAGTCCACACCTGCCCCTGGAAATGTCTTACAATTTAAAACCTGGTTCCTAAATCTCTGTCTTACCATTATATAATCTATCTGAAACCTGTCAGTATCTCCAGGCTTCTTCCATGTATACTAAGTGTTAGCTATGATTAAGTTGTGCTATGTGCAAAATTCTACCAGGCGGCTTCCTCTTTCATTTCTTTGCCCCAGTCCATATTCACCTACTACGTTTCCTTCTCTCCCTTTTCCTACTACCGAATTCCAATCACGCATGACTATTAAATTTTCGTCTCCCATCACTATCTGAATAATTTCTTTTATTTCATCATACATCTCTTCAATTTCTTCGTCATCTGCAGAGCTAGTTGGCATATAAACTTGTACTACTGTAGTAGGCGTGGGCTTCGTATCTATCTTGGCCACAATAATGCGTTCACTATGCTGTTTGTAGTAGCTTACCCGCATTCCTATTTTCCTATTCATTATTAAACCTACTCCTGCATTACCCCTATTTGATTTTGTGTTTATAACCCTGTAGGCACGTTACCAAAAGTCTTGTTCCTCCTGCCACCAAACTTCACTAATTCCCACTATATCTAACTTTAACCTATCCATTTCCCTTTTTTAAAATTTCTAACCTACCTGCCCGATTAAGGGATCTGACATTCCACGCTCCGATCCGTAGAACGCCAGTTTTCTTTCTACTGATAACGACATCCTCTTGAGTAGTCCCCGCCCGGAGATCCTAATGGGGGACTATTTTACCTCCGGAATATTTTACCCAAGAGGATGCCATCATCATTTAATCATACAGTAAAGCTCCATGTCCTCGGGAAAAATTACGGCTGTAGTTTCCCCTTGCTTTCAGCCGTTTGCAGTACCAGCACAGCAAGACCGTTTTGGTTATTGTTACAAGGCCAGATCAGTCAATCATCCAGACTGTCGCCCTTGCGACTATTGAAAAGGCTGCTGCCCCTCTTCAGGAACCACACGTTTGTCTGGCCTCTCAACAGATACCCTTCCGTTGGGGTTGCACCTACGGTATGGCTATCTGTATCGTTGAGGCACGCAACCCTCCCCACCAACGGCAAGGTCCATGGTTCATGGGGGGACGCAAGATCAGCTATGATTTCTATATGTTACATATTAATTATAACGATTTAATTTTGTCTAGTTTGTCGACAGTTATCATAGGCTTCTTTTTAAATATATGTTTCATTATACGGCTTCACTATCAAATCGACAGATTCATTCCAATCCTGCCGCCGGGGTGACAGAGCGGTTCTAGGCGCTGCAGTCTGGGACCGCGCGACCGGTACGGTATCAGGTTCGATTCCTGCCTCGGGCATGGGTGTGTGAGATGCCCTTAGGTTAGTTAGGTTTAAGTAGTTCTAAGTTCTATGGAAGTGATGATCTCAGATGTTAAGTCCCATAGTGCTCAGAGCCATTTGAAACATTTGAACCTTCCATTACAAATTATGTCAGCAAGGATGCTGAGCAACCGAGATGACGTATTTTCTTCATTCAGACACGAACTGAAACACGTTTCGTATTTTATTCTTATGCAGCGATTCCATTCATCTACATCTACATCTACATCTACATGACTACTCTGCAATTCACATTTAAGTGCTTGGCAGAGGGTTCATCGAACCACTATCATACTATCTCCCTACCATTCCACTCCCGAACAGCGCGCGGGAAAAACGAACACCTAAACCTTTCTGTTCTAGCTCTGATTTCTCTTATTTTATTTTGATGATCATTCCTACCTATGTAGGTTGGGCTCAACAAAATATTTTCGCATTCGGAAGAAAAAGTTGGTGACTGAAATTTCGTAAAAAGGTCTCGCCGCGACGAAAAACGTCTATGCTGTAATGACTTCCATCCCAACTCGTGTATCATATCTGCCACACTCTCTCCCCTATAACGCGATAATACAAAACGAGCTGCCCTTCTTTGCACCCTCTCGATGTCCTCCGTCAATCCCACCTGGTAAGGATCCCACACCGCGCAGCAATATTCTAACAGAGGACGAACGAGTGTAGTGTAAGCTGTCTCTATAGTGGACTTGTTGCATCTTCTAAGTGTCCTGCCAATGAAACGCAACCTTTGGCTCGCCTTCCCGACAATATTATCTATGTGGTCCTTCCAACTGAAGTTGTTCGTAATTTTAACACCCAGGTACTTAGTTGAATTGACAGCCTTGAGAATTGTACTATTTATCGAGTAATCGAATTCCAACGGATTTCTTTTGGAACTCATGTGGATCATCTCACACTTTTCGTTATTTAGCGTCAACTGCCACCTGACGCACCATACAGCAATCTTTTCTAAATCGCTTTGCAGCTGATACTGGTCTTCGGATGACCTTACTAGACGGTAAATTACAGCATCATCTGCGAACAGTCCAAGAGAACTGCTCAGATTGTCACCCAGGTCATTTATATAGATCAGGAACAGTAGAGGTCCCAGGACGCTTCCCTGGGGAACACCTGATATCACTTCAGTTTTACTCGATGATTTGCCGTCTATTACTACGAACTGCGACCTTCCTGACAGGAAATCACGAATCCAGTCGCACAACTGAGACGATACCCCATAGCTCCGCAGCTTGATTAGAAGTCGCTTGTGAGGAACGGTGTCAAAAGCTTTCCGGAAATCTAGAAATACGGAATCAACTTGGGATCCCCTGTCGATAGCGGCCATTACTTCGTGCGAATATAGAGCTAGCTGCGTTGCACAAGAGCGATGTTTTCTGAAGCCATGCTGATTGCGTGTCAATAGATCGTTCCCTTCGAGGTGATTCATAATGTTTGAATACAGTATATGCTCCAAAACCCTACTGCAAACCGACGTCAATGATATAGGTCTGTAGTTAAATGGATTACTCCTACTACCCTTCTTGAACACTGGTGCGACCTGCGCAATTTTCCAATCTGTAGGTACAGATCTATCGGTGAGCGAGCGGTTGTATATGAGTGCTAAGTAGGGAGCTATAGTATCAGCGTAATCTGAAAGGAACCTAATCGGTATACAGTCTGGACCTGAAGACTTGCCCGTATCAAGCGATTTGAGTTGCTTCGCAACCCCTAAGGTATCTACTTCTAAGAAACTCATTCAACAAGGTTTAGCTCCATTACATCTCATGCGACCTGCAACTGCCAAAACTTTCATTTCAGTCACGACTCAGGAACCCACAAAACGACTTAACTGAAGTATATACTGATTTCACCGTGTCTACAGTTAAATTTGAAACCGTTTGCGTGCAACGCATTATACGCACTGAGCAGCGCAACCCAATGTCGTCGTGTAAACTAGACTTGACTTGCTGAGGTTGTTGGTCTGTTGGCTGATTTGGGGGAGGTGACTAAACAGCCAGATCATCGGTCCCATCGGATTAGGGAAAGATATGGAAGGAAATCGGCAGTGCTCTTTCAAAGGAACCATCCCGGCATCTGAAGTTGTTGTGAATTTAATTACATAGCTGACATGAGTAAATGCAGGTAAATTATTTTTCAAGAACGTGACTTCAAAGAAAACTAAAATTACGTCAAACATCTGTCAGCGATGATTACGTACATTGTGGCTTGGCTATAGATAAAATTTGATCCAATTGATCTTCATATAGTAGTTGGAGTTATTTACTAATATCTTACCTTACTGCATTTTTCGTGTACCCTCTTCCCACCTTATGTACCTTACACACCATAATTATTGCAAAAATAAAATTGCACAGTAATACACTTCATTATATTTCAGTTTTTTCTGGCTTTTTTAGGCATATTTAGCTTATTTCGTTTTGGATAGCTGGCATCACTCATACTTCTGTCTTGAGCTGCAGGTCAGAATGAATAAACAACCAACAACAAGCTTTTTTTGTATCTTGATTAAGCAACGTCAAAGAGGTAAGTTTAGTTGTAAGTATGCTGGTTTGTATACCTGCCAAATAAACGTAACATAGATCTGAAATCCAACTGCACGCTGGAGCACACTATGTGTCTCCTTCAGGGTACAGGGAGCGCCTACAGGACGCTCTAGTCGCCTGGCTAGACTAGCAGCGTACTCACCTGAGGTGCAGCGTGGGTGCCCGCGTCTGCTGAGTAATGCTGGCAAACGTGCGGTGTTTGTTGACCGGCTGTCAAATGGAGCGGCGGCGCGTGGCTGCGCCATTAGACGCTACTAATGTGCCGTTGTGTGGCGCAAGGCCGCCCTGCGCGCACGCTGCTGCCAGGCGGGGGCTACCTGCACTGTGTAGTTCGTCTTCACAGCGAGTGCCGTTATTTACTTAACCACTGGTTTCCAGTCCAGAGGTAACGACCACTTGGACGACGGAGGTGGAAATTATTGATAGAGAGAAGTGAAAGTTAAAAAAAAGGTTTATTATTATCGTTCATTGATGATTAAGTGACCATATTTTTGTAACACGAAAAAGAAACCAAAGACTAAACAGAATGCGTAATATAGTTTCGTCATAAACAGGGTGAATCACCTAAGATTTGCACAGGAAATAATGCAGAAAAAGAAAGTGCTACTGATGCCAATTAATAGTTGTAATAATACTTAGAAACTGTATTTTTGTGTAAACATACACTTTTAAATTGAACATTAACGTTACAAACTAAAAGTAGGGTAAATTAGAATGTCAGTGGACTTCGTTGCAGGATTCTAGGGGGAGTCATTTACGAGATAACATAATTCGAAAAGTTCACACACCAACACATGCATAATACTTGTTGTGATAGCACACACAAAGGAACAACGCAATTGCATACATTAGTTATGAGGATTCTGACCAGTAACGAGACAGCTGACCATCACGGGTTTTGTTCAAAATGACCACTGGCAGCGGCAATGCACGCTTCCAGTTTAGTATGGAACGACTGCTGCACTTGTACTACCATTTCAGAGGTGACGTCCGAGCAGGCTGTAGTAATACGTCGTAGCATGTTGTCGGGTGTAGTTGATATGTCCTTGTAGACAGCGTGTTTCAGATTTCCCCACAGAAAAAATTCTATAGGCATCAAATCCGGGAAACGGGCTGGCCAAGGCACAAGTCCTCTGCGTCCAATCCAACGATTTTGGAACAATTTGTGAAATCATGCTGTAGTACCCTGTGCACTATGGGCTAGACAGTAATCATGCTGGTACCAGAGGTTCAGTGTTTTGTCTAAGGAAAACGAGTTAATGGTCCACTATCCCACACGACACGTTTACAATCCATGAACGCTGACTTTCTACTTGACGAAGCCAACGGGAATTGTCAGTAGATCAAGAGTGCATATTTCGGTGGTTTACCTCGACATAATTGATAAATGTGGCTTCATCACTAAACTAGATATGTGATACAGTTGAAGTATCCTCTCTTAACGCCCATGTATTGAAGTTAACACGATTATCATAATGGTTTCAATGCAGCACTTGATGGAGAGAGATGTGATACGGATGGAGAATCATAGGACACTCGCCTGATTCATCTACATCTACGTCTACATATATACTCCGCTAGCCACCAAGCGGTGAGGGGCGGAGGGCACAATTCGCGGCAAAAGTCACATTTCCCCCCGTCTGTTCCACTCGCGGATTGGGCGAGGGAAAAACGACTCTCTGAACGCCTCAGTACGAGGTCCAGTTTCCCTTATCTTTGAATAGTGACCAGTGCGTGATCTGGAAGTTGCTCTACATCCTAGGCGAAGATCGGATTTCGGAATTTAGTGAGCAGCCCCTTCCGCTTAGAGCGCCGGCCATCTGCAAGTGTGTCCCACTTCAAACTTTCTATGAGATTTGTAACGCTCTCGCCATGGCTAAATCTACCAGTCACGAATCTTGACGCTCTTTTTTGGACCTTCTCAATCTCTTGAATCAGACCCATCTGGTAAGGGTCCCTTACAGAGGAACAATAAGACTGGACGAACTAACGTTTTGTAAGCTATTTCCTTTGTTGAAGGACTGCATCGCTTCAGGATTCTACCAATACACTGCAATCTAGACTTCACCTTGCCCGTTACTTGTGTAATCTGATCATTCCATTTGAGATCATTTCGAATAGTCACACCCAGATACTTGACGGTTGTTACCGCTTCTTAGACTGGGCATTTATTATGTACTCGTACATTGATGGGGATTTTCGCCTTGTTATACGCAGTAGGTTACACTTACTAATTTTGAGAAATAACTGCCAGTCATTACACCACGCATTTATTTTCTGCAAAATCCTCATTGATTTGTTCACAACTTTCGTGTGATACTACTTTCCTGTAGACTACAGCATCATCAGCAAACAGTCTAATGCCGCTGTCAGTACCATCAACCAGATGGATTATGTAAATCGTAAAAATCAGCGGACCTATTACACTACCCTGGGACACACCTGAAGTTACGCTTGTTTCTGTTGAAGTCACCCCGTTCAGGACGACATACTGCTCCCTGTCTGTCAGAAAACGATCTATCCAACCGCATATGTCATCGGGTAGGCCAATCCCTCGTGCACTTTTGCAGGAGCTAACGTGCAGAGCAACTGTAACAGCAACAAGAACATGAATTTCCCCCTCTTCTGTGGTCACTTGGTTCCTTCTGTTACGTTGTCTATGAGCTACACTACCATTTCCACGTAACTGATTGAAGTGGTTGATAAATAACTGCCGAGATGGTTGACGTCTGTTGGGATGATATCTTTCCGCATTCACCGCACAAGAACGAACTGCGTTCTTCCTACAATCTCCATACACCGTGAGCATGTCGGCTTTTTCTGCATTGGGAAATTTCACTTCCACTCACCACCTACTGCTTGGACTGTCGCACACAGACTGACAAGCAAATCGTAGTGCACTCAAGGAACACATAAGCACACTGTTAGCAAACATAACAATATTCGTTCTAGGCGCTACAGTCTGGAACCGCGCGACCGCTACAGTCGCAGGTTCGAATCCTGCCTCCGTCATGGATGTGTGTGACGTCCTTAGGTTAGTTAGGTTTAAGTAGTTCTAAGTTCTAGGGGACTGATGACCGCAGAAGTTAAGTCCCTTAGTGCTCAGAGCCATTTGGACCATTTTGAACAATATCTGTACCTAGCAACTACATAGATTGAATGCCACAAACATATGTCAGTGTGGAAAGTATTCACAAACAGTGTATCCTACACGATTCGCACTAGACTCCTGGAACAAACACCACTGACATTGCAATTTAGCCTACTTTCAGTTCGTAAATCTCAATAGGCATTGTTCCTTTTAAAAAGTTGTATGCTTGCACAAAAAATACACTTTCAAAGTGATATTCCAATCTATATCAGCTAACAACACGAGCCCCCAACTACCAATCCACTGTGTATACATCTCATATCAAGATTACTTTTCATTTCCGCAATATTTGAGGCGCAAGTTTTACATGATTCATCCTGAATACGAAGGTTTCAAAAGTAATAATAAATAAATAATGTGTAACTTACGTATATAATAGCCCTGAATTCACTCCAAACGAAGAAGCCTCTAGATTTATTAGTGCAGGATCATTTCTCATCCATATTTTGTGAATTAATGGATCTTCTTCAGTAAGTTCACACAACATTTGTTAAAAATTTACACAAATGTGATTAAAGTTCATCTTATTAATCAATATATTTTTCAAAGTTTGCACTGAAAGATTGATCTCGTCACTTGTCCACAAAGCATTCATACAAGAAAACACTATTTTAGTTAGGACTTTAGTTCCAGGCAAACAAAAATGAAGTCCTAATATTTTAAGGAAATTAGTATAATGCACATTGTTCATATTACAATGTAAAATAATTTCTACCTAACAGTGGCTGTGTGAAGGTTTTCCAGTTTTGTTTTTTCTGACATTTCTGGTGATATTAATAATGACAAGTGTTTTAGTTGTAACACCAATATCGATTAGAAATAGATTTATTCTATGTAACTATGTATCTGTGATTATGAAGTGTTTGTTCTTTGTTAGTTAGGGTCATTGATATGTGACAAGAAATTTAAGGTTTGCATATATTGTAAAAGCTAAATGATGTTTAAAAATAATGAAACTTTATAATGTCTGTATGTTCATAAAGAAAAATTTGTATATTGGAAGCTGGTTCATGCTTAGGGAATTTGTCTTGTGAAATGTAAAAGTTGTAGGGAAGCCCCTCCGCAACGGAAGTGGCTTGGCTCGATGTGAAAGATGGTTTTGGCGGTCGATATGGGCGGTTCCTTGGTGGGAATGGTACGCAGTCAGTAGCTACCCATTGTACAATACACATTGAGGGTGCCAAGAGAGGCATTTGGAAGCCGTTTCACCTGGAATTTTGTCTCGGATGTGGATTTGGCTGTTGCATGGTGCTCTTGGCAATAAGGAATGCTTCTGATACGATAAAAATCCGTCGCCAAGAAGAAATTATAAAGAGCATTCAACATGAAGAGCCGTGAGTACAGTTATCCGCCACGTTGCTTGCCGCCACTATTACACCACTGCTCCACCAACGTCAGGCACACATATATGTATTATTGCATGGACCATATAATTTGTGTGAGTGTTTCCAATGATAATCCAAGTGCTATGAAGTGTGACAATAAAGTAATGAGACCGAAGTGGAAAAAAATGTTACTTGCCGTTTCGGTCAAGTTCAGTGTTGTCTCCTTCATAGTATTTCTCTTCTGATTGCACACACATTTTCGAGCGCTTCTGCCCTTGTTGGTAACCTTTGTGGAACTCATCTTCTGTAATATCCTCCAAGACCCTCGTCACAGCTTTTTGGACATCCTGTGTTGTTTGAAAAAGGTGTTCATTGACCGCCGCTTTGACTCTTGGAAACAGAAAAAAGTCGCACGGAGAGATATCTGGTGAATAAGGTGGCTGAAATTTGTTTTGAGGTTACAAATTGCTGTACTGACAGAGCAGTATGGGATGGCGCATTACGAGCCATTTTTGCACAAATCTTTCTCATACCAAGATCTTCAGTTATTATTAGACAAACCATTTCTCGACTGATGTTCAGTTCTTCTGCAATCATTTTCACGGATAACCTTCGATCAGATCATACGTGTTCACGCACCCTGGCCAAGTTGATGTCCGTTCGTGAGGTTGATGGTCGTCCACTGTGGTCTTTTCATCTTCAGCATTATAAATGAAAATATAAACAGTGTAATTGTAGTATTATTTAATTTTATTTGTGGTATTTGTATGTCAGTTAAGTCAGAAATCTTTTCATGCCTAACTTGAGTTCAGTTTTCCCTGCAGTAACATCACAGTAAAGAATCAAGTGATGATAGTAATCGTAACTGTTAATATTATGAGTATGGTACAATCTTGCTTACTATGATTTCTGGTTGGTGCATTAATGGTAACTACTGATACCCACAACTTAAATCGCCCTGTATTCATGTGTATCCAATGAGCTATTCAAAGGGAATCTTAAATGAAAGTCACTTCGGCAACTAATATTCAATTTTCTTAAACATAATGTTTCACATTAATATGCCTAATCAGGCTGGCTTTTACCCCCTGAGTAAAACCTGTTTAGTTTTCTGTTAATTGCAATATCTACAATATTACTATCTGATACCCTATTATCCATTAGACAAACACGTGGTCAAAATTAAAAATCCTCCCAGAGGGTAACACTAGTTTGTGTTAGTGTTATATAGTGCTCACAGTTTAAAAAAGTTCACTGCATGTTATCATTTCACAAATGTAGAACAAAGTACTGCCTTCTTTTAGTGTCACAACTGTAATAAATTTCTTTTGACTCACACTCAAGCATATGTGCTTACAGTTTTCGTTTCTGTTAGTGCCAGTCACATCAAATACCAGTGATTAGCAATTTGCGCAGACTGGCACAGTTCAATTGCGTTCGCAACTGTACTTTTCCAAGCGAAGTCTCTACACAGTTTCAGATGTATGTGTATTTTAGATCCATATCAACAACACTTTGCTTTGGCAGTTGTTAGTTCCTTTACATTTTTCATCAGACTGTTACAAAACAGGAAATTTTGCATTTTTGAGAACTAAATGGGACGTATTGGCGTCCCGTCCTATCTTCAAAATAAGCACTGGACAGAGACTCAATGAAAGGGCTGTCGCGGCTAGTATGGGATGTCTGGTTGCCTTAATTGATGACTGCATACCACCTTGACCTCTGTCCGAATTCGAACCCTTCCGCTACTTAAATTTTAAATAGAAATTATCAGCAGTCACCCTCGTTCTGCAAATGATCTTCTCAAAGAGGGCGAAGAAGCAGACATCGTTTCGAGGCACCCTCTTGCCCTTGGGTTGGGGAACTGCTCCAAACAGGGGAAAGAATCAGCAAGCATCAGCGGAATGATGATGCAGGAAGCAATGGAAACCACTACATTAAAGGCACATGTTGTGCATCTACAGAACACGTGGCCTTTTACTGAGAAAGTATCTTCATGACCTTTCCATTGGCACAAGATTCCAGATTAATCTTCTATTCGATTCAGATGGAGCTGCCTAGAGGGAGATGACAACGAGAAAAGATTGAATAACCATCGAATGGATAACATTCAACGAGGCGGATTATGGAACTCCAGAAGTTCGGAAACTAGAAAATCTGAAAATGGAAATGCAATAGCTCAGGTCAGATGCATAGCGATTTAGTGAAGTGAAATGGAAAGAAGAAAGGAATTTCTGATCAGAGGAGTATAGGGTCATATCAGACCGCAACAGAAAATGGTTTAACTGGAGAAGTATTTGTCATGAATAGGAAGGTAGGGCAGAAAGTCAGTTGCTGTGATCAGCTCCGTGAAAGGATTATTTTCATAAGGCTCGGCAGCAAATCAGTGCCTCAGTAGATCAGGTACACAAACTGACGTCACATGTAGAAGATAAAGACATGGAGAAAGTATAGAGAGACACTAAACGTGAAACACCTATGTTTGTTATGATTATTTGCTTGTTTCATTATCCACTACTGGCTCTCCGGTTTGTTATTGTTTTCCTGTCCTCCTCCCCCGTCTCCCTATGTCATAAACCCCCTTCCTCCCTTCTTTCCCCTTCTATTTTCCTTCCCCTCTCTCTCCCTGCCACTCCCCTTCTTTTTCATTTCCCCATCCTTGCTTCATAATTTTCGCATTCTTTTTGTCTTTCTACTCTTTCTTATTCATTTACCTGAAGATTTGCACATTTTTATTACTATTTTGCTAATGATCATTTTAAGCATTATTTTATTGTTATTTGTATCTTATAAGTCACTTTTCCCACTGTCACTCACATTTCATAATTCATATTACACTCCTGGAAATTGAAATAAGAACACCGTGAATTCATTGTCCCAGGAAGGGGAAACTTTATTGACACATTCCTGGGGTCAGATACATCACATGATCACACTGACAGAACCACAGGCACATAGACACAGGCAACAGAGCATGCACAATGTCGGCACTAGTACAGTGTATATCCACCTTTCGCAGCAATGCAGGCTGCTATTCTCCCATAGAGACGATCGTAGAGATGCTGGATGTAGTCCTGTGGAACGGCTTGCCATGCCATTTCCACCTGGCGCCTCAGTTGGACCAGCGTTCGTGCTGGACGTGCAGACCGCGTGAGACGACGCTTCATCCAGTCCCAAACATGCTCAATGGGGGACAGATCCTAAGATCTTGCTGGCCAGGGTAGTTGACTTACACCTTCTAGAGCACGTTGGGTGGCACGGGATACATGCGGACGTGCATTGTCCTGTTGGAACAGCAAGTTCCCTTGCCGGTCTAGGAATGGTAGAACGATGGGTTCGATGACAGTTTGGATGTACCGTGCACTATTCAGTGTCCCCTCGACGATCACCAGAGGTGTACGGCCAGTGTAGGAGATCGCTCCCCACACCATGATGCCGGGTGTTGGCCCTGTGTGCCTCGGTCGTATGCAGTCCTGATTGTGGCGCTCACCTGCACGGCGCCAAACACGCATACGACCATCATTGGCACCAAGGCAGAAGCGACTCTCATCGCTGAAGACGACACGTCTCCATTCGTCCCTCCATTCACGCCTGTCGCGACACCACTGGAGGCGGGCTGCACGATGTTGGGGCGTGAGCGGAAGACGGCCTAACGGTGTGTGGGACCGTAGCCCAGCTTCATGGAGACGGTTGCGAATGGTCCTCGCCGATACCCCAGGAGCAACAGTGTCCCTAATTTGCTGGGAAGTGGCGGTGCGGTCCCCTACGGCACTGCGTAGGATCCTACGGTCTTGGCGTGCATCCGTGCGTCGCTGCGGTCCGGTCCCAGGTCGACGGGCACATGCACCTTCCGCCGACCACTGGCGACAACATCGATGTACTGTGGAGACCTCACGCCCCACGTGTTGAGCAATTCGGCGGTACGTCCACCCGGCCTCCCGCATGCCCACTATATGTCCTCGCTCAAAGTCCGTCAACTGCACATACGGTTCACGTCCACACTGTCGCGGCATGCTACCAGTGTTAAAGACTGCAATGGAGCTCCGTATGCCACGGCAAACTGGCTGACACTGAAGGCGGCGGTGCACAAATGCTGCGCAGCCAGCGCCATTCGACGGCCAACACCGCGGTTCCTGGTGTGTCCGCTGCGCCGTGCGTGTGATCATTGCTTGTACAGCCCTCTCGCAGTGTCCGGAGCAAGTATGGTGGGTCTGACGCACCGGTGTCAATGTGTTCTTTTTTCCATTTCCAAGAGTGTATTTTCATTTCTTGCTTACTTAATAGGAACTGTTCTTATAGGCTAACTGCTTAACTTCTCGACTTAATATCACTTCTTGCTGTGTGCTTTATTATTTATATTTAATCAGTTTACATAAGTCGCTTAATTCATCTAACTCTCCCTACCAGCGGCGCCATTCGGCCCTTCCTATCAACTTCCACTCTTACTGCACTTGACATCGCGTCCTCCACACCTCAGCACCCATTTCATCGGCTGCAGTATTTGTTTCTTAGTGAGGCACGTGCCTATTAACACCGGCCTATCCACAACGTTTGCTACTGTTACTTGGTGAGTTCATTTGGTTCCCTTATGCTGCGTACTCAGCTTCGAGTGTATTTCGCAGTTTTCCGCTCCAACTTGGTCATTTTTTTATCGTTTCAAGATTTTTATCTTGTGTTTGATGTTTGCGTTTGTGTCTCAGCCATTTGTCCATGGTTTTAATATTGACTAAGGCGATTGCCACAATGACTTTTAATTCTGTCTAATGCGGTCTCCGCTGACTTTTTTACGTATGTTTGCATCCTCGCACCATTGCTTACTATGCCACTTAATGATGTAGATAGGTTCGAGAAACAAAACTTTCATGTAATCATTACTTTGCACGCTTTGCAATTAGTCTGAAGATGCGCTAAGAGAGCGAAACACGGTATTAATCAATAAATATCGCGGCCGAGACAGTCTTCTATATGGAATACAAACTAACCATCGGCAATGTAGTTTCCACGTTATCTAAATCAGTCTGACAATGCTCAGATAGTATTTCAACTTCTTAGCTGTAGAAATCTTTTAATTTGAAGTGGAAGGTGCCGATTTTCTTGACAGTTGTTCGATAACGATCGTAGCAGGTAAACATTTGAGCGTTCAAGACCATAAGAATAGTTGAGTGCTGGTGGGCGTTATGGTGTAGTAACAACACTTGGCTGCTGTCTCCTTGAACGTTTACCTTATTATGCGACCGCGAGGCATCTGAGTTGTTTGCAACAAATGCCAACTGCGATGGACGTACCTTGGGAGCAGTTCGTAGTACACATCTCCTTTGGGTTCCAAGGTGCATCATTGTGGACTCCTGCAGATTCTTAATATGTTTTTGTTAGGACTAAATTAATATCATATTTTAATAGACTTAATATAAAGGCATTGTATGTTATCGCGAGTATAGACATACGACAGGCATGTTTGGAGAAGCTGCTGATAAAATTTAAGCAAAATTGCGTTTACGACCACCGACTGATTTGAATGGGAACATACAGTACCTCTATAGCCTTCTTCGTGGACTCGGTGGTTCAAGTCAACATCTGCTCATCGTGATTTAGATTTAGTATGCCTTCCCTATACGGCTTAAGGTAAATACAAGGATGGTTCCTTTGAAAGGACACGGTCATCTCCAATGACATGACCTCGTTGTCAAAGCGACTTCATGTTGTTGTTGTGGTCTTCAGTCCAGAGACTGGTTTGATGCAGCTCTCCATGCTACTGTGTCCTATGCAAGCTTCTTCATCTTCCAGTACCTACTGCAACCTACATCTTTCTGAATCTGTTTAGTGTATTCATCTCTTGGTCTCCCTCACCGATTTTTACCGTCCAGGCTGTCTTCCCGTACTAAATTGGTGATCACTTGATGTCTCAGAACACGTCCTACCAACCGGTCCCTTCTTCTAGTCAAGTTGTGCCACAAATTTCCCTTCTCCCCAATTCTATTCAATTCCTCCTCATTAGTTATGTGATCTACCCACCTAATCTTCAGCATTCTTCTGTAGCACCACATTTCGAAAGCTTCTATTCTCTTCTTGTCTAAACTATTGATCGTCCACGTTCCACTTCCATACATAGCTACACTCCATACAAATACTTTCAGAAGCGACTTCCTGACACTTAAATCTATACTCGATGTTAACAAATTACTCTTCTTCAGAAACGCTTTCCTTCCCATTGCCAGACTACATTTTATATCCTCTCTACTTCGACCATCATCAGTTATTTTGCTCCCCAAATAGCAAAACTCCTTTACTGCTTTAAGTGTCTCATTTCCTAATCTAATTCCCTCAGCATCACCCGATTTAATCATCTACATTCCATTATCCTCGTTATTCTTTTGTTAATGTTCATCTTATATCCTCCTTTCCACACACTACCCATTCCGTTCAATTGCTCTGTCTCTGACAAAATTACAGTGTCATCGAAGTTTTTATTTCTTCTCCATGGATTTTAATTCCTACTCCGAATTTTTCTTTTGTTTCCTTTATTGTTTGCTCAATATACAGGTTGAATAACATAGAGGATAGGCTACAACCCCGTCTCACTTCCTTCCCAACCACTGCTTCCCCTTCATGAATCTTGACTCTTATAACTGGCATCTGATTTCTATACAAATTCTAAGTAGCCTTTCGCTCCGTGTGTTTTGCCCCTGCCACCTTCAGAATTTTAAAGAGAGTATTCCAGTCAACATTGTCAAAAGGTTTCTCTAAGTCTACAAATGCTAGAAACGTAGGTTGCCTTTCCTTAATCTATTTCTAAGATAAGTCGTAGGGTCAGTATTGCCTCACGTGTTCCAACATTTCTACGGAATCCAAACTGGTCTTCCCCGAGGTCGGCTTCTACTAGTTTTTCCATTTGTCTGTAAAGAATTTGTGTTAGTATTTTGCAGCCGTGGCTTGTTAAACTGATATTTCGGTAATATTCACATCTGCCAACACCTGCTTTCTTTGGGATTGGAATTACTATATTTTTCTTGAAGTCTGAGGGTATTTCGCCTGTCTCATACATCTTGCTCACCATATGGTAGATTTTTGTCAGGGTTGGCTCTCCCAAGGCTATCAATAGTTCTAATGGAATGTTGTCTACTCCCGGGGCCTTGTTTCGACTTAGGTCTTTCAGTGCTGTGTCAAACGCTTCAAGCAGTATCATATTTCCCACTTCATCTTTATCTACATCTTCTTCCATTTCCATAATATTGTCCTCAAGAATATCGCCCTTATATAGACCCTCTATATACTACTTCCACCATCCTGCTTTCCCTTCTTTGCTTAGAAATCTTCATACCTTGTCCTCTGAATATGGCGAATAACACACGTCAAAACGATCCTTCTTGAGACAGTATAAATGTTACGAGCTACATCCACCATTTAACCACCTGCGTTATCAATAGCCGAATGTCACAAATGTTAGATGGTTTCCTACTGCTTAAACAACACTCTTTATTACCGGTACCTTCAAATGTGCATCAATCAATACATCACGACAAGAAAAATACTAGAACCTCAAATAAACAAATGACAACTGATAAATACACTTAATACAAGGGCTATTCGGAAATTAAGGTCCGTTCTGGCGCGAAATGGAAACGACAGTGAAAATCTGATGAAGCTCTGCACATATGTGTTGGGCGCTGTCTCTAGTATGCCCGTCGATCGTGTCACGTCGCTCTGTTCAGTTCTGAGTGAAAAGTGAGCACATAAAGATGCGTAGAAGATGAGGTCTCCGTCCAAGTACGGGTGCAGCCCACATAACGTTAACTATCATGTATTTCCTTATTCCACCACACAACCCGGACGTGTCTCTTCCTGATTTTCTTCTCTGTTCACATGAACCGCTGACTATGAAGGCAGCATTTTGGCACAGACAACGAGCTACATCTACATCTACATATACACTCCGCTAGCCACCAAGCAGTGTGTGTGGCGAAGGGCACAATTTGCGCCAATGTCATATCTCCCGCCCCCCTCTGTTCCACTCGCGGATCGCGCGAGGGAAAAACGATTGTCTGAACGCCTCAGTACGAGCTCTAATTTCCCTTATCTTTGAATGGTAATCATTGCGTGATTTGAAAGTTGATGGTAATAATATATGCTCTACATCCCCGGCGAAGACTGGATTTCGGAATTTAAAGAGCAGCCCCTTCTGTTTAGCGCGTCGTCTATCTGCAAGTGTGTCCCACTTCAAACTTTCTGTGAGACTTGTAACGCTCTTGCGATGGCTAAATGTACCAGTCACGAATCTTGCCGCTCTTCTTTGGACCTTCTCAGTTTATTGAATAAGAACCAACTGGTAAGGGTCGCATACAGACGAACAATACTCTAAAACTGGACGAACTAACGCACTGTAAGCAATTTCCTTTGTTGAAGGACTGCATCGGTTCAGGATTCTACCAATAAACCGCAATCTAGAGTTCGCCTTGCCCGTTACTTGCGTAATATGATCATTCCATTTGAGAGCATTTCGAATAGTCACACCCAGATACTTGACAGATGTTACCGCTTCCAAAGACTGGGCTTTTATTTTGTACTCTTACATTAATGGGGATTTTCGTCTTGTTATACACAGTAGTTTATTCAGAGATAACTGCCAGTCATTACACCACGCATTTATTTTCTGCAAATCCTCACTGATTCGTTCACAACTTTCGTGTGATACTACTTTCCTGTGGACTACAGCACCAGCGGCAAACAGTCTAATGCCACGGTCAATACCATGAACTAGATCGTTTATGTAAATCGTAAAAAGCAGTGGTTCTATTAAGCTGCCATGGGGCACACCTGAAGTTACACTTGTTTTGTTAACAGATCGTTCAAGTACATCGTAAAAAGCAGTGGACGTATTAAGCTGCCCTGGGGCACACATGAAGTTTCGCTTGTTTCTGTTGAAGTCACCCCATTCAGGACGACATACTGCTATCTGTCTGTTAGAAAACTTTCTATCCAACTGCATATGTCATGGGATAGACCGTAAGCGCGAACTTTTTGGAGCAAGCGACAGTGCGGAACTGAGTCGAACGTCTTTCTAAAGTCGAGAAATTTGGCGTCAACCTGGGAGCCTGTTCTATATCAAGCACAAAGAGGGCCAGCTGTGTCTTGCATGACCGCTGTTTCCTAAAACCGTGCTGGTTTCTGCAGATGAGCTTCTCAGTGTCTAGATAGGTCATTATGTCTGAACGCGAAATATGTTCCATGATTCTACAACAAATCGATGTCAGTGAAATTGGCAGGTAATTATATGCATCCGATTTTCTACCCTTTTTATAGATTGCTATGACTTGGATCTCCTTCCAACTTTCCGCTGTTCCAATGATCTCTGAGCAACGTAGAGAATTGGCGAAAAGCACAGTCGCTATTGGAAAGTTGGTGCTACGCTACGACAGATGTCTAAATCGGGGCGCCTACTATGCAGAGAAGTAGCTGGGAGGTGTGACTAACTGTTGCAAATAAAACATTTTTGATTTTCACAGTGGTTCCCATTACACGACGAATCAGACTTTATTTTTCGAATAGACCTCGCAGCAACTACGTGACAACACGGCAAACGAAAGCGCCACGAAGTTATGCACCAAACTATTTTATTTTTTTAGGTAAAACTTGTCAGCAATGATAGATTACGTAGATCATAACTCCACCCGCCATATGGGACCACTGAATTAGCAATCTACTTACTGGTCGGCCATCGTAGAAGATATTTAGCAGTGAAAATCGAATCACAATAATAAATAATTGTACGCTTATGAATGCGAATGCTTCAACGCGTGGATCACAAGCAGGAGGCGCGAAACCTCACAACCACCTATCCTGGGCGGGTGCTGGCCGATGCCCGTCGCCTGCTGCATCTGAACCAGCAATCATTCTGATCAGGACACGCAGCCGCGAGCTCTTTTACGGAACTGTTTTTGGATGGATTTACTGTTACTGGCTGGTTATAAAGGGAAGCAAAATATCTTTGTGGTCCCACCGGAGTGGAGTGGTGCTTTTAGCAGACTAAATGTGGTTTAAGAAATGAAGAAAGTAACAGTTTCGAGCTATCGACTAATTTCAATATGATCGGCCCCTCCCATCGACACGTCTGTGTGTCTCGGTTCATTTAAGTGGGTTGGAGTTGTCTGGTGGGTTGGGTCTTGCACATTGTCTAAAGACCTCATGATTGATTCTCACGTGAGCCGCAAATTTTTACACGCCCCAAAAGACGCTCCGTTCCTATGGAAAAGCCAAGTGAAGAACGCGGGGCTTGACTGTTATTCGGAATCCCATTTAACGCTTTGTGACGATGTGGTTTTATTTGAAGCCACCCATGATATTTTGATTTTGTGGCAAGAGCACAGTGGCTGCATGCGTAACCACGCTTCTGGACATAGATGGTGCTGCCATCTAGCGATGAAAATTTGAACTACGTCAATATTTCTCACGTGGTTGCAGTTAGCGATTCAAGTATAAGTGCCATTATTGTTTGTGATGTGCTGATTCTCTTTTTCTTGATTTGTGATTGAATTTGTCTTTGAAATGTAAGTTTCACTCATGGAACAAATTCATAATACTTTCTTATATAAGTACATGCTCTATGTATTGCAACAATAATGAAAATCATGTACTTTTTCCACATTTACTCTAGTGGTTTCTCGCGGTTCTAGACGCACAGTCCGGAACCGTGCGACTGCTACGGTCTCAGGTTCGAATCCTGCCTCGGGCATGGATGTGTGTGATGTCCTTAGGTTAGTTAGGTTTAAGTAGTTCTAAGTTCTAGGGGACTAATGACCACAGCAGTTGAGTCCCATAGTGCTCAGAGCCATTTTTTTTTTCTAGTGGTTTCGTTAGAAACCACTGCGGCTGCAGGGGTAGTATTAGAAGCTTATTATTTTTTTTTTATTTCAGTTTCGCGAAATGTTTTCTCGCAAATTAAAGGATGAAGAAGATCCTTCTGATGTGGACTCTGAGACTGACAGTACCAGTGATAATGAAAGTGATATTGTGGCTGAAGACAGTGATCTTGATTCACAAGTGCCAAGACCAGTGACATCTAATGTTGTTTCTGAAAGTGAAAGTGATAATCGCTCTGAGAATGACAGTGATTACAGCTTCACTTCTGAAGATAACATGCCACTAGTAAGGTCCGTAAATTTTACATGGGCAAGGGATGACAGTACAATGTATTCTGTCGATTCTTTAGAGGAAGTTGGTGTCAAAGGAAAACTGAATGTGAAGGTATGCTACCAGTTGATTTCTTTTTATATCTATTTGCGGACAATATGCTGGAACACACAGTATTCCAGACTAATCTTTATGTGACTCAGAAAGGTAAGAATTACAGACCTCTTTGAAAAGATCAACTCAAGGTGTTTTCGGTTATTCTAATTGGTATCAAACAACCTTGCACATATCACGATTGATGGTCATCACACAATGAACTCAGAGATCATTACATCATTGCGAAGAGGAGAAAGTGACTGGTCAGTTCGCTGTGATGGGATTGCATGCATGAAATGGAAATATAAAAGTGTTGTTTCGTTACTATCAACCTGTAACTTTGAAAGGAGTCGGTAGGAAAGAAAACGATGGCACAATTACAAAAATACCTCGCCCACCGATAGTGAAATCTTATAATTCGAACATGGGACGTGTAGATAAAGCAGAATACTTTCCATGCAATTGACAGGTAATCTAGACTCTGGTGGCTCAGACTGTTTTGGTATATGACTGATATTTCTATTGGAAATGCATTTTTATTGTTTCGACTAACGAAGCCGAATGAAAAGAAAAAGCTAAAGGAATTTCGGCGGTGTATTGTAGCTGGCCTTGTAGGATCCAGTGTTTTCAAAGACAGTCCTGGTCGCCCAAGCGCATCATCTGAACCATGCGCCAAAAAGTGTAAAACTGTTGTTCTGCTGGGAAAACGCACAACAGAATCAAAACATCTGCCAGTACAAAGCACATCGAGGCAATGTGTACACTGCAGCACACAAGGTAATCCACATAGAAGCAGATAGACATGTTCTTCCTACCAAGTCGCTTTGTGTTTATCAGCAGAAAGGCACTGTTTTGTGCCCTACCAAGGAAAGTAATGAATTTTATGGTGGTGGTCTCATTTGAAACTGTTGTGGTTGGCAGGAGAGCCAACACCGTGTTACTAGAGGAGGCCGAAGTGCACGTGTTTTAGCTCACGCAGGCTGGCGTGAGGTCTGGAACAGGACAAGGAAATTAGAATTTAGAAAAACGGACGTAGCTGGTGTAATACTTAACTTTAATCCATTAATGATGAACGTCGGTTTTCACAGTACATGATTTACAATATCAATAGTAACTGATAAGGTGCCTTGCTAGGTCGTAGCAAATGACGTAGCTGAAGGCAAATGAGAACGTAAGTAGGCAGTGAACCATCGCTAGCAAAGTCGGCTGTACAACTGGGGCGAGTGCTAGGACGTCTCTCTAGACCTGCCGTGTGGCGGCGCTCGGTCTGCAATCACTGATAGTGGCGACACGTGGGTCCGAAGTATACTACCGTACCGCGGCCGATTTAAAGGCTACCACCTAGCAAGTGTGATGTCTGGCGGTGACACCACAGAAACGACACTGTATCTGCTGAAATACTACACGAAAAAATTATTTTCACATTTTCCCATAATATTGTATGAGTTATATCCTAATAAAAGAAAAAAGTTTAAAATGGTTTTATTTATCTTGCATCTGAAAGGGTTAAAGATGTTGTCTCCCAGTTTAGATTACACCATTACCGAGGCAGATATCGCTGAAAATGAAAACTTCTACACATGAAAATTAGTCTTGTGTTATTATTGAAAAATAAGAAATTAAAAAAAAAAGATCTCTTCGCAAACAGACGGGTCGTGAAATTCGTTTTGTGTTATAAAACTGTCTGTTTCTTTTCCTAGCATCCAGATTCTTTCATGGTTACAGAACAAGACAATGAATGACCTCATTAATTCATCATAGAAGTTGTGATTCTTCAGTATTATTAAAATTACATATGCTTTTTTTCGTTCTGATGACAAAACAATAGTGAGAAGTGTACAGAAATACAGCCAAAAAGGATAAAAGCATAACACAAACCATTGAGTCTTGTGTTTGTTGATCAGTGTTGGGCAAGATGGTCAGAGTAAATACAGTAAGTAAGCTTATCTTTCTAGCAAAACTTGTTTCTTTGAGTTATCATTTCAAATAACTGCATGTGTCAGTAGTAGGAACCAATACCCTATCACATGATTATCATTAATCTGTACTTCTCTATAAAGACAAGTCGTTCCTCAACGTTGTAATCAAATGTCATGAAAAGTACTTGACCAATTTACGTCAAATTTTTATGTGATACGCTAATGAACAATCAACGGACAAGGGCTATATTTTAAAGGGAAATAGGCTGTGTCTTTAACATGTATCTTATATAAATATCTATGTAATATGTAAAATATAATAGTTGTTTCCAAAAATTTCGAATAGTTCTGAATTGATTTACTTCAAATTTTACACGATACTCTTATGAACATTTTGGCAGATACAGATATATTTGTTTTAATTTATATACCACTATGTATGTAGTAGATAAAGAGAAAACTAATAGATAAAGAGGAAACTTTGTCACTAAAAAAATCTCGAAAAGTTCTTGACCCATTTGCATCAAATTTTTATGTGATCCCCTAGTAAATTTTTGGACAGACATAGGCTACATATTCTTCACATCTATAATTTATACCAATGTATGCAATATATAAGAGGAAAGCATTCTTGATCGATTAATGCTACATATTCTTTATATTTATAACTTTTAACAATGTATGTAATAAGGGCAAAGATTTCTTGATATATTCCTCATATTTATAATTTATAGCTGTGTATGTTATATATAAGAACGCAGAGTTCTTGACTGATGTAGTCTACATATTTTTGATATTTATAACTTATAACGATTTTTATAATACATAAGAGGACAGAGTTGTTCACTGATTTAGTTCAAATTTATCATAATACTCTATTAGTGTTTACATATTTTTTATATTTATAATTAATATAAATGTATGTAGTCTATATGGAGGAAGAGTTCTTGATCAATATAGTTATGTAATATATAAGGGAGGAGAGTTCCTGACCGATTTAGTTCAAATTTATCACGATATTCTACTAAAGCTTGGCATATTTTTCATATTTATAACAGAGTATGTAATGTATGAGGTAGAGTTCCTCATTGATCAAATTTTTCACGAAACTCTACTAAATCTTTAGACGATGCCGTACTCTTTACATATTCTTTCTATTTATAATTTACAACAATGTCTATAATATATGTGGGAAGAGTTCTTGACCAATTTAGTTGTAATTTTTCACAATTCTCTACTAAATCTTAAGATGGACAGATGTGAAAATTACCGAACAATCAGTTTAATGAGTCACGTACACAAAATACTAACGAGAATTCTTTACAGACGAATGGAGAAACTGGTAGAAGCCAACATCCGGGAAGATCGGTTTGGATTCCATAGAAATATTGGAACACGTGAAGCAATACTGACCCTACGACTTATCTTAGAAGCTAGATTAAGGAAAGGCAAACCTATATGTCCAGCACTTGTAGACTTAGAGAAAAGTTTTGACAATGTTGACTAGAATACTCTTTTTCAAATTTTGAAGGTGGCAGGGGTAAAATACAGGGAGCGAAAAGCTATTTACAATTTGTACAGAAATCAGATAGCAGTTGTAAGAGTCGAGGGACACGAAAGGGAACCAGTGGTTGGGAGGGAAGTGAAACAGGATTGTAGCCTCTCCCCGATGTTATTCAATCTGCATATTGAGCAAGCAGTAAAGGAAACAAAAGAAAAATTCGGAGTAGGAATTAAAATCCATGGAGAAGAAATAAAAACTTTGAGGTTCGCCGATGACATTGTAATTCAGTCAGAGACAGCAAAGGACTTGTAAGAGCAATTGAACGGAATGAACAGTGTCTTGAAATGAGGATATAAGATGAACATCAACAAAAGCAAAACGAGGATAATGGAATGTAGTCGAATTAAATCAGGTGATGCCGAGGGTATTAGATTAGGAAATGAGACGATTCAAGTAGTAAATGAGTTTTGCTATTTGTGGAGCAAACTAACTGATTATGGTCGAAGTAGAAATGGTTCAAAAGGCTCTGAGCACTATGGCACTTAACATCTGAGATAATCAGTCTCCTAGAACTTAGAACTACTTATACCTAACTAACCTACGGACATCACACACATCCATGCCCGAGGCAGGATTCGAACCTCCGACTGTAGCGGTCGCACGGTTCCAGACGGAAGCGCCTAGAACCGCTCGGCCACACCAGCAGGCGGTCGAAGTAGAGAGGATACAAAATGTAGACTGGCAATGACTAGGAAAGCGTTTCTGAAGAAGAGAAATTTGTTAACATCGAGTACAGATTTAACAGTCAGGATGTCGTTTCTGAAAGTATTTGTATGGAGTGTTGCCATGTATGGAAGTGAAACTTGGATGATAAATGATTTGGACAAGAAGAGAATAGAAGCTTTCGAAATTTGGTGCTACAGAATAATGCTGAAGATTAGATGGGTAGATCACATAACTAATGAGGAGGTATTGAATACAATTGGGGAGAAGAGGAGTTTGTGGCACAACTTGTTTAGAAGAAGGGATCAGTTGGTAGGACATGTTCTGAGGCATCAAGGGATCACCAATTTAGTAATGGAGGGCAGCATGGAGGGCAAAAATCGAACAGGGAGACCAAGAGATGAATATACTAAGCAGATTCAGAAGGATGTAGGTTGTAGCAGGTACTGGGAGATGAAGAAGCTTGCACATGATAGAGTAGCATGGAGAGCTGCTTCAAACCAGTCCCAGGACTGAAGACCACAACTTGTCCTGGGGCCAAAATTCGCATAGAAAGCAAAATGGCATCATTTTTTGTCCTGGGGCGAAAAAACGCATAAAAAGCAAAATGGCATGGGTTTCTAATCATTTTAAGTATGCTGCCTTTCGGTTTCCTCCACAAGTTTAAATAGAGAAACATGTTCCGCAATAGATCAGAATATCTCGGGGGACACGTTCATTATGTGTTGCGCAATGCGTGCCTTCAACTCAGTTACGTTGGTAATTGGGGCACTGAATACATCTTTCAGATAACCTTACAATCATGAGTAACACGGATTAAGGTCGCATGATCTGGACGGCCGGGCTGTAGGGAAATGGCGGCTGATAATTCTAGCACTTCCGAAACGCCTTTGCAGCAGCCGCTTCACTGACTGTGCAGTGCGCGTATGAACACCATCTTGTACACATCCATGCGTTGAAGGGTTATAATGGCGTTGGTGCGCTGAATACACTCGCAGCGTTTACCAGTGACGACATAGGAACAAGATGCCCAGGACTTACGTCCTCGAAAAAACGCGGCCGTACTAAAAACGATGCCGTCAAACCGCACCGCTCAGTCACCTTTGCGAAATGATGTGGTAGCGGTTGATGCACGTACGAATTTTCTGTTGCCAATATTTCACAATTCTGCCTAGTGGAGATGGAAATACACTTCGTCTGTCCACAGAATATTCCGTGGTCATTCATTGTCCACTTCCACTCACGCCATAGAAATTGCAGTGCAAACGTTAGTCTTGCTGGCAGATCAGCAGGAAGCAACTCCTGAACATGGATGATTTTGTATGGATAACAATGCAGGATGTTTCGTACGATTTTATGCACCGTGTTCGCAGGCATATCAACATTCGGGCAATTCCTCGTGCCCTACATGTTTGTGCACAACCGCTCTACCCCTCCTGCACGCTGTGGCCAAATCTTGAACAGATCTCGGATCAACTGCTTTCCGCCTTCTGTCACATTGCACTTAAAAAGAACCTGTCTTTTCGAATTGTGTAATCAATTTCTCTAGACCCTTGACAGGCATCGGACCAATACCTTTTTTCATTCCCTTGACTGTGCAGGACTTCTGCAAAGATACTGACGCAGTCACCGTTCTTGTGAAAGAGCTTTACCAGCAACGCGCGATATTTTATGGAGACAATCACGTTAGGCATCTCGTACATAAACTAAGGAACAGTCGTGTACCTCGCATCTGCTGGTGTGCATGTTCTAACGCTTACAGCGCTATCTACTGCTCAAATTTTCGGTAATTTTTTCTTGACATTTCCCCCTGAGTTAACATTATGCTCTTCTGAGCAGTGGTTCTCTTCCTACATCATTTTGAAACTGGAACTTTAATTATGGACCCCTGTGCTTAACATTCAATAGCTGTGGTGCTGAGTTATACACAATGAGAGTAATTTTCTTGGCAGTGACAAAGGTCTTAAATGCTGATACAGTCTCATAAGACACTGACACGCAGTAACTGCTTAGTAGCGCCATGCGATGTATTTTGCTCACTGCGCTCTTTCGTACGTCGGCTGATTTTAGTTAGATTCACCGAATGCGGAACGAAGCCATTTTTTGTTTTTTAAAAGAGAGGTTTTTTTTTGTAGTCCCTCATTTCTAATTTCCTATTCAACTAATGCCTTCGGGACCCTGTACCTATACCCGATGCCAGTGTTCTGGTATGGTGATACCTTTTTCTCGGATGTGGCTTATGACATGTCTGAGTTGGTCTAATTCCTCATGAATTTTTTTTAACCTGAGTTTGATCATTTCCATAAGCGGCTCCATATTGAACGCCTCATGCAGTCTCTGGACGCCCGTGCATTGTGTAGCCATTAGTATCCACCGAAGGACTTTATTTTGGAATACTTGAATGTGCTGTATCTGGATCTTGCTAGCGAGGTCCCATGACATCCTCCCATAAAGGATTATTGATAGTACATGTCCTTGCAGAGACTAACTTTTATTGAGATGTTGAGCATCCAACTGTAGAATAGTAGCATCAGTTCCTTCGTCATGCCATAGGCTTTATGCTTTAGGTGCTGCACTGTCTATGTAAAAAAGGTGCCTGTCCAGTGTGACGTCCAGATACTTGACAGTTGAGCTCCGTAGTACCTCTTGCCTCCGGATAATATGTTTTCTGTCTAGTTGTGAAAGTTTTTTGCTCAAGTATATTGCTACTGTTTTGGCAATGTTAACTTTGATTTTTTTATGCCTATGAGGTGCGACAATAAAGTAATGCGACTGATTTTCTTTGCAAGACGTGGCAACTCTGCAGGCTTGCGTAGGCACAATATCTTAGACCTTGGTCTATAAGCTGCTTCTAGTCCAAGTGCCACATCGATGCAACTGCTCAGTTGTGAGTTGTGCTGCAATAAATTAACACGTGTTTGTGTCTCTCGTCACGGAAATGGGACCGCATAATATTGCACAATGGTATGCCATTTCTTTTTGCGTTAAATTGGGTGAAAACGCGACGACAACTTACGGTAAGCTTCAAAACGCTTTTGGAGAGCAGGTTATATCAAGAGCTCTAGTTTTTCGTTGGCATAAATTGTTTAGTGAAGGCAGAAGAATACCGCAGTGGACGACCATCAACCTCATGGACGGATGTCAAATTGACCAGAGTGCGTGAACGCGTATGATCTGATTGAAGATTATCCGTGAAAATGATAGTAGAAGAACTGAACATCAATCGAGAAACGATTCGTCTAATAATAACTGAAGATCTTGGTTTGAGAAAGATTTGTGCAAAAATGGTCCCCAAAAATATCAGACCACAACAGCGAGAAAACGCGGAAAAATGTAGCAGCCGATCTGTTAGAGCAAGCGGAAATCAATCCAGAATCGTTGAGCCGTGTTATCACTGGTGATGAAAGTTGGTTTTTTCAGTACGATCCAGAGACGAAACGCCAAAGTTCTTAATGGTGCTCAAAGGGCTCACCCAGACCAAAAAAAGCTCACATGTGAAAGTCAAAAGTGCTTGTGCGCTTCTTTGATTCCGAGGGAATTGTTCATAAAGAGTGGGTGCCTCCTGGACAAACAGTTAACCAATATTACTACAAAGAAATTTTAGAAAGACTTCGTAAAAGAGTTCTTGGTGTCCGTGCCAAGACTGCTGATAATTGGATTCTGCATCATGATAATGCGCCATCCCATACTGTTCTGTCAGTACAGCAGTTTTTAACCTCGAAACAAATTTCAGTACTAACACAGCCAACTTATTCACCACATATCGCTCCGTGCGACATTTTTTTTTTTATTTCCGAGAGTCAAGGGACACCATTTTCAAACAACATAATATGTCCAAAAAGCTGTTACGAGGGTCTTGGAGGATATTACAGAAGATGAGTTCCAGAAATGTTACCATCAGTGGCAGAAGCGCTGGAAAAAGTGTGTGCAATCAGAATGGAACTACTTTGAAGGAGACAACACTAAACTTGATTGAAACAGTAAGCAACATTTTTTCACATCAGTCTCATTACTTTACTGTCGCACCTCGTATATCACTCTTTGGTGAGGTTCAATTGTGTCTGTGGTCTTCTGATGTTGGCGCTCACTCGTAAAGTACGCCGTGTCATCAGGGCACTGTGCCAGTTGAACATTTGCAATCGTCAGCATGTCGTTGACGTAGACTGTTAACAAGACTGGTGACACGACCGTGCCTTGCGGAATTCCGGCCTCTACGAGTTTAATCTCTGATCTTATGACTTCAGTTTGCACTTGCATTTTTCTGTTGGAGAGCAAGCTCGCTGTAAGTTGAATAAAGTTGTCTGGGATCGTTGTTTGGCTTCTCATCTTCCGTAACAAGTTCTCACGCAAGAATTTATATCGTAGGCTCGTTTCCCGTTTAGAAAAGCAACGGCGCTCGAGGTTGTCATGTTGAAATTCTTCGTGATATGTTCCGTAAATCTCAATACTTGGAGTTCGTCGAAATCTTCCGCAGGAACCCACACTGCTTCGACGGATCGTCTCAGCTTCAATTAAAATGTCCTGTAGTCTGCCATCAATGATCCTTTCGAGGTTTCTCGACGGCTGCTCAGTAAACTGATCGGTCTGTGTTTAGCAGGTTGTCAAGGCTTCCCTTCGTTCTGGAGTAGGAATGACGTGTGCCAGCTTAACTTTTGTTCAGTTTTCTTTTTCTCGTAGATTTCAGCGAGGTACTTTTTGTTATATAATTGTGAATTTTAAGAAATTTGCGAACTTTTCCTTGTATTTTCGGTTTTTCTTAGGTTGTGATACTGTCTAGTGAGATACAGCCAGAAACCTTCTCTACTTTTATTTTCTTCTTCCAGAATGTAATATATTGTGTGTCCTTTGACACAGGTCGCAGCGTTTCGTTTTGTGACTGGGTACACGCTGAAGGTTAGATGTATAGATCAAGTAACTAAAGAAATTCACTGAACCATTCCACTCGTCGAGTGAAAGAAATAGTTAATACGACAGTGGAGGGATGTGTGTGAATTATGGGGAAAGGGAATTACAGAGGAAGATCAAGCATACATTACGTGTAATAAACATGCAGGAGTGAAGAGATTTGCACAGGATAAACGAGCACGGAGAGATGCCCCGAACCAGTCTTCGGATCGTAGGCGAAAACAGCTTATTTATTTCCCATTTCATTTCAGTTACCTGTACTGAAATAATTCTACTGAGCGATCTCGTTTGTGGTGAATCTCGCAGGCGAAAGATTGCGTCTACTAATATATTAACATCTTACCGTACCGCACTATTGTGTATGGTAAACTGAAATAAAAACAGTGTATAACAGCAGATAACGAGATGCAAACGCCTTACGCGATTTGTAACGTGGTTGATAGTCTAGTGAAATAAATGCAGTGTGTAACAATAGTAATTAGCGATGCAAATATAATGCGTGGTATGTAATTTGACTCCACGATTACATCATGTTAGTGGCAATTGTATGTAACAATAGAAAAACGTGATGCAAATGAAATGTTCGCTAGGTGTTTTTGGGCCTTCGGATTACTGCAAATTAATGGCACATATTCCACCACCCACTGGGAAAGCCTCATGTATTGGGAAAGCACTTCGGAAATGATGTCACTGTGTCCTGTGTAGAAAATTAATAAATAACTTTAGAATTGTATGCTGTAACTTCTAATGATTTCCGAAAGCAACTGATTAGAATTAATTATGCAACTTCAAAGCTACTTTGCATGCCATCACTGACTATCCTGCTTACTTTACTAGAAACATAATCAGAAATTGTAAATGTGTAATGTTAACTATAAAGATAATTTAGGTGTGTATTTTATATACTACTGATTTGCTTAATAATGTGTTGTGCAGTAAGGATGGCTATGTGGTGAACTAAATACCAAATAAAGAAAAAAAAAACATACCGCCTCCTTCAAGTCCTCCGACCCGTATAACTGTTAACATGTCTCTGTACAAATTGTACGTAACCTGATAATTTATTAACTTTGTAGTATGTATACCATTAAATACTTTTAAAAAACTGTTTATAAATCTCCTAATGCTGTGAATGTGGCTCGTCTTCCTTCAACCTAGCTTCTGTGAGTAATCTAACGACAGTATTTCCTATGTTCGGAGCCCAAAGTGATTCTCCAGATCGGCTTTCATCATCAATTCCACATGCCTGTAAATAATTCACATTACTATTTAGCAAACATGACTTATTAACCTCATACCAATCTTCTTTTGCATTCTTCTAAAATATGAAATTATTTCCGCTCTCTCATACATTCTGCATAAAGAGTAGAATAGTTTTGTTATGATTATTCCCCTCAAGAATCTTAATAATTTCGAGGGAATTCTGTCTACTCCACGTGCCTTCATCGCCATTGGTGCGTCAGCGCTCTGTCAAATTCTTCTCCCATTATCACATACCCAAACATCATCGTACATGTTTCGTCTATTTTTGCCTATATGTCAATACTGATTTCAAGTGTGGAATGTTTGAAAGCACCGCCTAGGTATTCGATACAAACAGCGAATATCACAGCCGCCGTAAATTTGTTTCCTGTACAAGACCCGTCCCTTACGTATCTGATGGTAACAGCCAATACCAGTACGGCATGCTTCACTGATAGATCTGTACCTGTAGATTGGAAAATTAAGCTGGTCGCACCAGTAATCCATCGAACTACAGACCTATATCATTGACGTCGATTTGCAGTAGAGTTTTGGAGCATATACTGTATTCAAACATTATGAATCACCTCGAAGGGAACGAGCTATTGATACGTAATCAGCATGGTTTCAGAAAATATCTTTCTTGTGCAACAACGCAGCTAGCTCTTTATTCGCACGAAGTAATGGCCGCTATCGACAGGGGATCTCAAGTTGATTCCGTATTTCTAGATTTCCGGAAAGCTTTTGACACCGTTCCTCAAAAGAGACTTCTAATCAATCTGCGGGCCTGTGGGGTATCGTCTCAGTTGTGCGACTGGATTCGTGATTTCCTGTCAGGAAGGTCGCAGGTCGTAGTAATAGACGGCAAATCATCGATTAAAACTGAAGTGACATCAGTTGTTCCCCAGGGAAGCGTCCTGGGACCTCTGCTGTTCCTGATCTATATAAATGACCTCGGTGACAATCTGAGCAGTTCTCTTAGGTTGTTCGCAGATGATGCTGTAATTTACCGTCTAGTAAGGTCATCCGAAAACCAGTATCAGTTGCAAAGCGATTTAGAAAAGATTGCTGTATGGTGTGGCAGGTGGCAGTTGACGCTAAATAACGAAAAGTGTGAGATGATCCACATGAGTTCCAAAAGAAATCCGTTGGAATTCGATTACTCGATAAATAGTACAATTATCAAGGCTGTCACTTCAACTAAGTACCTGGGTGTAAATATTACGAACAACTTCAGTTGGAAAGACCACATAGATAATATTGTGGGGAAGGCGAGCAGAAGGTTGCGTTTAATTGGCAGGGCACTCAGAAGATGCAACAAGTCCACTAAAGAGAGAGCTTACACTACACTCGTTCGTCCTCTGTTAGAATATTGCTGCGCGGTGTGGGATCCTTACCAGGTGGGATTGACGGAAGACATCGAAAGGGTGCAAAAAAGGGCAGCTCGTTTTGTATTAACACGTAATAGGGGAGAGAGTGTGGCAGATATGATACGCGAGTTGGGATGGAAGTCATTAAAGCAAAGAGGTTTTTCGTCGCGGCGAGATCTATTTACGAAATTTCAGCCACCAACTTTCTCTTCCGAATGCGAAAATATTTTGTTGAGCCCAACCTACATAGGTAGGAATGATCATCAAAATAAAATAAGAGAAATCAGAGCTCGAAGAGAAAGGTTTAGGTGTTCGTTTTTCCCGCTCGCTGTTCGGGAGTGGAATGGTAGGGAGATAGTATGATTGTGGTTCGATGAACCCTCTGCCAAGCACTTAAATGTGAATTGCAGAGTAATCACGTAGATGTAGATGTAGATGCCCTGACGGACCGAGACATAGTAATGGCGCCGACTGTGTATTTTCAACTCGATGTCGAGTGACGGGGGAAAATATAAGCTGCTCTTCAGATGCATCTATCAAGACGTCGGAATTAACAGACATGCAGTATGTCTCGGGAAACAACCAATAACGACGACATTTTCTGATTCGTGAAAATACAACAGCACCAACACAGGCATCGCCACAATAACTACCCCTCTTCCCCCGGCGGCTGGAAGTTACACCACAACAGCACACCAGAACTAACTTCAGTTAAGTAAAATGCAAGTCACTGGTATTGCAAAGAAAAGTCCCATGATCCATTTAGTTTCGGACAGTCAACTCAGAAATTCCATTTTTTCAGCATCCCGCGAAAACATGGAAATGCAAATCATTCAAGGTACATTCCTTAACGATAAGACTAACGCTATAAAAAAATAGTTTTCCCAGAGCAGAAACGAGGCAAAGATACGTTAGTATTTTAAATTACTTTTTATACTTACAAAGGAGTATTTGTGTGGCTCGGTGACTTAGTGATTACGCGCCACATTACGGATTCAATGTTCTGGGATTTGATCCCTGACAGAGACGTATCGTCAGCAGTGCCCCAGGGAAGTCCGTTCTTGTTCTCTATATGCGTAAATATCAGACGCATAGGGTGAGCATCAGTCTGCAACTGTTTGCTGACGACGCTGTGGCACGCGGGAAAGTATCTTCGAGTGACTTTAAAAGTATACAGCTGAACTTAGCATTTCTTTCTGGTGTAATGAATGGTAGCTTGCTCTAAACGGAGAAAAGTGCAATTTAATGCAGATGAGTAGGAAAACCATTCCTATAATGTACGAATACAGTACTAGTTGTGTGCAGCTTGACAGAGTCATGTCTATTAAATATCTACATCTACATCTACATCCATACTCCGCAAGCCACCTGACGGTGTGTGGCGGAGGGTACCCTGAGTACCTCTATCGGTTCTCCCTTCTATTCCAGTCTCGTATTGTACGTGGAAAGAAGGATTGTCGGTATGCTTCTGTGTGGGCTCTAATCTCTCTGATTTTATCCTCATGGTCTCTTCGCGAGATATACGTAGGAGGGAGCAATATACTGCTTGACTCTTCGGTGAAGGTATGTTCTCGAAACTTTAACAAAAGCCCGTACCGAGCTACTGAGCGTCTCTCGTGAAGAGTCTTCCACTGGAGTTTATCTATCATCTCCGTAACGCTTTCGCAATTACTAAATGATCCTGTAACGAAGCGCGCTGCTCTCCGTTGGATCTTCTCTATCTCTTCTATCAACCCTACCTGGTGCGGATCCCACACTGCTGAGCAGTATTCAAGCATTGGGCGAACAAGCGTACTGTAACCTACTTCCTTTGTTGTCGGATTGCATTTCCTTAGGATTCTTCCAATGAATCTCAGTCTGGCATCTGCTTTACCGACGATCAACTTTATATGATAATTCCATTTTAAATCACTCCTAATGCGTAACGTTGCAAAGCGATATGAAATGGAACGAGAACCAAAACGATATGAAGTGGAACAAGCACGTAAGAATGGTAGTACGGATGACGAATGGTCGACTTTGGTTTATTGGTTTTAGGAAAGAGTAGCTCATCTACAAACGAAACTGCATGTAGAACACTACTGCAATTCATTCTTGAATACTACCGGTGCTGGACTGCTTGAATGTTTGAGATTCCCACCAAGTCGGAGTAAAGGACAACACCGAAGCAATTTCAAACCGCGCTGCCAGATTTGTTACCTGCAGTGTTAGGAAGGTTGCATAACTATTCTTAATAAACCAGACACTACAATATCGTTTTCATCTGTCGGTGCTAGGCAGCGAATTTCATTTAACATGTTCTCCCCTGCAAGAGAATTCCGTAATACGTGTCGAGTACATGTTATGACGCAGGAACGACGCCATATGGACGTTTGGGGCTGGTATTGCTATTCGTCCACGAGACTCATAGGGCCACAGACACGGGTTCCCAGGTAATAATATAATAATGTCGTGAGACTAGGGCCTCCCGTCGGGTAGACCGCTCGCCTGGTGCAAGTCTTTGGCTTTGACGCCACTTCAGCGACTTGCACGTCGATAGGAATTAAATGATGATGATTAGGACAACACAACACCCATTCCCTAAAGCGGAGAAAATCTCCTACCCAGCCGGGAATCGATTTTTTTTTTTTAAATCTCATTTTGTTCGTTTTCGTTCGTTGTATCTGCTCGGGGCGGACGTCGCAAGACACCCATTTCAGTTCGATGTTAGTCCATTAACTCAGTTTTTTTTTTTTTATTGCAGAGGGTAGCTAACCCTCTGACCGAACACGCTGAGTTACCGTGCTAGCAGACCACTCAGCTACCGGGGGCGGACGGTTCCCAGGTAGATGCCGTGTTTCTTGACTTCCGCTAGGCGTTTGATACAGTTCCCCACAGTCGTTTAATGAACAAAGTAAGAGCGTTTGGACTATCATACCAATTGTGTGCATCCCCCCATGAACCATGGACCTTGCCGTTGGTGGGGAGGCTTGCGTGCCTCAGCGATAGAGATAGCTGTACCGTAGGTGCAACCACAACGGAGGGCTATCTGTTCAGAGGCCAGACAAACGTGTGGTTCCTGAAGAGGGCCAGCAGCCTTTTCAGTAGTTGCAGGGGCAACAGTCTGGATGATTGACTGATCTGGCCTAGTAACACTAACCAAAACAGCCTTGCTGCGCTGGTACTGCGAACGGCTGAAAGCAAGGGGAAACTACGCCCGAAATTTTTCTCGAGGGCATGCAGCTTTACTGTATGATTAAATGATGATGGCGTCCTCTTGGGTAAAATATTCCAGAGGTAAAATAGTCCCCCATTCGGATCTCCGGGCGGGGACTACTGAAGAGGATGTCGTTACCAGGAGAAAGAAAACTGGCGTTCTACGGATCGGAGCGTGGAATGTCAGATCCCTTAATCGGGCAGATATGTTAGAAAATTTAAAAAGGGAAATAGATAGGTCAAAGTTAGATATAGTGGGAATTAGTGAAGTTCGGTGGCAGGAGGAACAAGACTTCTGGTCAGTGACTACAGGGTTATATACACAAAATCAAATAGGGGTAATGCAGGAGTAGGTTTAATAATGAATAGGAAAATAGGAATGCGGGTAAGCTACTACAAACAGCACAGTGAACGCATTATTGTGGCCAAGATAGGTACGAAGCCCACACCTACTACAGTAGTACAAGTTTATATGCCAACTAGCTCTGCAGATAACGAAGAAAATGAAGAAATGTATGATCAAATAAAAATTTAATAGTCAAGGGTGACTGGAATTCGGTAGTAAGAAAAGGGAGAGAAGGAAACGTAGTAGGTGAATATGGACTGGGGCAAAGAAATGAAAGAGGAGGCCACCTGGTAGAATTTTGCACAGAGCACAACTTAATCATAGCTAACACTTGGTTCAAGAACCATAAAAGAAGCCTGTATACATGGAGGAAGCCTGGAGATACTGACAGGTTTCAGATAGATTATATAATGGTAAGACAGAGATTTAGGAACCAGGTTTTAAATTGTAAGACATTTCCAGGGGCAGATGTGGACTCTGACCACAATCTATTGGTTATGACCTATAGATTAAAACTAAAGAAACTGCAAAAAGGTGGGAATTTAAGGAGATGGGATCTGGAAAACTAAAAGAACCAGATGTTGTACAGTGTTTCAGGGAGAGCATAAGGGAGCAATTGACAGGAATGGGGGAAAGAAATACGGTATAAGAAGAATGGGTAGCTTTGAGGGATGAAGTAGTGAAGGCAGCAGAGGATCAAGTAGGTAAAAATACACGAGGGCTAGAAGAAATCCTTGGGTAACAGAAGAAATACTGAATTTAATTGATGAAAGGAGAAAATACAAATATGCAGCAAGTGAAGCAGGCAAAAAGGAATACAAACATCTCAAAAATGAGATCGACAAGAAGTGCACAATGGCTAAACAGGGATGGCTAGAGGACAAATGTAAAGATGTAGAGGCTTATCTCGTGAGGGGTAAGATAGATACTGCCTACATGAAAATTAAAGGGACCTTTGGAGAAAAGAGAGCCACTTGCATGAATATCAAGAGCTCAGATACAAACCCAGTTCTAAGCAAAGAAGGGAAAGCAGAAAAGTGGAAGGAGTATATAGAGGGTCTATACAGAGGCAATGTTCTTGAGGACAATATTATGGAAATGGGAGAGGATGTAGATGAAGATGAAATGGGAGGTACGATACTGCGTGAAGTGTATGTCAGAGCACTGAAAGACATGAGTCGAAACAAGGCCCCCGGAGTAGACAACATTCCATTTTAACTACTGACGGCTTGGGAGAGCCAGTCCTGACAAAACTCTACCATCTGGTGAGCAAGATGTATGAAACAGGCGAAATACCCTCAGACTTCAAGAAGAATATAATAATTCCAATCCCAAAGAAAGCATATGTTGACAGATGTGAAAATTACCGAACTACCAGTTTAATAAGTCACGGCTGCAAAATACTAACGCGAATTCTTTAGAGACGAATGGAAAAACTAGTAGAAGCTGATCTCGGGAAAGATCAGTTTGGATTCCGTAGAAATGTTGGAACACGTGAGGCAATTCTGTCTCTACGACTTATCTTAGAAGTTAGATTAAGGAAGGGCAAACCTACGTTTCTATCATTTGTAGACTTAGTGAAAGCTTTAGACAAAGTTAATTGAAATACTCTCTTTCAAATTCTAAAGGTGGCAGGGGTAAAATACAGAGAGCGAAAGGCTATTTACAATTTGTACAGATACCAGATGGCAGTTATAAGAGTCGAGGGACATGAAAGGGAAACAGTGGTTGGGAAGGGAGTGAGACAGGGTTGCAGTCTCTCCCCGATGTTATTCAATCTGTATATTGAGCAAGCAGTGAAAAATTCGAAGTAGGTATTAAAATCCATGGAGAAGAAATAAAAATGTTGGGGTTCGCCGATGACACCGTAATTATGTCAGAGACAGCAAAGGACGTGGAAGAGCAGTTGAACGGAATGGACAGTGTCTTGAAAGTAGGATATACACTCCTCGAAATTGAAATAAGAACACCGTGAATTCATTGTCCCAGGAAGGGGAAACTTTATTGACACATTCCTGGGTTCAGATACATCACATGATCACACTGACAGAACCACAGGCACATAGACACAGGCAACAGAGCATGCACAATGTCGGCACTAGTACAGTGTATATCCACCTTTCGCAGCAATGCAGGCTGCTACTCTCCCATTGAGACGATCGTAGAGATGCTGGATGTAGTCCTATGGAACGGCTTGCCATGCCATTTCCACCTGGCGCCTCAGTTGGACCAGCGTTCGTGCTGGACGTGCAGACCACGTGAGACGACGCTTCATCCAGTCCCAAACATGCTCAATGGGGGACAGATCCGGAGATCTTGCTGGCCAGGGTAGTTGACTTACACCTTCTAGAGCACGTTGGGTGGCACGGGATACATGCGGACGTGCATTGTCCTGTTGGAACAGCAAGTTCCCTTGCCGGTATAGGAATGGTAGAACGATGGGTTTGATGACGGTTTGGATGTACCGTGCACTATTCAGTGTCCCCTCGACGATCACCAGATGTGTACGGCCAGTGTAGGAGATCGCTCCCCACACCATGATGCCGGGTGTTGGCCCTGTGTGCCTCGGTCGTATGCAGTCCTGATTGTGGCGCTCACCTGCACGGCGCCAAACACGCATACGACCATCATTGGCACCAAGGCAGAAGCGACTCTCATCGCTGAAGACGACACGTCTCCATTCGTCCCTCCATTCACGCCTGTCGCGACACCACTGGAGGCGGGCTGCACGATGTTGGGGCGTGAGCTGAAGACGGCTTAACGTTGTGCGGGACCGTAGCCCAGCTTCATGGAGACGGTTGCGAATGGTCCTCGCCGATACCCCAGGAGCAACAGTGTCCCTAATTTGCTGGGAAGTGGCGGTGCGGTCCCCTACGGCACTGCGTAGGATCCTACGGTCTTGGCGTGCATCCGTGCGTCGCTGCGGTCCGGTCCCAGGTCGACGGGCACGTGCACCTTCCGCCGACCACTGGGGACAACATCGATGTACTGTGGAGACCTCACGCCCCACGTGTTGAGCAATTCGGAGGTACGTCCACCCGGCCTCCCGCATGCCCACTATACGCCCTCGCTCAAAGTCCGTCAACTGCCCATACGGTTCACGTCCACGCTGTCGCGGCATGCTACCAGTGTTAAAGACTGCGATGGAGCTCCGTATGCCACGGCAAACTGGCTGACACTGACGGCGGCGGTGCACAAATGCTGCGCAGCTAGCGCCATTCGACGGTCAACACCGCGGTTCCTGGTGTGTCCGCTGTGCCGTGCGTGTGATCATTGCTTGTACAGCCCTCTCGCAGTGTCCGGAGCAAGTATGGTGGGTCTGACACACCGGTGTCAATGTGTTCTTTTTTCCATTTCCAGGAGTGTAAGATGAACATCAACAAAAACAAAACGAGGATAATGGAAATTAGTCGAAATGAGTCGGGTTATGCTGAGGGAATTAGAGCTGCTTCAAACCAGTCTCAGGACTGAAGACCACAACAACTACACCAATTGTGTGATTGGATCGAAGAGTTCCTAGATAACAGAACGCAGCATGTCATCCTCAATCGAGAGAAGTCTTCGGAAATAAGAGTGACTTCGGGTGTGCCGCAGGAGGGTGTCTAGGACTGATGCTATTCACAATATATATTAATGACCTTGTGGATAACATCGGTAGTTCACTGAGGCTTTTTGCGGATGATGCTGTAGTATATCGAGAGGTTGTATCAGTGGAAAATTGTACTGAAATGCAGGAGCATCTGCAACGAATTGACGCATGGTGCAGGGAATGGCAATTGAATCTCAATGTAGACAAGTCTAATGTGCTGCGCATACATAGAAAGGAAGTTCCTTTATGGAGGAGGAGGAGATGAGTGTTTAACGTCTCGTCGACAACGAGGTCACTAGAGACGGAGCGCAAGCTCGGGTGAGGGAAGGATGGGGGAGGAAATCGGCCGTGTCCTTTCAAAGGAACCATCCTGGCATTTGCCTGAAGCGATTTATGGAAATCACGGAAAACCTAAATCAGGATGGCCGGAGACGGGATTGAACCGTCGTCCTCCCGAATGCGAGTCCAGTGTGCTAACCACTGCGGCACCTCGCTCGGTCAGTTCCTTTATCATTAAGCTACAATATAGCAGGTCAGCAACTGGAAGCAGTTAATTCCATAAATTATCTGGGAGTAGTAATTAGGAGTGATTTAAAATGGAATGACCATATAATATTAGTCGTCAGTAAAGCAGATGCCACACTGAGATTCATTGGAAGAATCCTAAGAAAACGCAGTCCGAAAACAAAGGAAGTAGGTTACAGTGTACTTGTTTGCCCACTGCTTGAATACTGCTCACTGGTGTGGGATCCGTACCAGGTAGGGTTGATAAAAGAGAGAAGATCCAACGGAGAGCAGCGCGCTTCGTAACAGGAACATTTAGTAATCGCGAAAGCGTTATGGAGATGA
Source organism: Schistocerca gregaria (assembly GCF_023897955.1). Lineage (NCBI taxonomy): Eukaryota > Metazoa > Arthropoda > Insecta > Orthoptera > Acrididae > Schistocerca > Schistocerca gregaria. The sequence continues at coordinate 885,294,344 of NC_064921.1, read as the reverse complement.
TAGGTAAACTCCAGTGGCCCGCATCTCGTGGTCGTGCGGTAGTGTTCTCGCTTCCCACGCCCGGATTCCCGGGTTCGATTCCCGGCGGGGTCAGGGATTTTCTCTGCCTCGTGAAGGTTGGGTGTTATGTGATGTCCTTAGGTTAGTTAGGTTTAGGTAGTTCTAAGTCCCATAGTGTTCAGAGCCATTTGAACCAATTTTTTGAAACTCCAGTGGAAGATCTGCAAGAGAGACGCTCAGTAGCTCGGTAAGGGCTTTTGTTGAAGTTTCGAGAACATACCTTCACCGAGGAGTCAAGCAGTATATTGTTCCCTCCTACGTATATCTCGCGAAGAGACGGTGAGGATAAAATCAGAGAGATAGAGCCCACACAGAGTCGTACCGACAATCTTTCTTTCCACGAACAATACGAGACTGGAATAGAAAGGAGAACCGATAGAGGTACTCAAGGTACCCTCCGCCACACACCGTCAGGTGGCTTGCGGAGTACGGATGTAGATATAGATACGCGGATAGCCAAATCGCTTAGGGCGACCGCCCACGTGAAACGGGAAATCCGACTTCGAGTCCCGGTCTGGCACAGATTTTCATTGACGTCATTCCCTTATACAGCTGACAGTTATTCGTAGCCGCAACTGCGAATACATTTCATTTGCAACTATTGAGAAGATTTAGAGAATAAGAATTTCCAGCTGATTGCATAATAATTTTACTGCAGTCTCAGGCTTGCCTATGAGACTGCAGTCATGTGTGTGTCTGTGTGTTTGTATGTGTGTGTGTGTGTGTGTGTGTGTGTGTGTGTGTGTGTGCGTGAGCGCCTAATTTCAACGGGGGCCTTGCTGGTCGAAAGCTATAGTTGTGACAGTCTTTTTGTTGTGCCTATCTGCGACTCAGCATCTTCGCTATATGGTGAGTAGCAACTTTTCTTTTCACAATATTCATCTACTTCTACATCATACTCCGCAAGCCACCTAATGATGTGTGGCGGAGGGTACTTTCGGTTCCACTATCTGATCCCACCAATCCTGTTCCATTCGCGAGTAGTGCGTGGGAAGAATGATTTTCGGTATGCCTCTATATTTACTCTAATTTCTCGAATTTTCTCCTCGTGGTCAATACGCGAGATGTATGTGGCGGGAAGTAATATGTCGTTTGACCCTGACCGCCCCGCTCTGAAGCAGGGTATTTTCCCAGATAGACTGAAGTATGCCATTGTTAAACCATCGCATTAAAAATGAGATACATCTGATGTCAACAACTACCACCCAATCTCTCTTCTGACTGCCTTATCCAAAATTCTTTAAAAACTAATGTATTGTACAGTAACTTCACACCTTCGAAAAATAAAGTTTTAACAAAATGTCAGTTTGGTTTCCAGAAAGGTTTTTCAGCGGAAAAGCTATATATACTTTCACTAATGAAATATTAAATGCTCTGAGTAACCGGAAGTCACCTGCTGGGATGTTTTGTGATCTCTCAAATACTTATGATTATGTAAATCATGGAATAGTTCTAGATAAGCTCAAGTACTGTGACATGAATGGGACAGCGCTCAGATGGTTTAGATCATACCTAACTGGAAGAGTGCAGAAAGTTGAAATAAGCAGTTCACATAATATGCAAAAAAAATGGTGATTTCTCAAACTGGGGAACAATCAAGAATGGGGTGCCGCAAGGTTTGGTCTTGGTCCTCTGCTGTTCTTAATATATATTCATGAGTTGTCATTCTATATTCACGAAGATGCAAAGCAGATACTTTTTTCCGATGAAACAAGTATAGCTATCACACCCAACAGACAAGAATTAACTGATAAAATTGTAACCGATGTTTTTAGAAAATCATTAAGTGGTTGTCTGCAAATGGGCTCTCATTAAACTTTGACAAAACACAGCATATACAGCCCCACACAGTAAATGAAACAACACCATTAATAAATATATACTTTTATCAGAAGTCGGTAGCTTAGGTACAATATTCAAAATTTCTAGGTGTATGCAATGATGAGGGATTGAACTGGAAAAAACACACTGAAGATCTACTAAATCGTTTGAGTTCAGCTATTTATGATATTAGGGTCATTGCAAATTTTGGCGATATACATCTCAGTAAATTAGCTTACCACGCCTATTTTCATTCTCTGTTTTTGTATGGCATCCTATAGACACTTATTTAAAGAGCTAGGGATCTTCACTGTAGCCTCACAATATAGATATATATATTCACTAAGGAATTTTGTTATTAACAATCCGAACGAATTCAAAAGTAATAGCAGTGTACATGGGTACAACACTAGGAGAAAGGATGATCTTCACTACTCAAGGTTAAATCTAACTTTGGCTCAGAAGGAGGTAAATTATGCTGCCACAAAAGTCTTTGGTCACTTACCTAATAACATCGAAAGTCTGACAGAGAGACATATAGCATTTAAAAGGAAATTAAAAGAATTTCTGAATGGCAACTCCTTCTACTCATTAGATGAATTTTTGGATATAGTAAGTGGGTAATTTCCCCACCCTCCACCGATATATATATCATGTAATATTTTGTGTAATGTAATATCTTTTATAGACACCTTTTATTAACCTGACACGTTCCACATCATTACGAAGTGTCGTACTCATGATCTATGGAACAACTACTAATCTAATCTAATCTTCTCTATATCCTCTATCTGTTCAACTTGTTGGGGATCCCAGATAGATTAACATTACTCAAGAATAGGGCGAACAAGCGCATTATATGCCATTTCCCGCCTTGGATGAGTTACATTTCCTTAATATTCTTCCGATGAATCTGACTCTTGTTTCTACTTTCCCCACTATCGGTTTTATATGGTCATTGCACATAAGGTCGCTCTGGATAGTTACCCCTAGATAATTAACGGCAGACGCTGACTCCAGCTGTTTGTCATCAGTAGTGTGGCTGTACAGTAGTGGATTTCTTTTCTTATGTATGCTCAATATGTTACATTTATTTACGTTCAGGGTCACCTGCCAGAGTCTGCACCATTCATCATTTCTCTGCAGGCCCTTCTGCAAATTCTTACTATCTTCTGGCATTGCTACTTTGGTATAAACAATAGCATCATCTGCCAATAGCTTTAAAGAGCATCCGACGCTTTCCACTACATCATTTAAATATATTGTGAACAGTTACGGTCCTATCACACTTCCCTGTGGTACTCCGTATATTCCCTTTACATCTTTCGATTTAGTTCCGTTAAGAGCGACGTGCTGAATTCTATCTACAAGAAAGTCTTGAATCCAATCGCAAGTCTGCTCCGATACTCCGTAAGCTCGTATTCTTTTCATAAAACGGCAATGTGGGACGGTGTCAAACGCCTTCCTGAAATCAAGGAACACGGCATCAGCTTGAGCGCCGTTGTCCACTGCGCTGTGGATCTCATGGAGGAACAGAGCGAGCTGAGTTTCGCAGGATCTCTGTTTGCGGAATCCATATTGATTTTTATAGAGGAGCTGTTCATTTTCCAAGAACGTCATAATTCTTTAGCATAAAACATGTTCCATAATTCTACAACACATCGACGTCAACGATATAGGTCTATAATTGTGTGGATCTGTCTTATGGCCTTTCTTAAAAACGGGGACGATCTGTGCTTTTTCTCAGTCGTTAGGTAGCTTTCGTTGCTCAAGCGATCTACGATAAATTACTACTAGAAGGGGAGCAAGTTCTTTCGCATAATCTTTATAGAATCTTATAGGTATCTTATCTGGTCCTGAAGCCTTTCCACTACTAAGCGATTGTAGTTGCTTTACAGTTCCGCGATCGGTTCTCTCAATATCTGCCATTTCGACGTTCGCACGACTATTTAAAGGAAGGACAGGGTTATGATCTTCCATGGTGAAACAACTTCGGAAGACCGAATTCGGTATTTCGGGCTTCTCTCTGTTATCTTCCGTTTCTGTGCCGGTGTTTTCGCTCAGAGAATGAATAAATGATTTTGACCCACTTACTGATTTTACATACGACCAAAACCTACTAGGGTTTGTACTCAGGTCGGTTGACAACGTCTTACTTTCGCTTCTCTCATTATCCTCCTTACGCTCATTTTCGCTTCGTTCAGCTTTTGTTTGGCAGCTACGTTTTTACTTCTCTTACATCTGAGATGAAGTGCTCTTATTAAATTACTAAACCAGATGGATCTTTCCCATCCCTTAAAACCTTACCAGAACATGCTTGTCTACGGCATATTGAACAATGCCTTGTTCTCCACATCTCCGATCTCATCACAGAGTATTTGATGCTGACTGCTGAGATATTCTGAAATTTGTATCCTGTCACCCTTGCTGAGCAAATATATCTTCCTACCTTTCTTAATATTCCTTATAGGACCCGTCGTCATAGATTCTGTCACAGCCTTATGATCACTGATACCTTCCTCTACATTAACTGATTCGATAAGTTCTGGTCTGTTTGTTGCTAGGAGGTCTAAGACGTTACCGTCACGAGTTGGTTCTCTAACTATCTGCTCAAGGTAATTTTCGAACAAGACATCCAGAACAATGCCACATGAACCCATGTCTCTGGCACCAGTTTTGATGGCATAACACTCCCAGTCTATAACTGGCACTTTGAAGTCACCCCCTATTACAACGGCATGATCAGGAAAATTACTAATGATATTCTTCGAGCTCTGTCTGAAGCGCTCTGCAACTACAGATCCTGACCCAGGCGGTCTATAAAAGCATCCGATCACCATTTTTGACCGTTCTTTTGATACTAAAATGCACCCAGATTATTTCACGTTCGGGATCCGTGATAACCTCGCGAGATTTTATCGAATTTTTTACTGCAGTAAACACACCACCACTATTGGCGATTAACCTATCCTTACGATGAATATCCCAGTCTGAAGTTGGGATTTCGTTGTCATTGACGCCTGGCTTAAACCAGCTTTCTGTTCCCAATACTATCTGTGCATCATAACCTTCAATAAGCAATACTCATTCAGGGATCTTTCCTTGGATGCCCCTGCAGTTTACTAAAGGCATATTAATCTTTTGTATTCCTTATCTGTGAGGACCTAGATTCTCTGAGGTCGCTGTGACTAACTTAACAGGCAAATCGTGTTTGCTCCAAAGGGAGGGGTTCTCTAACCTAAAAATCCCCAAGAACACGCCACACGTACTCCACTACCCTAGTAGCCTCTTCCTGCGTTTAATGCACGCCTGACCTATTAGAGGGAAGCGTATAATTCTGCACCCGGTAGCGGAGGTCGAGAAATTCGCATCCGATACCGTCGCAGAGCCGTCTGAGCCTCTTGTTGAGTCCTTCCATTCTGCTCCAAACCAGAGGACCGTGATCAACCCTGGGTACGATGCTACAAATAGAGAGCTTAGCCTGCACCCCACGTGTGTTGCTAGTTGCCTTCACCATATCAGCCAGCCGCCGAAAGGAGCCGAGGATGGCCTCAGAACCGAAGCGGCAGGTGTCATTCGCGCCGACATGTGCCACTACATGCAGCCGGTTGCACCCAGTGCGCTTAATAGCCGCCGGCAGGGCCTCCTCCACATCACGGATGAGACCAACATACCGAATGCACACTGGGATTCTTTCTCGCCTTGCCTGCTATCTCTTTGAGGGGCTCCATCACCCGCCTAACATTGGAGCTTTCATTGGCTAGCATACCCTCCCCCCCCCCCCCCTTTTTTTTAAATCTCATTTTGTTCGCTTTTGTTCGTTGCTTCTGCTCGGGGCGGACGTCGTAGGACATCCGTTGAAGCTCGTTGTTGATCGATTAACTCAGTTTTTTTTTTTTTTGTTTTTTTTTTTTTTTATTACAGAGGGCAGCTATCCCTCTGACCGAACATGCTGAGCTACCGTGCCGGCTTCCTCTGTACTTGTCCGGACTAGGCAGGAATATCAACTGCTGGCACAACTGGAGAGGCATCCTGTGCTGGCTCAGAGTTATGATCAACCTGTTGCTAAGACGTAGGGAGCCAGCCGCACGGCCTGCTCCTCCTTTCTCCTTCCGCCCACTGACACACGAACCCACCACTGTTTGCCACCCACTCTGGAATGAGGACGGACCGATCAGATGTTGCGTTACATTCCATCATTCATTTTCCATTCATTGACTTTTCTGTGTTGATTTGAAATGGAATTGCCCATTAGTGGTATATGCACAATGCCATCCAAACATTATTCACACTATATTTCCTGCTAATTGATTATTCTTATGATAATTCTTGATCGACTGATTGCAATAGTAAATCAAGTTTTACCTAAAACTTTAGTAATTCATATTAATGAACAATTGAAAATGATGGGGAATTTTAACTGAGCTAATCAGTCATACTCTCTAAAGTACTGGAGGGGACTAGGAAATGCCGTTAAAGTCCTAGACCCGATGAAGGGAAACACCTGATCTACACCTCCACACTGTAGAGAGTGGGCCACGTCAGTTCATGTGATGGCTAACGTAGAAAAGGACCGAGGGATGACCGGGATAAGTCATCACCCCAACATTTGCTGGACAGGACACCCTCTTGCCCTGGAAATTAGAAATCATTTCCAAAGGCGGAAGAACCACCTAATGGTCAACGGCATAGGACGTGGAAGGCAACGGGAAACCACCACATTAAAGAACTACGGTTATCCCAAGCATCAGCAGTAAACCATGTCAGTAACTTCTGTAAAATTTTCTGCGGATAAAATAGCCCCTCAATCGGATCTCTGGGTGGGGACTGCAAAAGATACAGATAACGTGAAGGAAAAGAATCCCAGTTTTAGCATAGCCTCTTGAAATGTGAGAATACTGCTTTAGTGTAGTAAGCTAGAAAATGTAAAACTTGAAATGGAGCTACTGGAAATCGATATAATAGGCATATCGGAGATGAGATGGCCCCAACCAGGGGATTTCTGGTCTGGAGAATACAGAGTCATCCACATCGGAACTGACCAAGATAGACCAGGAATGGGAGGAATTGGAATAATTTGGAGGAAAAACTATGGCTCACATGTCAAGGGACATGTGCAATATAGCTCTCTAATAATACTATTCAAACTTGAAACCAAACCGAAGGACACTGTGATAATACAAATATACATGCCAACATCCAAAGAAGAAGATGCAGTCATTGACAAAATATATGAAGAAATAAGTAATGCGATGAGAAATGTTAAAGGAGATGAAAACCTGATTGCCATGGGGGACTGGAACGCGATGTGGGTGAAGCACTGGAGGAAGGAATTGTTGGCAAATATGGACTTGGAAGAAGAAATGAAAGAGGAGATCGACTTACCGAGTTCTGCTCGAGGAACCAATTAGTTGTTGCAAACACACTTTTCCAACATCACAAACGAAGAAGATACACATGTAAGGCCCCTGGAGACCTGACGGGACAACAGGTTGATTACATTCTAGTGAAAGCACATTTTAGGAACCAGGTACAAGGTTGCAGGAGCTATCCATCTGCAGACATAGGTAGTGATCATAGCCTGGTCCTGATGAAAAGTTCACTGACATTCAAAGATTCAAGAAGAAGCCAGTAAAACTTAGATGGGAACTAGAGAAACTGAAAACTGAGGGACTGGCAAAGCGCTATGCCCATGAAACAGACTGTTGGAGTAAATGAAGACTGGGATCAAATTAAGTCTGGTATATACAAAGTAGCAGAAAAGATAGTTGGAAGAACTGAACCCAAAAACAAGAGGAAATGGATTACAGCAGATATTATTGAGCTTATAGAAAACAGGAGATTATACAAAAATGCAACTGATGAACAAGGAAAGGCTGAATACAGAAGACTAAGGAATTTAGTTAATAGAGAAGCTAGGAAAGCAAAAGAAAATTTTTTGAAGAAATGTGCAGAGAAGTGGAAGAAAATATGTGAAACGGAAGAGCTGATTTAGCCTACAGAACAGCAAATCAATTTTTTAACAAATGTAAAACAACACTCTCAGGCACAATAGAAAATAAAGAGGGGAAAATGCTGTTTGGTGAAGACATGGTGAAGAGATGGAAAGAAGACATAGAGGAGTTGTATGCCGCAACACCTCTTTCAGAGGAAGTGGAAGAGAAGAGCAAGTAGACAAAGATGGCAAGCGAGATGACATTCTGCAAGAAGAATTTGATAGAGCTCTAAAAGAAAATGATGCTGCTTAAACTTACTAGGTCCATCTATAACACAGGAGAGATACCGACAGACTTACAGAAATGTATCATTGTTCCTATACCAAAGAAGGCAACAGCTACAAAATGCGAACAGTACCGAACTCTAAACCTAATATCACATGCATCAAAAATTCTCATAAAAATAGTTCTGAAGAGAATTGAAGAGAAGTAGGAGGGTGTGCTGAGTGAAGATGTTTGGTTTCAGAAGGGGATTGGGAACAAGAGAGGCGATTCTGGCCCTGAGACTCATTATCAAAAAGCAATTACAGAAAAATAAACCAACTTATAATGCCTTTGTAGACATGGAAAAGGCATTTGATAACGTTATCTGGCATGAGTTGTTCAGAGTGCTGAGGAAAGTGGAATAAAGTACAAAGACATCTGTGTGATACTCAGTTTCTATAAGAATGAGGTGGCAGTGATTAGGAACTGTCACCATGAACAAGAAGCAAATATTAGAAAGGGGATAAGGCAAGGACATGTTCTCTCTCTCCTCTTATATTCAATGCTTACATCCAGGAAGCTATAGACCAAGTTCGAGAAACTACTGAGGTGGGGATCAAAATTAATGGGCACAAGATAGACTTGCTACATTATGCAGATGATATTGCTATAGTCACGGAGACAAAAGATCTAGAGGAAGTCCTCAGAACAATGGAAAAAATTCTATGCAATCATTATGGAATGAGAAGAAACAAGAAAAAAACTAAAGTGATGGTATTCATTGCAGGAGCAGAATATGAACCTCTGAGAATGAGAATTGGAAGAGAGGAGCTGTAAGTGACAGAGGAATTTACTTACCTGAGAAGCAAAATCACAAGAGATGGTAGAAGCCAGAAAGAAATTCCGACCAGAATACAAAAGGCGAAAATTGCATTTAATTGGAGAAGAAACTTATTCACCAGCAACAACATCAGTCTGAAAATAAGGAAACATATCATGGAAGGTTTCGTTTGGAGTGTGGCCCTATACGGATGTGAAACTTGGACAATTGGAAGAGAAAAGAGAAGATGGCTAGAGGCTCTGGAGATGTGTTGCTATAGAAGGATGATGAAGAGCAGCTGGAGAGACAAAGTAACAAATGAAGAGGTGCTTAGAAGAGTACAGGAAATGAGATTTCTGTGGAGGAACATCCAAACAAGAAGAGGCAAACTTGTAGGGCACACCCTATGACACAACATCATTGGAACAATAGCAGAAGGAGCTATTGAGGGAAGGAATCACCAGGGGCAACCAAGGGTATCGTACATGCAACAGATCATGAATGACATTGGATGTAACACATCGTAGAAATGGAGAAGAAGACAGACAGAAGAGAGGGATGGCGCTCTGCTGCAAACCAACCTCAGGGTTGGATACTAAAAGAAGAAGAATCAGTCGTATAAGACATGTTGACACCATTCATTAGAAAGACTGGTGTCCACACTTTTAGCAACACTTTGATTTTTCTGGAATGAATTAACTTACCAGAGAATTAATATTGAAGTTCAGGGCACCTAGATTTTCCAGTGTAGATTTAGTTACAGTACTTGTTAGATTCTAGCTTTTACCACTGTAATTCTATTTCATCATTTCTTACAAACCAAATAACATTGTTCACTAATTCACTAACTCATTAATTAAAATTACATAAACTTGCATAATTGATTATAAATTTAAAGATGGCACCTGTATTCATAAATGGATTATTCCCAAAGCAGGCATACAACATTGTTCCATGGGCTTTTTTACATTTTATTAATATTTTGTAAACCAAACTACTGTCATAACATATAGCCATCCAAGCCAGCAATATCTAACCTAGCTGTTTTTTCAAATGAAAATGTAGTTTTCAAAATGGTAATATCTTCATACGGCAGTCTATATAAGGCCAACACCATCCCAGAATTTTCTGTCTGAGAAGTTATATGAGCATACTGTGCATAACATGCTAACATCTCTGCATTACTCACACTAGCAAAAATTAATGGTTGGTAATCATATTATGAGTAAGATCTGTTTAATGAGTCCTGAGTGCAGTAGTAAATGAGCAGCATCTCTGTGAGCATCATCAATAATATCATAAAGTCAATGGCTATAACGTATTCAGTTAACTTCCCTGGGAAAGGCTGTTGCCAGTACTTGCACACACATTATATCCATATGACTCAATTAACATGTGAACCAGTGACTTTGTAGCTGTTCCACTTGCTTTTATTTATCTCTTCATTTGTTGTCATCTGTGTCGGCGTACTGCATTGCTTCACTGGCTGAAAAATGAGTTTTGTAATTTGTACACTGACTACTGTAAATAATGTAGCCAACAGGTGTACCGTACAGTTGCGTTTCACTGTCTTTTACTTTCACTTTTTCACAGACCCCCCATATACACATTTATATGGCCAATGCACTATTGCTTAACTTTCGATAAGCCTCATTAATAGGTTTGCAGGTGAACCTCCATATACTGCTACAGTTTACTATTGAACATCTACGAGCAGTAAAAATCTAACCACAAAGTTCAGAGTTTATTTATTTATTGAGTCCTTTGATCATATGTAGTACAGTGTACAGGATGATATTGGACTTATTACTAAGTTCAAAATGATACATATTTAAATAATCATTTTTCAACATGTTACCAATTTCAATAGTTGTAGTTCTTACAATGATACAATGTTACAAATTACAGTAGCTTTAGTTCTTAACAGTTATTCTGGTCCAAGTATTCCTTTACTGAGTAGAAACAGTGATACTGTAGATATTCTCTGGCAGATCTTTCAAAAGCACTAATATTTTGTAAGCATTTTATACTATTTGATAGTCTATTATAGAGTTTAATACCCAGATAGCCTTTCTCTTTTTTGGAACTGCAGATAATAGTCACATATGTTAATGAAATTAGTTAAAATTGAAAAAAATGAATTCTAAATTCTTTCATTTCATCAAGTACTATAATGTGTTCACTGTTTTTCATAAAGAGAAGGCACTGTTATGACATTACAAGGTTAGAACTGGGTAGTGAGAGCATTCTATAATTTTGTTGTATATGTCATCCTGATGAATGATGTGATGAAAATAAAACTACCTGTGAAGGATACTTTTTGAGAGAACTGGAATCTGGTAGAGACAATAAATGTGGAAACAGTCAAGATTAAAGCATTGGTGGAGAATGAACATCTTTAAAGCAGTTCCTGAGACCATGTTAGCAGAGGTTCAACAAACTTTCTTCAAAGAGAACAAAATGAAGTATATTTATTTTGCAGGTGGGTATTCTTCCAAGAGAAGAACTACTTCTTGAGTCTGCAATAAATTTTATTTTGAAATAGCATATACAGCTGTCAAGAATTACAAGGAAAAGAGGTATACTTGGAAAATGCCTGGGGACCTTAAAAGATACCCGTTGAACTACATTGTGGGGATATCAACCTCAACTAGTGTGGGAACCTCTCTGACAAGGCAGTGAAGAAGGTCTTTGACTAACAGGGTGATGGCAGTACGCAGCTGATGATACTAATGTATGGATGTGTGTGTTGTAGCTCTTATAAATAAAATGTCATGCCACATAACACTCTATGCATTACTGATGGTAGCTCCATACCTCCAGCATTGATGACCCTGACAACTACCGCAGAACACGCACCCGTGCGGCATTCGCTAAAATCCAGTACTGACTATTGTGTTGTAACAATGGGACCACCCCGCATAAATTCATCCACCACACTGATTTATGTGGACAACAATTCAGTGAACCTCTTGTCCTGCCAGAAGACTTTGTACAGCTTTCTATAGATCCCATTCAGGCACTCCTCCCATCATCACTGGTTCATCAGGTATGCCAGACTGTTTGCACGATTCGTGTCCCATCAACAACATAAGAATCTGGCACAGTGTGATTATGTCATGTTATGAGGCAACTCCATATGGGCCCGCCTTGCAGCCTCCATACTCAGGGCCACAAGAAGTTCTCAGCCAAGGGCCACAGACCTGCAACACTCTATTGCATGGTACACCAATGACCATTTCTGTCACTGACCTGAAACTGGCATGGATACTACAGGACAACCATACCTTGTCCCAGGAAGCTGACCAAGCTTTCACCGATAAACAGTCTGGCTGCATCCCACATTCACACCAGCCACAACACAGCTGGTCATGTGCACCTGCGCACTTCAATGCTCCCTGTCTTTATCCACCACACTACTCCTTCAACTGCAATGGGAATGTCTCTGAAGAGGCAGTGAGGAACAATTTGACTAACAGCAGGGTGGCAGTGCGTAGCTGATGATGATAATGAATGGATGTGTGTGTTGTAACTTTCATAAAAAAGTGTCATACTACACACTGTTCTGTGTATTACTGGTGGTATCCCACTAGCTTGTAGTCTGATATTTCCTACAGCACCATGGTGGGGCAGAAATCACAAACTAGATATTGGATGTAAGGCAGATATACAGTAAACTCACATTATGATGTAGTGATGGTGAAGAATAGGTTCCAGTTTATGAGATCAGGAAGATTAAATATGCAAAGAAGTGGGGTACTGAAGTATTGAGGAATATTAATTTACGTTTTAAGTTCTCCAAAGGTGTGGACTCTGCCATTCACAATGCCACATTAGGCAGTTGAGTTGACGAGGAATGGTTATATCTAATAAGAGCAATCGTAGAAGTTGGACAGATAAATATAGGTACAAGGAGAGTAACTGTGAAGAAATCTTGGGTACGAGAAGGAAGCAATTGACAAAAAAAAGTAAATAAAAAAATGTGCAACAAAAGATAGGAATACACCAATGTGACACTTAAGAATGAAATAAACACTGAATGCAGAAAGGTTACAGCTGTAGGAAAAATGTGAAAAGAATCAAAAGATTGGATATCACAAAGTCAGATTTAACATGTACTTAGTTGAAAATATATTTTAGTAAAAAAAATACACATGGGCATCAACACTGAGAGCACAAAATAAATTCCTCTGTTAAATGTGAACTTGACAGTGGATAGGTGTAAAGACTACACTGAGAGCCTCAACAAATGGGTAGAGCTGTCTGCTGATGGGGCAGAAGAATAAATGTATATTGATATAGAAGACATAGGTGATCCAGTCTTCGAATCATGGTTTTATGGAACTGTCGAAGACTAGCAGTCAAGCAAGGCAGGTGGAATAGATGACAACCCTTTGGAATTTCTAACATCACTGGGCAAATTGGCAGTAGAAGGAATAATCAAATTACTGTGCAGAACCTATGACACTAGAAACATAACGACAGACGTTTGGAAGAATTTCGCCCACACAGTTCTGAAGACATCAAAGGTGGATAAATGCAGGAATTACCATATAATCAACTAAACAACACATACTTACAAGAACAAAACACGGAAGAAAGGAAAAGAAAATTGAGGATCAGTTAGATCGGAATCGTCTGGCTTTAAGAAAGGTGGAGGTCCTGGAGAGGTACTTCTGCCATTGCTCTTGACAATGGAGGCCTGAATGTAGAAAGCTGCATAGGGTTTGTCAACCTAGAAAACGCATTACACAGTTTAAAATGATGCAAAATGTTTAAAATTCTCAAAAAAGCAGATAAAAATATAGGGAAAGATAGATAATAAGCAATGAGTACAAGAACCACAAGAGAACATAAGAATGGAAGAAAGGGAGAAGTGTTCAGATTAAAAATGGTGAAAGACAGGGATGCACTCTTTCTCTCTTATGGTACATCACACATTATTTTGCTCCCAAGGCAGCAGGATACCTTTACTTCATCTGTTTCATTGTTATTTTTTATCATTAATTTTATTTCTGTTACTCCTCATTACTCTTTGGTTTGCTCTCAACCCATATTGGACTGTTTATTCTATTCAACAGGTCCTATAATTCTTCCTCTCTTTCATTGAGTCTAGCAATTTCATCAAGAATCCTATCATTGATATTCTTTAACCTTGATTTTCAGTCACACTCCTGGATCTTTACTTTTGCCATTGTTCCTTCAACATAAAGGCTAAAAAATAGAGGAGAAAGTCAGGATCCTTGTCTCCCTCTCTCTTGATGTTCCATTCTTACTGTTCCCTCTTGGCTCTTGTACACCTCATATATTACACATATTTCCCACAGAATATACCTTTTTCTCCGATAATTTCAAATAGCTTGCATCATTTTACATTGTCAACAGCTTATGCCTCGCAACCATCATCAATCACATCATCAGGAATTTTACTCTAATGCCTTTACCTTTCCTAAACCCAAACTGGTTGTTATCCAACTGACCTTCAAGTTTCTTTCCCATTCTTCTATATCGTCTTCTTGTCAGGAATTTGCATGCATATGTTGTCAAGCTGGCTGAGCAATATTTATTTCATTTACTAGCCCTTGCTGCCTTTGGCTTTATGCAGGTGATGTTCTTCCAAAAATCTGACACATTTCTGGTCTCATTGAGTATGCACACTAACTTCAATAATCATTTGGTTGTAACTTTCCAAAGCAATTTTAGAAATTCTAAAGGAATGTGATCTAGTCATTATGCTTTGTTCAATTACAAGTCCTCCAAAGTTATGTCAAACTCCAATATTGGATACTATACCTTCCCAGCTGATACTTATTTCTTTTTCTATCATGTCAGCAGTCAGTTACTACTCCTCTTGAGGCTCTCAGCATGCTCTTTCCATCTTTCTGCTGTCTCTACTACCTTTAACAGAAGATTTGCTTCTGCACTCTTTAAATTGACACTATTCCTTTTAGTCTTGTTTGTCTGTATGCTGAATTTGTCCTTCCAATGTCCATTTCATTTTCAGTCCTAAATGAATTACCTTGTTGTATTTCTTTCTTTTCTTGAACATTTTTGTATTTTCTTGTTTCATCAATCAATTGAAGTATTCCTTCTGTTACCCCAGTACCTTGCTATGTCCACCCAACTTCTGTGATTGCCCTTTTTAAATTATCTCCATCCCTCTTCAGCTGAACTCTCTCTCTCTCTCTCTCTCTCTCTCTCTCTCTCTCTCTCTCTCTCTGTCATTTGTGACAGTGACAGGTATACCTGCAGCTTTGTTGTGGCTACTGGTTTTGTGCTATTTTGGTTTGCTCTACTTTCCCATTCATAACACATATTACTCACATCATTTTCTTTCTGTCATTTGTGTTACCCTATATTCACCTGACCAGAAATTTGTAACATCATCCTGTTGTACTTCACCGAGTACTACTATATCCTGATCAGCCATTGCATTTGTGTAAGAAATAGATTAAGGGAACACACAGTGTGGTAGAAGAGAAATTAAATGGTAAGACTGCAATGGTGCAATTAATTGTTCTTCCTATAGTAAATGAGCACTCACTTTGCAGTGATTTCTCTTTCTGCAGTCCAGTTCCCATGCCCTCGTTGTCAGAAATAGTGAATGTTTCTTCACATTGCTGATAAGTGCTTAAACATTGTAAGCTAGATCCCAGAATATTAGATATTATCTGGAATATATAGTTAATAAGATACATTTTAGAGTTGTGTAGAATTTTATGGGCATTACTGACAGGCTGAGTGAGGTGGCGCAGTGGTTAGCACACTGGACTTGCAGTCCGAAGGACCATAGTTCAGACCTGTATCCAGCTATCCAGAAATAGGTTTTCTGTGATTTCCCTAAGTTGCTCCAGGCAAATGCCAGGATGATTCCTTTGAAAGGGCATGGCCAACTTCCTTCCCAATCCTAGACACAATCAGAGCTTGTGCTCCATCTCTAATTACCTCAATGTTGACAGGACATTAAACCCAATCTTCCTTCCAATTATTGAGGGTCACATACACTCTAAGCAAAAGAAGGTTGCACCACAAAGCATGAATGGGATGGAAATCGGTAGCTGTGATGTACATTTACAAACAAACAAAAGATTACAATTTCAGAATAATTGGATGATTTATTCAACAGAAAGAGCTTCACAGATTGAGCAACTCAATACTGCATTGGTCCAACTCTGGTCTTTATGCAAGTATTGCATCAACAACTTTATAATTCATTTAGCAGTATCATATACAGACAGAATGCCAAGAGAATGGAAAGAAAGTATTACAATTCCAGTGTGTAACAAAGGAGATAAATAAGTATTTGATAATAACTGAGGAATTACCCTGCCTGAAACTACCTTAAAATGGTCAACATCAGTAATTGGAGACAGAATTATATAGAAATTTTTGCTCTAAAATGGATTGTGTAGAAATTCGTAAAATTTAATAACCTGTGTTTTGCTGACTTGTCAAAAGCATTTGACAGAATAGTATATAATTCCAGTCTTTATCAACAAGAGAGTGCCAACAAGTTTAGTGAAAATCATAGAAGATGTATATACAGTTAATTAAACAAGAATTAAAGCATAGGAAGGATTCAAGGTGAAAGTAACAAATAAAGGAATTAGACAAGAAAACTTGTTAAGCCCATAGATCACATCTTTGATGCAGGAAGAAAGAAACCAGGATATGCAATGGTAAATAAAGTGGAAAATATTATATTTTATGCTGCTGATGCTGTGCTGATAGCAAACAATGCAGATAATTTGCAGAGGTTACTTCACTAATGTAATAGAACTGCTGTGTAATACAACAAGGAAATCTCATTTGAGAAAATAGAGTATGGTAATAACAAAAACACCTGTAAGTTATAAACTAGAAGTAGATGGTGTGTCAATTAGAAGTAGATGGTGTGTCAGTTGAACAATTGATGAGCTTTCATTATCTAGTGAATTTTATCATCAGTTATACAGATTTAGTCATGGAAGAGAAAAAAAAACAAATGACAAAGGCTGTAAGAGTAGTCGGATGCCTGCAAAGTACCGGATGGAGAAACAAATTTATGACAGCTGAGGGGAAACTAAAAATTTATAAAACAACACAATAGAAAGAAATAAGATAAAACAAAAGTTAAGAGCAGTGGAAGTGTAGGTACTAAGCCCGATCCAGGGCATATCCATGTGGGACAAGAGAACAAATGTATCAGCAGTGGAAGAGAGTGGAATAGAAGGTATAAAGAAATGGATGAAGACAAGAAAAAGAAATTGTGCAGCTCATGTGGAAAGGATGGACCCCTCATGACTAGTTAAAATTTATACAAATAGGCAACAATAAGGGAAACAACTGTTCAGACACCCGCATGATGGGACAGCAGTTGGTCCAGTACATACATGGAATGAGGCTGACAAATGAAGGAAACCCTACTCATCAGCTGCAACAACAGCAGCAGCAGTAGCAGAAGAAGAAGAAGAGGAAGAAGAGGCAATTTCTTACTTTATTCCTGTCTGCATACAATTAAAGGTATTTTAACAAATACTGAATATTTGCAACCTGAAACTAGAATGGTCAGTCTACTTGTAAATTGTTTTTGTGTCTTCTTTAGTGGTTGTTGCAGTCCCAGTTCACCAGTTCACCTAAAACTTACTTTATTGTTAGCCATAAAAACCATTTATTAATAAACTGACTGGAAAGCCATAGTAAGTATTGTAATATACTTGATAAAACCTCAGTAAGATGTGCAGTTATCTACTCTATACAATATTTGCACTACTCATTTTTTCTGCAGAAAAACTTTAAATTTGTTTTGTTGCTCTAGGCAATAATTCTGAAAGAAATAAAGGATGAAATTGTGCAAAACAAGTTAATATCCTTACAGTCAAGTCAATGTGATGGCATAGGTTTGTAAGCGCACAGCATTTCAAATATGCTTGTAGATAAGTTTTGTCTATGTGCTGATTATATATCAACACAGGGAAGTCCTGAGTAAAAAACATTTCAGATATCTGCATTTGAGCAGACGTCTTCCCATGACTAAGGAATAGAGTCAGATAGAGACCCTTCCTAATGACAGTAGCTACGGTATCTGTTTTCTTCTTCTTCTAAGAGTCTTCTCTCATTTTTTGCTGTTTTAACAACCTTCTCAGTAGTTACAGATAATGAAATAATGGCATGTAGAACTTGCAAGATGGGCAATTAATGGTGATATACTCATTTTCCCCATCTTACTTACAGTATGTGTGGCTAAACCTTATGAGAATTTTAGGGACTATTTTATAAACAGATGACAAATGTTAACAACCATATGTACATTTTATTGAAACAGGAAGCCTCCTGCTGCTTTAAATTTTTTTTTATTAACAGACAATCTTCAAATTTCACGTCTTTTGAATTAACTTTCTCCTATTCTCTATCTGCATGAGCTAAATCTGCTTTATGCAGATTTTCTATTCTATAATAAGAGTATGCAGTAATGCGTTCTCTGCAAATAGTGTCTAAGGGAATAACATCTGACTGATGAAATTTTAACAGATTTAGTAATTTAAATAACTGGCCACAAAACTGATTAGCCTGTTTATGTGGTTCAATAGGTAATTTATTTATCAAGCTGTTGAACAATCCATTGCCAACAATATCTTTTATGTTGCATATACAGTATGATATATTGGCCACAACATCTTGGTAGATGATTGTTGCAGTATCTCTAAGTTTATGGGTTGCATTTTTTCATATGACTTGTCAAGCCAATGGTGGCACGGCATCTCTTACCACAATTGTCACAAGTGTATCTGGCTGCTGAGGCAGGAGCACTGGTAGCATTGCGAAGCTTTTTCTGCCTTAATCTGTCTAACAAGTTTTCATCATGCTTCGACATTCCAGATGATATATCATCATGCCACTCTGGTCTCATGCTAGCCGGTGCCTCCCATCTGTATGTGCCAATTCCAAAGCTCTCCATATCTCATTTATAGGAGTCCTTGAACCTCAATACAGAACGTCCTACAGGTCTTTTGGCTATACAGATCTCTCCAAGCATCACCTGATGTGGTAATCTGTCAGGATCCATACAGTGGACGTGTCCCAGCCAGCGGAGTCATCTCTGCTTCAAGACAGCTCAAATACTGTTGCAGTTAGTTTTAGATAGCACTTCTTCGTTGGTCACTCAGTCCTTTAACCTTACTCCGAGGATGGATCTCAGGCACCGCATGTGGAAAACATTAAAGTGACATTCTTGTTTGGCATGGGTAGTCCATGTTTCCGATGCATACAAAAGGATGCTGAGGATGCAAGTTTGATACACAAGAATTTTGGTGGTCAAAGAGAGTTTGTTGTTTTTCCAAACACATGTAGAGAGTTTGCCAAATGTTGTCGCAGCTCTTCCAATGCGAGCATCAATTTTCTTCTCAACAGACATGTTTGATTCTGTAGTAGATCCAAGATAGCAGAAGTTATCTACAACTTGCAAAGTAGTGCCATCTACTGTGATATTCGGCTTTGTGTTAGCACCCTGAACCATAATTATGGTCTTACTGCTGTTTACGCTCATCGAGAATAGGTGGCATGCATGACTAAATCTTGATACTAGCTCTACTACAGTATGATATACACTCAGGAATTGAATTAATTATTTACGGTGCCACACCATAATGAAAAATGCTCCTATCATAGCACAAAAAGATGTCTATGTCCTGGGAAGAGTTGTTACTTGTTAGTGTTAGTATCCTTGTCAAGTAATACAATGCATTGTTTCAAGTTACATAATAGATGATGCTATCCTCAAAGAGAAAATCCGTTCCCTGGGATTTTATGCTCCAGAAAAGCTTTTATAGCTGTTGCATGTATGCTCTTCAGATGTGTGATATTATATAATGTTTCCTATTTCTGGCAAATCTTTTAGATTTTGGCCATAAGACCCAGGACTTTAGCCTACAAATTACAAGACACAGTTGTGTCAACACCTTGTAGCTAAGACAGCTCACTGTGCCATGGAAGTAGGGTTAACTCATAAAAAAGTGCGAACATGTCAATATGTTTTGATTTAAGCTGCCACATAAGTCAAAAAACTAGTTCTCTGCTTTTACATCCCTAACTCTGCCCAGGACATATTTGCCTTTCTTGTTGCTCTATGACAGGAGCAGTTTCCTTTCTGGTTTTCAACTTTTATACTACCATAATTATGACATTATACCACCACAGCTTGGCAATTGATGTAAATTTTTGTTAACTTGTGCAATGACTAATCCGGTATAGGTTTTTTTTCTTATTGTCTTTCAAACCAACTTGCTTACACCATGACACTGGATAAACTTTCATGAAAACAACATGATGACCAGCAATTACACATGCTCGTCTACCTCCTTAAAAAATTTGAACCATTTCGGACTAGTTCAAAACATAAGTGGCCTGCATAAAAAAAACACAAAAAATGTAAATTTTGCATATGAATACCAAAATTTTCTATTTTATCATAAGAATGCATTTTTTATTTATGTGACTCACTTTAAACTGTTTCTGTGCATTCAGTTCAATCCCATAGTTAAGTCTATATAGCTGATGGTAACAGTTCCTAGATAATTAAAGCTAATCACTTGTTCTCTTAACAGACCACCTACTTCTATTTTACATATTACAGGTGTTTTTGATCTTACCATACTCTTCATTTTTTTCTTGTATGAGACTTCCTTGTTGAATTGCATAGAACATTTTTTTATGTGCTACATTTACCTCAACTTAAAACCATTGTAGCTCAAGAATGGATAAAGATTATTGAATAAAATAAATTTCATTCTGATTTTATCCATTTATCTACCTTAATGCAAAGTTTAAACCAATTCATAAGAGTTTAAGTATGGAAGTGGCACACCTCAGAAACCTCCAGAAAAACATGTTTTTTTCACATAAAATGTGAACAGTGCACATACAAAAGGTGCCATTAGCTGATCATTAATCTCAGCCTAATTAACATCCTTTGCAAATGGAATTGATCGATTTTCACAATTTGCCTATGCACCAGCTCTAGTTTGGCACTCAAACATTGCTTAATATACTTTTCACATAGATACAGTACAACAAATGTTCAAATGGCTGTACAAACCAAAAGCTTTTTACTCCATATTCCTAGCTCAAATAGGAAATGAGCACCAGGAGCCTCCACAAATCGACGTTCTATGTGCGTGCTTCTCAAACATATCTTTAATGATACAATGTGGTCATAAGTAAATTTGCCTGAAACTGATTTTGGCATT
The DNA here is from genome assembly GCF_023897955.1 of Schistocerca gregaria. Lineage (NCBI taxonomy): Eukaryota > Metazoa > Arthropoda > Insecta > Orthoptera > Acrididae > Schistocerca > Schistocerca gregaria. The sequence goes on along the minus strand of NC_064921.1, from coordinate 885,273,219 downwards.
TAGTAGCAAAGTATTCTAAACAGCAAGAAAATCATGCACTGACATCAGTGTTGGCTATTTTAAGAAACTTAGGTAAAAAGCAGTTCTGTTAACCCTTGCATGTCAGAATGTCCAGTATGTAACTAATAAAACAGAGCAGCTGAGTGTTCACCTAAATGAAACCAAGCCACACCTCTTCCTAGCGAGTGAATTGGGATGCAAGGAAGAAGAAGCATATGGTTGCAGGCTAAAAAATTACAAACTGATAAACTTGTACTGCAGAAAGACACACAAAAGTGGTGGGATAGGCATTTATAGTAGAAATGATGTTAATTGTGAAAATGTTAAATGGATAGATGATCTGAGTACTGAAATGGTATTTGAGGTTGCAGCAGTAAACCTGAAGTATGGAAATAACAGCCCTATTATAGCAGCACTGTATAGGTCACCTGGAAGTAACATAGAAGAGTTTCTAAATTGCCTAGAGGACTTGCTAGAGGGACAACAATGTATAAAAAACACTTGTTGCTTGTTGTAGACATCAACATAGACCCATTAAATAATAGTGTTAACTATTTGCACTATATGAATGTACTACAGTGTTATAACTTTAAACAAATGAACTCAGAACCTACAAGAGTCACTACAAATACAAAGACATGTATCAACCATGTTCTCACAAATGTAGGAAAAGAGAAAGTAAATTTAAACACCTTAGGAAACTACATTTGTGATCACAGAGCCCTTACTATGGATATTGATGTAGGGAACATAGATGTAACTGAAAGTGATACAGTTATATATAAAAGAAAATTTAATTATTCTAAACTTAAGTTGGCACTAGGGAGTGAAAAATGGCAACTAGTGTACAATGCAACTGAAGTGAATCAAAAATGGGAATATTTCTAGAAGTTATTCAGTAACACTTTAAATGAAACCTGTCCTTTAGTTAAAAAAGTAAATAAAGCTGTAAACCATAAAGCCAAGAATCTCCCTTCTGAAATTATTGAACTGAGGGAGAAAATTAAAGATTGCTATATACTTTTTAGAGATACTAAACTACAATATTTCTCAACAAAATATAAGCTGCTCAAAAAACATACAGAGAGTCCTTGACTAACATAAAAGCATAGAAATATACCTCTGAAATAAGGAACTCTAGCTGTATCAGTAAAACTTCCTGGAAAATAATGCACAAAGTGGGAAACAGAATTCCTATGAACACAGCAACATAACATTAAAAGAAAACGGTGAAGAAATAAATGACCCAACAGAAGTGTGTGAGAAATTTATACAAAAGTTCAGTACAGTTGGTACAAATGAAGTTCATGTCAAGCCACAAAATTTTAGTCTTGGAAAATCTAGCCAGTTCTTTTATATCCATGGCATTACTGAGAGGGATGTCCTAGCAGTCATATCAGCACTTCGACCAAAAATCCCTTGTGGCTGGGATTACATTTCACCTAAACTGCTTAAGGAAGGCAGGGAAGAATTAGTGAAACCCTTGACTCACTTGATAAATACCTCCCTCAGAAATGGAGTATTCCCTGACCTTTTGAAAATTACTGAAATTATACCAGTGCATAAAAAATGAATAAAAACTGACACTAAAAACTACAGCCAATATCATTAACCTCAGAACTAGGGAGATTGTCAGAGAGAGTAATAGTAAATCAAGTTGAATCATATTTCACCAAACACAATCTGTTAAACAACCTACAACATGGATATAGAAATGGGAGATCTACTGCAACAGCAGTAGCATCTTTTATCCATGAAATATTAAATAAGCTGGACAAATGTGACAAGGTAATAGGCACTTTCAAAGATATGAGTAAAGCCTTTGATACTGTGAATCATACCATTCTTCTGTGTAAGCTAGAAGAGTATGGGTTGAGAGGACTAGCCTTGAAAATACTTACCTCCTATTTTAAAGACAAGAAACAATGTGTAAAGCTAACTTATCAAAATAATGAGCAGCTCCTAACAACCAAATCAAACTTCAGGACACTAAAATGTGGTGTGCCTCAGAGAAGCATACTAGGGCCTTTTCTGTCCCTTGTATATGTAGATAACTTATTTGAACCCCCAAAATTTCATGGTTGTAAGCTATGCCGATGACATATCCTACATCAGCTGTGGCAGTGATATGCAGTCTGCAGCTAACAGTACCAAGATCAGTTTCAATACTCTGTCCACATACCTTATAGCAAACAAGCTTCTCGTAAATAAAGACACAATGGTAATAATGAAGTTCATCCACAGTTGGAAAAGCAGTTGAACAGAGTGGACAGTGTCTTGAAAGGAGGATATAAGATGAACATCAACAAAAGCAAAACGAGGATAATGGAATGTAGTCGAATTAAGTCAGGTGATGCTGAGGGAATTAGATTAGGAAATGAGACACTTAAAGTAGTAAAGGAGTTTTGCTATTTAGGGAGTAAAATAACTGAAGATGGTCGAAGTAGAGAGAATATAAAATGTAGACTGGCAATGGCAAGGAAAGCGTTTCTGAAGAAGAGAAATTTGTTAACATCGAGTATAGATTTAAGTGTCAGGAAGTCGTTTCTGAAAGTATTTGTATGGAGTGTAGCCATGTATGGAAGTGAAACATGGACAATAACTAGTTTGGACAAGAAGAGGATAGAAGCTTTCGAAATGTGGTGCTACAGAAGAATGCTGAAGATTAGATGGGTAGACCACATAACTAATGAGGAGGTATTGAATAGAATTGGGGAGAAGAGGAGTTTGTGGCAAAACTTGACAAGAAGAAGGGACCAGTTGGTAGGACATGTTCTGAGGCATCAAGGAATCACAAATTTAGCATTGGAGGGCAGCGTGGAGAGTAAAAAACATAGAGGAAGACCAAGAGATGAATACACTAAACAGATTCAGAAGGATGTAGTTTGTTGTAAGTACTGGGAGATGAAGAAGCTTGCACAGGTTAGAGTAGCATGGAGAGCCGCATCAAACCAGTCTCAGGAGTGAAGACAACAACAACAATTCACAGTTATAATACTGCCATAACTGATACTGTATTTAAATCCAAATTGGGTCTTGCAATTCACATAAATTTTTGGGCATCTTTGTTGATGAACACTTATCATGGAAAGACCATGTAGATAATATTTGCAAGAAAATAAGTCGAAATGTGTATCTACTGAAATGAGTCTCAGCCTCTTTGGACCATGATACTTTAAGACAAATATATTTTGGGTTAATTCATCTGCACCTTCAGTATGGTATTGAGATATGGGCTGGGGCATCAGCAGTTCATATAGATAGACTTTTTAGATTACCAAAAATGGCAGTAAGAATGGTAGCCAAGGTAAAGAAGAGATAGCCTTGTAGAGACATCTTTAGAAAATATAAAATTCTTACAGTGTACAACATGTATATACTGCAGACAGTCATGTTCGTGAAACAAAATCCTGAATTGAATATGAGAAACAGTAATGTACACAACTATGATACACAGGGAAGGGAAAATGTTCATAGAATTGTGACCAATAAAAAGGCAACAGACCACAGCCCACAGAGAATGGGAGCAATTTTCTACAATGCACTACCCTGTCAACTCAAGAAAGTAAATCTAAATATGCTAAAGAGTAGACTGAAGCAATTGTTAATAGAGAATTGTTGTTACTCTATAGAGGACTTTAAGTTGTAGTGCCACCTTGGAAAACAGTGTATATAGACAATGTCTCCAATCTATCAGTGGTATGAAAGAATGTAATTATACACTGTATTATGTGTACTGTACTATTATAGATATAAGCTAAATTGTGTTACACTATAGAGGAATCTACTTGTAGTGCCCTTTTGAAAAATAATGTGTACAGACATGTGTCTGATCCATATGTTGTTATGAAAGAATGTAAATATTTTGATGATGTAAATAAAATAGGAAGAAACTTCCACATGGGAAAAATATATTAAAAACAAAGATTTCAAGACTTACCAAGCGGGAAAGCGCCGGCAGATAGGCACAATGAACAAAACACACAATTCTGTGTGTGTGTGTTTGTGTGTTTTGTTCATTGTGCCTGTCTGCCGGTGCTTTCCCTCTTGGTAAGTCTTGGAATCTTTGTTTTTAATGTAAATATTTTACTGTATATGTGTAATGTAATCTAAATTTTCCTGACAATGTCCAAAAACTTTTTGTTGTATGGACAGAAAATAAATAAATAAATAAATAAATAGATTAAGGTAACCTATTTTATATCAGAGATACAAAAATTCTCCTTTGCAGTTTGATTTTAGTCAGGACAGAGGTCAACAGGCCACATAACTAGATAACATCACTGCTGATTTCAATGGCAGGACTAGAAAGGTTCAGTTACCACTAGCAGGTGTGTTTACTGACCATTTTTAAATGGAGTGAAAAATATAGCCACAAACTGATCAAGGGATAAACTGAGGTATTGTGGGACTGATCATATAGCCAACTATATGAGTAATGGCATATCTAACCAAAGAATGCAAAAGTCAACCAATCTAAGGAGGGGAGTCTATTCTTATTTGGGAATAGTTATTTATGGGATTCCACATTGTTCAATCAGGTTCACTATTTTTCCCATATACAGATTTGACCACTTATCTAATACAAGCAGAATTTTTATGATGACTAATATTGTAAACCAACAGAAGAAAGTAAATAATGTTCTTAAAAGGATTATTGATTGATTTTCTGTGAATTTAAAAAAAGGCATAATGTACACAGTTCTGCACATCTGGAGGTACTACATTAATGATAAGTTTAATACATGGTGAGGGTAAAATAACTAGGATGGAAACTTCAAAAATTTTATGTGTCCTAATTGAGGAGAAATTAAACTAGAAAAACACATTTTGGAGCTCCTAAAACAACTTTGTTCAACCACATTTGCACCTCAAAAACCTTGGAGAGAAACAAAACAGTAACCTGATATATTTAGCAAATTTTTGTTAACTAATGTCATGCTGAATGATGTTCAAGGGTAACTCATCTTAAAGTGCTGTAAGAATAGTATGTGGTGCTCAACCACAAACATCATTTAGGCATCTGTTTAAGGTGTTAAGCATTTTGACTACAGCTTCATGGTATACGTATTCCCTCATGAAGTTTGCTGTAAATAATCCACTGCTGTTCAAAAAGAACAGTGATTTACACAATTCCAACACCAGAAGAAAAAATTAATTGAATTGAACTGGATTTTATTTGATCCTGTAGGATTACATGGTGTACAGTGAATGTACATGTAATACTGGACATGTAAAAAACACAAAAACCTTCATTATCACATGCTCCCTAACAATTCTAGCATAATTGATTATAATTAACAATATTTATAAATTTAATGTGAGCAGTACTCATCAACACTGTAAAATTACTTTTCCACCAGATAATCTTTCAGGTTCTTTGAAAACTTAGTGTCATGTTTGTTGCCATGCAGTTTTTTAGTCAGACTTCTTAGTAATTTGATAACTGAGTATTGGTGCCCTTTTTCAGTCATTGTCAGTCAGTGGGGTATGCTTCATATGACATTCTTCCTCTGTGTGTTGAGGATGTGTACACTAGCATTTGTAGTCCTCTCTGCACTATTTTTTGACATATATTATAGTTTTATATATGTAGAAGGAGGAAAAAGTTAAGATGCCTAGTCTTTTGAAGCAGTTTGTCCATGTTTCAGTAGTCTTCCTTCTTAATATGATTCTGACTCTTTTTTATTTCTTGAATGTCTGAGTAATCCCACACTACCACTCCATACTGCAGCTATGGTTTGAAGAGTCTGTGATATACTGTATGCAGAAGCTGTTTGTCTGCATACTGTGATAGCTGCCTCATCATAAATATGACAGAGCTGAGTTTCTTACAAATAGAATTAATATGTTGCTTCCATTTCAGCTTGTTATTGATAGTGATATCTAAGAATATAGTGGATTCTGCTTCTAGTCTTGGTTCATCCACCTCTGAACTAATGTCCACAAGCTTCTCTTTATATCAGAACACTGCATTCTTAGTCTTTTTTAGGTTTACAACATGTCCATTTTTCAGGAACCATTGAGCTGTGTTGTTCGCATATATGTATGCTCTTCTCTCAAGCTCTGCCACAGTTTGGTCATTGTTCACTATTGTCATCTGCAAACAATATTTTCTTCTCTTTATCTGCAACACCTATGTCATTAGCAAAGAGATTAAACAGCAATGGTCCCATTACTAATCCTTGTAGCACTTCATATTTTATGGTTTTGGTTTCTGACTGGTATGCATCCCCTATAAATACATATTGCTTCCTGTTGCATAGGTATGATTCTATACACTTCCCTGCCTGCCCTTGAATACCATAGTTTTCCAAATTTGTTATCAGTGTTTCATGGTCAATAGTGTTGAGTTCTTTGGAGAGATCCAGAAACATTTGCAGAGACAACTTGTCTTTCATCTAAGGCATGTATGATGTATTCTGCCTAACTGACAGTTGCTTATTCCATAAGTCTACTCTTCCTGAAACCATACTGTGATGGTATGAGAATGATGTACCTGTATTTGTCCAGATAAGTAACTAATCTATAATATACAAGCATTTCCAGAATTTTTGAGAAACCTGATACCAGTGAAATGCCTGTAGTTGTTGGGGTCATCATTAGCCCCTTTCTTGTCCACTAGTACCACCATGCTTATCTCCAGTTTTTCTGGGAAAATTCCAGCTCTGAGAGAGCTGTTCACTGTGTCCAGCAGTGGTGAGATTATTTTCCCACTTACTTGCATTATTACATGAGTCGATACTTTGTAATCACCAACTGATTTCCTGGACTTCAGTTTCTGTATAGTTTTCCTCAGTTCATCTTCTGTGACTGGTTTCAAGAACATGGTTCTGCTTGATTTTTGTGATAACTTAGTAACCTTCTTTTGTGGACTATTTCTTTCCAGTGTTAAGTCCTCTACCACATTTATATAGTTATCATTGAGTATGTTAGCTATTTCTCTACCATCTTTAAGCACTGTGTTGTTTATTTTCTTTAACCTGATATCTGTTTCATGGTTTAACCCAGCTTTTTCTTGTCTGTCACCATCAATTGCATTCCAAGCTGCCCTTGTCTTGTTTCTTGAGTTCATTATGGTAGCATAATTGCTGTTGATTTTGCCTCTCATATTATTTTTCTATACTCATTTGGTAGCATTTTATAATTTTTAGCTTCACCCTTCCATCTCAGATCCTGCAGCTTCCTTCACAGTTTTATTATTTCATTGGTAATGTCATTCAACACTCTGAATTAAAGCTGTGCTCAGTACAAAAAATTCTGATCACCTCCTCAAAGATACAGAATATCAGACCAATGGCAAAGTTAAATTTTAAAATGAACAGAAAAAGTTTCTTCTTGACAACTCCTCCCATATTTTTGTAGTGTGCAAATGTGGTGGTGGGTAGTAACTGTTAATTCACATCTGTACTTAAAAAAAAAACAATTGTATCAGTCTGTACCCATATTTACACATGATTGTACATTGTGAATGTGAAATGATTTGTTCCATGTAATTACAAATTACTGTACAAATGATCTATTGAACATGAAAGTAAATATCTAGCCATCGTGATCAGTAACCTTATAATAGTCAGAACTATTCTGTTTCTACTGGAAAACTTGAATATACATACATATCATTGTTATTGTATGACCGGTTCAGCATCTTAATTAATCATAACATTCTCAGTTTGTATTTTATGCAAATGTGCATATGGAGATCATTGTATGGCAAAAAGGCTGAAAAACCAATAAGGAATCAATAGAAATAATAATAACTTTGGCTCAGTGCAATACCCACTTATCAAATGTCAAAAAGATTGCATCATTGGACTGTGGTAAAACTAGAAAGGTCCTGACTTTATTGTGGCATCTGGCAAGTTTGAGGATTTACGCTATGTATTTTGTTCTTCTCAGTGTTAATCTTGTGCCTCAGTATTCATTTTTTATTTCATGATTTGGAACATAATTTGCTTTTAACTTTTTGACCAGAAGAGCTTACTGGTATGACAGTCATCAGCTATTCCAAGAGGAGGGATCTGGGTATGCCACCTGACTGTGAATCATTTGAACTTTGTTTGGTGTATTGTCATATTTTCATTGTTTTTGAATAATGTTTTCTGAGCTGGAGATTGGGAAACATTCTGTTATTCCCTAAACAAGCATGTGAATCCACCTAAAAACCACATATCTGTTTCAAGATTTTTTCACTAAAAGTGTTCTGATAATTAACTTGTAATATTACTCAAATTTGTCTGATAACTGGCCACTGAAGAAAGAATGTTAGACGTGGTCTTATTCGTGGAAGTGTCAGAATGTATAATGATTGCTTGTACCTGGCTTCAGCAAGCATAAGAGCTTGATAATGAGTCTTCAGCCTTGAAACCAGTTGTAACTAAATAAATAAAGAAATAAGATGTAGATGGAGAGTAATTGCTAAATGAAATATCAGAAGCTACAGAATTACAACACTCTTTGAAAACAATGGAGAAGATTATAAAATATAGTTAAATCTCAGACAACTTTAGGGGGAAAATGTGAATCTTCTGCTCATTTTCAGTTCATGTCTCATGACCCACACATCTACAATTACAAAATAATGCAAATACCATATGATATATTGTTCTTTCTTATGGGTGTGCTCTTTGAGTTGCTTAGTGTAAAGCATTGGTTTATGATTTTTGTAACACTAAAAACAGGTGTGGTGAATGGTATCATGTTTCTCATGAGTTATTGGTCTTTCAATGAATGTAACAATAAAACTCTATAGCCTCTATCACACTGAGAAGTTGCAGATTGCTTGTTCCTTCCAGGACTTATGGGAAGGATTGCTGGAGCACTATCAAAGAATAAAAAAATATGTCAAGATACTATTGTGAACAATTGAATAACATTTCTCAAAGAGATGGAGTCTATGAAAAATGTAATGGATAGGACAAGGAAACAAATATGAACTAATGGACAATGACAGCACATCAGAAGGTGTACTTGTAGAGCATAGATGTATACATAAATAAAGCACTTTTAAATAACACATAAAGGGCACTAGATGCATTCCTGTGGGATTTGCCTGCAGAAGATTTCCATAAGGTATGAGCAGGGTTTCAAAAACCATGTAAGAAAGTTGTGGTGACTGTAATGACTCTGACAAAAACAGAAACAGTAATTCAACCTAAATGGAAATTGGTAGTATTTAACACTGAAGTTACAAGTCAATGGTGTGGTTGGCTTGGTCACATTTGACACCTGCAGAGAGCTTAAGCATGGGCAAGGCAGAGAAGCAGGGGATGTATTTTGTATTCACCATTAAATGAAGACAGGAAAGCTGCGACCATTGTACACCATTCCCCATAAATGTAACCATAGGAAATCTGTGTGCAGGATCCATGGCAGATTATTGTATGGCCGGCTCTGTAAGAGGATGAATATTCAAGTTTTTATTGGGTATGGTGTCGCTGGTATGTGTAGTAAGTAAAGATGTATTTGGACTAAGAAATCTCGATCCACTTCCTACTCCTATTCAGAGACAGAGCTGCAGTGCTGTTTAGATCTGGCTAATTATTACCAAAAACTTGTGAAAAACATTGTGGAAACATCAGGACCCCTCAAATATTTTCTGGGTATTATTTATTTATCGTTTTTAATGATTTTGTGATGCCTTCAGTTGCCATTCTCTTTATTTCATGTACAACCATACAATTTTGATATTAGGCCATTTTCAAGTACTTTATTGATGTTTCTTTGGTGCCATAAAATCCTTGCCCTTGTGATTGCATCTTATGGTCATCAAATAAATTAGAAAGGGTTTCCACTGGTGGACAGAATGAAAGACCCAACAGCTTATTCCTTTAGGCAACTAAACAAGGCTGAAAATAACTATTCCCCTGCAGAAAAATAAGATATTGAATATGATATGTGGTATCACACATTCCCATTGTTACTCATGTTCCAGTGCTTCAACTTAGTAACTGATCACATAGCATTAAAATGACTTGTGGACCTGAACAGTTCAACTAGCCACCTGATCTGATGGGCATTACATCTTTTTGAATTTCTCTCTGATGCTATATACCATCCCTGAAAAACTCATAGCAACGGCAATGGAGCAATTGAGAATGTTGGCATTTCTACTGGCAAATGGTGAACAGTGCAGGGTGCTATCTCAAATTGTCAGTGATTCACAACAAAGGCACAGTTTTGTGCAGATGATGGGAGACAGACCCAGTGTGGGTATATATAGTCATACCAGCAGTTCACACAAACTGTTGTTCGGTCTACTCCAAACCTCAAGTGCTGTACCATTACATGTGAGTTTCATCTAGTGATGTGGTACTATGCCAGTGCTGCAAGTTTGGAAGTTTTAATCATATATATGGTGTTTGGACATGAAAGTACTATGTTACATGACATGGTTCTTGTACCACACATACAACAGACCACTGTGGCATTATTTGCCTTCACAAAATTTGAAGGCCAAACAGGCAACATACGGAACTTGAAAATGGCCCTAGGATAAAATTGTGCAGTAGTGCACAAGTTAACTAAGATCCAGCAGTTGAAGGTGGCATGAAGTCATTTAAGATAAACCTAAGTTTTCTTGTGTAAATCTGTTGCAAAAAATGCACACCAAAGCTACCATCATTGCTCAAAGACTGACTAAATGTAACTGTTTGATGACAGACTAATCATGATATTACTATCTGTGGCTACAGGCTGGTCAAGGAGACATGAAATATAGCTGTGCAGTTAACCTGTTTGAAAAGTTATCTCTGAAATGTGCTGGGCCATCTTCACCACAAAACAAGCACCATACAGATGAGTATGTTGACAACATTGTATTGTAATTATATATAAATTTTTCATTTTAAAAAGGACAAAACTACTTATAGGGAAAGTTATTAATAAATGAATAACATTCTTATTAACTGAAAATTGGCTTTATTGTTTCAATTAATTACTAATATAGTTATATCACTAATAATAGTTATTGTTGTTGATTGTCTCTTTTAGTACGGCACGGTAAAATGACTCATGTTGTTGCAATTGTGCTGGTTGATATATGTCTGCACTGTGTGGGAGCAGAAATTATGATGAAGATTGCATTGGATTTATTTGAGCTGTAAAAATTCACGAATCAGAAGTTAATTTTTGCCACAAAAATGGAGGTTAAAAACAATTTTTTGCAATGTCTTTTGCTACACAGCCTGCAGCATCTTATGCCTCTGGGCTCAAGGCATCCTAGGGTCACAATTTCTACTCTAGAAGTTGTAACGGGACATCCTTCTCTAGCATTACTTTTCCTTAACAGTAGTTGTTGTCGATACCAGCATTATTTTTTGAATTTTGGACAGGTCAGTGGTATCTCAGTTGCTTTTCTGAAAACTTTCTTATAATTTTATGCACAGTATACTATATTTTTAGCTAAAATTTGTGAAAAGGAATTGCTTTATAAAATATCTTAGTTTTTATGTTATAATCAATAAGTACTAGTTCCAAATGTACAGTGAAAATTATTTTTTCTAGAAATATTTGAAATTATGAATTATTTGCACACTTAAATGTCCATTATTAATTACACAATCCCGTACTGTTTACTATATTTATCGCTGAATTCATTTATGAAACAATAATCAGACTTAATAATGCAACAAAAACTAGTAGGAGCTCATTTGTTAAGGAAAATTGTGAACTGTTTGGAATATTGTTATTTCCACAGAGTGTGAGAGTCATAAGCTTGCCTCTGATGTGATAGGATGTATTTTTGTATAATAGGTGCAAACAGCATAATTTTGGCTTTATTAATGTGAAAAATCAGAATACTGTATAATATAATAAAATGTGAGAAAATCAGTTGAAAATATGTTTACATAAAAAATTCTGCAACAACAATCTTCCAACTTATTTAGTTCGAACCAGTTGTGAGGACCTTATGTCAGATTTTCAGCTTCAAGAAGCAGACCTCTAAACAAGAAGACCTGGATCCATTTCAACATGACTTGGCGAGTAAACTTGAAAGTTTATTTTCATCTTCACTCCCCTCAAATCTTCATAAAAGACTTTGTTTATTAATTACTTGGACTGGGCATTGTTTAATGTGGACAATACATGGAAGAAGGAAGGAGATGGGAGATCCCAAGTGGGGGCATCATCTGTAATCCATTGACTAATAATGAAGTTTTATCTGTTGCAGAATTTGTTTTATTTTGTTGATTTTTTTTACATTTATGTACGAATAAATTTTTGAAAACATGGAGCAAAATTGAAGGCTGCCCAACAAAGGATATTTGTACCAACAGTGATAGTGTAGTACCAACGATGATGGACCAGATCTAATGAAAGTGAGGAGGACTTTACAACTACAACCAGGGACATCAGAAAAGAAAGATAAGTACACACTATTTGTGAAGTTAGTTTGTTTGTGGACTCATCTTCTTGTTAACAAAATGAATACAGATGAAAGCAAAACTGGGGTAGAAACGAAAGCTGCAGGATTGAGTCAGGACATGTTTGAGTTGAGTCAAATCATAGACAGTAAAGAAACAGTAGAGACTGATTTTTGCTGTTAGTTTTGGCACAACTAGAGGAAATGGAGACAGATAATAATAGCAAATTTGGTGCAGTTAATCATTGATGTTGTTGTTGAGGTCTTCAGTCCGGAGACTGGTTTGATGCAGCTCTCCATGCTACTCTATCCTGTGCAAGCTTCTTCATCTCCCATCTGCAACCTACATCCTTCTGAATCTGCTTAGTGTATTCATCTCTTGGTCTCCCTCTACGATTTTTACCCTCCACACTGCCCTCCAATGCTAAATTTGTGATCCCTTGATGTCTCAAAACATGTCCTACCAACCGGTCCCTTCTTTTTGTCAAGTTGTGCCACAAACTCCTCTTCTCCCCAATTCTATTCAATACCTCCTCATTAGTTATGTGGTCTACCCATCTAATCTTCAGCGTTCTTCTGTAGCACCACATTTCGAAAGCTTCTATTCTCTTCTTGTCCAAACTAGTTATTGTCCATGTTTCACTTCCATACATGGCTACACTCCATACAAATACTTTCAGAAACGACTTCCTGACCATTAAATCTATACTCGATGTTAACAAATTTCTCTTCTTCAGAAACGCTTTCCTTGCCATTGCCAGTCTACATTTTATATCCTCTCTACTTCGACCATCATCAGTTATTTTACTCCCTAAATAGCAAAACTCCTTTACTACTTTAAGTGTCTCATTTCCTAATCTAATTCCCTCAGCATCACCTGATTTAATTACACTACATTCCATTATCCTCGTTTTGCTTTTGTTGATGTTCATCTTATATCCTCTTCTTAAGACACTGTCCATACCGTTCAACTGCTCTTCCAAGTCCTTTGCCGTCTCTGACAGAATTACAATGTCATCGGCGAACCTCAAAGTTGTTATTTCTTCTCCATCAATTTTAATACCTACTCCAAATTTTTCTTTCGTTTCCTTTATTGCTTGCTCAATATACAGATTGAATAACATCGAGGAGAGGCTACAACCCTGTCTCACTCCCTTCCCAACCACTGCTGCCCTTTCATGTCCCTCGACTCTTATAACTGCCATCTGGTTTCTGTACAAATTGTAAATAGCCTTACGCTCCCTGTATTTTACCCCTGCCACCTTTAGAATTTGAAAGAGAGTATTCCAGTCAACATTGTCAAAAGCTTTCTCTAAGTCTACAAATGCTAGAAACATAGGTTTGCCTTTTCTTAATCTTTCTTCTAAGATAAGTTGTAGAGACAGTATTGCCTCACGTGTTCCAACATTTTTACGGAATCCAAACTGATCTTCCCCGAGGTCAGCTTTTACCAGTTTTTCCATTCGTCTGTAAAGAATTCGTGTTAGTATTTTGCAGCTGTGACTTATTAAACTGATAGTTCGGTGATTTTCACATCTGTCAACACCTGCTTTCTTTGGGATTGGAATTATTATATTCTTCTTGAAGTCTGAGGGTATTTCGCCTGTCTCATAAATCTTGCTCACCAGATGGTAGAGTTTTGTCATGACTGGCACTCCCAAGGCCGTCAGTAGTTCTAATGGAATGTTGTCTACTCCTGGGGCCTTGTTTCGACTCAGGTCTTTCAGTGCTCTGTCAAACTCCTCCCGCAGTATTGTATCTCCCATTTCATCTTCATCTGCATCCTCTTCCATTTCCAGTACATCGCCCTTGTATAAACCTTTTATATACTCCTTCCACCTTTCCGCCTTCCCTTCTTTGCTTAGAACTGGGTTTCCATCTGAGTTCTTGATATTCATACAAGTGGCTCTCTTTTCTCCAAAGGTCTCTTTAATTTTCCTGTAGGCAGTATCTATCTTACCCCTAGTGAGATAAGCCTCTACATCCTTACATTTGTCCTCTAGCCACCCCTGCTTAGCCATTTTGCACTTCCAAACGATCTCATTTTTGAGACGTTTGTATACCTTTTTGCCCGCTTCATTTACTGCATTTTTATATTTTCTCCTTTCATCAATTAAATTCAATATTTCTTCTGTTACCCAAGGATTTCTATTAGCCCTCATCTTTTTACCTACTTGATCGTCTGCTGCCTTCAATACTTCATCCCTCAGAGCTACCCATTCTTCTTCTACTGTATTTCTTTCCTCCATTCCTGTCAATTGTTCCCTTATGCTCTCCCTGAAACTCTCTACAACCTCTAGTTCTTTCAGTTTATCCAGATCCCATCTCCTTAAATTAGCACCTTTTTGTAGTTTCTTCAGTTTTAATCTACAGTTCATAACCAATAGATTGTGGTCAGAGTCCACATCTGCCCCTGGAAATGTCTTACAATTTAAAACCTGATTCCTAAATCTCTGTCTTACCATTATGTAATCTATCTGATACCTTTTAGTATCTCCAGGATTCTTCCATGTATACAACCATCTTTTATGATTCTTGAACCAAGTATTAACTATGATTAAGTTATGCTCTGTGCAAAATTCTACCAGACGGCTTCTTCTTTCATTTCTTCCCCCCAATCCATATTCACCTAATATGTTTCCTTCTCTCCCTTTTCCTACTACCAAATTCCAGTCACCCATGACTATTAAATTTTCGTCTCACTTCACTACCTGAATAATTTCTTTTATCTCATCATAGATTTCCTCAATTTCTTCATCATCTGCAGAGCTAGTTGGCATATAAACTTGTACTACTGGAGTAGGTGTGGGCTTCGTATCTGTCTTGGCCACAATAATGCGTTCACTATGCTGTTTGTAGTAGCTTACCCACATTCCTATTTTTTGTATTCATTATTAAACCTACTCCTGTATTACCCCTATTTGATTTTTTGTTTATAACTCTGTAGTCACCTGACCAGAAGTCTTGTTCCTCCTGCCACCGAACTTCACTAATTCGCACTATATCTAACTTTAACCCATCTATTTCCCTTTTTAAATTTTCTAACCTACCTACCCGATTAAGGGATCTGACATTCCACGCTCCGATCCGTAGAACACCAGTTTTCTTTCTCCTGATAACGACATCCTCTTGGGTAGCCCCCGCCCGGAGATCCGACTGGGGGACTATTTTACCTCCAGAATATTTTACCCAAGAGGACAACATCATCATTTAATCATACAGTAAAGCTGCATGCCCTCAGGAAAGAGGGGTTAAAAAGTGTGAGTGAAAACGTTGATGTTTTAGAAAAATAATCTTTTGTTTCAGAAAATTAAAATTGTTGATGAGTCAGCTTAACAATTAAAGAATGTTGATGATGTCAGAGTTGAACAGAAGGCCATAACAGAAAAATTGTGTGAGTTGGGAGCTTTCATCCAACAAAATGCTGCCAATTTACACCAAAAAATTTTAAATATAGAGAACAATATGCAAACTAATGTAACTGTTTCAGATCAAAATATTTCAGCAGTTTGTGATGTACCAAGCTGGGATCTTTTTACTTCCCCTCTTATTATGCCATCTGTCTCCTGAAAATCATTTTATTTTGATTGTTGCCTAATTACCATTAGCATACTTGAGTATAATCTGTATTTCCATAAAAGGGAAAGGTTGGCCCTCAATAAATATAGCACCAGATCAAATTTTGTACCTAGTTTTATGTGTGTAATCGATTTCCTAATTTATTTTGACTATTACTTGTTAATATCTTTTGTTATAGGGTGAAATCAGTAATTGTTTCGTGACTTAGATTCTGTTGTTCACTTACAAACAAATATACATTCTCTACTAATTATAAACATTTGGAAGAAAAACTACTGGGATTCTTAAAGTATATATTTGGCTCTATTCGAAAACATGTAAGCAAAACCAGCCCTTAATTGATTCCAAAATAATTACCAGATTTCTCAAAAGTATTGTTTGTATAACTATATCTGTTAATTTCGTTATTTAAACAAATAATTCAGAAGAAACTGTTAGAATGAAGGTATTTTTCAATGTATTCAGTTAAATGAATGAGTTATGTTTTAATTGAAATTTTAATTAATCTATGTTTAATTAAACATAGAATAATGTATAGTTTCAGTATCTATTATTGTGAGGATATATAAAGTTGATTTTGGTCCCGAGATAGTTAGTCCCTGGCCGATTTTCAGTCGGAAGTCTGTTTCAGTTAGCATAACAATAATACATTAATTTAACTGTGGAATTAGTGTAACACCAGTAGGCCATGTGTTGAAACAATGACAGTGTCTGTTCAATTTATTTGAGAGTGTCAAACACACCTTATTATTTTCAACAGCTGTGAACTGCTATTTATTGCTCACAGGTATTCAATAGCAAACCATTGTAGCAGTATGCTGATGTTAGCCTGCAAGCTATTAATGAGGCTTATCAAAAGCAACTGTGCAACTGTCGTCTACATCATTTACAGTAGTCAGTGTTGAACTTCTGCCCTCCATTTTTCAGTCAGTATAACAACACAGTATGTTGACACTGGGGACTATCAATGAAGAAATAAAGCAGGCAAATGTCACAAGTTCAGAAAAATTGTATTTAAAAAAATCTGTGTGAAAACAATGGTAATGTGTGGTCCAACACTCCAATCAAAAGTTTTGCATCAAATAATTTACATCCATTGGATTTTCTGCACCACTGCAGAGATAGCTTTTTGTCACCCAAGAATGGCAATGAAAAAATTAAATTTGTAAAAAGAATTCCTGAAGGTGAAACTCTGACATAGATAAATTTAAAGTTAAGGCAGAGGGAAACATATCAGAGTTTCGAGCGAAAGCTTTTTAAATAAATTTTCATCACAAGCAGAAGAGGGGAGAATCCAAAGTGAATTTTGGAATGGTCCTACTTATAGGAACAGGCATGACACTTTGAAAGAGTTTTGTAAGAACCAACTTAAAAAATTAGCAAATATTGGCAAACCATTGAATGAAATGACCTTGACTGCTACACTTGAAAGGAGATTACCAGAAAGATTGCAGGGGTTTTAGTATAAGGACCTGACAATTGTCTTGAACAGTTTTTACGATATGTTGACAGGCTGAATGGAGCAGTAGAAAGAAATATGTACCATAATAATATGAATGACAGAAATGACAATGGAAGTAATCACAGAAACAGAGATAATGGCAACTTCCATCAGGATCAAAGTGACAACAGAGAGAGAAATTCTAAACAGCAGCAGGATAGGAATAATTAGAATAACCAAGGGTTTTTAATAGAAGAAACAATCATTGAAGTAGCTACTCAGGAAATGGCAGCTTGCTTCAATGAAGGTCCAAAATTTTGGGTCAAGGAAACATAACAAGCATACGACGCCTAAGTTACACTTGCAACTAGACAGTAATAACAGTGTTAATGATATAGCACATGTACCTGAAACTGAACAGACTGTATCTCAGATTTATATTTTGATCAACCCCCCCATGAACCATGGACCTTGCTGTTGCTGGGGAGGCTTGCGTGCCTCAACGATACAGATAGCTGTACCGTAGGTGGAACCACAACGGAGGCGTATCTGTTGAGAGGCCAGACAAACGTGTGGTTCCTGAAGAGGGGCAGCAGCCTCTTCAGTAGTTGCAAGGGCAACAGTCTGGATGATTGACTGATCTGGCCTTGTAACACTAACCAAAACGGCCTTGCTGTTTTAGCACGGCGGATGGCTGAAAGCGAGGGGAAACTACAGCCGTAATTTTCCCCGAGGGCATGCAACTTTACTGTATAATTAAATGATGATGGCGTCATCTTGGGTAAAATATTCCGGAAGTAAAATAGTCCCCCATTCGGATCTCTGAGCGGGGGCTACTCAAGAAGACGTCGTTATCAGGAGAAAGAAAACTGGCATTCTACGGATCGGAGCGTGGAATGTCAGATCCCTTAATCGGGCAGGTTGGCTAGAAAATTTAAGAAGGGAAATGGATAGGTTAAAGTTAGATATAGTGAGAATTAGTGAAGTTTGGTGGCAGGAGGAACAAGACTTTTGGTCAGGTGAATACAAGGTCATAAATACACAGTCAAATAGTGGCAATGCAGGAGTAGGTTTAAGAATGAATAAAAAAATAGGACTACGGATAAGGTACTACAAACAGCACAGTGAACGCATTATTGTGGCCAAGATAGACACAAAGCCCACGTCCACTACAGTAGTACAAGTTTACGTGCCAACTAGCTCTGTAGATGATGAAGAAGTTGATGAAATGTACGATGATATAAAAGAAATTATTCAGGTAGTGAAAGAAGATGAAAATTTAATAGTCATGGGTGACTGGAATTCGACAGTAGGAAAAGGAAGAGAAGGAAACATAGTAGGTGAGCATGGATTGGGGCTAAGAAATGAAAGAGGAAGCCGCCTGGTAGAATTTTGCACAGAGCCTAACTTAATCATAGCTAACACTTGGTGCAAGAATCATGAAAGAAGGTTGTATACATGGAAGAAACCTGTAGATACTAAAAGGTTTCAGATAGATTATATAATGGTAAGACAGAGATTTAGGAACCAGATTTTAAATCGTAAGACATATCCAGGGGCAGATGTGGACTCTGACCACCATCTATTGGTTATGAACTGTAGATTAAAACTGAAGAAACTGCAAAAAGGTGGGAATTTAAGGAGGTGGGACCTGGATAAACTGAAAGAACCAGAGGTTGTACAGCGTTTCAAGGAGAGCATAAGGGAACAATTGACAAGAATGGGGGAAAGAAATATAGTAGAAGAAGAATGGGTAGCTTTGAGGGACGAAATAGTGAAGGCAGCAGAGGATCAAGTTGGTAAAAATACGAGGGCTAGTAGAAATCCTTGGGTAACAGAAGAGATACTGAATTTAATTGATGAAAGGAGAAGATAAAAATATGCAGCAAGTGAAGCAGGCAAAAAGGAATACAAACATCTCAAAAATGAGATCGACAGGAAGTGCAGAATGGCTAATCAGGGATGGGTAGAGGACAAATGTAAAGATGTAGAGGCTTATCTTTTGAAGGGTAAGATAGATACTGCCTACATGAAAATTAAAGAGACCTTTGGAGAAAAGAGAACCACTTGCAAGAATATCAAGAGCTCAGATACAAACCCAGTTCTAAGCAAAGAAGGGAAAGCAGAAAAGTGGAAGGAGTATATAGAGTGTCTATACAGAGGCAATGTTCTTGAGGACAATATTATGGAAATGGAATAGGAAGTACATGAAGATGAAATGGGAGTTAAGAAACTTCATGAAGAGTTTGACAGAGCACTGAAAGACCTAAGTCGAAACAAGGCCCCGGGAGCAGACAACATTCCATTAGAACTACTGACAGCCTTGGGAGAGCCAGTCCTGACAAAACTCTACCATCTGGTGAGGAAGATGTATGAGACAGGTGAAATTCCCTTGGACTTCAAGATGAATATAATAATGCCAATCCCAAAGAAAGCAGGTGTTGATAGATGTGAAAATTACCAAACTATCAGTCTAATAAGTCACAGCTGAAAAATACTAATGCGAATTCTTTAGAGACGAATGGAAAAACTGGTAGAACCCGACCTCGGGGATGATCAGTTTCTGTTTCCGTAGAAATGTTGGATCACGTGAGGCAATACTGACCCTATGACTTATCTTAAAAGGAAGATTAACAAAAGGCAAACCTACGTTTCTAGCATTTGTAGACTTAGAGAAAGCTTTTGACAATGTTGACTGGAATACTCTCTTTCAAATTCTGAAGTGGCAGGGGTAAAATACAAGGAGCGAAAGGCAATTTACAATTTGTACAGAAACCAGATGGCAGTTATAAGAGTCGAGGGATATGAAAGGGAAGCAGTGGTTGAGAAGGGAGTGAGACATGGCCGTAGCCTCTCCCCAATGCTATTCAATCTGTATATTGAGCAAGCAGTGAAGGAAACAAAAGAAAAGTTTGGAGTAGGTATTAAAATCCATGGAGAAGAAATAAAAACTTTGAGGTTCACCGATGACAATGTGATTCTGTCAGAGACAGCAAAGGACTTGGAAGAGCAGTTGAACGGAATGGACAGTGTCTTGAAAGGAGGATATAAGATGAACATCAACAAAAGCAAAATGAGGATAATGGAATGTAGTCGAACTAAGTTGGTTGATGCTGTGGGAATTAGATTAGGAAATGAGACACTTAAAGTAGTAAAGGAGTTTTGCTATTTGGGGAGCAAAATAACTGATGATGGTCAAAGTAGAGAGGATATAAAATGTAGACTGGCAATGGCAAGGAAAGCGTTTCTGAGAAGAGAAATTTGTTAACATCGAGTATAGATTTAAGTGTCAGGAAGTCGTTTCTGAAAGTATTTGTATGGAGTGTAGCCTTGTATGGAAGTGAAACATGGACAATAAATAGTTTGGACAAGAAGAGAATAGAAGCTTTTGAAATGTGGTGCTACAGAAGAATGCTGAAGATTAGATGTGTAGACCACATAAGTAATGAGGAAGTATTGAATAGAATTGGGGAGAAGAGGAGTTTGTGGCACAACTTGACTAGCAGAAGGGATCAGTTGGTAGGACGTGTTCTGAGGCATCAAGGGATCACCAATTTAGTACTGGAGGGCAGCATGGAGGGTAAAAATCATAGAGGAACCCCAAGAGATGAATATACTAAGCAGATTCAGAAGGATGTAGGTTGCAGTAGGTATTGGGAGATGAAGAGGCTTGCACAGGATAGAGTAGCATGGAGGACTAAAGACCACAACAACAACAACATCATTTTATCAAAAATTTTTGGATACTTTGTATATTTATGGTGATGTAAGTGTGAATCACAAACCAGAAAGTTAGAGTAGTTAGAATTTTGGAGTAGTATGTACTAATGAATTCTTATCTTGGGAAGAATATGGTGTTGTTGATGTACGTAAATGAGGTGATGATTGTATTGGATCTGAACTAGGTGGTATTTTTGATGTAGATGCGAATGAGAACTGTGAAGTAACTGAGGTTGATAACTCTGAGACTGGTGGCTTATAGCAAATGAATGTAGGTGAGGTAAGTGACTTTGATGGAGATGAGACTTGTAGTGTCTGTGATGCAGTTTGTGTGGTAATTCTGTAGGAATATGATGGTGATGAGTATCAGGTATTTGTGGAGTTTCAGAACAATGGAGTTTCAGACTTGATGTAAATGATGTTAACAATGCGGGTATGGTAAGTGATGTATATTATGTTGTAAGTGAGGATCATGGAAAACCAGTCCAGTCATAACAGATTTTCATTAATGTGATGCAGAGTAATGATCCAAACAGTACCTGTGAGCCTGGAGAATAAAGGTGAAAAGTTTTTGGTTTTGTTTGGGACCAGATTGATGATAACTTAGATAAAGATGCATTCTGTAATAAGTTAGCTGTGGTCAATCAGAATTTGTATCCCAGTTGGTGGAATGAAGTAAAAGAGGATCTAAGCAGGAAGTTTAATTTTGACAGCAATGTGTTTTGTGTTCCTTCTGTAGCAAGTGATGTTAGTTGTACTGTGGAGTCTATTCCTTGTGTTCAGTCTTCATTAATAAAAATAATGTCATGATACCTATAAAGCTGATAAAACCTGGTGAAGACAATGTAGATGGAGCACTTGATGAAACTGAAAGTGATCTTTTGCATGAAGTGTGTGACAAGAGAGACGATGATTCAGACTTTGAGTGTCCTTACATTAAAATTAACATTGATCATACAGTGCAGGCTTTCACGGCCGGAATAGTCTTCAGTTAAAACTTCCGGGCTGAGAGGCCGTGGTTGATGTATAAAATTTCCACCTGACGTTTCGTCTCCAGCTGCGGGAGACATCTTCCAAGGTCGTCCGGCTACTGCCACTGAGGCTCCAGGTACTCTCGCATTTATAGAGCGCATAGAGGGCACCACCATTCGTCATGTGATGCCGACAGTATGCCTATCTTTGGAGGCGTCATTATTCTCGATTAAGAGTAATCGATTGTCATTCTTCTTGCGCAACGTCGACATCCATATTTTGTCCAATTTTAAAACTTCCTCTTTTCTATTAAAATTGTTGTGGTGTTTGTGGATCTCTATTGCTTCCCTATACATGCGTGCATGATAATGGGATGTTCGTGCTAGAACGCTAGTCTCATTAAATTTAATTTCGTGGTTCCCATCTCGAAAAACATGCTCAGCTACGGCCGATTTTTCGATGTGTCCTAAGCGACAGTTTCTCTTATGTTCGGCTAAGCGGGTGTTTGCACTTCTTTTTGTTGTTCCAATGTATACTTGTCCACAACTGCATGGAATTTTGCCTACAAACCATCATCCTAGGCAAAAGAGAGGTGTCATGAAAACCTTGGTGGACAGAGCCAACAAAATCTGCGAGCCGGCTTACTTGCAAGACGAATTATATCACTTACGTTCGACCTTCATGAAAAACGGATATACCAGCAAGGAAATTGATCGAGCCCTCCATCAAAGAAGAAAAGAAGCCAGAATTCCAAAGCAACAACGGTCACCTACTGGAAAAGTTTTCTTACCGTTCATTAATAAAGTCACGGACCGCATCGGCAAAGTTTTGGCTAAACATGGGATCGAAACTTTCTTCAGACCCACCAAGAAGATTAAGGAATATTTAAGAACTGCAAAAGACGCTCGACACCCCCTAGCAACACCTGGGGTATACAAAATTCCATGCAGTTGTTGACAAGTATACATTGGAACAACAAAAAGAAGTGTAAACACCCGCTTAGCCGAACATAAGAGAAACTGTCGCTTAGGACACATCGAAAAATCGGCCGTAGCTGAGCATGTTTTTCGAGATGGGAACCACAAAATTAAATTTAATGAGACTAGCGTTCTAGCACGAACATCCCATTATCATGCACGCATGTATAGGGAAGCAATAGAGATCCACAAACACCACAACAATTTTAATAGAAAAGAGGAAGTTTTAAAATTGGACAAAATATGGATGTCGACGTTGCGCAAGAAGAATGACAATCGATTACTCTTAATCGAGAATAATGACGCCTCCAAAGATAGGCATACTGTCGGCATCACGTGACGAATGGTGGTGCCCTCTATGCGCTCTATAAATGCGAGAGTACCTGGAGCCTCAGTGGCAGTAGCCGGACGACCTCGGAAGATGTCTCCCGCAGCTGGAGACGAAATGTCAGGTGGAAATTTTATACATCGACCACGGCCTCTCAGCCCAGAAGTTTTAACTGAAGAGTTAACATTGATCAGTTGGAAGGCAACTTTTTGATTGATGCCGGTAGCCCAGTTTTTTCTGAGCAATTTAGAGACAAAATCAAGTATAGTAGGAATTATGTAGAAATGCCCATTGTAGAGATAAGAGAAGCTACAGGTAAGCAAAGGAAATGGGTTAAGATTATGTTGGGTAAGAAAGGAGGAGAAAAGACTGGACAATGTTATAAGGTATACATGGGTATTTTATTCAGGAGACAGAAGACTAATTCAGTTGATTGGAAACTATGTTGGCAGGAACAATGTATTGATACTTTAATTACTTATACACATGAGTGTTTTGGTCATTGCGGATTAACAAATGTACACAGAAGATTCAAGAAAACATCTGTTTTTATAACACAGGAAGGAGAGTCAAGAAGAAGACTGCCAGCTGTGGCAGATTGAAAAGAACAAAGGTAAGTAACCAAACAAGTAGAGGTCAAATGTGAAACATACTGCTTAATGGTAACATAAACCTCATGTATGTGGATGTCTATGGACCTTTGCCTAAGTCTAAGAATGTATTTTTTTTATGGTATGATGGATTTTTGAATTTCATAAGGCTTGTTACCTCTTAAGTAAGCTACCAGTAAGCAAATCATTTCTAAGTTTTAAAATACATATTTTCATCAGGTGGGCATTTCTAAAACAATTTTATCTGACAAGGGTTCTCAGTTTACATAACATGTTTGGAAAGACTTCATTGATCATGCAAAAATAAGGCATATTCTAACTTCTGTGTATCATTTGTCGAGTAATCCTGCAGAAAGATATATGAGAGAAACTGGAAGACTCTTTAGAACATATTGTAGTAAGAATCATACCAGTTGGATAGATTTTGTCAATGATTTTGAGGATATTATGAACAGCTTACAACATTCTTCAACAGGCTTTTTTCACCATTTGAAATCATGTTTAATCGCAGACCAGTTAACTTCATTTTTGAGAATGTTGAGTTTCCAGCAAGTAAAACAGAGTGAACAGTGTGTCAGGGAGATGATGAAAAAACAATGGGATAGAAGAAAGCAGAGACATGATGGCAATGGCAGATTTTCTTAGTCTGAGGTAGGGGGAGTATTGATCATATAATTTAAAATTTTCTTGTAATTTTTGAATTTTACTTCGACAACCTGTATTGTATGTTTTCTCAACATTTTGTACACCGTTTGGCAAACCTTATAATGGATCACAAAATATTGTAAACACATTGTTTCCATATTATGTGAAGGGGATGTTGTAACAGGACATCCTCCTTTAGCATAACTTTTCATCAATAGTAGTTATCAATACCAGTATTATTTTTCAAATTTTGGACTGGTCAGTATTAGCTCAGTTGCTTATCTGAAAACTTTGTTATAATTTTATACACAGTGTGCTATATTTCAAGCTAAAATTTATGAAACAGAATTACTTTATAAAATATTTTAGTTTCAATGTTATAAATCATAAATACTAGTTGTGAATGTACAGTTAAAATTATTTATTTAGAAACATTTGAAATTATAAACTGTTTGGACACTTAAAATTTCTATTATTGATTATACAATCCTGTACTGTTTATTATGTTTATTTCTGGATTCATTTATGAAATAATAATCGAAATTAATAATGTAGCAAAAACTAGCAGGAATTCATTTGTTAAGGAAAATTGCAAACCCTTTGGAATATTGTTATTTCCACAGAGT
The DNA here is from genome assembly GCF_023897955.1 of Schistocerca gregaria. NCBI lineage: Eukaryota > Metazoa > Arthropoda > Insecta > Orthoptera > Acrididae > Schistocerca > Schistocerca gregaria. The sequence goes on along the minus strand of NC_064921.1, from coordinate 885,247,956 downwards.
GTGAGAGTCATAAGCTTGCCTGTGATGTGATTGGATGTATTTTTGTATAATAGGTGTGAACAATGTAATTTTGGCTTTGTTAATGTGAAAAATTAAAATACTGTATGATATACTAAAATGTGAAAAAATCAGTGGAAAATATATTTACATAAAAATTTAGCAACAACAATCTTCCAGTTTATTTAGTTCAAACCAATTGTGAGGACCTGATGTTAGATTTTCAGCTTCAAGAATCAGACATGTAGAAAAGAAGAAATGCATCCGTTTCAACATGACATAATAAGTAGAACTTGAAAGTTTATTATAATCTTTCCTTCTATCAAATCTTGATAAAAGACTTTGATTATTAATTACTTGAACTGGTCATTGTTTAATGTGGACAATAGATGGAAGAAGGAAGGAGGGGGTACATTACACAGTACAGGGACATCATATCTGCAAGCTATAATTTCATTTCACCCAGGATGTTCTCTTGAGCTCAATCAATTTTGTTTTTTTCTAAAATTAGTGTGACAACTGGTGGGCTCGATAGCAAAAAGTCTGTCTCAAAAATCTTTTTTGTTTTCCTTGTTTTGTGAATTTAATTAAACATTGGAATAATTTGTCTTATTTATTTGGCTTTTTCAACTCCAGAAGAATGAAGAAATGTTGCTTGTCTATTTAAAGAAATGTGGAAATTTGGGAATTGCTTAGAGGCATTGAACACTAAGCACATCCTGATCAAACAATCTGAAACTTACTGATTTCTACAGTTTTACTGTCTGGCACTCTGAATTTACCAGATACTGTCTATTCAGAAGGTGCAGCTTCCATGGTGTTATTCGTTTTCTTTCATCTACAACAATATTCTATGGAACCTATGCGACCAGTTATTAGGACTTTTTCCCATTCCATTCACCTTTTGAGCATGCAGGAAGAATGATGGCTTAAATGCCTCTGTGCATATTGTAATTCTTTGGTGATGAACTTTCCTTCTGACATTTGATTTCATGAAACCTTATTCTCAAAGAAACATAACGACAGACAAAAAGGTATTTAATTACAAGCTGAGCAGAGCTTGGCAGGTAGTTGAAATTGCTTTCAGTATAACACCAAAAACATTTTTTACACTACTGTTAACACCAATAGCGCCTGACACAAAAACTGTTGATGCAATGATTCTTGAATATGAAGTTCACATGATGTTTTGAGCAAGAAATGCTCTATTTACATTCAGACTGGTATTGATTATAGTAATTCACAAACTGGATGCCTGACTGGAAAAAATCCAGCAGTCAGACATTCAGCAGAAATTATAAATCGATGTGATATGACAAACTAAGACCAATCTAGCCATAGACACACAAATTCTTGGATCACATCTGGCATTAAAAACTCTTCCAAGACTAAGAAAAGACTAAACTCTGAAATGGAAACAACCAATACTGTCCCTAATTTCAAAAAATATGTTAGTAACTACAAAAAGGTTTATAGAAGGGTGACTAATCTAGCAAAAGTATTAAGTAAGGATACACTAAGGAAGACAGACAATAAATCAAGGACCACATGGGAATTTGTTAAAAGAGAAATAGGAAAAAGCTCTAAAGAGCAGGATATTGTACTTAAATCTAGTGACAACATTTACATAAAGAAGGAAGTCTTGCCCAATTACATTAACAACTCCTTTCCAAGTGTACCTGATAAATTAAGCAAGAGTTTTACCCAAGAAGAGAAAACAATAGCGTCAAAAGTAGTTGATAGCATGATAATAAATTACACTAATAAATATGAAATACTGAAAATAATTAACAGTATGAAACCCAAAATGTCTGCTGGACTGGACAAAGTGCCAGTGACAATAATAAAAAATGTTACCACACAAATCTTGGAACCACTGGTTGCCAATTTATCATTCAGTGAAGGTGTATTCCCCCAAAGGCTGAAAATTTCTAAAGTTAAACCATTATTCAAAAATGGGGATATGCATAAGGTAGAAAACTATAGACCTATATCGCTCCTTCCATCTTTGTCAAAAATTTTTGAAAAACTGATGAAAATTAGACTCATAAGCTACCCTGACCCCTTCAATCTTCTAAATTGTAATCAACATGGTTTTCATACAGGTTACAGCATAGAAACAGCTATACAGGCCTATACAGAAGAAATTATTAGAAATTTAGACAATAAAAATATGTGGTAGGCCTTCCAAGGCCTTCGATACAGTAAATCATCAAATTCTCCTTCACAAACTGGAGGCAATTGACATCAGAGGAATTGGGAGGAAATGGTTTGAATCTCCAAGATAGAACTCAGGTTGTCAAACTCACCTCATCTCAGAATAAGCAAAAAATTAAGTGGGTTTCTGATGCTAAGAAAGTGGCAGTAGGTTCCCTCAGGGTAGTGTTCTTGGCCCCCTATTATTCCTAATCTATATAAATGACATTGAAAGGCCAAACAGATCATCAAAAATTATGTTATTTGCAGATGATACAAGCATAATTACAAGTGATGACAGCAAATCTTTATTCACGACAGATGAAAAAGTTCTGAAAGGGTACAACAGTGGATTACACTAATAAGTTAACACTCAATTTAAGTAAAACAAATTGCATACAGAAAGATAAAATAAATGAGAAGGATGATCACCATTTATCATTCAGTGACCATGAAATAGAGAAAGTCTGGTCTGCAAAATTTTTGGGCTTGTACAATGATCAGCACTTGAGCTGGAAAGTCCATGTCACATCCATATCCAAAAAACTCAATTCAGCACTCAATCCAGCATGTTTTGCACCAAGAATAATTTCTAGAGTTTGCAGTGCAGAGTGTACAAGATTAGTGTATATGGCTTATTTCGATTCTATTATATCGTTTGGAATAACATTCTGGGGTGCAATTAAATATCGCTTGAGAGAGGTTTTTAAATTACAGAAAAGGGCCATTAGAATTATTACATACAGCGCCCTAGAAACACACTGCAAGCCCTTGTTCATGCAGCTAAACATTCTTTTAGTATCATCTTTGTACATATTAAAAAGCATACTGCATACAAGAACACACTTGAGTAGTTCACGTGTAAATTCAGAAATTCACAACTACAATACACGTATCTGTAAGAATCTGCATGTAGAAAGAATAAGGAAAACAAAAACTCAAAAACATGTGAGCCACTGTGGAATAAAGCTTTATAATGCTCTGCCACTCTGCATCAGGGGAACAGAAGATGAAGGAAAATTTAAGTCAGAATTTAAAAAGTTTATGATAAATAAATGTTTTTATAGCATAGAGGAATATTTTGAATCCTTAAATCACTAACTGATAGTTGTATTGTCAATATCATGTTCTCATTGTCAGTTCTATGTCTCATTTATACTCTTTTTAACTCAAAAATTATGTGTAATATGTGTTTTCCAAAATGTACTAAATATATATAAATCCATCACATATGATACGTGTTAAAGGAGCATGTAAAAGAAAAACACATTAATTCAATGTTTTAATATTTAACAAATTATTTAATGTTAATTTTATGTGTTTTAATTCAACTTTTTAATTTTCAACATAATGTTAATTTTGTGTGTTTGATAGAAATTTGTAATATTCTGCTGTGCATATTCTTGACAGTATTATGACAATTACAATATCATGTAAATGATGAAAAGGATGATAATAAATGAAATGAAATGGAAATACCTGCAGAGGAAATGCGATGAAAATACTAACAGTACGTCCATTGATTATAGTTTCAAGAAACCTGTATTACTTCCATTTGTTTATGTACAGTGTATAATTTATTTAATATAGTTCACAATGAATATTATATAAATTAAAAATAATATACTTACTACATCATCACCAACTGAGACATCATTTATTTTCTCAGTGACTTTTCTCTTGTTTCCTTCTGGGTGTTAGAATACCATATATTAAAGCTCTCATGAGCCAGGATAAAGTGTAGCAGGTAATACTACTGAAGTGTTGGTTCTGGGAGTTTTCCAGTCTGATTTGGCATCTTGGATTTTCCTAAACTGATGATCATTAGGAACTTTTATTAACTGCAAACATCTCCTCTGCAAATCGATTTGTATCTTTTCACTTTCTTTCAAGAATTTTTTATGGCTTGGTTGTTATATTTCTGTCTAAATAGTCTCTTTATTTTATCTCCCATGGACATGGTCATTCTTTGTACATACTTGTAAAACACCCTAAAAATTCCTTGTTTTCCTCAAATGGCGTAGTGGAAACAGTGATGTTCAGAGTGAGATTGAGCACAAAAGAACCTGGGAAAAACTCAGTATTGGACAGTATGGACTGCACACAAATCAGCATGGCCAATACTTGCACAGCTGGTATGGGAGGGGAGATGACAATCGTAGTCACAATATCTGCGCTTTGAATGATTACTATAAGGTAGGCAAGAAAAAAAGAAACATTATAGTTGCCAAATGCAGTACCCTTGTACTACAGCCCGATTAAAATTACTTGATAGTTGTCGTCTGTCATTTGCCGCTGTACTGCTGCTAAATCTGCAGTATTGCGGGGGAGAAATTTGACAGATCACCGTAAGCTGTGAAAATACAAAAACTGAAATATGTGCAATTCATCTCGACCACCAAATCTCTCGGTTTCGTAATAGATGATTTCACTGATTACCAGAGACGCTCATGTACTGTATGCACGGATGGGCCACGGGACGATAAAAATTCTATTGGATGACTGACGAATTCTTGGCCATTGTTTTGTATGATTTCCAACAATCGATGATCGCCTTCGTGACTAGTGAAATGATATGTTTAATGAGTGGTACTAACGTTTTCTCTTCTCTGGTATACACACGTAAAATGAAGCACTTTCTTGACTGCCGCTCGATTCCGCCAAAAACCCAGATGTGTTCTATTTCATTCTTAAGTAATCATCCTCTTCCAAACTTGCGAGTGGTGAAGTGAGATTCATCTATTTCTACAATTTTATTTCACCATCAATGGGGACACAGCCATTAATAAAAATAACGTAACACAAATCCCTACAAAAACCATAATAGTCAGAAACCATATGCATATAAAGTTCGCACTCCGATGCAGTCTCTTATAATGTAAATTTACGTATCCAGTATGACGCTCAGATCAATTCTTATTTTTGTACCGTCGAACCACGTGTGCTTTGTTATACTACATCTCTTCCTACATTTCTTACACATGAGCTATAAGGGAAAACTAAGCTTCAGCGTCCTCTTATATAGCGTCACAGAATTTTCGTAGACACAGTGAACGTAAATTCTCGCGCCGTGTTTCGAAGCAATCCATACACAGTATCACTCAAACGGAGAATCAGCTGCTTACACGTACGAGAATTCGACATAGACATTGTGCTAGGTTCACTAATGATTTCTACTACTCGCGTGCCGCGTTTCGTTCTGAAAGCAGAAAACAATATCCATATTTTCCGCTTCGACAGTCGAGCGTTCGTTATACATCGCTCGTACAGAAGCCGCGGTGGCCGCGAATTCGATGTGCACCGTTTCCTGGAAATTGCCCTGATTTTAAGTGACCAAGGACAGTTGCGGCAGACGACGTGTTTTGTAACCCTACATTTCAACTCATGATTTATCTAACCACAATTTCGTGATGTGCAATGTATCCGGAAAAAAAAACAGAGATCAACAATCTGCATCAGAACTAAAATCACGACCACTTTTTTCACGCAGTTTAAGGCTAATCTCTATGAGAGAACTCAAGGCAGGAAATTGTCAGTTTGGGCCGTGAAAGCTGTCATTGGTTGCTTGAAACTATCCTCGCACTGGCTAAACGGGCTGCTGCGTTCCCAACTGATGGGCAATCCTGATACGCACTTTGTTGCAGATTATAGGCGACACAATCAGATTCCAAACGAAAAGAGTGACAGAAGAAATATAATACGAAAATACAACGATGAAAATGACGCGGCAAAGGTCTAAATATTAAGAATACCTTTAAACAAATTAACGAATAAAAGTATTTTGATTAGATTTAGAAAAATTTAATAATTTAACTGCGTCTGACGAGCTTAGAACCTGTAACCTCCCACTCATCATTTTAATGTGTTTTAATTTTTTAACTATTTCACATAATAACACCATATAACAAAAAACAAACCCATTTCATAAATAATTATATATTTTACAACACGTTCATATTTCAGTCTTTAGTACAGAAATCTGTAGGAAATTATCAATTGAATCATTTCTTACATGACACTTTTGTAGCCATCACTCTGCATTTACTTTGTTATCTATAAGGTTTTAAGTCAAAATATTATCATAAGGTTGTCCGCCCTCAGTAGCTCAATGGTCAGCGTGACGGACGGTCAATCCTCTGCGCCCGGGTTCGGTTCCCGGCTGGGTCGGGGAATTTTCTTCGTCCAGGGACTGGGTGTCGTGCTGTTCTCATCATCATCCTGTCATCCTCATCGACTGCAGGTCGCCGAAGTGGCGCCAAATTGAAAGACCGGCACCCGGCGGACGGCTGCCCGACGGGGGCCCTAGCCATACGATTAAATAAAATCACAACGTTTACATATCTTGAGATAATTCGCGTACTTAATCGTGTATGTAGAATGACGAATTACTTTCTCGTGTTCATTCCATAAGTATGCCAGATACTGTAAGTTGGCCATCATTTTAAGACCAAAAACTGTATGAACTGTGTGCGCCATGTTCGACGTTGCAGCGTGTCACTTTGTTGTGGGAAACGGTTTCCTTTGGGGTATCATGGCGTTAGAAACGTACATATTGGATACATGCATTCTACTGATCAGTCGACGATGAAGATGATGACGATTATTGGTTTGTGCGGCGCTCATCTGCGTCATCATCAGCGCCCGTACAAAGTCCCAATTTCTACACAGTCCATTTTCTTTTCACAATCCAATCTAGTCACTCTCACAAGTGATGATGATGAAAGGATGAGGACATCACAAACGCCCAGTTCCCAGACAGAGAAAACTCCCAACTCGGTCGGTAATCGAACCAAGGACCCCGTGATAAAGAGGCAGCAATGCTAGCCTCTAGACCACGAGCTGCGGGAACAGTCGAATCATGTCTCTTGCTGCGTGTCATGTTGCTACAAAGATTGGGCACTTAAAACATGTTCGATTGTATCCTCCGAATTACAATTTCCACATGTGGCTGACGGTTGTAACTGGACGGAGTAAAGCCTGGAGTTGGTCGCTGTTGTCTGGTTTATCACCTTGTACCATTTCGACCTGGCGCCTTTTGGTATTACTTTCACCGTTAAATTTTCCCACACGATTTGCGAAGTGTGCTGCTGTAGTCGCAGCTCCCATTTGTTATAAATAGGTATTTCTTTGAGAGCTATGGCCATGATACGAACTTCTCCTTGTACGCAGCTCTTATTGAGGTAATAATTCCGGACAATGTTTATTGTGTGTGGGATACAGCAAATACTAACCGGTGCGAGCTCTGATGTCGGGAGATGCTTGTGAAACAGCACAGAAGTTGGCGCACAAGGTCCCTGTTGGCGAATACTGCCGCGCATTTTGCGTTCAACTCCAGTAGTCACAGTCCACACTCATTTAAGCTGAGGGTGTAGGACTGCAGAGAGACCTTAAGTATTTCGTCCCTCTTGCTGTATAGCCCTCCCCCCCCCCCCCCTCAGTACCACGCTTTTGCAAGTATTTTCTGTCATAGCTAAATTTCTACCTATCAGATTTTTTTTTAAAAAGTACTGCTCTTGTTTATTTTGTCTCATGCGCCAAATGAAAGCCTCCATTCTTTGCTGGTTATTTGTCATAATGACTTCCAACCCTTGATGTTGATTTTTGGCAGTAAACCAGTTTCGCTGTGTGTTCCACTTATTATTTGAAATTGGCAATATCATGGTCTTTTTTTGGGTTCGCAGCTGCCCCAATAGCTTTTTCGTACTGTCGGAGGATGTTATGTAAGATGTCAACATTTCTTGAACTTTCCATTAAAATACCCAAGTCATCGGCGAAAGCTCTCCTTGACACTTACAGCATACGAAGGAGAGGATCTAAAGGTATCGCATTTAATGCCATGGGTAAAGGACAACCTTATCTGACTGATCTATTGATGGGAATTTTCTTACTTAATCTGCCATTAGTAATGACTCGTGACACAGCATTGCCCAAAACACTCTTAACTGTATTCGTAGCTTGGTGCTAAAACCATTTCAATCATAACTTTTTCCAGATATTTATGAGTAACCTGTAATACCACAACCCTTTTTGGGATCCTGTACCGTCTTCGAGTCTCATCCTCACTCTTCCGAAGAGGGCATAGGTGTAATATCAGTCATTTACACCAATTTAAACTGCTCCTTTGAAATTGTCTTTTCTGGTTATCTGGATTCGAATACACCGAAGATTTTTTTTTGTAGCAGATTAGTAATTTGCACTAATTTAAGCTATTGTTTCGACATTGTTTACGTTGAGCCTCACCAGTATGCAGAATGAAGGAAGAATGTTGGATTATAAGTTAATATACTATCACAATTTGTACGTAATACAAACTTCAGGCGCATGCAAGGAATAATTTTGCTATTGCAATTACGGAGCAATTAACGATTAAAGTTCAGATATTTCTAGTCATCAAGACACAGCTATTTTCATGTTTTCAAGCCTAAAAGTTGTTTGAGTCCGTAATAGAAATATGATACGATGATTTTTCAGTCAGAATTAAGCATACTCATATTTTAATTGTTTTAGTTAATGGAATTGCAATTATGACTATGTACAAAAAATCTAGGCCTTTCATTCAATAAAACTAATCGCTCTGTTCACCTGTAATTGATAGGGTGGTTGTCTTTTAAGTAAGTAAAATAATGTATGCAAATTAACGACATATTTTGTTGCGATGATAAAACATGTAATTTATAGTCTTCATAGAAACAGATTTTTTCCTGTCTTTGCACGAAATTATTCACTTATAGTTAATGTAAATTTCTATGTAATACGGTAAGATGTATGTGAAAATTTTAATTGTAAAGATCTAAAAATATAAAAATGTAACAATGTCGATAATTTTTTAGAATCATTAAACACTACAGTCGGGAGCCGCGCGATCGCTACGGTCGCAGGTTCGAATCCTGCCTCAGGCATGGATATGTGTGATGTCCTCAGGTTAGTTAGGTTTAACTAGTTCTAAGTTCTAGGGGACTGATGACCTCAGAAGTTAAGTCCCATAGTGCTCAGAGCCATTTGAACCATTTTTTTAGAGGCGATTTTTATGCCAAACTGACAACAATATGTAAACTCAAATAGGAAACTATTAACTACAAATAAAAAATAACAATCGATAAATAAACCCACAGCAGCCGTAATACCAACATGGAAAACAAAAAACGTTACGAACCTGGGCACCAACCTAATATTTCAGTCGAGGTTTTAATTATTGTTACACAATTAAAACATCAATAAAGAAACATCTCTAACTCGTAATATTAATGAATTCTTGCAAGAACATAATTTTAGTTTTGTTTAATTCACAAAGATGTTTCCGCACAGCTGTAGCATGCTCAGTGGGTTTTTTTTTCTTTTATTTTTTCTGAAATATATTGATGCAAGCTTAATGTAGGTTACGAATATGACGACATATTTTATTGTGCTGACCACACGCCCCTCCTATCCGCATCATCCTCTGAGGATGACACGGCGGTCGGATGGTCCGGAAGGGCCACTTCTGGCCTGTAGACGGAGTGTTTTTTTTTTGTTTAGCATACATATGCACTTATGCTTTTTTACATCATGTGTGCTCTGTGGCTGCTAGCCTGCCGCTGTGGCCGAGCGGTTCTAGGCGCTTCAGTCCGGAACCTCGCTGCTGCTACGGTCGCCTCGGGCATAGATGTCTGTGATGTCCTTAGGTTAGTTAGGTTTACGTAGTTCTAAGTATAGGGGACTGACGACCTCAGATGTTACGTCCCATAGTTCCTAGAGCCATTTTTTTTTGTGGCTGCCTAAAGAGGTCAGTCACAAGTCTGTTTTAATCCACCCATGACATCAGGAATAGAGATATGGTAGTATAACGTCTGAATTTAATTTTTGTTTAAAATATAACTTTATAAGCTATGCATTCCGGTAAAATGGTGACACACGTGGCTTTTTTACGCTTACCATTGCTGTAGTTGACCTGTCCTGAGCTTTACTTCATTACTATTAGCCTCCAAAAAGTGTTGTTATAATTTTTATGTTTAAAGTGACCTGTGAACATCGATCAAATTTCGGGAGCTCTCATTCTGTAGAACTATTTAGTGTGATTCGCTATTTATAGATTACTTTGCGGATTTGTAACATTGTTTACTTTCGCGTGCTCATTGACTAATTCTTGATGTTACTTCATTACTCTGGCTTGTAAACACATTTCACTGCACATTAACAGTCAGATACGCTGTTGGTAGTCGTTCCATACACTGTATTGTTTTAAGTTAACGGTCGCGAAATCTGAGGTTGTTCAATTTTTTTTTCATTTTGTGTATATGTGTGTGTGTGTGTGTGTGTGTGTGTGTGTGTGTGTGTGTGTGTGTGTGTACGTGGGCGAGTTTATTGTGCGTTGTTTGCTAGTTCTCTTAAATTGCTGAATAATGATCTGTTGCAGAGTACCGTTTGATCACTGCTGACATTTTTGCCCAGTATGATAGATTTTTGGATGTGACAGGTCTTTTTTTCTCTTGTTAATTAATTATGCAGATGGTGACGTAAGATCTGGAGGTCTGTTCCTACTCCACTAGGCTGGGGGTTCTTGTATTACGTTGTAACGCTTGCACTGAGTCTGCTGGTTGTCACTTTGGACAGATGCTAGGCGCCTAAGTTTTGTCTTAAGGTATAAGTTGTTCCAAGAAATTTCGGGTGAACTGGAAGACGTCTATAAGTTGCTGCCACGATGTTTCGGCGCAGACTCTTCTGGCCAGTGTATACTTGAAGATGGCCAGAAGACTCTGCTCCAAAATAACGCGGCAACAAGTTTATGACGTCCGGCAGTTCGCCCGAAATTTTTCGAACAAGCAATCCGCCAGAATAGTTTTGAATTTCAGGGATTTAAGTTGTTCGCATCAAATTAGAACTAGATATTCACTGTGGAATTTAAACTTCCGCGGACGCAAATATCATACTTATTCTAATATTCCAAGCTATTGTGCTGTGATGTAAAAAATTTCTTGGAGAAAACCATCTATGGAGGAAATCTTCAGAGGTTTGTTTGCTACTGTGAAAGTTTAGTTAACATCCTGGCTGCTTACTAACTGTAGTAAGTGTTCATGTTCATTTCCGGCCATTATTCTCTTATCTCAAAATAACCCAGTTTCAAAACCTGAAGTGTCTGTGTAATTTTACTCTAAAGTTTGTGGGCCTCACATAGCCACCGATGTTTATCTTTGTTTGCGTAGTCCAAGGTTATAGGTCCCCGGGTGCAATTTAGGAAACACTGGCCCGGTTGATTGGTGGCAACTAGTTGATTACCAGAAACATTCTTTTTATGTTGGGTACTTTTTCTATAAACATGAACTATTCGTCATTACTGCTTACATTACAGCCGGATCAACCCAGCTAATATGTTGCGAAACTGAATCCGGTAAACATGTTCCCTAGCACACTGCAAAACTGAGACATGTTTTTTCGTAAAAGGTCTCAGTGCCAGCTAACGGTAGGAAGAGGTTCTGCTTAAAATTTGCACCAGTTACATAACAAGTTACTTGCTCAATTAAATATTACGAAATGCAGTGAAGGCGTTCACGGTAGAGATTTTCTTCTGTTAAGACAGTTAATCGAGAACGATGTCTCCTGTCAAAGGTAATTATGCATCCGGCTTCCCGTGACGTATGTTGGTGGCCTCTATACAGCTCATAACGTGCCTATAATTTGGAATTCTTTGAGCTTTCGGTGAAATTGCTAGTTTTGTATCTCCGAGATTTCTCGAGCAAAGGGGACGAAACACTGTTGAACAGCTTGGTGCATCCTTGACGGTCTGTCAGCCTGGTAGTTTTAACAGAACTTAATATTACATAATTTTCTTCTTGGCTGCAAACCACATTTAGAGATTTAAAAATAAATTTAAAATTTAATACGCTGTCTGTAGCAGAATGCCAGTTTTGGTATGGAATCAGTAACTCTATTTAGCCGGCCGGGGTAGCCGAGCGGTTCTAGGCGCTACAGTATGGAACCGAACGACCGCTACGGTCGCAGGTTCGAATACTGCCTCGGGCATGGATGTGTGTGATGTCCTTAGGTTAGTTAGGTTTAAGTATTTCGAAGTTCTAGGGGACTGATGACCTCAGAAGTTAAGTCCCATAGTGCTCAGAGCCATTTGCACTAACTCTATTTATCTGATTAACTAAGTTTACTAAAAAGTAGATAACATGGATGAATCTTAAAAATAACGACTTCACTGGATGTATTTGAAAGTGTCAAAACTATATGTTAATGTATACCGCTCTGTTCTTATGGATATAAAATTGTCCTATGAGTAAAGTTGGTGATGTAATGTAGTTTATTTATTTATGTATTTACACGTCAAGTTCCGTAGGACGAAATTGAGGAGCAAATCTCCAAGGTTATGTAACGTATCAGTACATGAACTTACAACATAAAAGTAATAACAGTTAAAAATAAATGCTCATGAACCTGATAAAGTCAGTCCATAAGTTTAAGTAAACGCTATCAGCAATACAATAAGAATCAGCTTAATTTTTCAAGGAACTGCTCGACAAAATAGAAGGAGTGACCCATGAGGAAACTCTTAAATTTCGATTTGAAAGAGCGTGGATTACTGCTGAGATTTTTGAATTCCAGTGGCAGCATGTTGAAAATGGATGCAGCAGTATACTGCACACCTCTTTGCACAAAAGTTAAGGAAGTCCGATCCAAATGCAGGTTTGATTTCTGCCGAGTATTAACCGAGTGAAAGCTGCTTATTCTTGGGAATAAACGAATATTGGTAACAAGAAACGACAATAAGGAATATACATATTGAGAGGCCAATGTCAAAATTCGAGAACAGAGGTCGACAAGAGGTTCGTGAAATCACACCACTTATTGCCCGAACCGCCCGTTTCTGAGCCAAAAATATCCTTGTAGAATGGGAAGAGTCACCCCAAAATATAATATCATACGATATAAGCGAATGGAAGGCAACGGCCTTGCCGCAGTGGATACACCGGTTCCCGTGAGATCACCGAAGTTAAGCGCTGTTGGGCGTGGCCGGCACTTGGATGGGTGACCATCCAGCCGCCATGCGCTGTTGCAATTTTTCTGGGTGCACTCAGCCTCGTGATGCCAATTGAGGAGCTACTCGACCCAGTAGTAGCTGCTTCGGTCATTACGACCGGGAGAGCGGTGTGCTGACCCCAAGCCCCTCCTATCCGCATCCTCCTCGGAGGATGACACGGCGGTCGGATGGTCCCGGTAGGCCACTCGTGGCCTGAAGACGGAGTGCTTATAAGTGAATGAAAATAAGCAAAGTAAACTAATTTTCGAGTCACTGTATCGCTCACTTTTGACACCGTTCAAATAGTAAAAATGGCAGTATTAAGTCTTTGAACAAGATTCTGAACGTGGGCTTTCCACGAGAGCTTATTATCTATCTGAACACCTAGAAATTTGAACTGTTCAGTTATTGTAATTAATTCACCGTCCAGCATGATCCTCAAATATCTATACTCTGCAACCTATTCAATTTGACTGTCTGTTATTTTCACTTTCATCCGTTGTTTGTCATGTTTTCTTAACGCCACATAAATTACCATTGTTTTAATTTGGCTGATATTCATCTTATAACTTTTCATGAAGCTATCCGGTGTGTTTAACTGATCTTAAAAGTCCTATACCGTCTCTAACAGAATTATAATGTCATCCGTTAACCTCAAAGTCTTTATTTCTTAACCCTGAACTTTAATTCCGTTTCTAAATTTCACCATGGTTTCTTTTACTGTTTGAGTTCACAGTTGAAGGAAGCTGATGTCCGTTACCTCTGCAAACTATTTTTCAAATAATTACCTTTATCTTAATTTACGTTTTGCATTAGTGACATTCGCGTGCCAGAATTACAATCGTCTGCAGTTACGTGAGCAGTAGCGCAAGGAAAGATAGCGAACTGCTGCCCACGCAAGCTGTGTTTGCGACACCCGCACCCGCCGGGAATTCATTTCGCTGGGATGTCACGGCCGTGTGTCCACAGCGTGACCTCTTCACCTGCCCCGTTATCGCTGGTACGAAGTGCAACACTTTCGCAGAGGTCACCCGGGCCGACACCCACGCAGGCAAGCCGCGCCAGCCCGCTGCCAGGTGGGTTGCCTAGCGGCTGGCGCGCTGTTGACCTCTGCTGGCCGGGCATCTGGCGAACGCGTGGGCAGCTGTCCAGTGGGTTTCGCTCTCTGGCACTGCAGGGTCACAGGACAAGGAGATAGCGTGTGTGAAATTCCTGCGAGTCGACATTATCTCCTGCCCTTTTATATTAAGAGCTACTCGTAACTATTCCCAGTAGCCAGCTGCTTTTTTTTTTTTTTTTAAATTAACTCTTTATTTGTCTAATCTGTAGCAAAATATCTCATACTTTACTCGATTGCATTTTTGACTAACTGTTTAACCATGATCATATTATAGTTATAAATAAACTCTTTTACGTGACATATAAAAAGCTACTGTAGCATTCACAGAATGAAGTCTCTTATAGAAATTGAAAACATATACATGGAAATAACTTTCTTTAACGGATTAGAAACAGTCTTAACAGTAATAAAATATTTATTTGCGATGGTTACCGGTTTCAGTCAGAATGTGACCATCTTTAGGGCATTTACACTGAATTATGAATACAATATGGATTTATAGGCAATAACATACATTACTGGCCATTCTACACCAAGAAGAAATGCAGATGATAAACGGGTATTCATTGGACAAATATATTATACTACAACTGACATGTGATTACATTTTAACGCAAGCCGGCAGCGGTGGTCTCGCGGTTCCAGGCGCGCAGTCTGGAACCGTGCGACTGCTACGGTCGTAGGTTCGAATCCTGCCTCGGCCATGGATGTGTGTGATGTCCTTAGGTTAGTTAGGTTTAAGTAGCTCTACGTTCTAGGGGACTAATGACCACAGCAGTTGAGTCCCATGGTGCTCAGAGCCATTTTTTTAACGCAATTTGGGTCCATAGATCCTGAGAAATCAGTACCCAGAACAACCACCTCTGGCCGTAATAACGGCCTTGATACGCCTGGGCATTTAGTAAGAGCTTGGATGGCGTGTACAGGCACAGCTGTCCATGCAGCCTCAACACGATACCACAGTTCATCAAGAGTAGTGACTGGCGTATTGTGAAGAGCCAGTTGCTCGACCACCTTTGACCAGACTTTTCAGTTGGTAAGAGATCTGGAGAATGTGCTGGCCAGGTCAGCAGTCGAACATTTTCTGTATCCAGAAAGGCTCGTACAGGAGCTGCAACATGCGGTCGTGCATTATCCTGCTGAAAAGTAGGGTTTCGCAGGGATCGAATGAAGGGTAGAGTAACGGGTCGTGACACATCTGAAATGTAACGTCCACTGTTCAAAGTGCCGTCAGTGCGAAAAAGAGGTGACCGAGACGTGTAACCAATGGCACCCCATACCATCACGCCGTGTGATACGCCAGTATGGCGATGACGAATACATGCTTCCAATGTGCGTTCACTGCGATTTCGCCAAACACGGATGCGACCATCATGATGCTGTAAACAGAAAATTGCTGGATTCATCCGAAAAAATGCCTTTTTTCCATTCGTGCACCCAGGTTCGTCGTTGATTACACCATCGCAGGCCCTCCTGTCTGTGATGCAGCGACAAGGGTAACCACAGCCATAGTCTCCGAGCTGATAGTCCATCCTGCTGCGAACGTCGTCGAACTGTTCGTGCACATGGTTGTTGTCTTGCAAAGTTCCCCATCTGTTGACTCAGGGATCGAGGCGTGGCTACACGATCCGTTACAGCCATGCGGATAAGATGCCTGTCATCTCGACTGCTAGTGAAACAACGCCGTTGGTATCCAGCACGGCGTTCCGTAATACCCACCTGAAACCACCGATTCCATATTCTGCTAACAGTCATTGTATCTCGACCAACGCGTGCAGCAATGTCTCGATATGATAAACCGCAATCGCGATAGGCTACAATCGATGTTTATCAACGTCGGAAACGTGATTGTACGTGTTTCTCCTTACACGAGGCATCACAACAACGTTTCACCAGGCAACGCCGGTCAGCTGCTGTTTGTGTATGAGAAATCGGTTGGAAACTTTCCTCATGTCAGCACGTTGTAGGTGTCGCCACCGGCGGCAACCTTGTGTGAATGCTCTGAAAAGCTAATCATTTGCATATCACAGCATCTTCTTCCTGTTGGTTAAATTTCACCTCTATAGCACGTCATCTTCGAAGAGTAGCAATTTTAATTGCCAGTAATGTATAAATACATGATACATAACCAAAATTAAAAACAGAAATTATATCCATGATGATAGGTGGTGCCAGTGAACGACGCAGGTGTTATGATCCAACGAACGCCGACTGCTAGGGAGATTTTTTTTACTCCAGCGCTCCAGCGTTAACGACTTAACAGATTTTGCTACTTGTGTGGGATGTAGGGTAAAAGGGCACACTTCTATACTTATTTTACTTATTACTGTTATAAGACAGTCCTTGAGCTTGTATTTGAGTCCTTACACCCGCTTTGATGGTGGGCGCAATCCGCTGAAGGTTGTATGTTGCTGCGTTGAGTGATGATGGCAAGTCTGTTGCCTTAGATGTGAAGTATAGATCGTGGCACAGCTGTTACTACAGTCTTGAACTGCCATGTTATGCCGCGTAAGATGTTGATTGTGTGGTACATTTTCTGCGCTTTGTCTTTGACTTTTTGCTGCATGTAATCTTCCCGTAAAGCGTCGGGAAGTTCCGTTGTGCGTGTCCACCAGCGGGCTCCCATTGCCTTCCGTAGACATCTGTTTTTCATCGTCTAAAGTGACATGAAATTCGTTATACACGTTGTCCCCTTAGATGTCGAACCGTAGAGCAACGTAGATTCGACCGTTGCTTTGTGAACCCGTATCTTCGTGCCGTTGTTCAGGTGAGTGCTCTTGAATAAAGGCACCAATGCTTGAAGCATGGGAATTCTCTCTTTTTTCTTCTCTTTCGCGTGTAACGAGAAGTTTCTTACCCAAATGGTTCAAATGGCTCTGAGCACTATGGGACTTAACTGCTGAGGTCATCAGTCCCCTATAACACTGAACTGCTTAAACCTAACCAACCTAAGGACATCACACACATCCATGCCCGAGGCAGAATTCGAACCTGCGACCGTATCGGTCGCGCGGTTCCAGACTGTAGCGCCTAGAATCGCTTGGCCACCCCGGCCGGCTTTCTTATCCAAACGGATTCCCAAGTATTCCGCTACTGGAGTAGGTTGACTATTGATTGCGAGCCGCGTGTTCAGGATTGGCTTCCGTTTCGTGAAAAGAATAACCACTGTCTTCGTCGGGTTGATAATGATTTTCTTCGTCAGGGCCCAAGCCCCATCAGGTCGATTTGCGCTGTATCCGTGTGATGAGTTAGTCCAAGTTTTCCCAAAACTGGTATACCTGCCTAATCTAATATCGTCTAGGGCCTCCGCGAGCACGCAGAAGTGCCGCAATACGATATGACATGGACTCGACTAATGTCTGAAATAGTGTGATTAGAGTTAGAGCAAGTGGAGATCTCTTCCGAAGAGCACGTTGCAAGGCATCCCTGATATGCTAGATAATGTTCATATCTGGGGAGTCTGGTGGCCAGCGGAAGTGTTTAAACTCGGAAGGGTGTTCCTGGAGCCACTCTGTAGCAATTCTGGACGTGTGGGGTTTCGCATTGTCCTGGTGGAATTGTCCAAGTCCGTCGCAATGCACGATGGACATGAATGGACGCAGGTGATCAGACAGAATGCTTCCGTACCTGTCACCTGTCAAAGTTGTATATAGACGTATCAGGGGTCCCACATCACTCCAACTGCACACGCCCCACACCATTACAGAGCCTCCACCAGCTTGAACAGTCCCCTGCAGGCATACAGGATCCATGGATTCATGAGGTTGTCTCCATACCCGTGCACGTCCATCCGCTTGATACAATTTGAAACGAGACTCGTCTGACCAGGCAACATATTTCCAGTCTTCAACAGTCCAATGTTTGTGTTGAAGGGCCCAGGCGAGGCGTAAAGCTTTGTGTCGTGCAGCCATCAAGGGTACACGAATGAGCCTTCGGCTCCGGAAGCCCATAGCGATGATGTGCCTTGGAATGGTTCGCACGCTGACACTTGTTGATGATCCAGCATTGAAATCTGCAGCAATTTGCGGAAGTCTTGCACTTCTTTCACATTGAACGATTTTCTTCAGTCGTCGTTGGTCCCGTTCTTACAGGACCTTTTTCCAGTCGCAGCGATGTCGGAGATTTGATGTTCACAGTATACTTCATCGCTACCTCAGAGATGCTCGTGCGCCGACTATAACCGATGTAACAATTGCGCCAGACAGTTATTGTCTTATACGGGCGTTGCCGACAGTAGTGACGTATTCTGCCTGTTTATATATCATTTACCGGCAAAGACAGTGGTTAAGGGACGTCATTTGTCCCCATGGAGACGCCGATGATGTATCGATATGCGCCATCCAACGGAAGACGATATCAGAGATGCGACAGCAACTACATGTTAAATATGTACTGACGTGGAGGCAGGAAGGTAGACATGCATGGTAGGGGTTTTGGACTGCTCCTAGATAATAGTGGCAGTCAAACTACTGCTGGAGTGACGCCGTGGACACTGCACCGAGATATTGATGTACACGTTACAACAGAAGACGATTTTAAAGTTGCAACAACAATTAGCTGTTATAGAATACTGGCACGCAAGTAAGACAACTGCAGCGATTATGTCAGATCCCCCCGGATGACAGTAATCAAGTAACCAGTAAGATAATACATGATATAGGTGTACATAATACACGAAGTTTTGAAATATAGGTTATATCAATTAATACAACCGCGCAGAATACCATGAACCCATCAAGATACTGAAAAAAACGAAAAGTATAAGAAATCAAAATTTTGAATGGTACTGTGAACATCGTTGTTTGTTAGTTGTGGTCTTCAGTCCTGAGATTGGTTTGATGCAGCTCTCCATGCTACCCTGACCTGTGCAAGTTTCTTCATCTCCCAGTACCTACCACAACCTACATCCGTCTGAGTCTGCTTACTGTATTCATCTCTTGGTCTCCCTCTATGATTTTTACCCTCTACGCTGCCCTCCAATGCTAAATTTGTGATCCCTTGATGCCACAGAACATGTCCTACCAACCGGTTCCTTCTTCTCGTCAAGTTGTGCCACAAACTGCTCCGCAA
Source organism: Schistocerca gregaria (assembly GCF_023897955.1). Lineage (NCBI taxonomy): Eukaryota > Metazoa > Arthropoda > Insecta > Orthoptera > Acrididae > Schistocerca > Schistocerca gregaria. The sequence goes on along the minus strand of NC_064921.1, from coordinate 885,228,577 downwards.
TTCTATTCAATACCTCCTCATTAGTTATGCCATCTACCCATCTAATCTTCAGCATTCTTCTGTAGCACCACATTTCGAAAGCTTCAATTCTCTTCCTGTCCAAACTATTTACTGTCTATGTTTCACTTCCATACATGGCTACACTCCATCCAAATACTTTCAGAAACGACTTCCTGACACTTAAATCTACACTCGATGTTAACAAACTTCTCTTCTTCAGAAACGCTTTCCTTGCCATTGCCAGTCTACATTTTATATCCTCTCTACTTCGACCATCATCAGTTATTTTGCTCCCCAAATAGCAACACTCCTTAACTACTTTAAGTGTCTCATTTCCTTATCTAATTCCCTCAGCATCACCCGACTTAATTCGATTACATTCCATTATCTTCGTTTTGCTTTTGTTTATGTTCATCTTATACCCTCCTTTCAAGACACTGTCCATTCCGTTCAACTGCTCTTCCAAGTCCTTTGCCGTCTCTGACAGAATTACAACGTCATCGGCGAACCTCAAAGTTTTTACTTCTTCTCCATGAATTTTAATACCTACTCCGAATTTTTCTTTCTTTTCCGTTACTGCTTGCTCAATATACAGATTGAGTAACACCGGGGAGAGGCTACAACCCTGTCTCACTCCTTTCCCAACCACCGCTTCCCTTTCATGCCCCTCGACTCTTATAACTGCCATCTGGTTTCTGTACAAATTGTAAATAGCCTTTCGCTCCCTGTATTTTACCCCTGCCACCTTCAGAATTTGAAAGTTTTTACTTCTTCTCCATGAATTTTAATACCTACTCCGAATTTTTCTTTCTTTTCCGTTACTGCTTGCTCAATATACAGATTGAATAACACCGGGGAGAGGCTACAACCCTGTCTTACTCCCTTCCCAACCACTGCTTCCCTTTCATGTCCCTCGACTCTTATAACTGCCATCTGGTTTCTGTACAAATTGTAAATAGCCTTTCGCTCCCTGTATTTTACCCCTGCCACCTTCAGAATTTGAAAGAGAGTATTCCAGTCAACATTGTCAAAAGCTTTCTCTAAGTCTACAAATGTTAGAAACATAGGTTTACCTTTCCTTAATCTTTCTTCTAAGATAAGTCGTAGGGTCAGTAGTGCCTCACATGTTCCAACATTTCTACGGAATCCAAACTGATCTTCCCCGAGGTCGGCTTCTACTAGTTTTTCCATTCGTCTGTAGAGAATTCGTGTTAGTATTTTGCAGCTATGGCTTATCAAAGTCACAAGGACTTAAGTCCGGGGAGTATGGTGGATGGTGCAGTATTTCCCAGTCCCATCGACCGAACAGAGCAGCCACAGCTTGTGCTGTATGGGACCCGCGCATTGTCGTGCAAAACGATAGGTGGGTTGCGCAGGAAGTGTCGCCGCTTCTTTCGCAAAGCTAGTCGCAAGTGACGGTGACTTTGATTTGATTCCGAAGATGAAGGAACCACTTCGTGGTATTCGCTTCAGAACTGTGCCAGAGATTCAACAGGCAGTAGACCGCTCCATTCCCATCATCAACAGAACAGACTCTGCTAACGGTACATTACGCCTTCCACATCGCTGGCTACGGGTTCTATACAACGCTGGTGACTACTCGAAAGGACAGTAACAGGTGCAAACATGTAACTCTTTTGTATCGGTTGTGAATAAATAGTTTCCACTCTATAATTTCCAACCCTCGTACGTGGGGGAATGAAAGTCATTTGTACAAAAATGGCTATCGCGCTATAAATTTGTTAAAAACGTGGGTGACTTTGAGGAAGGTGGTTCAGCCGGTAAAGTGGCTCCATAAGTAGAAAAAAAAGATTATTAACCTTTTTTTCGGGATACCTATTTCTAACATTGCGTCAAGGGAAAGCAGAGATCACTTTGAAACAGCTGTCAACGCAAATTCGACGCATTTGGAGGTCTCTTCCACGTGAATACGCGGAAATATTGAATTCGTGCATGCTTTGGAGATGCCAAGCTATTAGCGGCCCTGCGGGTGACTGGACGTACCATTAACTGTAATTGCATTTTTCTTTTCTTCATGTATGATGTATGTATATGTTTTAGTTTGCTGTCAAATACGTTTTTCTACTGAGAAACACAAGCACTACCTTACTTAACGGACAGTACGCACTAAATTAGTTCCACAACTAAGACGTTTCACCTTCCGAAGAGTTCTGCCCAGCGACGAAGATACCGGCCCAGCAGCGGAGTTGAAACGCACGCTGTGAGTGTTACAGAGACACGAAAAACGACACCCTTGGTGGAATACCAGTGGAAGAAGCATACTGATGTACAAAACTGAAGAAAATACGTTCGATTTGTAAACTGCGAAATTTTCTTCGAGTCTATGTTTAGTTTTATATACTGGCCAAATTTTCTCTCTGTAACTGTCGTGACGTAACTAGTTAATCACACGTCGTTAAGGGGTGATAAATAAATTCTTTGCAGCTGTATTATCCTAAAGCCGGATGGAGGTATAGGGCTAGTCAAGTGTGGAATCTGAGCTTGTAAAATTCCAAAATTCTGGAAGATGGTGAGAAAGGCCGGCCGGCCGGAGTGGCCGAGAGGTTCTAGGCGCTACAGTCTGGAACCACGTGACCGCTACGGTCGCAGGTTCGAATCCTGCCTCGGGCATGGATGTGTGTGATGTCCTTAGGTTAGTTAGGTTTAAGTAGTTCAAAGTTCTAGGGGACTGATGAGCTCAGAAGTTAAGTCCCATAGTACTCAGAGCCATTTGTTGAACCATTTGAGAAAGGCCACCTGCAGGCTTTAGGCGTTTGGAGGGGGGAGGGGAGGGGGGTAGGTTGAATAGTGGATACACGGAGGATAGATAGATAGTGGTGATTCCAGACAGGGGTACCGCAAAGCACCTTTTCAGAACTGAGCGAACTACGAGACATCCCTGGGAGATAGCCAGAAATCCACAAGGACTTTCCTAGAAGCATATGCAGATAATGAGCCAATGTCATTTTACGGTACACAGTGTGAACTAAGCAGTTGTTGAGAAAATTCTGTGAGCTTGCCCTGCATTTTGGACTGTGCGGAGAAATACTCAGTTGTCACGGTGACAAAAATCTCGAATCCTCTCCTTCAACTGGTGGCGTTTAGGAATAGGGTGGAACATAGACAGGACACTTCACTTTGTATTTGGGATCTCGTTGACTATGCGGTGTGCAGTCTGTAGCTGGTTAGCATTGTTGGAATATTCGCTTGTGCAGTGTTGGGCAGTTGTTTGTGAACAACGCGTAGCGTCGTGCAGTTGGAGGTGAGCCGCCAGCAGTGGTGGATGTGGGGAGAGAGATGGCGGAGTTTTGAAAGGTTGCTATAAGCGGACGATCTGGACATGTGTCCGCCAGAAAAAGGAAATTTGTAAATATGGGTGTCATGAATTGATAGATAAATATATATGATGACTTTTGAACACTATTAAGGTAAATACATTGTTTGTTCTCTATCAAAATCTTTCATTTACTAACTATGCATTTCAGTAGTTAGTGCCTTCGGTAGTTAGAATCTTTTATTTAGCTGGCAGTATTGGCACTCGGTGTATCGCAGTAGTTCGAGTAACGAAGATTATTGTGAGGTAAGTGATTCATGAAAGGTATAGGTTATTGTTCGTCAGGGCCATTCTTTTGTAGGGATTACTGAAAGTCAGATTGCGTTGCGCTGAAAGTATTGTGTGTCCGTTTAGTGATGATCAGAATAAGTAAAGAAAGAAATGCCTGAGTACGTTCAGTTTTGCTCAGCTGTTTGAAAATCAAATAACGTAGAAGTTTACCAGCACAGTAATTCATAATTTTCGAAAGAGGACGTTTCACGGTTCGTCGAAGAGATCTCGAAAAATGTCTGCCACCAGCCTGGCGTTTCTTTTGCCGTTTTTTGTGTGGGTGTCGCGTTTAGCGTTTGCGCGCCTTTCCTCTGTGAAGTTCAGAATTTGCCAGTTTATTTCGCAACGTGAGTTTGCTTTTTGGAGTAAATTTTATTTAATTGGGTTCTGAGTCGATTTTGTCCAGTTTTCTTGCACTTATGAGCTGCGCAGACTTCGAAAAGTCATTTGCATTTGCTTCTTGAGTGGCTGTCTTCCATATAACCTTCAGATGTTTTCGGTATTTATACAGTGTTTTCAGATTTGATTGGAATTTTTTCTCATTAATGTAAATTCTTTTATAATTCCATGGTCATTAGGTTTAAGAGAATTGTAACTGTAGTTTACCTACATCTGAGAAGCATTATTGAAGATCACCAACTTAATGTTTAATTTTAACAGCTTTATTATCATCGTTTCTGTCCTACAACTGTCTAATGAGGCGACACTCCAGTCTTAATAAATATCGTCTGACGGTTCTATGCGACTCAACTTTGGTCTCGCTGTGACGGTGTTCCGGTATAAAGCAGATGGCATTACTAGAAACATTTTTGATTAACCAGGAAAGTTGAGTTTGTTTCATTTCTTTTTAGTGAATTTTTTTATTTTAATTTTGGTTATTAAACTTCACCTGCATTTGCACAGAGCAGCGTCTGTGGTTATCGTTTCCATTGTCACTCTCTTGTTTTGCAGATCTACAAGGCTGTGGAACTGGTTGTTGTGTTAATCATGTTCTGAGTTCGTAAGTATGACAGGCAGCTTGCACTAACTGTTGCTGAACCCCGGTCGTGTCACACTGCAAACAATACGCAATATAAAACAGCAAATGTTACGTGACGACTCTGATCCATGATTCTTTCTTTTGGTTTCCCTTTTTGGACGCCGCCAGGACAGCCCAGAGAGACGCAGTTTAGCGTGTAGAACTGAATTGTGGCCACTGTGTGCTTACCGTCTTGCTTAACTGGAAATTTTCTTTCAGCAGCGACAGCTTTATTAGTTATAGATGTTTGTGTATTTTTGCGAGTCTATGTCCTTTTACGTCACGTTTTGTGTGTGAACATCCACCGTGTGAAAAGTTTCTATATGTTTAGGTTATTTTGTTTGCGTATTAAATTGTTTGCCCGTAAATATTTGGCGAGAGAGAGGACAGTTTATTGGTCAGTGAGTCGTGGAATCTGCCAATAGAGTTTGTACTCATGAAGAGAGAAAGATCACGTGGTACTAGACGCCATTAGAATATAAGACTAACTTTGCAGAATATGCCGTGGAGGAGTCAGTTGAAAAGAAAGGGCGCCTGAAACGCAGTAGAACGTTACGGTTCGTGAAGAAAGCACGGAGCATCAGTCAGACGACAGAGAAACCAATGTGGCATCAAGTCAATCCAAATTTGAAGATTTGTGGTATATGCCACCATACCGTAGGGTAGAACTATGTGGGGAAAGGCAGAAGTCGACAGGAAGAAAGCAGAAGCCGATAGCAGGAACACGGAAGCCGATATGAAGAAGGCAGATAGGATCCAAACGAAGGAAGATAAAAAGGAATGTTTGGAGAAGATGGCTGATCTATGATAAACGCATAGAGGATGTCACAAAAAGTTTCAGATTGCTGTAGAGAGATTTAGCCAGGCCGGAAATAAAATAAACAAGGTGGAAGAAGTTTTCTTTCTCCGGCTAAAAACGTTAAAAAGATTGAGAACTCAAACTCAGACCTTGTACAATGAATGAAAAATTTAGAGAGGCGGCCGATTTCAGAAGCGACAGCGCTAGTTCAATTTGTGGAATCGAAGGAGTTTGTCTCACTTAAAGGAGCCATGGTAATGGTAAAGAAAGAGAGAGGGCGACTGCGGTTGACGGAACCGCTCTTGCCGTTAAAAGACAAAGCCGGAGCAGAGATGAAAAAGATTGAGAACTCTGTTGCGTGCGGGAGGTTCAAGTCGAAAGACTCAGCCTCATCAGGTGTAATTACGGATGAATCTGTGACTTCTGTGCCAGCATCTGGAACAGAGCAAGCCTCACCAACTAAAGTGCACAGAATCGAGATCCACATGACTAGTAAGGAAAGGTGTTTCATTTCCGCCACAAAAGTCAGCACGGCATATAGTCCAGTGAAACTGTCAGAACAAAAGGCTGTACCTTGCAAAAGGTGGGGTAGAAGATTTTTTTTTTTTTTAACTCGTTCATATTGTAGGAAAGGTTAAAAAAACCAAGTTTTGCCATCAATATCTCTTGGGAAAATTTTCTGCAGTCAAAAAACTTCGAAAATTTCGGACTTTTTTCAGTTTTTTCAAAATATCTCAGTTTCATTTGCTCCTATCGCTTTGTCGTTTATTTTCTTTTTTAAAGAGAACAAAATTCTCTACAAATTTGATTTTTACCATTTTTTTCTGCTCCCAATATCTAAGGCGCTACAGCGCGTCAAAAAGTACCAATTTTTCAAATTTCGAGCAAAGTGGCAAATTGCCTAATTTTTGAACACTGTTATTTCAGTTTCTATTTGTGTGGTACAGACATATTACTCATCATGTTATTCATTGGAATTTACTATCCCACTCTACTGCACGGCCAGGACAAAGAGCATCATTTTCAGTAACTACGAACACATTCGCGTCGGATTGCGTGAAGTTTATTTGTGTTATAATATGTAATACGATTGCATGCAGGTGCCGTACATTTTCTACAGCTGATTGACGTTAATGATCAGTTATAAGAAAAAGTATGTAGGAATTGTTCTTTAGCTGACAAAAGCTTATTTATTCTTTGGCGTATTCTCTAGTGATTGTTGATAGCGCGCTGACAGCTATTAGCACACAAAAATAAGGGTCCTACAGTTTGGAGTCGCTCCCATTCAGTATATGTTGTGGTGCTGAAAATGAGTATGTCTGACTTGAATTTGTATTTCATTTGCGAAAAAACTGTTGTGAGTGGTGGATTCAATGTGAAAAAGAAAGAACTGAGCACACTAATCGATTGTAGTGCTAAACGCAGGGTGTCTGCTCATACCCGTTTTTTGAAAACGCTCAGTGAAGTGATGGTGCATGAAGCATGCTACAAGAAGTACATTAATGAGAGAATGATAGCAGCTAGCCTTCGACATCCTCAGGAACCAACAGGCGTGCTACGTCGGTCGCAGGAACAAGGTCAGTTCAAGTTCAAAGAGAAATGCTTCTTATGTGGAAAAGGGAATTCTGATGACTTTTTAAACAAGCAGTGAAGACTGCCATATGCCAAACGAAATTTTGATGGAGGGTACCTTATCCCCAAAGTGACTTGGACTCGAAATGTTTGCTTCAAGTCAATAGCCCAAAGCTATGTTTCTTACCTGCAACGTCAATCTGGATCTCAACTTGCTATTGTATTTGATGGATATCCATGTGAGGGAGACAAATGTAGCACAAAGAGTGCTGAGAGGATTCGTAGGTCCAAAAAATATTCTTCGGTTGACGTTGTGGTTGAATCAGAGATGGTGAACCAAGTCCCTCAGGACAAGTTCTTGTACAACGAACGAAACAAGGTGCGTTTGATCACACTTCTTAAAAAGGAATTTTTGGAGTGTAGCGTTGAAGTGCACCAGGCACAAGAAGATGCTGACGTTATGATTGTAACGTCTGTCATTTCAAGAACCAAAGATTTTGGAAGTGTTGTCATCGTAGGAGATGATATTGACCTGCTTGTACTCAAGACCGGTTTGGGGCAAGGCATTGAAAACTTATTTTTCTTAAAGCCAGGGAGAGGAAATGCAGAAGACAAGTGGTTTTCCACTGCATCTTACAAGTTTGACACTGAATACATTCCGTTCACTCACGCCTTTAACTGGAGTGATACAACATCCGCTTTTTTTGGTCAAGGAGAAACTAAGTGCTGCAATATAGTTTCGAGAAATGAACACCTAACCTCAGCGCTTTGCACGTTCAATAAACCACATGCTACCCGTGAAGAAATAATAACAGCAACAGAACAGGTTACTATCGCATTGTATAGTGGAGGTGTCAGCAGTTCCCACTCACTAGACCATTTGCGGTACCAGCTATTCGCCAAGTGTGCCAAAAAAAGCAAACTGAATCTTGCACGGTTGCCACCTACACTAGATGCTGCACATCATTCGTTGCGGACTTACCAACAAGTCCAAAGTTGGATGGGAAACTGGAAACCTCCTGAGAAATGGGGCTGGAGTCACAGTGACCACGATCCAATATCCGTTATAATGAGCCAAGATCCAGCACCTGAAGCACTTATTCACATTGTTTCATGCTCATGCAAGCTGAACTGTGGCGGAACGTGCTCCTGCAGAAAAGCGGGTTTGAAATGTTCTTCAATTTGCAAGAAATGTGTTAGGGTCAACTGTGAAAACGTGCCAAAATTTTTATATGAAGACAGTGAAGAATATGTTATGGAGGATGTTGAGGAAACAGCTGACGAAACCAACGAACTTGCTGAGGCTGACTCGCTGTTTAAAGAGGAAGTCAATCGGGGATCAACTCTAGGTACAGACCCTGAATCCGTACCTCAAGGTATTTCTGGTGAAACTAAGGAACCTGGCCCATCAAAACGTTGGAAGTGACGCTCATATCTGTCTCAAGTGCGCTAATGTGCGATATTACACGTATTACACACCCAGAACTACCAACATTTTTTAGTAACTGACAATGCACTTAATTGTAATAAAGCTACTTATTTTTAATGTCAACTGTGTGGCTTTTATACATAATAATTACCTACCTAATTAGGTTGCCTATTGCCGCTAATAATAGTTCAGTTTCCTGAGACAATTTATTTTGTGTGTGTGTGTGTGTGTGTGTGTGTGTGTATTTATAGTTTTACAAATACCAGGGCTGAGGTGGCCCATAGTGAACTTCAGGTAGTGATGTAAGAATCACAATAGTTGGGTGCCCAGCAATCCTCATGTTGCATATAGAGAAATTGAATACTTGAAAGTGAGGTGGTAAATTCCAACATAGAACATGATGTATAATGTATATATACTACACAAACAGAAACTGAAAAAATAGTATTCAAAAATAAGGTATCTTGCCACTATGCTCAAAATTTGAAAATTTGGTATTTTTTGAGGCGCTGTAGCGCCTTAGATATTGGGAGTAGAAAAAAATGGCATGAATCAAATTTGTAGAGAATTTTGTGCTCTTTAAAAAAGAAAATAGGCGTTAAAGCGATTGGAGCAAATGAAATTCAGATATTTTGAAAAAAAAAAACCTGAAAAAGGCCGAAAAATTCCAAGTTTTTTAACTGCACTAAGTTTTCCCAAGCGAAATGTTGTTGGCAAAACTCGGTTTTCTAATATTTCCAACCATATGAACGAGCTGAAAAAATAAACTCTTTTACCCCACCTTCTGCAAGGTATTTCTGCAATTTGACTGGACTAATAGGCACATGATCGACAGCGAAATTGTTAACATCATAAAAGTTGCACTACAACGGCATCGAAGAAATAAGAGAAATGCCAAGCAGCGTTTCTTCTTCACACGGCAGAAGGGCTTGGAAATCATTGCCTGTCCTACAAAGCGAAGGATAAAACGCACAAATTTTTGTCCCTGTACGCTGGGCCTTACAGCGTAAGGCATGTGGTTTTAGCAAATGCAGCCTTGGTAACCGAAACTCAACGGAGAAATAATATTATTGAAACGCACTACTTCTCCAGTCAGAAGGCCTTCTTCCAAGAGAAGTAATTTAATATTAAGTCTGATGTAAACAGTGTTTAGTATATAGTAAAACGCTCCTTGCCCGTAAGTTGTACATAGCATTAGTTATAGATTACCTTGTTATTTTAGTTCAGTGTTGCCAAGGCCCAGTTTTTGAAGCGTTTTTGCCTTTTGGGTACTAGTCTTACCATGTACTTACGTTTGTTGATTTTTTACAGGAGTCTTTCTGTGTTCTGCACGTATCTTTGGATGTTTGTGTGTCCATGTAGACACTTGATTTTAGCCCTTTTTTCTACTATGTTGTGGAAGTCTTATTTTCTACTGTGTGTTAATAGTTGTTCTTGACTGTTGCAGACAAAATTTTGAAGTGACGAACCACGAGAATGATCGGAAAAAAATGGCTCTGACCACTATGGGACTTAACTTCTGAGGTCATCAGTCCCCTAGAACTTAGAACTCGCAGCGGTCACGCGGTTCCGGACTGTAGAGCCTAGAACCGCTCGGCCACAGCGGCCGGCAATGATCGGAAAGTTTGGATGTTTCTGTTGTTGGAAGTTTCTGAATATTTATTGCAAATGAATCAAAAAAGCACAGCGAAAGGTAACATTATATCATGCATCGTTTCATTTCCATTTTAAAGTTGTGTTTATTCGTGTCACTACGGTGCCCTACAATTGTGCAAATGTATGTCAGCTCCTGAATTATTTTGTTAACATTGTTTATTGTGAATCTGCGCGATTATTTTGTTGAAATAGGCGCGAGTTCTCTGCCACGTCTCAACAACAGTTATGGGAGACATTTGGCGTTGTGCAGTTGTTGTGAGAATGCTTTGGAGTTCATATGGCTCGTTGCGCGTGTAAGTACGGCCTTTCGCCGATAAAAAAAGGAGTTTTCAGCTCGCCGGGGAAGAGGCCATTTTCTTGGAGATTTGCTTTGTCAGCCTCCAGTTAGAAGCTATCAACCGCTGAACAAGGTTCGACGATAATTTTTTATAGCGCTGTTTCCGCTTGCGTCTCCCCCTCATTCAAATGATTCATTGCACACAGGCAAGGTTTGAAATTGATGCCCTCACCAGCTGCAGACTACGAATAGCGGTTACCGCTGAACCGAAAATGTTTCGGTTGTATCGATTTTTTAACACGCCAATTTAACCTCACTGTTAAAACCGCTCAGAATAACAGGGTTTTTATTCCTATTATTTCCAGTACTAAACGTAGAAATAAAAAAAAATTTAAATTTTTGACTCACTCTGTTTCTAGATACATAGTACGAAAATATTAAATTAAACAGACAAACAAAAGAAAACTTAGGCCATCCATCGTAATCCGTTCACTGTTCGCTGCTTTTCTCGTGGAATGATAAGTGGTTGAATACTATTAAAAACACTTGTATTCTCCTATTGATTCCAATTATTTGAAACTCTCCTCAAAAGTTACCACTATTACGGCATTAGTAATTTTCAGTTTAGTTTCTTGCTTCTAACTAAACCGCCTGCACGCGCCACCGGCGGTCTTGTGGCAACGTGGCGCGTGAGACAAAAGTGCCTTGTGTGTTAACCTGGTTTGTGCAAGTTTTCCGTTGATGAACTGCATAAGTATGAATTCGAGCATGTGAAAGTTTTGTCTCAACCTCCAATAAACGTTTTCCACATCAGCATCATGTTGCGTAGCTTCACACTAGAGCCGTCTCTCCCGGAGACTCGGAGAGTTGGACTGCTAGATTGATCGAGCTGTTCAGTGCTGCTATGATGAACAGTGGTTTCAGGCACCACCTTTAACTGTTATAACTTTTTTTAAAAAAAAAAAGGACGACAAAGAACATTACTAAAATTAGCCCTTAATATGGTTTGTGTTTCAATAGTTATATTTAAAATTAGACTTTTATTTTAATTTTTGTTTTAGTTGGAATATATTAAACAAACTTATTTTTGAAATTAGGCAGGTAATATAATTGTTGATTTCGCTGTTATAGTTTGGTACAAACCAGTATTATAATATACAACCATCCTCCTATGCTATTCATTGTACCTGCCTAAATGTAAATGCAGGTTCTTACAAATTTTTTATGTTCTTATTTGTGCAGTAAAATGCTGACAGTTAATGAAAGAATGGCAGGTTCCGTAAGGGGATGTTGTAGCGAAGAAATTCTGCATAACGTCTACAATCCCGTGAAGCACCGCGCAATGGGTATCAATGCAACTGCTAGACATTACCAGGTACCGTCAACCACACTAACAAGATTAAAATCCGGCAACGTGTCGAAAGTTCGTCTTGGGCCATCACTCATTCTTGCAGGAGATGCTGAGAAAAAAATGCCGCGGCGTATAGTAAAACTGTAGCTACTGGTTTTTCTCTTAATAGAGAGGAGGTTGGAGCGATGGTTTTCAAGTTAGTTGAAAGCCTCAAAATTGCCCATAGTTTTAATAAGGAACTCCAGAAAGCAGATTATGACTGACCTGAAAGTTCCTTGGCACGGTGAATGGTACGTGTCGTCTTTTACTGCTGCTTTTAGTACTACTACTTCGCGATGAAACTGAGGGTTCGCTTCGAACATGAGAGATTTTTACGTCGAGTTGGAGCCTCATTATTTGCAAAGAAACACACGTGGTGCAGCAGAGTATGGGCTAATAAGACCACGGGAAAGAAGCACCAATTGGACGATAAATTAAATAAAATTTAACACGAGCATTCCACAAAGCACACAGGACATTCATACGTAATACACGAAACTAACTACAACCATACAACACCTGCCGGGACAGCTCGTCCATGCCAGGTTGCAGTTACACAAAAGATCTCATAGAATAAACTCAATACTAATAAAATTAATGACGTTTCCTGATGAATTAGTTGGTGTGGCATGATTATCAAAGCCACATACCAGAGTGGCTACCGAAAACTCAAACAAAGCTAACTCTCACACTTTTCAATTTAGCAACTAGATATACACTCCTGGAAATTGAAATAAGAACACCGTGAATTCATTGTCCCAGGAAGGGGAAACTTTATTGACACATTCCTGGGGTCAGATACATCACATGATCACACTGACAGAACCACAGGCACACAGACACAGGCAATAGAGCATGCACAATGTCGGCACTAGTACAGTGTATATCCAACTTTCGCAGCAATGCAGGCTGCTATTCTCCCATGGAGACGATCGTAGAGATGCTGGATGCAGTCCTGTGGAACGGCTTGCCATGCCATTTCCACCTGGCGCCTCAGTTGGACCAGCGTTCGTGCTGGACGTGCAGACCGCGTAAGACGACGCTTCATCCAGTCCCAAACATGCTCAATGGGGGACAGATCCGGAGATCTTACTGGCCAGGGTAGTTGACTTACACCTTCTAGAGCACGTTGGGTGGCACGGGGTACATGCGGACGTGCATTGTCCTGTTGGAACAGCAAGTTCCCTTGCCGGTCTAGGAATGGTAGAACAATGGGTTCGATGACGGTTTGGATATACCGTGCACTATTCAGTGTCCCCTCAACGATCACCAGAGGTGTACGGCCAGTGTAGGAGATCGCTCCCCACACCATGATGCCGGGTGTTGGCCCTGTGTGCCTCGGTCGTATGCAGTCCTGATTGTGGCGCTCACCTGCACGGCGCCAAACACGCATACGACCATCATTGGCACCAAGGCAGAAGCGACTCTCATCACTGAAGACGACACGTCTCCATTCGTCCCTCCATTCACGCCTGTCGCGACACCACTGGAGGCGGGCTGCACGATGTTGGGGCGTGAGCGGAAGACGGCCTAACGGTGTGCGGGACCGTAGCCCAGCTTCATGGAGACGGTTGCGAATGGTCCTCGCCGATACCCCAGGAGCAACAGTGTCCCTAATTTGCTGGGAAGTGGCGGTGCGGTCCCCTACGGCACTGCGTAGGATCCTACGGTCTTGGCGTGCATCCGTGCGTCGCTGCGGTCCGGTCCCAGGTCGACGGGCACGTGCACCTTCCGCCGACCACTGGCGACAATTTCGATGTACTGTGGAGACCTCACGCCCCACGTGTTGAGCAATTCGGCGGTACGTCCACCCGGCCTCCCGCATGCCCACTATACGCCCTCGCTCAAAGTCCGTCAACTGCACATACGGTTCACGTCCACGCTGTCGCGGCATGCTACCAGTGTTAAAGACTGCGATGGAGCTCCGTATTCCACGGCAAACTGGCTGACACTGACGGCGGCGGTGCACAAATGCTGTGCAGCTAGCGCCATTCGACGGCCAACACCGCGGTTCCTGGTGTGTCCGCTGTGCCGTGCGTGTGATCATTGCTTGTACAGCCCTCTCGCAGTGTCCGGAGCAAGTATGGTGGGTCTGACACACCGGTGTCAATGTGTTCTTTTTTCCATTTCCAGGAGTGTACTACTCAGAGCATCCTCGCTCACCGTCGCCCTACGGAAAAGTAAAACAAATCTGCCTCGTCGTCGGGGCCTACACAGCAACCCGGAAGGGTTCTGAGCGTAAGCGGTTTCTATCTGTACCAACCTGACAATGTATGCTGACCAGTGGCCACTGACGCTTTTCTGAGCCAATGTATTCGAAGCTCTGCAAAGGTTGGCTAAACTGTCCTTAACATTCAAGGAAGCTGGCAGCTAAGAAAACCTGAAGTGCCAGCTCAGACAAACCACACATTCTTACTAGCAGACGACAGTGGAGACAAGAAAGATGTGACATGAACGCATGATAATAGATTATACAGATACACACAGAACATAGTTATGAATTTGAAACTGAAAAAGACGTTCTCCTTTGACGCTGAAATGCCACTGAGATATGTCGCAGTAATATCACACACTCTCTCGTCCATCTTTCTCTCCAGGCATATTTGTGCCGAACATTTGAGTCGTTAAGAATTGTAGCGAAACCGAAGTTTGCTTTCCAAGATCAGTGGAACGACTCACCTGGAGACATTACAGTGAAACCCAGAGTTATCAATTAGAAAAGCCGAAGTAGTGTCGATAGACAGAGCTGCAAGGATGAGTGAGGAAATAGTAGAAAAATATTTCACAATGATTTAGTCGGGAAAGCAGGTCACTTTTTTTAACGAGATGAGAGTGGTTTACAGCCGCACAATATACCCGGGCAAGAAATAGCGAAGAGAGGCTCAAAAAAATGTAAGCATTATTACTAGTGGTGAGAAAGGCGAAACAATTTCAGTTGTTGCTTGTTTCAGTGCTGGTAAAATTGTAAACGATGTTTTAGAAAATCACTACGTGGCTCTCTGCAAATGGGCTCTCATTAAACTTTGACAAAACACAGTATATACAGTTCCACGCAGTAAATGGAATGACCCCATTAATAAACACAGACTTCGATCAGAAATCGGTAGCTAAGGTAGAATATTCAAAATTTCTAGGTGTATGCATTGATGTGGGGTTGAACTGGAAAAAACACACTGAGGATCTGCTGCAACGTTTGAGTTGAGCTACTTATGCTATTAGGGCCATTGCAAATTTTGGCGATATACATCTGAGTAAATTAGCTCACCACGCCTATTTTCATTCTCTGCTTTTATATGGCATCATATTCTGGGGTAACTCATCATTGAGTAAAAGAGTGTTCATTGCACAAAAACGTGTAATCCGTATAACTGCTGGAGCTCATCCAAGAGCATCCTGTAGACACTTATTAAAAGAGCTAGAAATCTTCACTGTAGCCTCACAATATATATATTCACTTATGAAATTTGTTATTAACAATCCGAACGAATTCAAAAGTAATAGCAGTGTACATGGCTACAACACTAGGAGAAAGGATGATCTTCAGTACTCAAGGTTAAATCTAACTTTGGCTCAGAAGTGGGTAAATTATGATGCCACAAAAGTCTTTGGTCACTTACCTAATAGCATCAAAAGTCTGACAGTTAGCCATAGAGAATTTAAAAGGAACTTAAAAGAATTTCTTAATGGCAGCTCCTTATACTCATTAGATGAATTTTTGGATATAGTAAGTGGGTAATTTCCGAACCTCAAATAAATAAATTAATTAAAAATATTGAGTCTCACGTAATATTTTGTCTAATGTAATATCTTGTACAGACGCCTTTTATTAACCTGACACATTCCACTACATTACGAAGTGTCGTATTCATGATCTATGGAACAAGTACTAATCTAATATAATCTAATCTACATTCCTCTCTAATGAATTTTCAAAGTGAGGAATGCGAACCAAGTACTGTGTTGATGGACCAGTAAACTTTTTTTTTTTAATCCTGGCATACTAGCTGACTGTTTTCAGGAATTGTTCCTGTGAATATTGCAACTATATTTGCTATTACATAACTGTGGGTCTTTTTAATTATTATCAAATGGCTGGGGTTTCCTGGAATCGCTGTACAAGAAAGGTGGTCCATTTCTCTCAGATTTACCCTGCTTCTTGGTATAACAACTTTTGGGCAGTTTCGACAAGCAATAATTATTGTGAAGAGTATGCTGTGAGGACTTTGTTCTTGCTACCTGATATATGCTTGCACGTTTTCCATTTCATATATTGAGGAATAACAGAGAGAACGGAAAGAACAATTATAATTCTACAGTTCAGTTCTTAATTCACATCAAAATCATGGTCATCCTCGTTCAATTTCTTAGAAGAGCTACTGACTCCTTTCGAATTGCGCTCAGTCTCATATCTTTTCTTTGGACGCTTTGATGACATACTACTTCGTCACTCGCCTTGGATACGCCGTTTTCCTACCTTTTCTGCCCGAGTACATTTTTTACCACTCATTCTTATTTGAAAGCTATAGAGATATACTATAAGATCACAAATAAACTATCAAAAGTTAATACTGCACACAAAATTTGAGATTCGAAGCGAAAGCGTTGTCTTTTTTGTACACGTACTGGCGCTTTCTGACACCAAGCTAACGTATTATTGTTTTGAAGTGTTTCTAACTACACCCAGACACTACAGGGGTATAGAGTTGGCGGAAGTAGGCCGTTTCTGGTCGTCTGAGGCGCTAGAGAGGAGCTCGCAGTTCCACAGAACATTTCTTTTCAGGGATTAGACTTTTTTGCCTCATCATTTAAGCCAATAAAATGAATTTTTTGAAAATTCTACTGTGGTGTTATCCCTTTGCAAAATTACACTGATCTTGCAGTTTGACTTGAATGCTACAGGAGACGTCCTGACAGTAATCACCTTAACTTTGAAACATTCCTCTTGTCTACTTGGCCACTCATCTGCTAAGTTGATTCTGACCTTTGACAGTGGTTATTGTTGTTAGCCTGCGTTGGAGGTTATTACATTCATCAGAAAGTAAATAAAACTTGAATGCAGTAATAATGTAATGAAATGCTGGCCCTGTGATTCTTGGAGTCAATTAATTATTGGTGGGAGTTTAATTCGTCAACGCGGGATTAATCTAGTATAAAAAAGTTATGCCAAAAAATTATTGATCATAAAACAGGACAAACAATACAAGATAAGTGAGATAACAAATAAATCATGAACTGTTAACAACACAAATAGACGTAACAAATGATCAGCACTCCAGTGGGTGTCAGTTGGTTGACAAAGACTAAGGTTTATCTGTTTAATCTCTTTACTCTGGCTCAAGACTAGGATAACGCAATCTGAAATTATCTAACGCTGAATAGACTTTGATGGATTTGTTCTACACAGAAGTTATACCGGCTGATCAAAATGTCAGTCTAAATTTGAAAATTGAATAAATCACGGAATAATGTAGACAGAGAGGTACAAATTGACACACATGCTTGGAATGACATGGGGTTTTATTAGAACCAAAAAATACAAATGTTCAAAAAAATGTCCGACAGATGGCGCTTCATCTGATCAGAATAGCAATAATTAGCATAACAAAGTAAGACAAAGCAAAGATGATGTTCTTATCATGAAATGCTCAATATGTCTACCATCATTCCTCAACAATAGCTGTAGTCGAGGAATAATGTTGTGAATAGCACTGTGAAGCATGTCCGGAGTTACAGTGAGGCATTGGCGTCGGATATTGTCTTTCAGCATGCCTAGAGATGTCGGTCGATCACGATACACCTGCAACTTCAGGTCACCACAAAGCCAATAATCGCACGAACTGAGGTCTGGGGACCTGGGAGGCCAAGCAAAACGAAAGTGGCGGCTGAGCACATGATCATCACCAAACGACGCGCAAAAGAGATCTTTCACGCGTCTATCAATACTTTTTTTGGTTCTAATAAAACGCCATGTCATTCCAAGCACGTCTGTCAATTTTTACCTCTCTATCTACGTTATTCCATGGTTTATTAAGTTTTCAAATTTATACTGCCTTTTTGATCACCCGGTACTACGTTGGTGCAGTTGAGAACAAGTGGCGAGACTGATTCTGTTTGCCCCAACAAGCCAGAGCAGCAATACTATACCCATTTCTCGACGCTTAGTGCTGTTGCAGGTAATGGCCGTGGTGCGATGCCTGTAGTTAGTTATCAGGAGCACAAAATATACCAAAGTCGTCGGCTGGCGATTTGTTAAACAGATCGCAATTACTCTCTGATGGAACCTTGAAACCTCAGCCGATTCCAGCGTGTGACACTCCCGTTCAACAGGCACACCATGGATCAATTAGACTCATTCATAAGGCAATGCACACAAGATCAAATGCCACGGCGGGAGACCTGATACGATTAAGATTGCCCTCAGCACAGTGAGTTGTCCGAGATCACTGAGGTCTGAACCGTTGGATGGTGCAACTAAGACTTCACCACAGGTTTCGAGTGCCCCAAGAGAACCCATTCATAACAAGAGTGCCGGCCGATGTGGACGAGCGGTTCTAGGCTCTTCAGTCTGGAACCGCGCGACCGCTACGTTCGCAGGTTCGAATCCTGCCTCGGGCATGGATGTGTGTGATGTTCTTCGGTTAGTTAGATTTAAGTAGTTCTAAGTTCTAGGGGACTGATGACCTCAGAAGTTAAGTCCCATAGTGCTCAGAGACATCATAACAAGAGTCAAGACCAGGAACTCCTCTGTAGTCCAAAGACTGTATCAGGAGACCCAGTTTCTCCACTCTGCCCTTTTTGGCAACTCTCGGTAAACTTGCAGAAAACGCTCGTGCAGCTGCCCCCAGGGTTTCGTGCCAACCGCAAGACTCCACAATCTCCATGTCTTCCCTCGAGTGTGGCTGCTCCACCGGTCAATACTAATCAAAGTTTTCTGGAGAAGCAGCCGATCCCTGACTCATAAATCAATGCACAGAGAGCAGGAGATGTTATGCTCCAGATGTGTTTCTCCCACGGCCACTTTAGCCAGCATGTTATGAGTTTCCACTTAGGCCTAAAGTGAATAACACATTTATCACAAACATCATTATTCGGACGGGCCAAACGTTACAGCATTCTAAACATTCATGGTGGTGCCTGATTGTTCTATATCGTGTCTCCCTACCACTTTCGTGCAACGACGCTCTGAGCGTGTTTTTTAGGGAAATGACTAGTTTGAACCTGGGACCTGTTGCTGGTAAGGAGACGCCAGACCACACATGACATGTAGAATTCAGAAGAGTTCAGTGAGACTAGCGATGATATAACCAAATACTTAATGATCTCAGCGTCAGCTCCACTGCACTCCCTGTAAAAGAATCTTAATACTAACTAAATTTGGTGGAAGGGGTTCAAGGCTTTCCTATTTTTAGTTAGCTGGTAAAAAAACGTGGAAAAAGCAGTTACGTTTACCATTGGAAATTTTATTCTACTCACAAAATATCGTTTATAAATTTCACTATTGACAAAAGGTTCAAATGGTTCAAATGGCTCTGAGCACTATGGGACTCAACTGCTGTGGTCATCAGTCCCCTAGAACTTAAAACTACTTAAACCTAACTAACCTAAGGACATCACACACATCCATGCCCGAGGCAGGATTCGAACCTGCGACTGTAGCAGTCGCACGGTTCCGGAATGCGCGCCTAGAAGCGCGAGACCACCGCGGCCGGCTTGACAAAAGGAAATATTTTTATACAGGATGGTAAAAACCAACTGCGTTCAACAAAAATGTGAACGAATATTCCCTGAGTGGGTTTCCAAGTTCTACAATGAATCGAAGGATGACCTATGCCATATCACATCTATAATCTAGGTTTAAAAAGCTATCAAAATGGTCTACAGTTACCCTCAATTATCTTTAATAACTTATCTAACTTGTCGTACATTACAGTGGCTGAGTTGGCTTCTCAATAACTATATAACAGAAAAATCATCGCGTTTGAGATTTTTACTTCAAGTGGCAAATGTGAACACCATGAGCTTTAATTGACGATCGACACTAGTATTATGCAAAAAGGAGGTGTAACAGATGAGACTTCTTCAGTTCTGAGTGAAGCCTTATGCGCTCAAAAATGCGGCATCCGTGCGTTCATTACCTTGTCGGTGTTTAGGCAGCTTCAGAGCGGCGGCGGCCAGCGCAGCAGCCATCCAGCTCGCCGTCTCGGAACTAAGTCTCTCCTAACTACTCCTTACTACAATTTACCGAAGTTGGTTTAAAAAAACTATCTGGCTGTGTTTTCATCTGACCAGTCAGGGTCTCAATGTTAACCTTAAGCTCCGCCTACAAAAATTCTGTCTATCCAATGAGAAACGTTATACTTTTCGTGGTGGGGCAATGTTTGCAACGTACCAGAGACGCAAAAAAGTCTCACGCTAAAACCTGCAGCTGGTGTGGTCCTTTTAGCGTTATCGTGAGATCTATACTGTTCTTCTGGAGGGCTCTATCTTTTAACATGGGTTGGGGGGTGGTGCTAATGTAACAGACACGCGAAAAAGTCTCACGCTAAAACTTGCGGGTGGTAATGGCCCTTTTTGTGTTATCGTGAGATCTATACGGTTTTTCTGGAGGGCTCTAGCTTTTAACATGGGCTAGGGGGTGGTTCTTGACGTAACAGAGACGCGAAAAAGTCTCACGCTAAAACCTGCAGCTGGTGTGGTCCTTTTAGCGTTATCGTAAGATCTATACTGATCTTCTGGAGGGCTCTAGCTTTTAACATGGGCTGGGGGGTGGTCCTTAACGCAACAGAGACGCGAAACAGTCTCACGCTAAAACGTGCGGGTTGTGTGGCCCTAGTGGTTAGCTGGCGACGTGGTTGTCCAGTCCGTCCCTTATCGTAGGGTCTTCTAGCTTAACACGGTTCTGCTCTCGGCTTCTGTTCTCGTTTCTCCCCTCGGAACTGTGTCGGTCTCACGGTGGGAAGGTATGACATGCATTTAAGCATTCTTGTGTTAGTCTGTGGTATTCCAGTTGCTCACTCATTACTCGTATTACTTTGGTTAATTTAATCTCACGATTTATTCGGAGCTATGTGACATACTACTGGATTTGCTTATCATGTCAGGGTTTTCATGGAAGGTGTTGGATTTGCCTGACACCTTACATATCACCACCCTTCGAACTTAATTTTTGCACTGAATTTTAGGCAATGATTAAATCGTTGTCTAAGTCAGTCAAAAATGTTCTAATTTGTCTAAATTTTGTAGCGTACTGTTCAGCCACGTTATTCTGTTCTATGCTAGTTTGTATTACTAATGTATATTTATACACTCTATGTATATTTATACACTCTATTTTCTAAGACAAGTCGAAGGATCAGTATTGCCTCACGTGTTTCAACTTTTCTGCGTAATCCAAACCGATCTTCCCCGAGGTTGGCTTCTACCAGTTTTTCCATTCGCCTGTAAAAAATTCGCGTTAGTATTTTGCAGCTGTGACTTACTGAACTAATAGTTCAGTAATTTTCACATCTGTCAACACCTCCTTTCTTTGGGATTGGAATTACACTCCTGCAAATTGAAATAAGAACACCGTGAATTCATTGTCCCAGGAAGGGGAAACTTTATTGACACATTCCTGGGGTCAGATACATCACATGATCACACTGACAGAACCACAGTCACATAGACACAGGCAACAGAGCATGCACAATGTCGGCACTAGTACAGTGTACATCCACCTTTCGCAGCAATGCAGGCTGCTATTCTCCCATGGAGACGATCGTAGAGATGCTGGATGTAGTCCTGTGGAACGGCT
Organism: Schistocerca gregaria; assembly: GCF_023897955.1. Taxonomy (NCBI): domain Eukaryota; kingdom Metazoa; phylum Arthropoda; class Insecta; order Orthoptera; family Acrididae; genus Schistocerca; species Schistocerca gregaria. Next base: position 885,207,039 of record NC_064921.1, on the reverse strand, counting down.
TGCCATGCCATTTCCATCTGGCGCCTCAGTTGGACCAGCGTTCGTGCTGGACTTGCAGACCGCGTGAGACGACGCTTCATCCAGTCCCAAACATGCTCAATGGGGGACAGATCCGGAGATCTTGCTGGCCAGGGTAGTTGACTTACACCTTCTAGAGCACGTTGGGTGGCACGGGATACATGCGGACGTGCATTCTCCTGTTGGAACAGCAAGTTCCCTTGCCGGTCTAGGAATGGTAGAACAATGGGTTCGATGACGGTTTGGATGTACCGTGCACTATTCAGTGTCCCCTCGACGATCACCAGAGGTGTACGGCCAGTGTAGGAGATCGCTCCCCACACCATGATGCCGGGTGTTGGCCCTGTGTGCCTCGGTCGTATGCAGTCCTGATTGTGGCGCTCACCTGTACGGCCCCAAACACGCATACGACCATAATTGGCAACACAGCAGAAGCGACTCTCATCGCTGAAGACGACACGTCTCCATTCGTCCCTCCATTCACGCCTGTCGCGACACCACTGGGGGCGGGCTGCATGATGTTGGGGCGTGAGCGGAAGACGGCCTAACGGTGTGCGGGACCGTAGCCCAGCTTCATGGAGACGGTTGCGAATGGTCCTCGCTGATACCCCAGGAGCAACAGTGTCCCTAATTTGCTGGGAAGCGGCGGTGCAGTCCCCTACGGCACTGCGTAGGATCCTACGGTCTCGGCGTGCAATCGTGCGTCGCTGCGGTCCGGTACCAGGTCGACGGGCACGTGCACTTTCCGCCGACCACTGGCGACAACATCGATGTACTGTGGAGACCTCACGCCCCACGTGTTGAGCAATTCGGCGGTACGTCCACCCGGCCTCCCGCATGCCCACTATACGCCCTCGCTCAAAGTCCGTCAACTGCACATACGGTTCACATCCAAGCTGTCGCGGCATGCTACCAGTGTTAAAGACTGCGATGGAGCTCCGTATGCCACGGCAAACTGGCTGACACTGACGGCGGCAGTGCACAAATGCTGCGCAGCTAGCGCCATTCGACGGCCAACACCGCGGTTCCTGGTGTGTCCGCTGTGCCGTGCGTGTGATCATTGCTTGGACAGCCCTCTCGCAGTGTCCAGAGCAAGTATGGTGGGTCTGACACACCGGTGTCAATGTGTTCTTTTTTCCATTTCCAGGAGTGTATATTCTTCCACATTATAATTAAAAACGGCAAGATAAGAATATTTTATACTATTATTAATTTTTAATTATTTTCTTTCTTCATTTAAGTGTAAATTTTTTTTAAGAAGTTTGTTATCGAAAGTGAGGAATCTTTCACATCGATTTTCTTAGAAATATTGTTTTTATAAATGTAGTAATTAAGTATCTACTCCTATCACATTTTCTAAATATCATGTACAAGTAAAATGTTTTAGTTTCTAGACACTCATTTCAACATTGTTACACTAACAAATAAGAATTATTTCCAAGAATTGCCTTGAAAAGAAATATACATAGACAAGTATTGAGATATTATCCTAACAAATGGTACAAATGTTAAAAAAAGGGAAAACATCCAACAAGATAATTTTTTATTCTTTGTTTTTATAAGGAGAAAATAAGTAAAATATAGTTATTCTTTCATTTTTATGAAGAGAAAATAAGTGGCATATTATTTTTTTATATACTGTCCATTTCAGAACTAATGACTTGTTTTTATCGACAGTCTATTTTTTTACTTAAGTCCATAGTCAATGACTGTTATTTTTTTTAGTTTATTAGCTGTCTGGTGTGCTTAACTTATTTAGTTTTTCACACGTTTCTTTTGCACAATTCCTACATCACATAATTTGATTTCACACATTCACACAATCCTATGAATGTTTAAGCATGAGGTTGGCGAATGTTTTTGCACGAAGGTGATGGACTTGAGTGAGATGGATGTGGGCAAGTATTTGATGTACAGCTTCGTTCATCGTTCCTTGTTGGCTTTGCAAGTGTGTGTCGCTGTTGTGGAGGTCCCATAATGGAAAGGAGCTGTGAGTTCAGAATCTCTTGGTTTACTGGCTTTGTATGCGTGAAAGTCATCGTTATGTGTCGCTGAAAGCGGTCGTTTTTCCTTGTAATACTTCGCAGACGACTAGTTTGCAATAGGACAGGGATTTGGGAAGGTATGCCGTCTATTCTTTACCCATCTTCTTTCTTGGTCTCAATCTTGCAAATCTTCAACTTCTGTTCTTCCTGCTTTTCTCTGCTTCTTACTTGCTTCTTGGTTCTTCTCTGGGTAGGATATGGAAATATTTATTGATAACTAGTCGCTTTGAAGTTCTCCTCCTAGTAACAGTTTGATAAATTGTTTGGGCGCGTCATTTTTACTCTGTGGAAGTTCTTCTTCAGTTTCGTGCATCAGCAGGCTGTTTAATAGCAGTAGTGTGACTTTTACACATATCTTTTGCCAGCGGTGGCTTGCCCAAGCGGTCTTCTCGTCGGGCCGTTTTTTGCTCGCTCCGCTGAGTCGGGGGCGCCCCGGGGTTTACGAGCGGCGAAAGTCATGTGTGGTGTTCGCTGGTCCGTCCCTGCACCGGTCCCTTCAGCAAAAGATTCACAAGCGCCCTTTGTTGGTCTCACTGTCCTCGTGTCTTGATAATTACGTCCTTTTCTTTCTTGATACTTCTCGCGCTGCAACTTGTGGGTCGTTGCATCTGGTGTTTGTTGGAGTTTTGCAATGGTTCTTACAAAAAGTTTTACTTATAATCATATAACATATGTCTAGTATGTACATTGTTTTGCGCCTTCTTAAAAAGCTTTAAAATTTCGGCGCCCTTTCCATGTTACAATTCTAAGATATTTGGAGTCTTAACGTCTACTCAAGAATCCTCAATTTTTTTATTTTTGTGTAGTGTCGTGATGTATAGCATTTTAGTATTTCATGCTGTTAGACTATCTACGCTTTATCCCTTCACCTGAATCTATGGTACTATTGGTGTTATTATTGAAACTACTTTCTTTTTCCCACCTTCCTCTCTCTTCATTCTTCTTTCTCCTGACGATCTTATCTGCAACATAAACTTGAAATATTGTGCTGATTATTTACCAGTAATAAAATTAATCTTCAAACTTGTACTGAAAGTGTTTAATACTGCCAGTCTTATCTCGTAAAATACCGTCTAATTCTCTTTTACTGTGTTCCGAAATACCGTGAACTTCTTGCAATTTTTCGTCCATTTCTTTATGGACTTCTAACATGAGTTGAGGCGATTCCTTCTTTTGTGTGTACCATTCTAGTTCTTCATCCTCTTTATCTCGCATCATTCTTAATTGTTTTTTTATAACTGGTATTTCTTCTAATTTTAGCTTTTGCTCAAAGAGAAGTGTGACATGCCCGAATGTTACGCTACCTTTCCCCATACCTATTTTCGCTCGTCTCTCATTTAAAAAATCTGCACCTATAATCACATCTACAGTTAGTTTAGGTATAATCACGAAGTTGGCTTCGATCTTTTGACCTTGGCACGAAAGAGTTAACCTTGTTTGTCTCGTAACTTTCGCAGCATTGTTTCTAATAGGACCTCTTACTTTAATGTTACGTGTTTTAGAACTGGCAATTCCTCATTGGCATTACACTGCATGAATAAATTTTCTGAGATCGCAGTTAGTTCACTTCCGCTATCAATTACAATATTGACTGGGATGTGCTTCACCATGGCCTTCACAATTGGTTGAATTTGAAAGGGTTGGTTCTGTTCTTCTTCTTCTTGCATCAAAGAATCCTCCACTGAATCATACATGAGTTTTTTTAGGAATTTCCCTTGTGAATTCGAACTTTCTGTAGGATAAGCTTCGACTGCTACTTCTCTCTCTTTTATTTCCTCTTCTCTATTTCTTCCTTCATTTACGCTTTCTTTTACATCCTCTACATTTTCCTCATCCTCGTCTATCTTCTCCTTCTTCGTCGCTACTTCCACATAATCGCATCTAAATGCTCTAATTATCGCTTCATAACTTCCTTCATTATATACGTTGGGTTGTGTGCCCACTTGTAACTTATTTTCAACTTCTGTCAACTGCGCATTATCCCCATTGATTTCGCTTTCCCTGGTTTCCATCTCAAATAGCTCTGCAATACTCATTACTTCGTCCTTTCCTCCTACATTCGTTGTGCATGCCTCTGGTAATTCATCTTCCTCGTCAGTATTCTCCCAATTAATTTCGTCCCAATACGATATTGTTATTTTCTAGTCTTCGTTTTCATCTGGTCCCTGTGGATTTGTTTCTTCCTTCTTCTCTTCTCGTGATAAGGTTTTCACTTCTCTGTTCAAGGTGCTGCAATTGTCCTGGGTCGATGTGTCATTCCCTTTGGCATGGGCGCTTAGCTGTCAAATCAAACTTTTATCGGGGTTTGGTGGTCTTACCTCCATGTCTTCTATCTGTATTCGCTTTCCTTGTTCAGCTTGTTGATAATGGTTTCTTTGTTGATAATTTGTCGGTCTATTGGTTGTCCAGTAACCGTTCTGGTTGTCATTATTCCCTCTGTAATAGTTGTTTCCGTTCCTGGGTGAATTATAGTTATTGCCATATTTTCTTCTAAATCCATAACCGGTTCTTTGTTGAAATCTATTGTCGTTTCTTGGTGCGAAGTTATCACGTGGTTCGTGATTATTGTTTCTTCGTAGTGTGTCTTGTGGATTCCACTGCTTTTTGCTTTCGTTTTCACGTGCCCTTCGTCTTTTTCTTGCGTCATCTTCCGAAAATATGAACTCTAGTTCCCTTAGAATACCTTTAAATACTTCGATGTCATTGCCTCCGCGACCTAGTAATGATTGCTGGTATTTCAATGGTAGCTTCATCGCGCATAGTTTATTCACCTCTCCGTCACTGTACGGTACATCTAAGCATTGATTTTTGTTTGCCATTACCTCGAAAAATTTCACGGGACTGTTCTCTCCTGAATTTTCAAAATATGGGTTCTGTAATAATTCGTACTTCACTCTGTTCTGTGCTTCGCTGGACCAATCTCGTGAGAGAAACTTCTCTCTGAAATCTTCGTACGATCGGCATGTTGCTGCAACATTCTGCATGGTTTCTGCGACTGTTCCTGACAGTGTAGTAAGTTTTTAAGTGGGCTGCTTCAATGTTGGCAGGCTGTGTAGCCCTTTGCATTGGATCTCTGACTGCGCTTTCTTTGTAAGAGACTTTGTAGCTGGTTAGACTCGTTGTTGGAAGTTAATCGCCAGTAGTGTTGGGAAGTTAAAAGTTAGTCGCCAGCAGTGATGGAAGTACTTTTGGGAAGTTGGAGGTGAATAGCCAGCAGTGATGGATGTTAAATGCGAGAAGTTAGCATTGATGGAGGTTAGAGGTATGAAGTGTTAGCGTAGGCTAACGATGCCGAAGTATCCGACTTGGAGACTGAAAATTATTCATGTTTATATATCTATGTACTGGATGTCAATGATGATTTATATTCGTATTTGAACTGGATATCGCATTATCAAGGTAAACAGTAAATTATTTGGGTTTGCAACAAAATCTTTCCTTTGCTAACCACATGCCCATTAGTGTTTAGTGGCTTTAGTAGTTAGAATCTATTATTTAACAGGCAGTATTGACGCTCGCTGTATTGCTGTAGTTTGCATAATGAAGATTTTTGTGAGGTAAGTGTTTAATGAAATGTATAGGTTATTGTTAAGATTTCTTTTTAGTCAGAGCCATTCTTCTGAATTAATTATTTGAAGTCAGGTCTTAATTTTTTTGAGAAGTCATATTGCTTTTCGCTAGAATATTGTGGGTCAGTGTTGACATGATAAGAAAAAGTAAAGAGAAAGTAGGCTCAGTAAGTTCAGTTTTACCCAGTTGTTTCAGAATCAAATAACGTAGAAGTTTCATCTTCACAGTCATTCAGCAATTTAAGTACAGACACATACATTTAAATAAAGAACTGTCGAGTAAATGACTAAAATATTAACATTAATTATTTGCAAAAGGAACGAAATTCTAGTAGAAGCTGACTGCGGCGAAGTTTGGGTTCCAGACAACTGTATGAAAAAACGAGGCAACAGTGACTCTGAAAGGTAACTCTGGTGGGGCTATTTAATGATTGAGAATGTGGGCAACATTTAGTGTACTAACAACATTTATTTTTTCAAACCAGACATAAATCATGCTAAACAAGTTCTTGATTGAATACTGTAAACAACTAACAGGTGATTTAAGACTGCACTGGACAAGGATCCTGGGTGGATAGACAGTTTAACTAGGTGATCAGTGAGTCAAGTACTCTGGTCTTAAATATGTTGATAGCGCAAGCTGAATTGATCTGACGCTGAGCAGACTTTGATCAACTCTACTGAAGTTTCTCTACATAGGTGCAACTGACAGAAAGTGGCGAATGAGATCTGTACACCGTGACAATGCAGGTGTGGCAGCACTTTACCTTGTTTACGTCGTGCGGCGATGTAACTTGCAGTTGGCGAGAGGTGTGCGCCAGAGGTGAGACGTGGAGGCGTCACCTGTGAATCGACTGTGGCCACGAAAGAAATGCAAAAATCTCACGGTCTAGGGATCAGGGAATTTACTCTCTACCAGAACCCCGAAATCACAGCAGATTTCAGTGTGTGACACACCTGTTCGCTGGACGTACCAAGGACCAATTTGGCTCACTTATACGACAGAGCACACAAGGATTCCACATGTCAAGACTGGTAAGCCAAAAGCGAATAAGTATGTTCTTGGCAAACGAGTAGTCTGAGACATTTGAACTCACACTGTCAGTACGGTAAGAACTTCACCAAAGGCTCCCAATCTAAACTATTCACTAGTGAAGTCAGTCTCAGGACAGGTCCAAAGTGTCAACCACACATGTCAGAGCTTCGACCAGAAGTGCTTACCAGACCAAAGTCCCACACCTGAGTGCTTCACACCTCTCCAGGAAAAAAAAAACCGTTTTCCCGCAAAGTGCAAGAACGATACCACCTTCACACCATTTTTAGCCAACCACAGAGCTCTAGAGGCGCTAAACCTCCCCTCCCACACGAGAGCACAAACTCATGTTGAGTCAGGGCAAGAGTTAATAAACATGTGTCCCTGGAAAAAAGGAAACTGCCAATTACTGGCTTTTTTAAGTTTTCGCAGAGGGCGAAGGGATGATTTTTTTTTCAAAAGTCATGTCTCTTCCCACAGCAACAAACGAACAGATAGAATCTCAGAGATCTTTATCTAAATCGCCTGTGCCTTGGAGCTTGTTAGACCTAGCTATGAGGTATAATAACGATTCTTTCTCAGACGCCAGATTTTTCTTATACAACCCAGGCGGCTGGGGGAAGTGGTTCACTGGCCTATTTGCACTATCGGTGAACATGAACACTTTGAATTTTTATTATGTGTGGCTCTGCAGACAATGCCCAGTTTATGACTCCACTGTGTAGACACATTCCTTTAGACCATCGCCCCAGCCCAGGCTTCTGCTGGCGCCACAGCAGGTAGCATGGCATTGTTCTGCTAGAGACCTGTCTCAATGAGGGGCTGCCCTGGATGGCTGTGGACCTGACGAGCAAGATTTACAAAGGGATGGGCTCGCCACCAATTGCTTTCAACTACCAACATGCCATTTCTGCAGGCTAAAAACCATAAAAAATACCTCATACTTTTAGCGCCCTACCAGACTCCATCAATGCTCAGGCTCAGGCCATTAACTTTCTAGAGTCTCGCTCAATGTGCGTCAGGTTGTAACAAAATCTTTAATAATTTTCTGTGTGCGAAAAAATAGGCGAGAGATTGTGAGAGAGTATGTAACACCGGAAATGTATATCCTCCTATTTCCATCTATTGTACTGTAAATTATTTCTTATTTTGTCACCTGAAGATATGACATTTCTGTCTCTTTATATATTGTAATTGTTTTACTGTTTATATATATATATATATATATATATATATATATATATATATATATATATATATATATATATATGCATTTAAGTCGATGTATAATTGGTTTGTTTTGTAAATATTATTTGTATTTTTACGCTGGGTCTGGCCTAGGGAAAACTATGCTATTTAACGATTACATCGATAGGTCGTGTGGAGAACCAAAGTTTTTAGGATCTTTGGTAGTGTGAACTCGGCCGCATGGAGCGCGGGCAGAGCAGAGTCTGGTTGGAGGAGGGCAGTGGAGCAGGTGTGTTGTGTGACGCTCCCGCGAGTTGCCGCGCTTTCGGGGTTTGGCAGCATTTAATTGCACTCGAATTGCTATGTTAGCCTCTGACATGGTGTCACGGACGGGACCGTTAGCTGGCACACATCAAGAGCCCGTTTCGGCTGGAGACTGTGTCGAGAAGGCGCTCCAACATCCAGCTTCTGCAACAGCGACGGTCGACAATGAGTGATTGTCGCCACCTCCTCGATCGACGACTTCAACCAACAAGGAAGACTGAAAGCGCGTGAGGTTTTAGAGCTGTATGGCAGACCTCAGCTTTTCAAACTGTTAAATTTCTCTCACTAAATTACAGCAACGTAGCATGAAAATTTGTTGCTCATTGTCCCAATTGCATTACCATGCAGGGTCCCTTCCTTTTCCGGAATGAACCCGAGAGTCGTTGAAATTCAAACGGCGGCATTAAAGTAATATCATTCGATTTCACTGGTTTAATTTCAAAGTTCAGTTAAAGTATTCATAGCTGGCTACAATATTTAGATTACACAAGCACAAATTAAGAGTGAGAGTTTTGTTAACCTATTTTAGCTTACCTGTGACTGCAGCTCAGCTTTGTACATACTAAATTTTAATATTGTTAATTGTTCAGAATCATTTAATTTAAGTTAAATCTGTTATTTCTAAATTGCTTAGATTCAAGTAGCTTTTGAAATGATTGTTGAGGTAGCCCAAGACTAAACGTATTTTACTGAATTTCGATGTGCTTCAGAAACAAAGCTCACTATTAATTTCATTCACTAAATTAACTTTCAATTTTCCGGTTTTATAAATTCTTTTGCTAAATTAAGTCAGAGTGTAGCGAAATTTATTACTTCTGACAAACTTTCAGTTTTCACACTACACGTGTCAACCTTCAGTTGCCGCAGTTCTAGTGCTAATTAGATGTGTAATAACTTTTCTTTTTCAGTTACTATAGTAATTGTCCATTGAACTGGCGACCGTAATTTCCCCCAAATCTCAAATATCTGATTACCGCTAGTTAATTGTTAACGTAACGGCCGCACATTTACATTCTTTATTAACTTTAGTCCTTTTCAAAATTAATTTCCACCAGTTTCATTTGTATTTTTCCTTTCATTTAGATGTAACCCTTTCCTCCCTCTTTACCGACAGATGAACTTCGGTGACGATTGCTTTTCCCAAATTTCCATTAGGTACACGCGGTTTAATTTTTCACTGTCATTAAGGTCGATAAGTGAGGAGGAGGTTACAAGTATCTAGTCCTCTCTCAACTCTACGACTTGGAAAACAGGGTGAAGAAAGACAAATCTACACTTGTTGAATTTGAAGCTATAAAGCCAGCCATGGTGACAGCCATTTACTCTTTAAATTCCTGCAGACAGCAGTGTTAAAATACTGGGGGCAAAAGGTTATCTACAATTTGCACAGAAATCAGAATTGATGAGTGGATGACATGAAAAGGAGGCAGTAGTTGGTAAAGGAGTGAGGCAGGACTGTACCCTATCCCTGACGAAATTCACTGTGTGCATTGAAGACACAGTAAAGGAAATCAAGAAGAAATCTGGAAAGAGAATTATAGATCACAGATAAGAATGAAAATCCTTGAGCTTTGTCGGTAACATTGTAATTCTGTCCGAGATGGCAAAGTACATGAAAGTAGAGTTGAAGAGAATAGAAGCTGTTTTGAATAGAGGTTATCAGGTGAACAACAACAACAGTAAAACATGGGTAGTGGAGTGTAGCTGAAATAACTCAGGCGATGCCTAGGGAATTTTGTTAGGAAATGAGACACTTCAAGTAGTAGGTGAATTTTTCTATTTTTCTATTTATGATGGCGTACGTAGAGGGGATATAAATTGAAAAGTTGCAACAACTAGAAAAGCATTTCAGAAAAAGATAATTTTGCTAAAGGCGAATATAAATTTAAATACTACGCAGTCTTTTTGCCTGTAATGTAGCGTTGCACTGAAATAAAATGTGGAAAATACTCAGTACACACAAGAAGAGAATAGAAGGTTGAGGAATGTGGTGCTACAGAAGATTAGATGGGTGTATCATGTAACTAATGAACAGGTATTAAATACAATTGGGAAAAAATAAATGGAGTAACTTTACTAAAAGAAGAAATCGTCTGAAGCATTAAGATTTAATGTGTCCATACTCTGATTGAATTATGTTTTATACTATCTTTGAAAAAGATATCGTGATGTTAATAAAATATTGCTATTGTTATTTCAGAGAAGTTGTCTATATGTGGCGTGATATTGTTACAACTGACAAAGGAGCAAAAAGAATCTAGCAACACCATGCAAATTCTAAGCCACATATCACCAATATCTTAAGAACACATTAAAACACAACCAAAAGCATCTTGATAATTATTTGTGAAAATAAATATGCTTTTAGCTGTCACTTTCCTTTTCAACGTGCTAGGTCAAATATGAAGGGCTTATTTCAATAGTGGAACAAGTACATTACCTCCACTATTCAGTCTATAATGCTTCTGAAATTAATGAGCCAAACAAACAGAAAGAAAGGTTCATCTCTAGCAAGAAGCCTTATGCTTGAATATTTCTCGTATCTCACCTGCAGATTTTTCAGCGTCCATTTAACTTTAGGTCTCTGTATCTCAATATGAACAAAAATGGACTTGTATCACTATTCAAATAAGCCCTTCACATAATGTTCTTTCTTTCTAATGAAAGCCATCCTGCTTTAGTTGTGATGCAGGCCAGCGCCTAATTCCACACAGTACCTTAAAATGACTGGAAAATTCTTCATTAAACTGCCTGCTACAGGTCTCCAGTTTTGCTAGAAGAAAAAGTATTAAATAATATGCGCTGATAGCAGCCCGCCTGTAAAATAATAATGTAATTTTAAACGTGCCGCATAACGGCGGCGGTCTGTATCATTTCAGTGATGCTGTTTTCGCTCCGCTGCAGACAATACTATAGTTTTGAAAATTTGATTATTTGACACTGGTTTAACACTTCTACAAATAAAACGCAACTCAAACTTAACTTAGCTTCTATCTGACATCAACCCAGTAAATTACCTTATGTTACAGACCTGAATAATCACTATACGTAGTAACGCTTCGGAAGACAATCAGAGAGAGAGCGAGAGAGAGAACCTTTACGTAAATATATTTGCTGAAGGCCGCATATGAACGCTTATCAGTACAATTTATAGCGCTCATATTTCTAATACATCGCTACTGTCTTTGTTTTTTAAACTATTATTTTCGTAATAGCTTGCATAAAACACCGTCTTAACGATTTCCATAGTGACACAAGTTTCTTATACACTACTGGCCATTAAAATTGCTATACCAAGAAGAAATGCAGATGATAAACGGGTATTCATTGGACAAATATATTATACTACAACTGACATGTGATTACATTTTCACGCAATTTGGGTGCATAGATCCTGCGAAATCAGTATACAGAACAACCACCTCTGGTCCTAATAACGGCCTTGATACGCCTGGGCATTGAGTCAAACAGAGCTTGGATGGCGCGTACAGGTACAGGGTACAGCTGCCCATGCAGCTTCAACACGATACCACAGTTCACCAAGAGTAGAGACTGGCGCATTGTGACGAGCCAGTCGCTCGGCCACCATTGACCAAACGTTTTCAATTGGCGAGAGATCTGGAGAATGTGCTGGCCGGGGCATCAGTCGAACATTTTCTGTATCCAGAAAGGCCCGTACAGGACCTGCAACATGCGGTCGTGCATTATCCTGCTGAAATGTAGGGTTTCGCAGGGATAGAATGAAGGGTAGAGCCATAGAATGAAGGGTAGAGCCACGGGTCGTAACACATCTGAGATGTAACGTCCACTGTTCAAAGTGCCGTCAATGCGAACAAGAGATGGCCGAGACGTGTAACCAATGGGACCTGTAACACCTACAACGCCTCTCGGTGTTGAAAAAACAAAAATAGCTCCCATGTCCTTTAAATATCAATTCACAAAGCGACCCAAGTCCCTCAGCAACTAGTAATTACGAAAAATAAATAAAAAACAAATAGAGGGAAATATCTAGTATAGAAAGCATAAGAACAATTTAATTATAAATTTTAGAAACATGGGAAGGGGGAAAAACAGTAGAAAATATTAAAATATAAGTTACTCCAAAACGTAAGAAAATCAATATTATAGTCATAGACCGTGGGACACCAAAGATAGTGTTTATTAAAGTATAAATAGCCATACGTTGTAATTAGCCGGCCGCGGTGGCCGTGCGGTTCTGGGCGCTTCAGTTCGGAACCGCGTGACTGCTACTGTCGCAGGTTCGAATCGTGCCTCGGGCATGGATGTGTGTGATGTGCTTAGCTTAGTTAGGTTTAAGTAGTTCTAACTTCTAGGGGACTGATGACCTAAGATGTTAAGTCCCATAGTGCTCAGAGCAATTTTGTAATTAGGATACTCTAGTCTGTTCTACTTCGGAAGTTATTTAGGACGCACAGCTTTAGAGTACAACAATTGGGACTTTATTAAACGGGGATCAAGAATAGATCGTGACGAGATTGTTTTTGAAGATTGTCAATTCAAGACTTTAATTTGGACAGTTATCAGATTAGATAAACGGGAAGATGAATAGTAATCTCTTTGACTTAAATGTCAATTCGTGTGAATATTTAAACTTTTTACTGAATTGAGAATTTTAACAAGATTCGGACTCTGAATTGTGATAGTGGGAATGACGATGACGAATACATGCTTCCAACGTGCGTTCACTGACATGTCGCCAAACACGGATGCGACCATCATAATGCTGTAAACAGAAAATGGCTGGATTCATCCCAAAAAAATGACGCTTTGACATTCGTGCACCCAGGTTCGTCGTTGAGTACACCATCACAGGCGCTCCTGTCTGTCATGCGCCGTCAAGGGTAACCGCAGCCATAGTCTCCGAGCTGATAGTCCATGCTGCTGCAAACGGTGTCGAACTGTTCGTGCAGATGGTTGCTGTCTTGCAAACGTCTCCATGTGTTGACTCAGGGATCGAGACGTGGCTGCACGATTCGTTACAGCCATGCGGATAAGATGCCTGTCATCTCGACTGCTAGTGATACGAGGCCGTTGGTATCCAGCAAGGCGTTCCGTATTACCCTCCTGAACCCACCGATTACATATTCTGCTAACAGTCATTGGATCCCGACCAACGCGAGCAGCAACGTCGCGATAGGATAAACCGCAATCGCGATGGGCTACAATCCGGCCCTTATCGAAGTCGGAAAGGTGATGGTACGCATTTCTCCTCCTTAAACTTAAACGAGGCATCACTACAACGTTTCACCAGGCAACTCCGGTCAACTGCTGTTTGTGTATGAGAAATTGGTTGGAAACTTTCCTCATGTCAGCACGTTGTAGGTATCGCCACCGGCGACAACCTTGTGTGTTTGCTCTGAAAAGCTTGTCATTTGCATATCACAGCATCTTCTTCTTGTCGGTTAAATTTCGCGTCTGTAGCACGTCATCTTCGTGGTGTAACACTTTTAATGCCCAGTAGTGTAGTTTATCTACGTCTCACATCACTTCCGAAAAATATTGTTATTAGATATTGGCACAGGGACGCTATAAAGTAATCATGAATTTGATAACGGAGGGAAATGGGTGGGGGGGAGAATTTTTGAGGGAAACCAAAACAAAACAGAATGAGATGGGTGTATGTCGCAATACCTATGCAGAAATGAAGAGGCTTGCTCAGGATAGGCTAGCATGGAGAGCAATATTGGGCAAGTCTTCGGACTGAAGACCACAAGTGGAGTTGGTGTTAAACCGCTGTGCTATAACGTTCAACTAGTTCATTGCATCTACATCTACGTGATTGATCTGCAATTCACACTTTCCAGATTCCCGGCAGAGTGTTCATCGAACTACCTTCAGACTGTTTCTGTGCCGTTCCACTCTCTTACAGCGCGTGCGTGAGAAAAATAAAAGGGTTAAACCTTTCAGTACGAGCTCTGATGTCTCTTATTTTACGACAATCATTTCGCCCTATATAGGTTTGCGTCAGTAAAATATTGTCACATTCGGAGGAGAAAGTTCGTTATTGAAATTTCAAGAAAAGATCTCGCGGCAACGAAAAACGCCTTTGTTTTAATTATTTCCACCCAACTAGCTTATCGTAACCGTGAGACTCTCACCCCCTGTTTCGGGACAATACAAAACAATCTGTTCTTTTTCGATGTCCTCCTTCAATCCTATCTGGTAAGAATCCTGTACCCACAACATTACTCTAGCAGAGGATGAACAAGCGCAGTGTAGGCAGTCTATTATTCCGTTCTTCCACCTTATAAGTGTTCTGCCAATAAAATCAGTCTTTGGTTTGCCATCCTCACAACGTTACCTACGTGATCGTTCAAATTTAAGTGCTCTTAATTGTAATTCCTGGGTAGTTAGTTGAACCGACAGCCATTAGATTTTTGTGTGTTTTGTCGTGTAATCGAAATTCAACGAATTCCTTTTAGAACTCATGTGTACGACCTCACACTTTTTCTTATTCAGAGCAAATTTCCACTTTTCGCACCATACAGCTATGGTGTCTAAGTCATTTTGCAATTGGTTTTGCCGGCCACGGTGGCCAAGCGGTTCTAGGCACTTCGGTCCGGAACCACGCGGCTGCTACGGTCGCAGGTTCAAATCCTGCCTCGGGAATGGATGTGTGTGATGTTAGGTTTAAGTAGTTCTAAGTCTAGGGGACTGATGATCTCAGATGTTAAATGCCATAGTGTTAAGAGCCATTTTGAACCTGTCTCGTGCAAGGATGTGTGGGATGTCCTTAGGTTAGTTAGGTTTAAGTAGTTCTAGGTTTAGGGGACTGACGACGTCAGCTGTTAAGTCCCTTACTGCTTAGAGCCATTTGAACCATTTTTTGTAATTGGTTTTGATCCTCTGATCACTTTGCTAGACTGTGAATAACGTCGCAATCTGCAAACAATCCAAGACGTCTGCCGGCCGATGTGGCCGGGCGATTCTAGGCACTTCAGTCTGGAAACGCGCGACCGCTACGGTCGCAGGTTCGAATCCTGCCTCAGGCATGGATGTGTGTGATGTCCTTAGGTTAGTTAGGTTTATGTAGTTCTAAGTTCTAGGGGACTCAGAAGTTAAGTCCCATGGTGCTCAGAGCCATTTTTGAACGGCTGCTTAGATAGTCTTCTGAATTGTTTATATAGATCAGGAGCAGCACCGGGCCTGTAACACTTCCCTTAGGAACGCCAAATATCAGTTCTGTTGTACTCGAGGATTTTCCGTCGATTACTACAAACTGTGACATTACTGGCAGGAAACCACGAATCCATCCACACAACTGAAGCGATACACCATATACGAAATTTGATCAGTAGTCTCTTGTGAGGAACGGTCCCAGAAGCCTTTTGGAAATCTAGAAGTATGGAGTCATTAGTTCGTGCGAACAAAAAACTAGTTATGTTTCAAAAGGACGATATTTTCTGAATCCTTGCTGACTGTGTGTCAATAGACCGTTACCTTCTAGGTCATTCGTAATGTTCGAACACAGTACATGTTCCAAATTTCTACTTCAGTTCGACATCAGTGATACGGGTCTGTAATTGGATTACTCCTATTTCCTTTCTTGAGTACTGGTGTGAATTGTACAACTTTCCAGTCTTTAGGTACGGATCTTTCGTCGAGCGAGTGACTGTATATGATTGCTAAGTATGGGGCTATTGTATCAGCGTACTCTGAAAGGAACTTTATTGGTATACTATCTGGACTGGAAGACCAACCTTTATTAAGTGATTTAAACTGTTTCGCTATACCAATGATATATCTGCTTCTACGAATAATTCACTCATGTCAGCAGCTTTCTTAATTCGATCGTCTTCTTTGCTGAAAGAATTTCGGAAAAATGTATTTAGTATATCTGCTTTAGTGGCGCTGCCTTCGATAATATTGCCATTAGTATCGCATAGTGAAGGTGTTGATTGTGTCTTAAGTTATTACCTGTATTATTTTCATCCTGAATCTTTTAGGATAGTGTTTGACAAATATTTATGTACAGTGATAGTTTTATAGCTCAAAAATATCTGTCTTATAATATTAGCGTAGATAACTTTAATGCCTTCAGTCTTTATACAACCAGTATTCAGAAAACCTGTTGCGTCATTACACTTGTCACAATTACCTACTGAAGTATAATAATAAACAAGGTTACCATCTTCGCGGTCACGCTGCGAAGTTACATCACTGTGCTGTCGATTCAACGTGCACGTTTTTAAGTATTTATAGTGTATTACAGACACGTATGACAGGGGCTACTGTAATGGGCTTCAGCGAGTAATTTTTTTATGTGTGCTGTGTGTACTGCAGACGCGTATGGCAGCTGTTACTGCAAAGCTTTTTCTTTCTACGCACTTAGTGATCGTTCAAATCCAAAAGTGAATCTTGAAGTTCATTTCTAGAGACTGTGGAGGCCGTCATTTTTCTTTGGAAAATTAATATCTCGAAAAAAATAATGAGGTAGTTGAAAATTTCTTTGAACTTAATTTTTAAATATAAGACATTTTCAAATGTCATGCACCACACGTTCATCGTGTTGACATACTGTTCATATATGTCCATTTTCCTGTTATTTAAGCACTTTTTCAAAGTAATAGTACTAAAAATTCATCTCTGGGCATTAAAACGATTATGAACTCAGATCTTTTCACTTCTGCTGGTTCCGTGGTTTTGTTCCAAACCTTTGGCTATTAAATGTATTATTATCAGTATTTTCGGTTACGTCGAGGTCAGAAGCATCAGACAAGAGAGAATGTCAAGATAGGTTCAAATCTGTAGGGCTTATGTGAGGTTTTTTACCTGAGCTAGTTTTAATAGATTTAGGACTATTGCGATCTTTCAATGTTTTCTAATATACGAAACTTAAAAATATAACTGCATACTTGGTGCTCTTTGAATTCTCTGTTAATTAGTTCCTTATACAGTATGAAAATATTAGAGCGAAGTAAAGTACCTGTCTTTGTTTACAAATCTTAACCACGTCCTACATAGAAACAGCGATATTGTTGACTTATTTACTGCAATTTTTGTATTCTGCAAACAAAACAAACTTGGCTTCTGGTAACGTTACTGAAACTTCATGGCAGATTAAAACTCTGTGCCGGACCGAGCCTCGATCTCCGAACCTTTGCGGGCAAGTGCTCTATCAACTCAGCTACCCAAGTACGACTCACGCCCTGTCCTCACAGGTTTACTTCCGCCAGTACCTCGTGTCCTACTTTCCAAACTTCACAGAAGCTCTCCTGCGAAGCTTGCAGAACTAGCACTCCTGGAAGAAAGGATATTGTGAAGACATGACTTAGCCACAGCCTGGGGGATGTTTCCAGAATGAGATTTTCACTCTGCAGCGGAGTGTGCGCTGACATGAAACATCCTGGCAGATTAAAACTATGTGCCGGACCGAGGCTCGAACTCGGGACCTTTGCCTTCCGCGGGCAAGTGCTCTACCAACTGAGCTACCCAAGCACGACTCACCCCCCACCCGACACACAGTTTTAATCTACCAGGAAGTTTCATAGCAGCGCATACTCCGCTGCAGAGTGAAAATCTCATTCTGGAATGTTACTGAAGAAAGATCATTGATATACACAAGAAAAAGTAAGGCCACTAAGATGAAACCTTGCGGGACACTACATGTTATTGGTTCCCAGGTGGATGCTGCCTGATGACTTAATACACGTGTTTTTCCTATTGACACAGAGATGTAGGATTTGAACCATTTTGCAGCCAGTCCATGAAGGTAAAATGAGAGACAATCGAATCCACACAGAGGGTTGTCAGACTGGAACAGGAAATGGGGGAAAGGACAGTGGTCCACAAAGCACCCTACGCCATACACCGCAGTGTGGTTTGCGAAGTAGAGATGTAGTCGCATAAGTCTGACACCTGCTACAAGCCTACCTTCAGCTGAGCCTATGTGGTCGTTCCATTTCAACGTGCAAACGAGTCTTGGGTAATGTTCGTCCGTCTACGAGAGTTATCGTACTGGATTAAGATAAGAGGTAGGATTCAAAGACGGATTGCGCACTTCGACTCGACTTATTTAGTCAGTGATTCTTGACTTTTATCTGTCGGTCTGACGCCTTTATCATCTTGGACTAACGTAAGAGACAGGAGATGAGTCAATGAAGAGTTGTACGTTTCGCCATGGTAAAGCGTCAAATGGTTCAAATGGCTCTGAGCACTATGGGACTTAACTTCTTAGGTCATCAGACCCCTAGAAATTAGAACTACCTAAACCTAACTAACCTAAGGACACCAAACAAATCCATGCCCGAGGCAGGATTCGAATCTGCGACTGTAGCGGTCGCGAAGTTCCGGACTGTAGCGCCTAGAACCGATCGGTCACCACGGCCGGCTGAAAGCTTTAGAGGTAATAAACAAAACTTCAATGGGAGGCCCTGCAAAAAAGGTACTGTGCAACGTGGAGAGCCTTACTTTCAAAATTTGGAGAGCCCGCGCCCGAAAGCGAGTCAAACATATTACTTTGTGCAACTTATATTTCGTGAAATGAGAGTCCAAGGAGCTAAAGTAGACAAAATATGACAATCTGCCAAAGTGTACCGACTACAAACTTTCCCAGCGCAGACCACAAATGAATGAAACTGGAAAGGGGAAATCGTTCTCGTACATCAAGCAACTTCCGTCACCAACATTACGGAAAATTTTTAAAAAATGCTTCATAAATTTACATGAATTATCTTTCCTGAAATTGTTGCAGCATAATTCCCTTAAAAATCACTAATTATTTTTTTAAATTCTGCAATAATTATTATTTTGTTAATTTCCTTTTCGTTCGTGAAATAAAGAAACTAATAAATGATGGTACAATATTTAACAATTACGGATATCCCTTTGAGTAGCCACTTCCTAGATTAATTGGTTATTAATAACTAGACTCATAGCCGTTCATGTAACAACAAAAGAACCTAAAATACGCACCAAACAAATTCCTGAATTTTCGAGTCAGTATCTCTCTATTAATGGCGAATGAACAGAAGAAGAAAGTCCACCGAAAAGAATGTTGACTGAATAACGTTCGTGTTACGGGAAACTGAAAAGACGGACTCACTTAAGAAGCTCTTATTACATGTCGTTCTCGAACAGATGATAATTTCCTGAAACAGTCTGTCGCTGATCAGAACATTTGTTTCTCTGACAGAGCAGTACGCGTTGTAAAAACATAGTATATACTCTGTTAGTTCTTTCACAGTATCCGTTTCGTTTATGTAGTAACGTTGTTAGTAGTAGTGACCCAATCACAAATTAGGAAGTTAGTTCATGTCTGCCACACAATGTGTTAAAAGCTTCTAGTAATCGGTCAACATGTTCATCACTGCAGAGGAAACTTCATGCGAAAGACTACAGCAACGTATCTTTTCTAACTGTATGTCTTTTCAGACATGTCTGAAGATGGCCTTGTAAGCCGAAAACCGGTTAACAATAAAAGTAATATTGTAGAACATAAGCAAACTGGTGCTTTTCATTTGTTAAGATCTTTCACATAAATGATCTTCCGTTTCCACGTGAACTTTGGGAAATGTTTCAGCAACTTTCTCCAGACATTAGAAATGAACGGATGTTTTAGTCACATGGACTTTCCGAATCAGACTCTGTTATGAAAACTGAAAATGCTTTTCGTACCCTTTTGTATGATATGTTCAGCGCTTTTAATTGGTGAACATCTTCTACAGCAAAATCCGCATCTGACAATCACTGTGAGTCACCAAGTTGTGGGAAAGGGTTTATTTTTTCTTGAAGTAATTGTTTGGTTAGACCAGATAATCTGAACTCTGCATACTGTCAGCTATCTCACTAAGCAGTACCAAGTTACTCTTGGAAGATTGTCATTGCATATTTCTTCTATGAAGAATTTTTCTGTTGGGTGCGTTTTGGCCTTTAAGTAGAAGTAGTTGACAATTCTTAGAAGTAAAAAAAAGTTCATAGCATTAGCTTATGCCTCCATGAACGCGTATGTAGTAAGAAAAAAGATAATATATATCTTCGGTACGCATTTCGTCGAATGCCCGACAACATAACGCGAGATGACGTGTATGTCACGGAGAAAGGAATTCCAGTTATCACATCTATTTCACGAGTCAAACAGCAGAAAATGTTCTCATTGGAGCGACGCCCTTTTATTAGCTTCAATCGTCGGCTTATATAATATTCTTTTTACTCTTAACACACTTTAAAGAATCATATAAGCATGTCGTGGTAGAGCGACATCATCTCTCGCCATCAGAGATTCTGATGACAGAATCTTTGCAAGACGCCGAAATATCGTGCTGTTTCGACACTTTCCTCAGATGAGTCACTCGGGAATCCACTTTTGAGAATCACGCAGGCTACAGATGTAGGCTGCGTTCTTCGACCTTCAGACTTTGATGTTTCTATCTTTGAACACCGTAATCTCTGACAGGTCAGAGTACCAGCGAGTGAGAAGAAGTTTCAGCATGATTTTCTCAGCTAGAAATATGTGTTACATAACGCCCATTGTCCCAACCGGAAGAAACTGCAATGATTCAGTGGTCTTAGTTAACATAAACAACCTAGTACAAGGCTGCTTAGAGCATCCTTCTAAGATGGCAGCGAAGCTAACAAAATCAGAATCAAATGTTTTCGAAATAATCTGGAAAGTACAGATCATAAAAATGTTTACAACGAACTGGGTTAGAATAGTAAATTTCACGTGTTTCGTAATGAATTTATAGCACTATTTGTAATTACCTTCTTGAAAAATAACTAAAAACGACACAAAGAAAGATATAACACCATAAATAATTCAAGTGGTTACAATGTCTTGCAAAGCAAACAGAAGTTGAAATTCCTTATAAATGTGCACAACAAATATTTTTGTTGAAACCTACAATATTTGTTCTAATATTCTATGAAAATTTACTAAAATGCAAAAGATTTCGTGTAAAGTCAGAAATTAACAGTCCAGACAACATATAGGGTACAATAAAAACAGATATAAAGCTGCCGGCCATAGTACAAGTTTCCTTTAGTATAATGTAGAACAGGGGTGTCATAAATGTTCAAAAGCAGCGAGTATGTTCAAAAATTATTTCTTAAACTTAGCAGACAAAAGAGAATGAAACAATTCACTTGAAGAATCAAATCAGTATACTGAATAAATTGTTTCTGAAGTATTTAATCATTAGCCATTTAATGATGACTCATTCTACTATAATGGAAATTATGTTTCGTAATGAAATAAAGAGTTGATAATATCTCCACTACTAAAGAGTTTTGTCATATAATAAATTTTTTTCATTCAAATATGTGTCATATTTCCTAGACAGATTACAATAATATGTAAACTAAGTTATAAAAGAGGAGTCTAATTGTGATGTGAACAATTACTTGTAAGATTCATTACTGATATCATTAATTAAAATATTTGGGAAAATACTGTCCTGTAGGTTATAATAACTTCATACTTCATAAACAGAATGCATATCTCAATTGAGAATGTCATCTTCATATAGCAAGGGTAAAATAACTGAATATATCTGTTTCTATGTTTCGTTAAACACGTAAGACTGTGTTCATCATGAAATGTTATAATAATCAACAGTGTATTGAATTAATGATTTATCATATATCTGGTTCATAATATATTTAAAGCCATTCATGTAGAAAAATATTCCGAATGATGCAATTAATAGAAGCAGAAAGAAGCTTCACTAAGTGGAGGGTTTTTTTGGGGGGAATGAGAGTCATTAATTGAGATCTAAATATTAATATTAGGTATATACATTTCTTATATACATCATTGACCTGCCAATTAAAGTAAAATAAGTCACAGATGATGACAAAGGTGGTTTACAGTGCTAATTGGTGAGGTCACCAGCGCCCAACAAAATGTACTAGCTCTATTTGAGGATGACTCAAAAGTCACATTCAGTTGCAACAGAAACAGGAAATATGAAATTGTGCACAATTTTTTGAACAAATCACAAGCATTTTCTCTAAAAGTTTTTCAAATAATTATAAACCTCTAATGCAAACAAAGCAATAAGTTAACTTGAAATCTCTGTTTTCATTAGCTGAATTAGAATATACCAGGATTTTGTGAACAAGCACCCATTGTGGAAAATTATGCTATGAGAATGAGGTGTATTACTCATTTGATATGAACCTCTTTAAAGAGTTAATAATTTGAATTACTGCTACAAAATAAAATACTTACCTAATAAAATATGTGGCAGTCACTCTTCCAGGGTGAAAAAGGACATAATTATTATAATATTAACCAGAGAAAGACGTAATTATCCATCTTTAACATTAACTATAGCAGAAAAGAAGGAGAATTAGACTGTGAAAGATAAATGTTGGTAATCTTCATAATTACATAATAATCCAAACAGACTGTCAGATTTCTTTTAGAAACAAATAGAAATTATTTTCTCTCCACAGTCCTTACATACCATAAATTGATGTTATTTGGAAACTCATTCCATTTATTGTTAAGCTAATAAGATATATAGTTGCTTAAAAATGTGTTT
Organism: Schistocerca gregaria; assembly: GCF_023897955.1. NCBI lineage: Eukaryota > Metazoa > Arthropoda > Insecta > Orthoptera > Acrididae > Schistocerca > Schistocerca gregaria. The sequence goes on along the minus strand of NC_064921.1, from coordinate 885,184,355 downwards.
TCGCTATTTTATGTAATCAGTTTTAAATGAACAACATGTAGTCATAAATGAAAGTGAATTCTGTCAATGGCCTTGAAACTCGACCGTTCCACATAATTATGACATTCTATGTGAAAGAAATTTTATAACTTGTAAGTAAATTACCACCGTACCTATGGAAGTTTGTTCTGGTGCCGCCAAAAATGGGAAACAAACATGCTTTTTAAACATTTATTTTCACAAGTAGATCCTGGAAGTATTCCTACGGTAACTAGGTTATCACGAAACATTTTAAAGTTTATTATGGTGTCGCCGAAGCACGAAAATAAATATACCTTTTAAACCTTAATATTTATGAGTAGGCCGTGGAAATATGTCTGCTACACACAGGCATAGTTGTTGTTGTGGTCTTCAGTCCTGAGACTGGTTTGATGCAGCTCTCCATGCTACTCTATCCTGTGCAAGCTTCTTCATCTCCCAGTACCTACTGCAACCTACATCATTTTGAATCTTCTTAGTGTATTCATCTCTTGGTCTCTCTCTACGATTTTTACCCTCCATGCTGCTCTACGATACCAAATTGATGATCCCTTGATGTCTCAGAACATGTCCTACCAACCGATCCCTTCTTCTAGTCAAACTGTGCCACAAACTTCTCTTCTCGCCAATCATCTTCAATACTTCCTCATTAGTTATGTGATCTACCCATCTAATCTTCAGCATTCTTCTGTAGCACCACATTTCGAAAGCTTCTATTCTCTTCTTGTCCAAACTATTTATCGTCCATGTTTCACTTCCATACATGGCTACACTCCATACAAATACTTTCAGAAATGATTTCCTGACACTTAAATCTATACTCGATGTTAACAAATTTCTCTTCTTCAGAAACGCTTTCCTTGCCATTGCCAGTCTACATTTTGTATCCTCTCTACTTCGACCATCATCAGTTATTTTGCTCCCCAAATAGCAAAACTCCTTTACTACTTTAAGTGTCTCATCTCCTAATCTAATTCCGTCAGTGTCACCCAACTTAATTCGACTACATTCCATTATCCTCGTTTTGTTTTTGTTGATGTTCATCTTATATCCTCCTTTCAAGACACTATCCATTCCGTTCGACTGCTCCTCCAAGTCCTTTGCTGTCTCTGACAGAATTACAATGTCATTGGCAAATCTCAAAGTTTTTATTACTTCTCCATGGATTTTAATACCTACTCGAAATTTTTCTTTTGTTTCCTTCACCGCTTGCTCAATATACAGATTGAATAACATCGGGGAGAGGCTACAACCCTGTCTCACTCCCTTGTCAACCACCGCTTCCCTTTCATGCTCCTCGACTCTTATAACTGCCATCTGGTTTCTGTACAAATTGTAAATAGCCTTTCGCTCCCTGTATTTTACCCCTGCCACCTTCAGAATTTGAAAGAGAGTATTCGAGTCAACATTGTCAAAAGCTTTCTCTAAGTCTACAAATGCTAGAAACGTACGTTTCCCTTTCCTTAATCTAGCTTCTAAGATGAGTCGTAGCGTCAGTATTGCCTCACGTGTTCCAACATTTCCAGGCATAGTATCGAAATGAATATGTCAAAACGTCACTGCATCTCTTGCAATGGACCTCCTGCTTACGTACCGACAGGAAGCAAGGTCAGATTACCACATTGTGTGGTTACTCCATTCTTGCTTCAATAATCACTACGCTCACATATCTGTCCCAAGCGTAGGATTCCTATATCAACTTCATGCGATCCTTGCGTCACAAATTATTGCGAGTATCACTTCAAGCCAAGTGTTGCAAGAAGTGAAGGATGCTACAACGTCTCGTTGTCGCTGGGAAGCTACACATTTTCTGACTTTCAAAAAACACTTTGCACCACTTTCTGTTTTAAGGTAGCTTTTTCTTTATTTTTACCACCTTGGCAGGAACAGCAATTTATTTCAATCGCCCGAGTCAAAAAGGCTTCCTACTACAGATACCACCTATTTAATCCTTATATGAGAATATTCATTATTACGATTTATGGAAGCTCTGTGTGGGTGTTGCCATGTGGAGCTCGTTTGTAATTTTGCACTTCACGCGGGCAAAGCGAGAGCCTAGGAATAGAGAGTATCCCTTAACAATCACCCCCAATAACACTCGTGCGAAGTGACAAGCTATGTATCTGTTCTCTAAATTAATAGCGCTAGTAGTGACTACATTAAAACTAATTTATTTTTATTGCCTCTAGACCAAGTACTCAATCGATGGCAATTGCTGACAATTTATACAAGGATTTTTTATTTAGTTTTTACCCCCATGGGGCAATGATTTATTAATTCATTGGAACGTGAGCGTAAAAAATGAATAAAAAATCTCAGGGAAGATACACATTTCTAATTTCTAACAGTGAAGTAAGGCATCATTTCTTGAAAGTATTGTAACAACATTAATAGAATGAAAGCCGTAGTACCGCAAAAAACTCTCATAATTCGGTAACAACCACCATAGACATATTTTCGTTCATTTTTTGCGTTCATTCCCACCTCCGATTTTTCTCTGTTTTCGTATTTATTGCAATCCTTGTTTTAAAATCACATGTATGGACAGCTGTGTTTTCTGGAATCTGTGTTTGGACATTTACGAGGCTGAGACTATGGAACTATGCATTTGCACAAGAATGTTTAAGTTTTCATGGGAGTTCACTCTAGCGGTCAACATTTCTGTCAGGAGCAAACTACGAAGAGAGGTGCTGACTGCCACTAAACGCAGAGAGATTCCGTACCTTGGGCACGTGCAGCGAATGAAAAATATAATCTGATTTTGAAAGACAAGCTACATGTTCGTCGAGAAACATGTAACAGAACATTATACGTGAAAAGCGACCAAATCTTGATGCATTTTCTTTTAGTTTTTCCAAATTCCCTTGCATACGGACTCTGAACCTTCAACATGTTCTTGTATAGCCAGTAATCATATCCGTAAAGTTTCTTCAGTGTTCTGCCGTTATTTCGAGTTAGTTACGTCCCATTTACACGTTAAAAGCGTGTGTAAAGTTTGGTGGGTCGTCGTACATTGACAACAGATCGCTGCATTAATTCAATGCATCGAGGCTCATTTCGAAGACGGACTCATCACTCAAGACAATTCTACTCCATTCAGTGAAATTCCGGGCCGACGACGTGTCTGAAGACGCACTAGATAGAGCTAAAATACTAACCTGATTGCCGTGGAGCAGTGGTCTGGGGCGCCACGGTGTTTTTTTTTTTAATTTTTTAATTTTTTATTTTTACACACACACACACACACACACACACACACACAACACACACACACAACACACAACAGGACCCCTCTGTTTGTCAACCGCGGCACTCTTACAGCACAGCAGTACGTTGACGACGTTCTATCCCCGTTTTGTCTTCCTTCATGGCAATCCATCCTGGGCTTACATTTCAGCAAGATAACGCCCACCCGACATAGCGAGAGTTTCTACCGCTTGTCTTCGAGCTTGCCGAACACCACCGTGGAAAGGAAGATCGCCGCATCTATCCGCAATTGAGAACGTTTCGAGCATTAGGAGCAAGGCCCTCGAAGCAGCTCAGGATTTTGACGAGCTAACGCGCCAGTTGGACAGTATGATAAACAACAACTCTATCAATCAATGTCAAGCGGAATAATTGCTTGCATAACGGACAGAGCTAGACCAACGCGCTATTGACGTGCTTCGTTGCGAATCTCCTTCTCTTCAATGAATCATACACTTTTACGAAATTGCAGTCATTTGTTTGTTTTACATGTACATCACCTCTGCCTATTTCCTTACCATTCACATAATTCCTTCATGGAGCCTCGTCCCTTTTGTCTTAGAGCCCTTCCTGATCGACAGAAGCATATCTTTCGTGGATATACACTCCTGGAAATGGAAAAAAGAACACATTGACACCGGTGTGTCAGACCCACCATACTTGCTCCGGACACTGCGAGAGGGCTGTACAAGCAATGATCACACGCACGGCACAGCGGACACACCAGGAACCGCGGTGTTGGACGTCGAATGGCGCTACCTGCGCAGCATTTGTGCACCGCCGCCGTCAGTGTCAGCCAGTTTGCCGTGGCATACGGAGCTCCATCGCAGTCTTTAACACTGGTAGCATGCCGCGACAGCGTGGACGTGAACCGTATGTGCAGTTGACGGACTTTGAGCGAGGGCGTATAGTGGGCATGCGGGAGGCCGGGTGGACGTACCGCCGAATTGCTCAACACGTGGGGCGTGAGGTCTTCACAGTACATCGATGTTGTCGCCAGTGGTCGGCGGAAGGTGCACGTGCCCGTCGACCTGGACCGGACCGCAGCGACGCACGGATGCACGCCAAGACCGTAGGATCCTACGCAGTGCCGTAGGGGACCGCACCGCCACTTCCCAGCAAATTAGGGACACTGTTGCTTCTGGGGTATCGGCGAGGACCATTCGCAACCGTCTCCATGAAGCTGGGCTACGGTCCCGCACACCGTTAGGCCGTCTTCCGCTCACGCCCCAACATCGTGCAGCCCGCCTCCAGTGGTGTCGCGACAGGCGTGAATGGAGGGACGAATGGAGACGTGTCGTCTTCAGCGATGAGAGTCGCTTCTGCCTTGGTGCCAATGATGGTCGTATGCGTGTTTGGCGCCGTGCAGGTGAGCGCCACAATCAGGACTGCATACGACCGAGGCACACAGGGCCAACACCCGGCATCATGGTGTGGGGAGCGATCTCCTACACTGGCCGTACACCTCTGGTGATCGTCGAGGGGACACTGAATAGTGCACGGTACATCCAAACCGTCATCGAACCCATCGTTCTACCATTCCTAGACCGGCAAGGGAACTTGCTGTTCCAACAGGACAATGCACGTCCGCATGTACCCCGTGCCACCCAACGTGCTCTAGAAGGTGTAAGTCAACTACCCTGGCCAGCAAGATCTCCGGATCTGTCCCCCATTGAGCATGTTTGGGACTGGATGAAGCGTCGTCTTACGCGCTCTGCACGTCCAGCACGAACGCTGGTCCAACTGAGGCGCCAGGTGGAAATGGCATGGCAAGCCGTTCCACAGGACTACATCCAGACTCTCTACGATCGTCTCCATGGGAGAATAGCAGCCTGCATTGCTGCGAAAGGTGGATATACACTGTACTAGTGCCGACATTGTGCATGCTCTGTTGCCTGTGTCTATGTGCCTGTGGTTCTGTCAGTGTGATCATGTGATGTATCTGACCCCAGGAATGTGTCAATAAAGTTTCCCCTTCCTGGGACAATGAATTCACGGTGTTCTTATTTCAATTTCCAGGAGTGTAACTATCTTTAATTTCTTGTTTCATCTAGAGGCACAGGTCAATTGCTCCTCTAGCGATTTTAGTTTTTCTCGTGACCATGTTACGAATGAATCATTTAAAAAGAGCTTTGCATAAGGATTGCATATTAAACACATGCAGACCAAAAATAATCATGTAGGTAACACACACATTCGTTGAAAATGCAAGACGGCCGAAATCAGTGTCACCATAAAATAGTGCCGCTCGTATAAAGTGACGTAACACGTGCAGCCTGCGTTGTTTCAAGCTGCTCTCGAATGTGAGTGGCACACACTGCGCCCCTGCAGATCAGAGTTTCTTTTAACATAGTAGCTTGTGATAGCATTGTTACAGCGTCAAACGAGCTATACCTCATAATGACACTACACTGAAATGAATTAATATTATATGTACCATTAATTTACGCTCAGGAACGAATTCTGTATAAGTCAGCACATCTTTATATAAATGGGAGTCTCTCAATGAGTGTCTTTTGTGTCTAGTTGTAGTTTAGATCACTATTGCAAGGACATTGAACGTCTCTTACTATAATTCACGAAAAAAATAAGAAAATAAAAATACGTTACTCATACACACAGGCATTTAGATACTATACTTACAGAGTTACTTTGACAAGGTTGTGACAGATGGTTGGCGGTAGCCGTATGGAAGGAACGGTCCCGGCATTTTGCTGAAGTAATTTAGGGGAAAAACCAAGAAATCAGGGTTACCACTTGGAGCGTCTGTAAAAAAGCGCTTGCTTCGTTTTATCCCTACTGTACGGGAGGCACTCATTAATGCGACACATTTTCTGAATGCAGGTTGGTTTTATTCATGATTCGAATACATCATATAATTCCCCAGTCTTTTGCCTACAAAGTCCTATTTTACTACATAATCTCTGTTCAGTGTGACGGCCTTACACCACCTTAGTGAGAGGGCCTGTATACCCTCTTGGTACCACTCTACTGGTCGACGTCGGAGGAGACATCTTGCTCCATCAACAACCTCTCGGTCATCCACATACTGCTTCTCGCGCAGTGCATCCTTCGCTGGGCCAAGCAGACTGAAGTAGGAAGGTGCTAGATCCGGGCTGTGCGTTGCATGAGATAGGACACACCTTTGTGTACCCCATCTGGTGTGTCATGACTACTGACAGACACGTCAAATTGACAACGAGCTGTTTGATTGCGATCCTTCGATCATTTCGGATGAGAGTGTCCGCACGTTCCGAAATCGTAGCAGTCACAACAGCTGGTGCGTCACGCGGGAGATCGGACAGATTTGGCCTTTGTTCACTGCCAGGCATCTCTAGACATGCTGAAAGCGCCTTTGAGTACCTGCGAAGCTCTGGTTTTCCGCCAAAAGAAACTCAATAACAGCTCTCTGCTTGGAACGCATCACCGTTACAGACGGCATTTTGAACGCTAGGTATAGGGCCGCCGCCTCTCGGCATTTCATGAAACTATAGGTGCTGATGCGGGTTCATACCACGATGTCCCCCAACAAATTTCTTATTATTTCAGCCCAAGATGGCCGAGAAAAAAAAAGTGTTGCGTTACTTACTGAACGCCTGTCGTACATTGCTGTTTTGTTTGAATAGTCTTGCAAATACGTTGTTTAATGTTGTAAGAAGCCAAAGCTTAGCGGTTCACTGATTTATCAATACCCAACTTACACTCATCACAAAAGAAGAAACATTAACGCCAAAACAGCATTCACTACCTAGGGATAAAATTGTACAGTTGTACCTAAAGATATTAAAGAGATTACCAAAAACAACATTAAGTCGTTATAATAAGGTAATTTAATATCTTTAAGCACTATATTGTATACAGTGTGAAGAATTACTTAGATAACACACAGTAGGGGTTTTGAAAAATAATACGAGTGAAACATCTGTCATCTCTCAATACTCTTTCGAATTACAATGTACTTTTCCCCTCGAAAAGTTAATACTGAAACTCTGCAATGGATAGTAATAAGATCGTTTCCTCTTTCCGAGTTCAGTATCTCAATAATTACGAAGAGATAGATGGTGGTTCAATTTTTCAGGCAAGCAAGTGGGAAACTGTGTTGCACAAAATGAACACTAAACATCGTCGCCAGGGTCCTGACGTCACCAAGTAGTATCTAGTGGTGTGTTACGAAATAATGCGTGTGTAGTGCGAGCAGTGGCCGGTGCATGCAAACCATGACTATAAGATATTAACTGCATCGGACTGACATGTGAATAGTTGTGATAACAACTTTTAAACAAAGTTCAGAATAAAATTACTGTAATAGAAATTGAGTAGAATGTTATTGTTCTGCTTATTAATTTAATTTCGGGGACACAAATCTAGAATCAGCTATTATGAAGCAACGTATTGTTATTCATGTACTTAATTCAAGTTTCTTAGAACGTCGCGATATTCGGGAAACTAGTTTGCTGAATCGAAATACTCGTATTTTGACCTCCTGCTTTGAAGAAGATAGCTCAGTTGCTTCAGAAGATGGTCTTTAAAGCAAAGTGGTGCAGTACTTTTATATCAGCATCGCTTCCCCCATAAAAGCTATTATCTGACTCTGAATAAAATTTTGGGTATGACTGTCTATAAATGATAGAAACGTCAGAAATAATTTATATTAATGTTAAATTTATATTCAATTTTGAATTGTCCCATTACAAATGACAGGTCCTGATGGGATTCCAGTTCGGATTTACAGAGAGTACTCTACGGCATTGGCTCCTTACTTAGCTTGCATTTATCGCGAATTTCTTGCCCAACGTAAAGTCCCGAGCGACTGGAAAAAAGCGCCGGTAACGCCTGTATATAAGGAGGGTAGAAGGACGGATCCTCAAAACTACAGACCAATCCTTAAAATTGATTTGTTGCAGGAGTCTCTAACATATTCTCAGTTCGATTATAATGAATTTCCTTGAGACAGAGAAGTTGCTGTCGATGCATCAGCACGGCTTTAGTAAGCATCGCTCCTGCGAAACGCAACTCACCCTTTTTCACATGATATCTTGCGAACCATGGATGAAGGGCATCAGACGGAAGCCATATTCCTTGTCTTCCGGAAAGCGTTTGACTCGGTGCCCCACTGCAGAGTCCTAACTAAGGTACGAGCATATGGGATTGGTTCCCTAATATGTGAGTGGCTCGAAGACTTCTTAAGTAATAGAACCCAGTACGTTGTCCTCGACGGTGAGTGTTCATCGGAGGTGAAGGTATCATCTGGAGTGCCCCAGGGAAGTGTGATAGGTCCGCTGTTCTTTTCTATCTACATAAATGATCTTTTGGATAGGGTGGATAGCAATGTGCGGCTGTTTGCTGTTGATGCTGTGGTGTACGGGAAGGTGTAGTCGTTGAGTGACTGTAGCAGGATACAAATGACTTGGACAGGGTTTGTGATTGGTGTAAAGAATAGCAGCTAACTCTAAATGTAGATAAATGTAAATTAATTCAGATGAATAGGAAAAAAGAATCCAGTAATGTTTGAATACTCCATTAGTAGTGTAGAGCTTGACACAGTCACGTCGATTAAATATTTGAGCGTAACATTGCAGAGCGATATGAAGTGGGACAAGCATGTAATGGCAGTTGTGCGGAAGGCGGATAGTCACGTTCGGTTCATTGGTAGAATTTTGGGAAGGTGTGGTTCATCTGTAAAGGAGACCACTTATAAAACACTAATATGACATATTCTTGAGTACTGCTCGGCCGTCTGGGTCCCTATCAGGTCGGATTGAGAGGCGAGCTGCTAGATTTGTTACTGGTAGGTTTGATCATCACGCAAGTGTTACGGAAATGCTTCAGGAACTCGGTGGGAGTCTCTGGAGGAAAGGAAGCGTTCTTTTCGTGAATCGCTACTGAGGAAATTTAGAGAACCAGCATTTGAGGCTGACTGCAGTACAGTTTTACTGCCGCCAACTTATATTTCGCGGAAAGACCACAAAGACAAGATAAGAGAGATTAGGGTTCGTACAGAGGCATATAGGCAGTCATTTTTCCCTCGTTCTGTTTGGGAGTGGAACAGGGAGAGAAGATGCTAGTTGTGGTACGAGGTACTGTAACACCTACAACGCCTCTCGGTGTTAATAAACCAAAATAGCTCCCAAATTAGCTCCAATGCCCTCGAAATATAAATTCAGAAAATGTCCTAAGCCCCTGCACAAGTAGTAATTTACGAAATAGAAATAAGAGACAAATAGCGGAAAATCTATAGTAGAAAAATAACAGAAAAAGAAAAGAATTTTGATCATAAATTTTGGAAGCATGGGAGGGGGGAAAACGTTAGAAATGGTTAAATTATTAGTTATTCTTATAGATGAGAAAATCAATATTATAGTCACAGAACGTAGGTCTTGAACACCAAAGATAGCGTTTACTAAAGTATCAATAGACATACAATGCAATTATGATACTCCAGTCTCTATCCGCTAGTCTGTTCGAAGTCAATTAGGACCTACAGCTTTAGGAAGCAACAATAGGAGCTTTATTAAACCAGGGCGCAAGAATAAATCGCGACGAGATTGTTTTTTGGGAAGCATTAATTTCAGATCAGAATTAGAACTTTTGTCATATTAGAGGATCGGGGAGGTGATCAATAATCTCTCTGACTTTAACGTCACTTCGTGTGAAGATTTAAATATTTTACAGAATTAATGATTTTTGGACAGATTCGGCCTTTGTATTGTGACAGTGGAAAGCTTTACTTCACGCGACTAGTAACCATAGTTCGTGACAGTTTATGGATATTAAACGGGAACAATCTTTTAATCGAAAGTGACAGAACATTGTTTAGTATCTCTGATATTGACGGGATTCCAGATTAGATACTTATTTAAAGAACCCCATTGAATGCGATCGTGTGAATGAACCGATTTATTAATAATTATTGTTAAATAAAATAACGTGTTAATTTGAATCTGACTATTCGTCTTAAACTTTACTTCGATTTAGGTTCATAAATAATAAGGTTACGTGATTTTCACCAAGAATAAATTGCAGCCTAGTAACTGAAACAATTTACTTATGGTTTTTTCCTTCAGAACTGGGAAGACAATATGTGTAGTGGCTCACTGGGGTTAATTTAAGAACTAGCCGGGATAAAGCAAAACCCTTCAATACCAGTCAATGTAAATATAAATTAACTTTCCTACTTTCATGCAAGATTCGGAAGTCGGTATAGAGAAAAAGGTCGCTACAGTACCCTCCGCCACGCACCGTATGGTGGATTGCGGAGTATGTATGTAGATGTAGACAGGTTAAATAAATTTTTCCCCAGCGGTATAATTTCACGCGCCGTTTTCTGGGCCCTGTTGACATTGCAAGATAATGTGTGTAAAGGTGCAAGTATGAAGGTCAGATAAGCGGGAAGAGGTGGGTGGGCGATAACACAGTGTTATCTGGAGGCGCCAGGCGCCGCACAGAAACAAACACAAAGTGCCTCCTAGCAGCCTGACTGATAAGGCGCTGCGCAGCTGGTGGTCCGCTGGGTCAAGGTCACCAGGGCCACCTCGTGCTCTGCGCCTGCGCAAAGTGTGCCCGAGCGAAAGTTACTGCCGTCGACGTGTTCCTTCTACATTTCCGTTGTTGTTATCTTCCGCGAACTGGTTTGATGCTACTCGCCGCGCTGGTCTATCCTGAGCAAGTGTCTTCTTCTCTGTAGCCTACATCCATTTGACCCCCTTACTGTTTTCATCTCTCGGTCTCCCTCTAAAGTTTTTAACCCTGCAGTTCACCCCATCACTATTCGTTGATTCCTCAAGGTGTGTCCTGTCAACGTCTTTTCTTTCAGTGAAATTATGTGAGAAATTTAATTTTTCTCCAATTAGATTCAGTAACTTCTCGTTAGGTATTATCACAGTCTAACATAACAGTCGCCGACACTCACTGCTGTGTTACCTTTTGACAGATGAAGCGACACTAGCGCTTCAAGCGGCGACGAAGGTGAACGTCAAACGCGTTGTAAGCATAATGTTTGTTTTGCATCTATTTCCTACGTAATTTACGAAATATTTGAGTTATTTTCTTGCCTCCAAGCCGATGCGCACGGTAGTCACTACCATATCCTACAGTCCCTTCACGAAGATGTCACAGGTACGTTTTGCACACACCCCCGCTGTCTCAGACAATTCGGAAACCTCATCACTTAATTCATTCAATTCCTAAATTAAATATTTAAAGTTTTTTTTGCTAAATGTCGTTTTGCATTTGAAATGTTTGTCCATTACAGTATTACATTGCAGTAAATACGTCTTTGATTCTTAAATATGTTTCAGATACATAATACTATGTAATACATTAAAGTCCAATGGAACAGAAACAGCAATTTCAGTAAAATTTAAAACGTTTCATTTTCCCTGATTCTGACTGGCAACATGTGATAGATCGTATACACACTCTGAAGGATGTGCTGCTGCTTTGGACTGAATCCTATATTCTAACACACAGATCGTCCAAAGTCTGCATAATCGTTTTAAAATAGTTGAAAAATTTATCACGATCGTTGCTCAAGTCCTCAAAACGTATAAATAATACCACATTTCGCCTAATTTTGATTAGATGAAGCCACCGCATCCTATTGCTTCCTTTCTTCAGGCTTTTATAAAAGAACACCCACGCGACTAATTTATTGCGATCCATTCGTTTAGTTGTATGCCAGACTTCAGGAACGTCTGACGTGCCGCTGACCAAAGAGTTTTCTCACACTGCGTCACACGTTCGCTACTAGATCGCTACTGCCTCCTCCCATCTCAGAAACCCCTCCCCCTCTCCGCACCCATGAGAGCTCTGCAATATGAGATTCGTCCACTGCACTGAACTGAAATGTGGGTAAAGTTTTTGCTGTCGGTGGTGGTAGTTCACATGTGAGGACACTCTCCTGAGACCAGTGTCAACGAAAAAAAATAGGTAGCGAGTGCGATTAGGACGTAGATTACCGCAAGAGGACGGTGTGCAGTGAGGCTGGCTCACATGTCGAGGTAGTAGGCGACTTGAATTGGTGTAACAATCTGGATCGTTGATCCCGAGTGGGTGATCAAAAGGCGCCGTACAGTTGCGTGCTCTATAGCCGAAACGGCCGTGATACAAACAGAGCCGTTGTTTGTCACGGCTTCTTGTCGCCGAGAGATGAGCTGTTTGCTGGCCGTGTGTTTTGGCTCGCTGGAGGCCAGTGCCCAGGGGGGTACGAATGACGTCATCCTCCACGGCGCGGATACAATGAGATTACGGGCCCCGTGGCGTGCGTCACAGCAGTAGGGTCATGTGACACTTCGCGTCTTGCGAGTTTCAGCGACTGTTTCCGACGGGAAGCGAGTTATGCTATTATTTGAGACCACTTTAATAATTATTAATCGCAGGTTTAAACAGATGCAAGCTCTCGGTAACACACGACCAGGCTAACGCCTTTACTGGGTTCCCCATATTCATTGACATATTGATGGTAGTAGCGAGGTAAACCTTCTAATAGTGGACACTGTATAGCAATACCTCCTCTTGCACATTTTCTCCAAGCAGCAAAAACATATACTTACCCTTCAGACTGCTTCCAGTTAGAATACATTCCAACTGCCAATCATTCATTGTTAACTGTAAGATGATTGTTGTTGTTGTTGTTGTTGTCTTCAGTCCTGAGACTGGTTTGTTGCAGCTCTCCATGCTACTCTATCCTGTGCAAGTTTCTTCATCTCCCAGTACCTACTGCAACCTACATCCTTCTGAATCTGCTTAGTGTATTCATCTCTTGGTCTCCTTCTACGATTTTTACCCTCCACGCTGCCCTCCAATGCTAAATTTGTGATCCCTTGATGCCTCAAAACATGTCCTACCAACCGATCCCTTCTTCTAGTCAAGTTGTGCCACAAACTTCTCTTCTCTCCAATCCTATTCAATACCTCCTCATTAGTTACGTGATCTACCCATCTAATCTTCAGCATTCTTCTGTAGCACCACATTTCGAAAGCTTCTATTCTCTTCTTGTCCAAACTAGTCATCGTCCATGTTTCACTTCCATACATGGCTACACTCCAAACAAATACTTTCAGAAACGACTTCCTGATACATAAATCTATATTCGATGTTAACAAATTTCTCTTCTTCAGAAACGCTTTCCTTGCCATTGCCAGTCTACATTTTATATCCTCTCTACTTCCACCATCATCAGTTATTTTACTTCCTAAATAGCAAAACTCCTGTACTACTTTAAGTGTCTCATTTCCTAATCTAATTCCCTCAGCATCACCCAATTCAATTTGATTATATTCTATTATCCTCCTTTTGCTTTTGTTTATGTTCATCTTATACCCTCCTTTCAAGACACTGTCCATTCCGTTCAACTGTTCTTCCAAGTCCTTTGCCGTCTCTGACAGAATTACAATGTCATCGGCGAACCTCAAAGTTGTTATTTCTTCTCCATGAATTTTAATAACCTACTCCGAATTTTACTTTCTTTTCCATTACTGCTTGCTCAATTTACAGATTGAATAACATTGGGGAGAGGCTACAACCCTGTCTCACTCCTTTCCCAACCACTGCTTCCCTTTCATGCCCCTCAACTCTTATGACTGCCATCTGGTTTCTGTACAAATTGTAAATAGCCTCACGCTCCCTGTATTTACCCCTGCCACCTTCAGAATTTGAAAGAGAGTATTCCAGTCAACATTGTCAAAAGCTTTCTCTAAGTCTACAAATGCTAGAAACGTAGGTTTGCCTTTTCTTAATCTTTCTTCTAAGATAAGTCGTAAGGTCAGTATTGCCTCACGTGTTCCAAATTTTCTGCGTAATCCAAACCGATCTTCTCCGTGGTCGGCTTCTACCAGTTTTTCCATTCGTATGTAAAGAATTCGCGTTAGTATTTTGCAGCTGTGATTATTAAACTGATAGTTTGGTAATTTTCACATCTGTCAGCACCTGCTTTCTTTGGGATTGGAATTATTATATAATAAAGTCTGAGGATATTTCGCCTGTCTCATACATCTTCCTCACCAGCTGGTAGAGTTTTGTCATGACTGGCTCTCCCAAGCCCGTCAGTAGTTCTAATGGAATGTTGTCTACTCCGGGGGCCTTGTTTCGACTCAGGTCTTTCAGTGCTCTGTCAAACTCTTCACGCAGTATCTTATCTCCCATATCGTCTTCATCTACATCTTCTTCCATTTCCATAATATTGTCCTCAAGTACATCGCCCTTGTATAAACCTTCTATATACTCCTTCCACCTTTCTGCCTTCCCTTCTTTGCTTAGAAATGGGTTGCCATCTGAGCTCTTGATATTCATACACGTGGTTCTCTTCTCTCCAAAGGTCTCTTTAATTTTCCTGTAGGCAGTATCTATCTTACCCCTAGTGAGATAAGCTTCTACATCCTTAGATTTGTTCTCTAGCCATCCCTGCTTAGCCATTTTGCACTTCCTGTTGATGTCATTTTTGAGACGTTTGTATTCCTTTTTGCCTGCTTCATTTACTGCATTTTTATATTTTCTCCTTTCATCAATTAAACTCCATATTTCTTCTGTTACCCAAGGATTTCTAGCAGCCCTCGTCTTTTTACCTATTTTATCCTTTGCTGCCTTCACTACTTCATCCCTCAGAGCTACCCATTCTTCTTCTACTGTGTTTCTTTCCCCCATTCCTGTCAATTGTTCCCTTATGCTCTCCTTGAAACTCTGTACAACCTCTGGTTCTTTCAGCTTATGCAGATCCCATGTCCTTAAATTCCCACCTTTTTGCAGTTTCTTCAGTTTTAACCTACAGGTCATAACCAATAGATTGTGGTCAGAGTCCACATCTCCCCCTGGAAATGTCCTACAATTTAAAACCTGATTCCTAAATCTTTGTCTTACCATTATATAATCTATCTGATACCTTTTATTATCTCCAGGATTCTTCCATGTATACAACCTTCTTTTATGATTCTTGAACCAAGTGTTAGCTATGATTAAGTTATGCTCTGTGCAAAATTCTACCAGACGGCTTCCTCTTTCATTTCTTAGCCCAATCCATAATCACCTACTATGTTTCCTTCTCTCCCTTTTCCTACTGACGAATTCCAGTCACCCATGACTATTAAATTTTCGTCTCCCTTCACTACCTGAATAATTTCTTTTATCTCATAATATATTTCATCAATTTCTTCATCACCTGCAGAGCTAGTTGGCATATAAACTTGTACTGTTGTAGTAGGCACGGGCTTTGTGTCTATCTTGGCCACAATAATGCGTTCACTATGCTGTTTGTAGTAGCTTACTCGCACTCCTGTTTTTTTAAATTCATTATTAAACCTACTCGTGCATTACCCCTATTTGATTTTTTTATTTATAACCCTGTATTCACCTGACCAAAAGTCTTGTATCTCCTGCCACCGAACTTCACTAATTCCCACTATATCTAACTTTAACCTATCCATTTCCCTTTTTAAATTTTCTAACCTACCTGCCCGATTAATGGATCTGACATTCCACGCTCCGATCCGTAGAACGCCAGTTTTCTTTCTCCTGAAACGACATCCTCCTGAGTAGTCCCCGCCCAGAGATCCGAATGGGGGACTATTTTACCTCCGGAATATTTTACCCAAGAGGACGCCATCATCATTTAATCATACAGTAAAGCTGCATGTCCTCGGGAAAAATTATGGCTGTAGTTTCCCCTTGCTTTCAGCCGTTCGCAGTACCAGCACAGCAAGGCCGTTTTGGTTAATATTGCAAGGCCAGATCAGTCAATCATCCAGACTGTTGCCCCTGCAACTACTGACAAGGCTGCTGCCCCTCTTCAGGAACCACATGTTTGTCTGGCCTCTCAACAGATACCCCTCCGTTGTGGTTGCACCTACGGTAAGGCCATCTGTTTCGCTGAGGCACGCAAGCCTCCCCACCAACGGCAAGGTCCATGGTTCAGGGGGGGGGGGGGGGTGTAAGATGATGATTATATTTAATTGCTCCATTGTGAAACGAAAGTTGTTCACAATAGATACAAAATTAAATAAAAGTATTTGAATCAATGGCGTTTTAATGCTTCCTTTTTCACTTCTTAACAAAGCATGAGAACAGTGAATAAAGTGAAGAACTGCAAGAGAAGTATGTGAAAGAACAAAACTGTGGTCACAAAAAACCTTCATGCTCCAACAGTGCCATACCTACTACCAGACATTCACTAGTTATCTAAACAGAAAAGATGTAAATCACAGTCCTGATGAAAGTGACGTAGACAAGACTAAGTAAAAGCAAAACTTCTCCAATCATAGATTCGGCCAACTTTGTGGTGATCCTCAAAATTTTGTCAAACTAAAATCGGCTGCCTCCCCATTACCCCCCCTCTCCCCGCCCGCCCACACACACACACACACACACACACACACACACACACACACACACACCCTTGTAAGAGTCACAGTTAGTATAAAGTAACTAGACGAAACAAAAGCTTTGACTTCGTGGTACCAAATAATTTTAGAACGCAATAAGCAAATAGAGTAACCTCACTTTAACATTGCTGTTGCCTTTCTTTTCATGGGTATTTTATGGAAAGTTCTTTTAAAGTTATTTATGAAGTGATGTGATCTCCCCTTCCTTTATCATTGGTTTATTTCTCAAAGTTGTTGACGAATTTCTTGCATGTAGAAAAGAGAGACATCTTCAAGTTTACCGAGTAGCCTGTTGTGGAGCAAACAGTTGCACTTAGTATCACTGAACCTATTTTTCATCAGTGGATAAATTGTAACAATGAAAATAATCAATTATTGATAATATAATGTAAATGGACAGACAAAAAATCTACTCACATAGCGGCGGCAGGGGAGCACACACACACACACACACACACACACACACACACACAGAGCTTTTCTGCTGACACTATTATTATCTGCAGTGACGTTAACTGCTTTGAAACCTATTTCTTCCAACATACACAAAGCATTGCTGGTTAAGGATTTCAAATATTCACCTGTCATATTACCTAGAAACATCAATGATGGCCACTACATCAACATACTTTGAGAAAACTTAACTGCCATACATCTAGCCACACTTAAATGATCAATCACAAGAGACATTAGGAGTTCATATAGTTTCAAATATTTCACATTTTTTTTTAGGTATGGACTACTACTATCTAATGATGGCTTCACCAGCTCATAATTACGACTCAGGTTCTGTAAAGTAGGTGGGTGTGGTAAGAAAATAATATTGTGTTCTCTGAGAGCATTCTACACAGTACCAGAATGTACATACAAATAGCTACCTACTGTCATAGTTTTGCTGTCATAACGCTTATTTTTTGTGACTTCTGACACTTTCAGTTGTTCCAAAAATATGTAAATCAAAGAGCTTGAAGTAGAAGAGATGTGTTTCATAGTATCGAACATGAACAACTGCTCGTGTCTCTTCAGGTATGCGCTTTAAAGCCCTCGTTTACTAGACTTTTTTTTTCTTGTTTTGATGTAAGGAACCTGTCCATAAAATCTGTCGGTGCTTTTTTGGGATACCCTGGTTATACAGGGTGTTACAGAACGACATTTTAAAAATTTGGGATGCTATAGAGGATGAAACTGAGAACATTTTCCAATAGGATGCCTATAGCCTGAAATCTGAAACAAAATGTCTGGAGCACGACACACTTTCTACAAATTAGATAGGCTGAAGAAAACACCAGACTACTGTAGTTTGGAATATCGTTGTTGACGGTAGAGTACTGTAAACCAAACCTGTGCCTTTCTCTATTATATAGTAAATTTTCAATGTGACGACTATCAGATTCATTACATAATGTGCAACGACGAACCATGTTTTGTCTGATTCTCTGGAAGATCCTGCGCTCTCCTCTATGGCATCAAACGTTGTAAAAATTAGTTCAGTGTGGTCAGGTAGTATTCCTATTGGTCTTGTTGAGTACACAATGGACTTTATATAACCCCAGAGGAAAAAGTCAATAGGGATGAGGTGAGGAGTGCAAACAGGCAGAGGGACTGGGCAATCTCTTCATTCATTCTCTGCCTAAAGCTGTCTGTGGGATGTGCCCTGGCTCGACGATCAGATAGCGCTGGAGCGCCGTCGGTTTGAAACCGAAAACTAGCGCACAACTGCAAGGAAACATCCTCCAGAGCACAAGCACAAATAAAAAATTACAAACAATACGTAAAGTTGTGACAAGCTTCAAGAGCACGAAAACTGAGAACCAGTCTCAACAGACACTTCAACACACTGTGACACATAAAAACGATTGCTCGAAAACGGCAAGCTGTCAAAGCGAGACTCGTCCTACATAAACAACAAACCAATAAAGCGAATGTGCATCAAAAAACGAGAAATATGTGATACGTCAGTCTTCAGAAAGTTCAAATACCACTCACCATTCAAACTATCTGGTAAGATGTGCGGTCCAATAAGTTGATCTTCAAGAATACCGTCCCATGTTCAATTCACAACGATACCTGTCCTCCCCGAGAGGTAAGCAACGTGAAACTTGGGCTTCTCCTGGTGTATAAAATGTTTACGAGTATGCAGTCAGCGATATCTTCAACAACCGAGGTATTTCGACATGTGCACACCCCAACCGGTTGCTAACTGTTTTGTGCATTAAAATGACGGAGTGCTTGCCTCTCCAAATATCAGCTGTTGTCGAAGATGTCACAAGGCTTTATACTCTTAAGTTTTTGAACTTTGATCTCATTAGTCGTTGAGCAACTCTCACTTTCTCGCATTAGAACTTAAGTTTCATTGCAGTGTCAAATCCAGGATTTCGGACTTGAACGGACAGAGGGGGGTAAACTCATAGAAATCTCGTATACTGTGCCTTTTCCAAATTCTCTAGAGTTAACGAAGGTGTTTTCGCGATCAGTTATGATACCAACTACAACTGCGAGAAAATTTTTGAGACCGCTAGGACTGAAAGATACGTTGCAAGAAACAGGTTGAAAGTTAACGCTATGGGAGTTATATAAATGACTGAGAATGTATGCAAAATTTAGTTTACTAACAACATTTATTTTCCCAAAAGAAAGACAGAAATAAATTACGCTAGACAAGTTATTGATTGAATACTGCAAACAACTGACAGTCAGTTTAAGAGTACAATGGACAAGGATCCTGGGTGGCAGAAGTGAATAAACGCAAACTGAATTCATTTGACTGTGAGCAGACCTCGACTGATTAAATCTACTGTGGTTTAACTACATAGGTGCAGCTGAGAGCAAGTGGCGATTGAGATCTGTACGCCCTGACAAGGCCATAGCAGCAGTACATCAACCTGTTTGCTTCGTGCAGCGATGTAACTTGCAGCTGGCGAGATGTGTGCAGTGGAGGCGAGACCTGAGGCCGCAATTTACTCTCTGCCAGAGACCTGAAATCGCAGTAGATTTCAGTGTGTGACACACCAGTTCGCTGGTCTCACCAAGAACCAATTTGGCTCACTTATACGATAGAGCGCACAAGGATACCAAACGTCAAGACTCGTAAACCAAAAACGAATAAGTGTGCCCTCGGCAAACGAGTAGTCCGAGACGTTTGAAGTCACACGGTCAGTACAGTAAGAACTTCACCACAGGTTCCCCAATCTGAACTCCTTGCAAGTGGAATCAGTCTCAGGACAGGTCCCAAACACCAACCACACATTCCAGAGCATCGACCAGAAGTCTCCTACCAGACCAAAGTCCAGTAACCGAGTGCCTCACACCACCTCAAAAAAAAAAAAAAAAAAAAAAAAGCCGCATTCCCACAAAGTGCGCGAAAGACACCCCCTTCACGCTGTCTTGAGACAATTATAGGGCACTAGAAACGCTAAATCTTCCCTCCCACACAACAGCACAAACTCCTGTCAACCAGGGCAAGAGTTAAGAAACATGTGTCTCTAGACAAAAAAAAGATGCTGCCTATTACTGGCTTATCAAGTTTTTGTGGAGGGGAAGATGATATTCTCCAAAGTCGTGTCCCTTCCCATCCCAACAGTGTTAAAAATCTTTATCTAATTCGATTGTGCCTTGGTGTAATAAAGATTCTAGCTCTAAACGTTTCTCAGACGCCAGAGCCTCTTACACAACCGAGGTGTCCGATGGAAATGGGTTCTAGGCCTATTTGCAGTATTGTGAATTTTTGTTATATGTGGCTCTACACACAATGTCCAGTTAATGACTCCAGTGTGTAGAGGCATACCTTCAGTCCATCACCCCCAGACCAGGCTTCAGCAGCCACCAGTGCAGGTATCACAGCATTGTTCTGCTGGAGATCTGTCTCAACAAGGGGCTGCTCTGTCTGTCTGCCCTGTATGGCTGTGGGCCTGTCTGGCAAGATTTACTGAGGGATGGGCTCGCTGCCAAATGCTTTTAACTCCAAAGATGTCATTTCTATGAGCTAAGAACCATAACAATACACCATGCTTTTAGCGCCGTACTAGGCTCCATCAACATCTGCTCAGGCCGTTAACTTTCTAGAGTCTCACTCAAGGTGCGTCAGATTCTAATAAGATCTTTAGTAGTTTTCTGTATTATACGAAAAATAGGTGAAAGAGTAACTTGTCCTCTCTCAACTGCCCACTCCCTGCTGTTAATTTCTGCATGGGTAGTGTCTCACTTCAATATTGTTTATTGTGACACGAACCAGACGAAATCATTGAAAATAGTAGGAGAATCTCATCTTTATAATTGATATATATATGTGACGAAAGGTAACTTTGCCAATGAGGATTGCCCATGGCTAAAACACATCCGAGCTTGACCTTATTAATTCCAGAGGTCATTCACTCACATGCTGCAAGCCAGAAAGAGTATATACAAACACTGCCATGAGTAGTATGAATTATTTAGACCCAGGGGTCATTGTAACATCACAGACTTCCGATAAACATTTGATCGGCAGTTAAAAGGTCTTGCAGTAAAGAAATATGCACTACTGGCCATTAAAATTGCTACAACAAGAATAAATGCAGATGATTAATGGTTATTCATTGGACAAATATATTATACTAGAACTGGCATGTGATTACATTTTCACGCATTTTGGGTGCATAGATCCTGAGAAATCAGTACCCAGAACAACCACCTCTGGCCATAATAATGGCCTTGATACGCCAGGGCATTGAGTCAAACAGAGCTTGGTGGCGTGTACAGGTACAGCTGCCCATGCAGCTTCAACACGATACCACAGTTCATCAAGAGTAGTGACTGGCGTATTGTGACCAGTCAGTTGCTCGCCCACCATTGACCAGACGTTTTCAATTGGTGAGAGATCTGGAGAATGTGCTGGACAGGGCAGCAGTCAAACATTATCTGTATCCAGAAAGGCCTATACAGGACCTGCAACATGCGGTTGTGCATTAGCCTGCTGAAATGGATTGTTTCACAGGGATCGAATGAAGGGTAGAGCCACGGGTCGTAACGTATCTGAAGTGTAACGTCCGCTGTTGACAGTGGCGTCAATACGAACAAGAGGTGACCGAGACGTGTAACCAATGGCACCCCATACCATCACGCTGGGTGATACGTCAGTATGGCGATGACGAATACACGCTTCCAATTTGTGTTCACTGCGATGTCACCAAACATGGATGCGACCATCATGATGCTGTAAACAGAACCTGGACGTTTTGCCGTTCGTGCACCCAGGTTCGTCGTTGAGTACACCATCGCAGGCATTCGTGTCTGTGATGCAGCATGAAGTGTAACCGCAGCCATGGTCTCCGAGTTGATAGTCTATGCTGCTGCAAACGTCGTTGAACTGTTCGTGGAGATGGTTGTTGTCTAGCAAACGTCCCCATCTGTTGACTAAGCGATCGAGACGTGGCTGCACGATCCGTTACAGCCATGTAGATAAGATGCCTATCATCTCGACTGCTAGTGATACGAGGCCGTTGGGATCCTGCACGGCGTTCCGTATTACCCTCCTGAACCCACCTAGTCCATATTCTGCTAACAGTCATTGGATCTTGACCAACGAAAGCGGCAATGTCGCGATACGATAAACCGCAATCGCGATAGGCTACAATCCGACCTTTATCAAAGTCGGAAACGTGATGGTACGCATTTCTCCTCCTTACACGAGGCATCATAACAACTTTTCACCAGGCAACGCCGGTCAGCTGCTGTTTGTGTATGAGAAGTCGGTTGGAAACTTTCCTCATGTCAGCACGTTGTAGGTGTCGCCACCGGCGCCAACCTTATGTGAATGCTCTAAAAAGCTAATCATTTGCATATCACAGCATCTTCTTCCTGTAGACTAAATTTCGCGTCTGTAGCACGTCATCTTCGTGGTGTAGCAATTTTAACGGCCACTGGTGTACTTATATGTCCCTATCCTGAGGTCAGAATGTCTAATGTCCCTCATCATTAGCAATGTCCTGGAGTATGAACTGTTCTCTACTCTCATTGATTTGCCCCTGCTCGATCACTCATTTAGTCTCAATCATCAAACACATGTATTTTCAAAAAATCAATAAAGAAGGAAATAAGATGTGTAACCTGTTTGTCTTATTACCTAAGTTGTGTAAATTTGTGTATCATTTTCTATGACATGAAAACAAATACAGGCACATAACCATTGTCGAGAGCATTAATAAATGTGCAGAAAAACATAGATCTCACAATCAAAACAGTTCAGTTTATACATACAAAAAAAACAAATCATATTACATAATGATATTACAGAAAGGTTTCGTATCGTTCCCTCCACAAGAGTATCTGGCGTAACAAATTTTACATCTGAAAATGTCACATGAATTGAGAGCATAGCATTTATGCACATGCACAAACTGTGACTCATAGGACTGAAGAACTGTAATTTTCACCAGCGTGGAATGGCCTCTTAGCCAGCACGTGACGTGGCAGACATCTCTGACATTCCTTCACGTCTCTCGCAGCATCTGGCGTCTTGGCAGCATGTGGTGTGTTTGCCAACTTGTGGACCGCAGCTGGACTCTTGCCCTCATCCTGGTCATGTCACAGTGAGCCGTCATGTACTGGCATGACAGCACTGCATTTGATGTGTTACTCGCCATCTGGCATAGAAATCCATTCAGCGTCAGCAGGACATGGGGCAGCCCAACTCTTCCCGTTCGCCTCTGCATCAGAGCGCACAACGCGCGCCTGCTGGTGCGGGACATCGGATTAGCTCACCTTTTGCCAATGGTACACATCACTGTCTGCAGCCCACTGACAAGGGGAAGGCCTCAGACACGGCCAACCGATTCGGCTCAGATTTGGCAGGTCGCTTGTGTACAACCTAAAACGAAGGTCTCTGAGATATTTTGGATCAACAACCCCGCATTTTTGACAAAATCAAACCTAAAGGTTATGACGAGCAATCGATTCAGAATTGGAGGGATCGATAGATAATAGTAAATAGAGCATTTTTCATCACCAGGTCTGGGGTCCGCAAACGCAAACTTTTCCAGAAATCGAGGTAATAAACTTTTACAATTGCCGCTTCTGTACCCATTTGGTACACGCTTTTCGAAAGCGCCCGTAGTATCTCTTTACAATTGCAATATAACTAATGACGCAATACCCAAAAATAAATGTAATGACTGCAGATCCCTGTTAATGTTGTATGGACGTAAATTATGTAGTGTGAGGTGTGTTTGTTTGTGTGTGCATGTGTTTCTGATAGTTTTTGCTTAGTTGTACTCCTTACACCTTACACCTTAATTTTACGCTGGTGATATCTCTATACCTCCACCAAACGTGCAGACTTCTCCCAAAACCAAATACTAACTTATTGTACTAACCTATGCCTTCACCAATACTACCAAACCGAAATTTCATGCATTTTACTCATTGTATATTGCTCTTTTACTTTTCGATGTCCGGCAGTGTTGTCTGCTGATGCTGAAGTGGTCAGAAAGAGCGTCTACTCACTCAGGTGCTGGTGATTTGCCTGAAATCTTTGTAGAGGCATTTATGATTGTGCGCACGTAATTTTAGACAGTACTAAGGATGCCTCCTGCCTCCTCTGTCAGGATCGAAGCTGCTGAAATGAAACAAAAGCGTACCGCATTATTACCGCATATATATATATATATATATATATATATATATATATATATATATAATTTTCTAATATAAGTCTCATCCATGGTCCATAATTTCGTTTCTGCTTCCTATTTCTGGGTCTAGGGTTCGCAAGTCTACTGTGACTTGCACTTCTCTGTGCTAATTCCCCATACACGATATTTCGCCGACGGTGCCGCTGGCAAAATTCCACCATTAGACAGGCTACACCTCACGACAGGCGATGGCTGATAACACACCGAGTCTTAGCGCTGACAAGCGCCCAAAGCGTGGACCGCTAACACCATACAAAACACATCCGAAAATCGAGACGCACATGTTCTATGGCACGATTTACCGTCTTGACAAAACGAAAATCATCAAGTGACGTACATCCGTCCCTTGGACAGTGTACAAAAAACCACGGGAAGCAAACAGAACCAATTTCTTTGGCCATGGTGATACTTGTCAAGCCTCTTCTACGAGAATGCTACGACTGAGTACGATCCTTAATTGCGGTCAAATTACAACAGATCTCCCTGCTCTCCTGGGAGCGGAAATCGGACAACAATTGTGAGGGCCAAAGAAATAATAGCAGTACTCAGTTGTTTGGAGTTTTCAAAATTGCGACGTGCCACAAAAAGTGCCAATTGTTGGGGAGATATAACTTGCAACGGAATTTTAATTCAATCTGCGACCTGCCAGTGAATGTTAGCGTGAAGATGTCACAAATACACAACTCATTTGACCACGTCCAACAAGGACTCATGCTGAAAACTAATGAAAATGACAAACAAAATAACACCGAAATAGAACCAATGGGAAATTACGCTAAGCAACACAATATCAACATTAAATTACGTTAAACTGTTCATCCATGGACAGAATTTACATACTGAACCTTCTCTGAATAGATGGCATAGAATTTGTGGCACAGTTGTTTCTGTTTGTTAGATAGACGGAAACTTCTAACGAGCACTTTTTGGCCAATTCTGTACTCTCTCTCGCGTGCTTTTTTATCCCAACTCTCTTTCCGTTTCTCTCCTGCCTCACGCAATCTCCTGAGTGCAAGGTCAACAACTTGTTGGTATTGTTCTCGAATTCGTGAGAGAAAATTTACAAGTTCATGGATGAGATCTGTGGATTGCCTGTTCTTGAGACCTGTCACTGATGCTATTTTGGTGACACCGTATGGCAGCTCGTTCATCACGTCCTGGAAGTCACGTAGGAAAATACCTCAAGTGGTGTGTCGTTTCGCGCAGTAGATAGGCAGAGGTTTCCCAGACTTTTCATCACTCTCTCTGCTGGCGACGATTGTGGAGGTCGTATGAATGCAAATATGGGTTTCATTCTGTGTCTCTGCAACATCTCTTTCCATTTCTCTGACCGGGACTGAGTCCATTGTCGGAGATGATCCTGTCGACATGGCTGACTTGTATAAGGAAATCCTTGTAGAATGCTCTACTTACTGACTACGCAGTTGCTTTCTTGAGCGGGATTAAAGTAACATACTTAGATATCAGCTCTACTACCACAAGGATGTAGCAGTATCCTCTATTTGTTCGCGTTAGCGGTCTCATTAAATCTGTTGCTGCAAGGTGCTTCTTTGATGGGATGATGGGGGATAGAGGTACTTGCCTTGTCACAGTGACGAGCTTTGACTTCTGACACGATTTGCAGACAGCCAAAACCCTCCGGATTCTTCTGTCCATATTCTTGAAACGGCACAGTGTGTGTAATTTTAAGTAGCTCTGCCTGGGTCCAAAATGTGAGCAACACAGCTGCGTGCGTCAGATGATCTTGTTTACCAATTCATCTGGAATGCAAACGCGCCGGGGCGCTCCTTCTCCATCACTTCGAAAGAATGCCTTTTCGTACCAAGTAAAACTGCATCAGTTTTGATTCCCTCTTGTCCTTCTCCCTCTGTTTTAGAGCAAATAGAGCTGGATCCATGTCCTGCTCCTTGTTGATGTCCTTGAGGCTCGAGGTTACATAATTCTCAAATGCAACCTTCCTCGTATAGAACAAGCTGTAATGTTCGTCTTCCAATGAGTTGGCCTCGCTTGGTTCTAGCTCCACAGGTGAACGTGTCAGCACAACCTCAATGATGTTTTCCTTCCCTGATATTTGTGTGATCGAGAAGTCATACTCCTGGAGCAAGAGTGCCCATCTCGTTAGACGTTTGTTTCGGAGCTTCGCTGTGAGTAGGAATTTCAAGGATTTGTGGTCTGTGTTTTTCTCCCATGCAAGAAAAAACGAAATTTCTCAAAGCCGGAAACAACCGCCAAAGTTTATAATTCAATCACCGAATAATTTCTCTCACTCTTGCTGAGGACTCGACTTCCAAAAGCAATGGTTTTGTGTACTATGTTTCCCCCTTGCTGATATCGTTGGAAAATCACTAAGGCAATCCCAGAGTAGGAGCTGTCTGACGCCATGTAAAAGTCCTCCTCCAGGTTGGGGTGCTAAAGAATTGGCGCATTAATCAGAGTGCTTTTGATGCCTTGGAATTTGTCTCCCGCCACGTCGTTCCATTCCCAGGGCGTCTTTTTTCCTGTGAGCTGGCTTAGCCACGGTGTCGCTAATTTCTTCACCTGGACGAATCGTTTACGGAAATTTGCGATGCCAAGCAGCCACGTAGTTGTTTCTTGGTTGTAGCCGTGGCAAATTTCGTAATTGCGTCGGTCTTGTCTGGGTCTGGTGTGATTCCTTCCGCGGTAATGGTATATCCGATGAATTTTACCCGAGAGGTTCCTACGCATAACTTCATTATGTTGGCGGTTACGGTGCAATTTTTTGAAGGTTTGTAGGATTTCTCTGAGAATCGCACTGCGTCCTATCCATGTCGGTTTAGCTATCAAGAGGTCGTCTACGTAGGTGGTGATCCTTTGCTTAATGGAAACCTTTAAGATGCTACCGAGTCCTCTGATGAAGGCAGATGAAGACACGTTTAGCCGAAATGGTAGACGTTTAAATCGATGGCATTTCCCGAATGCAAGAAACGCCGTGTATTTCCTGCAGTCTGGGCAGAGCATAATTTTCCAGAAACTACACCGTAAGTCAAGAGATGAAAAAATCGTAACACCATGGAAATTTTGCAGGAGTTCCTCCAGTTTTTGCGGACGATCTGTCTCTGGCTTAGTGATTGTATTGATTTGGCGCTATTTTGTAGGGAGGCACGATGAATTTAGTGTGTTCCCGCACCCGAAACACATACATGAAATTTCGGATTGCTCCAGTTTTCGGTAGAAAGACATCCGCGTTTTCCTTTAACGTTCGTTCTAGCTCTTTTTTTTTCCTGCGTCGGGATGTTTACTAAATTCCCTAGCATGTTGTCAACAGCATCGCGCACCTCTCATCGAATTTGCTCAACATCTTGACTATTGCGGCTACACTCATGGTACAACGATTGACTTTTTCTTCTTCCCTTCTTTTTGCTGCGTAATTTAGATTGAGGCATTCGGCAGGGATTTGAGCAAGCAATGCGTGGTCGGGAAAGGAAATCTTCATGGCGCCGTCTTTATGTAAAGTCAGTTCTCCTCGCCCTACGTCCAATACGGCCTGTTGTTGACTTAGGAAATCCATGTCCAATATTATATCAATTGCCAAAGAAGGGACGACCACAAAGTTCGCTTCTAAGGTGTGCCCTTGGCAGCTGAACGTCAACCTGGTTCAAATGGCTCTGAGCACTATAGGGACTTAACTGCTGAGTTCATCAGTCCCCTAGAACTTAGGACTACTTAAACCTAACTAACCTAAGGACATCACACACATCTATCCCTCCCAGAGAACCGGTGATTTTGGTTTCCTTCGGCGCGAGAGCCGGCAAACAATGATTGGCAGTGCGTTTCCTGTATACCGAATCCGATATCACCGTCACTTGGCTTCAACTGTCCACAATTCTGGTTAGATTGGCCCTGCCCACTGTGACGTGAATGATGGGGTGTAAATCCGGTTCTGTCACGATGTCCTTCTCTTCCTGTAACAGTTCTCTTGTATGTTCGTACTCCGATGGTTGATATCGCTCGTTCCGATAGTTTCTGCGCAATTTTTTTGAACTGAGTCCGCAGCAGTTGTGTATCAATCCCTGGTGGAATTTTTTCCTCGTGACCCCTGCGATGGGTTGGGTTGCCTCAACTCCACATACTCGCTACGTTGGTTAGTCTATTGACGTTGACCGGGTGTATGTCCTACTATTGCTCTGCTATTTGTTCCTAGAAACCTATTGGCCGTGGATCGAGTTCTGTTGCTCTCTCCAGTTTCCGTTTCGTCGGTGGTTGTTGTTGTTGTTGTTATGATTATAATTAAACTGCAAAAAGGTGGGAATTTAAGGACATGGGACCTGGATAAACTGAAAGAACCAGAGGTTGTACAGAGTTTCAGGGAGAGCATTAGGGAACAATTGACAGAAATGGGGGGAAGAAATACAGTAGAAGAAGAATGGGTAGCTTTGAGGGATGAAGTAGTGAAGGCAGCAGAGGATCAAGTAGGTAAAAAAAAGGGCTAGTAGAAATCCTTGGGTAACAGAAGAAATATTGAATTTAATTGATGAAAGGAGAAAATATAAAAATGCAGTAAATGAAGCAGGCAAAAAGGTATACAAACGTCTCAAAAATGAGATCGACACGAAGTGCAAAATGGCTAAGCAGGGATGGCTAGAGGACAAATGTAAGGATGTAGAGGCTTATCTCACTAGGGGTAAGATAAATACTGCCTACAGGAAAATTAAAGAGACCTTTGGAGAAAAGAGAACCACTTGTATGAATATCAAGAGCTCAGATGGAAACCCAGTTCTAAGCAAAGAAGGGAAAGCAGAAAGGTGGAAGGAGTATATAGAGGGTCTATACAAGGGCGATGTACTTGAGGACAATATTATCGAAATGGAAGAGGATGTAGATGAAGATGAAATGGGAGATACGATACTGCGTGAAGAGTTTGAAAGAGCACTGAAACACCTGAGTCGAAACAAGGCCCCCGGAGTAGACAACATTCCATTGGAACTACTGACGTCCTTGGGAGAGCCAGTCCTAGCATTTGTAGACTTAGAGAAAGCTTTAGACAATGTTGACTGGAATACTCTCTTTCAAATTCTAAAGGTGGCAGGGGTAAAATACAGGGAGCGAAAGGCTATTTACAATTTCTACAGAAACCAGATGGCACTTATAAGAGTCGAGGGACATGAAAGGGGAGCAGTAGTTGGGAAGGAAGTAAGACAGTGTTGCAGCCTCTCCCCAATGTTATTCAACCTGTATATTGAGCAAGCAGTAAAGGAAATAAAAGAAAAATTCGGAGTAGGTATTAAAATCCATGGAGAAGAAATAAAGACTTTGAGGTTCACCGATGACATTGTAATTCTGTCAGAGACAGCAAAGGACTTGGAAGAGCAGTTGAACGAAATGGACAGTGTCTTGAAAGGAGGATATAAGATGAACATCAACAAAAGCAAAACGATAATAATGGAATGTAGTCGAATTAAGTCGGGTGATGCTGAGGGAATTACATTAGGAAATGAGACACTTAAAGTAGTAAAAGAGTTTTGCTGTTTGGAGAGCAAAATAACTGATGATGGTCGAAGTAGAGAGGATATAAAATGTAGACTGGCAATGGAAAGGAAAGCGTTTCTGAAGAAGAGAAATTTGTTAGCATCGAGTATAGATTTAAGTGTCAGGAAGTCATTTCTGAAAGTATTTGTATGGAGTGTAGCCATGTATGGAAGTGAAACATGGACGATAAACAGTTTAGACAAGAAGAGAATAGAAGCTTTCGAAATGTGGTGCTACAGAAGAATGCTGAAGATTAGATGGGTAGATCACATAACTAATGAGGAAGTATTGAATAGGATTGGGGAGAAGAGAAGTTTGTGGCACAACTTGACCAGAAGAAGGGATCGGTTGGTAGGACATGTTCTGAGGCATTAAGGGATCACCAATTTTGCATTGGAGGGCAGCGTGGAGGGTGAAAATCGTTGAGGGAGACCAAGAGATGAATACACTAAGCAGATTCAGAAGGATGTAGGTTGCAGTAGGTACTGGGAGATGAAGAAGCTTGCACAGGATAGAGTAGCATGGAGTGTTGCATCAAACCAGTCTCAGGACTGAAGACAACAACAACAACAACAACATCTTCTTCTATTTTCCCATGATAGGTGGTTATTCCCATTGAAGTTTGAATTTTGGTTTGAATCGATCGATGTTTTCCCCCATTTCGTCCATCGTCATTCGTCTCTGGAGAATCTGGCCAGTTACGGTTATTATTTCTACTTTTTTCCTGCGAGTTGTGAATTTCATTCTCGTTATTGACTTCGCACAGCGCAATTTTGAAAGCTTCGATTGAATGGCTGCATCTACCGATGAGCAGTTGCTGGTAACGTAAAGGTAATTTAATGTTGCAGTGCCTTATCACTTCCTTGGGACTGTACGGTTGATCCCAGAATTGGTTCTTCTCGACCAGGGATGTGATGAATTTGATAGGACTGCGGAGTAATGACGCTTCAAAGTCCTTTCCGTCATGATCGCCTGTTTTATCCTTTCCTGTGTGTCTTGCGACCAGTATGTGCTAAGGAATGCATCCTTAAATGCTTGATGGGAGCGACAACTCTCCGCAACTCCGCAATCGACCCTTCAAAGAAACCACAGATAAACTGGAGCTTGTACTGTAGTGGCCAAGATTCTGGTAGTACGTGATCGTACTGTGCCATCTAGGTCTTTTGGTGTAATACTTTGTTTGCTTCCTTGTAGAACTGAAAATTCTGAGTGGTCAAGAAAACTTTGTGGTCGAAAGGTTCGACGTATCCGCTATACGCTATACGAATGCCCCCTCTCATCTGCAGCGCGTGATTCAATGTATCCGTGCCCAAGCGATCCTCGTACACTGTTACGGTGTTCCCTCGCGTTGTCAGATTCACATAATAACGTTTCTGATCTCCGTAGACGTCTACAATTGTGTTCCGGCTCGGTCACTGACATACTGCGTGTTACCTACGCGCGTTTCGCCGCGGCAGGAGCATATTCCTGCTTCATTCGCCCATGTACAGGGCGTGTGTCTTCATACAGCTGTTCGGAGAGTCGCAAAACATTTTCTTCACTTCTGAGATGCTCCCGATGGCGCCCTACCAGACGCGATTGTGCTTGCAATTGCGCGACCCGCTCATGTGCTTGCCGAACGTCCTTAGCCAACTCGTTTTGTTGCACGGTGACTCGGGATTACTGATCTTTAAATTCAGAGATTTCGGCCTGTTTGATTTCTGTCTGTTCGATTCGCTTCGCAACCTCACTCATTTTTTCCTGCGGTTCTTGAACTATTGTTTTGCCTTGCTTTTGGAGAATTGCAAGTGCCTTTTTTTGTATTACACACCTCAGTTCTTGCCAGTTTAACTTGTTCTTTGGCCACTGATGCGTCCTTTTGTGCTACTTGCGCTACTAATCGCGCTATTTTGGCATCGGGCTTCGCATGGTCCGCAACATCACGCTTTTCTGTTGTCGTTTTCTTGAAATTCTCTTGGAATCCTTCGATCTCTTTCTTGACTCCATCTGTTCCGTCTGTTACCGGTCTTATGACTAATTAGTGTCCTTCCTCCTCTTGCTCCCCCTCCTTTTCTCTGCCTCTTGTCTCTTCCTTTCTGCCTCTTGCATGAATTGCATGAGAGCGTCAAATTGAGATCCATCCCTGACACCTCCAGGACTACTGAACGAGATTCCATCATTCTGTGAAGTTTCGTTCGTGATTCTGGTCTGCCAGTCTCACTGATGGTGGGTCTCATACGAGCAGCGCCTACATTTCGTCACCTGACTGAGACATGCCGTCATACTCTACAGGTTCTAGGTTCGACCTTTCTGCCCGGTCTGCAACTGCATTTACCTGAGAATCCTGAGTAATATCTGCCTGGTCACCGCTAATAATCTGACGTGGATTCATAGTTAACAAAACACAACTACTTTTTTTTCCATGCTCCGCAAGCCACCTGACGGTGTGTGGCGGAGGGTACCTCGAATATCTCTATCAGTTCTCCCTTTTATTCCAGTCTCGTATTGTTCGCGGAAAGAAGGACTGTCGGTATGCTTCTGTGTGGGCTCTAATCTCTCTGATTTTATCCTCATGGTCTCTTCCCGAGATATACGTAGGAGGGAGCAATATACTGCTTGACACCTCGGTGAAGGTATGTTCTCGAAACTTCAACAAAAGCCCGTACCGAGCTACTGAGCGTCTCTCCTGCAGAGTCTACCAGTGGAGTTTGTCTATCATCTCCTGCTATATTGTAACTAAATGATAAAGGATCTTTGTTTCTATGTATTCGCAGCACATTACACTTGTCTACATTGCGAGTCAATTGCCATACCCTGTACAATACGTTAATTCGTTGCAAATCTTCCTGCATTTCAGTACAATTGTCCATTGTTGCAACCTCTCGATATGTTGTTGTTGTTGTTGTTGTTGTTGTCTTCAGTCCTGAGACTGGTTTGATGCAACTCTCCATGCTACTCTATCCTGTGCAAGCTGCTTCATCTCCCAGTACCTACTGCAACCTACATCCTTCTGAATCAGCTTAGTGTACTCATCTCTCGGTCTTCCTCTACGATTTTTACCCTCCACGCTGCCCTCCAATGCTAAATTTGTGATCCCTTGATGCCTCGAAACATGTCCTACCAACCGATCCCTTCTTCTAGTCAAGTTGTGCCACAAACTTCTCTTCTCTCCAATCCTATTCAATACCTCCTCATTAGTTACGTGATCTACCCATCTAATCTTCAGCATTCTTCTGTAGCACCACATTTCAAAAGCTTCTATTCTCTGCCTGTCCAAACTAGTTATCGTCCATGTTTCACTTCCATACATGGCTACACTCCAAACAAATACTTTCAGAAACGACCTCCTGATACATAAATCTATATTCGATGTTAACAAATTTCTCTTCTTCAGAAACGCTTTCCTTGCCATTGCCAGTCTACATTTTATATCCTCCCTACTTCGACCATCATCAGTTATTTTACTTCCTAAATAGCAAAACTCCTTCACTACTTTAAGTGTCTCATTTCCTAATCTAATTCCCTCAGCATCACCCGATTTAATTTGACTACATTCCATTATCCTAGTTTTGCTTTTGTTGATGTTCATCTTATATCCTCTTTTCAAGACACTGTCCATTCCGTTCAACTGCTCTTCCAAATCCTTTGCCGTCTCTGACAGAATTACAATGTCATCGGCGAACCTCAATGTTTTTACTTCTTCTCCATGAATTTTAATACCTAGTCCAAATTTTTCTTTTGTTTCCTTTACTGCTTGCTCAATATACAGATTGAATAACATCGGGGAGAGGCTACAATCCTGTCTCACTCCTTTCCCAACCACTGCTTCCCTTTCATGCCCCTCGACTCTTATGACCACCATCTGGTTTCTGTACAAATTGTAAATAGCGTTTCGCTCCCTGTATTTTACCCGTGCCACCTTCAGAATTTGAAAGAGAGTATTCCAGTCAACATTGTCAAAAGCTTCCTCTAAGTCTACAAATGCTAGAAACGTAGGTTTGCCTTTTCTTAATCTTTCTTCTAAGATAAGTCGTAAGGTCAGTATTGCCTCACGTGTTCCAACATTTCGACGGAATCCAAACTGATCCTCCCCGAGGTCTGCATCTACCATTTTTTCCATTCGTCTCTAAAGAATTCGCGTTAGTATTCTGCAGCCGTGACTTATTAAACTGATAGTTCGGTAATTTTCACATCTGTCAACATCTGCTTTCTTTGGGATTGGAATTATTATATTCTTCTTGAAGTCTGAGGGTATTTCGCCTGTCTCATACATCTTACTCACCAGCTGGTAGAGTTTTGTCAAGACTGGTTCTCCCAAGGCCGTCAGTTGTTCTAATGGAATGTTGTCTACTCCGGGGGCCTTGTTTCGACTCAGGTCTTTCAGTGCTCTGTCAAACTCTTCACGCAGTATCGTATCTCCCATTTCGTCTTCATCTACATCTTCTTCCATTTCGATGATATTGTCCTCAAGTACATCGCCCTTGTATAAACCTTCTATATACTCCTTCCACCTTTCTGCCTTCCCTTCTTTGCTTAGAACTGGGCAGCCATCTGAGCTCTTGCAATTCATACACATGGTTCTCTTCTCTCCAAAGGTCTCTTTAATTTTCCTGTAGGCAGTATCTATCTTACCCCTAGTGAGATAAGTTTCTACATCCTTACATTTGTCCTCTAGCCATCCCTGTTTAGCCATTTTGCACTTCCTGTCGATCTCATTTTTGAGACGTTTGTATTCCTTTTTGCCTGCTTCATTTACTGCATTTTTATATTTTCTCCTTTCATCAATTAAATTCAATATTTCTTCTGTTACCCAAGGATTTCTACTAGCCCTTTTTTTATCTACTTGATCCTATGCTGCCTTCACTACTTCATCCCTCAGAGCTACCCATTCTTCTACTGTATTTCTTTCCCCTATTCCTGTCAATTGTTCCCTTATGCTCTCCCTGAAACTCTGTACAACCTCTGGTTCTTTCAGTTTATCCAGGTCCCATCTCCTTAATTTCCCACATTCGATATACTACAGCATTATCCACAAAATGCCTCAGTGAACTTCTGATGTTATGCACAAGGTCATATATACGACACTCGCCTGCGTCACACCTGAAATCACTCTTACTTCGGAAGACTTTTCTCCATTGAGAATGACATGCTGCGTTCTGTTATCTAGGAACTCTTCAATCCAATGACACAATTGGTCTGATAGTCCATATGCTGTTACTTTGTTCATTAAACGACTGTGGGGAACTGTATCGAAGTCAAGAATCACGACATCTACCTGGGAACCCGTGTCTATGGCCCTCCGAGTCTCGTGGACAAATAGCGCGAGCTGGGTTTCACATGATCGTCTTTTTCGAAACCCATGCTGATTCTTACAGAGTAGATTTCTGGTTCCAGGAAGGTCATTATACGCGAACATAATACGTGTTCCAAAATTCTACAACTGATCGACGTTAGAGATATAGGTTTATAGTTCTGCACATATGTTCGACGTCCCTTCTTGAAAACGGGGATGACCTGTGCCCTTTTCCAATCCTTGGGAATGCTACGCTCTTCTAGAGACCTACGGTACACCGCTGCAAGAAGGGGGGCAAGTTCCTTCGCGTACTCTGTCTAAAATCGAACTGGTATCCCATCAGGTCCGGCGGCCTTTCCTCTTTTGAGCGATTTTAATTGTTTCTCTATCCCTCTGTCGTCTATTTCGATATCTACCATTTTGTCATCTGTGCGACAATCTAGAGAAGGAACTACAGTGCAGTCTTCTTCTGTGAAACAGCTTTGGAAAAACACATTTAGTCTGTCATCCTCTGTTTCAGTACCATTTTGGTCTCAGAGTGTCTGGACATTTTGTTTTGATCCACCTACTGCTTTGACATAATACCAAAATTTCTTAGGATTTTCTGCCAAGTCAGTACACAGAACTTTACTTTCGAATTCATTGAACGCCTCTCGCATAGCCTTCCTCACACTACATTTCGCTTCGCGTAATATTTGTTTGTATGAAAGGCTTTGGCTATGTTTATGTTTGCTGTGAAGTTCCCTTTGCTTCCGCAGCAGTTTCCTAACTCGGTTGTTGTACCACGGTGGATCTTTTCCTTCTCTTACGATCTTGTTTGGCCCATACTCATCTAACGCATATTGTACTTTATTGTCGCACCTCGTATATCTGAGAAGTATTTAAGTACGAGGAACAGAAATATTATCTATGCAATCTTGTATTTAGGCAATGTGCAATTTAGCAACGGATCGCTGCCTATCGTTGATGCTACTGAACCGATGCGGTCTTGCCGCTTCATATCCGTACATATAGCCTGTTCGAAAACTATTTTTCTCCACTCTCATCGCCGGCCAGCGAGGCCGAGCGGTTCTAGGCGCTACAGTCTGGAACCGCGCGACCGCTACGATCGCAGGTTCGAGTCCTGCCTCGGGCATGGATGTGTGTGATGTGCTTAGGTTAGTTAGGTTTAAGTAATTCTAAGTTCTAGAGGCCTGATGACCTCAGAAGTTAAGTTCCACAGTGCTCAGAGCCATTTGAACCATTTGAAACACTCATCAACT
Organism: Schistocerca gregaria; assembly: GCF_023897955.1. Taxonomy (NCBI): domain Eukaryota; kingdom Metazoa; phylum Arthropoda; class Insecta; order Orthoptera; family Acrididae; genus Schistocerca; species Schistocerca gregaria. The sequence continues at coordinate 885,148,033 of NC_064921.1, read as the reverse complement.
GCCTACCTGCATCGTCAATCGAGAATGGTACAACGTCGCTTTTGTACACTGTCCATTCACACAAAAACTATCGGTGAGTCGTTTGAAGCTCAAAGTCGTTTTATGGCAGGAAACGGTGTCGACTCGGTAAGCTGCCCGCCGCATTGCTGCACACCACACAGACGTCATTCGATTCACGAGCCGCTATCGTGAGCGCAAAACATTGAAGGTAGGTCTCGTGGTGGTCATTCGCAGTCAATAGCAACCGATTAATACTGCGCAGACAGAAGGGAAACGAACTGCGCGCAGTCAGTTTGAATGAAACTGGGTGGCATCATTCGGTCTAGTCAGTCCCCGAACGTCTCCACACCATCAACTTTTCTCTAAATCCATGTTTTTCAGTCTTTCTGATTACGCGTCCCCTTGACTAGTAAAAAATTTCTGGCGATCCCACACAACCGTAATAACCCTATGTCATTGTTTTCGAAGGCAATTTATTTAATTTTCTTTCTATTGATACCATACTGATCGAAAAATCAAGAGCGCTTTGCAGGGTAATCGCAACGGTCTGTGGCCAGTGACACATACTTTGCTGCGTTGGATGCGTTGTGTAGGGCTGATGATAAAATATAAATATTATCGGAGATGCCTTTTCCCGCGATAAATCGATATCAGAACGGCATTATTTCTATTTTAAACGATTTTTTTCACATTTCGGTAAATATTTCAAGCTGCTCTTTTGAACTTGTAGTACAAGATAATTTTAATTTCACTGTGTGAATGAATCATCCTACTTTGTGAGCTTTCTTGAGGCCCAATCTTTCTCTTTGACTTCGTGAAGCAAGTATATAAGCTAAAATTTACAGACGCGCGAAATTTGGCACGGACTTCAATGAGAGATGCCTTTAATAGGTTCCACAACGAAACATTGTCTCGAAATTTGGTAGAAAATCCGAAGAAATTCTAATCGTATGTAAAGTACACAAGCGGCAAGACGCAGTCAGTACCTTCGCTGCTCAGTGCCGATGGTACTGTTACCGACGACTGTGCCGCTAAAGCGGAGTTATTGAACGGAGTTTTCCGAAATTCCTTCATCAGGGAAGACGAATGGAATATTCCAGAATTTGAAACACGAACAGCTGCTAGTAAGAGTTTCTTAGAAATAGATAATTTAGGCGTTGCGAAGCAACTCAAATCGCTTGATACGGGCAAGTCTTCAGGTCCAGATTGTATACCGATTAGGTTCCTTCCAGATTACGCTGATACAATAGCTCCCTACTTAGCGATCATATACAACCGCTCGCTCACCGATAGATCTGTACCTACAGATTGGAAAATTGCGCAGGTCGCACCAGTGTTTAAGAAGGGTAGTAGGAGTAATCCCTCGAACTACAGGCCTATATCATTGATGTCGAGTTGCAGTAAGGTTTTGAAGCATATACTGTATTTAAACATTATGAATCACCTCGAAGGGAACGATCTATTGATACGTAATCAGCATGGTTTCAGAAGACTTCGTTCTTGTGCAACGCAGCTAGCTCTTTATTCGCACGAAGTAATGGCCGCTATCGACAGGGGATCTCAAGTTGATTCCGAATTTCTAGATTTCCAGAAAGCTTTTGACACCATTCCTCACAAGCGACTTCTAATCAAACTACAGGCCTATGGGGTATCGTCTCAGCTCTGCGACTGAATTCGTGATTTCCTGTCAGAAAGGTCGCAGTTCGTAGAAATAGGCGGCAAATCGTCGAGTATAACTGAAGTGATATCAAGTGTTACCCAGGGAAGCATCCTGGGACCTCTGCTGTTCCTGATCTATAAAAATGACCCGGGTGACAATCTCAGCAGCTCTCTTAGGTTGTTCGCAGATGATGCTGTAATTTATCGTCTAGTAAGGCCACCCGAAGACCAGTATCAGTTGCAAAGCGTTTTAGAAAAGATTTCTGTATGGTGCGGCAGGTGGCAGTTGACGCTAAATAACGAAAAGTGTGAGGTGATCCACATGAGTTCCAAAAGAAATCCATTGGAATTCGATTATTCGATAAATAGTACAATTCTCAAGGCTGTCAATTCAACGAAGTACCTGGGTGTTAAAATTACGAACAACTTCAGTTGGAAAGACAACATAGATAATACTGTGGGGAAGGCGAGCCAAAGGTTGCGCTTCATTGGCAGGACACTTAAGAAGATGCAACAAGTCCACTATAGAGACAGCTAACACTACACTCATTCGTCCTCTGTTAGAATATTGCTGCGCAGTGTGGGATCCTTACCAGGTGGGATTGACGGAGGACATCGAAAGGGTGCAAAAAAAAGGGCAGCTCGTTTTGTATTATGACGTAATAGGGGGGGTGGCAGATATGATACGTGAGTTGGGATGGAAGTCATTAAAGCAAAGACGTTTTTCGCTGCGGCGACATCTATTTACGAAATTTCAGTCACCAACTTTCTGTTCCGAACGCGAAAATATTTTGTTGAACCCAACCTACATAGGTAGGAATGATCATCAAAATAAAATAAGAGAAATCAGATCTCGAATAGAAAGGTTTAGGTGTTCGTTTTTCCCGCAGGCTGTGCGGGAGTGGAATGGTGGAGAGATAGTATGATTGTGGTTCGATGAACCCTCTGCCAAGCACTGAAATGTTAATTGCAGGGTAATCATGTAGATGTAGATGTAGATATAGATGTGACGCAAAAGAACTCCGATTGCACTGGGGGTGGGGGAGTGAATGGCAGAAAAAGTTATCCGATGTGGGGAAACAGCACACCAGCTGCGTTAAAAAACAATTTTTAAGGCAACTAGTGTGCTATTTTTTCACATCGACATTGTCCAGAAGCAGTTGTCGAAAATGATGAACAAAAATCTAAACTACAAGACTGGTCGTTGCGATGGGCGGAGACTTGTGAGGGGAAATGTTGACGTAATAGGCGCTCGACGTTACCAACAAAAACTGCAACGTTGGGCTTCACTACAGAATTTTGACCCTACAACTGTAAGGTCGCTCACGTTTGCAGAAATGAGAAAACCGAGCAGTCGACATGAAGCGTTCCAGACAAATCCGATATCTGACAAAATCGAACAATGGGCCCATCAGACACCTTTTATTGTTCCAGTTACACGCAGTTACCATTGATAACAAGGTGGTTATTGCCAATCGTGAACGTGCATCGTTTTCCTTTCAATTCTTGCCCTATGCGGTATAGGTACGCTTCAAGATTGTTGATTTACATCATATCACAAAGAATAAATCAGTACTTAAATACACAACTCTAAAACCGGCAGTGTTTTTAAAATTTACAGACAACATTTTTATAGGCAGGTGTGTCGATATTTCTTCTGGCGGTACATGGATACCTTTTTCGAAATACTGTGATCCGATTAAGATACCCTCTAATTATCGATATATTGGTTCCCTGTTATTTTTAAAACTATCAACTGTCCTAGCGTGAGGGCGAGGGAGGGTCAGCAGTCTCATAGATGCGCGTTTTCACTCGGTTCAATCGGTATTCCGAGAATGGACGTGATTTTGAGTCCTTACGCTTCGCTCCGAGTGACCATTGAGCCGTGCGTGGCTCATGTTCGTGCCATCTCTTATTTTACACGCTTTCTTTACCGTACTGCCACCTCGTTATGTTAATTTTCAATTTCTGGTGTCACTGAGTTGCTGCCTTGCCTGTCCGTGAGCGACAACAGTATCGCTTATCGATATAAGACACGCCGTATTATCTTTGCTGGATTGCTATTACTTCCCAGTTGTCGTGTGTCGAGCAGTGAGTTGGACGCGCCAGCAGTTAGTTCGGACCTGACAGTGTTGCGAGTCGGTACGCGGCGCAAATTCAGTCGGGGCGCGGCAGTCGTGAGGTCCGGCCCGCCATGACTCGCCCCACGGTTGCCGACCCACATGATTGGAGTGGGGATGACTTTGGCTGGTCGTCGGTCGGTCGTCTTGCTGGACGACGTGTATTTGGCTGGCGGTGGCTTAAGGGTTCGCTGTGTGTGCCGACGCGTTATTCGTCCCTGTTACTTTACAGTCACTGCCGTTAGCATTGTCTAGTTCTTCGTGCAAGTGTTTGTGAAACTGTGTGCAGTTTGTGTGATTTTGACTATAGTTCAATTCTTTTATCTTGGCGGTTCGCGCATGAACGCCCAGACGCGGGAGATTGCTGCGTTGCACGCGCTAAGAGAAGCAGCGCCATAGTATAGTTCGCAAACTTACGTTTAGGGGGGAGCGCGCAGTTTATGAAGTAAAGACACCACGGCCGCATTAACCCTTTCGCTGCTACAGAGACGTGCGCCCCGCATTCCACTCTGCGCGCGATTTTGTCATTACTGCACTGCTCGCCTGTGCAGACACATGGTGTTTCGACTGCTTTGACACACTTTATCAAAAAACTTTCACACTTTCACTAAAACTATTTGGACCAATAATTTGATTTTTACACATCTTCTTGTCTGATACCTTCTCCCCATGAAATGAAATGTCGTGTGACGAGGGCCTCCCGTCTGGTAGACCGTTCGCCTGGTGCAAGTCTTTCGATTTGACGCCACTTGGGCGACTTGCGCGTCGATGGGGATGAAATGATGATGATGATTAGGACAACACAACACCCAGTCCCTGAGAGGAGAAAAATCTCCGACCCAGTCGGGAATCGAACCCGGGCCCTTTGGATTGACAGTCTGTCGCGCTGACCACTTTTTTTTTTAATCTCATTTTGCTCGTTATTGTTCGTTTCAATTGTTCGTGGCGGACGTCACCTGACGCCCATTGAAGTTCGTTATTGATACATTCACTCAGTTTTTTTTTTATTACAGATGGCAGCTAACCCTCTGACCGAACACGCTGAGCTACCGTGCCGGCATCCACTCAGCTACCGGGGGGGGGGGGGGGGGGCGGGGGGGGGGGGGGGGGGGGGGGGGCGGACTTCTCCCCATAAATGACTTAATTTTGTTTCGATGTTCAACGCAGTTATTGTGCAGCATTAGATGTAGTAAACCATTGCACGAAATTTTGAAGAATTTGCAGAGGTAAAAGTTCATAGCGTATACTTTCCGTATGGTCGATTTTAGTTGCCACTAGAAAATTCGAAAAATTACATTCAAACGAATAAAATTCATTAAGTAAGACACTTCGATATTGTTTTTAAATAAAGAAAATATTAAAAGCACCAAACAAGGTTTGAACTCAGAACCTTTCGCTTAGCAGCGAAAAACTTCAACTTTTTTTTTAGTCTCATTTTGTTCGCTTTTGTTCGTTGTATCTGCTCGGGGCAGACGTCGTAAGACATCCGATTAAGTTCGTTGATGATCGATTAACTCAGTTTTTTTTTTATTACGGAGGGTACTTAATCCTCTGACCGAACACGGTGAGCTACCGTGCCGGCTAAATATCATTTTGTTTGCTTTCGTTCATTGCATCTGCTCGGGGTGGACGTAAAATACCCGTTTAAGTTCGTCGTTAACGCAGTTTTTATTATTATTATTATTATTACAGAGAGCAGCAAACTCTCTGACCGAACACGCTCAGCTACCGCGCCGGCCACCATTACGCTAACACAGCTCGTCATTCAATAGACGTTTCGTCGAAGTACAGTAGGAAAGAAACAATTACCACTGTTCTTTTTTGCGAAAAAGCGGTTAGTGAGAATGATACAAACACCTTTACTTGCTGTCGCCTGAATTAGGATGCTTATTGCTTGTTTGGTTTAATTAATTAATAGAGTATGAAGCAATTGGTATAAAGAATGCTTTTTCCAACTTTCCCTTAAAAAATTTGCTATCAAGACATTGCTTTTGTTCAGTTACTTTACTTATGACTGAACGTTTCTAAAACTGAAGACACTCCTCCGTTCTCTGCACTGCAGTCGAGCTCTGGCAACGTCGTCCTCTGTTCATTGGCTGACTGTGTTTAGTGACGTCAGATGCGCAGAACGAACCTAAACTCGGCCGGAATCGTAAATGACGCGCACTTTAACAAGTTATTTTAAATTTTCTCGGTGTACTGGCTCTGAGGAGTCGGTCGGTTGGCGTGGAGCAGTGAGGAATTCTCGGAGGCGCATAGTTCGGCCAGGGTCCACTGGCGGTCTCTACGTGGTGTCGGAGAGCGTGGTGCTATTCTAATTGCTACGATGTCCGTGGCTCACCGACCCTGGACACGAAAGTTGCGTTTTGATTTAACCTACCAGCAAGTCAAGACTGTTCGCATTGTGTCGTTTGCAGTTCGTTGTCGGCTGTCGGGACATTCTAGCCATCCTACGGTGGAGTTTTACTGTATTTGGTTATTTGAGTTGAAGTGCACCAGCGGAATCTTTTGAGTTGTGGCCGTTAACCTTCCGGTTACCTGACCCGGGCGTTGACGTAAATTTCAGGCAGTGTAGTTTCCTTATCATGTTGTCGCTGTCCGGCACGGTGTGTAGTTTGACAGCTCCGTGTATGATTGGTTGTGGGCGCCAATATCTTCTACGTTGTTCCATTGAACTCCCTGTTGTACCCTGGTCGGGTGAAGTGGAAGTTATCTTGTCACAGGGTCCGCAGGCTGTCGGTCGGTTGGGTTGTCATCGGATCGTGAATGGTTGGTCCGACTGCCTGTTTCACCTAAGGGAGCATTAGTGTTTGAATTATAGGCTGACTCTCTAACATCTGAGGGCCCTTGTGTGGACTGCCTTTTTTTAAATTTGTTCTTCTTGTTGGTACTTTTATGGCTTCTAGCCGGTTTCGCGTTTTAGATTAGAGTTGTTTTACTCTTAAGGCCTTCAGTCTAGTTTAAGGTACTGTTTCACGTAAGCCCTTTGGCATTAATTTTTTTTAAATTTTTAAGTCTTCGGCCTTCAACCGATTTGAATTTAACTTGTTTACTTTAGCCTAACTAAAGAACTGTTTGAACATAAGGCTCGCCTTTTAAATTTCTGATCATGCTTGCGTTGTAAGTTATTGGCGTTTAGCCTTTTTTAAATTGAAGAGGCTTTCAGCCGGTAATTAAGTCCCAGAGATTAAAGCTGCGTATTTAAAAAACTTTTTTGGGCTCTTGTAATGTGTGATCAAATAATAAAGTTGTAAGTTCGAGTGTAACTAACAGACCCTTATTTTGGACCCTTTCCACAATTTATTCTACCTGTCCTGTCCTGCGGTTTAGCAGGGCAAATGGAGAACTTTCTCAGAAAATCTGTGAAGCCTTTCACGGCTAGTACAAGCGGCAGTGGGGCAAAAAAAAATTGTTTGCGGCGCAGTAATGTCACGTGGGAGTATCAAACCATCAAAGCTTATACACAACCTCTCAATTCCGCAAATACCTACTTGTTCCGAAAGACATTTAAATCCGGAGCTTTAAATGTGTAGCATCTGACACCACAGCTTATAACCCGCAAGCACACCCGCATACGACACCATTTAGAGTTATTAAAATTTTTGTCGATTTTATCCCTAGAAAGCCACTTTTTCAGGAAGACACGCAACGACAAGAAATGTGCAGCGCTCCTGCGTCTCCCTTAAAACGAACTTTTCACCCGCGCTGTAAATGTGTGGTGTAACCGCGAGCTGTTCTTGTTTTCCAGAGGCGGCTGCGGCGCTGGACGCTGCTCAGACTAGTAGATTTTTGAATCTATACAAAATAAGCATTCAGCTTAAATTCAGTCCGTTCATTCAGCAGTAATTGCAGTTGCCTTTTTCTGTGTTCACAAATCTCCATTTTCTGTAATAGGTCCTACTGGAGCCCTGTGCAACACTTTCATGTTATTCTCTGTTTCCTACCGAATGCTCTTCTCTGTCCAAATGTGTACCGAAAGCGCTCTTATTTTGGTTATAAGTACAGACCTCTCCCTAGCCCTGAATCGGTAGAAGTCGGTAAACGTCGGGAGGCTTCGGTAGGCACGCAGTTTCGACTGCTGCCAACATTACGTAGCTGACTGTGTTGCACAAGGTAGCCACTGTCGTCTGCTTCGTTATTGTTTTGCGCTGTACTGTTCTACGTGTTTTTATTGTGCAGTTGTGCTAAACATTATTAAAATGAGTGAAGAGGCAGTTGCTGGCTCATCTCGGGAGTCGCCAACAACCCCTACCATGATGCCTACGGTTAGAAGGAAACGAATATTACGTAGCGATGCTCGCAAAATTATCGGATGAATGGCTTGTGAGCGCACAGTATATATATATCCCCCAACGGCTCATCCCCCTCGCCAGCCAATACTTGCTTCCTCCTCTCCCCGCACTCCCCTCAGAACTCGGCTGTCTCACAGTTAACACATTGTATGATCTCTAAAACGAGTCTTGAAATTCCTTCCCGTCTGAGCGATATAAAACTTGTCGCAATCTTGGCAACTGAGCTTACAGACACCAGATTGTTGCTATGTCGTACAATGGTGCGTTTTCTGACGGAATTGCGGAAGCTTTCAGAAATACGAAAATCAAAATTAGATTTCAAACGAAAAGTGCAATTGGTTCTAGGCTACAACACAAAGTTGGCAACAGCAACAACAAATATTTGGAATCTGGTGTGTATAAGATCAGGTGCCAAGACTATTTAAACGTTCCCATAGAAAATTTTAAAAATGACAGTGCTGGGAAACCTCTTACGTTGTTTGATTTTCAAACAGCTGAGCAAATCTGAACATGCTCAGACATTTCTCTCTTTACTTAGTCTGATCATCACTAAACAGACACACAATATTTTTATCACAACGCAGTCTGGCTTTCAATAATCCCCAAAAAAGAATGGTCCTGACTGTTGTTGTGGTCTTCAGTCCTGAGACTGGTTTGATGCAGCTCTCCATGCTACTCTATCCTGTGCAAGTTTCTCCATCTCCCAGTACCTACTGCAGCCGGCATCCTTCTGAATCTGTTTAGTGTGTTCATCTCTTGGTCTCCCTCTACGATTTTTACCCTCCACTCTGCTCTCCAATACTAAATTGGTGATCCCTTGATGCCTCAGAACATGTCCTCCCAACCTATCCCTTCTTCTGGTCAAGTTGTGACAACCTCCTCTTCTCCCCAATCCTATTCAATACTTCCTCATTAGTTATGTGATCTACCCATCTAATCTTCAGCATTCTTCTGTAGCACCGCACTTCGAAAGCTTCTATTCTCGTCTTGTCCAAACTATTTATCGTCCATGTTTCACTTCCACACATGGCTACGCTCCATACAAATACTTTCAGAAACGACTTCCTGACATTTACATCTATGCTCGATGTTAACAAATTTTTCTTCTTCAGAAACGCTTTTCTTGCCATTGCCAGTCTACATTTTATGTCCTCTCTACTTCGACCATCATCAGTTTCGTTGCTCCCCAAATAGCAAAACTCCTTTACTACTTTAAGTGCCTCATTTCCTAATCTAATTCCCTCATCATCAGGCGACCTAATTCGACTACATTACATTATCCAAGTTTCGCATTTGTTGATGTTCATCTTATACCCTCCTTTCAAAACACTATCCATTCCGTTCAACTGCTCTTCCAAGTCATTTGCTGTGTCTGACAGAATTAAAATGTCATCGGCGAACCTCAATGTTTTTATTTCTTCTCCGTGGATTTTAATACCTACTCCGAATGTTTCTTTCTTTTCCGTTACTGCTTGCTCAATATACAGATTGAATAACATCGGGGAGAGGCTACAACCCTGTCTCACTCCCTTCCCAACCACTGCTTCCCTTTCATGCCCCCTCGACTCTTATAACTGCCATCTGCTTTCTGTACAAATTGTAAATAGCCTTTCGCTCCCTGTATTTTACTCCTGCCACATTCAGAATTTGAAAGAGAGTTTCCAGTCAATATTGTCAAAAGCTTTCTCCAAGTCTACAAATACTAGAAACGTAAGTTTGCTTTTCCTTGATCTTTCTTCTAAGATAAGTCTTAGACTCAGTCCTGCCTCACGTGTTCTAACATTTCTGCAGAATCCAAACTGATTTTCCCCGGGATGGGTTTGTACCAGTTTTTCCATTCGTCTGTAAAGAATTCGTGTTAGTATTTTGCAGCTGTGACTTATTAAACTGATAGTTCGGTAATTTTCACGTCGGTCAACACCTGCTTTCTTTGGGATTGGAATAATTATATTTTTCTTGAAGTCTGAGGGTATTCGCCTGTCTCATACATCTTACTCACCAGATGGTAGAGTTTTGTCAGGACTGGCTCTCCCAAGGCCGTCAGTAGTTGTAATGGAATGGAATGTTGTCTACTCCGGGGGCCTTGTTTCGACTCAGGTCTTTCAGTGCTCTGTCAAACTCTTCTCGCAGTATCGTATCTCCAATTTCATCTTCATCTTCATCTACATCCTCTTCCATTTCCATAATGTCGTCCTCAAGTACTTCGCCCATGTATAGACCCTCTATATACTCCTTCCACCTTTCTGCTTTCCCTTCTTTGCTTAGAACTGGGTTTCCATCTGAGCTCTAACCAATACCTTTCATGAATCACGCACCTCACAAAAATCTTAGTTACTCGAACTACTGCAATACAGCGAGCGCTAATACTGCCAGCTAAATAAAGGCTTTAACTACTGAAGACATTAACTACTGATAGGCACAGTTGGCAAATGAAAGATTTTGATAGAGAATAAACAATGTATTTACCTCAATAATGTTCACATGTCATCATATATGTATCTATCATTTCATGACAGCGATCTTTACATATTTACTTTTTCTGGCGGATACACATCCAGGTCGTCCGCTTATAGTAACCTCTCAAAACTCTGGCATCTCTCTCTCTCTCCGCATCCACTACTGTTGGCGGTTCACCTCCAACTGCAGAACGCTATGCGCTGTTCACATCCAACTGCCCAGCACTACACAAGCGAATAATCCAACAATGAGTCCAACCAGCCACATACTGCACAATAGAGTTGGGCAACACGATTCTTTTTCCCGATTCGATTCCTACGATTCAATCTCATATTCCGAATCGATTCCTACGATTCGTTCACGATTTTTTCACGATTCATTCTAGTCTGCGATGGCACGATTCTTACGGAATGCAAAAAGTTCTACATCTTACTCACAGATGGCAGGCCATGTCTGAAATTATCAATGGGTTTAGAATAGAACTGTGTCATGGTAAGACATGCCAGAAATAGTTTATTTATGAGTAAACATGCATATGACGTTACAAGTGTTATTCTCGATTTGTACGTGTAATGCCTTAATTGATGAAAGGTCACGTTTGATTTGATTGCATCTATTGTTTTATTTCAGTATGCCAGGAAAGAGGAGTCGATTTGTGCAAAAGGTGGTGCAAAATTGCTTCCTTTGTTCACACGCATCCTCCACTTGACTGCCATCTGGCGGTAGTCATCATTCGGCATGATTCGGGAGTTGCCTTCGGAGCATAGCATACTAAGAATCGATAAATCGTTGGAACTTGGAATCGTCACGACTCGGGAACACGCAATCTTTCTTACGATTCTTTTGAACGACGATTCGTCCGTACCACGATTCTATTCTTACGATTCTTTATTGAGAGGCGTTCAAATTAACGACTCATTCACGAACTCTACTGTACAGTCAGTGATTTTCCTACAGAGCGCCACGTGGCGTTACCAACAAAAACCTAAACAGCATACTTACACTGTGACAAGTTTATTATCGGTCAGACAGGAAGGAATTTCAAGACTCGTCTTAGAGAGCATACGTGTAACCGAAATAAGAGCGCTTTCGGTACACATTTGGACTGAGGAAAACGTTCGGTAGGAAACAGAGAATAACATGAAAGTGTTGCATAGTGCACCAAAGGGACAGTTACTGAACCTGTTCGAGGTAATGGAGACTCATGTACACAGGAAACGGCAACCGGAATTACTGGTGAATGAACGGAATGACCCTAACCTGAACGCTTATTTTGATTTATTCAGAAACCCACTACTCTGAGCTGCGTGCAGCGCCGCAGCTGCATGGCGTGCTGTCTGTGTTCTGGCGACGAGGGGACTCGGCCTTCCTCCGTCTAACAACCCTACCACAACAAAGATCAAAATTTAATAATGATTGTGGTGTTGCTAACGCTGCTAAATACTGCATTTTCGGGCCAGAACAAAGCTGATGTCACTAGAGCACAGTTAATAAATTTATTTCATGTAATAATGAATGAACTAGGCACTCATCTTTTCGTGTTTCCCACGCTGGTCATGTTGTAAAATCATGGCTCAATCGTCGAAAATCTAGGTGGTGATGATTCCAAGCTCGGATGCAAAGAGGCCAGGTTTTATTCTGCTATTTTCGGAAGTTTTATAGATGTGTTTCATAAACCACTCTTGAAGATTAAACAATGGTGATGTAAAAAAGTAATCAGCACTCCGAAATTAAGTTACACTTCTTTATTATTTTTTTGTGGTAATATCACTTCACAATATAAAACATACTTGAAAATATCTTCCTCACTTTTAAAGTTCACATTTTATAAACTGGCTACAATATGCGTCTTTCCAACATGACGTCCAACACTTGACTCTTTCAAGGTCCGACTCATAATCGCTCACGCGCCCAAAAATCATAGTTAGAAGTACGTCAAAGATCATAGTGACAAAAGAAAGAATACCCATAAGAATAATATCATTGCAACATAAACATATCGATGAATCAAAGTACTTCTACATTAATGAAATCAAATCTGAATGTTGTCTCAGAAATATGTCAACTACTTTACAGAAACAGTAGAATATTTTTGGTATCGAGAGGTTCAGGTGAGGTGCCGTAATGGTTACGTAATTCAAGTACCATTACATCCGCCATGTTCCGCCGCAGGAAAACAAGGACGTCGTACAGGGTAGACGCGCCGCGCCGCCATTGACATCCCACTCCGAATGAATTACCGATTTTTAGCTTTTAATAAATAATCACTTTTTCGTTAATTACCTTACAATTATGGTCACGGTAGCAGATTTGTCATGCTGGAAGATATCACTGTATAGATGTGATTTTGATCTTATTCTTCTTATGCTGGCTTTTCCACAATTGTATGTTTTACTTTGACGGGCTATGAGCTTCACATTTTGGTATTTGCACTTTTTATATGGATTTTAAGCATGGATCTAATTCCATGTACAGTATGTCAGTACGTGTTTTATTGTACGACGCTCGTTTTTCCATGTGAAGCAATTCTAATTAATGACTGCGCATCTAAATCTACATGATTACTGTGCAATTCACATTTATGTGCTTGGCAGGGGGTTCATAGAACCACAATCATATTATTTCTCTATCATTCCACTCCCGAACAGCGCGCGGGAAAAACGAACACCTAAACATTTCTGTTCGAGCTCTGATTTCTCTTATTTTATTTTGATGATCATTCCTACCTATGAAGGTTGGGCTCAACAAAATATTTTCGCATTCGGAAGAGAAATTTGGTGACTGAAATTTCGTAAATAGATCTCGCCGTGACGAAAACCGTCTTTGCTTTAATGACTTCCATCCCAATTCGCGTATCATATCTGCCACACTCTCTCCCCTATTACGTGATAATACAAAACGAGCTGCCCTTTTTTGCATCCTTTCGATGTCCCACCTGGTAAGGATCCCACACTGAGCAGCAATATGCTAACAGAAGACGAACGAGTGTAGTGTAAGCTGTCTCTTTAGTGGACTTGTTGCATCTTCTCAGTGTCTTACCGCATTTTAACCATTGTTGGGATACTGGTTAATCATGTAGCCTAGCTATAGTGCCCTCTGCTGGCCTCAGTTTCTTTGGACTAGTACCAAACGCATTCTGATCATCACCAGCACTTATTGTGTATCTACATGTTAATTTGACGTTGACACTGCATCAGAATATTTTATGGTACGTTTCGCTAGTAAACATGGCTGTTGATCATGTAAACACTTTATCTTTCTTATTTAGCAGCAGGCCTTATATATTTGGCGTCAGCAAACTGAACTTAGTTGGTTACGCACTGTTTTTGTTTATAACAGATCTGAAAATAGCAGTAGCCGAAACCGGTAATACTGAAGTGTACACGTTTGCGTGATCAACACGGACCCGTAAAAGAAAATAGCAGTAACTGGGCTACGCACCTTCACAGGTAAGCATCCCCCACACCGTCCAGGTATGCACCACGTTACAAAGCGGTCTGCTTTCCTATCTCCCTATACATACACACATAGCCCGCTTTAAAGAGGTTTTGAAGGTGGATCCACCATGCATTACATCAGGGATAGGGTTTGAAGGTGAACATACAACAGGTCAATGGGGGGCAGCAAGGGGGTGTCTGAAGGTGGTTCCAGATCATAGCGGTATTTGACATCCCTCCCTCCCTCCCTCCCTCCCTCCCTCCCTCCCCCCAATGACAATCCGATACATATCATCACATGCAGAAAAATAACTCGATTGCACTAGGTGTTTACAATTTTACTGCAATTGAAGATTTAGAATACGTTACCTGAAGTGATATCGTGATCATGTGAGCGAAAGATTCGGCAAACACACAGAGCGACCTGCTTCAAAAGCTCCTTGAAATCAGGTAGTTTTGTAACTTAGTGGACATCTTAGGGCGTTAGTGAGGATCAATGGTGGGTCGAGCTGCCTTTTTTTTACGATACTTGTCACCTTTGTAGAAAGCAAATACTGTTACATTCATCTTCTGAATCAGCATCATTGTGTGGTTCAACGTCTGATGTGCGAGAGATTAACTTATTGTTGTTGTTGTTGTTTTTGTTGTTGTTGTTTTTGTTGTTGTTGTTTTTGTTGTTGTTGTCTTCAGTTCTGAGACTGCTTTGATGCAGCTCTCCATGCTGCAACCCACATCCTTCTGAATCTGCTTAGTGTATTCATCTGTTGGTCTCCCTCTACGATTTTTACCCTCCAATGCAAAATTGGTGATCCCTTGATGCCTCAGAACATGTCATACTGACCGGTCCCTTCTTTTGGTCAAGTTGTGCCACATACTCCTCCCCAATTCTATTCAATACCTCATTAGTTATGTGATCTACCCATCTAATCTTCAGCATTCTTCTGTAGCACCACATTTTAAAAGCTTCTATTCTCTTCTTGAACAAACTATTTATCGTCCATGTTTCACTTCCATACATGGCTACACTCCATACAAATACTTTCAAAAAAGACTTCCTGACACTTAAATCTATACTCGATGTTAACAAATTTATCTTCAGAAACGCATTCCTTGCCATTTCCAGTCTACATTTTATATCTCCTCTACTTCGACCATCATCAGTTATTTTGCTCCCCAAATAGCAGAACTCCTTTACTACTTTAAGTGTCTCGTTTCCTAGTCTAATTCTCTCAGCATCACCCGATTTAATTCGACTACATTCCATTATCGTCGTTTTGCTTTTGTTGATGTTCATCTTATATCCTCCTTTCAAGACACTATCCATTCCGTTCAGCTGCTCTTCCAAGTCCTTTGCTGTCTCTGGCAGAATTACGATGCCATCGGCGAACCTCAAAGTTTTTATTTCTTCTCCATGGATTTTAATACCTACTCCGAATTTTTCTTTTGTTCCCTTCACTGCTTGCTCAATATACAGATTGAATAACATTGGGGAGAGGCTACAACCCTGTCTCACTCCCTTCCCAACCACTGCTTCCCTTTCATGTCCCTCTACTTTTATAACTGCCATCTGGTTTCTGTACAAATTATAAATAGCCTTTCGCTCCCTGTATTTTACCCCTGCCACCTTTAGAATTTGAAAGAGTATTCCATTCAACATTGTCAAAAGCTTTCACTAAGTCTATAAATGCTAGAAACGTAGGTTTGCCTTTTCTTAATCTTTCTTCTAAGATAAGTCGTAAGGTCAGTATTGCCTCACGTGTTCCAACTTTTCTGCGTAATCCAAACCGATCTTCTCCGAGGTCGGCTTCTACCAGTTTTTCCATTCGTCTGTAAAGAATTCGCGTTAGTATTTTGCAGCTGTGATTATTAAACTGATAGTTTGGTAATTTTCACATCTGTCAGCACCTGCTTTCTTTGGGATTGGAATTATTATATAATAAAGTCTGAGGATATTTCGCCTGTCTCATACATCTTGCTCACCAGCTGGTAGAGTTTTGTCATGACTGGCTCTCCCAAGCCCGTCAGTAGTTGTAATGGAATGTTGTCTACTCCGGGGGCCTTGTTTCGACTCAGGTCTTTCAGTGCTCTGTCAAACTCTTCACGCAGTATCTTATCTCCCATATCGTCTTAATCTACATCTTCTTCCATTTCCATAATATTGTCCTCAAGTACATCGCCCTTGTATAAACCTTCTATATACTCCTTCCACCTTTCTGCCTTCCCTTCTTTGCTTAGAAATGGGTTGCCATCTGAGCTCTTGATATTCATACACGTGGTTCTCTTCTCTCCAAAGGTCTGTTTAATTTTCCTGTAGGCAGTATCTATCTTACCCCTAGTGAGATAAGCTTCTACATCCTTAGATTTGTTCTCTAGCCATCCCTGCTTAGCCATTTTGCACTTCCTGTTGATCTCATTTTTGAGACGTTTGTATTCCTTTTTGCCTGCTTCATTTACTGCATTTTTATATTTTCTCCTTTCATCAATTAAACTCCATATTTCTTCTGTTACCCAAGAATTTCTAGCAGCCCTCGTCTTTTTACCTATTTTATCCTTTGCTGCCTTCACTACTTCATCCCTCA
Source organism: Schistocerca gregaria (assembly GCF_023897955.1). Lineage (NCBI taxonomy): Eukaryota > Metazoa > Arthropoda > Insecta > Orthoptera > Acrididae > Schistocerca > Schistocerca gregaria. The sequence continues at coordinate 885,131,489 of NC_064921.1, read as the reverse complement.
GAGCTACCCATTCTTCTTCTACTGTGTTTCTTTCCCCCATTCCTGTCAATTGTTCCCTTATGCTCTCCTTGAAACTCTGTACAACCTCTGTTTCTTTCAGCTTATGCAGATCCCATGTCCTTAAATTCCCACCTTTTTGCAGTATCTTCAGTTTTAACCTACAGGTCATAACCAATAGATTGTGGTCATAGTCCACATCTGCCTCTGGAAATGCCTTACAATTTAAAATCTGGTTCCTAACTTTCTGTCTTACCATTATATAATCTTATACCTTCTAGTATCTCCAGGGTTCTTTCATGTATACAACCTTCTTTCATTATCTCCCCCTAAATATAGAAAATGTGGTTGGTCTTTAACTATTTAGTACATCCTTAGAAAGCAACTGCAGGTGAATTTCTATATGAAATTTTAGTGAATTACAAACATCAGCTGTGTACGAAACGTTGATGACTATAAATATTTTTTTTCTTTTTCTTTTACATCCAGAGAACATCTGAATTTTGAGATATATTTCTCCAAAAGTTTGAGTTTGTGCATGTTGAGTACTGCCATAGGATTTTCGGACATTGGTTTTTGGATGTTTCCCGACGAATCTGCTGTCACGGTCAGTTCGTCGGGTGAATTATTAACCCGTTATTACCCTTGTGAAAATTTACGTACGCGGCAAGGACATCCATAGTCAACTGAGTACTACATTTGCTCTTGTTCGGGCTCCGAGGAATATTTAGTAGAGTTCCAGTTAACGTCGAGAACAGTGCGACGACTTCTAGCAACTCTCTGGAATACTGAGAGCTCTTCAAAATACTCTGAATCAGGACATCGTCGAATAATTAATTGAGCCCGCTTGTAATAAAAGGACTGTCTATTTAATCAAATAATTAATAATACAAACAGCTAAAAACATTTTAGCAGTAATTCAATCATTTAAAATAAAATCGTCTGCCACTTCATAATATTTTAAGTGGACTGAACATGAAAGCACTTGTAAATCATTGATTAGTGTTTCATTGAGTGATGCTAGATACACTGCAGAGCTAAGCTGGACAGATCCGTCACACATGAACTTCATGGTGTCATTAAGCAATATTCAGGCAAGGGTTCATTTAATTGAAGCATTGCTTTCTTTGTTAAGAATCTTCAATAATAGTATAAACTAATTAGATTTTCAGTTTCTCTATCCAACAGCTTGAGACAGCAAAGTAATTTACCGATAGCATTAGCAATTCATTTCAATTTTTTTACAGTGATATCGATAATTTTATTATTATTACGTAAGTGTATCCCCTGCAGGAGCATTTCCTTTGAGATAGGGTTTTCATTAGGGTATAGTCAAGACTAGATCATTTTTCAAGATGCAACGCGAATAGAAGCTCAATGGTCAGCCTGTTTGGAAGGTACGTGAACTGGAGCAGCCTGCAGCATGAAATCAAAATGTTGCAAATCACGTGGGGGTAATACTGAATCAGAACGTTTGTCAATCACAGCAACTAATTTATCAATGACAATTAGCAGTGTGACTACTCACGATCAGAGATGCCATTAAAGATGGAGGATCTTCCAACAAAGCAAGATTTCGAAAGTTGTGATGACCTCAACCCACGGGAAAAATAATTATCAAAATCTAAACTGTGAAGTTATCCAAAGTTCTAGTTGGAAAACTACACTCTTTGTTATACTTCTCAATTGGTCACGATCCCACTTTGTTTATGAACAGAAAACTCTAACATTCACGAGAAACTGCTCTGAAATTAACATGAACCGACAAAATTGTGTATATATTCTCTGAAACTTCAAAGACGTGTTGTTGTTGTTGTGGTCTTCGGTCCTGAAACTGGTTTGATGTAGCTCTCCATGATACTCTATCCTGTGCAAGCTTCTTCATCTCCCAGTACCTACTGCAACCTACGTCCTTCTGAATCTGCTTAGTGTAGTCATCTCTTGGTCTCCCTCTACGATTTTTACCCTCCACTCTGCCCTCCAATACTAAATTGGTGATCCCTTGATGCCTCAGAACATGTCCTACCAACCGATCCCTTCTTCTGGTCAAGTTGTGCCACAAACTTCTCTTCTCCCCAATCCGATTCAATACTTCCTCATTAGTTATGTGATCTACCCATCTAATCTTCAAAGACATCTAAGACAATATCTGAAAGGAATTAGAAAAAGTGACAAAATTTCGTGAATTACAATAGTGTTAATAATCACATGCACACTGGGGGGTTTCACCATACATCTACCCACTTTTGAGTATAACCAGTGTCTCTTAATACTATGACTCGTAGCAATACAATATCAAAAACTTTTATTATTGGGTAAACAGTACCTATGTGGTTTGACAGCTGACATTTATAATTCACGCTCACGTCAGAAAATGCACCAATACGGGAATAGCAGCTTTTACGTTATTGGTCAGAACGCAAGCAATTATGGCGGTCGCCGTAATTTTCGCGCGAAGCCATTACAGGATTTAATAGTGTACAATGGAGGTCACAGACTGAGCAGCAGAAGGTCATACTTGTCTCAGGATATATCCAAGCGAAAGGAGCTTTCTGGGCAACCAATATGATGAATGTACGTCAAACACACGAAGATTTTGAGAAGGCTTCCAGGTTCATCTTAAAAAGGGAGTTTTCAATCCAGAACCCTACTCATTTAGGATGGGAATTTCGAAAAATACCTCAAAAACTAGATGTTGGGGTAAATCGATAACCTATAAGGATATCTTTCTAATTTTGAAGGCGAAGTTACCAGTCGAAACCCGAGAGAAGTTCATACAAGCTTTTGATGATTATTTAGAGGAATTCCTGTCCATCCTTGACCCTATGGGCCTATATGGGCCTAATCCAACAAGATTGGTGGCCGAAAACATACCAAGGCAATTTTTATGTGCAAGCTGCGAACAAATACAATGGCTATGCAAATGGTAACAATCACTCTGTGCAAGGAACAATCACTCTGTGCAAGGAACAAATGCGAATCGTTCGGTATCTCACAATATTAATAAAAATGGACACTACTATATCCAAAAACCAAACAGCAATGGGAACAGTTTCATTCAAAAGAAAAACAAGCAATGTAAATGAGTATGTGTAATCCTGGTTGTAACTAGTAATAATCGTCCACAATGCAATCAAAATTCGATAGATCCACAGCCCTCAAGTATTCATGACTGGAAGGAACAGACACCGACAATCTCAGTATAGTTGATGATGTTATCCATCGAGATGAGCAACGTCAGTGAGACTAAACTGTACTCAACAATTATGCCCTGAAGGATAGGTCGAGGAACTGAGTAGGCGTTATGTGCTAGAAGTTCAGACCCTTAGGTATAATGATGCGAGGATATGATATGATCAAAGAGGTCACTGAACATGCGAATGCAAATACAGGAAGTTGCCCTTCAGTACCAATTTCAGCAAACTATGCCACAGTGAAAAATGTTCCCCTAAAGAGTTTACTTCTCATAGGCGTGTCGGTCAATGCTATCTGCAGCATTTTTTTTCCGAAAGCTACCATAGAAGACCACATTGCCTACGTTTCCTGCGAGTGAGAGCACTTGGCACATGGCTGCAGAATATCTGGATACAGGCTATGTTAGCGTTCAATACAGTAAATGCAGTGATAAGATGTGTATTCATCATGGTGAATACATTCTTAGCAGAATGTACACAGGGCTTGAAACAATCTGAGAGAAGGACTTGCATATAGATTTCTCTTCGTAGCAATGTCAGTTTTTGCTCATGTATATTTGCTAAGGTAAGAAGGTAACCAAGATCAGTACTGCCGAGGGACAGAAAGACAGTAAAGGAGAACTGTCCTGCCCACATGTCCCAAGTAGACAAAGCACCTTGACTATCTGAGCAAGTGCTAAAAATCAAATGGTTCTGAGCACTACGGGACTTAACATCTGATGTCATGACTCCCCTAGACTTAGAACTACTTTAACCTAACTAATCTAAGGACATCACACACATCCATGCCCGAGGCAGGATTCGAAGCTGCGACCGTAGCGGTCGCGCGGTTCCAGTCTGAAGCGCCTACACCCGCTCTGTCGCTCCGGCCGGCCGGCCCAACAGAATCAATAAAGTATTCAACGTACCTGGAATTGTTAAGGAAGTTTTATTTCATTGACAGAGCGACAATACCCAAAAAGATGTTTGTGTATTCCTGAATAATATGTGATAAAAGTTTTTTTTTACTCACATTACCCATGGGATCACTTCAGCGTAATTAAATATGTGAATAAATAACCTATCTAGGAAAGACCTGAGAGTACTAAAAACATGTAGTGTTTGGGAAAACAAAACCTAGCAATAGGGACAGCCAAGGGTTTTTACACTTACTTTTACCTGATAAACATTTACCCCTCGTATCTGTTGACATTTGTGGCCCTTTGTCTAGGGCAAGAGTTGGATGAAAACATACAGGTTTTATGGAAATACCCGCAAAATATGTTAATTTACATCCAGACAAATCTGACACAAGCAAATCCATTATTAACCAAATGATGACCATATTCCACATGTGGGTAAGACAGGCAATATTAGCCGGTAATGCACCCAGCTATACATGCTACAGCCGGAGAAATGCTTTGAACAAAGCTAGTATTAGATATCATTCTCACACTATCATCCAGAAGAAAATTCAACGAAATGCACTTTTTGTAGATTGTATCATTTCAAAGAGCCTTAGGGCTCCAATAGGCAAACTCTGGCGATTAACTATTTAGGCGATTTTGAGCAAACAGTTGATAACTTGCCCCACACTTCAACTGACTTCACACCAGTGGAACTTGTATTCAAGAAAGGAGAAAGAAATGAATGATTGGAAAGGATACCAGACACCACAAATGAAGAGATACAGTGGGAGAATAAAGCATTAATAGTACCCGTAAGCATAACTGAAAAGGTGGGAAAGAGGAAAAGTAATTATGACAACAACAGGAAGAGAATTTACAAATTGGAGAAAAGGTGCTATTGTGTACATACCCATGATCATCATTACATACACAGAACAATAATTGGCAGCAGTTCTACATCTACAAATACAGCATCCGGAGTCATATTTTGTGGGGTATCCTGCCACACACATGGTGAGAGGGTTGCACCCTCACCAGGATATCAAGAAGTATTATTCTTAATGTTTAGACAATTGTGTATCAGCTTGTGCTGAATGTACATATATTGAACAGTTTTGACCTTCAGGGGGGAGTAGCAGGAGTACTGGAAGAAAACAACTCCAAGAGGCAAAAATTTATTATCTTACTGGAAGAGTGTGTGTGTGTGTGTGTGTGTGTGTGTGTGTGTGTGTGTGTGTGTGTGTGTGTGTAAGGGACCAAACTGTTAAGGACATCGGTCCCTAGACTTACACACTACTTAAACTAAGTAACGCAACACTCACACTCACACCCATGCCTGATGGAGGACTCGAACCTATAGCATGAAGGACCACACGATTAGTGACATGGCGCCTCTAACCTAGCGGCCACACTGCGCGGCTCTTATTGGAAATATTCAAATGTGTGGTTTATCTTAAGTTTCCAATTTATGACTCTTGATGGTGAAATAATAATATGAATGTTAGATATAATCGAAAATGTAAAATCCATGATGGAATGTAATAATATTATGAAAAGCTACTCGCCATATAGGGGGGATGCTGAGTCGCAGATAGGCACAAAAAAAAAGACAGTGACAAAGTTTTTGGCCATTAAGGCCTTTGTCAACAAGGTGCCGGACAGTGAAATGCTGCAGGTTAGACGGAGGGCAAGGGAGAGGTGGGGGAGGGGTGGGGAATTGCGAAAAGAGAGAAGTAAAAAGACTCGGTGTGATACTGGAATGACAGGTGTGTAGTGCTGGAATGGGAACTCGGAAGGGGCTGGGTGGGTGAGGACAGTGACTAACGAAGGTTGAGGCCAGAATGGTTATGGGAATGTAGAATGTTTTGCAAGGAAAGTTCCCACTTGTACAGTTCAGGAAAGCTGGTCTTAATGGGAGGGATGCATATGGCAAAGGCTGTCAATCAGTCATTGAAGTGAAGGATGTCATTCTTGGCAGTGTGTTCAGCAACCGGGTGGTCCACTTGTTTCTTGGCTCCAGTTTATCAGTGGCTATTCATGCAGACAGACTGCTTGTTGGTTGTCATACCTACATAGAATGCAGCACAGTGGTCACAGCTCACCTTGTTGATCACATGATTGGTTTCACAGGTAGCCCTGCCTTTGATGGGATAGGTGATTTTTGTGACTGTACTGCAGTAGGTAGTGGTGGGAGGATGTATGGGATAGGTCTTGCATCTAAGTCTATCACAAGGGTATGAGCCATGAGGTAAGGGGTTGGGAAGGAGCCAACATCTACGAAGAAGCCACCTTCCTAGATGTTTACCACTTCAAACATGGCTAAATCAGTACCTCTGTCCATATCAAACCTACTAACCTCCAGCAATACCTTCACTTCGACGGCTGTTGCCTGTTAACATACCAAGAAGTCCCTTCCGTGCAGCCTAGCCACCCATGTTCGTCGCATGTGCAGTGACGAGTTGTCCCTCTCGAAATATATTGAGGGTCTCACTGAAGCCTTCACAGACTGTAATTATCCTCCCAACCTTGTACAAAAAGAAATCTCCCATGCCACACCTTTCCAGTCTCCCACTACCTCTGTGAGTCCATCCGGCCACAGAAGCATTCCCCTCGTAACTCAGTACCACGCAGGACTAGAGCAACTGAATTACTTTCTCCGACAGAGTTTCTACTACCTCTCGTCGTGCTGAGGCGAGAAATGTCCTGCGGAATATCCTTCCCACCCCTCTCACAGTGGTATGCTGCCATCCACCGAGCTTACACAATATACTAGTCCATCCTTACACAACCCCTGCTCCCAACCACTTACCTCATGGCTCATACCGCGTAATAGACTTAGATGCAAGACCTGTCCCATACATCCCCCCACCATCACCTACTCCAGTACAGTCACAAACATCACCTATCCCATCAAAGGTAGGGCTACCTGTAAACCAGTCATGTGACCTACAAGCTGAGCTGCAACCACTATCCTTCATTCTATGTGGACATGACAACTAACAAGCGGTCTGTCTGCATGAATCGCCACTGACAAACAGTGGCCAAGAAACAAGTGGATCACCCGGCTGCTGAACACGCTGCCAAACATTACATCCTCCACTTCAATGACTGCTTCACAGCCTGTGCCATATGGATCCTCCCCACCAAGACCAACTTTTATGAACAGCGCAGATGGTATCTTCGCCTGCAATACATCCTTCATTCTCGTAACTCTTCTGGCCTCAACCTTCGTTAGTCACTGTCCTCAACCATCCAGCCCCTTCCCTGTTCCCATTCCAGCACTACACAACCGTCATTCCAGCATCGCATCAAGTCTTTGTACTTCTCTCTGAAATAGTACTGTTTTAGGTAAACATCGATGTCATTTGTTTAAATATCCGCATCAAGGCCTTTATACATTACTGAATGGAAAACATGGTTGAAACGTTTTGCTCAGGGTTTCATGTTTTCTTAGAACCTTCACGCATGTTGGAAAGCTATCTGCGATTATTAGGCCATTGCAGTGCTGGTCTCTCTAAAGCAATTTGTAACCATAGTTTCCAACATTGTTCACATGTGCTAGCCACTCTAACTACCCATTAGGCTGCAGTTATCTTAATCAGCGCACTACAGTCCTACTCAGTAATCAAAACAAACAAAACACTTTTGAGTACCACAGTCTTCCAAAATTACCATACGTTAAAAGAAAAGGTGAATCACCTTTTCAGTTGTTTAAAGGACTTTTCAAAGGTACTGTGAAAAGTTTTCACTGAACGCCTCAACAAGTTAGAGGCTGTGGCTGTATCACTTCACATTAGAAAGTGACTTGTAATAAGATTATGCAACTATTGTAACTTTACTTTGATTGGAACACAACTGGTACTGAATCCTGTACTTAACGGTTCTGCTAAATAAGTGTTCTAGTCTTTGCTGACATTACTGCTTTCATTATTTAAAGGTAATATATACTACACAATTCATGTCTGCTATTTCAGTTTCTTCTATGTGTACTACTGTCTTGAGTGTATCTGTATTTCAAGGTATAAAACATTTTTTATCCAAAGTCTCTATATGTTGAGCACTGCCAAAGAATTCTTGGACATTCAGTTCTGGTTGTTTCCCAGCAAATATGCCATCAGTCAATTTATCAGTAGAAATATTAACCCACTCATACCTCAAAATCAAGGTATTCAGCAAAGACATCCATCGTCAACAGATTACAGTAATTCCACTTTTACAGGCTGAGGATTCTACGTGCGAAAATAAACCAAGATCATGTTTCCAGCTGACCAAAGGGAACTTCAGTTACCAGTTCACTGACTTTTAGTAATTCTCTAGAATATTTTGAGCGAATAAATAATACATACATCTAATTAAAGCATTTTAATAATGCTTGCATCATTTTAAATAAAATCGCATGCCACTTATATACTTTAAGCTATTTCTTCATAGCACAGGGTTCTGTAAGCGGTCACTCAAAGAATGGGACATCATTCCTTGTGCAGTTGGCATAAAAACTGTCAGCAGTGTATCTTGTCCAATTCCTTCGATATGCTCTTGACTGGATTCAAGAGGAAAAGCATTGGAGGTGGACTTTTTTTTCTTCAAAGCTATCATGTGGTGTCTTGGTTGGTGGTTGATGGTCTGACAAAGTTATATCGAAGTGGTCGCCCTGGACATACACTGGATCAAAGGCGAGATACGTGCGCTGCAGGCTGTAGTGCCTATGGTTGAGTGTGTTCAATGTGTTGTACTAAAATTAATTGCTGTATTACCTGCCCCTGCCAGATGTATTTTTGCTGCCGCCCAAAAGTTGGTGGACACTAAAGTCTCCCAGTATGAGGCAGGGTGGAGGCAGCTGTTCCATCAGCTACACCAGCTCTTTATAGATTACAGACCTGTGCGTGTAAGTAGTACATACTGTTACTGTAACTGAGAAATGGGCATGAACAGACAAAGCTAAGAGCATATGAGCATGCAGCCTCCTCCAAATGCTCCCTGTCTGACAACGCCATTTTGAGTGAGAGGGTTCCGTTCCTGAGATTTTTCACTCCTCAAGTGGCACGCCAACTGAAGATAAATTAGCCATTGACAAAGTATGGCTAATTAGCGATTGCAGCCTTCACAGTTCAATCGACATCGCAGGTGGGGGCTGTCAGGTAAACTGGAGCAGCAGGATTGGGTTAAACATTCAGTTTATCCTTATCCTTGTGGGGTGTTTCCTGTATGGACATCCTCCACAGAAAAGGAGCGTTGCTCGAGGAGGACAAGGCAATATGTCGATGGGGTGTTTACAACCAGTTCTATGGTATTGGTGGTCGAGAGTTGGTGTCCTCTTCCTGACTGAAAAATAGTAAACGACATTTGGCCAACGACAGGAGTGGCTGAGACCTTGATATCGGACTAGATGTGGGGTTCGTGCTCTTCGTAAATGGAGTCATACTTTCTCATAACTCCTTGATATAACAATGTCAAGTGTTTAATGAGCCTGTATATTCTTTTCCCTCTTGAAAAATAAACATATCAGGGAACGAGGGAGGTAGTGTTCTCAGCAGTTTACACGTGCAGAGGGTTGTTCGCAAATCTGTACTCTTGCATCATCCTTCTGTACATCACACAAGAAGCGTCGTTACTACAGCAGGATGTATCGAAAGTCACTGGAAGGCGAGGCTGAACCCTGTTCATTTTATTATGGGAACTTATCTCAGCTAGCTTTTCATAGGCTTCTAGTGCTTGTTTCATAACATTTTAAGCTTTGATCAATAGGTATATCTCTTGTTCTCAATTGCAGCAACTTCTGCGAACCTATCCTCAATATTTTCAAAAAGAGAGATTTCATTTTTGCTAAAGCATCTCCATCAGTTCTGCAGCATACCAAAAAGTGGGCAAACCATCTCCTTGCCCGACTCATCCCATGACAAGACATAAGACGGGAAGAGATTTAAGTTTTCTGCATACAAATGTAACTAATGAGGCGCCCATGTTGGCATGACCACCAGTGTGATTGCCGATTTTAGGTGAGGTGCACTCAACATCACGGTCACCGCCAACCTGACGAAAAGTCAGCATACCAATATCACAGATGGGGACGAAGGTAGTCACCCCATGTACTGCAGTTTATAATGCATTAAAGTCTGCCTCCTCACCTGTTTAGGGATGAGGCCTGACTGTTCACAGAATGTCACCACTCTTAACACTGGAATCAGAGGATGGTGGGCAGATCTCCATCGAGACAGAGCCACCCTGACTTCAGAATGAAAGACACCTTTCTAAGCTAAAAGCGGCATACCATAAACCTCACAGTGTGGTGAATCTCAATGGGAAAAGGAAGCCATGTGTTAAAGGGCTGTATCCGATGCACAGCCAGGCAAGCAGAACCTCCTTCCAGCTTTGAGACTGACGTTAAGTTCGTCATGCCTGTGTGATCATCTGTTAGAAAATGAGATGACAATGTGCAATGGGATGGAACACTGCCAGACAACACCATCACAACATGCTCCCTTTGGCAAGTTTATCAGCCATGTTGTTTCCTGTATCCTGATGTGGCCAGGTACCCAGCGAAAAGATCATGTCCTTGTCATGGCGTTGGAGCCATTGTAAGGAGTCATTGTAAGGAGTCACTGATAAGCTAAATCAACTGGTCTGTTGGATACATTTGATGAAGTGCTTGTAGTGCACTAAATGGGTCGGTACAGACAAGAAACCTTGTACAGTAATTTCTGAATCCTCCCGTGCCATCACAATGTCATGTAACGTGGCATCATAATTTATAAATTGTTTCTGAAGACTCACTTTGAAAATCCTAAGAGGGAAAACAGCGTAACAACTCAGGACATTCTCTTGCTGGGGTCCATTTATATGACCAATGTTGCAGACCTGGCACTTTAAGAGAAAGTTGTGAAAACGTCACCTGGAGTACAAGTTTTCTCCTATTGTGTCCACCTAAAAATCACTGGGTCTCTGAAGACACCAGGCTGTCAGCAGATTCCATCCGTGACTGTATTTGGAGGTCGGTTAGATCCAGATTCTTGAGACATTCAGCATCACACATTCCAAATGGCTTGGTTGAGTGGAGGCTATTCCTGAACAGCCATTCAAAGTTGTGTTAGTCCACTGCACCAAATGCCAAAAACTGAGGTGCTAGTAAGGTTTTCAGTGGCTGTTGAGCCAAGAGACTATGTCGCTGAACCTAGAGTGGTGGTTCACCAGCCTCTGCACACAGACCCTAAACTGGGTTGGTCCAAAAGGGTCCAGTCGATATCTCAATGCCCTCATGGCGGACAGCATCTAACATCTTTAGGCAGGACCTAGGGGCCGATCCACAAACCACGCTGCCATACTCTAAACATGAACAAACAAATGACCTATTAAATTGCAGGAGGCAGGACCTGCCAGCTTCCCACACTTTTTTGCTAAAGCATTTCAAAATATTCAATGATTGGAAGCCCTTTGTTTGTAGGTATTTCAGGTGTGGGAGCCAAGTTAGTTTCGAGTCAAACCCAAAAGCCCAGTTCACCAAAAACGTAAAATATCCCCCCCCCCCCATTGTTAGACTTGTTGGTTAAAACTTCCATGAGCGCAATTAAAACAAACATGTAGTCTTCTCTGGTGATAACCAAAAACTAGTTTTCCTGGACCAGGTTTCCAGCCACCTCGAGGTCAATTGTAGCTGCCTTTTCATTGCAAGATAGGAGGAATGGTAGAAGATTGCAGTAGACATTCACAAAAAGTATTTGTCAGGGCTCCTGACTGATGATGAAATGCCTTGACAACAATGCCATCCAATGGGACACAGAGTACACTGCCTTTGAGGACCCATTTTCTCGAAAACAGCTAGACAAAGCATTACCAACGCAGTATCGAAAGTGCAAGTCCTCGAGGGAGGATTTGATAAGAAGTGGCAGCTTTCCACATAGACCGCATGTATGAAGCTGCCAAAGGATGATCTACCTCCAATGAGTTACAGTTTTTTGGAGATCAAAAAACAAAGCAAATGGTTTTGGCATAAGGACTCCCGTATCGCTGACTAGTATAATTAAGCTGTCAAGGGTGGACCAGTAGTGCCTGAAACCCCCACTGGGAGCGGCTCAGGTAACCTTGGGATTTGAGCACCCATACAAAGTAGCAGTTAACCATGCATTCAATAGTCTTATACAACTGGTAGGAGCTACACTCTGACAGTGGCGCTACGGTCTTCTGTTGGTTTCCATAATGGAATTAATATTGCCTCCTTCCAAGTTGATGGGTAATGTCCATCAAACGATACCTGATTGAAACTAGAGGAACTGTCTTTAGCTTCAAGGCGGAGATGGAGCATGGCATAATGAATCTCAACAGGTCCTGGAGCAGTGCCTTTGGCTGCAGACAGATGTTATCCATGTTACCACATGACGAATGGAAGGTTGCAGACTTCCTCATTACAAGAGAAAAAATGGAGCTTCCTGATGTCTGTAGTCTTTCAGAAAACCCTAAAACGCAGGAACATGTCTGGATGACGCAGTGACTAAAGTGTTCAGCTAAAGCTTGACTCATGTCTTTAGGCGCGTCCACACAAACTCCATTTCTCGTCAAGGCTGTATGTAAGGGGGTGTATACTGCCCTTGCCTGATGCACGTTATTAATTCGCAAACTTCTACATTGTAAAAGTGGACTGATTAATGGAAGTTGTGAATTCCTTCCAGGAACCTCTCCCTTTCTTTTATCACTCACTTCACACACGCTCTTACAGATCTGAAGACATTAAGGTTTTCTGTAGTTGTATAATATTTGAAGTTCCGCAGAGCTGTTCATCTGATCATGATTGCCAATCGACAGTCGTCATTCCACCAAGGTACAGGCCATCGTCTGAGGTAATTGCTAGACTATTGGGGGGGGGGGGGGGGGGATGGACTGGGGCAGCCTGTTGGAGCTCACAATGATATGGGCCACCGTCTCCTGTGCAGTATCCTTTTGTTAAAAAATAGACTCAACTGTACTGCAACCAATTTGCCCTTTCAACCATCCATCTTCGTGGTCTGTCAGCCACCATCCTACACTGGGAAGGACTCCCTAAAATGTAAATTTGTAGTCATTTCCCATTGAACGAGCAAAAACAAAGGTCAATGGCTGAAAAGGGGCCTGCAGCTGTGGGAAAGTGTGTCTTCTGACCTACATTCAGAAAGCTCAATCATCCAACACCTGGAAGAAGTTGTAGACGAGCCTCACAGCTCATTGTGTGCACTGAAGTTCCCCACGAGGAGTAATGGGCGTGGGAATGCTCGCAAGAGTTCTGTCAGTGCATCTGCATACAGAGGATCATGATGAGGAAGATACAAAGAATGCACTGATGTGAAACGTGGCTAGGACTTACAGCAGCTGCTTGCATGGTCGTGCTAAAGGGACAGGAGAGGAATGGCATTATCATGAAAACAGCCAGTCTGCCATTACCTCTGTCTCCAGTAATATGGTCCTTCCTGTAGGGGTCGTAACCCCTTAATGCAGATGTGTCAGCGACTAAGACGCGTTTCTTGCAAGCAGATGTGGAACGGTTTCTACTGGACAACGATCTCTAATTCTGCCAAATGTTATCGATATTCATTTAACCCTACTACATGGAAGTCCCTATGGGAGCCATTGATTAGTGACGGTTAGTCTAGTCTATCTCCCTTGTGGGCGTTGAATTAAACAGGTGGGCCGGGGGAAAGTTAGCATATGCCCAGTTCCGTGGCTCCCCAATTGGAAATCCATATCGTGAAGTACCCACCTGAGGAGGAGGAGGGGGGGTGGTGAGTGCTTGCCAATCTGAAGGTTTAACTGCCACTTTCTTCGACTTTGAACTACTTTTTCAAGAAAGTTTTCCTTACTTGTGGAGAGGAGCTGGTTGCTTGGGTTGTGAGGATGGCTTAGCAGGATTCTGCTGGTGGGCAGTGGTATCTAACCGAGGCCCATCGTCGATAGCTTCCAATTGATACCTGGTTCAAGTGTAGAGTTTTCTGCACAGGAACACCAACGAGTGCACGTCCTCTCATTTGGATCTGTGGTCTGAGTTTATATAGATGCATCTCACTTTGCAATTGGCTTCTCAAGAGACTATGCAAAAAATAGCAACTACTGGAGGTTGCGTGACAAGCTTTTTTAGCTTCACCATAGTTTGTCTCTTGACTTACAATTAAATTTTTTCTTTCTTCGTTTAAACCTCATTTTCTGCTTCATACTGTGCGATCCCCGGGGCAGTGTATCCATTTCGAAAGAAGTGTACAAGAATTTGCTACAGTAGTGAGCTGAACTTCCACAATTTCCACGCATAGCATGTTACACTACTGGCCATTAAATTTGCTACACCACGAAGATGACGTGCTACAGGCGCGAAATTTAACTGACAGGAAGATTAGCTTTTCAGAGCATTCACAGAAGGTTGGCGCCGGTGGCGACACCCACAACGTGGTGACATGAGGTAAGTTTCCAACCGATTTCTCATACACAAACAGCAGTTGACTGGCGTTGCCTGGTGAAACGTTGTTGTGATGCCTCGTGTAAGGAGGAGAAATGCGTACCATCACGTTTCAGACTTTGATAAAGGTCGGGTTGTAGCCTATCTCGATTGCGGTTTATCTTATCGCGACATTGCTGCTCGCGTTGGTCGAGATCCAATGACTTAACAGAATATGGAATCGGTGGGTTCGGGGGGTAATACGGAAAGCCGTGCTGGATCCCAACGGCCTCGTATAACTAGTAGTCGAGATGACAGGCATGTTACCCGCATGGCTGTAATCGTGCAGCCACGTCTAGATCCCTGAGTCAACAGATGGGGACGTTCGCAAGACAACAACCATCTGCACGAACAGTTCGACGACGTTTGCAGCAGCATGGACTATTAGCTCGGAGACAATGGTTGCGGTTACCCTTGACGCTGCATCACAGAGAGGAGCGCTTGCGATGGTGTACTCTACGAACATGGCTGCACGAATGGCAAAACGTCATTTTTTCGGATGAATCCAGGTTCTGTTTACAGCATCATGATGGTCGCATCCGTGTTTGGCGACATCGCGGTGAACGCACATTGGAAACGTGCATTCGTCATCGCCATACTGGCGTATCACACGGACTGATGGTATCGAATGCCATTGGTTATACGTCTGTCACCTGTTGTTCGCTTTGACGGCACTTTGAACAGTGGACGTTACATTTCAGATGTGTTACGACATGTGGCACTAACCTACATCTACATCCATATACATACTCTGCAATCCACCATACGGTGCGTGACTAAAGTTACCTCGTACCACAACTAGCATCTTCTCTCCCTGTTCCACTCCCAAACAGAACGAGGGAAAAATGACTGCCTATATGCCTCGGTACGAGCCCTAATCTATCTTTGTGGTCTTTCCGCGAAATGTAAGTTGGCGGCAGTAAAATTGTACTGCAGTCAGCCTCAAATTCTGGTTCTCTAAATTTCCTCATTAGCGATTCACGAAAAGAACGCTTCCTTTCCGCTAGAGACTCCCACCCGACTTCCTGAAGCATTTCCGTAACACTCGCATTATGATCAATCCTACCAGTAACAAATCTATGTCCTCCCGCAATCTGACCAGATAGGGACCCCTAAACGTCGAGCAGTACTCAAGAATAGGTCGTATTAGTTTTTTATAAGCGGTCTCCTTTACAGATGAACCACATCTTCCCAAAATTCTACCAATGAACCGAAGACGACCATCCGCCTTCCCCACAACATGCTTGTACCTCCTATCGCTCTGCAATGTTACGCCCAAATATTTAATCGACGTGACTGTGTCAAGCGCTACACTACTAGTGGAGTATTTAAACGTTACAGGATTCTTTTCCCTATTCATCAGCATTAATTTACATTTATCTATGTTTAGAGTTAGCTGCTATTCTTTACACCAATCACAAATCCTGTCCAAGTCATCTTGTATCCTACAGTGACTCAACGACGACACCTTCCCGCACAGTACAGTATCATCAGCAAACATCCGCACATTGCTATCTACCCTATCCAGAAGGTCATTCATGTAGATAGAAAACAGCGAACCTATCACACTTCCCTTAGGCACTCCAGATGATACCCTTACCTCCGATGAACACACACACACACACACACACACACACACACACACACACACACACACACACACACACACACCATCGAGGACAACGTACTGGGTTCTGCTACTTAAGAAGTCTTCGAGCCACTCTCATTTGTCCCTTAGTTAGGAGTCTGCAGTGGGGCACCGAGTTCGACGCTTTCCGGAAGTCAAGGAATATGGCATCCGCCTGATACCCTTCAACCATGGTTCGCAAATATGTGAAAAAGGGGAGAGTTGCGTTTAGCAGGAGCGATGCTTTCTAAAGCCGTGCTGATGCATGGGCAGCAACTTCTCTGCCTCAAGGAAATTCATTATATTCTTACTGAAAGTATGTTCGAGAATCCTGCAACAAACCGATGTTACGGTTGTTTGTAATTTTGAGGATCCGTCCTACCCTTCTTATATACATGCGTCACGTACACGGACTTTACGTTGGGCAAGAGACTCGCAATAAATGCAAGCTAAGTAAGGAGCCAATGCAGCAGAGTACTCTTTGTAAAACCGAATTGGAATCTCATCAGGACCTGGCGATTTATTTATTTTCAACCCACTCAGCTGCTTCAGAACCCCAGGGATGTCTATCACTATGTCCTCCATGCGGGAATCTGTACGAGACTCAAAACGGCGGTATGTCTGTACGATCCTTCTGCTTGAAAGATTTCTCAAATGTTAAATTTAAAATTTCAGCTTTCGTTTTGCTGTCTACCGTTGCCAGGCCTGACTGATCAATGAGTGACGAAGGCCTTCGACCCGTTTACCGATTTTACCGAAGACCAGAATTTCCTTGAGTTTTCAGCAAGATCTTTTGCTACGGCACGTCGGTGGTAGTGATTGAATGCTTCGCGCATCGCTCTTTTTACAGCAGCACGAATCTCTACAAACTTTTGACTGTCCTCATTCTCCCGATATTTCTTGTACCGCGAGTGCAACTGCCTTTGCTTTCTCAGCATTCTCCGAATTGCGATGTTAAACCAAGGTGGGGATTTTCCTTCATTGCATCCCTGCGAAACCCCACATTTCACCAGAATAATGCACGACCGCATGTTGCAGGTCCTGTACGGGCCTTCCTGGGTAAAGAAAATGTTCGGCTGTTGCCCTGGCCAGCACATTCTCCAGATCTCTCACCAAATGAAAATGTCTGGTGAAAAGTGGCCGAGCAACTGGCTCATCACAATATGCCAGTCACTACTATTGATGAACTGTGGTATCGTGTTGGAGCTGCATGGGCAGCTGTATCTCTACACGCCATCTAAGGTCTGTGGCTCAATGCCCAGTCGTATCAAGGGCGTTAATGCGGCCAGAGGTGGTTCTGGGTACTCATTTCACAGGATCTATGCACCCAAATTGCGTGAAAATTTAACAACATGTCAATTCTAGTATAAAATGTTTGTCCAAATAATACCCATTTATCGCCTGCATTTCTTCTTGGTGTAGGAATTTTAATGGCCGGTGGTATGGCCAAATCTGACATTTAGAGCATCTCAGGTTAGGAACGAATGGGTGAACCTTGATATGGACGTAGCCTGCAAGGATGTGTCCAGGTAGTTCTTGAGTATTGAACATTAGAATGAGTGTTGCATATTTTTCCTATGTGCCATTGACTACTATTAGCTACGGAAGAGCCGAAGAACCTCGTACAACCACCTAGTATTCTGTAGGACACCTGCAAGCCTGTAGAAGTGTCGCAACACGTCGTGGCATGGACTACTACTGCCTGAAGTGCTGGAGGTAACTGACTCCTTGAATCCTGCTAGTCTCTCCATAAACCCGTAAGTTTACGAGGGGCTGGAGATCTCTTCTGAACAGCACGTTGCAAGGCATCCCGAATATGGTCAATGTTCCCAACTGGTGAGTTTGGTGGCCAGTGGAAGTAAACACGAAGTGTTCCTGGAGCCACTTTGTAGCATTTCTGGACGTGTGGGGTATCACGAATTAAGCCAGTCCATCTAAGTGCACAATGGACACGAACGGATGCAGGTGATCGGAAAGGATACTCACATGTCACCTGACAGACTTGTTATACGTATCAGGGGTCCCATACCACTCCAGCTGCAAATTCTCCACACCGTTTTAGAGCCTTCACCAGCTTGAACAGTCCCCTGCCGACATGCACGGTCTATGGTTTTCTCCATATCCGTCCATGTCCATCTGCTCGATACAATTTAAAACGAGACTCGTCCAATCAGGCAACATGTTTCCAGTCAACAACAGTCCTATGTGGGTGTTGACACGTCCAAGTAATTCATGAAGATTTGTGTCTTAGTGTCAGAAAGCCCATATCGATGTTTCACTGAATGTTATGCAGGTTGACACTCGTCGATAGCTCAGCATTAAAATCTGCACCAGTTTCCAGTACGGTTGGTCTATCACGCTGAACGGTGATCTTCAGTCGTCGTTTGTCCCCTTCTTGCAGGATCATTTTCTGGCCCAGCCACGTCAGATTTGATGTTTTACCGGATTCCTGATATTCACAGTAAACTCCTGAAAGGTCGTACAGGGAAAATCCACTTCATCGGTACATGGGAGATGCTGTGTCATTTGGCTTGTGCGCCGACTAACACCATGTTCAAAGTCTTAAATCTTGATAACCTGCCATTTTAGCAGCAGTGACCGATCTAACGACTGCGCCAGACACTTTGCTTGTATAAGGGGGTCGCCGACCACAGAGCCGTATCCTGCCTGTTGTGTGTATTTTAACACTCGTACCTATACCACTTTCTTTGGCGCTTCAGTGTAGTTCTGCACTTCGACACCTGCATTTTTCCGTGTTTCACGTAGGCCCGCAGGGTCCATACACATATCGGAGCAGGTAACCGCGCCTTTAATAAAGGTAAGGATGTTATGCAACTCAGCCTCGAGTGGGTTGTCACTTAAGGGTGCATATCCCAGAAGCTCAATTACTCTTGCTTTGAATTAGCACTTTCAACAAAAAATGTTCCATTACAAAGTCGTTTGTAATGGAATGTTCCCAGCAGTACCCTCCAGTGCCTTGTGAATGTAGACATGGGAGACTTAAAAGCTTCTGTGTTCTTAATTACGATGAAAGTGGTATGGCACACAAACGCCCTGTAATCACGATTCTCACACTTTCTCAAGTCAGAACATGTTGTATACATGTTCCAACAAGTACTCTGATCATTAAATGTTTCGTGATGCCAGCGTCAGCCACTAACCGGACAAGGATACATCACGAAACAGACTCCCGGATGCAACAACATGGTAAATAATAAAAACTACACAATGTTTATTCAAGTATCAGAATATAATCACATTGACTACATGCAAATGTATTGGGGGGTTGGGGGGGGGGGGGTGTTCCGACCCTCCACCCTTTCCTTTGTCACTGGTCAGTTGGTCACGTGACTTAAATTATCCTAATAATATTCTGGTGAGTGGGCATAGGTACTACCTGACAGTAAATGCTCCCATCAGTAGTTTGACGAGATCGACACATTGGGATCCACGACCATCTAGGGAAACGAACATTGACCCAGGTAGAGCCCTGCGTGAATGAGCAAGCCTTGTATGGGGTGTGGCAGTGGCGGGGGGGGGGGGGGGGGGGGGGGAGGCATCGGCAGGTAGCCCACTGGGGACTTCACCTCGACAGCACATAGCACATTGAGATTGAGGGTTTTCTTTTTTATAGAAAGGTGAACGTTCCGGACGAGCTGGCAGCGAAGATTCCACCACTGCGCCACATGGTGGTCGCTGAATCATGTTCGGAGCCTAGAGTGACAAAACATGTATTTACCAGTTCCCAGTTCAGGAACCCAGGATCACAAAGCCTGTACTCAGCAAATTAAAGCTTAGACGCTGGTGAGAAGGGAGTATGGTTGAATCTGCTCTGAGCAGAAATCACCTTTATGTCACTAACTGGAGACACTTCTGAGTGTCACCCCAGTATGGCAGTGAATACCTGGCATAGCAGCCATTCTCCGGTCTTGGTACACCTGACTGGGCAGGCACCTATCCTCCACACGCTTGTTACAGCTCTGACACCAGCATTGTGATCCATTTTTAGGTGGGACTAAAATTGAGGATACCTGACTATCCCCTGCAATGAATACGCTGCCATACTGTGTTCCGGATGTGAACATAAATCCGTTGTAATCTGTGTACAGGATCGCAGCACATGGTGGGTATACTATAAACAGTCTGCGACGTCCTTAGCGGCCCACACTTCACTGAAATGCAGTAAACTTGAGCTCAAACCCTACGATAAGACCAAGCCAAGAGGGCTGAGGTAGAGGATGCGAAATGAGTTGAAACTGACATGTGCCATGAAAGTGGAGTCTTATCCTAAGACTGGGTAAGAGTTTTTTGTCGCCTCTTAATCCCCAACAGTGCAAGGGCAGTACTGCAGGGACTAGAAGTCGTCTACGTGGGGATTATTCAGCGGCTCAACTTCGGTTGCTGTATTAAAACTGGCGTTAGGTCATTATGAAACTCACAGCATTCATTCCAGCATAGTCTTCTAGGGCAGAAACGTGACTTATCAGTCAGCTAAAAAAAATTTAAACATCTTATCTCAAGTGGTCAGTATGAAACTGTTCCATATTAACTCAGAATTGTGTGTTATCTGTGGCTGGTGAAACGAGGAGTAAAAACAAACGCAGAATTGGAAATAAGACTTAGAAAAGCTGGAATATACATTTCGAGCTTCTTGTCTTCACTTGATTATACATACATATGCCAGATTATTTTCATCAATTAGCTGGGCATCTTACACCATGAAGGTGATAGAGGGGATGGGTTAACTATTTGCCGAAGGTAGTGAAACACAGCTGAAAGAGAAGCAGCTGTGCAGGACGAATTTAGAGCTGAAAGGAAAGAGTAGCTGAAACGTTGTACAAAATACCGAATTACATTTACTCGCCGATGTCTTCCACCGGATCAGAGGACATAAAATCGAGACTTTGCGAAAGGTACAACGTAATTAAGTTTGAAGAAGACAAGGCGGGGATTAGTGCTACATAGGCATCAAATCAGTGAACATGACGCATCACAGTAACACGGGGAAATTTTACCGGGATTTAGGTATGTGTATCGCTCTTTCTATCTGAAGTTAATCCCACTGAAGGAGCAAAGATACCATCTTTCGAATTAGTGTAAGAAATTTTTACTGAGGATGATTAGAATAATGCTGTGGTTGTCCCGCCGGTCGTCAGTTTTCTGGTATTCTGGTTTGGACAGTTTTTGACTCCATTTCAGTGACAGATGAACTAATGTCATTTACTCAACCTAGGTGGTTATGACAACTTCAGCTACAGTTCATGAAGGTAAAGGAATATGCAGAGTTTAAATGAGAAGCAAGGTGAGCCTGTATCATCAAAACTGCTTTGAATTACCTTTGCTCCTCACGTCATTGCACTGGGATAAAATACAAGGAATGCGACTAAGGACATTACCACTCAGTTTCAAGTGCAGAAAAATTTGTAAATTTTATTCACCACAGACGAGTTTTAAATTACACATGAAGTACAAAAATTGGTTATTTTGAAGCAGCTTCGCTAAGGATAAAGCCACTAAAAATTATCGATAAAGTTGTTTCTTTCTTCGTGCTCTTGGTACTGACTTATTGAAACTAACATTTTAGGAATTTTGCAGAATGTGACAGAAATGGGCTCAACATGAATTTACTGTCATCTGTGGTAATTTTCGTCAATACTATTTGCCAAAAGCTTCGTTAACTTACTGAAAAATTTAGAGAAGTTTAATGAGATTTTAAAAATTGATGGTTTCCATCTAAAAATGGTGAGCAGCCTTCAGTTGCGGCCCCTCTTCGGCACCAGCCCGCAGTGGGCGGCTGTGCTCTTCCGCTTGGAGGCCCGCCTCGGCTCCGGCCCTGGCGAGTCCTGCCCCAGTGGCCGCCCTTCCTCTGCCTCTCCCTCTGGCCCTGGCTCCTGCTCCCCGCTGTCCTCTGCCAGCGCTGCCCCGCCCTGTCCTGTCTGCTGCTCCCCCAGCTGCCCACTCTCTCCTCCAGCTTTCTGCTGCTGTGGCTTCTGCTGCAGCCCACGGAACGCCGAGGCGGCCACCGCGGCTAGAGGCCCGAGTGTCCAAGCAGGGGGGCCCTCTTGTCCCTGGCCCAGTCCTGTCCCCTCACCTGGCTCTTCACACACTGGATCCTCTGACGCTTCCTGCTGCTCTACAGGTGGCTCTTCTGGGATGCTGTAGGAAGAGCAACAATACCAATCAATAGTTAAAACACTTCATTCCCTTCGACATGTAGCTACTGGTACCATTTTCGCTCCTGTATGAAACCGATCTGAATTAAGTACCTTAATCTACATCTACATGACTACTCTGCAATTTACATTTAAGTGCTTGGCAGAGGGTTCATCGAACCACAATCATACTCTACCATTCCACTCCCGAACAGCGCGCGGGAAAAACGAACACCTAAACCTTTCTGTTCGAGATCTGGTTTGTTATTTTGTGATCATTCCTACCTATGTAGGTTGAGCTCAACAAAATACTTTCGCATTCGGAAGAAACTGACAAATTTCGTAGATATATCTCGCCACGACGAAAAACGTCTTTGCTTTAATGACTTCCATCCCAACTCATATCTGCCACACTCTCCCCTATTACATGATAATACAAAACGAGCTGCCCTTTTTTGCACCGTTTCGATGTCCTCCGTCAATCCCACCTGGTAAGGATCCCACACTGCGCAGCAATATTCTAACGAGTGTAGTGTAAGCTGTCTCTTTAGTGGACTTGTTGCATCTTCTAAGTGTCCTGCCAATGAAACGCAAACTTTGGCTCGCCTTCCCCACAATATTATCTATGTGGTCTTTCCAACTGAAGTTGTTCGAAATTTTAACATCCAGGTACTTTGTTGAATTGACAGCCTTGAGAATTGTACTATTTATCGACTAATCGAATTCCAACGGATTTCTTTTGGAACTCTTGTGGATCACATCACACTATTTAGCGTCAACTGCCACCTGCCACAGCGTACAGCAATCTTTTCTAAATCGCTTAGCAACTGATACGGTCTTCAGATGACTTTACTAGACGGTAAATTACACCATCTGCGAACAACCTAAGAATTGCTCAGATTGTCACCCAGGTCATTTATATAGATCGGGAACAGCAGATGTCCCAGGGCGCTTCCCTCGCGAACACCTGGTATTACTTCAGTTTTACTCGATGATTTGCCGTCTATTACTACGAACTGCGACCTTCTTGACAGGAAATCAAGAATCCATTCGCAGAACAGACGGTACACCATAGGCCCGCAGCTTGATTAGAAGTTGCTTGTGAGGAACGGTGTCAACAGCTTTCCGGAAATCCAGAAATACGGAATCAACCTCAGATCCCTGTCGATAGCGGCCATTACTTCGTGCGAATGAAGAGCTAGCTGTGTTGCACGAGAACGATGTTTTTCAAAACCATGCTAATTACGTATCAATAGATCGTTCCCTTCGAGGTGATTCATAATGTGAATACAGCATATGCGCCAAAACCCTACTGCAAACCGACGTCATTGATATAGGTCTGTACTTCAATGGATTACTCTTATGTTACAGAAACTGTCCGCAAAGGTTGTTTTGGCTTAATGACATTCAAATATTTTTGTGGGATCTTAAATTTAAAAACCTGTCACACCGGCTTGATTTAACTTCACTGATCAGGATAGTGAAAAATATGCGTATATTAAGGGAATTTTCTTCCACAAAGCAGGCTTATCACATTCACACAGTTCAATACTGTTCTATCCTGATTGAATTGAGCTTAACTTCAATTCCAGAAGCCAGTGAAGCAATTTCGAAGTCTCGGTGCGAAGAAAATTGTCAGTCGATTTGCTGAAAACATTTGTGATAATTGACTTTCGTTGATCACAGGGGGAAGACCCGAGATCTGCTGGTAAGACCGCGTTAGCTCATTTATTGAAAGTAATAAACTGGATATCTTTAGCGTTCAGAACGGCAGGTTCGTCCAGTGTAAATCAGACGTTCCCCACTGATCCGCGTACACAGCGTAGTAAGTAGACAATCATTCAAATAATACGCCAAATAGTTCATGTATTAAATTCCTTCTCATACAGAATCTGATCAAGATGGCGATTAGCTCAATACATACGTATTCATCTTCGTTCTTTCACGGCTAATCGGCAAGATCTGAATCGTCTTTTCATAGGAGAAAACAGAAGCTGTACCATGGAGTAAATGCACGCTCCAAGGAATAATAGGGCTTGGAACTACTTTGCATTGATAATCATCGTAGAAAGTTTAGAAATCGGTAAGATAAGAGATATTTCGAGATATGTACTGAGTTATATAATTTATAAAATTTCTGAAAGTATCGAGGAGAGAGCGCTGCAAGAGACATTACAACATCCGGCCTACTACCAAGATAGACAGGTTTCTAGATACAAACAACGTTGACATTTCTGGCTCAACCTTTACTTGCGAGTGTGTCCAGAGGCAAGGTAGGTGTGGCATGAGGAGGGGGTTGGTCTGGGCAGAGGAAAGTTGCCCTAGTGAACTTCGTCATGTTAAAAACTAGCTGTAACAGCTAGATCTAAACTTATTAATTTGGAAAATGACCTGAAGAAATTATGAGGAAAGTAGGCAGAATATTTGAGGAGTGTTCCAAAAGAAATAGTGTAGCGGATAAACTCTGTAGGAGGCTGGAATTTAAACTACAAAAACGATGAACATTTTAAAATCTGTTTCTTTAATGCACCTCTTTGATAACGTACGAGAATTGTACAGTCACTGCAGTTTATGACATACGATGTAGAAGTTTTCTGAAGTGAGAACTTTTATGTAACACGTCATCTCAGATCATTAAAAATTTTCTGTAACAACTGGAGCACGCATTGATACCTTCCTATAGTTTCAAAAATAAGTAAAAATGGACGTAACAAATATATATTTCGCAAATGGATTTCGGTTTGGCACAACGTCTATACATGAGTTTTTTTCTATTATAAGAGAAAAATTCTTCGTTTTTCGATATGCTCCTTCTAGACGATTTTATTATATACTGCTGACTATTTCGAAGCTAGTAATTGCAATAAACTTATTGTCGACCCATTTTGAAGCTCTAGTTTTGTCTTACATTTTTAACTGTTCCTGTTTTGTGTATAACGTTAACTCTGTATATTCTAGCTACAATTGTATACATCAATTTTTACTGTCTTAGATGGAAAAAATGCTTTGCTTCAATAAAAACCTTATGTAGAAGTTGGCGAATGCGTAACCTTTTCATCGTAAGGAGCGCTGCCATTGTTATGCATCTGACATGCGAAATGTCTAGCAGTTTGTCTCAATACACGGAAGCGGTTTGTTAGTTATATTCCTACGTGATTGAACAGAAGACGCCAAGCACTAGAGGTAAGGTGCAACGGAAATTTATTTAAAACCAGGTGGCCTGATATATGAGGTTGTTCTGCACAGCGTCGGCCAAGGAAGGAAGACATGGGAAACACTGAAAACAAGGACAGGGTGCTATGTGCTAATACATCAGATAACGCTCAATGCACTAGAAGGTGGCCGTACATGGCAATAGCTTGAGAGGAAGACAGTGATTGGAAAACATGCAGCATGTAACAGACTGTAGGATGCATGTGCTATACCGAGGAGTGGTTGGCAGGACAGGAATTTGGAGTAAACTGCATCGAAATCGTTAGAAGAAGGTTGACTTAACGCAATGTTATTTCACGTGATATTTGATACTTTTATTACAATGAATGTTTCATAATTGTTCGAATGCTTCATTTTTATAAACTACAGCAAAGTTTAATTTGAGAATATGTAAATCAGTATAAAATTTGCTTCTAAAATCAGTACCGAGTTGCTTAAGAGGATTGTGCTGAAAACTTCTTCCTCCAGAAAGTACCAGGAACTGACACCTTTGAGTCTCACCTCATTCTTTGAAACTTGCGGGTGGTGTGGCCTTTTGTGTTATCGTAATATATATATATATATTACTGTTTTTCTGGAGGGCTCTAGCTTTTAACATGGGCTGGGGAGTGCTCCTTGACGTAACGAAGACGTGAAAAAGTCTCACGCTGTAACTTGCAGCTGGCGTTGTCCTAGTGATTAACTGGCGACGTGGGTGTCCAGTCCGTCCCTTATCGTAGGGCCTTCTAGCTTAACAGTTCTCTTGGCTTCTGTTCTCGTTTCTCCCCTAGGAACTGCATCTGTCTCGCGGTGGGAAGGTATGACATGCATTTAGGCATTCTTGTGTTAGTCTGTAGTATTCCATTTGCTCACTCGTCACTCTTATTACTTTGGTTAATTTAATGTCACGATTTATTTGGAGCTATGTGACATACTACTGGATCTGCTTACGTCAGGGTTTTCATGGAAGGTGTTGGATTTGCCTGACACCTTACAAATACACCCATGTACCTTTGGGAAGTAATTACCTTTCACAGGGATTCTACACCATCTAATGCGTTCTGCAAATCTAGCTTCCTTGTAGGTATCAGGAACAGACCCGTTTCGAAATGTACTCGTGCAAGAAGACTCGTGTGAAATGCTTGTTCAGTGTGAAAGGTGTCCTGAATGGTCACATGTGATTAAATAGCTGGAAATCCGTTAGTACATTTGTGTAGAATTATCAGGAAAAGTCTGCTCACCCTTTCAGTGCAGATGTCTCCCCGACAGATGACCGGAAGACGCCTGTCGCGGAGCACGTGAACAGGCCCTCAAGGTCAGGCCCCGGGAACAGGCCGGCTTCCTTCTCCGCCTCTTCCTCCAGCACGCTTCTCCCCTCAGTGGCCTCTTGAGGGACCTCACGTTCTGGTGGCACGTCCTGCAAACTCCGGCCCTCAGCTCTGGAGGGGCTGGAGGCGGCGCTGGAGGATGGCCTGGAACCCGGCATGCTGCCCTCCCGAGAGCAGGGGGCGCTGTACAGAAAGGACTAGCCTGTACTGACTGCTGACCACTTCCGGAAACAGCTGTTACTATATCGTACCATCTCTTACCAAGCCATCCCTAACACCTGCTTACTATCTTCGTATCAAATCCACAGTGAACGTTTTGATTTCCCTTCACCCAATGTGGTCATTAGAGGCATTTAAGTCATTTCCCACAGGATTATTGTAGCTGGTAACTTAAATTGATGGTATGGCGAAGTTCAGATTCTATAGCACGGCTGTAATACAGGGAATACCTGTTAGTTGCCAGCTAAATATCTGGCTAATGGGATCAAGTACTGGGGACACAAATACCAACTAATGTACACACACTGGACAGTTCCACTGATTTGGCAGATGGCGGTTCAATTTTAGTCAAATTCAGAGCGATCTTTTGAACGAGTCCGATACAGTCACTGAAACATTTAGCAATACAGACTCGCTGGCAGTAATTTAGAGATGTGCACAAACTCACGTGGGTAACATTATGAGATGCTCGGGAAGACAGAAGTACTTTCACTCTACGCCCTGTATTGCCCAGTATGAAACAATCTTACGTATCTTCCTGCAGTTATTCTCATTTAGCAGTAGAATAGTTCGGCTGAGACTGGTAATATAATTCGTAAGGCTCCTCACTGGTTTGAAACTGTGCCAACGATATTACAGTTTAAGAACGCCAGAGCTATTATTCTGAAGTGTTCTTGCACCCCTTGGCGTGTTTAGCCAGGATTTAAAAATTTGATTGCCCATCCTGCGTATTTGCAACAGCCAATATAGTTACTGTAGCGCAGCAGCAGTCACAAATACACTGCCTTTACTGCCGTAAGCTTTTAGTTTGCTGCTGTACACATCTCTGCCTAGCTGCTGGAGCGATTTTATCAGATTCGTTTCTAACACCATTCCTAACTTGCCCAATGCAGTAAAAACATGCCAAATACCAAGGTCCATGGAACAGGCCCAGGTGTCACCATACAATGTTCACCCTCTATTGGTGGCGGTTCTGCATCCAAGGGGCATTGAGGCCTCAGGCGGTACAGCTATGGCTGCAAGGTTGCCTACATGGCAGGCGTAAACACTATGACAACTCAAATCCGGTCAGGCTCACCCAAGGCGCCAAAACTAGAAGATGTCAATGTGGCTGCACTATTTCACAGCAGCAGGCACATGCTGTGAAGTAGATTGTGACAGTACCACCGCATTCGCTGGGCACTGGGGGGGGTTACAACGCAACGGTAGCAAGTTATCTACGAGCTGCACGCGTCACTGGGCGCTCTACAGTGGTCTCCAACTATCGTGTTCTTGTTGGATACTTAGAATATGGGACGACCGTACTAATTCTTTTAGGACTTAGTGGCTAATTATTAGCCAACTTTATTTTTCACTTATGCGCTCCCTAGGACTCATATCTATTAATAGTATAGTAAATGAACATTATTCAGTTGTTTATACCCTGCCTCAGACAAACTTCGGTGTAATGTTATACACGGTGATGTCCGTCAGAGCAGGTTCCCGCTCCATGCCAACCACACGTGTACCTCAAACACTTCACAAGTAACTGTCACCCAGCACAGTTCACATTGTGTATCACGACAACTCAGTCAATCCACACATGCACAGGGTGTCACTCTCGCAGGACATTTGCAAAAGAGCGCATGTAATGAATTCATCTATAGCTCCATCGACATGAGCCTTCTGCAGTTCATACTTAAATGCTTGGCCCTACGCCTCCAAGGTAATACTCTACGTTTCCACTCGTGAAGAACGCCTGGCAAAAACTAAAATACTTCCACGTGACCTGTGATTTATTACGGTGGTCATTTCTCTCTACGGAGGTAGCTTTAGTACCAGGCTGTGATTCGAAGGCGAATATTTGTAATAAATATCGAGGAAATGTTTTACTGTAACAACGCTTTTGTTTCAATGGTTGTCACCTTAAATCGCATGAATGACAATACCCTCTTTCGCGCTAGTAGGATTCCAGCTGCCCTTTTAAGAACTTTTTCGGTAGCCTCCGTCAATTTTATTTGGCTAGTATCCCATAACGCACAGCAGTAACCTCTTAGAATAGTGTTCGTAGAATCGCTTCCAAGCGTTCTGCCAGTAAAATGCAGTCTTGATAACTTCCCAGGACATTTCTATGTTTTCATTTTAAATTACGTTATCCGTAATTAAAGTCCCGGGGTATTTGAGTTCACATCCTTTCAATTTGTTTCGTTTCTCTAGTGACCGAAATCTGATGGATTTCTTTTATTAGTTCGGATAACCTGTATTTACATTCAACTATTTACAGTACTGTACATTTTTTGGTATTTTTTAATTGCATCCTAATTAATAGACGGTAAATGACCACCTTCTATGAAGCTCATAGGGTTGTTGGACTTCCTTGTTATCCTTTCTTTAAATTATTACAGCAGAGGGCCAGTAACACTGTTCTGGACAACACCAGACGTTACTTCTGTTTTACTCGCTGAATTTATCGATTGCTACGGACTGACCTACCTCACAGGGTATCACTGATCTAGTCGCAGAAATGAGGTTTTACTCTGTAATTAGAAGCCTCTTGTGACTAAACAGGTCTGAAGTCTTGCGGAGATCTGGAAAACCTATTAAATTGACATCTCTGTCGATAGTGCATTACTTCGTGAGAACGCATATCTAGTTGGTTTCTCACGAACGTTATTTTCTGAATCCTTGCTGACTCCGTACATCTTTCTCTTGAAAGTAACTCATATTCGAACACCGTGTGTTCCTAAACCATACTGCCAATCGACGTTAGTAATGTGCGGGTGTAATTCATCACATTACTCCCATTTCCTTTCATTAGTACTTATCTTGCCTGTGGCATGTTTCGTCAAGCGAGCATACTCTGGTATGCCATCAGGACCGGTCGACTCACCTTTATTAAATTACTGAAGTTGCTTCGTTACACTGGTAGTATTTCACTCATGCTTTCAGCTTTTTCTTGATTCGAATTATGAAGTCTTTACTTCGTCTTTCACCATTCCTGTCGCACAGTGAACGTATTTATTGTTCTTACCGCTGGTATAGTTAACGCACGACCCAAATTTTGTGCATCCTTTTAAATATGGCGTGCTTTTTGTGTCGTGGAGAATTATTTCTCTAAATTTATCTGGTATAAATTTAATTGCCATCGATACAGTTTTTATAATTAAGCTAGATCTTGACGTTTATATAGCTAGTTTGTAATGACATGAGACCTAGGAAAGCATCAAGAAACTGCTTCTTTAAAGTGCATAATTTGAATTCATGATGAATGTGTGTGTCTCCAACAACCATGTTGTCACTAATCCCAGTTTGTCTTGCCCTATTTCGTCAGGATTGTTTATTAGCAAGAGCTCAAATGTTTTAACAGTTTACACATCGATTGGGCTCGTGAACTAATAGATGGTTGGCTGGTGGTTGCGGTTAAAGGGATCAAGCTGGCCACCTATGGAAATGGGGAAACTTACACCTTGCTCTCCACGTTTGAGAATAGATCGTCATACTAAGGAGGTGGTCTATGAGAATGGCTTTGAGTCATATCGACGATTTTGGGAAGTTATTCAAAACATCATCCAGTTTGTGACAAGCAAGGGACGCCTGTAACTGGATGGGGATGCTGTTTTAATTTTAAGTGACCCACTCATTTTTAAGATTTCTGCACCATCTCCCAACTTGTCCGCTATATTCTCTACGAAGAGTTAAGGCTCTATGGCCAAAATATCTTCCTCTGTCCTTTCACAACACAGGAATTTGAGTACGCCTGTACTTATTTGTTACCATTATGCTCGTGACAGCAAGTGAGGGAAGGAAGGAAACATTTCGAGGTTGTGCCTCTGCAGTGAACTACTTTCCCTCTGAAGAAACTAAGCCATATGACCACCAGCAGGAGTGAGCTTTGTATGCAAGCCATGTGCCACGGAAATGGCTCGGAAAAAAAGGGGTCCGACGAGTACTATGTTGGCAACATGCTACAGATTACAAACAGCACACTGAGTGAAGCCTAAGAAGTGTCATGAAGGCTGCTCTTATAACACAATTTCTGTATCGTTTATTGATAACATGTTACCAAAATTTTACTCCTCGATTATACTCATTTCTTCTAAAGACTGCATTACAGATTATTCAATTTGTTTCTATTGAGACTGGACACTGGTGCTCTTAGGTTACATGTGCCTTCTATGACATGGCCATTACCAATCTTTACATAGCCATTCTGATCGTCACATTGGCTGATTTACATTTTACATACTTCTGTGACTTTTTGCTAATTAGTAATGTGTGGATAGTATGCATTTTTTATTCACCAGATGTACAGTTTTTTAAGTGCTGAATGGTTTTCAAGTACACAAGGACAGTTATATTTTTCATTATTTTTGTCTTGTGTACTACAGATCTTACGTGTTCTTGTTAATTTGTCTCCCAGAGAGCTGAGTAGAAATCGAAAATGGTAAGGAATGAAACTGAGTATGTACAACCGATGGCTGTAACTATACCTTCCACCAGGTATTTGACAGCGATTGTGCCGCTGTCTCCCCCCTCCCCGTGCTCGGCGGCCGCTAGTCAGTGTCCCCTGGACCCACCTGGCTGACCAGATCTCGTCGCTCGTGCCGGGGGAGAACATCTCGCGCATCGCGTCGCTCACTGTTGGCGACGGTGGCGACGCCGGCTGCGAGGTCGGTGGCGCGGGCGACGTCGGCAGCTGCGGCTGCGGGGGTGACGTCGGCGCCGACGGTGGCTGCGAAGTTGGAGGCTGCGGCTGCGCGGGCGACGTCGGCGGTGACGGTTGCGCAGACGTCTGCGGCTTGGGCACAGCGAGCTTGAGCTGCTTTAAGCGCCCCCGGACGTCGCGCGTGTCTCCCGAGGACTCCTCGTGCAGCGGCAGGTCTCGCGAGCTGCCGTCGTCTGAGCCCTCCTGGCTCTCGCTGGCCGGGCTGGAGCAGCTCTCCGGGGTGGACAGCTGCCGACGCAGCGGCGGCGCGCGTCCCCCCTGCTGGAGGCGCTTCTTCACTGCGTCCATCAAGCGGCTCTCCAGGGTGAACGCCCTGTAAACACCAGCCTCCTGACTATCTATGACCGGGAAACAGGATAGTCAGAAACAGGAGTGTGTTGCAGGGTAGGTCGTGCTGAGAGCTGAAGAAAAAATAATTTCCACGCGTTGCGTCATTTTGACGTTAACTAGCATCGAAGTTACCCAAGGGCAACTGCGTGCACTAATTCAAGTGCCCTGCCTATGGAATTAGTGTCGGGTCTCATAGCAACGTTTATGGCTTATACTGTTCAGCCTTTCGCTTGGGTTTTGTTGTTTCTGTCCCATATCAGGTTTTTCCTTCACTTTTTCCGTTTCAGGGAACGGAATTACGAACTCGTTTCAGTACACCAGCTGTGACGGGCTCCTCTAATTTGTGCCCACATTGGCCTCAGCGCCCAGTTTCACTGCTAATTAACTCTTGAATGGTAGAACAAACTTTTTTATTTATGGCTGAGCACTGCAGACGATCTTACGAACGTTTCATAATCCTTTTGACCATCCTGCACCTAACGGCTACAAAGTTTTGGCGAAATGTTCAATATTTTTATGGGAACTATAAAAATCAAAAACTAACTCTAGATTTCTAGTTTTAATTAAAGCTGTCGCAGTTGTGTATCTGGAAAGTTGAGCGGTTACTACAAAAGCTTACTAAAAAGACGACTATCTAAACTTTAATTTTCGTATAATTCAAAGCTGTACATATTTCACGCATTCATTGCAGCAAGCATAACCGAAATGCTATCTAGAATTGCTAAAAATTTACCATTTGTAAGCACAAACACGTGAAACATATTCCAACTCATACAAATCCTTTTGTAGTAGTCGTGGACGGTTGAATTTCAACTGACCTGAAATATACTTTGTCTATCTGAACATATTCACACTTTACGCCGTATAGCTTAAAGTGTTCACTGCCATATTCTGCGTTCATTATAGCTGATGGACACAGAACTTTATAAAACCGAACTCCATTAAAATTTTCGAGTTATGTCTGGGGGTCTTAAATGTCAAATTATCTTTCAAACTGTGCTCTGAATATAAGCAGAGTCCTATTAAATGTCTAGGCCGACTCTTCAATGAGATGAATTTCATACCCTGAATGATTTTTGGCATTCGATACATTGTTTACACTTCCCGTACAATGCCCGGTTTCAGTTTCCGGTAACAGAGTGGAACAGAAAATGACTAAAGAGAAATATTTTGTGCGTAGAACACCACAAAAATTGTTCTCAATGTTTGTCAAATCGCGATCAAGCTTGGTTACATGATGTCTAAAAATTTGAATGGAATTTTTTCTGGGCGTCAGAACCCCAACTATCTCAGTCATTGTGGCACACTTAACTACAGAAGCAGCATGAACCTTCAGTTTGCACACAATGTAATTTTTGAAGTTAATGCTGCTTTTTTTTTAATGGGAAACTGCGGACTTTGCGCAAAGTTCTCAATATGTTCTCTCGGTTACACTACCCGACAAAGTGAACGACCCATAAAACATGTTCTGACGTGGGTGGAAATCCTTGCACACATGCACGTGGTGTGTACGTGCGTTATTACAGCTGAAATTCAAAGACAGGCAGGGTTCCCACCGAAGTGCATTGTTTACTCGTGTTTACCAGCTGAGGTATG
The DNA here is from genome assembly GCF_023897955.1 of Schistocerca gregaria. Taxonomy (NCBI): domain Eukaryota; kingdom Metazoa; phylum Arthropoda; class Insecta; order Orthoptera; family Acrididae; genus Schistocerca; species Schistocerca gregaria. Next base: position 885,097,815 of record NC_064921.1, on the reverse strand, counting down.
GGGTAAATAGAACAGCTGCAGATGCTGACTGATGAAGAGATAGCTGCTCCTTTTTAATTGGGGAAGGGGGGAGGCGAATGTCTCCTTGGTGGTATCCATTTGGCCAGTTATTCGAATCTTGCAATACCCAGATGTGTGGAGCATGCAGATGACGCTGGTCCAGTGTTTTACTGCATGTGAATGTGACGGCAGGCGCGCTCTTAGTCAAGGTTCCAGTCCACCCCAAGTGACTACCAAGATAGTATCACCCTATTGTGCAGCACAGATAAACCCTTCACATTACCACCTGCCATGGACTACCGAGTCATGTAGCACTGTGTTCAGCTATGAATTTCTGTTCTGCAGTATCCTATATGTCCACTGGCGATGAAGACAGTGACTTAGGGACAGTCCCCCACAGTGACATTTAGAGTAATGTCACGATGTGGGGAGCCATCATATACAACTAAAGGTGCTGGCTGGTAGTGACTGAAGTAACTGATGGTAAAATACATGTGAGGAATACGCTGCTTCATGTGTTGCCCCTTATGCCACAGTATCGTAAAATTTTCCAACAGGACAATCATTGTCCAGACGTGGCAGTTATGTGTATGAACAATCTCCATTGTGAGGTACTGACCCCCAGATCTGCCTCCTTCAAGACCAGTGTGGGACCAGTTCCGATGGTTTCGTCCTAGTGACAATATCGTCGCAGTGTAGGACCAGTTACAGCAGTTTTGTACTAGCTTGCCTCAGGAGAGCCATGTTGGCATTAACACCCTTCCCAACCTCATCTACATGAATCCAGACCAGATATCGTTAAGAGGGTACTTTGCAGCAAGTTCTTTGGGAATCTTGTTATGACTAATACCAATACACACCCTCCCAACCCCTGGAATCCCCTTTCGCTTCGCACACCCCTCCAGGCTGCTGCCAGGTCGGGCAGTGGGTGCCCGTGGTAACCGGCGCCAGGGCACTGCCTGTCAGTCGGCGCTACTCCTGCAGAGCTGGTGCTCACGCAGACCACCACAAATTTGTTGCCTTGTGTGAAGAATGCTGTGTTCCACCGTCGTACAGAGGCCATGTTAAACTTGGAAAGAGGCAGGATTACAAGAAGGCAATATACTGTACTAGCTCGTTCTGTAAATATTCATGAATTCTGGAGGTAAGTGAAATGTGTGTATTCTATCCACAAAAAACCTATTACTCCACTGGTAACAGGGGTTGGTTCTGACGTACAAACACGTTACTACACCAAAATAGAAGTCCAATCAAATTAAATCTGATAATTCTAGATACAGATTGAAGGTGGTTTTCAAACCGTTTCAATTAGTGGCCAAAAGTAACGCCAAATCAAACTAATGATGTACAACTTCGGTTATCAAAATTTTCACGCTAAGTAACCTGTCGAATACATTGCTTGCCAATTTATGAGGAGCGCGGCCACGCGAATAGAATTATGCCACAACCTTCATAAACCCTGTGTAAAGGTCATCACGACTGTTCAGCTTTCTCCAGTAAGCTGCTTTGTTGAGACAACGGCCATCATCGCTGACAGTTGGTAGTTAACATGCCACGAGACAACGGTTTAGTCGTTGCTAACTTATGACTGACAACGTCTTAATGACGCAGAGAATGAGCGGAACGAAATCTGTGCTAACCCCAGTTGCCAGGTATCGATGTGCTGCCTTACGCTGCGGCAACGTTTAGACATATCGTGCAGCTGGAATCCCCGATCTGACTCCATCCTCCGATGCACGACAGCTCACTGCGTCATCACTCGTGGATGGGTGGTTGGCGTACAGCGTAGGATTGCAGTCCCTGGGTGGAAAGAGGAAGCGGGAACTGGCCTCATCTCCCCTCACGTATGAGGCCAAAGCGACCAACTGCGTGCAACGTCTGGAAGCGATTTGTTTCGCTTTAAGGCACAAAAAACAGCAGGGCTCATACGCGCCCAAATTGTTACTATAGTACACGAAGACCGAGGAGTTAACTGCACGTCAGCCCGAAGTGACAAGACAGCTAAGAACAGGGACGTGGAGGAAGGGGTAAGGTGGACACCATACAGAAACGCCGGTACAAAACTAAAAATTAAGTAGCGTTCTTCATATTGCTTTGACGGATACAAAGTAAAACACGGTTGACAGCCCTCGCGTCATTTGCTAAAATGGCCGCTAAAATAGGTGAAAACCCAAGTGGGAACGTAAACTTAAAAATGGGCATTCTGTAAGGAAGTGGAGGACAGTCAAAACTTGTGCACTGTGTACGAAATGGTGAGGTAGCGCCGCTTAGCAAATGATGGCTAGAAACGAAGTGCCCAATACGCAGCCTAGTTAAAATGACCCCCGATGGGAAGGAGGACAGGAGGTCGTCCATGATGCTGGAAGATGCTTAATAAGCTTCATCTTATGCCCACGAAGGGGCACCACCACTTGACAGACAACACATGATCGGAGCGAATATAGTAACTGGTGGGATGACGTACAAGGACTGCAGCCTTAACAGTGTCAGCAACCTCGTTTCCTGGCAGACGAACATAACCAGGAACCCACATGACCATCACAGTGGCGCCATCAAGACTGAGCAGGTGACAGTTTTCCTGGGCCCTCTGTACTAAGAGATGGGCGGTATACAGCGCAAAGTCAAGTGCGTTGAGAAGTGAGCAGGAGACAATTTAAAGGAGTGTCACCAGATTTACTCTGTGGCGTACTGAAGGGCGAAGAGCTCGGCTGCAAATATTGGTCAGTTTGGCGGAAGCCGATATCTAAAGACAAGGGCGCTAATGACGAAGGCACACCTGACACCAGTCAGTCCGAGAGCCATCAGTGTACACGAACATACTACCGCCAAGTTCCATGTGAAGGTCGTAAAACTGAATGTGAGACCGAGGCTGGAGTAGTGTCCTAGGGAAGGGAATGAAGGCCAAGGTTAATATGGGCCACTTGAAGCCAAAGGCTTCTCGCCCACAGGGGAAGTAGAAGGTAGTGTGAAGTTAAGAAACCGGATCAATTGCCGAAAGCTGACTCCAGGTGGTAACAGAAGGAGATCGCGGCCCATACTGGCGATCAAGGCAAGTATCGAAGGAGCAGGCATAGAATGAGTTGACATGCATGGTAGAACTGGCATGCATACCTGCTAAAGAGAAAGTCACGGCGGTAGGACAGCGGTAGTTTGGCAGCTTCAGCAGACACTTAACTGGAATTGTGTAAAAGGCACCAGTAAACACGCAGATGCCACGACTGGAGAGAGTTGTGACTGATTAAGAGGTATGGATGTGCAGACGCATGAAGAAAGCACCTCTAGTCCAGTTTCGAATGGAGAAGGGACGGGTACAAATGGAAGAGGGAGGTTTGATCGGCACCCCCAGGAAGTACCATTGAGGAACCGCGTACAGCGAGCTGCCAGGTAAGACATGGGAGGACTAAGAGCTTCCTATCGAGGGTGATAACGAGGAATTTCGTAGGTTTAAAGAACGAAAAAAATGGAAATAGGCTCAAGATGTAAAGATGGTGAGAAACCATCTGCATTGCCAGAAACCCAGACGGTTTTGGCAGTGGAAAAAACGAAAGCCGTTGTCGATACCCCAGGAGTAAAGACGATCAAGACAGCGCTGATGACTGCGTTCAGTGAGACAGCTACGTAAGGAACTGAAATAGAGATGCCTGGCGGGAGACAGGCCATTATAGAGCCAATGGAGATAGCAAAGAGGACGACGCTCAGGACGTTAAATTGACGCATGCCGTTTTCCTGGGTAAAGGCAGAACCCATACACACCTTAACTGTCTTAGAAATTCCTGAAGGAAATAGGGCAGGCAGCCACAGAAGCCCCACGTGGAAAGAGTACATAGGATACTAGTTCTCCATAAGGTGTCATACCTCCAGATCGAACGGTAACAATGATATCTGCAGAAAACCATTCATGACATTGGTGAACAAAGTAACGAGATGGTCACGTGCAAAACGCAGAGCTCGAAACACAGATTGTGCATTTGTTTGGAAATTGCAATACTCGAGGCACCATACGAGCCTGGAATGAATCATATATTTCATTACCTTGCAGACGCAGCTGGCATGTGATGGGGTTGCAGCTGCAAGGTCTGGGAAACGTGCCCTTTGCCCAGATGTGGTTGTCCGTGTTAAGCTGAGATTTCTTGCCCACAAGGGAAGGGTGCTGCAACATCTGGCTGTGGACAACATCTGGCCCTGGGACCGAGGACCGGGATGAACAGAGCATGATGTAGGTCCTCACAGTCAATGGGGCACTGCAGCACGATTCTGACAAGAGAAAGGTATCGTCCGATACGCCTCAGGAATGCAGGTTGATAGTAGGAAGAGCTCCTAACTGCCGCAAAATGGCGGCCTAAGGTGTTTGAGATTACCAAAGGATCCACCATAACATCGTCTGTCAGGCCGGAAATTTGAGAATGGATCTTCGTCCCAGAGAGCCGTCGGAGATTAGCCCACACGACAGATGCTAGCTCTTGCTATCGCGAAGAATGCGACGACACTTTGCGCAACTATCGGGTTATAACGAGTGCTTTTTGACACCTTAGGATTCTCTGCGCGAATTGCGTCGCGGCACGCCTCAGTCCACTAAGGGACTGGGATACGACATGGTACAGAGGAAGTGCGACGAATGGAACGTTCTGCAGCAGTAAGGATAACGTTTGTGATATATTCCACCTGGTCATCACAACTGAGGAAATCTGGTTCTGCGAAGGTTGCCATGGAGGATTAAAGCTACCAGTCAGCCTAAGCAAGCTTGAGGTGGCATGCCTTTACAATGCATGCAGTGACTTGCCCCCTCTCATATTTACATCTTACTGTGATTAATTCCATTTGGCGAAGTATAGCCGAGTATGGTCATTAGAAGGCTATAGAGAACCCAGAACTGAATATTTTCCTCTAGTTTCAGCGGTGGAGAGTAGCTACTTCTTCCCACGCTGCGGCTCATGGCCTGTGTGGTCCAGAGAGGAGTGTTCTGCTGGGGATGAAAGGATTATGCCGACAGGTGTAAGAGTCGAGTGGATGCTGTTCAGACGCCAACATTGTCCTAAGAGCGGGGGCGACACCTACAGGGTCCTGAAGGAGCAGCTGGCTTTAGAGATTGCGTCACTTCGCAGACACTTACTGAAAACACTTTCTGACGGGCTACGAGCGAGGCGTGGGAATGATGTGTTCCCAGGCAGTCTCGGCGGCCAAATTCTCGCGTTTTCTGCAAAATCTTAACTGATTGGCTTGCTCAGGGGATAGCTCCGTGACTTAGCAAAATCGGCGCAGAAATTGGCGCCAAATATCTCCATTGGATGAGTAGTACTTCGGCAACAGAGTGGAATTTTCCGCCAGTTTTCGAGTTACTGATCGGCACGTTTAGCCACAGCCACTGTCGTGGGAGCGGGAATGTTCTGTTTGGCTTGTAAGGGTGTTCTTGATAGAGTCGGCTTTCGCCATTCGGTTGGAGTAGGTTACAAGACTGAGCTCTCGCTGCCCTGGACAGCCTGCCTTCAGTTGGCTGTTTAATATACTTCCACTTAAATGTAACTGTTTGACGAAGTTTAAGTTTCGACTTCAACCTAACTTTCCGAAAGCAGTTGGCAATTAAGCGTTCTTCGAACAAGCGGCGTATGTTGTCCGTCTTTAGCAGTTTTGGCTAAAGTTGACTGTATCGGAGTTACTGTGTGACTTCGCTTGTTAAAATCAATCACTGTACCGTCAATGATTGTGTGGAGAGCCTCCTCCATCTCTCTCAGAGCCGCATTTGTATTGCTAGGAATCTTTAGTCTGGAACAACCAGACCAGGATAATTTGTTTCGGTCTATACTCGCGACATTAGCACGACGGGATTTCTAAGCAACCAGCCACTGCCTGCATTACGCCAGATCGTGTCCTTGCAGTTAAGAAGACAGCTTGGTAATGTATGTCCGCAGCATCGGCAGATTAGGGAATTTTGCTATGTGATAATCAGAGCTCAGCAGAATGTGCCTGTTACTGTCTTTTCTATCGTGGTTCTGTCTTGGGTCTTCATTGAATTCTCACTACTGTAGCAGCAGTTAATGTTGGGTTTGTTTGGTGTTGCTCTCAAGATGTGAGTTTCAAAAAATTGGCTCCACGTACCATTTGGTCATAAATGTCAAGCTTGTTTATGGACAACACCTTCACAGCATTATTTTTCCAATTTGAAGTATTGTAAATGTTTCGTATGTTTTTATTTTGAGTTTAGCCATAATTATTTTTGTAAAGAACTTTCATCCTGTAAATGGGCAACCCTTTCATCTCTCACTACGTTAATGAAACTTTCCTTTATCAAACATATTTCAATCGAATTAAATTACTGCAGGTCCGAAACTGTTGTCCACTCCACTTGCAGGGTCGATTACAGTCAGCATCATTTCCATATGAGGGTTCTAGAAGAATTTAGTGGTAGATACACTGCTAGCCGTGGCACCTCGCAAGCTGCCACTTGGGCATGCATGTGGATGGGGTAGGTGTCAGCAGATGGAGAGCACACAGGAGTGGTCGCTGGAGTAGGCGTCAGAAAGAACGGGCCACTCAAGATGAGCGACAAGCTGGGCAGTGCACAAGGATAGGGCCAAATGGGAATTGGTGTGTGAGGAGTCAGAATGGAAAGTGGATGCACCAGTGTTAAGGCAGAAGAGATGAAATAGGTTAAGGTCAGCCAAGAGGGCACCTCTGACAGAACATAAAGGGGATGATGCACATTTAAGTCACTGAGTAGCGAAAATGGGTGGGGTAGCTGCTCAGTAAGATAAAGGAAGTCAGCCCTTGTCACAGCGAATGATGGAGGGACATAAATGGCACAGAGGGAGAAGTTCAGGTGGGGAAGAAAAAAGGTGAACTGCAACAGCTTGAAGATTGGTAGTCGGAGTTGGGTTGACTATAGTCATCTCATGTGAGCAGCATGAAACCCCAATGAGATGGAATGCCAGCCTCAGAGGGAATGTCAAAACTGGTGAAAATGTGGAAACAAAGTAGTGGTGAGGGTACAATTTCGTTTCCTGAAGGCAGAGTACAAGGAGACAGTGATGCTAAAAGCAGCTGTAAATCCTCTTTGTGGGAACAGGGGTTGCTAACATTCCATTGGAGAGTCATGATGCAAAAAAGGATCGGTGACATAACTAGCTGTCGAGTGACAGCCTGTGTGAAGAGGCTCTACTATAGGGCACCTAAGCAGGTCGACCCCGTTCCAATTGGTCCACAAAGCGTCGGCTTACATGTGCGTCTGGATCCCACCACTGATAATGGTTGTGTGCACTGGCCACATGGAGGCAGGCCATGCTAAGGTATCACGTGATAACGTCAAAGAGGATCTTCGAGTAGGTGAAGGGAAAGACCATTTGCCTTTGGTGGACTTCTTTGAACCTTTCTGGTTAGAGGAAGATTCAGGTGTAGATTGGTTGGAATGATAAAAAGTCGTCACGTGAGTACTCATGTCCTTTCTGGCCCACCAGTTGGGTAGCTGGCTTCACCCTTGAGGCGAGAGTGATGATTCGTTGTACAGCCAGACGAGGGGATCGCGATGCTACAACGACACTGGCCGATTTCACTACCTCAGAGCTGAAAGGAAGGTCGCATGTGTGTGGCAATGTCCTTCGTGGGGTGCAGGGTAAGAAGAACCGAACTATAGGTACCAAACATTTTAACACTGGATTCGTGACTGGCCAGTAACTTGCGAGCAACTGGATAAGGCACCTTTTCCTTTGCCACAATCTCTTACAGCCCAATAACCAAGATACATTGGACACTAGTTAAGGTACAAGGATGACATTGTCGTTTATACAGCGGGGAGAAAGATGTGGTCAATCTTATTCTTGCGCATCCCTACCAAAGGTGAAAATTTGGCTAGTTATCGACAAATTCGTGTGTGGTTGGGACGATGAAACCAGTAGCAGCGAATTGGGTTCGTTATGTACGGTCAGACAATTTCGCAACCTGCTTTGACCTTAGCACCACTATCGAATGTGAGAAAAAGAGCGGGTGTGCAAGAAGAAGGAACCTACCATTTGATTACACGATGGACGGCAATGACACCCTGATGAGAGGTGCCTTTGGGTTTATGCCTCTGTCAGACTGGAGCAGCCTAGTATCAGTAACATCACAGGAGAAATTCAGAGTTCTATGGGCCGTGACACGAACAGGGTAGCCGTGGAGAAACGAGTTGGCAAGCAGTTCTGCTTGAGAACCAGGAGTGTCCAAAAGCGAAGTGCCATTCCATAAAAAAGCACAATTTCACACGGCTGGCTATTGCATCAACACCTTTCTGAATAATCAAGAGATTTACTGTGGCGAAAGACTGACCACCTTCAGCACGTGATAGCACAACGAACCTTGGTGCAGCGGGAAGGGTCTGAATCGTTACCCTCATTACGTTTGCGTTTCTCAGATGTTTATTGTGAAGTTGACTCATTGCGAGAAAATGCCACAGGTATGCCAGCGTCTGACGGCATGCTCCTTCGAACTGGTGACGACCTTCAAAAGAGGTCGCACCTGCCTTAGGTGACTTCACACCTCGCGCTCACCTTACAGACGGACCAATCGGCAATTTGGAATGGTTCCACTTCAGGCAATCGCCCCTCGTTGAGCCTGGTCTGTACCAGGGGGTACGGGCGAACCCTACCTGTCGACCTGGGGATGAGACGTGTTACCCAGTCCCCCCGTTACGTGTCGGACGCGCGAGAGCCTTCAAGAGCGCACAGCGAGGAAGAACAACCTTTAACGCCAAAATGGAGGAACGGGAGAAGCAAACAAGTCAAAGGGAGCAAGAAAAAAGGTGTGACTACTTTTACGTAAACACGACATTCCCAGAAACACTCCAGACAAGGTCCCCAAGGGAGGGGCAGAGGAATACCAAGAGAATCGACACAGCATGTAAGGGAAAAAATGCTGCAGAAGCTGAAGCCCCGTGGTAGCCAAGCACGAACCTAACAGTGGCGAGCTTCCTGGAGGTGTGTATGTGTGACATTCCTACTAATTCATTTGGAAGAAGTCCTCCGACGAGTATCTCAACAATGGACCTATGTGAAAATTAGCCAGGGCATGATGAGAGTAACATTTCACCTACGTGGATAGCAGCAGCCGTTCTTAAAATTAATTTTCGCTCAACCAAGTTCTTTCATTGCCCTGATTACTGTAAGTAATTCAGTACGTGTCTGCCAAAGTAGTCCCTACGAAGGTCAATGTGATGCCTGATCAGTGTACTCACCACCCATCGTTTGGCTCAAACTTTGGACAAGAACCCGTTCTGTAATTTAGATTGGAGTGGAAGAGCGCCATTTAACATTTGATCGAAGTGTTTCGAGTATTGAACATACTAAATACGTTTCCTTTTCGTGATTCATTCATAAGCATGGTTTCTGAAATCTCCAACCGATTATGAAGTATGATTAATTTGAAGACATTTCCGATGCACACTGCGCATAACCCTTCTTCCACAAACTCCAAAATGTCGAGACGGGGATTGTTTATTCTCATCTTTAAATAGAATTTTTATGTATTGGCTGCATTTTATATCTAATAATGTATGATACGAGGGCTATCCACTAAGTACTTTACGTTTTGGAATTTAAGTATTGGAATTTTTATTATATACAGATGAAAGCCACACTTAAATACTACTTTTCTACATAGTTGCCATTTAAATTAAGGCACTTATGGTAGCGATGGACGAGCTTGGAAATTCCTTCGTAAAATTCGGCCGCCTGCGCCTTGAACCACGTTGTTACCTCTTTAAGCTGTACGTCATCAAAACTCTGCATAGCCTACCACTTTATTGCTGGGAATAAGTGGAAGTCGCTCGGTAACCAGGTCGGGACAGTACGGCGGATGAGGAAACAACTCCACTTAAAAGATTCGAGAACTTTAGTGGCACTTTCCGTGAGGGCCCGGGCGTTGAATCAGCAAGATCTTTGAGCCCAACTTTCCCCTGCACTTTTTTTGTATTGCTCTTCTAGGCAGAGTTTTCAATACCTTTGAGAGTTTATTGTAGTGCTTCTTTCCAGGAAATCAAAAATCACCTTTTCTGTCCCAAAAGACAGTCGCCACGTGGTTCAAGGCGCAGGCGGCCGAATTTTACGACGAAGGAATTTCCAAGCTCGTCCATCGCTACCATAAGTGCCTTAATTTAAATGGCAACTATGTAGAAAAGTAGTATTTAAGTGTGGCTTTCATCTGTATATAATAAAAAAGTTTTTCAATGCTTTATTTTAATTCCAAAACGTAATGTACTTTGTAGATAGCTCTCATAAATAACTGCACGCGATGACTACGCATTCCGTTTTTATCTCAGTAAACACAACTTCGAGCTAGCATTTATTTTAGTTTCGTGCCGAGCATTGATGTCGAGTAATGGAAAGAAAGGTATCAAGCTGCTGGACAGCAATGAACTAAGTTTTGTCACCAACCGTTTTCTTAAAATCGGGCAGTAAGTATTTCATAGCAGGTGGTGCGTCCACTGCAGCGCTTCGCTTAGACGTAACTGTCGCTGTGAAAGCAAGTTTAAATTCAAACGTCGCCAGTTATAGCGGACGGTAATCAACGCTGCAGAAGTCGCCAACCTGGGACACTTCCGTAGCTGTACCCGCGGTCGTGTTGTCACGTGGAACTGACGCACGCGCACTGCTTGTCGCTCATGTATAACGCGGCCTTGGCAGCAGGACAGTTATCTGACAGGACGTCAGTAGGACACATGCCCGATTTTTTTCTTTTAAGTCCCGTTAAGGACAGATTTTCAGTTCCATTCTCCTGGGGAGGGAGGGAGGAGAAATGGAACTTCCACCCACCAAGATAAGAATGAACGTGAGCTGTGGCCAACGCACACTACCACTTTAACGTTGCTGGCTAGGTCTCAAGACATGGAGGATGGACAATCTGCTGCAGGTGTTTTCAGTACCCTTCATTCTCTTTATATTACGAGGGGTCAAACAGATTTGCCACCACTGAGTTTGTACACCTTAACGAACAAATTTTCCAAATCATAAGATCAGCGACTTTTTGCAAGAATTCCACGCACCAGTGATGTACCGGACATCATTAGAGTTCAAAAATATGTCTTCCTTGAAGTGTCTTCAGACACGTAGATTGCTTTCAGGAATAGACGTGGCAACGGACCTTAATGTAGATGAATCAAATTGTTTTTAGCCATGAGCCAGCTTCACAGTAGAATTATCGAACTAAAGCCATCTTTTGTTTCTTTTTGGCACATTGATTGGGTGATATTTAAGACCTTGCAATGATACCGACTTACATCAGTGTCGTGAAGAGAAGGAACCAAGTCAATTTAAGAGCAGCAGAAGAAAGCATTAGTTCTGGCTGAAAACCGGCGAGATGATTATCAGGACGACCGAAATCTAGGAGGAAAAAAACAAAAATGGATTGAGAAGATTGGTAAGTCACTTATGTACACACTTTCCTAACATTGTGTATTGAGGGAAAGCCTAGTACATTGTGTGAGGAGTTGGTAGTGTAGGTGCTGAAGTTTGAAGGCTGTCCAAAAACGATAAGATTACTGATCAAATAACCAATATTTTTACAAGCAATTTTGCGTTGTTTTTGTTATGTTTGAAGCAGTAGTAACATTTCCAGTGAGCTTTGTTCCCACGACACTATACCATAATTTTAAGTAAAGTTTACTGATTAATAATAGTGAAGTACAGCCTATGTGTGGCATGGCTGATTAGAGATGTGTCATCTTACTATATGGCTAAAACGTACATACAGAACGCACACCCAGACGCTGCCTTGGTTTTACCTATTCTTGGAGCCATCTGGCAGCGTTTGCTGGCCCTCTCCCTCCTCCCCCTCCTCCTGCTGGCTGGAGGTGCTCGCGCCCTCTGCTTGCTCCAGGGAGCGCTCCGGCGATGCAGACTTCTTTCGTGGGGGTTGCTCCTGCCCTTCTGGGGAAGGTTCATCCGGCAGCGGTTGTTGGCCCCCCTCCACCTCCTGCTGGCTGGAGGTGCCCGCGCCCTCTGCCTGCTCCAGGGAGCGCTCCGGTGACGCTGACTTCTTTCGTGGGGGTTCCTCTTCTGGAGAAGCTTCATCTGGGGAGGTCCCTCGCTCCAGCCCACTGGTGCCTGGAACAAGGTTCCCAAATGCGTAAGTTTGGTTGCTTGGTTTGGAGTGGAAGGGACTGAATTGCAAGGTGATCAGTCCCTTCATCCCTGTAGTGTCAAATGCAGTAATAACCAAAGGAAGGAGGCGAAAAGCCGATCCCGGAAAGATTAAGAGTAACTATCACAATGAAGGCCGATAACGGTAAGTGGCTCTCCCGGAAGTAGTCAACTGGGTAAGGCTGTTTTAACGGAGGTGTGTGCCGAAAGGTGTTAATGCTACCCAGTCATCAGTTGTGATAACACTCAAACTTGCAAAATACTGATGAATTTACAGAATGGGAAAAGATATCTGCCTCAGGTAACGTCGGTTTGGGCTCGTGGAAGAAGTGGGGCCACGTGAGACAGTATAGAATCTAGAGCTATTTAGGAAATAGGTTAAAAGACATCTTGAAAGGTCTGTTGGATTCCTTTCATGTTAATTTCTGAAATCTTATTTACGGCATAAATTCCTCTTGTAAATTTACTGTGGTGTCTGACTATCTGGGAGGACCTGTCTGCTAGAGAACTGTAGGACCAACGTCGGAACAGGTGGCTACGCTTTCTAAAAGCAGAGAGGTTTCTATTCTTAGTATGGTCCTGTCCGTCCCTTATGTTGGTATAGGAAGCTGCCTCTGATCACTTCCGTTTGTATCTGGAAACGCCCTTGGTAGGGATCCACGGCAGTCTCCACAGCGAGCGTCTGAAGTAAGATCTCTGGATAAGCGCGTCTCTTTTAAGTCCGTAGGACAATGGATTTCTTAAGTTCAGCCTAATTGAAAATTTAGTCCCCTTTATTTCAGGTTTAGATCTAAAATAATGTTATCTTAACTTTCAACGCAGTTTAATTCGAGTGCGAACTTCAGATTATTTTACAGTAGTTGCTTTGTCACTACTTTATGAGTAAAGTGGAACCACATGTGGATGATCCGCAACTAAGAAGACCAGCCTTAAATGCGAATGCACGTGAGATTATATCGTCTCGTCTTGACAATACTTCGCAATATAGCTACTTTGCTATATGTTCAACCCACGTGGGGTGTACTTTGTGAGACCAGTACCATGTGGTTATAGAATTGTTTGACCCATCAGGTCAATAGTAAAACGATAGTAACCTGTTGGAGGTTTTTTTCTTTTGTAAATTGCGTTTCGATCTAATTTATTTTAATTATCAAAATTATTGTGGAGGTACTCTGTGTAAACAAAGTTGACCCCGTGAAGCATGTGGTGTAATCACCTAAGTAGCCCTCAGCTATTTTTTTCGAGAATATTTCACAGATAGTATGAATTTAGTATACCAGTGTGTGGTAATTTCATGGACAGGATTGCGCTATGAATTTGACTTTGGGTGAAAATTGAATCAGTTGGTTGTGGTTAACTTCCTCTTTCATATGTTTCAACGTTCTTTGCGTTTTATTTTATGAATACAGTGTTTTATGCAGTCTCCCAATCTTGGCTCCATATTTGATGTGTTCCGTAAGATTATGAACTCACATTTTCACAATCCTAAATAAGGCACCAGTTATGAATTAAGTTTAATATGCTGAAATTTTAACAGAACAATGATCAATGTTAAAATAAATGTCCAAATATAAACCGATTTCTTTTTATTTAAATTCTCTCTTTGTATATGTATCACTAGTTTTCTTAAGATTACTATTTAAAGATTATAATTAATGTTAGTCTGGTTGGGAATTTTGTAATCTAGACTGGATACCCGGTGAAACAGTTGCTCAGTAATGCAAGGTTAACGTCCCCAGATAGCTCACACGTTGTAACCCGCTTTTATTGTCTTTAATAACACCGCTTTTACAACATACATCAACATTACAATCTACGTTTGTCATAAGAGGAATCTTTCGACAATGTCACTGGACTACGCTATTTGAGTACTAAACGTGGCAGGAGGTAAGACAGGGAAAGGCAGGTTGTGTACAACTTTTGTAGAAATCAGACCTTAGATTCTGATAACTAAGGACATGACAGGGAAGCAGTGAGAAATGGTTGTAGCATACCCCAATCTTGTTCAGGTTGTGCCTTGTGTAAGCAGTAAAGGAAGCCAAAAACGTTTGCAGAGGAAATTTAATCTGAGACAAGAGAAAGATGAGTCCTGCTGATAGTATTGAAATTGTCAGGTGATGAAGGACTGAAGAGCAGTATGTTGCGTATTTGTTGTAGCACTGTTCCAGGTTTCCAATACCCTTGTCAAAGGAGTCACCCACCGCATTTCCGCAAATTCCCAACTCTGTTCTGCCGCTCGCTGTGTGTACCAAAATGCTGCCGTCATACCCAACAGTTCACCTTCGTCGCACCTGCAGTATGAGGCAGATAGTTATGACGTGCAACACTATGCTGCTCCAGGAATTGAGGTGCAACACCAAGCAGGTTTTCATGCTTGGTGGGAAACACTTTCTAGGCATAATCTTGTTCTCACTGGGCACTCAGAACCAGAGTGTTTGACATGACGCAGGAGGCAGGTGCAGTAGCGAGCGCTGCTTCCGTACTACTCTTCACTGTGGACTTTATTTCGCATCCGATCGGTGGTTAAAAAGCCCTTTTAGGTCTACACAAGAACAATTATTTGTCTAGATGTTCTCAAATGCTTCTGCCGTAGGAATCAACCTGAACAGCGGCCCGTCTTACACGAGCCGCTTTCTCGTGGAAATGGACTAAGTGTGTACGCCTTCCGCGCACGCATGTAAATCAACCGTGACACGAGAATTTGTATGAAGTTTATATTCTGAACTGTGCCCAGTAAGGAGTTGGGAATTTCGAGGTATGCTGCACTTTTCCCTCGCACCAAAAAAAGCGGCTATGGCAACTTCTCCTCACATGTTAAGTGAACCAGTTGTGGCCGCGTTAACCCATGTCGTACGAACAGATTTTTCTCTCCCACCTTTTTGGTACGCGATGTTTTCTTACTTTTCGGGAGATTGGTAAGTTACACAAGGTCCTGGCATTTGTTTCTAGTGGCGTTCAATAATAGTTACTGAGGGAAAGCCTTGATTTTACATAAATGACACAAAGATAAACTTGTCTTATTAAAAATCATTTCAACAGTGCAACAATTCAGAATTATTTGACAACTAAGATTACTTTCTGGGTTACTTGGCACCTATAATCAAGCAAACAGGATACAACAGTAAAACGAAAAGGCACTTCCTTGCGTTTTAGAAATCTGTGTGTTTTCAAGTAGGTTTTTCTATCAAATGTGTCTTCTGATAAGTTTCGATGACTTTTCCTTTTCTTCCAGTTCTCAGGACGGTAATGAATATACTAGATCACCTTTGAGAAGAACGTCCGCTATGAATTTGGGATTTGTCATTAACTGCGTATTAACATTGCTTATTCCTACATTTAGATACTGTATTTAGTCTTTCTACATCCACATTTACATGACTACTCTGCAATTAACATTCAAGTGCTTGGCACAGAGTTCAAATCAAAATCATACCATCTCTACCATTCCACTCCTGAACAGCGCGCGGGAAAAACGGACACTTAAACCTTTCTGTTCGAGCTCATTTATTTTGATGATCAGTCTTACCTATGTAGGTTGAGTTCAACAATATTTTCGCATTCGGAAGAGAAAGTTGGTGACATATTTCGTAAAAAGATCTCGCCGCGATGAAAAACTTCTTTGCTTTAATGACTTCCATCCCAACTCATATCTGCCACACTCTCCCCTACTACATAATACAAAACGAGCTGCCCTTTTTTGCACCGTTTCGATGTCCTCCGTCAATCCCACCTGGTAAGGATCCCACACTGCGCAGCAATATTCTAACGAGTGTAGTGTAAGCTGTCTCTTTAGTGGACTTGTTGCATCTTTTAAGTGTCCTGCCAATGAAACGCAACCTTTGGCTCGCCTTCCCCACAATATTATCTACGTGGTCTTTCCAACTGAAGTTGTTCGAAATTTTAACACCCAGGTACTTGGTTGAATTGACAGCCTTGAGAATTTTACTGTTTATCGAGTAATCGAATTCCAACGTATTTCTTTTGGAACTCCTGTGGATCACCTCACACTTTTGGTTATTTAGCGTCAACTGCTACCTGCCACACCATACAGCAATCTTTTCTAAATCGCTTTGCAACTGATACTGGTCTTCGGATGACCTTACTAGACGGTAAATTACAGCATCATCTGCTAACAACCTAAGAACTGCTCAGATTGTCACCCAGGTCATTTATGTAAATCAGTAACAGCAGAGGTCAAAGGACGCTTCCCTGGGGAACAACTTTCCTAAAAAAAAATTGTTCGTCATAACCTCACTTCGCATTTCAGGTTCCATACTGCACAGCCGACAGCTTTCACGTAACACCCAATTTCGGCAGTCAACTAAAGCAGAATCACCGCTAAACCAATTACTCTGGCGCACAACTAAATGCCAGCGGCATTGCTGAAGACTTTTGCCTCGAGCAGTCATGTGAGACAAGACAGTATCTTGTACAAGACGCGGGCTTAAGCCACGTTGAGGTCAACTTCACGCAAACACTTACCAGCCTTCTCCAGCTCTGGAGACTCAGCAGCTGCAGCAGGCAGCCCCTCCAGCTCCGCGCCGCTTTCCTAGGGCAAAGAAATAACAGTTGTTAAAGAGACTGGCGAAGCCCAGACCGTGGGTAGCGCAGGGTGGAGTATGGATGGGTAGTGAGGTGACCATCCAGCGTTTTTATTGGTAGTTACCTGTAGAACTACACCTTCAGCTTCAGTCATGTTTATTTCGCATCGTTCACTAACGACGTGTTGCGATCTGGCGCCTGACTAATGCACCTGATGGCAGCTTGCTGACGAAACCCATTCAGTCAATAAATGTTTTGGAAAATAGATCTGGCTAAGTTGATAGTGGCTGGTGAATGTAACAGTCAACCAATCACACAGAGCATTGACAAATACTATGTAAATAACGTTAATAATCCATTACATTTTGTTACGAGTCAGAGCAAATTACAATTGTATATATTGCGATATGAGTCAGATTGTGTAAGTAAAGTAGTGCAATAGAAGCACTGATGTTTAACTGAAGTCTGCTGTTTATTCAGACGAGACAGACATGCTGCGAGTTGGTGGAGGTGTATGCTATCTCAATAGCGTGCCTTGTGAGGCCAACCCAATTTTAATCAAGGCTACTGAGGGCAGCTTCGCCAAATCGTGTCATGGCTGAAGATCTGACAGCAGATCTGTTGTTGAAAGGTAAGAACATGTCATGAACAGAGATGTTAACAAAAAGCTGTGAAACGTTCACATAATTGATTTGTTAGAAATTTATTTTAAACACTTAGCTACGTTGGACTTTCGAAAACATAACACCACAACAATATTTCTTGGAAGTGGTATGAACAAATATTAAATCTGACTATCAGTGGCTCCACTTTATAGCATGACCATTTCCTGTGTCACGATTTATAAACTCGTGACGGCAGAAGAGTACCAGACTGCCATTATGTACTTAATTTTTAATGACTAACACTTATTTGATTGTCTTAAGAGTCTCGTTACAGGGGCAGTCTAGCGAAATTAATGACGTCCGTGGAGTAGGTGTTGTGATAGAAGTATGTAGGAGCAGTAAGACCGAAGAACTGAAGGCAATACTGATGCCTAAGCTAATTTATGCAGAAACGCATGGCTCAAACTGGCACGTGGCCGAGTGCAGACTAAGGGTCTTCCATGGCTCAGTCAATGATGAGGAAAGATCCACCCCACATCCAGCCCCTGCTAGCTGGAAAAAGGGCTAAGAGAGTCAACAGAGCAAAGCGTGCTAGTTCGCTCTCATGACAGTATCATGACAGTAAAAGTGCAAAGCCTAAGAATGTAATGGACGACCGACTCCCAATAACAGAAACAGGAGAAAAATAGGTAAAGCAACAGATGGAGGGCAGGGCTCTGATTTGGCGGAGAGGGTGACAAAGTAATACCCCACAGCCGACCCACCCCTGATCCAGTGTAGTCAAGGCGGGAAAATCATCCTTTATCAACAGTTTCCTCTGAAACAAAGTACTGTGTGGAGAAAGACAAACTGCATCCAAAAGGAACTGAAAAACACTGACAAGGAGACGGTACGACCGTGGGGTCGGGGATTTGTGCGAAATTGTGTGTGGTGAAAGGACCTCTAACACCTCACGTGGTTAAAATATTAGGACGCACTACCCGGAAAATCCATGGAAAAAATCGATCCCAAGTTTCTTAAGTGCCGTATGAATAAAATGTTAGTCCACCGCCGAACCGCCGTCTGGCTTAGATGTTTAGGCCTCTGTCTTACGACAGAGGTCTGGTTAGATTCCTCCTCTGGCACTTTTTATCATCTCATTTTCTTTTATTATTACACCAATAATTCAGAAAGTTTTGCAAACCTACATTATCTTTAACAAATTACACCAATAAAAATTATTTGTCAACAAAATTCATGGCGGTGGGTTTCCCCATTTTTAGTTGTAAATTAAGAGGGGAAACAGTTTTTAATCATAATAACAAAGTCGATTGAGAAATATTTAGTTTTTATACATATAATAATAAGAACCGCAGTGTAATTATCGTAAAAACAAAGCTATAATTTTTGCGACATCTTGTGCAACTTACAAAGGCGGATATTTTTCAATCACAGAGCGTTTGCAATAAATCTGTACAAAAATGCCCATTAACATTTACGAAAATGTTTTGAGTTTCTGCTAATTTTGAGGCAAACCAGGCATATTTAATCATGCCTCGGAATATTGGTGACAATTGACGGTGAATTGAATTTTTATAAAATCTTCCCGGGTATTAATTTCACGATTTTTCCGTAACAATGCGCTGTAATTTTGCAAGCAACAGAAGAAAAAATTGCCGCAGTAGGAAGACCTCTGGCGTAAGGGTCCGAGCGCTAACCTTGCAGGCCAGACGGCGGGTCAGCAATGGACTAACATTTTATACTCTTAAGGCACCTAAGAAACTTTCGATTCTTTTTCCCTGGATTTTCCAAGTAGTCCGTCCTAGTATTTTAACCACGGGAGGTGTTAGGGGTCCTCTTTCGCCACCCAAAAAGTCGGACAAATGCCCGACCCCACGGTCGTTCCGACTCCTTGTAAGACAGGAAAAACCATTACCAAAAACTGCGAGCTCACTACCAAAGCTTCGTAAGATACTGTGTCTTATCTAAAAAGCGGATAAAAACTATCACAGAATTTTACCAATAGCTCTTGTTATTACAATCTGCAAAGTGCAACTTAAGTTAGTCATTACTGATAGTCTTGCTTCTGTCAACTGTTATGTTACAAGTATGTATAAAATTTTATCATCACCGATCTATCGTTGGAAACTGCTTTTACCGTCGTTGCTTTAAATCGCCATGGAGACAGTAGTAAAGGTTTGGTGGATCGAGTTAACGATAAATTCGTGCCCGGATGTAAGGACGTACGCGTTGAAGTGAGGTGTAAGTAACTGAATAATTTTTATGTTAAAATTTCTGCTTTCTGAACAGTTTTTTGCATAAAAGTGATATGATCTCATTCCTAAGTATATTGCTGTACTTTCCAAGCATTAATATGAACTAGATTTGCGGTTTGTTGAACGTAATTCGTGCCACTATTTTTGACATCCAAATGCAATAAGTTTACACTGATCATAAGCTGGTTCGAAATAGTGTTCATCTTTCCCAACTGACGACCGTTTGAAGTTCGTAACTTTGAAACCACAGCTTCATATATCCATTTTATTTCACAGCTCTACGCTTGCGCCCTTTGACAACACTGGGAAGGTCTCGTCCACTTCATTGAACATGTTTACGCTCTTTTTCAACCAATCTAGTAACGTGCAACAAGTAAATACAAGGCCAGTTATAGCTAGTCATAAAAAGGTTGAGGAATTCTTGCTGTTGCGTTCCCCTCGCTTGGTAACAGCAAGAATCGATACATCAACACCGCTACAAACTCCTGTGGCGTGTGATCCAAAAATCTGAGTATATCATCGCCACTGTAGAGCACTGTGGGCTGTAACCTCTGTCTAACTATTCACTGGCCTGGTGTTACATGCCACACAGCATAGGAAAGTTCTCATTCCACTGCTTCATTAGCTGAATGCTGAAAGAATGCAAATACATTCCTTCGTCCTCTGACGAAGTAAGACGTAATGTGGAGGATACAGGACAGCATTTTGTGCCGAGTGTACTGCAGTATGTTCTGTATCAAAGAAGAATGGCGGAATAGTCACTTTGGAAAGAATACGTCATCTGTAAATTATTCTTGTTTTTAAGTTTCCAAATTAGTCAACCTGTATTCTTATTCAATATTTACTACTTTGTTACTTATTCAATCTGTATATTGAGCAAGCAGTAAAGGAAAGGTTTGGAGTAGGTATTCAAGTCCATGGAGGAGAAACAAACTTTGCGGTTCGCCGATGACATCGTAATTGTCAGAGACAGCAAAGGACTTAAGAGACGTTGAACGGAAGGGACAGTATCTTGAAAGGAGGGTACAAGATGATCAACAAAAGCAAACGAGGTTAATGGAATGTAGTTTAATTATGCCGGGTGACGCTGAGGGAATTAGATTAGGAAATGAGAAAGTAGTAAAGAAGTTTTGCTATTTGGGGAGCAAAATAACTGATGGTCGAAGTAGGAAGGATATAAAATGTAGACTGGCAATGGCAAGGGAAGCATTTCTGAAGAGAAATTTGTTAACATCGAGTATAGATTTATGTGTCAGGTAGTCACTTCTGAAAGTGATTTGTATGGACTGTAGGCATGTATGGAAGTGAAACCTGGACGATAAATATTTTGGATAAGAAAATAGCTTTCGAAATGTGGTGCTACAGAAGAATGCTGAAGATCAGATGGGTAGATAACATAACTAATGAGGAGATATTTAATAGAACTGGGGAGAAGAGTTCGTGGCACAACTTGACTAGAAGAAGGGATCTGTTGGTAGGACATGTTCTGAGGCATCAAGAGATCACAAATTTAGCATTGGAGGGCAGCGTGGAGGGTAAAAATCGTCGAGGGACAAAGATGAATACACCAAGCAGACTCTGAAGGATGTAGGCTGCAGTAGGTACTGGGAGATGAAGCTTGCACGGGATAGAGTAGCATGGAGAGCTGCATCAAACCAGTCTCAGGACTGAAGACCACAACAACAATTACTATGTTTTCCTTTCGTTCGAGCATTTGTGAATGCATGCGAGATGCTCACGGTCTGCTCCTTTGCGACTGTCATGCACATTTCACCAACATGTGTGTTAATCTGTGCTGCATCGTTTACTTCTTGTAGGATCAGAATTTTCTCGAAAAAATGCTCACTTTGATAGAGAAAGTCTGTTCGATCAGACTTTCGCTAAGTTTGACGACTAGAAGATCTCATTCAGAGGCGTTATCGCAGTACGTCGCGCTAGGCTAGGTGTTCTCCCGCAGGTGCCGCCCTCTGCTGAATGGTGGCGCAGCAGGTCTGAGAAGCTGCAAAGTTCTACAGCGGGCAGTTTAGAGGAGTGAAAAGTCCGAGGTGAAAACTTTCCAACTTGTGCAGCAGATTCTTGACGGTCTCCACTAAACTACTTCAGAAACAATGCACGTTCTATTACGGGGTTCATCTGCAAAGGAAAACTTTTCCTACAGGTATCGATAATTAAACCAAACTATTTTACATACGATTTAATACTCCAATAACTTTTCTACGCAGTCACCGTTCACTTTTACCTTTTTACCAGTTTTTCTGTGCCTTCCGCATGTTCAGTTACCACCAGGTACTGGATATTTTAAAGAGTGATTGGCACTTTATATTCTGTACAACGTGGTGAATGTAGCGTAAAATCTTTCGAAGATCTTTGGTGAAAAAGTCACTCCCACAAATTCATCTTTTGCCGCAGACATTCCCAAAAAATTTTGCCGACGGCGCGTAAACAGGACGACGGAAACAATACGCCAGTGGCCTGCAGTGGACACTTTGCAAGAGTAGTCCATTTCTCAATAGACTAGTAGCGGCGGCTCCGCTCAGTTCAGTTCAAGCTGCCTCAGTGTTCTTTGTTTCTTTGGTGATAATTTAAGACTGGTGCCTTCAGGGTTTCCAGGTTCGATGTTCACTCGGCAACGTCCAGCTTAACCGTGAGAAAGCCCATTTTTGTGTAGGGGCAGATGGCACTGCCTGCACACGTTATTCTTAACCCTCTGTTCCTTAGGGAAGTGACTAGGTGACGGACCACACGCCACTCATCCGTTTTGTTCCTCCTGGGAGAAACGTCCAGCCATTCAGACAGAGCCTGATACGGCTACACGATGGAGCAACATGGCCTTTGTGATACGTCCCCAAGTCCAGCGGTCCTAAGGAAGGTACATTCTGAGATTCACAGACACTGACCTCCAATCAGCATTCACCTGAAGTGGTATAGACCTCGACATCCCTTTATTCTTAAATAGCTACATCCGCAATGAGGTTACCCTGACAGGTATCGTCATCACCCAGGTAGCCACAGTTCAACTTGGAAGCAGTGTCTTACTAATGCACAGCACAGCTTTGTGTTAGGGTGGTTCATTTTTGCTGACCTGGCTGGAAAATCAACTCACCTATCAATGTGGATGTTTTTTCGTGTCTGTTTAATGAAGTACTATACAGAAAATTGCCGACGAAACACTTTTCATCAGACTTTGGGAAGTTGCGTGCAAATTCCATCCACCAAGTGTGTGTGCGTTAGGGCGCAAAACTGACACCATACACACTGAAGTCTAAACTATAGAACACGAAGAAAGGCGTTGAAAGTCTACTATACGTCAGTTCCAACCAACGAACGAACGACACCTAAAAACTGTCACCTAGAAAAGGGGTAAAAAAGACCCTATATGGAAATGGACCAAAATTAAATGGCCGTCATATTGCTTTGGCGGACAAAAAGTAAAACCTTCAGGAGTGTGATATGAGGCAGCCAAGTGATCCTTTTGTGGACAACGTGGGACCACAGGTAATCATCGTGCATCGAGGTAGAGCTCTGGATCAGGGTTGACAATAGTACAGAGACGGAAGTCGACCACCCGCGATTTTAAAGGAGAAATGCAGAGGCAGGACGTATAGCACCCTGGAGCTGCCACTCTGCAAAGGCCATCGAAGAGGAACTAACCCAAATGCGGAAAACGTCCACATACAGAGCAGCGATGACCAAATGACCGACGGAGGCCACAAGTCCATGTACAGCAATGAGGGAAAGTACACAACACGGAAAACTCAGAGATGCCATTCTCCTTGGTCCTTGGAGAACTAGAAACAATACCAAACCGAACCCTGGATGACCAATGGAACAGGAACTGGCGGGAAACTGTAGTGGGCCCCGAAGACCCCACTCATGTAGTGTAAAATATGATGGCACAAAGCCATGTCACATACCTTAGTAAATGGCAGTACTGGGAAAAAGCCTGCCGAACTGCGGATAACAAGCAAAGTAAACGATCGGAGACTGTCTCCTAGGAAGCCACACTGATAAGGAGACAGATTCCAAGATTCGAGGACCCAATAGAGCCGACAGGCTCCCATCTGTTCAATTAACTTGAAAACGTTGTTCAAGTAACCATTTGTTCAAGTTACGCTAGCAGAGTGAACAATCTCAGATACGTGACGTAGGACAAATACAAACCATCAAAGAGGGTATATAGAGGCCAATCGGCGTGTTGGAAAGACCAACGAGGTAACCCGTCCATCAGGAAGCAGGAAGGGAGCGAGAGAATCAACGTGAAGTGGTCACTATCGCAAAGGTCTTGGTGTGGCGACCAGTGTAATGAAGGGAGGGAGAAGAAAGATCAATGGTAGGAAAGGTACCATGAGCAAGACAAACGGGGCGGGGAGCCACCACTAAGAAGGCGGAAGTCATGGTTTACAAAGGACTGGTCTATGACAAGACCCCAACTTGAGGGAAATGCACTTCCCACAGGTGACGGTGAGTATTAAAATGGAGGGGATGAAGTTGCTGAAGAAGGGTTGTTAAGGCAGCAAGTGGAGTAGTCCTGCCAGGAAGGACAAAGACTAAACTGTTACTCCAGAGTCCAGGTGGACCATAACAGCAACCACTTCGAATGTCGTTTGAAGAGTAATGCACATGCTAGCAACATCTGTATGGACCAACGTACAAACGCCACCAGAGGCCCATAGGGGGCCGACCCGATTTTGACAGAAGGCAGGGAACCAACGGGGGGTCAGTGAGTTATCAGTAAAATGAGATTCCTGTAGAACCACACAAGCTGCAGAGTAAAATGAAAAGGCATTTCAGCTGTAGAAGGTATCTATTACAATTCCACTGGATACCCACAGAACGCTGACAAATTGCAGGAGGGGGGGGGGGGTGGTGAACAGGCTAAAGCTAGTCATGCCGCCAGGTCACCATCCGTCACCGACAAGGAGGAGGTGACATCCATGAACAGCAGGTCAGCAGATTCAGAAGGTGGGGACAGGACTTCCAGCGACAGAGGCCCCTTGTCCCTCAAATGATGATCCTTTTCTGTTTGAGATCGAGGTGGTCTGTGCTGCAAAAAGGAGCTAGCCACTTCAAGATCTGGAACAGAAAGAGCAGACGACTTGGGTCGCACAGACTGTGGTTCTCATGGTCGTTAGGTGGCAGCAGACCTTTGGCCTGGAAGGTGCCAGGTTCCCAGGAGGGGTGCCCTAGACCAGCAGACGCCAAAGAAGTGGGTCACTTCTCCAGAAGGGGAGGGGGAGCGAGAGGGGAGGCTGTGAGAACCACAGGGGGAGGGAGATGGAATCAGGACTGGGGTTATGAAGGGGGAGGAAGAGGGTAAGATTTAACTACAGCATAGCTAAACATCATTGACACAGGATGACAGGCACACTTCTGAGCCTCACTGTAGGCTAGACTATGAAGGGACTTACACGCCTGTATCTTTTCCTTCTTATGAACTGGGCAGTTTGGAGAACATTGAGAATGATCAGTGACAATTACACACAGGAGGGGAAGCACATTAACTCCTCATGGAGAGGACATCCAGTCACCACAGAGACGAGTGAACAGTGGGAATATATGTGACCAAAATGCAAGCACGCCTTCTATCTCATAGGTGGTGGGATGTTCAGCTTTATGTCACATTGACAAACCATAATCTTGACCTCAGCGATAGTATCCCGATCGAAGGCCAGGATAAAGTGACCGGTATCAATGCAGTTGTCCTTGGGGCTCTTCTGAACACTCCAAACAAAGTGAAAACCCCACTCTCCCAGATTGTCCCTTCATTCCTCGGCAGAGGATTAAGTCCCTGTGAAAAATTACGCGTTGAACCATATTCAAAGACTGGTGTGGGGTAATTGACACAGGAATTGTGCCAACGTGCTCACAGGTACAAAGGGCCACAGACTGGGCAGCAGAAGTAGTCTTGATCAACAACGAACCCGAACGCATCTTGCTTAGAGTCCACTTCTCCAAAATTTTCTTCGATGTGTTCCACAAAAATTGAGGTTTGGTATCGGTGAAAGTATCCAATCAGTCATGGTACAAACCAGATAGCTTTCACCCCTAGCTTACGAGTTGACCCTCCTCCCAGGGGGTTGCCAAAGAAAGGAAGGCCAAGGGAGCAGAGCAGCATGAAAAGAACCATTTCCATTCAAAGAGATGGCTGTAGAAGAACGGCCAGAGTTCTGGACCTGTATGCGTTTCATTTGCATTATGTCTGCCCTGATACCACACACTCCGATCAGGGGCTCTCCATGGGTGCTACCCAGCCACATCCAGGGCTGTTTGGCACAGCAGTCATTGCTGGGAATTCCAATGCTCCAGAATGGCAAGCAACCACTCCTTGCCTTACATGAGGTGGTCACAGCTCAGGCATCAGAAGTGACTGCTGTGTTTTCAGAGGCCTCAACCAAAAGGGTACATAGCAACCTTAACACACAGGCTGGCTACTGTGCTGGCTATATACCCTAGCATCAGACAATGAAGGAAAAGATGGAATCACCAGGGAACATGCTGGAGATACTAGGTAAGGTGCTCTTCCCCAAATGGCTCACACTACCGAATAGAAATTTAGTAATGGAGGTCAAACCCCCAGATGGGGACCAGAGAATACCAAAAGGATGAGGCAATTACTCCAAAAACCAATTCCGAAGGCCAACATAACCAGGACGGTAGCGGTGCCAACAAACAAGGGCACTAAAAGAGTCAGAGGAGATGCCAGAGGGGAAGGAGCAAGAACAGGAAAGGAGGGGGAAGGGAAATCAAATGCAGCACAGGAAAGAAGGAAGGCTGCAATAGCTCAGGGCCCAGTTATCACGCATATACTACATAGGTAGGAATGATCAAAATAAAATAAGAGAAATCAGAGCTCGAACAGAAAGGTTTGACTATTAAGGTAAATATACTGTTTGTTCTCTATTAAAATGTTTCATTTGCTGACATACCTATCAGCAGTTAGTGCCTTCCGTAGTTTGAATCTTATTTAGCTGGCAGTAGTGGCGCTCGCTGTATTGCAGTAGTTCGAGTAACTAAGATTTTTGTGATGTAAGTGATTTGTGAAAGGTATAGGTTAATGTTAGTCAGGGCCATTCTTTTGTAGGGATTTTTGAAAGTCAGATTGCTTTGCACTAAAAAAATATTGTGTGTCAGCTTAAGCACAGTCGTGTACAATTTTTCTAAGGAGACGTTTCATATGTCGACCCTTAGCGAAGGATACCTCACTGGAATCTGATTTTTTTCCTTGTAGTTTGTGTAATTAGTGTAGCTTTTGTTTATTGCTAGCGCGTAATCAGAATTTCCTTTGTAGTTGCAGTCTTTCATTGTTGTACAGTAAAATAGTTGTGGCATGCATGTAGTTTTGTACAAAGTATTTCGCAGCTGCGCTTGCAATTAACTAGTTATTTTCAGTGCTATGTTAATGTGTTTTCTTATTTTGCTCTTCAAATTGTGCTTTTCTGTGTTGTGTGAAATATTGTGACTATAATGGCGTGTGAAAACTTACTACTAGGCTCCAAAGTAAACAAATGACAGTGAAGACTAAAGCAGTGTGTTAGCGCCACCATGTAATGAATTAACTAATGTTCAAAGTAATTTGGTAAGTGTACATAGGGAAATTGAGCAGGCTGCCAACAATGGTTTAGACAGTGAAACAATTAGTGAACAGGAAAGCATTATCGATCGATCGGTTGGCAACAGCTCGCCTCAGGATTCCGAAATGACAGGACACATTCTTGCAAATACTGTAGATTCATGTTTTGCGTCCTCACCGTTTTCTCAAATAAGTCAAGACATTTTCTGTTTTTCAAACTGCAAATATTGCCGGTTCAAATGCATTGCCGAATAACACTAAGGAACATGTTTCAGACACCAGTGCATTGTTATTACAATTAATGCAACAAATGGGACAAAAGCTTCAAAAGTTAGACACAATGGAACAACATCTTCGAAAGTTAGACACCACACTTGAACAAACACGTGAAGATTTAACTACTGAGTTACGTAACATTGAATCGAAAACAATCTAATGACGTAAAAACAAATTTGTGAGCATTTTCGACCTATTTTTTCGCGGCATGAAAACGCCTTACAGAATCACGAAGCAGCCATAAAAGAATTTGCAAACTGTTGTTCGTGAAAATTACGACACCTTGCAAGCTAAAATGGACTCAGTTGCATCCACCGATCCGGTTACGCAACTAGCAAGAACTCAGGAAAACTTAAAGGACACAGTAGATTTGATTTCAACACAAATGGACACTCAAACTTGGTTCAGAAAAACACACTGAGGAACTTTCGGATCAGTTCACTAATTTATCTACGAAGGTAGATGATAATCTGAATGACACAAAACCGGTAGTCTTTAATGACACAGAAGAGTGCGAACAAATTAGGAAATTCAAACAAAGTCTGAATCAAATTAGTACTCAACACCAAAGAGAAATCCTGGAAGTACAACATCAGCTGACACAGGTAATACAACAAATACGTATTTCAGAGGACACTCGCGCTCCAATACGGGAAGAGGGCCATTGAAATACGGAACAGCCACAAAATAACACAGGGCACTTCGGAAATCATGAAAGAAATTGGCAAGGTACACCGAATTTTGAGATGGAACCGCCGAAACGACGGAACAATGACCGACATGCGACTCGCCGACATGATGATTTTGACTATAAGCTGTTCATTACTACACGTAAATTCAAAAAATTTAAGAATTCTGGCAACGACATTCATCCACAAGCGTGGCTTCATCAATTCTCTCATTGTTTTCCTCCCAACTGGTCATTACAACACAGATTAGAATTTATGTGTGGCTACTTGGAGAATGACCCAGCTGTAAGAATGCGATCGGTCATTCACGATTGTCACAGTGAAGGAGAATTTTATCATGCTTTCCTGTCAGCATATTGGTCTCAAGCTACACAAGACCGAGTAAAACATAGCATAATGATGACGAAACACTTTGAACAATCTGAATTTTCCAGTCTTGTCAAATATTTTGAAGACATGTTGCATAAGAACCAATATCTTTCAAACCCATATAGCCCTTCAGAACTCATCCGCAT
The DNA here is from genome assembly GCF_023897955.1 of Schistocerca gregaria. Taxonomy (NCBI): domain Eukaryota; kingdom Metazoa; phylum Arthropoda; class Insecta; order Orthoptera; family Acrididae; genus Schistocerca; species Schistocerca gregaria. The sequence goes on along the minus strand of NC_064921.1, from coordinate 885,069,262 downwards.
TTGCATAATGAAATTGCCTGAACATTTAAGGAATATTATTTTAGCAGGGCGTTGCAAAGACGACATTGAAGCTTTTCAGGGACTGTTACAAGAACTGGAAATTGACACTGACAATCGCGGAACGCGAAAACAGGAGCACAACAATTACAGGTCACACCTGTCACAATTCCGCGATGACAGAAATAATACACGACAAGGCTATTCGTACAACGTAAGTCTTGACCAAAACAGACACCACCCATATGACAACCGTTGGCAGAGTAGTAATTATTACAGAGAAAGATCGCATTTCCGTAGTAATGACTATCACAGAGACAATCAGAGAAACAGACAATACGGGAACCAAAACAATTATTATCAAGGGAGACGGAATAACTTTAGACGCAACGGTCCACCACGCAGTTACGATTCAGGGAGTAATTCACCACGTGACCGAGAAGAAAGAAACTATGGAATCTACCGACATGACAGACGATATGATCGTAACGACAGACCTGAATTGCATCAGAACTGGCGGGATTCAAACAGAGCAGGGCCCTCTCGGCAAGGTGAATTTGTAGAAGTTAGGTCTCCAAATCCCAATAACGACGCGCGCCAACAAAGAAACAGACCATGACTCGCACCGCAGGCAGCCGCGTGCACCGGCTGGCTCACAGAAAAATAACGTAAGCTAACCTTGAGCAAAATACCAGTGTTCCTTACCGACGTAATCACATGATAATTGCTTTTCAGTTGACAGTCTGCGTACTAGGAAGAGCAAAGGTTTACACCACATTTCACATGTAAAACCATTTATTGAAACAATCTGCTTTTTAACTTTGTCTTTGCCATAAAGCTGTTCACATCACGTCACTAGTATACTTTGTCACACTAAGAATCTGTTAACATGCAACAATGTTTTGAAGTTAACTATCCAGTCTAGAACTTAGAGAACTTATTTAGACAGTATTTACGAGTGCATTGTTATAGTGAACAGTCGTCAGTGTTATTGTGTGTACATTCTTGCTTGTTAGTTGCACGATTATGTAACGACTATAAGGCTTACATACTTAGAACATTTACCAGTACTGCTAATGAGATTTTAATACAACATTTTGGTTCACTTGAAAACACATTCTTTATTTGAAGTTCATTCGGTGAGATTAAAGATGACTTAGCATTTGGTTTCTCTAATAGCTACACGATTATATCACGACGCTACTAATTTGGGACACGATTTACATTGTTGCTTTTGCGGTGTATTTTTTATATCTGCACAGTTTTTCTGTATTATTCTGGAAAGTAAAACATGTTTTAGTAGTAACTTTTGTGGTATAGCTACAATGAGACAGCCTTTATCGTAGCACAACAATACGTTACATTATAGTTCTTTCTAGATCACGGTAAGGTACGTAATAACTACGATATCTATACGGAAAGCATTTCACCTTCGTTTATGATGAGTTAAGTACATTGACTTCAGCAGAACTTTGCTTACAGAGGACAATAACTACGACAGTTCCACAGAATTATCTTACAGCAAAACGCACATTTAGCACTACAGGGCACGCATTTGAGTGATTAATTTGGTACTTAAACCATTTATTTATCAATATTGTTGAATTAAAAGTTTGTGATACATTTCATTCCATTGCTGTAATCTGTAACACCTGAGGGTATAATTACATTAATCCTTAGGGGGGTACACGCTTACTTTGTGTACCATGTGTTTGGCAAGCACAAGGAGCCCTAGCTAATATGGTATTTACTTATACAACTTTACACATCGGTACCATATTTCTCTAAAACAAATTACACAGCTATCTGGTCATTTAACTGAGACAAACATTTATTTTACTTCGTCAGTGACAGATGTTTACGTAATTACACCGTTTGATAACGTCACACTTATGAAATTTTATTTGTTTGTACTTTGTGAACTGTTCATATTTTCGGAACCATTGTTATACTATGAGAGCTTTGAATGATGTATTTGGTATGGGATCATGATTTTTAAAGTACGTTTGAGGTAGATGACACTTTTGACATGAGCAGAGAATTTTTCTTAGGTTTTGAAATTATTGGAGGAAGCTACGACGATTTTGAGCTTTGACTGAGGTGTTATGTTATTACGATGACTGTATTATGCTGTTGTATGTTTATGGTCAATAAGCTGATGCTATACGAGTTATTTGTTTATGCTATGTATCTGTTATGATGAAATATTGAAGAAGTGTCTACGAATAAGGTAAGGAATAAAGAGTAGTGGTTAGGGACTCTTGTTTGTGAAAAAGGATGTTGGAAACCGAGAATCGTACTTTAAGAGTTATGAAATGTGTGTATATGCGTGAATGTATCACTTTGCTGGCGAAAATTTTTTGGACACTATTATATTTAAAGGATTTTGTTTCTACAGATTTGTAACGCAAATTCTCAACCTGTGAAAATATTTTTATATGAGACTGCCACTGTAGCGGAAACTGGTGTCGTAAATATTTCGGTAAGACAGTTAAGTGACCATCTGCACGTAATGCGTCGTGGGCACCCAGCTGGGCGACAGCCACCGGGAAACAAGCCATTAGTGTGTGCCTTTCAGAGGCACAAGAAAAAAGGGAGGCAATTATCCTCGCTATTGGCATTCCTTTGTAGAAAGCATCGCAAAAACGACACGCTCATTACTTGGAAAGATACATGCATCTGCAGACCTGATAATGACAAGCGTCTTTCTACGAGAGTTGAGAGAATTTGTACTAACTTATGAAATGTCATTACTATTGAATGATTTTTATGCTTTGCCTTTCATAGTTGCTTATTTCATTTGGAATCTGGTTTCCAGCTGTGTTGCAGCATTGGTTTTATAAAATAAAATTAAATGTATTTGCTAATGTGAACACTTTCTGTCAACAGATCTATTAAATAATTATTTCATGATCCACATTCTTCGAAAAAGGAGCTCTTGGAATGGAAAGAGCAATAAGAAGCGACTAATAACAGTAACTGTATATATAATTACCTTTTCAAGTACTTGGTAATTTGTTGTAGCATTAGTTTTTGTGGTGCACCACTTTAATGACATAGATACTAATATGTGAATAGACATTTCCCTTTTCTGCATTGTTGTCTTTACTGTAATATTTTTTTCTGCTTGAGCTTTATCATGTTTAGTTATGAGCTATTGCATTTGCTGCTGCTGTGTGCCAGGCGTAATATTACTGAATTTGACTTAGTATTACTCTGTTAAGCCAGTTTTACTAGGGATTTGTTTTTCTTGTTTGCTGCACAGCGCCTTATATTAGTTATAATATTGCAATTGCTTTACCAATTTCCATTTTTTGGGACATTGCTGTTTGTATTTGTTTTGTGCTGCTGCTTTGCCTCGTCACTTAGCTTAGCATGTGAGCTCAGTAGATTTAAGTTAGCTTAAGAGGGGGCAGACTATATAAGAAACTAACGATGATGAATTCGAAGTAAGGCATTGAGAAGCTATAAGAAAATGGTTTGGCAAAAAAAAAGTAGTGTACAGTGGAGAAAAACTAATTTTGAAAGAGGATGTGAACAGAATACAGAAAGCATGCTTGGATAGGATTTTTTAGGCGGAAACAAATGTTGAAATAAGACGAAAGATCTATGGACTGCAGTTTTGGGTTGGACTGCAGTACCAAATGTTACAGTGAAAAAGAAAAACCTGTCCATTCCTTTTGTGTTATCCCACCCTTGTGTATTTATTTTCTTCCTGTCTGTATTGTTTCATAGAATTTTTTCTCTTCTAATACTAAGCTACATGAACTATGATGAGGAGTACTGTTATCCTCAAATATAATTTGCATCAATAATATGTTATTTACTTTCATAAACATGTTTACACATAATTTATTCTGTTTTGTTCTAATGCTCATGTGTGAAGTTGATGTTTCAAATGTTATTCTGATCTTTTATGTATGTACTTATGTCGTAATTTTTGTAACACTGATGTATATGTTATTTCGATTCTTTTGTAAAGCCTGTATTACTGCAAATGTTATCTGTACTATTATGTTCTTTAATGATATATTTTGTCCTTTGTTATTTTATTCTTATGTTATAAAATTGTAATTGACAACAGTTCATCAAATTAAGTAACTTGTAAATTACATTTCACTGCACATGTTTCTGTTGGTCATAGTATATGGACAATATGTGAGAAGTAGGGACTGAGTGTTTTTGCACGTGTGTTAATAACTCAGTAAGGGGCTGGATAACAGCATTGCAGGTCCTAAGGACATTTCAAAAACAATTTTTCTTAGTGCACAAGTGGTGGTTATGGACTTGTTATATTATCCGCAAGACTCTTCAATGGTGATTGTGCGCCTGCACAGTCGCAACAGATGGCAGCTGGCCATCTCTACAAGGACTACAGTGGGTCTACACCTTTGATGACCCACCAATACCATTATTTCTACAAGGTCTACAGTGGGTCTGCATCTCTGGTGGCCCACCAATACCGTAATCTCTACCAGGACTACAATGGGTCTACTCTGTGTTGACCTACCTACCAATATTCTTCAAAACTTCGACTGACTGCTGTGGGTTTGCTCTGTTGTGGCCCATTACCTGTCTGCATGTCAAGAGTTAGCACTGTCTTTCCATTGGAAGGACAAGACTGCATAGAAATACACTACTTCCAAGTGCAATTTCTTTTATTGCTCAGACTGAGGAAAACACTGCAATTTTACTGTGATGAACGATCAGGACTGTCTTTATGGACTGAAAAAATTTTAGCTTTTGACCAACATTGTATCAATGAGTGTGTTTATTTGATATCTTTGTTATTGTAACTATGAAAAATTTTATCAAATCATTATTGGCCAGTGCCCAAAACAATTTGTAAAATTTTTTGTGGGGAGCATGGGGGCTATGTAAGTAGGCTGTTTAGGTTTTTTTATTGGTAACGCCGCCACCACGTAGCGCTCTGTATGAAAATCACTGGCTGTGCCGTGTGCAGTCTGTGGCTGGTTGTCATTGTTGTAATACTCGCCATTGTAGTGTTGGGCAGCGGCAGCTGGATGCTAACAGCGCGTAGCGTTGCGCAGTTTGAGGTGAGCCGCCAGCGGTGGTGGACGTGGGGGGAGAGATGGCGGAGTTTTGTAATTTGTAAGACTGGATGTCATGAACTACCATATGTATTTTGACTATTAAGGTAAATACACTTTTCTCTATTAAAATCTTTCATTCGCTGACTACACCTATCAGCAGTTAGTGCCTTCCGTAGTTTGAATCTTATTTAGCTGGCAGTAGTGGCGCTCCCTGTATTGCAGTAGTTCGAGTAACGAAGATTTTTGTGAGGTAAGTGATTTGTGAAAGGTATAGGTTAATGTTAGTCAGGGCCATTCTTTTGTAGGGATTTTTGAAAGTCAGATTGCGTTGCGCTAAAAAAATATTGTGTGTCAGCTTAAGCACAGTCGTGTATAATTTTTCTAAGGGGACGTTTCAATATATGGCTTTACATCACAGCAGTAGACCATCACCTTGACCACCTCTGACAATATCACCCTCTAAAGTGACGAAGGCACCAGTAGCAACCTGATTATCCCTCTGACTCCAGTTGGCACGCCAGACAAAATGTACACCTCGCCACTCTAAATTGCTGCGCAGCTCATCGGACAACCGCAAAAGAAGTTCCCTGTGAAATATTATACCCTTGATCATATTTAAGCTCTTACACGGCATGATGGTTACAGAAACATCCTCTAGCTTGTCACAAGCGAGTAACGCCCTTGACTGCAGAGGATGCTGTTTTGATGAAGACTGACCCAGATCTCACTTTGGACAAGCCCTCCATCTCCCCAAACTTTCCCTCTACATCAGCAAAAAACTGAGGCCTCATCATTAAATTCCCTATCAGCTCTCGAACATACAAGGTACTGGAGTAAGTAATATCTGCTGCCATCCTTAGCCTGACATTCCTCCAATGGTGTGGCCAGGGAGGGAAAGATGTAGGGTCATACTTCTGTACATACTTCTGAGCTCGTGTACACTTAGAGACTGCTGGTGTTTCACCACCAGCAGGAGATGGACTACGTTTCATTGCGTGTCATCCACCCTCACGTAACCCACTCCAACCAGGGGCCCTCCTCACAGGTGCCACCCAGACAACAAAGGCCACCTGGCAGGATGGCCATTGCCTCTAGTCCCAATGCCCCATGGGGTGGGCACCTACCCCTTGGCGTACGTGGGGAGTTAACGGCGCAGGCAGTAGAAGAGCTATCCCTAGGTGGTCAGGGGGCTACACGAACAGGGTACATGGCAGCCCCACCACAACAGACTGGCTACCATGTTTTGTTATCAGGTGCAAGTAAGTCCATGGTCATTGTAGACGCAGGAAGTGGCACTGCATAGTGCTTGGTGGAATACTCATGCAGGAAGGTGTCCTCACCCAAAAGCTGAAGAATGGGTGGGGACTGCAATGTGAGAAGTGGGCTGAAGATCTCAATGCACCGTATAAGGCACCCTTCCCCAATTGGCTCGCTCTTTGGGAAAATTTTGAAGAATGGAGTTAGATCCGACAAGGTATTATGGCAATGGCGAAAGGTGAGAGAAGGCTATTAGTCTATTTCCTCAGTGGCTCAGATAGAGTTTCTGCCATGTAAGCAGGAGATCATAGGTTCGAGTCCCGGTCAGAACACATTTTCATCTGTCCCCGTTTAAGTAGGGTCAACGCCTGTAAGCAGCTAAGGGTGTACATTTGATTTTAATTACATTCTAACGAGCTGCTTGGTCACCGATGGAACCTTCTTTCGGACATGTCCAAAAGAACAGAAACCATCTTAGTTCATATAGAGAAACAACATTAAGTTACGTGATAACATCCAATTCTGAGAGACGTTTATCAGTTTAACCCAGTCGAAAGCGTCTTGAGAAGTTCATTAGTATCAACAAAACAAGGGCAACGAAATTTTGTCTAAATAAGGTGAAAAAAATTAAGTACCAGATGAAGTCACTATTTGATTGCAAATTTAGTTGACAGTGCTGTAAGTAAGGAAGGATATAAAATGGAATAACAAGAAAATTTCTTAAATCTTAACATGGAATATAAATTCGTAGAAGTCTTCGAAAAGAGCCGTTCGGAGGCAAACTACTACAGAAATATGGAACTAATCTTTTGTAATGTGGTGTCTTGGAAGAATACTGGAAAATAGATACGAAGCTTAATGAAGTGAACGAAATTCCACCGTTTCGAACTTTTTACTGAACTTGTTGAATAACGTTTTCATTGCAGCTGCTGAGGAAATAGGTTTGGCACAGGGAATAGTTTGATAGCCCATATGTGGAAGAATCCGGGGACCGTTAGTTTCGTAATGGGGGTAGTGAGATGGGAGGCAGCTTAGGAGGCCAGGGCTTCATTATAATAAGGCGCTTCGAATGCATGTCGATTGCAGTAGATTCACAGAGACTAGGAGGCTTGCACTGTGCAGGGAAGCATGGTTACCTCAAGATGGTAACAGTGCCGTAAGCTTGAGGAAATTTCACTACGATGCCTTTTCACTCACGTCCGACGGTCTTCATGCTACAGAAATTCGATGGCCATTTACATAGTCCTAAATTCATCCAAGTCAACCGTGCAATCTATTGCAAATTTTCCCACGTCGCACTGGAAGAATACCTAAAAGGTTACGGGGACACGAACAAGACTAACACACTTCAGCTGAACGCAGTCTTCGTCCAAGAAGTCAGTTTTTAGGACATTCTCACAGCAATATGATTGTTCATAAGGACAAAAAACAAAGTTGAGGAAACTGGACGAGGTTACAATTTAAGTCCAGATCTCTTACATTTGGACTCGCCAGGAAGCAAGGTAGCAACCTTCGAAAAGTAACAGCTATTACTCGGCAACTTTTGTCAGTGCGCCTCGGTAGCGTAAATTTGAGCAAATATCGTCTTAACAAGCTACAGCTTCTCCATTACGTGAACAAACATTTTCTCTTCATTCTTTGTTGCTAATGAATAACATTGTAAGAAGGTGAGTTAAATAAGCTCTGGTTGGCCGATGCATATCAAACCATGGCGGCTGCCTTTATTACATCTAAAGTGTTGCACCAACGAATCAAGGACGTGCTAGAGGAGATGGTCGCCGTTTCATCATACTACTGCAGTCATGCCATTTAGACACGAAAAGCGACATGACATCTAAAAGAAGGAACATATTTGGAATCTGGGAAATACCGCAGAGTAGACGAGTTATCTTTGGCAAGTGTTTGCAACTGCTTTGTTTTCAATGAAACCATTTCAGTTTTCGATGAGTGCAAATTTCAGTTGTCTTGCTACAGGTAACACAGTACGACATGCAGATGACAGTTTGCATCAACATTTGTTGCTTAAGACCGATTGATCTAAAAATTGGATTCTGTCACACGAAAGGGCTACCTTTGTTCATCGTGTGTGGCGTCCTCTAACTGCGGCTCTGCTTTTAGTGTCCTCAATGGAAGGATCTCAACTCCTATTATTCATTACCATTGGCTCTACCATCAAGAACGACAGTCCAAAAATAACGTTATTTTTAACCTATTTCTGTGTCCTAAGTAACAAAATCTTATCCTGGAAATACAGAGGCTAAAAATATGAAGTTTTAAAAATCTGCAAACGGACGTTACGTTTTTCGGGGAGGGTGGTCTGTGCAGGAAGACGAGGAGCGTCATTGTGTGGACCCCAGCACTTGGTGGCCTGACCAGCAAACTGTGTGACATGTCCGGTCCACTACGTTATTTATTCGTTCCATTACATAAACAAGAAATAAAATCGTGAACCATGAGGAAAACTTTAGGAAAAATGGAGAAAAGTACATCAAGAAAGCCCAGTAATTTTATGGAGGTTCTGAAGGCCAAAGAAGCTGACTAAGAACTGAAACATCCGCACCTTCTGATACTACTGAGGTTACTTAAGATTTGTTTCCCTACATGGAGCTGAGGCTAGCTATGTAACAGCGATACGCTACCTGGTCCCCAGCAGCCGGGTCTCTGCCTTCACGGGACGGCCCTGGCAGATCTCTGGCCTCTTGAGACTGCTGCTGCTGCTGGTGCTCCTCAGCAGCCGGTGCTGCCTCCTTCCTCACACGGTCCGGTTGTTTTTCCATAGCTGGTGGCTTCACACCGTTGTCTGCTGCAAAACAGTACGCAGGCAGGTCAGCTTGTGGGGTCGTATTATGTTATACGAATTTGGTACACAAGGCTCGAGGTGACAGATGGCGGGAAAGGAAATCGATTGGGAGAGGGAGAAGGAAATAGACATGGGCAGGGTACAGGAGGTTAAAGTCAGAGCGAAGAGCAGATTAGAACATATTTTAAGCGCTGTGCGTATTTAACAATTCTGAAACGTTGCTGGGTTCGCTAGCCAGTTCACAAGACAAAAATACTGGAAATACAGCTGCTAGGAAGTGTTCTGATGGAATAAAGTGACTGTGGAAAGCACATTACCAACACGATTCATTGTACCTCACTTTCTCACAATTTGTGTATTTCAACATCGCATCGAGGTGGTCACTTTCACAAATTTAAACAGCTTATATTTCACCGTAATTTAATACAGCATATGTGATGGTGTGTATTTGCTACAGCAGACAATTTGACACACGGCACACTGGGCCCATTTTGACTCCCCATTAAATGCACTGAAGGTCAGTGCTGAGCAGAGGACACTTCCCGCTGCACCAGTCACTGTAGATGCTGCCTTTCCCAGTCACGCATTGGGCGCGGGAAGAATGTTTGAACGCCTCTGTCAGCTCTGAAATTAGTCTAACCTTGTCCTCGTGGCCTCTACTGGAGTCTTCAAGAGGGTGATGCTATATTCCTAGCGTCATTACTAAAATGTTTCCTGAAGTTGGGAAGTAGGTTTCCTCAGGATTGTCTATCTACAAGCGTTTGCCAGAGCAATTCTTTCAGCATCATACATTCCCGCTGGAGAAACAAACCTGTGACCATTCGTGGACTGTGTGTGTTCTGTGGTCCCTGTTAGTCTTCTCATATGGATCCCACACACTTCAATATTCTACGGTGAGTTGATGCCTCTTGTAAACTGATCGCATTTCCCTAGTATTCAACCAATGAACAGATGTCTGCCACCTGCTTTACAAGCGAGCGTATGTAATCGTCACATTTCATATCTGCACAAACTGTTACAGCTAGGTGTTTTCAGGAGTCAGACGATTCCAGATATCCGACGTCGTAACCATACGATACTTTTAATGTTGTGAAGCGCAAAGGTTTACATTTCTGAATATTAAAAGCAAGTTGCCAAACTGTACGCCATTTTGGCATTTCCACATCCAGCTGAATATTTGTGGCCTTTTTTTCCGAACAATACGTCACTGTTTTACCACGCCAGCTGCTACAAGTCCGCACGTGCTACGAGCACTTTCAGTGCAAGCCGTTTCGCATCAGCGAAGATGCTCGTAGCTCTTCATGGACGCATTTTACAAGCCGTATGTAATAGATTTTTCTTATGACCGTTCCAACCACATCTCTGAAGACCGACCACGCTTCCGGGGACACACTGTATACATTGACAATGTATACTTCATTGCCGGTTTGGAAAGTTCTCTTTCGTTCTCAAAGCTGCTGTTCCTTCTCAGTAACCCAATCACAGTAATCAAACATTTAGTGTAGAAAACTATGTGCAATTAAAAAACCCGAACGCTCCAATATGAGAATACACTTACTATTCTAACTATAATTTACGGCTCCTCTTTTTGTGCGTGATGACAGGAAGTAATCAAGCCGAGGAGGCATTATGGTCAAGGTTTAACGTATTGTCAACGCCAGATCGTTAGAGAACAGAAAAGCTCTGTGTCGGGAGGGGGGGGGGGGGGGGGGGGGGAGGAGGCCGTTCGACTACTCCAGCACTCCCTTTAATTTAGGAAGACAAATCTGAATGGCTTGAAATACGAGAAGCCCGACGATCGCGAATGCCAACGCAGAGCCTCAGATAGCGAGCTCTTTGCTATGACCGTTTCTGGCGCCTTCTCTTCGTAAAACTAAACTAGCTAATCAAAATATCGAGCTAGCTCCCAGCGGAAACAAGACACTATCGGTCGTAATGATAAATGAAGTCTCACTGGCCTTTCATTATCTCGCTGCTTCAAGCAAAGACTTTGCTAGACAGTCGCTTTCGCCTAATAGTAATTCATACTACAAAGATTTTCGAATTTTTAGGTTGACTGTCAAAAGGCGGAAGCCGAGCACCATTACGCATGATTTGGCACTGCCTGGCATAATGAGACTTTTTGAAGAACAACGCTCACATGTCTGCAGTGGTTAATATCCTGAATAGTCCAGTTAAACTGCTCTTTACTGCTTTACGGAAACCTATCGTCTGAAGAGAACATAACTATTTCGCCCGAATTTAAATTTCAGGGCGTCTTTGTAACTTTCCGATTAAACAAGTCTTTATAAATGAATGGACGTGTTCCTGCAAACTTCCAACATTATGCACTTGCAATGACTTCGTAACTTGCGACAAATGGAAGCATGGAGAAAGACTCGTACAGGAATAAATTTTGACTATGGATCAACTGCACGTTTGGAAGTGCGCGATAAGAAATGGAGGTCCAAAAGAAACATGAATTGAAATGTGAAGGGGTGGCACAGGAGGTTCGTCTGGTACAACAGTACCACGCATTAAGATTAGTAAAATAACTGAGATAGTACATTGACTGTGCTGATTTTAAGCACCAACCTAGGACGCTATACAGTTTATACAATCGGCAGTTTAACCTGACTGCACAACGATCCTACTGCCGCCAATGTACATTTAGCTGAAGATACACGAAGATAAATTACGGCTCTTACGGAGTCATGTAGGTAGTTTACCCTCGTTCTATTTGCTACTGGAACAGGAAGGGAAATGACTAGTAACGGTACAACGTACCGTCTGCCACGATCCGTTTGGTGACGTATAGGGTATGTAGGTAGATGAAGGTTAGTTGGTTGATTTGGGGGAAGGGGACCCAAGAGTGTGGTCATCGGACCGTCTGATTACGATCTATGAGGAACGAATTCGGCTGTGCCCTTTCAAAGGAACCATCCCGTCTTTTGCCTGAAGCGATTGAGGGTTTTTTGGGGGAGGGGGTTAGGGCGGAAAACATCTACGGTCGTAAGCGCCCAAGCGACTGAGGGAAATAGCGGAAAACGTAAATCAGGATGGTCGGTTGCGGGTTTGAACCATCGTCCTCCCGAATGAGAGTCTAGTGTGCTAGCCATTGCGCCACCTCCTCGGCAGATGTACTGAAATCTGTGCACCCTCAATCGCTTCAGGCAAATGCCGGGATGGTTCCTTTGAAAGAGCACAGCCGAATTCCTACCTCTTAGTTCGCACACAGCTCGCTATCGTGTCAATCTTAACACTGTATTATACGTACAGGGCCCTTATTTTTTATGTAATTCCAACTTTATACGAAGCATGAGACTTCGTCACCCCACAATTCAGTCTTAAATGCGTGACGTTCGTGCAGATCCACACCGCATTGCTTGACCTGTCTAGTTCCTTTCAATTGTGTACATAAAGTTAGGTACTACAGAATTGGTGACATATTTTCGGGATGTTTATATGAAATTTAATCTCTGCACAGGCGAAAATGCACTGGATCTCGTAAATATGAGATTAGCTGCAGATTTGCCGTAATTTACCGTCGTCCAAAATTTATACGTTTTAACGTTACGTTATCTTAACTTGATATAGTTCGTTATTTACTAGAAGCGCAAGGAGTGATTAGATGCAAAAAGGAGCCAGGACCCAAAGCAGTTTTACCACATCTGCTTGCGTATCACAATTTCAGAACACGCGTGAAACGTGTTGATCCGTTTTACAGCTCGTTGCCACATTTCCATGGGCGCACTCTACATACAGCATTGATACCATTTTACGCAGACGGTGCCTCGATCTTTGACGACTTTAGTATTCCAAAGAATTATCTGCTCGATTGGATAACAAATTTTGAGTCTTATGATAAGTTTCTCCGCAAAAGAGTGAAGACTGTGTGGGTATCAGGATAACCTGTGCATCTGTCTCTAAGCATAGGTTGGATCATTTCCGCGGATGAAAAGAATGTACTAGAAACTTCCTAAGGCAAAGAGTGCGTTGAACGAAACCTTTTAGTTTAGATATATGTGGCGGCCTTAAAGTATCTCGCAGAGAAAGTGAAGAGCATGGTAGAAACCGTCAGTTTTAACGAGTGACTCAACGCGATAACTACTGGACTGCAATCAGGGGATCTGAAGCCAGAAGGAACGTTTCTTCAGGAGATGGTTCAAGCTATTAATGCATTTAAACTAATTCCAAAATTTAAAATATTGGTGGGGGAAAAAGGAGGTTTTCAACGGGGACGTAGTCTTGCGTTCTACAGTGTATTAAAGAGACATCTCCAACTTTCAACCAAGTCGATTTTAAATTTCTAGGCTCCGGGGGTACGCTATGAACAGTTACGCCAACATCCATGTCGAACTAGAGGCTGCGACGTCACTTTGGTATATAGGCAGTGTCTAACTCTACGTCCTCGCGGCAAAGTCTGTCAGACTTATTATAGTAACGAATATTCTGAAATCTAATTTTGACTGAGACCCACTGCGTGCGCGGACATTAAAGTAACGCTGGTTAGTGATATTGACCCACTGGAAATGTATTACACGTGAAGACACGACCACGCATCGCATCGCGAGACCGCAACAAACTGATTTAAACATTCGCTGCGCGCCTCTGGCAACTAGGGCTTGTCTGAAGGCCCCTCCACACGCACACGCGGTTGTTATCGGCCGACCGACCAATTACGAGGCAGCCCACATGCGTACCGACCGATGGCACTTCGCGACTGCAGCAACGCTCTCTTGCTGCTATTTGTTTATCCTTTGTGAGTTGTATTTACGTTCGGGAGTCCCTTTGCTTATACAGAACGAAACCATGGAGTTTGCCTTGGTCGTTTTAGAGGTAACAAGCCCAAAAGAAAAAGATTTAGAGGAAGGCGTGGGCAAAGAAGTGGTCAATGCAAAGAAAGAAGTTCATTCAAGTTCTATTACTTTAGGAGCTGGGAGCCGATGATTTTCATTAATTATCCAAGATTGAACGAACCATCCATATCGGAGCTGCTGAAAAACTATACTATACGAAAAAGATTAGGTGCATTACGGTTCCCAGCCACTGAAAAAGTTAAGGACTCCAACTCAAAGCTGTTGTATCCCCAAAAGCATCTAAAATGAGTCCTGAAAACTGCAACGCTACTGATAGTTGCCCGAGTAGAAAATGGTAAAGCGGAATGAGATATTCATTTAAACTATGCACATAGCATAAAGGATGCCCTGTACACTGAAGGAAATCATTTCAAATAAATGCTACAAATTATCGTGGTGCACATAACCTAGTAAAAGATACATAAGAAATTAAATATTTAGCAACTGTTAGAACTAAAAATCCCAAATTTTGCTTTTCGTATTAGAAGACTGTTAAAAGCTGGGCCCGCACATCTCGTGGTCGTGCGGTAGCGTTCTCGCTTCCCACACCCGTGCTCCCGGGATCGATTCCCGGCGAGGTCAGGGATTTTCTCTGCCTAGTGATGGCTGGGTGTTGTGTATGTCGTTAGGTTAGTTAGGTTTAAGTAGTTCTAAGTTCTAGGTGACTGATGACCTAAGATGTTAATTCCCATAGTGCTCAGAGCCATTTGAACCATTAAAAGCTGGAATTTAGCATTTGTAACACTAAAGCAAGTATTTTATGAGCAAGGATCCGTTGACAGTATTCCCGTTTTCGGGAAAGTTTCATCGCATCGCACCCTGTTATGTTTCTTAGAACAGTCGCCCGCAGAGTGATGAAAGAATTTTGTCGGGCTGTTGGCACACAGTTTGAAGTTTGTCGCACCACACAGTTTATTGTGAGAAGCAGGTGTGAGGTTGGAAGGGCTCTTGTCACGTCATCCTTCCCGCCTGACATCCCAACAAGGGAAGTCGGTCGGTCGCTTAACAGGCCTACAAGTCAGATTTGTCGGTCGGTGCGCGTGTCAAACATTCCCGTTAGGCTCTCCTCCCCTCTTCGCCCCAACCACCCTATCAATGTGATTTATTGGTCTACGTCGCATTGTTTCTAATCCATGGGAAAGTAGATAAACTTAGTGCAGAGGTACGATTAAATCAGTCAATTAGATACCTCAGGCAAGACTGCTGAGAAATTTATCTGTTGGCGCTTTGCCGAAAATTGCGATATTAATTTTTTACGATAATGGATGGGCTTAAAATACTTTATTTTTGGAAGAAACAGTCACCATAATCGGCACTATCCTTTTGAGGAAAAAATTTAATCATTGATACTGCGTGAACATTATAGATTACGGAAGTACCTGTTTACCTGTGCTGGTTACGTTCATTTATTACGATTGCGTAAAACACTCCCTAATAACGTCTTGTCGGAGAGTGGGGAGGATTGGATGAGTGTGGGTGCAAGACGACGCTCTGATGTCTAGTTGAACGGACCAACCACAGACTGGCTGTGGACAGTACCTCCTGGCTGCCAGTTGGCGAGTTACTTGGCCAAATACAAACTGGACGCGCAACACGTATTAAACAGAATGCGGGAAGAACATAACTGCCACAGCAAACCTAACATCTCCTGTACGTAATTCATGAGGCAGGTTATCAATCACGAAATAAAATTTGAAGTCTGGTAAAAACAAAGACTATAGATTCTAAGAACAGAGAACTATTTGTCGATATCAAGGAAAGACAACAACAAACTCAAATTCGTGGTTTGACATGGATACACAGGTTTTTACTACCTCCCTTGCCCAGATTTCATTACCATTTCGCTCAAAGTTTTCTAGTGGATAACAAATCTTACATTTGTTGTAGTTTATGTAACATACTTTACATGCACTAAACCAGACTTGATCGTTATCTAACGCAAGTCTTCTAAATTCACTTGCAGTTTCAGATTTTATAACAAAGTGCGTTGGAGATGGCACAAAGCTCGACGTTCAGGCAACGATCACTCAGTTGCTACATCTTTTATTTCATTATGGTCACGGTTGGCTTCAATTCTGAATCAAATTATAACCTCTAACCCGAACTATAGCTCTGGCTACACTACAGATTGCGTGCCGTCAAAGTCCACGCAAAATGAGTGACCCGACATTTAATTCGCATTCACAGATGAGCTTAACCACACGCAACCCAAAAACTTTTGGATTGTTGTTATAAGTTCGGGAGGCTTGGATCATACCCAACCACCCCCAAGCGAGATTCTCGGCAGTGGAGACTCCCAAACGATTAACAATATTTTTCTGAGCTCTTGCATAGTTCCCACAAGTATACGAGACGACGCAGCAAAGTCACGGCAGCAGTGTGCCTGAATGTCGAGATACTCACCGTCACGCGGAGGCTGGAAGTCTGCGACTCAGGGGACACCTACTGCTCTAGACACTGGGGCAGGACTAACACGCCACACAGCCAGAGGACCTCGCTGCGCCTGTGGCCGGCCATAGAGGTCTACAGCCCTCTACCGTGTCATCGTGAATCGCTGGTGACGCGTCACATTTACTTCTGTAACTTATAAAACGAATATTTACTTAGATGGATAAACTTAAGAAACATTATTCCTTTTCAACAGATATGAACATAGCTTAACACGTTTTCTCATGTAGAGTCATAGCAACGAGTTACAATTTTTTGAAAAGAAGCTTATTGTTTTCCATGACGTGACTGATGTATTTAAACCAACTGTGTACAAATCAATTTAAATGAAATTTTTATCAGTTTTCGTTAGGGGGTTAGAAATGTTCAAAATTGTAGGGGTGAATTGGAAATGCTGTACGTTCAGATGGACGCTCTGATCGTGGAGTGTTCATTTAAGTGAGGTGTTCTAACGAATACCCACTCCTTACAACGCACAACTGAATGCGCCTTGTAAACGACTATACAACGTATGAAGTCGCTAATGCCACAGAGCGACAAGCTTCCTCGGTGTGCTGTTCGAAGTCATGTTCAGTTAGATTGTAGAATATGTCCCTGCTGTGTTGTACGCTTATTTATTTCTTCGTCCACAGACCATTTAGTAAAAGCCTATCATACAAGTCAGATATTTACAGAAGTAGTTTATACATATATGAAACGTTACCGAAGTAGGATAGGTTGAGGCAAGCATTGGGCAGGAAGTCGGCTAAGGCTTAATCCAAGAAGCCATCCCGACATTCACGTTAGAAACTTGGGGAAACCATGGCAAACCAAAGTCAGGATAGTCCGACAGGGAATTAACCGCGGACCTCCTGCATACGACTCCAATGTATTAAGACTGGAATAGCCACCTCACTCGGTACGTGATTGGAGGGGAAATCACAAATACATAGTCTAGAAAAAGTCCAACATACACAAGAAGTAAATCAATGAACAAGAAATTTTGAAAATAATAACACAACTGAAAAAGTGTAAGACATGAAAGCATCACACGACATTGCTGAAAAGTACAGCATGTACAATAACTAAATTAATTATGTAGAAAAACATGAAACTTTGACATAAAAGACACCTGACAAAGATAAAAACACACCAACACATTACACAGCACTGTGAAAAGTATAACGCACGGACACACGAAAACCTACCAACAATACATCAATCAAATCAGGCTGGCACCAGAGTCCTTCTCAGAGAAGGTGGGGCACACTGCATCTGAAACGGAGGAAACAGAATACCAGTAGCATAGACGGTACTTCAGTTAACGGAATCAAAAGCACTCAACAGTAAATAAAGGCCTAATAACCTTGAAGAGTAAAATATCATTTAACACTTTATAAACGCTTATCATCAAGAAATTATATTAACTCCGCTCTAAAAGCCATTTCCTCTTACAACCTCATCGTGTGGTGTTACAACCTCTTCGTGTGGTGTTTCAGAGCTTTATAAAGAACGGCTCACATGTCTTTAGGTGGGGTTGTTCCAGCTTGTTCTGTATGGAGGGACCCACTGTTGCGAGTATTATAGCTATGGTAATCTGTGTTGGTTTGCAAATCACCAAATCTGGTTCCTGTTATCAACACTTACCTATATGTGTACAAAGACGGTACAGAAAGCAAACAAAAATTTTTAAATAGGAGCTTGCTGTGAGCTCTAACTAAGCTGTGGACAAGATTCGAATGGCCCTTTCCTGTAACATAAAAATTTAATTTCATGGACTGTCAAATTTGATGATAAAACCATCCCATAAGCTACAAGATACTGGAAGTAACTAAAATAAGCCATTCTAGCCCCAAGTTTTGTCAATAGCACCCTTTCTAACTCATTTCTGCCCAGTACGAGACAGAGATCTTGATTTTAAGCCAACTTTCCAAATTGTATACAGTTTCCAAAATGAGATTTTCACTCTGCAGCGGAGTGTGCGTTGATTTGTATACAGCTTTTTTTTTCACATTGACGATCGGCCTATTGGAACAGAACCATGAATGCAAGGACTCCAGGGCTCTATCAGTTGAAGGGTCAGGGGAAAAGAAACCAGAATTAATGAAATACAGACTGTTCTCAGGAAGAAGGATGTTCCCAGAATACAGCGAAACGTCACTTTGTTAGGGGAAAGAAACAGGTGAGGCAAGTGAAACAGACGCAGTAATTTCACAGTAATCACTGTTGTCTGGTTGTGATAACAAGGTAATAGTACTCTCATCACATACATATTCTGAAATTAAACATACCGCTATAAGCAGGTGGGCAGTTCATATAGGCCATTCATTGGTTAATGCTATGAATCCAGGTTGCATTCCGCCGTAAGTCATTTGATGTGGCTGCATTCTGATGATATTATCTCAAGAGGCTTAGTTTTGAAAGAGCAATTTGCAGGGTATTTTGAATCCAACAGTCTTTTCCATTTCTTGATTCACACTGATAACGGTCAAACGAGATGGCTTACCTCTGTATGCTTTGATTGCTTCCCCAGGGATATGACAGCAATGCTCATTCGAAACAAAAAGTCTAATAAATATGAGCTCTAAAATTACGTTAGGAGCTAAGAGCACTTCTTCACCTTCGATACTGTTACTGCGAAACAAATTTTTCTACTGCACACTCTTTGCCTTACGTATTTTGGGGAAAGATGGTATGGATCAAAAGAAGAACAAATTGTCTGGTAAACATGTACTCTAAAAATGCATAACCTACGGGAACTTTATCACCTTCGCTACGTGAAACTCATCTCTTCTAGTGAATAAATGTCCATAGCTCTTCAGGTATGCATGTTTTCTTGTTTTAGTGCACACCGTTTCTTCGCAAAATACTGAAAGCAAAGCGCTTGCAATAAAAAAAATTTGTTTCATAGTATCAGAGATGAAGTGCTCATAGTGTTTAAGATATGTATTTTAGATTCCATGTTTACTAGGCTATTTTGCTTCAAATGATCATTCCTGTCACATCCCTGAATATTGACCGTTCCTCCCGGGAAACCCTGTACAGAGCTCTTCAATGTATCATGCAAGGCATGAGTGGTTAAGTAAAACAGAAATAACGTCATTTCATGTGCGCCCTTTTTTGCAATGCATTCAGGATAAACGTAACAAAAGGATTCGCCTGTTGCAAGAAGTCAAATATTGAGCGAATACATCCAAAGTTGCCCTTAATAGTAACTACCATTGGTTGCTATGTATGACAGTGGCAATTCCTTTGGCAAAGTCTACGCAGATAACAACATTCTTTTTGTGTCTCCTTGCCTACAATTTGCTGGTGGGAGTGACTGACACTGTATTCTGTTTGCTCTGCTCTCTCGTGGCTGGAAGATTACAACTGAGTTGCCTGAAAAATTGACTTATTTGTTTCTTTCCCCTTAGAGGAAAAATTTTAGCGTTAATATCTCTGGAGTCGCTTGGCCTTTTTTTCAGTTTTAATCTCTCAGCAGATGAGTATGATCGTTCTGAACCGAGCTGTAGCAATAACTCAATTTGGAAAACGTGACTTACCTGGTTTTTTTCCTGACCCTGTAGTGAACAGAGTTTCGCTAACATCACTCACAGTTTCACTGATGTCACCTACAATCATGATATTGGCTGCAGTTTCTAAGATGTGTATGACGTTTATATAAATTAGGTACAGAAGGGGGATTAACATGCTTCCCTGGCGAACATCTATTACGCACTTCCTTGCATCAGATACTAATCTGAGTTCATGATTAGCATGACTTGATGCGAGCTCCACTACCTGTGATTTGTTTTACAAATTTAGTTGAAATCACTTGTTTTCTATTTCTTGTATCCCCGTCGCATCCAAATCATGTAATAGAATTCATGACTAACAGTATCGGAAGCTTAAGAAAGCTCTAAATTAACTCCTACACCATTGTTGTTGGTATCAAGAATTCTGACTATTTAACGGCTGCAATCGTTTATCGCTGTTTCTGTATTTCTGCCTGATCGAAAGCCATGATGTTTATTATTCAGTAGTCTGTTGTCGAGTAAGTACTTGGTGATTCGTTGTTTCATACATCTTTCAATTACTTTAGAGAATGCCGAGATTAGTTAAATGGGTTAGCGATTTTCAACTATATGCCTGTTTCCACTCTTAAATAGAATTACCACTACCGATATTTTTAATCGTTTGAGGAACACAATCTCAGTGAACAATGTGAGCCAAGGGTTTTGCAATTTGTGAAGCAGTACGGATTGTGAATGACTCGAGCATCATCTACACCAGCTAATATTTTGCATCTGTAGCGTCTAATCAACTTTACTATTTCATGTTCACTAACCTCCAGCTCTATGCTGGTGTATAAACCTATGTTTATTCTGATTTGTAAAATTCAAGCTAAGTGTTTGAAATGCATTTATGTAATTTGGCAGCTCTTTTTTGCAGTACTGTTGTCATCAGAATTTCCTAATCTTCGTAATCATCCTTCTATCACTCTTCTCAATATCACATACAGATTTTGATTTTTTAAATGGTGTTATCTTGCTTTCAACTGTTAGTGTTTTATTTTATGATGGCAATTGCGGCATTATGTCACTATCAAGCATAAAATTTTGATATATAGATTTACATTAGGCAGAAGTAACCACACAAACCTATATGTATCAAAATCTTATGCTTCAAAATAGCGTAATGCCAAAATGGCAACCGTAAAGTAAAAGAGTAACAGTTGATAGCAAGATGACATCATTTTAAAAAACATAGAAGCTGTGGGCCTATATTGCAATAAATTAATAGATTTTGGTTTGTTGCCCAACATTTTTATTACGTTATACGAGGCAGGCAGGAACGTAAATACAAACGAGGTTCGGTCGCCTATGGATATCGACGTCGAATAAGATGGCATAGACATCCGGTAAGTACAATCAACAAAACAAAACTTTTCGCAGGGAAAACGGCTAAGTCCCACATACCGCTCTCTCGGTGTGTAAAATCACGGCACATGTTGCCTTATAACGGACACATACTATCATACCAGCGAGACGTACTACATAAAAATTTGGAAATTAATACCAATTAAATATTATATACGGAAGTATAGGATAACGACAGCGATCGCGAAATGGTTCCTGATTTCAATGGTAGCGCCAGATGCAGTCGGAAGCAGATTTGACGTCTCCGTGCAAATAGGTCGCGGTCAGAATGCCTGACCGACACTTGTAGAACCAGAGTTCCGTTCTTCCATTTGGCCAGTATTTCATGCCAACGGCCTTTCTGTTATAGCTTCTCTTGTTCTGATGAGTACCACACTGGTGCAAATTATGTGTGGTCGTTAAGGCAACTGTTATCGTACGAGATAACAGTAGTTGTATCCTAAAAGTCACAAAATTTCATACAAAATTCATCCAACTTATTTTAAGGGCACTAATTTTATAGAAGAGAGGGAATATTACTGATTTGAAGAATAAGTGATTGCAGGTCAATCAAACTTCTAACAAAATACGATCTTTTACAGAGCGTTTATTTCAAGTGTAGGATAGAGTAACTAATTGTATAATTATTCAGTTCTTTGGCACGAATGAAACTGATGTCATTATGTATACAGACTGAAGCGACAACTAAAAGTTTGCACTATGGTCAGGATTCGAACCCGGGTCTCACGCTTACTAGGCAGATATGTAGAAGTGCTGGCCACAACGCCACCCTGGCGCAGTGGATTTGCACGACTCCAGAGACTAGAGTAGTTCCTGCAGTCGTGCAAAGGGTGGCGTGGTGAACAGCACTTTTACGT
The DNA here is from genome assembly GCF_023897955.1 of Schistocerca gregaria. Taxonomy (NCBI): domain Eukaryota; kingdom Metazoa; phylum Arthropoda; class Insecta; order Orthoptera; family Acrididae; genus Schistocerca; species Schistocerca gregaria. The sequence continues at coordinate 885,047,110 of NC_064921.1, read as the reverse complement.
AGCTGCCTAGTACGTGGGAGAACCTGGTTCGAACCCCGGGCTTGGTATACAAGGTGAAGAAAAATTCGTGTACTCGGACTTCGCTACGCGATTCCTTATGTATTAGCGATACAAAAGTGTTTCTCGCAAAATTTCGTCCGGTGCATATTTCCTGCAATAAATGGACATTAAACATTGGAAATCTGGAGACGCTGAAATCTCACCTAAGGTGACTACCGCTGTCACTAGATATCAATAGCGCTGTGTAGTTGGTGCAGCGAATAGCGTATTGTGTTAGTCTGCAGAAGGACGAGGGTTCGATTCTGGGTCGCGGATTATTTGTTCTTATTTGCTAAAGGTGGTATGTGTGGTACGGTATGTGGCGTCTTCACCGTCATACAGCGATTGCACTCGGACTTCTACAAAACAGGTGCACTTTCGAAGTACGAGCACAGAAATGGAAGTACAATCGTTTTCAATGGCCAGCTTTAGAAGAAGTCTTTTGCACGTCGTGGACGCCAACTGTTTCGCACCTCAGCATCTCCAAGGTGCCAAACCCTTTTTCTTCATTCCCTCCTCCAATGGTCGCGTCGATTAGTACCAACTACTGTTCTTGCCACGTTCAGGTCCATTACATTTCGTTAGGGCCTTACGCATTCGTACACATATAGTATTTTCTTCTTGTGTTGTTCTAAGACACTGTGGCCAACGTATGACATGCACAAACGATGAATACGTGGATACGCTTCTGTTCTTTGGTGCATCTGTTGCCGCTCGTGAGTATGCTGCTATATGTCCCGGTCCTCGCCACCCAGATAAAAAAGTGTTTCGCCGTCTGGAGCTTCGCCTTCGGGGGACAGACTCCATTCTTCCACTATTGCGTGACAGAGGTCGTCCACGGACTCGCCGTACTCCAGCCACTGAGGTAGCTCTTCTAGAGGTCATACACCGAGAACAACAGCGAAATACACGTAGCGTGCGTTTCTCGCAAAGCACGATCATTTACTTGCTGCAGGAGCGTCAGTGGAATCCCTGTCACTATTCTTTGTCGCAACACCTGACCTCCTGCAACATGCAGACCGAATGCAATTCTGTGAATTGTTCCAATAAAAGGAAGCCAACGGTTACTTCATAAACCCTGTAATATGGTCGGATGAAGCAGCTTTCCCTTTTGAGGGCATCTTCAATGTGTACAACATCCACCACTTTCTAACATTCTGTGTGGTGTCTGTTTGGTCTATATCGTGTCTCCCTACCACTTTCGCGCAACGACGCTCTGAGCCTGTTTTTTAGGGAATTGACTAGTTTGAACCTGGGACCTGTTGCTGGTAAGGAGACGCCAGACCAAACATGACATGTAGAATTCAGAAGAGTTCAGTGAGACTAGCGATGATATAACCAAATACTTAATGATTTCAGCGTCAGCTCCACTGCACTCCCTGTAAAAGAATCTTAATACTAACTAAATTAAGTGGAATGTGTTCAAGGCTTTCCTATGTTTAGTTAGCTGGTAGAATAACGTCGAAAAAGCAGTTAAGTTTACCATTGTAAATTTATTCTACTCACAAAACATTGTTTATAAATTGCACTATTGATAAAAGGAAATGTTTTAATACAGGATAGTAAAAACCAACTGCGTTCAACAAAAATGTGAACGAATATTCCCTGAATGGGTTTCCAAGTTCTACAATGGATCGAAGGATGACCTATGCCATATCACATCTATAATCTGGGTTTAAATTAAGTTTCACAAAAGAGAAAACTATCAAAATGGTCTACAGTGACCCTCAATTAACTTTAATTACTTATCTAACTTGTCGTAAATTACAGTGGCTGATGTGGCATCTCAATAACTATATAATACAAAAATCATTGCATTTCAGATTTTTACTTCAAGTGGCAAATGTGAACACCATGAGCTTTAATTGACGATCGACACTAGTATTACGCAAAAAGGGGATGTAACAGATGAGACATCTGCACTTCTGAGTGAAACTTTATGCGCTGCTTTGTGGCATCGCGTGCGTTCATTACCTTGTCGGTGTTCGTCAGGGGGCGGGGGACAGCACAGCTCCGCTCACCTCGCCGTCTTGCAAGCAACTCTCCCCTAACTTCTCCTTACTACAATTTACCGAAGTTGGTTTAAAAAAAACTATCTGGCTGTGTTTTCATCTGACCAATCAGGGTCTCAATGTTAACCTTAAGCTCCGCCTACAAAAATTCTGTCTATCCAATGAGAAACATTATACTTTTCGTGCTGGGGCAATGTTTTTAAAGTTTGCAACGTAACAGAGATGCGAAAAAGGCTCACGCTAAAACTTGTAGCTGGTGTGGTCCTTTTAGCGTTATCGTAAGATCTGTACTGTTCTTCTGGAGGGCTCTATCTTTTAACATGGGCTGGGGGGTGGACGTAGCGCTTAGCTGGAAACGTGAGTGTCCGTTCCTTGTCGTAGGGCCTTCAGCTTAACACGGTTCTGCTCTCGGCTTCTGTTCTCTTTTCTACTCTCGGAACCGCGTCTGTCTCACGGTGGGAAGGTATGACATGCAGTTTGGCATTCTTGTGTTAGGTTGTGGTATTCCATTTGCTCACTCATTAATCGTATTACTTTGGTTAATTTAATGTCACGATTTATTCGGAGCTATGTGACATACTACTGGATTTGCGTATCATGTCAGGGTTTTCATGGAAGGTGTTGGATTTGCCTGACACCTTACAACTTGTGTGACGCTAAGCCGAACTTCACCGGCGACCGTGGATATCAAGTTCGTTTTGGCATCAACGTCTGGGCAGCAATATTGAGAGACAGGTGTTCGGGCCCTTACTTGTCGCCCGGCCAGCTAACTGCACGAAGATATGCTGCATTCCTCTCAAAATTACGTTTTGGAACAATTATTTCGATGCCCGAAATTAATTAATTCTATGTGTGTGTGTGTGTGTGTGTGTGTGTGTGTGTGTGTGTGTGATTAGGCTGTGTGTGGAGTGTGAAACGATGAGGAAAAACAAAACGTAAGTTAAATATTATGAGCCGGCCGCGGTAGTCTCGCGGTTCTAGGCGCGCAGTCCGGAACCGTGCGACTGCTACGGTCGCAGGTTCGAATACTGCCTTGGGCATGGAGGTGTGTAATGTCCTTAGGTTAGTTAGGTTTAAGTAGTTCTAAGTTCTAGGGGACTGATAACCACAGCAGTTGAGTCCCCTAGTGCTCAGAGCCATTAGAACCATTAAACATTATGTAAATAGACACACACACACACACACACACACGCACACACACACACACATACATACATACATACATACATACAATTAATTTCAGGCACAGAAATAACTATTTCCAATTTTTAATTTTGGCTTAATCAATTTATGTACTTTAAGGTGTAAGTGGTTGCAGATGACAATCTGTGGAACAAAATAGTCACTGTAGAAACACAACTCATCAGAAAAACCACACCATGTGGTAAAAAGGTATGAATTCATAATTTATGTGTTTTTTCAAATATCTGCAATTACGACTTAGTTTTTACCAGTTACATGTATACAAACAATAATGAACATTCATTATCTTTAACAGATGAGAAATGAAAGTGTGGGTTAAAAAACGAAATTATTTTTTTCTAAAGGCGGACCCTATCCAAAAACATATATAGTTTGGATAATTTAACCGCCTCTGACCCACGAGGTCCATACTAGCTAAGGAGGGATGCACTTGTGTGTCCAATGAAAACTTATGCTTTCTACCCTTCACTATTCCCACTATATTACATTCCGCCTGTGCAGCCGTGGTGGTTGCATTGAAATATATCGACAAGTTCGCACTGCGGTCCTGTGGTCCCTTTTTGCGTGTAACACCTGCTTATTCGCTCCCTGTTTCCCATTACCATTCCTACAGTCAGGGTGGTGCTGTATAACCACACCATATCTAGCACAATGAGTTTGAAAACATCGTCTCTGCACGTGTCACACCCTCCCACGTCTGTAACACCTCATATTTGTGGAGAGTACTCTTCTCGTATCCAACATTCCTCTTACTACGTCATTTTTCTACGATTCCTTGGTGAATCTGACTGTAGAGTATAAACCTTCGGGTTGTCCTTTTTCGCTTCTTTTCACATTTCAGATGGCAAGCCCCTTAAAAATGCGTTGAATACCTCTGCGTTCTGCTTCATGTAGAATGATTCTATCTGCCTCGTCACTCTTCCCTAATTAATACGTCAGCACATGCACTTTCCGTATTATGTCCGCAAAATTCTCTACCGACTCATTATCGTTTTTTGATATACTACGCAACTGATAGCGAAAAAACCTTGCGCCGTTTCTCTTCTCGTACCTTTGTTGCAGGAGTTTTTTTCAGTTCATCAGATATAACCACACCTCTTTGACCCTCTTTACATCAACGACGTATAAAAGGTATTAGGAAAGTTTTGCAATACACCTTTGTTTATTTAATTTTTTCGAAGTAATTTCCGCCACATCGAATACAGCTCTCCATCCTCCGAAACCAATACGTAAACCAGTTGTCCCATGTTTCCGTAGGGAGTAAGGCACACTCGTTGTCTCAAGCCCTCAGGAGGTCCTCATCACTTGAAAACTGCACTCCTTTCAGCTCACATGCGGCAGCAGCGCAAAGTCACAAGGGGCGAGGTCTGAACCGCAAGGAGGGCGCTCAACAAGTTTCAGCCCTGTACCCAGCAAATATTCTGTGCATGCTTTGGCACGGTGAGCTGGAGGAACCAAGTGCATACGGCAATTTAGTCTGAAACTGACTTTTTTCTAAACCGAGAGTGATAGCGAATTTTAGTGTTCTAGAATAAAAGGGTAAAAGGATTGTTTTCGTGCTTGGCGCCTAGATTTGAATGTGTAATCTGATAAAACGTATATCACTATCACATGAAACTATATTGACCCAGACACCTTTTCAAGTCTCAGACATCTGTGATGTATGTATACAGGCTGAAGTGACGACGAAACATGCAGGAAAAAAAAACTTATTTGCACTTTGCGGTGCGATTACTCACATACTAGCAGTCCAAAAATACCTCTCACAAAAAGTCATCCGGCGCATTTTTCCAGCACTAAATGGACGTTAAGGATTGGAAATCTGGGAACACTATAATCCCAGTACATAACTATCTCTGTCAGCATACAGCAGCATTGCTGTGCTGTTGGGTTAGCATGCATTAGACAGGAGGCTCGATTCGGTGTCGAGGTGTACTTGTCTTTATTTGCACAATTTCTTTCTGCCATATAATACTGTAGTATACACCGTTCCTCAAGCCACATGTATCCGTTATTTACACTCCTGGAATTTGAAATAAGAACACCGTGAATTCATTGTCCCAGGAAGGGGAAACTTTATTGACACATTCCTGGCGTCAGATACATCACATGATCACACTGACAGAACCACAGTCACATAGACAAAGGCAACAGAACATGCACAATGTCGGCACTAGTACAGTGTATATCCACCTTTCGCAGCAAAGCAGGCTGCTATTCTCCCATGGAGACGATCGTAGAGATGCTGGATGTAGTCCTGTGGAACGGTTTGCCATGCCATTTCCACCTGGCGCATCAGTTGGACCAGCGTTCGTGCTGGACGTGCAGACCGCGTGAGACGACGCTTCATCCAGTCCCAAACATGCTCAATGGGGGACAGATCCGGAGATCTTGCTGGCCAGGGTAGTTGACTTACACCTTCTAGAGCACGTTCGGTGGCACGGGATACATGCGGACGTGCATTGTCCTGTTGGAACAGCAAGTTCCCTTGCCGGTCTAGGAATGGTAGAACGATGGGTTCGATGACGGTTTGGATGTACCGTGCACTATTCAGTGTCCCCTCGACGATCACCAGAGGTGTACGGCCAGTGTAGGAGATCGCTCCCCAAACCATGATGGCGGGTGTTGGCCCTGTGTGCCTCGGTCGTATGTAGTCCTGATTGTGACGCTCACCTGCACGGCGCCAAACACGCATACGACCATCACTGGCACCAAGGCAGAAGCGACTCTCATCGCTGAAGACGACACGTCTCCATTCGTCCCTCCATTCACGCCTGTCGCGACACCACTGAAGGCGGGCTGCACGATGTTGGGGCGTGAGCGGAAGACGGCCTAACGGTGTGCGGGACCGCAGCCCAGCTTCATGGAGACGGTTGCGAATGGTCCTCGCCGATACCCCAGGAGCAACAGTATCCCTAATTCGCTGGGAAGTGGCGGTGCGGTCCCCTACGGCACTGCGTAGGATCCTACGGTCTTGGCGTGCATCCGTGCGTCGCTGCGGTCCGGTCCCACGTCGACGGGCACGTGCACCTTCCGCCGACCACTGGCGACAACATCGATGTACTGTGGAGACCTCACGCCCCACGTGTTGAGCAATTCGGCGGTACGTCCACCCGGCCTCCCGCATGCCCACTATACGCCCTCGCTCAAAGTCCGTCAACTGCACATACGGTTCACGTCCACGCTGTCGCGGCATGCTACCAGTGTTAAAGACTGCGATGGAGCTCCGTATGCCACGGCAAACTGGCTGACACTGACGGCGGCGGTGCACAAATGCTGCGCAGCTAGCGCCATTCGACGGCCAACACCGCGGTTCCTGGTGTGTCCGCTGTGCCGTGCGTGTGATCATTGCTTGTACAGCCCTCTCGCAGTGTCCGGAGCAAGTATGGTGGGTCTGACACACCGGTGTCAATGTGTTCTTTTTTCTATTTCCAGGAGTGTATATAGCACAGCATTTTGAACAAAAATGTGTCCACACAAGTCAGAAATAGACACCTGAAACAAATGACCTGCCATTGTGTTGTTGTGGTCTTCAGTCCTGAGACTGGTTTGATGCAGCTCTCCATGCTACTCTATCCTATGCAAGCTTCTTCATCTCCCGGTACCTACTGCAGCCTACATCTTTCTAAATCTGCTAAGTGTATACATCTCTTGGTCTCCCTCTACGATTTTTACCCTCCACGCTGCGCTCCTACACTAAATTGGTGATCTCTCCATGTCTCAGAACATGTCCTACTAACCGATCGATTCTTCTAGTCAAGTCGTGCCACAAGCTCCTCTTCTCCTCAATTCTATTCAATACCTCTTCATTAGTTATGTGATCTACCCATCTAATCTTCAGCATTCTTCTGTAGCACCACATTTCGTAAGCTTCTATTCTCTTCTTGTGTAAGCTATTTATCGTCCACGTCACTTCCATACATGGCTACATTCCATATAAATACTTTCAGAAACGACTTTCTGACATTTAAATCTATACTCGATGTTAACAAACTTCTCTTCTTCAGAAACACTTTCCTTGCCATTGCCAGTCTACATTTTATATCCTCTCTACCTCGACCATCATCAGTTATTTTGCTCCCCAAATAGCAAAACTCCTTTACTACTTTAAGTGTCTCATTTCCTGATCTAATTCCCTCAGAATCACCAGACTTAATTCGACTACATTCCATTATCCTCGTTCTGGTTTTTTTTATGTGCATCTTATATCCTCCTTTCAAGACACTGTCCATTCCGTTCCCTGCTCTTCCAAGTCCTTTGCTGTCTCTGACAGAATAACAATGTCATCGGCGAACCTCAAAGTTTTTATTTTTTCCCCATGGATTTTAATACCTACTCCGAGCTTTTCTTTTGTTTCTTTTATTGCTTGCTCAATATACAGATTGAATATCATCCGGGATAGGTTACAACCCTGCCTCACTCCCTTCCCAACCACTGCTTCCCTTTCATACCCCTCGAGTCTTATAACTGCCATCTGCTTTCTGTAAAAATTGTAAAATGCCTTTCGCTCCCTGTATTTTACCCCTGCCACCTTCAGAATTTGAGAGAGAGTATTCTAGTCAACATTGTCAAAAGCTTTCTCTAAGTATGCAAACGCTAGAAACGTAGGTTTGCCTTTCCTTAATCTTTCTTCTAAGATAAATCATAAGGGCAGTATTGCGTCACGTGTTCGAACATTTCGACGGAATCCAAACTGATCTTCCCCGAGGTCGGCTTCTACCAGTTTTTCCATTCGTCTGTAAAGAATTCGCGTTAGTATTTTGCAGCTGTGACTTATTAAACTGATAGTTCGGTAATTTTCACGTCTGTCAACACCTGCTTTCTTTGGGATTGGACAACTACAGAAACAATATCAATTTCGATTAGCTAACGATAGTTGCACAGATAAATAACTCAACATCTACTAATTATTTATAGTGCTTGCAGTACGTCCGCTCACATTGACATATTAGCAACCTGTGACAACAATAATTTCCATAGTAATGACCGCATGGCGTATAAAAATGAATGCTTCGTCCCCAGAGCAGACGCTCAAAGTGATCCCCCTGTACATCCAAGCACTGAGCGACCCGCTGGATCGTACAGCTCTGGACTCTTCGCAACGTGGCTCTATCAACAGATGCAAGAACAGCATGAACAGACGCTATCAATTCTTCCTCATGTGTCGGGGGAGTAGAATACATGCGGTCCTTCAAGTGTCCCCACAGGAAGAAATCCAGGGGATATACGTCAGATGAATGTCAGTGCCATTTTCCTGGATATTTTCTGCCTAAATACTAAAATGTAAAACTCGCCCCGAACAAGCCACGACGACTCAGTGGTGCCGACAGGCCGCCGTGCCAACCTCAGCCCACTGGCGTTACCGGACTCGGATACGGAGGGACATGTGGTCAGCACACCGCCCTCCCGATCGTACGTCAGTTTACTCTCACTAAATACCACTTCACATGAATTCCGAAGTGTGGAGGTGCACAATCATGTTGGAACCATATGCGCTGCCGAACATGGGTGGTACATCTTCCTTTGCGTCAGTCAAATATTTAGAGAGGAATGCAGCATACCTTCTTGCAGTCAGGCGGTAGGGCAACAAGTATGGAGCCAAACTCATGTCTCCCAGTATTGTGGCCCAGACGTTGATGCCAAAGCGAACTTGATATCCTCGGTCGCGGATGAAGTGCGGATTAGCGTCACTTTTGTGGTGGGCGTTGTACACGGTGAAGATGCCCTCAAGAGTGAACGCTGCTTCACCCGACCATCGAAAATTTACTCTATAATAGTGAAGACACAGGTTCGTTTTACAGTATTAGATAGTACTCTACTGTAAAAACATTTTTCCAAACTACAGTAGTCTGGTGTTTAATTCAGCCTACCTAATTTGTAGTAAGTGTGTCGTGCTCCAGAAATTTTATTTCAGATTTCAGGCTATAGGCATCCTATTGGAAAAGTTCTCAGTTTCATCCGCTATAGCGTCCCAAATTTTTAAAATGTCATTCTGTAACACCCTGTACAAGCAGAGTATCCCAAAAAAGCACCGACCGATTTAGGGACAGGTTCCTTACACAAAAACAAGAAAAAAAGTCTAGTAAACGAGTGCTTGAAAGCACTCGGGTGTTCATCTTCGATACTATGAAACACATCTCTTCTACTGCAAGCTCTTTGATTCTCATATTTTTGGAACAACAGAAAGTGTCAGAAGTCAGAAAAAAATAGGCGCTATGACAGCAAAACTATGACATTAGGTAGCTATTTGTATGTACATTCTGCTACTGTGTACAATGCTCTCAGAAAGCGAAATATTATGTTCTTACCACACCCACCTACTTTACAGAACCTGCTTCGTAATTATGAGCTGGTGAGGCCATCATTAGATGGCTGTTGTTCTCGGTGTATGACCTCTAGAAGAGCTCCCTCAGTGGCTGGAGTACGGCGAGTCCGTGGACGACCTCTGTCACACGATAGTCTAAGAATAGAGTCTGTCCCCCGAAGGCGAAGCTCTAGACGACGAAACACTTTTTTATCTGGGTGGCGAGGACCGGGACATATAGCAGCATACTCACGAGCGGCAACACCTGACCGATTATCAGATGCACCAAAGAACAGAAGCGTATCCACGTATTCATCGTTTGTGCATATCATACGTTGGCCACAGTGTCTTAGAACAACACAAGAAGAAAATACTATATGTGTACGAATGCGTAAGGCCCTAACGAAATGTAATGGACCTGAACGTGGCAAGAACAGTAGTTGGTACTAATCGACGCGAGCATTGGGGGAGGGTATCCAGAAAAAGGGTTTGGCACCTTGGAGATGCTGAGGTGCGAAACAGTTGGCGTCCACGACGTGCAAAAGACTTCTTCTAAAGCTGGCCATTGAAAACGATTGTACTTCCATTTCTGTGCTCGTACTTCGTAAGTGCAACTGTTTTGTAGAAGGCCGACTGCAATTGCTGTAAGACGGTGAAGACGCCAGATTTCCAATGTTTAACGTCCATTTATTGCAGGAAATATGCGCAGGACGAAATTTTGAGAGACACTTTTGTTTTGCTAATACATGAGGAATCGCGCCGCGAAGTCCGAGTACACGAATGTTTCTTCACCTTTTATCACAAGCCCGGGATTCGAACCAGGTTCTCCCACGTACTAGGCAGCTACGTAAAAGTGCTGTTCACCACGCCACCCTTTGCACAACTGCAGGAACTACTCTAGTCTGTGGAGTCGTGCAAATCCACTGCCCCAGGGTGGCGTTGTGGCCAGCACTTCAACATATCTGCCTAGTAAGCGGAAGACCCAGCTTCAGATCCTGGCCATAGTGCAAACTTTCATTCGTCGCTTCAGTCTGTATATACACGTATCAGTGCCAGTTTCACTCGTGCCAAAGAACTGAATAAACATACAGTTAGTTACTCTATCCTGAACTTGAAGCCGGCCGTGGTGGACGAACGGTTCTAGGCGCTACAGTCTGGAACCGCGAGACCGCTACGGTCGCAGGTTCGAATCCTGCCTCGTGCATGGATGTGTGTGATCTCTTTAGGTTAGCTAGCTTTAATTAGTTCTAAATTCTAGGGGCTGATGGCCTCAGAAGTTAAGTCCCATAGTGTTTAGAGCCATTTGAACCATTCTATGAGTATAGACCAGGCCCTCTGACCAGGAACTGTTTGCACGGCGACGCGAAATATGTTTCCCTCTGCATCTAGCGCTACGATTCAAATCAGTACACATTCCGCGATCGCTGTCGATATCCTACACTTCCGTGTATAATATTTAATTGTATTAATTTCCAAATTTCTGTATATTACGTCTCGCTGTTATGATAATGTTTCCGTTATAACGCAACATGTGACGTGGTTTCACACACCGACCGTGCGCTATGTGGGACTTAGCCATTCTCTGTGCGAACGGTTTTGTTTTGTTGTTTGTACTTAACGGATGTCTTTGCCATCTTATTCCACGTCGATATCCGTAGGCGACCGAACTTCATTTGTTTTTACGTTCCTGCCTGCCTCGTATAACGTAATTAGTGTCGTGCAACAAATCAAAGTCTACTAATTTCTTTCATATTGGCCCACAGCTTCTATGGTCTTTTTTTAAAGTGATGTCACTTTGCTTTCAACTGTTAGTATTTTTACGTCATTTTCAAGCATAAGATTTTGACACATAGTAAGGTGACCATCCGTCCCGTTTTTTATTTTATTTTATTTTTTTTTTTTTTTGGCCAGTCCCGATTTTTGTGTGTCTGTCCAGAATTTTTCAAAGGTAATTCGGGACACCGGTACGACAAATTGTCGAAACCGTTATCAAACTGTTTCTACTGTGCAAACACGTGTTGGCTGCAGCTCGAACAGCTAATGGGCAGTCAGATACCACGCAACTGGGAAAAAGTCGCGCGGTCGAAACGGTTCTAACCGTAACTCGAACAGAAGAAGGAAGAAATCTGCATATGTTCTGACAGCCATGGAAGAGGCAGAGGACGATTTATGGCAAACATGCAGACGAAATACAAAGTAACTCGAACAGACGAACAGTAATAAACGCTCTCGTTGACTTTGGCGCCGCCAACGCAGTGTATGCTGGTCTCTAGAATACTACAATTTGTCATCTGTGTGCGCCATATTACATCAGATTGAATTTTGTGTTACGTCGTGTTATGGTACATTACGTTTGATAAGTTTAGTTGTTTTTCCTCGTCAATAATAATAACAATACTTCTTCGCAACAATGAGTTCAAAGAAAAGCAAGTGCTCCTTCAATGAACAATTGCAAAAAGAATTTCCATTCATCAATGACATTAGTTCTTCGGACTCAAAAGGAAAATTGAAGTGCAACACATGTGCTTCTAGTTTCTCACTAAGTCACAATGGACGTGGTGATATAAGACAACATTTAAAAAGTGACAAACATAAAAGAGCAGTCACTGTAGCAGCGTCTAGTGCAACATTAAAGTCATTTTTTACATCAGAGAAACTTTGTGGTCAGGAGGAGAGGTTAGTTGCAACTGAGGGCGTTTTTGCGTATCATACAATTCAGCACAATCATAGTTTCAAATCTGTGGACTGTACACCGAAGCTTCTTCAAGCGATATTAGAGCCTAAATTTGCTTGTGCACGTTCAAAAACAGAGGCAATAATTGTGAATGTTTAGCTCCTCATGCATTAGATATGTTGCGACGTGATTTAGAAAAAGTTACATTTATTTCACTTCTGACTGATGCGTCTAACCACAAAGAGATTTAGGTCTTTCCTATCCTCGTCAGATATTTTGCTTACAAAACTGTTGTAAAAGTAAGATTATTACAATTAAAATCGTTGCCTGGGGAAATATCTACTATTGTGAGAAGCTATTTAACAGACTGCCTCAGAAAAAAAACAGACTAGAAGAAAAAATTGTTGGACTGTGTGCTGATAACACTAATTGCAATTTTGGATGTGCTGAGAGAAGAGGTCAGAATAATGTTTTTACCAAACTACAAGTGTAACTCGGTCATATACTGATAGGGGGTTGGTTGTGCTGCTCATATATTGCATAATACTGTTCGAGCAGCTACTGATATTTTGCCTGTAGATATAGAAATGGTAGTTTCCAAAATATTTCTGTATTTCAAATCGTACACTGTGAGAGTTGAAACTCTGAAGGACTTTTGCAGCTTTGTTGAGACAGATTTTGGAATGGTTTTGGGTTATGCTCAAACAAGATGGTTAGCACTGTTGCCTGCTGTTGGGCGAGTCATCAAAATGTTTAAACCACCAAAATCATTCTTCCGATCTGAAAAAAATGTCCATTGTTACTTCAAAACTTCTTTCAAAACCCTTTGTCTGAAGTATGGCGATACTTTGTTCACACTCAGGCTTCATCATTTCATGAATCAGTTAAAAAAGTTGAAGGACAGACAGTCACTATATTTGAAGTGGCTGATCGTATTAGTAAGTTGAAAACACATGTTGTTGTGGTCTTCAGTCCTGAGACTGGTTTGATGCAGCTCTCCATGCTACTCTATCCTGTGCAAGCTTCTTCATCTCCCAGTACCTACTGCAACCTACATCCTTCTGAATCTGCTTAGTGTACTCATCTCTCGGTCTCCCTCGACGATTTTTACCCTCCACACTGCCCTCCAATGCTAAATTTGTGATCCCTTGATGCCTCAAAACATGTCCTACCAACCGATCCCTTCTTCTAGTCAAGTTGTGCCACAAACTTCTCTTCTCCCCAATCCTATTCAATACCTCCTCATTAGTTACGTGATCTATCCACCTTATATTCAGTATTCTTCTGTAGCACCACATTTCGAAAGCTTCTATTCTCTTCTTGTCCAAACTAGTTATCGTCCATGTTTCACTTCCATACATGGCTACATTCCAAACAAATATTTTCAGAAATGACTTCCTGACACTTAAATCTATATTCGATGTTAACAAATTTCTCTTCTTCAGAAACGCTTTCCTTGCCATTGCCAGTCTACATTTTATATCCTCTCTACTTCGACCATCATCAGTTATTTTACTTCCTAAATAGCAAAACTCCTTTACTACTTTAAGTGTCTCATTTCCTAATCTAATTCCCTCAGCATCACCCGATTTAATTGGACTACATTCCATTATCCTCGTTTTGCTTTTGTTGATGTTCATCTTATATCCTCCTTTCAAGACACTGTCCATTCCGTTCAACTGCTCTTCCAAGTCCTTTGCCGTCTCTGACAGAATTACAATGTCATCGGCGAACCTCAAAGTTTTTACTTCGTCTCCATGAATTTTAATACCTACTCCAAATTTTTCTTTCGTTTCCTTTACTGCTTGCTCAATATACAGATTGAATAACATCGGGGAGAGGCTACAACCCTGTCTCACTCCTTTCGCAACCACTGCTTCCCTTTCATGCCCCTCGACTCTTATGGCTGCCATCTGGTTTCTGTACAAATTGTAAATAGCCTTTCGCTCCCTGTATTTTACCCCTGCCACCTTTAGAATTTGAAAAAGAGTATTCCAGTCAACATTGTCAAAAGCTTTCTCTAAGTCTACAAATGCTAGAAACGTAGGTTTGCCTTTTCTTAATCTTTCTTCTAAGATAAGTCGTAAGGTCAGTATTGTCTCACGTGTTCCAACATTTCGACGGAATCCAAACTGATCCTCCCCGAGGTCCGCATCTACCAGTTTTTCCATTCGTCTACAAAGAATTCGCGTTAGTATTTTGCAGCTGTGACTTATTAAACTGATAGTTCGGTAATTTTCACATCTGTCAGCACCAGCTTTCTTTGGGATTGGAATTATTATATTCTTCTTGATGTCTGAGGGTATTTGGCCTGTCTCATACATCTTGCTCACCAGCTGGTAGAGTTTTGTCATGACTGGCTCTCCCAAGGCCGTCAGTAGTTCTAATGGAATGTTGTCTACTCCGGGGGCCTTGTTCCGACTCAGGTCTTTCAGTGCTCTGTCAAACTCTTCACGCAATATCGTATCACCCATTTCGTCTTCATCTACATCCTCTTCCATTTCCATAATATTGTCCTCAAGTACATCACCCTTGTATAAACCTTCTATATACTCCTTCCACCTTTCTGCCTTCCCTTCTTTGCTTAGAACTGGGTTGCCATCTGAGCTCTTGATATTCATACACGTGGTTCTCTTCTCTCCAAAGGTCTCTTTAATTTTCCTGTAGGCAGTATCTATCTTACCCCTAGTGAGATAAGCCTCTACATCCTTACATTTATCCTCTAGCCATCCCTGTTTAGCCATTTTGCACTTCCTCTCGATCTCATTTTTGAGACGTTTATATTCCTTTTTGCCTGCTTCATTTACTGCAATTTTATATTTTCTCCTTTCATCAATTAAATTCAATATTTCTTCTGTTACCCAAGGATTTCTAGCAGCCCTCGTCTTTTTACCTACTTTATCCTCTGCTGCCTTCACTACTTCATCCCTCAGAGCTACCCATTCTTCTTCTACTGTATTTCTTTCCCCTATTCCTGTCAATTGTTCCCTTATGCTCTCCCTGAAACTCTGTACAACCTCTGGTTCTTTCAGTTTATCCAGGTCCCATCTCCTTAATTTCCCACATTTTTGCAGTTTCTTCAGTTTTAATCTACAGGTCATAACCAATAGATTGTGGTCAGAGTCCACATCTGCCCCTGGAAATGTCTTACAACTTAAAACCTGGTTCCTAAATCTCTGTCTTACCATTATATAATCTATCTGATACCTTTTAGTATCTCCAGGGTTCTTCCACGTATACAACCTTCTTTCATGATTCTTAAACCAAGTGTTACCTATGACTAATTTGTGCTCTGTACAAAATTCTACTAGGCGGCTTCCTCTTTCATTTCCTAGCCCCAATCCATATTCACCTACTATGTTTCCTTCTCTCCCTTTTCCTACACTCGAATTCCAGTCACCCATTACTATTAAATTTTCGTCTCCCTTCACTATCTGAATAATTTCTTTTATTTCATCGTACATTTCTTCAATTTCTTCGTCATCTGCAGAGCTAGTTGGCATATAAACTTGTACTATTGTAGTAGGTGTGGGCTTCGTATCTATCTTAACCACAATAATGCGTTCACTATGCTGTTTGTAGTAGCTTACCCGCATTCCTATTTTCCTATTCATTATTAAACCTACTCCTGCATTACCCCTATTTGATTTTGTGTTTATAACCCTGTAATCACCTGACCAGAAGTCTTGTTCCTCCTGCCACCGAACTTCACTAATTCCCACTATATCTAACTTTAACCTATCCATTTCCCTTTTTAAATTTTCTAACCTACCTGCCCGATTAAGGGATCTGACATTCCACGCTCCGATCCGTAGAACGCCAGTTTTCTTTCTCCTGATAACGACATCCTCCTGAGTAGTCCCCGCCCGGAGATCCGAATGGGGGACTATTTTACCTCCGGAATATTTTACCCAAGAGGATGCCATCATCATTTAATCATACAGTAAAGCTGCATGTCCTCGGGAAAAATTACGGCTGTAGTTTCCCCTTGCTTTCAGCCGTTCGCAGTACCAGCACAGCAACGCCGTTTTGGTTAATGTTGCAAGGCCGGATCAGTCAATCATCCAGACTGTTGCCCCTGCAACTACTGAAAAGGCTGCTGCCCCTCTTCAGGAACCACACGTTTGTCTGGCCTCTCAACAGATACCCCTCTGTTGTGGTTGCACCTACGGTACGGCCATCTGTATCGCTGAGTCACGCAAGCCTCCCCACCAACGGCAAGGTCCATGGTTCATGGGGGGTGAAAACACATTGCAGTCCAAAATTGAAGACCAGTTCCGTCCCTCAAGAGTTAAAACAATTCTTGAAACTGTTGAAACACAGGTAGGTCTGCTTCCATCAGATGTAAAGAGTTTTCATCGTGCTGTATTATTTTTCTATGAAAGTGCTCTATCCTACATAAAAAAGTGGACTGAAATAGTTTCCAGAACTTGGACTACTACAATTGGGTTACCTTGAATCAAATACCTGTATGGGATGACATTGAAAGAACTTCTTCTCTAGTTAGCGAAACTATGCCTTGTGTGCAGTTGGCAGAAAATGTAATGTATGATGAGTAGGTTAGTGTGAAACAGTTTGTAACCACAGAGAAAATCATTGAATGGACTGCTAACAACACTGTTCAAGGCCAAAGATGGGTTGAGATGATTTCTCATTTCAGCCAGAATCATGTGCCATTCTCAAATGTACTCAAGGTAGTGGAGTTTCTCTTCTGCTTCCTGGCACTAATACTGCTACTAAAAGGGTATTTTCCCACATGAACGATATATGGACAAGTGACAAAACACAGTTGGCTGTAGAAACCATGAAAGCAATGTTAGTAAGTAGAATAAACTATGATGAAACTTGTGTCGAATTTTTTCATATGTTGTTGAAAAATACAGACTTGATAAAGAAAATTTACAGCACTGATAAATACAGTTGCCCCAGTCACACTCATTCATCTTAGAAGGTATTAATAAAATGTAAATGTGCTTTTCTTTGTAACAAATTTAATTGATGTTTTGTATTTATTACATTTAATTGAAACCTTCGACATATAATTTATAAATAAATAAATATAGCCAATTTTGCAAAAATTTTAATGTGTCCCGGACTTGGGCCCAGGAAGTAAGTTAATGTCCCGAATTTGAATCTAGAAAATATGGTCACCTTGCACATAGGTTTACGTGGTTACTTCTGCCTAATGCAAATCTAGATATCAAAATTTTATGCTTGAAAGTGGCATAATGCCGCAATTGCCACCATAAGTTGAAAGCAAGACAACAACACTTAAAAAATCAAAATCTGTATGTGATATTGTAAAGAGTGAAATAAGGAAGTTTATGAAAAACAGGAAATGCTGATGATACCAGTATTGCAAAAAAGAGCTGCCAAATTACATAAATGCATTCCAAACACTTAGCTTAAATTTTACAAATCAGAATAAACATAGGTTTGCACACCAGCATAGAGCTGAAGGTTAGTTCCAGATAGTGAACATGAAATAGTAAAGTTGATTAGATGTATCAGATGCAAAATATCAGCTGGTGTAGATGATATTCGAGTCACTCACAATCCATACTGCTTCACAAATTGCAAACCCCTTGGCTCACATTGTTTATTTACCATTCACTGAGGTTTGGTTCCCCAAAAGATTAAAAATATCGGAAGTGGTAATTCTATTTATGAGTGGATACAGGCATAAAGTTGAAAAATCACCAACCCATTTCACTAATCTCGGCATTCTCTAAAGTAATTGAAAGATTTATGAAACGACGAACCGCCAAGTACTTATCCGACCACAGAGTATTGAACAATAAACAGCATGGCTTTCGAACACGCAGAAGTACAGAGACAGCGATAAATGATTACAGCCGTGAAATAGTCAGAATTCTGGATAACAACAACATTGCTGTGGGAGTTAATTTAGATCATTCTGAAGCTTTAGATACTGCTAGTCATGATTCTTTTGCATGATTTGGATGCAACGGGGATAAAAGAAATAGAGAACATGTGGTTTCAACTATATTTGCACAACAGATCACAGGTAGTAGAGCTCGCATCAAGTCATGTTAATCATGAGCTCGGATTACTATCTGATGCAAGGAAGGCGAAATAGATGTTCCGCATGGAAGCATGTTAAGCCCCCTTCTGTACCTAATTTATATAAATGTCATACACTTCTTAGAAACGGCAGCCAATATCATGATTGTAGGTGACATCAGTGAAACTGTGAGTGATGTTAGCGAAACTCTGTTCACTACAGGGTCAGGAAAAATACCAGGTAAGTCACGTTTTCCAAATTGAGTTATTGCTACAGCTCGATTCAGAACGATCATACGCATTTGCTGAGAGGCTAAAACTGAAAAAAAGGCCAAGCGACTACAGAGATATTAAAGCTAAAATTTTTCCTCTAAGGGGAAAGAAACAAATAAGTCAATTTTTCAGGCAACTCAGTTGTGACTCTTCCAGCCACGAGAGGGCAGAGCAAACAGAATACTGTGTCAGTCACTCCCACCAGTAAATTGGAGGCAAGGAGACACAAAAAGAATGTTGCTATCTGCCTAGACTTTGCCAAAAGATTTACCATTGTCAAACATAGCAACCAATGGTAGTTACTTTAAGGGGCAACTTTGGATGTATTGGTTCAATATTTGACTTCTTGCAACAGGCGTTTCCTTTTTTTACGTTTATCCTGAATGGATTGCGAAAAGGGGCGCAAATGAAATGACGTTGTTTCTTTTCAACTTAACCACTCGTGCCTTGCATGAGACATTGAAGAGCTCTGTACAGGGTTTCCCGGCAGGAACGGGCAATATTTCTGGGATATGACAGAAATGATCATTCGAAGCAAAAATGTCTTGTAAACATGGGATGTAAAATACATGTCTTAAACCCTATGAGCACTTCATCTCTGATACTGTGAAACAATTTTTTTCGATATAAGCGCTTTGCTTCCAGTATTTTGGGAAGAATTGGTGTGCACCATAACAAGAAAAAATGCATATCTGAAGAGCTATGGACATTTATTCAGTAGAAGAGATGAGTTTCACATAGCGAATGTGATAAAGTTCCCGTAACTCACAGCTTACTCATTTTTAGAGTATGTGTTTACCAGACAATTTGTTCTTCTTTTGATCCACACCATCTTAAATATGTAAGTCAAAGAGTTTACAGTAGAAAAGATTTGTTTCACGGCAGCAGTCTCAAAAATGAAGAAGTGCTCATAGCTGTTAAGGTAATTTTAGAGCTCATGTTTATTAGACTTTTCGTTTTGAATGAGCATTGCTGTCATATCCCTGGGGAAGCAATCAAAGCATACAGAGGTAAGCCATCTCCTTTGACCGTGATCAGTGTGAATCTAGAAATGGAAAAGACTGTTGAATTCAAAGTACCCTGCAAATTGCTCTTTCAGAACTAAGCCTATTAAGATAATATCATCTGAATACAGCCACATCAAATGACTTATCACGGAACAATACAACCTGCAATCACAATATTAACCAATTAATGGTCTCTATGAACTGCCCACCTGCTTATAGCCGTATGTTTAATTTCAGAATATGTATGTGATATGAGTATTATTACTGCGTTATCACAACCAAACATCCGTGATTATTGTGGAATTACTGCGTCTGTTTCACTTGCCTCACCTGTTTGTTTCCCCTAACAAAGTGACGTTTCGCTGTATTCTGGGAACATCCTTCTTCCTGAGAACACTCTGTATTTCATTAATTCTGGTTTCTTTTCCCCTGACCCTTCAACTGATAGAGCCCTGGAGTCCTTGCATTCATGGTTCTGTTCCAATAGGCCGATCGTCAATGTGAAAAAAAGCTGTATACAAATCAACGCACACTCCGCTGCAGAGTGAAAATCTCATTTTGGAAACTGTATACAATTTGGAAAGTTGACTTAAAATCAAGATCTCTGTCTCGTACTGGGCAGAAATGAGTTAGAAAGGGTGCGATTGACAAAACTTGGGGCTAGAATGGCTTATTTTAGTTACTTCCAGTATCTTGTAGCTTATGGGATGGTTTTATCTGCAAATTGGACAGTCGATGAAATTAAATTTTTGTGTTACAGGGAAGGGCCCGTCGAATCTTGTCACACAGCTCTGTTAGGGCTCACAGCAAGCTCCCATTTAAAAGTATGTGTTTGATTTCTGTACCGAGTTTGTACATAGGCAGGTAAGTGTTGATAACAGGAACTAGACTTACAAGGGGAGGAGGCCAATTGTGAAATTCAGATTCGATTCACACTGCGCTTAATAAAAGCTCATGGCCAGAGGTGTAATGTGGCAAAGCACCAAGAGGCACTTCTCAGCCGTTGTCGAGAAAATCGATAGTTAAAAGAAACCGTTGCGGTGAAATACTCTCTACGATTAATAGTTTTCTACAGCGTCGTGGGGCAGCGGTAAGCGCTCGGGTTCGTAATCCGAACGTCGCTGGACCGAATCTCCGGCCACGCAACATTTTTTTATTATTTATTTTTTGTAATTCAAATGTATATACACACACACACGCCCACACACACACACACACACACACACACACACACACACACACACACACACACATATATATATATATATATATATATATATATATATATATATATATATATATATACACACACTCCTGGAAATTAAAATAAGAACACCGTGAATTCATTGTCCCAGGAAGGGGAAACTTTATTGACACATTCCTGGGGTCAGATACATCACATGATCACACTGACAGAACCACAGGCACATAGACACAGGCAACAGAGCATGCACAATGTCGGCACTAGTACAGTGTATAGCCACCTTTCGCAGCAATGCAGGCTGCTATTCTCCCATGGAGACGACCGTAGAGATGCTGGATGTAGTCCTGTGGAACGGCTTGCCATGCCATTTCCACCTGGCGCCTCAGTTGGACCAGCGTTCGTGCTGGACGTGCAGACCGCGTGAGACGACACTTCATCCAGTCCCAAACATGCTCAATGGGGGACAGATCCGGAGATCTTGTTGGCCAGGGTAGTTGACTTACACCTTCTAGAGCACGTTGGGTGGCACGGGATACATGCGGACGTGCATTGTCCTGTTGGAACAGCAAGTTCCCTTGCCGGTCTAGGAATGGTAGAACGATGGGTTCGATGACGGTTTGGATGTACCGTCCACTATTTAGTGTCCCCTCGACAATCACCAGAGATGTACAGCCAGTGTAGGAGATCGCTCCCCAAACCATGATGCCGGGTGTTGGCCCTGTGTGCCTCGGTCGTATGCAGTCCTGATTGTGGCACTCACCTGCACGGCGCCAAACACGCATACGACCATCATTGGCACCAAGGCAGAAGCGACTCTCATCGCTGAAGACGACACGTCTCCATTCGTCCCTCCATTCACGCCTGTCGCGACACCACTGGAGGCGGGCTGCACGATGTTGGGGCGTGAGCGGAAGACGGCCTAACGGTGTGCGGGACCGTAGCCCAGCTTCATGGAGACGGTAGCGAATGGTCCTCGCCGATACCCCAGGAGCAACAGTGTCCCTAATTTGCTGGGAAGTGGCGGTGCGATCCCCTACGGCACTGCGTAGGATCCTACGGTCTTGGCGTGCATCCGTGCGTCGCTGCTGTCCGGTCCCAGGTCGACGGGCACGTGCATCTTCCGCCGACCACTGGCGACAACATCGATGTACTGTGGAGACCTCACGCCCCACGTGTTGAGCAATTCGGCGGTACGTCCACCCGGCCTCCCGCATGCCCGCTATACGCCCTCGCTCAAAGTACGTCAACTGCACATACGGTTCACGTCCACGCTGTCGCGGCATGCTACCAGTATTAAAGACTGCGATGGAGCTCCGTATGCCACGGAAAACTGGCTGACACTGACGGCGGCGGTGCACAAATGCTGCGCAGCTAGTGCCATTAGACGGCCAACACCGCGGTTCCTGGTGTGTCCGCTGTGCCGTGCGTGTGATCATTGCTTGTACAGCCCTCTCGCAGTGTCCTGAGCAAGTATGGTGGGTCTGACACACCGGTGTCAATGTGTTCTTTTTTCCATTTCCAGGAGTGTAATTTGGACAAGAAGAGAATAGAAGCTTTCGAAATGTGGTGCTACAGAAGAATGCTGAAGATTAGGTGGGTAGATCACATAACTAATGAGGAAGTATTGAATAGGATTGGGGAGAAGAGAAGTTTGTGGCACAACTTTACCAGAAGCAGGGATCGGTTGGAAGGACATGTTCTGAGGCATCGAGGGATCACCAATTTAGTATTGGAGGGCAGCGTAGAGGGTAAAAATCGTAGAGGGAGACGAAGAGATGACTACACTAAGCAGATTCAGAAGGATGTAGGTTGCAGTAGGTACTGGTAGATGAAGAAGCTTGCACAGGATAGAGTAGCATGGAGAGCTGCATCAAACCAGTCTCAGGACTGAAGACCACAACAACAATATATTCCCGGCAATCAGTTGCAACAATTATGCATATAATAAGTTGTTGAAAGTCGTTTGTCGTGGAAAAATAGTAATTGAAATAAAACACAATATCACAAATAATATTAAAGTAGATACAATTTATTGAAATTCGGTATACACTCGCACATAATTAACAATTAGCGACCAGAAATAGCTGGAGTATCGCTCGAACCAGGGTGATAGTTCTCATAGAAACATGGAAAGCAGAAAACAGCACGACATCGAGCACATCTGATAAACGATGCGTTTTTACAAGAACAATTGTTTTTTAAATTATCTGTTGAGAAACACACCTGATTGACATTCTGAAAAATTGTTCTATCGTTCGTCAGGTTTGATGCATACCATGCGTATTGTATCATATCGGCAAAAATCGGAGAAGACAATTGGTTGTGGACGATGGATTGGATTTTTATACAATCGTCTCTGGAGTTAATGTCTCGGTTTCGCTCGATTAAAAAAAGCACAATTTTGAAGGCGCTTTACCAAATTTTTTACCTGCCGGTAAAAATACACGTCACACGGTTGGACGAGAGGAGTGTACTTTGGAGGAATGACTTCTATAGTGCACGTTGGTAACTTCTTATCGTCCTGGAACATCTCATCGTATAACGCCAGGTTCGTTTGCCCACCCCAACAGTCGATCAGAAGGAGAAATTCTTTCTTTTGTACGTATGGTTGCAAATCATTACGCAAGAAGTCCATGAACAAACGGCGGCCGCGGTGGTCTCGCTGTTCTAGGAGCGCAGTCCGGAACCGTGCGACTACTACGGTCGCAGGTTCGAATCCTGCCTCGGGCATGGATGTGTGTGAAGTCCTTAGGTTAGTTAGGTTTAAGTAGTGCTAAGTTCTAGGGGACTAATGACCACAGCAGTTGAGTCCCATAGTGCTCAGAGCCATTTGAACCATTTGAACCATGAACAAACCCGTTTTTAGTTTACCGGATTTGAAGGATGTAATAACAACGTTGGTATACTTCTTGGGGTACTCGTCGACTGTCTTCTGTACTCTGGGTCCAAACGTACCTGTGGACTCTTGGAGGCATACGAAAACAAGAGGCAAGACTCGTCCAGACATCGTGATTGGATATCGTGCCGTTTACGAATGCGTCACCTTGTTCATGTCGTGTCGGGCTACCAGGACAGCCTTTGACCCTTTTTCGGCGAGAGTTCTGTTGAACGTGGCCTGGTACTGGCACCCCGACAAACAAAATATAAAAATATCGTTTATATAAGAAATATACGAAACCTGTGTTGTCTATCATATATCAGATTATCATATTCTATCATCATGTCATATGACATTTGTGAACAGCTCTTTACGTACCCTTTTGATCAGTATTAATTATGAAATCTTTGTCGAAGTTAGTTATCAACGTTCGCGTCTGGATCCGAAATATGTCCGCTGGGGCCAAAATTTCGTCTTGGGTAGCCGTCTCTTTCCGGGAAACTAATTTTGTTATTTTCCGTTGCCGAATCCCGTGCTTCTTTTTAAATTCGTTGATCCATGTTTTTGAAACTTTGATGTTGAAATCTTGGAACTGACTTGCAGCGCCCAAGGCCCACTGCTGCAGGTTTCTGGTAGTAACTAGCTGGAAGTTTTGTCGAGCTTCTACGAAGCGATCAAGCACCCATGAATCGATGGTACGATATTTATCAAATTTGCTACCGCGACATTTGATTTGCTCTTCCCACCTGGATAAATAGCCCATATTTGTCAAACGAGAACACCCGTTTTTTTTTTTTTTTTTTTTTTTTTTGTAGAGTTTTGAGACTCCAGCCTGGATGTTCTTTGGGCAGATTGACAGCTCTTATTTTGTAATCCAGAGAAATATAGTCGTACACTTTTTTTTCTTCTCGTCCGGCTCGTGTTCGTCTGATGATTCGTTGGCAATGGGACTCGTTTCAACGTCTTCGTAGGCATTATTATCGTCGATTTCATTAATGTCTATCAGTTTCTCATCATGAACGAGGGTTTTTTCGGCGAGCATTTGCAGCGTATTCTCGAACATTTCTTCCCCAATTACCATGGCTTCTTCGTTGATTGATGATGACGGTTGTGCAACGATGCGATTACTGTTACGAAGGAGGCTTTCAAAATACACCAACGCGTCTTTCAATTGTTGTTTCGCCACTTCACTTCAATCTTCTTCGACCACATCACTTTCATGCGAAGGGCCCGGATCGCTCTGCAATTGTACCGCCTCAATTTTTCCGTTTGTTTAACAGGGTGTACCAAAGCTCTCACGTACGCTCTGATTTTCGACGATGTTATAAGTTGCGCTCGGGACCGCATCTACCTTCTTTCGAAGTTAGTACGCAACTACGCTGTTATGCGGCGGCTCGTTTCGGCCCATTCAACATCTGTCCTTCAAGTGTAACGAGCGAGTAACGGAATTTATATTTCATACCTGCCACAGCAAATTTGTGTTCGTGGGGTCTCTATTCTAATTCCAACGTTTGAATTACACTATACGTATTCGTTTCGGAATATCGTTTCTACGTTTTCCGTTAACTATACGTGATAAACATTATGAAGACAATTAATAACATTTGTGAAATACAACTTTGTTTGCGGAAAACATAATGATGTTCGGAGTCACCAGTTTTTCCACGACAAACGACTTTCAACAACTTAGTTGCAACAATTATGAATATAATGATTGCCGAGAATTATATATATATATATATATATATATATATATATATATATATGTGTGTGTGTGTGTGTGTGTGTGTGTGTGTGTGTGTGTATACATTTGAATTACAAAAAACAAATACTATAGAAACGGTTGCATGGCGCGAGATTAGATCCGGCGAACTTCGGATTACGAACCCGAGCGCTAGCCGCTGCGCCGCGACGCTGTAGAAAATTATTAATCGTAGAGAGTATTTCACCGCAACGGTTTCTTTTAACTGTCGATTTTCTCGACAACGGCTGAGATGTGCATCTTGGTGCTTTGCCACATTACACGTCTGGCTATGAGCTTTTATTATGCGCAGTATGAATCTAATCTGAATTTCACAATTGGCGGCCTCCGCTTGTTAGTAGTAATAGTTGTAGTAGTAGTAGTAGTAGTAGTAGTAGTAGCTTCATTAATCTGTAGATTTCTTTTTAGAAGGATATAGGACATGTCAAAGTATTTTCAAAGTTAGATCAATTTAAAATAAACTAATTCGTATGCACATATATTTACGGATTTCTAGTTAGAAACAATCATTAGATTTACTCCTGGTATTAAATACTTTTTTACAATAACTTATTAAATAATGTAATGCCACACTGTTCACTTATATTTCACTATCAGTGATGCATACACTATACACACATTGTTTCACAGCACTTCACTCACTACAGACACACACACTCACACACACACACACACACACACACACACACACACACATACAAACAGTCACACACACAAACTGGCGATCTCTGGGCCATTTTCTATACTGCAACTTCCCATTTGCTATACTGAAAAACTGAGTCAGCATCCCTCCATAACGAGTGAGATGTTGAGCTCTGAAAGAGGATGAGGTGTTAGTAATGTCTTTTGCATAGCTTGGGGGTAAGTATTTCTAGAAGGGAAAAAATAAGGAATAAAACATAAAGTAAAGGTGTTATGTGAAATGCTGGATTTTTTAAATAATAATTATTATTATTATTTATTTCTTTAACATTTTTATAAAACCCCTACTCTGTTTCAGCTACATAATCCTTCAATGTATAAAATGTATTGCATAACAGGTACTTTTGAGCTGCCTTATTAAATAAGTGTATTTTTGCACTTTTTAAATTCTCTTTTGGTAATTTATTGTACCGTTTTATTCCTTGGTAGAAAATGCTGTTTCGAGTTTTATATTTATTTTTTCTTGGTAAATGTAAGTTGAGTCCATCTCTTGTTGCATGTTCATGGACAAAGCTGTTTGTGCAGTAATTACCAATGTTATTTTTTATGTGTACAACTGACTGGTAAATGAATTCACATGGAGCAGCTCAGATCCCCAGTGTTTAGAACAAACGTCAACAATGAGCTCGACTAGTATATTTGGTTATTATTCTAAGGGCTCTTTTCTGGAGTTTGAAAATTGTGTTCATATTTTGTGCATTTGTTTCCCAAAAAAGAATACCGTGGCTAAGAATTGAGTGTACATTTGAATAACATGTAACTAAAGGACACTGCGTGTTACACATTGGTGATACAATTCTAAGGGTCTAACATGCTGATGACTTTCTGTTTGCAAGTACCTTTCTATGTTCACACCCTTCAACTGAGACTCAATATTCATTCCTAGAAATTTTACATTATTACACACTCTATAGATGTGCCATCTACATATAATTTAACATTGTCATTTTTCCTGTTAAAACTGAAATTCATGGCATTGGTTGTCTTTATGTTCAATGTCACTTCATTGCTTATTGGCCAATCATAGACTTCCTTAAGAGTTTCATTTGCTTTCTCGGCAACGAGTTCTCTTGTTTTCTCAGTGACTATAATATTGCTGTCATCAGTGAAGAGAATTTTTTCACCATGAGTAACATTACTGGGAAAGTCGTTGATGTATATCAGGAACAGGATTGGTCCTAACATGCTACTTTGCAGAACCCCTATATTAATGTATTTTGGTTCTGATAAGTGTTTTACTAAATGTTTGGATCTATTTGAAGTATGTGTTATCTCTACTCTTTGTACCCCATATGTTAGGTATGACCGAAACCAGTCATTAGCTACCCCTCTTGTCCCTAATGCTTCTAAATTATTTAATAGAATCTTGTGGTCGACAGTATCAAACGCCTTAGAAAGATCCAAAAATATGTCTGTGACACACTCACCTTTATCAAGAGCATGAAGTACAACGTTTGTGAATTCTGCTATGGCTGACAGTGTATTTTTGCCACTTTGGAAACCAAACAGTGATTCGCTTAAAAGTTTGTATATATTCAGGTAATTCATTAGTCCGTCTTCTATTATTGCTTCTATTGTTTTTGAGAATGGTGAGAGCAGGGAAATGGGCTGGTAATTTCCTATGTCTTCAGCATTACCTTTCTTAAGCAAGGTACAGCTCTTGCCTGTTTTAGCAGCTCTGGAAATCTCCGAGATGTGAAGGATTCATTTATTATATTTGTTAAGGGTCCTTGTATAATCCCTATGCACTGTTTCATTACACACATTGGTACTTCATCTAAGCCTACTGTCTTCTTATTTTTTAGTTTTCGAATAATTTTATTGACATCAGTCTCTGTGGTCAGAGGTAACATCATTGTATTTAGTGCAATAGTATTTACAAGTGCTATATTTGTGTGAAGGAATTTTTGCTGTAACTTCTCTGCAATACTCGAAAAATGCTCATTTACATAGTTTTCTAAGTGTTGTGGATCATTTATTACGTTATCAGCCTCACTTAGCAGATGTTATTCTGCATTTGTTTGCCTCTCCCTCTTTTCTTTTTTTATAACATTCCAGACTTCTTCGATTTTGTTCTATGCATTATATATTATTTTGTAATTAAATGGCTTTTTTTGCACCAGTCGACACCTTCCTATAGATCTTTTTGTATCTAGGATAGAAATTTAAGAATTCTGGATCATTGCGAAACTTTTTCATGGAACTGAGGTGTTTAAGTGTCTGGGTGGACTTCTCAATACCTGCTGTTATCCATCGGTTTTTGTTAGATGTTGATACAGAGATGCATACTTTTGGAAATGCCTTTTCAAAGTTCGAGTTAAACAATGTGGAGAATTTAGAGAATTTAATATTTACATTTCTTTCTTTGTACATCTTATTCCAGGTTTTTTCCTGTTCTTTTGAAAAATCTTGTATTTTGATTTCTGACATATGTCGTTTGTAGACTAGTAGTTTAGGGAATGATTCGATGCCTGATTTTACTGTTCTTATTTGACAGAGACAGTCTGGTAATCCAAGATGTCTTACAGCTACATCACATTTTTCCCTGTCCATATTTATGGCCACATAGTCAATTACTGATGAAGTCGTTGTAGTAACCCTTGTTGCACTATTGACTAATAGGGACATGCAAAAATTTTGAAGGATGATTGTGAAGGTGCTGTTGGATTCATTTATGATATTAGTGTTGGTGTTAATGTCCTCACACAGAATTATGCCGACCTTTGTACTTGAGACTTTATCTAGAGCTTCTGTTAACCTATTGAAAAAAGTGTCGACACTACCACTGAGAGGTCTATACACACACAAAATGATTAATTTCTTGGTGATATCAAGTCCTATTAATTAAATAGCTGTTTTTTTTTTCAAAGTGTTTGTCTTCACTTACTTTACTGAGATAGTGTCTTTATTTGAACTGTGTTCCTTTTCTGATATAAATGCATGATCCTCCACCCCTTGAAGCAGTTCAGCAGTAAGAGTTTGCCCTTTCATACAATGATAATATTACACATTGGATTTCTGTGTCTCTACACCAGTGCTCAGTAATACAAACTGCAGTCAAAGATTGGAGCTAAACTTGTAATAGTCGTATTTTATTTTTTATTGCTTGCATGTTTTGATAGAGGATTGTTAAGTCTGTGAAATGCCACATGTTACTCTTTCCAAAGGTTTGTTTTCTTTGTGACATCTGGTATATGTGATATATGAGGTGTTAAAATCTGTCTTGTGAGTGATTGTTTCAGTATTTTTTAAGTGCTGGAGATACTCCTTAGGCAGCGGAACCTGTTGTCAGGATTTATCCTAAAAAAAGTCCTACTTTTCCTACTTTTTACAACAGCTATTTGACCATGTGTTGGCCCGAGACCATAGCTACAATACTCGCAACTGTGGGTCCCTCCATACATAACAAGCTAGAACAACCCCACCCAGGCATGTGAGACGTTCTTTATAAAGCTCTGAAACACCACACGAAGATGGTGTAAGAGGAAATGGCTTTTACAGCGGAGTTAAAATGATTTCTTGATGATAAAGTATTTCTAGAGTGTAAAATGGTATGTTAGTCTTCAGGATTAATAGGCATTCATTCACTGTTGAGTACTTTTGATTCCGTTAACTGATGTACCATGTATGCTACTGGTTTTCTGTTTCCTCTGTTTCAGATGCAGTGTGCCCCACCTTCTCTGAGAAGGACTCTGGTGCCAGCCTAATTTGATTGATGTATCGTTGGTAGATTTTCGTGTGTCCCTGCGTATACTTTTCACAGTGCTGTCTAATGTGGTGGTGTGTTTTTAACTTTGCAGGTGTCTTTTATGCCAAAGTTTGATGTTTTTATATGTAACTGATTTACTTATTGTACATGCTATACTTTTCAACAGTGTTGCGTAATGCGTTCATGTGCTTTCCCTTTTTCACTGGTTTTGTTATTTTCAAAATTTCTTGTTCATTGATTTACTTCTTGTGCATGTTGGACTTTTTGTAGACTATGTTTTTGTGATTTCCCTTTCAATCACGTACCGAGTGACGTGGCTATTCCAGTCTTAATACATTGGAGTCGTATGCAGGAGGTCCGCGGTTTATTCCCTGTCTGACTATCCTGACTTGGGTTTTCCGTGTTTTCCCCAAGTTTCTTATATGAATATCGGGATGGCTTCTTGGATTAAGCCATAGCCGACTTCTTGCCAGTCCTTGCCTAAACCTATCCTACTTCGGTAACATTTCGTATATGTGTAAACTAGTTCTGTAAATATTTGACTTGTCTGATAGTCTTGTACTAAATGATCTGTGGACGAATAAATAAATAAACGTACAACGCAGTAGGGACACATTCCACAACCTAACTAAACATGACTTCAAACAGCATTTCGAGGAAGCTTGTCGCTCAGTGCCATTAGCCACTTTACATGTTATATTGTCGTTTACAAGGCGAATTGAGTTGTGCATTGTGAGAAATGGGTATTCGTTGGAACAGCTCACTTAAATGGACATCCCATCTCCACGTACAGCATTTCCAATTCACCCTTGAAATTTTGAACATTTCTAACTCCCTAACGAAAATTGATAAAAATTTCATTTAAATTGATTTGTACACATTTGGTTTAAATACATTACTCACGTCATGGAAAAAATAAGTTTCTTCTCAAAAATTTGTAACTCGGTACTATGACTCTCCATAAGATAACTTGTTAAACTATGTTCATAACTGTTTCAAAGGAATAATGTTTCTTACGTTTATCCATCTAAATAAATATTCGTTTTATAAGTTACAGAAGTAAATGTGACGCGTCACCAGCGGTTCACGGTGTCACGGTAGAGGGCTGTAGACCTCTATGGCCGGCCACAGGCGCAGCGAGGTCCTCTGGCTGTGTGGCGTGTTAGTCCTGCCCCAGTGTCTAGAGCAGTAGGTGTCCCCTGAGTCGCAGACTTCCAGCCTCCGCGTGACGGTGAGTATCTCGACATTCAGGCACACTGCTGCTGTGACTTTGCTGCGTCGTCTCGTATACTTGTGGGAACTATGCAAGAGCTCAGAAAAATATTGTTAATCGTTTGGGAGTCTCCACTGCCGAGAATCTCGCTTGGGGGTAGTAGGGTGTGATCTACGCTTTCCGAACTCGTAACACCACTCCAAAACTTTTTGGGTTATGTGAGGTTAAGCTCATCCGTCAATACGAATTAAATGTCAGATTACTCATTTTGCGTGGACTTTGACGGCACGCAATCTGTAGTGTAGTCAGAGCTATAGCTCGTGTTACAGGTCATAATTTGATTGAAAATTGAAGCCAACCGCGACCATAATGAAATAATCTGTAGCAACGTACTGACAGTTGCCTGAACGTCGAGCTGTGCGCCATATCCAACGAATTTTGTTATAATAACTGAAACTGCAGGTGAATTCCGGAGACTTGCATTAGTTAACGGACAATTGTGATTTAGTGCTTGTAAAGTATCGGGTCGACCGAGCGTCCGATACCACCCGTCGGCTTTGACCCGTGACGTAAGGCTGTTGTGGTGTGACGTCACGACGGCGTGGAATTTAGTTTGTGAGAGTGGCATGTTTGTAGGTGTCGTTTTGATGCGATCCTTGGTGCTCTCTGGTGGATGTCGGGTGATGTTTTGGGTTTAGTTTGCGAGTGTGGCGTCGTGTGTGAATTTTTGTAAATTGCTTTGTCTTCGGTAGGTGTGGATATGACAGGGTCAACAGTTATCGGTTGCGGCTATGATGGGTGACAGTGCGTTGTCTCTAATAAAATTTCAACTAATCGGATTTTTGGATGAAGTCTTGAAGTGTTCAGTATGTCGTGGAGAAATGAGGCTTACTTAAAGTTCCGGCGTCTCGAACCAGAGACGGCTGTATGTGGAGATGTCGTAAGGATAACAGACCAAGGGAAGTGTTCGGTCCCACTATGTGGCTGTGAACGTTGGTATTGGTATCGGGAGATGTTTCTGAGCTATATAGATCAAGGGAAGTGTTAGGTCCTAATTTATGGGATCGGGAGCTGCTTTTCAGCTATATAGCTCAAGGGAAGTGTCAGATTCCATATATTGTTTAGTGGTATTTGAGGAGTTTCATTATGTCGGTTTTTTCGTCGTTTTGCGTGGTTGTGTGTGGGTGGGTGTCTAAATTGGTTTATATTTAGCTTGTCACCGCCCAAAAAACCGTATTTCTCGCGCTTGTCCCGTTAGTGTCCTTAAACTTTCTGTGGAACGTTTGTGTTTGTTTTCGATGTATTTTCGTCCTCATAATGTGTTTGTTACAACTTCATATGTGCCGTAATGGAATCATGGTTTATGGTTGTTTCAGCCATATTAGTGACGTCGTGGGTAAAAAGCAGACAGGCGCGATCGGACGCTTCCGTATTTCCAAAGTATCTTACATAAACTACGAAAAATGTAAGTGGTTGTTCACCAGATAACTTTCACCGAAACGATAGTCAAATCGCGCTAAGGGAGGTCGTAAAAACCTGTTTATCGATGTGGAACCAAGAATCTGAATTTCTGTTAATGTCTTTCCTTATTGACAAATAGTTCTTGGTTCTTAGAATCTGTAGTGTTTTTTACCAGACTTAACATTTTATTTGATGGTTGATAACCCGTCTCATGATTTACGAACAGGAGATGTCGTTAGGTTTGCTGAGGCGGTTATTAGGTTCTTCCCGCCTTCTGTTCATTTTTGCACATCCAGTTGGTGTTGGGCGAAGCAAGTCTCGAACTGGCAACCAGTATGTGGTTGGTCCGTTCCGCGAGAGACGTTAGGCAGTCTTGCAGCCACCCCATACCAGTCATCCTGCCCCACCCTCCAATACGTTATTAGTGAGTATATTACGCTGTCGTCATTAATTAACGTACCAGCACAGGTGAGTAGGTACTTCCGTAATCTCTAATGTCCACGCAGTATCAATGATTAAATATTTTTTCCTCGAAAGGATAGTGCCGATTATGGTGACTGTTTCTTCCAAAAATAAACTATTTTAAGCCCATCCATTATCGTAAAAAATTCATATCGCAATTTTCAGCAAAGCGCCAACAGATAAATTTCTCAGCAGTCTTGCCTGAGGTATCTAATTGACTGATTTAATCGTACCTCTGCACTAAGTTTATCTACTTTCCCATGGATTAGAAACAATGCGACGTTGACCAATAAATCACATTGATAGGGTGGTTGGGGACGAAGAGGGGAGGAGAGCCTAACGGGAATGTTTGACACGCGCACCGACCGACAAATTTGACTTGTAGGCCTGTTAACCGACCGACCGACTTCCCTTGTTGGGATGTCAGGCGGGAATGATGACGTGACAAGAGCCCTTCCAACCTCACACCTGCTTCTCACAATAAACTGTGTGGCACGACAAACTTCAAACTGTGTGCCAACCGCCCGACAAAATTCTTTCATCACTCTGCGGGCGACTGTTCTAAGAAACATAACAGGGTGCGATGCGATGAAACTTTGACAAAGTTACTAAAAAATTTAAAGACTGGACGTGTTTGTGACATGTCGATTATAAATTCAAGAAAGTAAGCACGTATTTCATTTTTAAACGACTCCATGACAGTTTATTTGGAAAATAGAGTAACAGATATTTTATGAACAATCCTTAGACCTTCTGTAGTTTTTAGGCTTTTTGCCGATACGTACCTGAAATGAAAACTAGAAACTGAAATAGACAAGTAAGATATATATATTTCCCGATATGTGTCGGGAGTAAAACGAGTACTGTCAACGGATCGTAGTTCATAGAATAATTGCTTTATTGTTATAAAAGTCCAGCTTATAACAGTCTTCTCATACGAAAAGCAAAATGTGGGATTTTTAGTTCTAACAGTTGCTAAATACATAATTTCTTATGTATCTGTTACTAGGTGATGTGCACCAAAATTTGTAGCATTTATTTGAAATTAGTTTCTTCAATGTACAGGGCATCCTTTACATTATGTACATAGTTTAAATGAATCCTTTAATTCTGTTTTACCGTTTTTTCCTCAGGCAACTATTAACAACGTTGCAGTTTTCAGAACTCATTTTACATACTTTTGTGTACACAACAGCACTGAATTAGGAGTCCTTCACTTCTGCCAGTGGCTGGAAACCGTAATTCATTGTTGTGTATAATCAAAGGGACGGTGCACAAGTAAAAATTAACATACCGTAATAAGCAAAGGGACTCTGGAACGTAAACACAAAGCACAAAGGATAAACAAATCGCAGCAAGAGAGTGGTGCTGTAGTCGCGCAGTGCGATCGGTCGGTACGCGTGTGGGCTGCCTCGGAATTGGTCGGTCGGCCGATAAACAGCCACATGTGTATGGAGGGGCCTTCAGACAAGCCCCTAGTGGACAGAGGAGCGCAGCGAATTTTTAAATCCGTTTGTTGCGGTCTCGCGTTCTGATGCGTAGTCGTGTTTTCACATGCATCATATTTCCAGTGAATCATTACCAATAAACAGCGTTGCTTTTGTCTGCGCACGCAGTGGCTCATTGAAAATTACTTCGATTTCAGAATATTCGATAATGTTGTAAGTATGACAACCTTTGAGGTGAGGACGTAAAGTTACACTGCCGAGATGCCTAAAGTGATGTCGCAGCCTGAAGTCTGACATGGAAGTTGGCGTAACTGTTCATAGCGTACGCCCAAAGCCTAGAAATTTAAAACTGTTGTGACTTGCCTGAAAGTTGGAGAGGTCTCTTTAATACACTGTAGAACGCATACCTACGTCCCAGTTGAAAACTATTTTCCCCACTGATATTTTTAGTTTTGAAACTAGTTGAAATGCATTAATACCTTGAACCATACCCTGAAAGTTCGTTTTTGGGTTCCGATCCAGTGATGCAGTCCAATACTTATCTTGAGTCACTGGTAAAAACTGACGGCATCTACCGTACTCTTCACTTTCGCCGCGTGTAAAATTGTCCGCTGCAGCAGATACACGCAATCACCAACCCTACAGTAAATTACGATGAAATGTGGTGCATCACCACATTTCACCGTAATTTACTGTAGGATTGGTGATTGCGTGTATCTGCTAATGTAACAAGAATGTTTAAATTTCTTAGTCGTGCAATTCTATAGTGAGTACCACATTGCTGCGGTGTTAGACACGTAAAGTTGTGAGGTGAGGTACAGTGAATCGTGTTGGTAATGTGCTTTCCACAGTCACTTTATTCCAACAAAACACTTCCTAGCAGCTGTATTTCCAGTATTTTTGTCATGTGAACTGGCTAGCGAACCCAGCAACGTTTCAGAACTGTTAAATAAGTATAGCACCTAGAACATGTTGTAATCTGCTCCTCCCTCTGACCACCTCCTGTACCGTGCTCATGTCCATTTACCCCTCCCCCTCTCCCAATCAGTCTCCTTTTCCGCCATCTCAGCTCGAGCCTTGTGTACCAAATTCGTATAACATAATACGACCCTACAAGCTGACCTACCTGCGTACTGTTTTGCAGCAGACAACGGTGTGAAGCCACCAGCTATGGAAAAACAACCGGACCGTGTGAGGAAGGAGGCAGCACCGGCTGCTGAGGAGCAGCAGCAGCAGTCTCAAGAGGCCAGAGATCTGCCAGGGCCGTCCCGTGAAGGCAGAGACCCGGCTGCTGGGGACCAGGTAGCGTATCGCTGTTACATAGGTAGCCCCAGCTCCATGTAGGGAAACAAATCTTAAGTAACCTCAGTAGTATCAGAAGGTGCGGATGTTTCAGTTCTTAGTCAGCTTCATTGGCCTTCAGAACCTCCATAAAATAAATGGGCTTTCCTGATGTACTTTTCTCCATTTTCCTACAGTTTTCCACATGGTTCACGATTTTATTTTTTGTTTATGTAATGCAACAAATAAATAACGTCGTGGACCGGACATGTCACAAACAGTTTGCTGGTCAGAAGGCCACCAAGCGCTTGGGGTCCATACAATGACGCTCCTCGTCTTCCTGCACAGACCACCCTCCCCGAAAAACGTAACGTCCGTTTGCAGATTAAAACTTCATATTTTTAGCCTCTGTATTTCCAGGAGAAGATTTTGTTACTTAGGACACAGAAATAGGTTAAAAAACGTTATTTTTGGACTGTCGTTCTTGATGGTAGAGGCAATGGTTATGAACAACAGGAGTTGAGATCCTTGCATTGAGGACACTAAAAGCAGTGCCGCAGTTAGAGGACGCCACCCACGATGAACAAAGGTAGCCCTTTCGCGTGTGACAGAATCCAATTTTTAGATCAGTCTTCAGCAACAAATATTGATGCAAACTGTCATCTGCATGTCGTACTGTTTGTTACCTGTTGCAAGACAACTGAAATTAGCACTCATCGAAAACTGAAATGGTTTCATTGAAAACGAAGCAGTTGCAAACACTTGCCAAAGATAACTCGTCTACTCTGCGGTATTTCCCAGATTCCAAATATGTTCCTTCTTTTAGATGTCATGTCACTTTTCGTGTCTAAATGGCATTACTGCAGTAGTATGATGAAACAGCGACCATCTCCTCTAGCACGTCCTTGATACGTTGGT
Organism: Schistocerca gregaria; assembly: GCF_023897955.1. Taxonomy (NCBI): domain Eukaryota; kingdom Metazoa; phylum Arthropoda; class Insecta; order Orthoptera; family Acrididae; genus Schistocerca; species Schistocerca gregaria. The sequence continues at coordinate 885,010,536 of NC_064921.1, read as the reverse complement.
GCAACACTTCAGACCTAATAAAGGCAGCCGCCATGGTTTGATATGGATCTGCCAACCACAGATTAACTTCCCTTGTTAAAGTGTTAAGCATTACCAACAAAGAATCGTTGAGAGAGAACGTTCGTTCACGTAATGGAGAAGTTGTAACTTGTTAAGACGCTATTTACTCAGATTTACGCTATGGTGCCACAGACTGACAAAACTTGAGCAATAGCTTTTACCTTTCGAAGGTTGCTACCTTGCTTTCTGGTGAGGCCAAATGTAAGACATAAGGGCTTAAATTGTAACCTTGTCCAGTTTCCTCACCATTAACTATTTCGTGTCCTAAAGGAACAATCATCTTGCTGTGAGTGTCCCGAAAACTGACTTCTTGGACGAGGACTGCGTTCAGCTGAAGTATGTTCTAGCGTTAATGTCTCCTGGCAATCTTAGGTATCCTTCCAGTAAGACGTGGCAAAATTTGCAGTAGATTGCACAGTTCACTTTGAATTTAGGACTATGTAAATGGCCATCGAATTTCTGTAGCGTGAAGACCGTCGGACGTGAGTGAAAAGGTAGCGTAGTGAAAATTCCTAAATCTTACGGCACTGTTACCGTCTTCAGATAACCATGCTTCCTGCACAGTGCAAGCCTCCTGGTCTCCGTGAATCTACTGCAATCCACACGCATTCGAAGCGTCTTACTAAAATGAAGCCTTATCCTCATAAGCTGCCTCTCATCTCACTACCCCATTACCAAACTGACAGTCCCCGGATTCTTCGACATGCGGGCTATAAATCTATTCCCTGTGCCATACCTATTTCCTCAGCAGCTGCAATGAAAACGTTATTCAACAAGTTGAGTAAAAGGTTCGAAACGGTCGCATTTCATTCACTTCATTAAGCTTTCTATCTATTTCAGTATTCTTCCATGACACCACATTACAAAAGATTAGTCTCATATTTCTGTAGTCGTTTGCGTCCGAACGACTATTTTCGAAGACTTCTACGAATTTATATTCCATGTTAAGATTTAAGAATTTTCTTATTCCATTTTATATTCTTCCCTACTTAAAGCACTGTCAACTACATTTGCAAACAAATACTGACTTCATCTGGTATTTCAATTTTTTCACCTTATTTAGACAATTTCGTTGCCCTAGTTTTGTTGATACTAATGGAGCTCTGAAGACACTGACGACTAGGTTAAACTGATCGTCTGTCTCAAACGGAATTGCATGTCATCACGTAACTTGTTTCTTCTGCGTTCACTAAAATTGTTACAAAATCACTCATCGCGTCCCTTCTTAACTAGTTTCAGCACACAGCTCTAATAACAAGGACAGGCTGCAAACATGATTCACTGGCTTCTGCACCACTGAACATTGTTCTCCGCTGGTTGCAGTATAGTGAGAATGGTGTAAGGTTGTAAGGGAACGTTGTGATTACACGTACGTGTACTAATTCCCCGCCCTGGGTAGACAAGTAAGGCACGCCCGTACCCCCTGGTAAAGGCCAGTCCCAGGGAGGGGGGATTGCCTGAGTTGACACCTCTCGAATATGCCGATTGGTCCCTCCGTCCGTTTCTCGGGAGGTATGACCGGAGGTGTAAACATTCACCTAAGGCAGTGCCCTCTGAGATTGTCCCCATAAGGAAGGAGCGCGCCATCGGAGACGCTGGCAATCATGGGTATTCCTCTGCAATGGATTTCTCTTCTCTCTCGACTTGTGCCCACAAACGGAAACTTGACCAGCCACCAGTGACAAAAGTACTGCCGCCTGCCCCACAGTTCCTCGTAGTTTCTTGATCTGAGGACGGAAAGGATTTTTCCTCTGTCAACCCTTTAGTTACCCAGAAGGGCGTAGATGCCATAGCCGGATCGGTCAAGTCTTGTACCAGGTTGCGTAATGGTACCTTGTCACTAGAAACTGAGAGCACCTATCAGGCACAAAAACTGCTTCGTGCCACACTCCTGTACACTTTCCCTGTCCGGGTGGAGGCTCACCACACTTTGAATACGTCTCGTGGTGTGGTATATACTAGATCAGTCGACGGATTGACTGACGAGGAGATTGTCTTTGCTTGCTGAGCGGGGCGTGATGGCTGTCCATAGGGTCATGAAAAAGGTCAACAATGACCTTGTACCAACCCGGACACTTCTTGACCTTTGATAGTCTTCAGCTGAGGTCGCGCATCAAAGCGGGCTTCGAGGTTGTTTCTGTTCGCCCCTACGTCCCGACACCTACGGGCTGCTACCAGTGTCAGCGTTTTAACCACACTCACCATTCTTATTCCAACGCGGCTAAATGTCACTTGTGGCAGGGATGCTCATGAAGGTGACTGTCCACCTTCGTCTCCTCGTGTGAACTGTCAAGGTGACCATGCAGCGTCCTCCCGCGACTGTCCCATCTAAGAGGAAGAACGTCTCCTCTTCCTCCCGTCGCCCCTCCGACACAAGCACCTTTATCAGCTTCTGCCAAGACGAAGGCCCAGAAGTCAGACGCACATTCCTTCAAGAAGGAACCGTCCCGTGCAGACTTCGTACGTACCTCGAACTCTCAGCCATCGACCAGTACTTTGACTAAACGACCTTCCAAGAAGGCTCATAGGAAGCACAGTTCTTCTCCGCCACGGCGCGTTTCTGCTCCTGCGACACCCAGCGGTTGCCGCCCCAGGCCGTCATCCGTTTCGACTGGCCGCACAGCTGGTACCTGAACATCTGGCCGTTCACAGGAGGAGGAAGCTCCTCCTCCCCTTGTTAAGATGGCCTATGAACCTATAGAACAAATGGACGATGACTGTCCGCTAATGATAGCGGCGGCAGCGCTCGCTCTAAGCCGGGCTCTCAGTGGCCTTCGAGGTGACCCCTTCTTGCATCTTCTCACGATGGCACTTATTCACTGGATTATTAGCAGCATTCGCTCCAACCGAGAGGACTTAAAGCTGCTGCTCCGCTTGCACCGTTCGCTCGTCGTAGCCCTCCAGGAAACGAGGCTACGCTCATGCGATCAAATTGCCTTGGCGCACTACACCTCTGTGCCTTTTGACCTACCCCCTGTGGCAGGTATTCCGGCTCATCGAGGGGTTATGTTGCTGGTCCGGGATGATACCTACTCTATGATCCCATCACATTGCACACCGCCCTGCAGGTAGTTGCCGTCCGAATTACTCTCCCCACTTTCACATTTTCAGTTTGTGCCGTTTTCACTCCATCGACGTCTGCCGTTACCAGGGCAGACATGATGCAAATTATTGCGCAGCTACCTGCACCATTTTTGTTAACTGGAGACAATGCCCACCATCCCCTTTGAGGCTCTCCGGCATCCTGTCCGAGGGGCTCCCTGTTAGACCTCTTCAACCAGCTCAATCTTGTCTGCCTCAATACTGGCGCCCCTACTTTTATTTCGGACACATCTCACACCTATTCCCATTTACACCTCTTTGTATGTACTACCCAACTTGCACGCCGGTTTGAGTGGTATGCGCTTTCTGATACATATTCGAGCGACCACTTCCCGTGTTATCCATCTCTTGCATCATACCCCCTCTCCGTGCTCAACTAGTTGGAACATCTCCTAAGCAGACTGGGGGCTCTTCTCTTCCAGGGCGATCTTTCAGGATCAAACCTTCACAAGCTGCGATAGTCAGGTCGCACACCTCATGGAAGTCATTCTTACTGCTGCTGAATATTCCATCCCTCACACTACTTCTCCACGTCGCGTACCGGAACTCTGGTGGACCGCAGCATGTAGAGACGCTTTACGTGCTCGTCGACGTGCTTTACGCACCTTTAAAAGCCACCCTACGGTGGCGAATTGTATCAATTATAAACTATTACGTGCGCAGTGTCGTATTATTAAAGAAAGCAAGAAAGCCAGTTGGGCTGCTTTCACAAGCACCTTCAACAGTTCTACTCCTTCTGTTGTCTGGGGTAGCTTGCGCCGGCTATCTGGCACTAAGGTCCACTCAGCAGTTTCTGGCTTGACGGTCGCGAATGACGTCCTTGTGGCCCCTGAGGATGTCTCCAATGCCTTCGGCCGCTTTTTCGCAGAGGTTTCGAGCTCCGCTCATTACCACCCTGCCTTCCTCCCCCCGAAAACAAGCAGAGACTAGGCCACCTAACTTCCGCTCCTCGAATCGTGAAAATTATAATGCCCCATTCACCATGCGGTAACTCGAAAATGCACTTGCCCGGTCACGGTCCTCCGCTCCAGGGCTGATTCTATTCACTTTCAGATACTGAAGAACCTTTCTCCTGCGGGTAAAGGTTTCCTTCTACGTACTTACAATCGCATCTGGATTGAGGAACATGTTCCCGCATGCTGGCGCGAGTCTATTGTTGTACCTATTCCTAAGCCGGGGATGGACAAGCACTTGCCTTCCAGTTATCGACCCATCTCGCTTACCAGCTGTCTGTAAGGTGATGGAGCGAATTGTGAACTCTCGTTTGGTTTGGCTGTTCGAATCTCGACGCCTACTTACCAATGTACAATGTGGATTTCGTAGGCGCCGCTCTGCTGTTGACCATATGGTTACCTTGGCGACCTTCATTATGAAAAACTTCTTGCGGAAGCGCCCGACCGCGACTGTGTTCTTTGATTGCAGAAGGCTTGACACCTGTGGGAGAGCGGGCATTCTCCGCACCATGCATACGTGGGGCCTTCGCGGTCGCCTCTCTTTTTATTCGTTCCTTTTTAATGGATCGACAGTTCAGGGTACGTGTGGGTTCTGTCCTGTCAGACACCTTTCGCCAGGAGAATGGGGTGCCACAGGGCTCCGTTTTGAGCGTCGCTCTCTTCGCCATAGCGATCAATCCAATAATAGATTGCCTCCCAGCTGATGTATCAGGCTCCCTTTTCGTGGACGATTTTACCATCTATTGCAGCGCGCAGCGTACATGTTTCCTGGAGCGCTGTCTTCAGCGTTCTTTTGACCGTCTTTACTCCTGGAGTGTCGCCAGTGGCTTCCGTTTTCTGCCGAGAAGACGGTCTATATTAACTTCTGGCGCTACAAAGAGTTTCTCCCACCGTCCTAACGTCTGTCCCGTTGCTCTCCCATTCGTGAAGACGACAAAATTTTTAGGTATTACATTTGACATGAAACTTAGCTGGTCTCCACATGTCATATTTGGCTGCCCCTTGAACCCGTTCTCTAAATGTCCGTGTTCTCAGTGGCACGTCGTGGGAAGCGGATCGAACCGTCCTACTTCGAGTATATCGGTCGATCGTCCGCTCCAAGCTGGATTATGGGTGCTTTGTATACGCCTCTGCACGGCCGTCCATCTTACGCCGCCTCAACTCCATGCAACATCGGGGTTTACGGCTTCCAATCTGCGCGTTTTATACTAGTCCCGTCGAGAGTTTTCATGCTGAAGCCGGTGAATTGCCACTCACCTACTGGCGCGATATACTGACTTGTCGTTACGCCTGTCGGCTACTGTCAATGCCCGACCACCCATCGTATCGTTCCTTTTTTGACGACTCTCTTGACCGTCAGTATGGGTTGTATGTCTCTGCCCTGCTACCTCCTGGAGTTGGCTTTCGTCGCCTCGAACACCTTGATTTTTCACTCCCTGAAAGCTTTAGTGGGCGAGAGCCACACGCCACCTTGACTCCAGGCTGAGGTTCGCGTTCACCTAGACCTCAGCTCGCTCCCAAAGGTTACCCCTGGTTCGGTATACCACTCTTGTTTTGTCGAACTTCCAAGTTCATTAATATGACCTTCATTTATACAGATTGCTCTAAGACCAATGACGAGGTCGGGTGTTCTTTTATTGTCGGGGCACAGAGCTTCAAATACCGGCTACATGGGCATTGTTCGGTCTTACCAGCTGAGCTCTTTGCCCTCTACCAGGCTGTTCTTTACATCTGCCGCCACAGACATTCTGCTTGTCATATGCTCAGATTCCCTGAGCACCATCCAGAGCCTCAGTGATCCGTATCTGGTTCACCCTTTCGTGCAACGGTCCAACGCTCTCTTCAGCAGCTGGTGGACGACGGTTCTCTGGTTAGCTTCATGTGGGTTCCTGGCCATGTTGGTATCCCTGGGAACGAAGCTGCAGATGCCGCGGCCAAGGCTGCGGTCCTCCAGCCTCGGACGGCTTCTTGTGTTCCTTCATCAGATTGTAGCAGGATCATTTGCCAGCGCATTTTATCGCTGTGGCATGCCGATTGGGCTGCACTTACGGACAACAAGCTTCGGGCCTTGAAACCTCTTCCCGCGGCTTGGACGTCCTCATGTCCTTCTCGGCGGGAGGAGGTCGTTTTGGCCCAGCTACGAATTGGACACTGCCGGTTCAGCCAACGCCATCTGCTGACGGCTGCGCCGGCGCCGTTCCGTCCATGTGGGCAATTGCTGAAGGTCCGCCACATTTTAACATCCTGTCCAGGTTTTACTACACTGAGTCTTGATCTTGGCCTGCCATGTACTCTGGATGCCATTTTAGCGGATGACCTAGGAGCTGCTGCTCGCGTTCTTCGTTTTATCAACTTCACACACCTGTCGAAGGACGTTTGTTTTTTATCCTATGCCTGTTAATACGTCTTTTATAGTGTTGTCCCTTTTAGTTGCTGTTTTAACCTTGTGCCTCGCAGTACATTCCTAACGTAGTCTGGGCGCTAATGTCCATTGTAGTTATGCGCCCCAAAACCACAATAAAAAACGTACGTGTACCTTTGTAAATATTTGTACTTCATAGAGAATAAATCTCGCAAGCAATCATTCGAAAATTCGTATTTAGTGCCACATTTCATTGTTCAAATCACGAACGCTATTTCTCCTGACGATCGTTTCATGGCGAAGTTACCATGCAGGTCTGGGTATTAGAATAGGCCCGAGGTATTCCTGCCTGTCGTAAGACGATTAATAGCCGTCTTCCACGTTTCGCCATTGTCATGATCCCCTGTCGGCTCTACCTCCATTCTTCAAAATTTTCCCAAAGAGCGAGCCAATTGGGGAAGGGTGCCTTATACGGTGCATTGTCCATCGTGCATTGAGATCTTCAGCCCACTTTCTCGTCACATTGCAGTACCCACCCATTCTCCATCTTTTGGGCGAAGACACCTTCCTGCATGAGTTTTCCACCAAGCACTATGCAGTGCCACTTCCTGCGTCTACAATGACCATGGACTTCTTTGCACCTAATAACCCAACATGGTAGCCACTCTGTTGTGGTGGGGCTGCCATGTACCCTGCTCGTGTAGCCCCCTGACGACAGACGGATCGCTCTGCTGATGTCTGCGCCGTTAACTCCCCACTTATGCCAAGGGGAAGATCTAAACATTCATGGTGGTGTCTGTTTGTACTATATCGTGTCTCCTTACCACTTTCGCGCAACGACGCTCTGAGCGTGTTTTTTAGGGAATTAACTGATTTGAACCTGGGACCTGTTGCTGGTAAGGAGACGCCAGACCACACATGACATGTAGAATTCAGAAGAGTTCAGTGAGACTATCGATGATATAACCAAATACTTAATGATCTCAGCGTCAGCTCCACTGCACTCCCTGTAAAAGAATCTTAATACTAACTAAATTTAGTGGAAAGGGTTCAAGGCTTTCCTATTTTTAGTTAGCTGGTAAAATAACGTCGAAAAAGCAGTTAAGTTTACCATTGGAAATTTATTCTAATCACTAAACATCGTTTATAAATTGCACTATTGATAAAAGGAAATGTTTTAATACAGGATGGTAAAAACCAACTGCGTTCAACAAAAATGTGAACGAATATTCCCTGAATGGGTTTCCAAGTTCTACAATCGATCGAAGGATGACCTATGCCATATCACATCTATAATCTAGGTTAAAGTTTCACAAAAGAAAACTATCAAAATGGTCTACAGTGAACCTCAATTATCTTTAATTACTTATTTAACTTGTCGTAAATTACAGTGGCTGATGTGGCTTCTCAATAACTATATAAAAGAAAAAAATCATCGCGTTTCAGATCTGTTCTTAAAGTGGCAAATGTGAACACCACGAGTTTTAATTAACGATCTACACTAGTATTACGCAAAAAAGGGTTAAAAGATGAGACTTCTGCAGTTCTGAGTAAAGCCTTATGCGCTCAAAAATGCGGCATCGCGTGCGTTCATTACCTTGTCGGTGTTTAAGCAGCGTCTGGGCGGCAGCGGCCGGCGCAGCAGCCATCCAGCTCGCCGTCTCGGAACTAACTCTTCTCTAACTTCTCCTTACTACAATTTACCGAAGTTGGTTTAAAAAAAACTATCTGGCTGTTTTCATCTGACCAATCAGGGTCTCAAAGTTAACCTTAAGCTCCGCCTACAAAAATTGTCTATCCAATGAGAAACGTTATACTTTTCGTGGTGGGGCAATGTTTTTAAAGTTTGCAACGTAACAGAGACGCTAAAGTCTCACGCTAAAACCTGCAGCTAGTGTGGTCCTTTTAGCGTTATCGTAAGATCTATACTGCTCTTCTGGAGGGCTCTAGCTTTTAACATGGGCTGGGGGTTGTCCTTGACATACCTGAGACGCGAAAAAGCCTCACACTAAAACGTGCGGGTTGTATAGTTGTACAGGTAGGCTCGCGGCGTGGGTGCCCAGCCCCTCCCTTATCTAGCTTAACACGGTTCTGCTCTCGGCTTCTGTCCTCGTTTCTCCCCTCGGAACTGCGTCTGCCTCACGGTGGGAAGGTACGACATGCATTTAGGCATTCTTGTGTTAGGTTGTGGTATTCCATTTGCTCACTCGTTACTCGTATTACTTTGGTTAATTTAATATCACGATTTATTCGGAGCTATGTGACATACTACTGGATTTGCTTATCATGTCAGGGTTTTCATGTAAGGTGTTGGATTTGCTTGACACCTTACAAAGATGCTCACCCCAACGGGCATTTGGACTCGAGGCAATGGCCATCAAGCCAGGTAGTCTTCGCTGCGGATGGGTGGCGCCCGTGGGGAGGGCCCTTCGTTGGAGTGGGTGGCATCTGGTGGGATGACACGCAATGAAGTGTAGACGATCTCTTCCTGGTGGTGAAACACCAGCAGTCTTTTAAGTGTACACGAGGTCAGTTCAATACACAGAAGTATGACCCCACATGGTTCCCTCCCTGGCCACGCCATTGGAGGAACGTCAGACTAAGGATGGAAGATCTTACTTGCCCCTGTACCTTGTATGTTAGAGAGCTGAATGGGAATATAATGAAGCCTCAGTTTTTGTTAATTTAGAGGGAAAGTTTAGGGAGATGGAGGGCTTGTCCAAAATGAGATCTGGGTCAGTCTTCATCAAAACTGCATCTTCTGCACAGTCAAGTGTTACTAGCTTGTGACAAGCTAGGGGATGTTTCTGTAACCATCACACCCTGTAAGAGCTTAAATATGATCCGGGTATCATATTTCACAGGGACTTTTTTGCAGTTGGCCGATGAGCTGCGCACTAATTTAGAGCAGCGAGGTGTAAATTTTGTTTGGCGTGCCAACTGGGATCAGAGGGATAATCAGGTTGCCACTGGTGCCTTCATCTTCACTTTTGAGGGTGATACTTTGTCTGAGGTCAAGGTAATGGTCTACAGCCGTGATGTAAAGCTCTATATCCCTCCCCTGATGCAGTACTTATAGTGCAGGAACTTCGGCCATCAGTCTTCATATTGTACTTTCGGCGTCGCGTGTCGAGATTGGACACCCATTACATCCCAATGCGCCATTGCTCTGCCTCCCAGGGCACACGGTCGTTTCGTGAGTACATAAGTACATGCGTGATAAAGACCCTGTGCTATTGCAGTCTTCCTTCTTTCCTGGGCTGCATTTCCTTTCTTTCCCTTCCCCTCCTTTCCCATTCTTGGTCCTTCCCCTCTGCCCCCTCCTCTCCGTCTTGATGCGCTTGTTTGTTGGCCCCACTATCCTGGTTATGTTGGCCTTCTGAATTGGTTTTGGCATTCTCTGGTCCCCTCTGGCATTAGACCTCCATTACTAAATTTGTATTTGGGGAAGAGCACCTTACCTAGTATCTCCAGCATGTGCCCTGGAAATTCCATCTTTTCCTTCGTCATTGTCTGATGCTAGGGTATATAGCCAGCACAGTAGCCAGCCTGTGTGTTCGGGTTCCTATGTGCCCTTTTGGCTGAGCCCCCTGAAAACACTTCTGATGGCTGAGCTGTGACCCCCTCATGTAAGCCTAGGAGTGGTTGCTTGCTATCCTGGAGCATTGGAACTTCCAGCAATGACTCCTGTGCCAGACAGCCCTATATGTGGCTCTGTGGCACCCATGGAGAGCCTCTGACTTTAGTGCATGGTATCGGGCCACCTACTGGCCTCTGGAGTTTGTACGTTGGTCCATACAGACGTTGCTAGCATGTGGATTATTCTTCAAATAGTATTCGAAGTGGTTGCTGTTACGGTTCACTTGGACTCTGGAGTAACAGTCAAGTCTTTGTCATTCCTGGCAGGACTCTTCCACTTGCTGCCTTAACAACCCTTCTTCAGCAACTTCATCCCCTCCATTTTAATACTCACCGTCACCTGTGGGGAAGTGCATTTCCCTCAAGTTGGGGCCTTGTCATAGACCAGTCCTTAGTAAACCATGACTTGTGCCTTCTTAGTGGTGGCTCCCCGCCCCATTTGTCTTGCTCATGGTACCTTTCCTACCATTGATCTTTCTTCTCCCTCCCTTCATTACACTGGTCGCCACACGAAGACTTTTGCGATGATGACCACGTTGATTTTCTCGCTCCCTTGCTGCTACCTGATGCACGGGTTACCTTGTTGGTCTATATACTTCACAAGCCGTGTCCTCCCTCTTTGATGGGTTGTATTGATGTCTGTCACATGTATGTTGAGATTGTTCGTGCTGCTAGCATAACTTGAAACGTTAAGTTACTTGAACGGATGGTAGCCTGTCGGCTCTATTGGGTCCTTGAATCTTGGAATCTGTCTCGTTACCAGTGTGGCTTCCGAGGGGGACAGTCTCTGATCGTTGCTTGTTATCCGCAGTTCGGCAGGCTTTATCCCAGTGCCGCCATTTGGCTACAGTATTTTTAGAACTTTGCAAGGTCTGTGACATGGCCTTGTGCCATCATATCTTACACTCAGAGTGGGGTCTTCGGGGCCCACTCCAGATTTTTTCCGCCGGTTCCTGTTGCATTGGTCGTCCAGGGTTCGGTTTTAGTTCTCCAGGGACCCAGGAGAATGGCGTCCCTCAGGTTTCCGTGTTGAGTGTACTTTCCGTCATTGCTATAGATGGACCTGTGGCCTCCATTGGTTATTTGGTCACCCCTGCTCTGTATGTGGACGTTTTCTGCATTTGGGTTAGTTCCTCTTCAATGGCCTCTGCAGAATGGCAGCTCCACGCAGCTACACGGCGTGCCTGTGCATGGACCCCCACAATGGTTTCAATTTTCTCCTTTAAAATAGAGGGTGGTCGACTTCTGTACTATGGTCAACCCCGCTCTGGAGCTCTACCTCGATGCACGACGATCACTTGTGGTCCCACGTTTTCGTTTCCTGGGTCTTCTTTTCGACAAAAGACTCACTTGGGTGCTCGTATCACAGTCCTGAAGGTTTTATTTTTTGTGTGCCAAAGCAATATGACGAAGGCCATTTAATTTTGGTCCTCCGTTTCCGTGTGGGGTCTTTTTTAACACTTTGTCTAGGTGACAGTTTTCAGGTGTCGTTCGTTGGTTGGAACTGACGTATAGTCTACTTTCAACGCCTTTCTTCGTGTTCTATAGTTGAGACTTGGGTGTGTATGGCCAGTTTTTGCGCCCTAAAACACACACTTGGTGGATGGAATTCGCACGCAACTTCCCAAAGTCTGATGAAGTGTTTCGTCGGCAATTTTCTGTATAGTACTTCATTAAACACACGAAAAAACATCCACATTGACATGCGAGTTGATTTTCCAGCCAGGTCAGCAAAAATGAACCACCCTAACACAACGGTGTGCTGTGCATTAGTAAGACACTGCTTCCAAGTTGAGCTGTGGCTAGCTGGGTAATGATACCTGTCAGGGTAACCTCATTTCGGTTGTAGCTATTTAAGAATAAAGGGATGTCGAGGTCTATACCACTTCAGGTGAATGCTGATTGGAGGTCAGTGTCTGTGAATCTCTGAATGTACCTTCCTTAGGACCGCTGGGCTTGGGGACGTAGTGCTAGCTGCTCCACGTATCACCAAGGTCATGTTGCTGCATCGTGTACTCGTATCAGGCTCTGTCTGAATGGCTAGACGTTTCTCCCAGGAGGAACAAAACGTATGAGTGGCGTGTGGTCAGTCACTTAGTTGCTGTCCTAAGGAACAGAGGGTTAAGAATAACGTGTAGGCACTGCCATCTGCCCCTACACAAAAATGGGCTTTCTCACGGTTAAGCTAGACGTTGCCGAGTGAACATCGAACCTGGAAACCGAGAGGGCAAGAGTCTAAAATTGACAAAGTAACAAAGAACACTGAGGCGGCGGGTGCGTGGATGGAACTAAGCACAGCCACCGCTACTAGTCACTTTCTCGGTCGACTACTCTTGAAGTGTCCACTGCATGCCACTGGCGTATTGTTTCCGTCGTCCTGTCAAGGCGCCGTCGCCAAAATTTTTTTTTTGTAATATTTGCGGCAGAAGATGAATTTTAGGGACCGAATTTCTCACCAAAATTCTCGGAAAGATTTTACGCTAATTTCACCACATTGTTCAGAATCTGAAGTGCCAATCACATTTAAAAAGTTCAGTGGCTGGTGGTAAATGAACATGCAGGAGGCATAGAACAGCTGGCAAAATGGTAGAAATGGCTAATGTGAACGGTGACTGCGTAGAAAAGTAGTTGGAGTATTAAATCGTATGTAAAAGTTTTAATTACATGAATATTTCTGTAGCAAAAGTTTTCCTTTGTATATGACCCCGTACATTGTTGTAGTGAGTTTAGTAGAGACTGTCAAGAATTTTCTGCGCCAGTTGGAAATTGGTTTCCTCCTGAGGCATCTTCTGACGCCTCTGAATTGCCTGCTGTAGACCTCTGCAGAGCGTCTGCAGCTCCTCAGACCCGCACCACCCTTGAGCAGTGGGCGGCACACCTGGCCTAGCGCGACGCTCTGAGAGAACGCCTCCGAATGAGACATATTCTACACGTCAAACGTAGCGAAAGTCTATTCCAACAGAATTTTCGATGAAAATGAGAACTTTTTCGAGAAAATACTGCTACTACATGAAGTTAATTACGATGCAATACTGATTGTCAACACATCTGTTGAACCGTGCATGATTGTCGCACAGGACCAGACCGTGAGCTTCTCGCATGCGTTCACACATGCTTGAACGAAAGGAAAACGTAGTAATTAGGAAAATTAAAATAAAAAATAATTTATAGATGACTTATTCTCTCCAGAGTGACTATTTTTCGTCGTTCCTCTTCGATACAACATACTGCAATTCACTCGGCACGTAATGTCTGTCCTATATCCACCAAATTCTTACTTCGGCAGAGGACGAGGAAATGTATATGCATTCTTTCAGCACTGAGCTAATGAAACAGTGGAATGAGACACTTTTCTATGCTCGGTGGCATGTAACATGAGGCCAGTGATCAGCTCGTGTTCAGCGAGGTTAGAGCCCACAGTGCTCTGTAGAGGCGGTGATGCACTCAGTTTTGGATCACTTGCCACGTGAGTTTCTAGCGGTGTTGGTGTAACGATTCGTGCTGTTACCAAGCGAGGGGAACGCAACAGCAAGAATTCCTCTACCTGCTTTTGACTAGCAATAACTAACCTTGTATTCACTTGTCGCACGTTACTAGTTAGGTTGAAAACGACCGTCAACATGTTAAATGAAATGGACGAGACATTTCCAGTGTTTTTGTGGTGGTGTAAATGTTTTCGAAAGTCCAACGTAGCTAAGTGTTTAAAATAAATTTCTAACAAATCAATTATGTGAATGTTTCACAGCTTTTAACATCCCTGGTCATGAGATGTTCTTACCTTCTTTCAACGACAGATAATGTTTAAACTGAATATAAGTGTTCTGCTGTCAGATCTTCAGCGATGACACGATTTGCCGAAGCTGCCCTCAGTAGCCTTGGCTGAAATTGGGTTGGTCTCACATGTCACGTTGAGATTGCATGCACCTCCACCAATCGCAGCATGTCTGTGCTCTTCTATAGTATAGTACGAATAAATACTTTAAACATCAGTGCTTCTGTTGCACTACTTTACTTACACAATCTGACTCATATCGCAATATATATAGAGTTGTAATTTCTGACTCGTGACAAAATGTAATGGACGATTAACGTTACTTACATAAGATTTGTCCATGCTCTGTGTGATTGGTTGAGGTTTGACTGTTACATTCACAAACCGCTATCAACTTAGCCAGATCTATTTTCCAAAACATTGATTACCTGAACAGGTTTCTCCAGTGAGCTGCCATCATGTGCATTAACGTTAAGCACCAGATAGCAACATGTCGTGCGAATGAACGATGTGATACAAACATGACTGAAGCTGAAGGTGTAGTTCTACAGGTAACTACCAATAAAAACGCTGGATGGTCACCTCACTACCCATCCATACTCCACCCTGCGCTACCCACGGTCTGGACTTGGCCAGTCTCTTTAACCGTTATTTCTTTGCCCTAGGAAAGCGGCGCGGAGCTGGAGGCGCTGCCTGCTGCAGCTGCTGAGTCTCCAGAGCTGGAGAAGGCTGGTAAGTGTCTGCGTGAAGTTGACCTCACCGTGGCTTAAGCCCGCGTCTTGTACAAGACTGTCTTGTCTCACATGAGTGGTTAGTTCAGCGGTGATTCTGCTTTAAAGTTAACTGCCGAAATTTGGTGTCACGTAAAAGCTGTCTGCTTTGCAGTATGAAATCTAAACGGCGAAAGTGAGGTTATGAGGAACAATTTTTTTTAGGAAAGAGACGAAATAAACTAACAAAATGTACCAATAAGTATTACTACGCAGTTAACGACAAAAGCAAAATTCATGGTGAACGTTCTTTTTAAGGTGATCCAGTAGATTCATTACCATCCTGAGAACTGGAAGTACATGAAAGTAATGGAAACTTGACACAACACACATTTGATAGAAAAAATATGTACTTGAAAGCAAATTTCTAGAGCGCAGGGAAGTGCCTTTTCGTTTTACTTTTGTATCCTGTTTGCTTATAGGAGGTGCCAAGTGACCCAGAAAGTAATCATAGTTGTCAAATAATTTCGACTTTCTGCACTGTTGAAATGATTTTTAGTAACAAATGTTTATCTTAGTGTCCTCATTTATATAAAATTTAGGCTTTTCCTCAGTAACACCAGTATAAACAAGTGCCAGGACTTTGTGTAACTTACCAATATCCGGAAAAGTAAGAAATCACGTATCAAGGTGGGAAAAACAAAATCTGTTAGTACGACACGGGTGGACTCTGCCACAACTAGTTCACTTCAAATGTTAGGAGAGGTTACCATAGCAGCTTGTTTCCGCGCGAGCGTAATGTGCAGCATACCTCGAAATTCAGAACTCCGTACTAGGCACAATTTAGAGCATAAACTTCATACACATTCTCTTGTAGCGCTTGGTTGATTCTCATGCGTGCACGGAAGGCGTATGCACTTAGTCTATTCAATTTCCACGAGAAAGCGGCTCGGATAAAACGGGCCGCTGTTTAGGTTGATTTCTACGGCAGAAGAATTTGAGAGCATTTGGACAAATAATTCTGTGTTCTTGGGTAGACCTAAAAGGGCTTTTAACCACCGATCGGATGCGAAATTAAGGCCACAATGAAGATCGTGTGGGGAGTAGTATAGAAGCAGCGCTCGCTAGTACACCTGTCTATTACGTCATGTCACACTCGTGCACAGTGAAGACGAGGATACCTAGAAAGTGTTTCCCACCAAGCCTGAAAACCTGCTGGGTGTTGCACCTCATTCCCTGGAGCCGCATAGTGTCTCACATAACTGTCGGCCTGATACTGCAGGTGCGACGAACGTTAACTGTTAAGTATGACTGCAGCATTTTGGTACACACGGCGACCGGCAGAACAGAGTAGGGAATTGGCGGAAATGAGGTGGGTGACTCCTTTAAGGGTATTGGGAAGTTAGAACCGTGCTACAACAAATACATACCGGTGATCTACTGCTCTTCAGTCCTCTGCCTCCTGACTGAATTCCATCGCTATCAGCAATCCTCATTTTTCTCTCGTCTCAGAGCTTAAATTTCCTCTAAAGACGTGATTGGCTTCCTTCACTGCTTATACAAGACAGAGCCTGAAGAGGGTATGCTATAACAATTTCTTACTGCTTCCCCATCATGTCCTTACATTCATGTAACTAAGTTCCGGTTTCTGTAAAAGTTGTACACAACCTGCCTTTCCCTGTCTTTTACTCCTGCCACCTTTAGTATTCGAATACCGTATTTCAGTAACATTGTCGAAAGATTTCTTACAAAAAACGTAGATGTCGTCCTTCAAACTATTTCCTAAACAGCTCTAGCCCCTATACTGCCTCATGTGCCCCACTTTTCCCCAAGAGCCCAAACCGATATTACCTGAGGCAGATTTCTTTTCCCATTCTGTAAATTCGTCAATATTTTGCAAGTTTGGATGTTACCGCAACCGATGACTGGGTAGCATTCACACCTTTCAGTACTCACACCTTCGTTAAACCAGCCTTACCCAGTTGACTCCTTATGGGAGAGCCACTTCCATTCTCGGCTTTCATTGTGACAGTTATTCTTAGGATTTCCAGGGTCTGCTTTTCGCCTCCTTCGTTTGACTACTTCCGCATTTGCCACTTGCCGGGTGAAGGAACTGGTGGCCTTGCAATTTAGTCCCTTCCGCTTCACTCCATACCAGGCAACCAAAATTACTCTCCTTGGAACCTTGTTCCAGGCACCGGTGGGCTGGAGCGAGGGATCTCGCCGGATGCTTCTCAAGAAGAGCAGGAGCAGCCTCCACGAAAGAAGTCTGCGTCACCGGAGCGCTCCCTGGAGCAGGCAGAGGGCGCGAGCACCTCCAACCAGCAGGAGGGGGGCCAAAAACCGCTGCCGGATGAACCTTCTCCAGAAGGGCAGGAGGAGCCCCCACGAAAGAAGTCTGCATCGCTGGAGCGCTCGCAGGAGCAAGCAGAGGGCGCGAGCACCTCCAGCCAGCAGGAGGAGGGGGAGGAGGAAGAGGGCCAGCAAACGCTGCCAGATGGCTCCAAGAAGAGGTAAAACCAAGGCAGCGTCTGGGTCTGCGTTCTGCATGTACGTTTTAGCCATATAGTAAGATGACACACCTCTAATCAGCCATGCCACACATAGGCTGTACTTTACTATTATTAATTAGTAAACGTTCCTTCAGAATATGGAATATGGTGTCGTGAAATAGACCTGTCACTGGGAGCCTCACTTCTACATAGCAAGCGAACAACGATGGAAAAATTGTTTGTAGAACTATGGGTAATTTGATAAGCATTAGCATAAACCTTTTTGAGCGTTTTGGACAGCGTGGCAACTTTAACATTTAAACGGCTAACTCCTCACGCAATGGAAAAGGCACTCCCCCGATACAGTGTTGAGGAAGTGTGTACGTAGGTGACTTACCACTCTTCTCAATACATTTCATTCTCGAACAGTCCACGAGTGTACTGCCGGTTCTTTGTGTCCAACGGGCACAATATTTCAGCGATCAGACATGTCGCCATCGTCAGGTGCGCTGACAAACTGAGCTCCCGAGGGCGGGCGGCCGTTTTAAATCTGCCCCCCTGGGCCGCTCTCTTCGCCGTCCGCACCCTCACACCGGCGGTCGCGAAGACGTGGCGTCGGAATCTGCCGTCCGCCCTCAGCTCAGTTCGTCAGCGCACCGGACGATGGCGACGTGTCTGATCGCCGAAATATTGGGCCCGTTGGACACTGAACCGACAGTATACCCATTGAGTGTTCGAGCAACAAATACGCCGGGAGGAACTGAAGAATCACATTTCTTTGTTTTCCTCTTAGATTTCGGTCGTCCTGATAATCATCTCGCCGGTTTTCAGCCAGAACTAATGCTTTCTTCTGCTGGTCTTAGGGAATTGACTTGGTTCCTTCTCTTCACGACACTGATGTAAGTCGGTATCATTGCAAGGTCTTAAATATCACCCAGTCAATGTGTACTGTGAAGCTGGCTCATGGCTAAAAACAATTTGATTCATCTACATTAAGGTCCGTTGCAACGTCTATTCCTGAAAGCAATCTACGTGTCTGAAGACACTACAAGGAAGATATATTTTTGAACTCTAATGATGTCCGCTACATCACTGGTGGGTGGAATTCTTCAAAAGTCGCTGATCTTATGATTTGGAAAATTTGTTCGTTAGGGTGTACAAACTCAGTGGTGGCAAATTTGTTTGACCCCTCGTAATATAAAGACAATGAAGGGTACTGGAAACACCTGCAGCAGATTGTGTCCATCCTCCATGTCTTGAGACCTAGCCAGCAACGTTAAAGTGGTATAGTGTGCGTTGGCCACAGCTTACGTTCATTCTTATCTTGGTGGGTGGAGGTTCCATTTCCCCTCCCTCCCCATGAGAATGGAACTGAAAATCTGTCCTTATCGGGATTTAACAGAAAAAATCGGGCACGTGTCCAGACGTCCTGTCAGATAATTGTCCTGCTGCCAAGACAGCGTTATACATGAGCGACAAGCAGTGCGCGTGCGTCAGTTTCACGTGACAACACGACCGCAGGTACAGCTCCGGAAGTGTCCCAGGTTGGCCACTTCTGCAGCGTTGATAACCGTCCGCTATAACTGGCGACGTTTGAATTTAAACTTGCTTTCACAGCGACAGTTACGTCTAAGCGAAGCGCTGCAGTGGACGCACCACCTGCTATGAAATACTTAGTGCCCGATTTTAAGAAAACGGTTGGTGACAAAACTTAATTCATTGTTATCCAGCAGCTTGATACCTTCACTCGATACCGGACTGAATTTCTTTCCATTACTCGACATCAATGCTCGTCACGAAACTAAATAAAAGCTAGCTCGAAGTTGTGTTTACTGAGATAAAAACGGAATGCGTAGTCATCGCGTGCAGTTATTTATGAGCTATCCACGAAGTACATTACGTTTTGGAATTAAAATAAAGTATTGGAAACTTTTTTATTATATACAGATGAAAGCCACACTTAAATACTACTAATCTACATAGTTGCCATTTAAATTAAGGCACATATGGTAGCGATGGACGAGCTTGGAAATTCCTTCGCCGTAAAATTCCGCCGCCTGCGTCTTCAACCACGTGGCGACTGTCTTTTCGGACAGAACAGGTGTGATTTTTCCAGATTTCCTGGAAAGAAGCACTAAAATACTCTCAAAGGTATTGCAAACCTCGGCACAGAAGAGCAATACAAAACAAGTGCAGGGGAAAGTTGGGCTCAAAGATCTTGATGATTCACAACGCCCGGGCCCACACGGGAAATGCCACTCAAGTTCTCGAATCTTTTAAGTGGAGTTGTTTCCTCATCCGCCGTACTGTCCCGACCTGGTTACCGAGCGACTTCCACTTATTCCGAGCAATAAAGTGGTAGGCTATGCAGAGTTTTGATGACGCACAGGTTAAAGAGGTAACAACGTGGTTCAAGGCGCAGGCGGCCGAATTTTACGAAGGAATTTCCAAGCTCGTCCATCGCTACCATATGTGCCTTAATTTAAATGGCAACTATGTAGAAAAGTAGTATTTAAGTGTGGCTTTTATCTGTATGTAATAAAATTTCAATACTTAATTTTTAATTCCAAAACGTAATGTACTTCGTGGATAGCCCTCGTATCATACATTATTAGATATAAAATGCAGCCAATACATAGAAATTCTATTTAAAGATGAGAATAAACAATCCCCGTCTCGACATTTTGGAGTTCGTGGAAGAAGGGTTATGCGCAGTGTGCATCGGAAATGTCTTCAAATTAATCATACTTCATAATCGGTTACAGATACAGAAACGATGCTTATGAATGAACCACGAAAAGGAAACGTATTTAGTATGTTTAATACTCGAAACACTTGGGTTAAATGGCGCTCTTCCACTCCAATCTAAATTACAGAACGGGTTCTTGTCCAAAGTTTGAGCCAAACGATGGGTGGTGAGTACACTGATCAGGCATCACATTGACCCTCGTGGGGACTACTTTGGCAGACACGTACTGAATTAATCAGGGCAATGAAAGAACTTGGTTGAGCGAAAATTAATTTTAAGAACGGCTGCTGCTATCCACGTAGGTGAAATGTTACTCTCATCATGCCCTGGCTAATTTTCACATACGTCCATTGTTGAGATACTCGTCGGAGGACTTCTTCCAAATGAATTAGTAGGAATGTCACACATACACACCCCCAGGAAGCTCGCCACTGTTGGGTTCGTGCTTGGCTACCACGGGGCTCCAGCTTCAGCAGCATTTTTCCCTTATATGCTGTCGATTCTCTTGGTATTCCTCTGCCACTCCCTTGGGGACCTTGTCTGGAGTGTTTCTGGGAATGTCGTGTTGTTGATTACGGAAGTGCAGTCACACTTTTTTCTTGCTCCCTTTGACTTGTTTGCTTCTCCCGTTCCTCCATTTTGGCGTTAAAGGTTGTGTTCATCCTCGCTGTGCGCTCCTGAAGGCTGGCCCACGCGTCAGACACGTAACGGGGGGACTGGGTAACACGTCTCGACCCCAGGTCGACAGGTAGGGTTCGCCCGTACCCCCTGGTACAGACCAGTCTCAACGAGGGGCTATTGCCTGAACTGGAACCATTCCAAATTGCCGATTGGTCCGTCTGTAAGGTGAGCGCGAGGTGTGAAGTCACCTAAGGCAGGTGCGACCCCTTGTGAAGGGCGCCACCAGTTCGAAGGAGCATGCCATCAGAGACGCTGGCATACCTGGTGCATTTTCTCACAATGAGTCAACTTCACAATAAACATCTGAGAAACGCAAACGTAATGAGGGTAACGATTAAGACCCTTCCCGCTGCACCAAGGTTAGTTGTGGTATCACGTGTTGAAGGTGGTCAGTCTTTCGCCACAGTAAATCTCTTGATTATTCAGAAAGGTGTTGATGCAATAGCCAGCCGTGTGAAATTGTGCTTTTTTATGGAATGGCACTTCGCTTTTGGACACTCCTGGTTCTCAAGCAGAACTGCTTGCCAACTCGTTCCTCCACGGCTACCCTGTTCGTGTCACGGCCCATAGAACTCCGAATTTTTCCTCTGGTGTTACTTACACTAGGCTGCTCCAGTCTGACAGGCATAAACCCAAAGGCACCTCTCTCATCAGGGTGTCATCGCCGTCCATCGTGTAATCAAAAAGGTAGGTTCCTTCTTATTACACACTCGCTCTTTATCTCACATTCGATAGTGGTGCCAAGGTCAAAGCAGGTTGCGAAATTGTCTGACCGTACATTATGAACCCAATTCGCTGCTACTAGTTGTATCGTTCCAACCACACACGAATTTCTTGTCGATAACCAGTCAAATTCTCACCTTTGGTAGGGATGCGCAAGAATAAGATGGACCACATCTTTTTCCCCGCTGTATAAACAATGTCATCCTTGCCACCTAATTTCGAGTGTTCAATGTATCTTGCTTAGTGGGCTGTAAGAGATTCTGGCAAAAGAAAAGATGCCTTATCCAGTTGCTAGCAAGTGACTGGCCAGTCACGAATCCAGTGTTACTATGTTTGGTACCTATAGTTCGGTTCTTCTTACCCTCCACCCCACGAAGGACATTGCCACACACATGCAGCCTTCCTTTCAGCTGAGGTAGTGAAAGCGGCCAGTGTCGTAGCATCGCGATCCCCTCGTCTGGCTGTACAACAAATCATCAAACTCTGGCCTCAAGGGGTGAAGCCACCAGCTACCCAAGTGGTGGGCCAGAAAGGACATCAGTACTCACGTGACGACTTTCTACATCATTCCAACCAATCTACACTTGAATCTTCCTCTAACCAGAAAGGTTCAAAGAAGTCCACCAAAGGCAAATGGTCTTTCCCTTCACCTACTCGAAGATCCTCTCTGACGTTATCACGTGATACCTTAGCATGGCCTTCCTTCATGTGGCCAGTGCACACCACCAACCATTATCAGTGTTGGGATCCAGACGCACATGTAAGCCGACGCTTTGTGGACCAAATGGAGCGGGATCGACCTGCTTCGGTGCCCTATAGTAGCGACTCTTCACAGGCTCACTCGACAACTAGTGATGTCACAGATCCTTTTTTGCATCATGACTCTCCTCCAATGGGATGTTAGCAACCCCTGTTCCCACTAAGAGGATATACAGCTGCTTTTAGCATCACTGTCTCCTTGTACTCTGCCCACAGGAAACAAAATTGCACCATCACTACTTTGAGCTTCCACATTTTTTACCAGTTAGTTTTGACATTTCCTCTGAGGCTGGCATTCCATTTCATTGGGGTTTCATGCTGCTCACACGAGATGACCATAGTCAACCCAACTCCCTGACTACCAATCTTCAAGCTGTTGCAGTTCACCTTTTTTCTTCCCCACCCGAATTTTTCCCTCTGTGCCATTTATGTCCCATCATTTGATGTGCAAGGGCTGATTTCCTTCATCTTACTGAGCAGCTACCCCACCCATTTTTGCTACTCAGTGACTTAAATGTGCATCATCCCCTTTATGTTCTATCAGAGGTGCCCTCTTGGCTGACCTTAACCTATTTCATCTCTTCTCCCTTAACACTGGTGCACCCACTTTCATTCTGACTCCTCGCACACCAATTCCCATTTGGCCCTATCCTTGTGCACTGCCCAGCTTGTCCCTCATCTTGAGTGGCCCATTATTTCTGACGCCTACTCCAGCGACCACTCCTGTGTGCTCTCCATCTGCTGACACCTACCCCATCCACATGCATGCCCAAGTGGCAGCTTGCGAGGTACCACGGCTAGCAGTGTATCTAACACTAAATTCTTCTAGAACCCTCATATGGAAATGATGCTGACTGTAATCGACCCTGCAAGTGGAGTGGACAAGTTTGGGACCTGCAATAATTTAATTTGATAGAAATAAATTTGATAAAGGAAAGTTTCATTAACGTAGTGAGAGATGAAAGGGTTGCCCGTTTACAGGATGAAAGTTATTTACAAAATAATTATGGCTAAACGCAACATAAAACCATACGAAACATTTACAATACTTCAAATTGGATACTTCAATAAAAGCTGTGAAGGTGAAGTTGTCCATAAACTAGCTTGCGACATTCATGACCAAGTGGTACGTGGAGCCAATGCCTTGCAACTCAAATCTTAAGACACCCAACCAATCCAACATTAGTTGCTGCTACAGTAGTGAGAACTCAATGAACACCCAAGACAGAACCACGATAGAAAAGACGGTAACAGGCGCACTCTGCTGGGCTCTGATTATCACGTAGCAAAATTCCCTAATCTGCCGATGCTGCGGACATACATGACCAAGCTCTTCTTAACTGCAAGGACACGATCTGGCGTACCGGAGGCAATGGATGGTTGCTTGGACATCCCGTCGTGATAACGTCGCGAGTATAGACGGAAACAAATTATCCTGGTCTGGTTGTTCCAGACTAAAGATTTCCAGCAATACAAAATGCGGCTCTGGGAGAGATGCAGGAGGCTCTCCACACAATCACTGACGGTACAGTGATTCATTTTAACAAGCGAAGTCACACAGTAACTCCGATACAGTCAACTTTAGCCAAAACTGCTAAAGGACAACATACGCCGCTTGTTCGAAGAACGCTCAATTTCGGAAAGTTAGGTTGAAGTCGAAATTTCAACTTCGTCAAACAGTTACATTTAAGTGGAAGTATATTAAACAGCCAACTGAAGGCAGGCTGTCCAGGGCAGCGAGAGCTTCCTCGTAACCTACTCAGACTGAAAGGCGATAGCACACTATCAAGAACACCCGTACAAGCCAAAAAGAACATTCCCGCCCCCACGACAGTGGCTGTGGTTAAACGTGCCGATCAGCAACTCGAAAACTGGCGGAAAATTCCACTCTATTGCCGAAGTACTACTCATCCAGTGGAGATATTTGGAGCCAATTTCTTCGCCGATTTTGCTACGTCACGGAGCTATCCCCTGAGCAAGCCAATCAGCTACGATTTGGCAGAAAACGCGCGAACTTGCACGCAGACTACCTGGGAACACAAATTATTCCCACGCCTCGCTCGTAGCCCATCAGTGTTTTCAGTGTGTGTCTGCGAAGTGACAATCTGTAACGCCAGCTGCTCCTTCAGGACCCTGTAGGTGTCGCCCCCGCTCTTAGGACAATGTTGGCGTCTGAACAGCATCCACTCGACTCCCTTACACCTGTCGGCATAATCCGTTCATCCCCAGCAGAACACTCCTCTCTGGACCACACAGGCCATGAGACGCAGCGTGGGAAGAAATAGCTACTCTCAACCGCTGCAATTAGAGAGGAAAATATTCAGTTCTGGGTTCTCAATAACCTTGCAATGACCATACTCGGCTATGCTTCGCCAAATGGAATTAATCACAGTAAGATGTAAATATGAGAGGGGGCAAGTCACTGCATGCATTGTAAAGGCATGCCACCTCAAGCTTGCTTAGGCTGACTGGTAGCTTTAATCCTCCCTGGCAACCTTCGCAGAACAAGATTTCCTCAGTTGTGATGACCAGGTGGAATATATCACAAACGTTATCCTTACTGCTGCAGAACGTTCCATTCGTCACACTTCGTCTTTACCATGTCGTGTCCCAGTCCCTTAGTGGTCTGCGGCGTGCCGTGACACAATTGGCGCAGAGAATCCTAAGGTGTCAAACCGCATTCATTATAACCAGATAGTTGCGCAGTGTCGTCGCATTCTTCGGGGTTGCAAGAGAGCTAGCTGGATTTCATTAACAAGCTCTTTTAGCAGTTCCACCCCATCATCTGTCGTGTGGGCCAACCTCCGACAGCTCTCTGGGACCAAGATCCATTCTCAAATTTCCGGCCTGACAGATGTTATCGTGGTTCCTTTGGTAATCTAACATCTTAGGCCGCCATTTTGCGGCAGTTAAGAGCTCTTCCTACTATCAACCTGCATTCCTGAGGCTTGTCGGACGATGTCTTTCCCTTGTCAGAATCGTGGTGCAGTGCCGCATTCACTGTGAGGGACCTACATCATGCTCTGTTCATCCCGATCCTCTGTCCCAGGGCCAGATGCTGTCCACAGCCAGACGTTGCAGCACCCTTCTCTTGTGGGCGAGAAATTTCAGCTTAAAACGGACAACCACATCTGGGTAAAGAGCACGTTTCCCAGACCTAAGCCCAGTAAGAGACAAACCTTCCTTGTAGCTACAACCCCATCACATACCAGCTGCGTTTGCAAGGTAATAAAATGTATGATTCATTCCAGACTCGTATGGTGCCTCGAGTATTGCAATTTCCAAACAAATGCACAGTCTGTGTCTCGAGCTCGGCGTTTCGCACTTGACCATCTCGTTACTTTGTCCACCAATGTCATGAATGGTTTTCTGCAGATATCATTGTTACCGTTCGATCTGGAGAAGGTCTAAGACGCCTTATGGAGAACTAGTGTCCTATGTACTTTCCACGTGGGGCTTCTGTGGCTGCATGCCCTATTTCCTTCAGAGATTTCTAAGACAGTTAGGTGCGTATGGGTTCTGCCTTCACCCAGGAAAACGGCGTGCGTCAATTTAACGTCCTGAGCGTCGTCCTCTTTGCTATCTGCATCAGCTCTATAATGGCCTGTCTCCCGCCATGCATCTCTATTTCCCTTTTTGCTAACGATTTTGCCTTCTATTTCAGTTCATTACGTAACTGTCTCACTGAACGCCGTCTTCAGCGCTGTCTTGATCGTCTTTACTCCTGGAGTATCGACAATGGCTTTCGTTTTTTCCAATGCCAAAACAGTCTGTGAGTTTCTGGCAATACAGACGGTTTCTCACCATCTTTACATCTTGGGCCTATTGATATTTTTTCGTTCGTTAAACCTACGAAATTCCTCGTTATCGCCCTCGATAGGAAGCTCTTAGTCCTCCCATGTCTTACCTGGCAGCTCGCTGTACGCGGTTCCTCAATGGTACTTCCTGGGGGTACCGATCGAACCACCCTATTCCATTTTTACCCGTCCCTTCTCCATTCGAAACTTGACTAGAGGTGCTTTCTTCATGCGTCTGCACGTCCATACCTCTTACTCAGTCACAACTCTCTCCAGTCGTGGCATCTGCGTGGCTACTGGTGCCTTTTACACAAGTCCAGTTGAGTGTATGCTGAAGCTGCTAAACTACCGCTGTCCTACCGCCGTGACTTTCTTTAGCAGGTATGCATGCCAGTTCTACCATGCATGTCAACTCATTCTATGCCTGCTCCTAAGATGCTTGCCTTGATCGCCAGTATGGGTCGCGATCCGCTTCTGTTACCACCTGGAGTCAGATTTCGGCAATTGATCCGGTGGCTTAACTTCACACTACCTTCTGCTTCACATGTGGGTGAGAACCCTTTGGCTTCGTGAAGTGGCCCATATTAACCTTGGCCTTCATTCGCTTCCCTAGGACACTACTCCAGCCTCGGTCTCACCTTCAGTTTTACGACCTTCACATGGAACTTGGCGGTAGTACCTTCGTGTACACTGATGGCTCTCGGACTGACTGGTGTCAGGTGTGCCTTCGTCATTAGCGCCCTTGTCTTTAGATATCGGCTTCCGCCAAACTGCCCAATATTTGCAGCCGAGCTCTTCGCCCTTCAGTACGCCACAGAGTACATCTGGTGACACTCCTTTAAATTGTCTCCTGCTCACTTCTCAACGCACTTGACTGTGCGCTGTATACCGCCCATCTCTTAGTACAGAGGGCCCAGGAAAACTGTCACCTGTTCAGTCTTGATGGTGCCACTGTGATGGTCATGTGGGTTCCTGGTTAGGTTGGTCTGCCAGAAAACAAGGTTGCTGACACTGTTAAGGCTGCACTCCTTGTACGTCATCCCACCAGTTACTATATTCGCTCCGATGATCTGTGCTGTCGTCTGTCAAGTGGTGGTGCCCCTTCATGGGCATAAGATCAAGCTTATTAAGCATCTTCCAGCATCGAGGACGACCTCCTGTCCTTCCCATCGGGAGTCATTTTAACTAGGCTGCGTATTGGGCACTTCATTTCTAGCCATCATTTGCTAAGCGGCACTACCTCACCATTTCGTATACTTAGTGCACAAGTTTTAACTGTCCGCCACTTCCTTACAGAATGCCCATTGAAGTTTACGTTCCCACTCGGGTTTTCCATCTGTTTCAGCGGCCATTTCAGCAAATGACGCGTGGGCTGTCGACCGTATTTTACGTTTTATCCGTCAAAGCAATAAGGCGAACGCTATTTCATTTTTAGTTTTGGACCAGTTTTTGTATGGTGCCCCACCTTACCCCTTTCTCTACGTCCCTGTTTTTAGCCGTCTTCTGCCACTTCGGGCTGACGTGCAGTTAACTCCTCGGTCTTTGTGTACTGTAGTAACGATTTGGGCGCGTAGGAGCCCGGCTGTTATTTGTGCCCTACAGCGAAACAAATCTCTTCCAGACGTCGCACGCAGTTGGTCGCTTTGGCCTCATGCGTGAGGGGAGATGAGGCCAGTTCCCACTTCCTCTTTCCACCCAGGGACTGCAATCCTACGCTGTACGCCAACCACCCATCCACCAGTCATCACCCAGTGAGCTGTCGTGCGTCGGAGGATGGAGTCAGATCGGGGATTCCAGCTGCACGGTATGTCTAAACGTTGCCGCAGCGTAAGGCAGCACATAGATACCTGGCAACTGGGGTAAGCACAGATTTCGTTCCGCTCATTCTCTGCGTCATTAAGACGTTGTCAGTCATAAGGTAGGAACGACGAAACAGTTGTCTCGTGTCATGTTAACTACCAACTGTAAGCGATGATGGGCGTTGTCTCAACAAAGCAGCTTACAGGACAAAGCTGAACAGTCGTGATGACCTTTACACAGGGTTTATGAAGGTTGTGGCATAATTCGTGTGGCCGCGCTCCTCATAAATTGGCAAGCAATGTATTCGACAGGTTACATAGCGTGAGAATTTTCTTGATAACCAAAGTTGTACATCATAAGTTTGATTTGACGTCACTTTTAGCCACTACTTAAAACGGTCTGAAAACCATCTTTCACTCTGTATCGATAATTGTCACATTTCATTTGATTGGACTTCTATTTTGGTGTAGTAACGTGTTTGTACGTCAGAACCAAACCCTGTTACCAGTGGAGTAATAGGTTTGTTGTGGCTAGAATACACATTTCTTACCTCCAGAATTCATGAATATTTACAAACGAGCTAGTACAGTATATTGCCTTCTTGTAATCCTGCCTCTTTCCAAGTTTAACATGGCCTCTGTACGACGGTGGAACACAGCATTCTTCACACAAGGCAACAAATTTGTGGTGGTCTGCGTGAGCACTCACTGCAGGAGTAGCGCCAACTGACAGGCAGTGCCCTGGTGCCGCTTACCACGGACGCCCACTGCCTTAGCAGCAGCCTGGAGGGCTGTGGGAAGCGAAAGGGGATTCCAGGGGTAGGGAGGGTGTGTATTGGTATTAGTCATAAAAGATTCCCAAAGAACTTGCTGCAAAGTACCCTCTTAACGATATAACGATATCTGGTCTGGATTCATGTAGATGAGGTTGGGAAGGGTGTTAATGCCAACATGGCTCTCCTGAGGCAAGCTAGCACAAAACTGCTGTAACTGGTCCTACACTACCACGATACTGCTACTAAGACGAAACCATCAGAACTGGTCGCACACTGGTCTTGAAGGAGGCAGATCTGGGGATCCTACGGGCCATGGCAGTACCTCATAATCGACATTGTTCATATACAAAACAGCCACGTGTGGACAGGCATTTTCCTGTTAGAAAATTATATCACGATACTGTTGCATAAGGGCAACACATGCAGTGTATTTCTCTCGTACATTTTGGCACCAGTTTGATCACTACCAGCCAGCATCTGTAGTTGTATTTGATGGCTGTCCGCATCATGGCACCAGATGTAACATCACTGGGGACTCTGGGGGTGTGGAGACTGTCCCAAAGTCACTGCCTTGATCGCCAGTGGACCTGAAGGATAGTGCAGAACAGCAATTCATCGCTGAGCACAGTGCTACATTTATTAGTCCATGGCAGTAGTAATGTGAAGGGTTTGTCGGTGCTGCGCAATAGTGATACTATCTTGGTAGTCAGATGGGGTGGACTGGAACCTTGCCGTCACATTCACATCCAGTAAAACACTGGATCAGTGTCATCTGCATGCTCCACAGATCTGGGTATTGCAAGATTCGAGGAACTGGCCAAATGGATACCACACATCAGATGGTAAACACGAGTGATCAGTGCACTGTGGTGGGAGCCGTGCCTGTCATAGAGCTGCAGCTGTAATAGCGTACGTACACGCCACCTCCAGGTATAAGGAGTTGCACCGACGTCAGATCATGTTTTATGGGTCGTTCACTTTGTCAGGCAGTGTAACAGAAACAGAACATCTTCAGCACCTTCTGTAACGACCGCAGATTCCCATTAAAAAAGGCAGCATTAACTTCAAAAATTACATTTAGTGTGCAGACTGAAGTTTCATGCTCCTTCTGTAGTTCATTGACTGAGGTAGTTCAGTTCGGGTTCTCAGACGCCCAGAAAAAGTTCCGTTCAAATTTACAGACTTAATGTAAGCTACATCGACATTTGACATAACATTGAGAACGATTTTTATAGGTGCTGTGCTACGCACAAAATATTTTTCTTTAATCATTCTGTTCCAATCTGTTACCGAGAAACTGAAATTGGACATTTTATGGAATGTGTAAGCAATGTAGTGAATGCCAAGTCAGGCATGGTATGAAATTCATCTCACTGAATACTCGGGCTAGACATTTAGTAGAAAACTATTTATATTTAAAGCGGAGTTCGAAAGAAAGATAATTTGACATAACTCTTCTAACTACTTCAGTGCGGTTCAGTTGGCGTTTAGTTCTGTGTTAACTGTAATGAACGATGCATGTGACAGTTAACGTTACCCAATATGGCGTAAAGAGTGAAGATGTTCAGATGGACAAAGTATATCTCGGATCAGTTGAATTTAAGCAGTCCACGACTACTAGAAAATTTGTCAAGTGGAATATGAAATGCTTCATGTGTTTCTGCTAAAAATGAGAATTTGTTAGAAATTCAAGATAGCATTTCGGTTACGCTTGCTGCAATAAGGCGTAAAATACGTGCAGTTTTGAATTACAAGGAAATTAATCTCTAGTTTTCTTCTAGGAAGCATTTGTTGTAAACGTTAAACTTTTTAGTTATTACATGGTACATTGTTAAGACTGTTGAACTAAGACATTTAAGAAAAACCACTTTCCAGATACACAGCTATTCTAGTTTCCATTAAAACTAGAAATTTAGCTTCATTTTTGATTTTTATAGTTGCCCAGAGGAACATAAAACACCTTGCAAAACGTTATAGCCGTTATGTGTAGGACGGTAAGAAGCAGTACGAAACGTTTGTAAGATCCTTTGCGGTTCTCAGACACAGAAAAATGTTGTAACATTTCAGTTAATTAGCAGTGAAATTTGGCGCTGAGGCCAATGTCCGCGCAAATTAGAGCAGCCCGTCACAGCTGGTGTACTGAAACGTGTTCGTGATTCCGTTCCCCGAAACGGAGCCAGTTACGGAAGAACTGGATATGGGACAGTAACAACAAAATCAAAGCCAAATGCTGAACAGTTTAAGCCATAATCGTTGCCATGAGAGCTGACACTAATTCCATAGGCAGGGCAATTGAATTAGTGCAGGCAGTTGCCTCCCTGGTCTAACAACCCTACCACGACAAAGGTCAAACTTCAATAACGATTGTGGTGTTGCTCACTCTGCTAAATACAGTACTGCATTTTCGGGCACCTCGGTCATATTGTGGCAGGTGTCGTTAGAGCACAGTTAAGTCATTTCATGTAATATTGAAAAAAACTAGGTACTCAAGTTTGTGTTTCCCACGCTGGTGTCGTATTATCATGATTCAATCGTTGAAAATCTAGGTGATTGATTCCAAGCTCGGATGCAAATAGGCCTAGGTTTTATTCTGCAATATTCAAAAGTTTCGTAGATACGTTTCTCACACCATTCTTGGAGATTAAACCTTTCAAAGTTACCACAATAGTGATGAAAAAATAATCAGCACTCAGAATTTAAGTTAAACTTCCTTATTGCAATATCACGCGACACACTAAACATCACTTCACAATACAAAACATACTTCAAAACATCTTCCTCACAGTCACTGTTAAAGTTCACATTTTATAAGCCGACAATGTTCGTCTTTCCAACATGACTTCCACGATTTGACTTTAAGCTCCTACTCCATGTTAACTATCGCTTACGCGACCAAAAATAAGTTGAAAGTACGTCAAAGATCATAGTGACAAAAGAAAGAATACGCTTAAGAATCATTGCAATATAAACATATCGATGTATCAAAAGTGAAATTAAATCTGAATGTTGTCTCAGAAATATGTTAAGTAGGTAACAGAAACAGTATTACTGGTATCAAGAGGTTCAGATGAGGTGCCGTAATGGTTACGTAATTAAAGTACCATTAAACTGGGTAACTTCGATGCTAGTTAACTTCAAAATGAGGCAACGTATGGAATTTTTGTCTCCAGCTCTCAGCACGAGCTGCCCTGCAACACACTTGCTTCTTAGTTTCTGACCGTTCTTTGTGTTTCCTAGTCATGTACAATTACAGTGAGGAGGCTGGTCTTGTTCACAGGGCGTTCACCCTGGAGAGCCGCTTGCAGGACGCAGTGAAGAAGCGCCTCCAGCTGCGGCGGCAGCTGTCCACCCCGGAGAGCTCCTCCAGCCCGGCCAGCGAGAGCCAGGAGGGCTCGGACGACGGCAGCTCGCGAGACCTGCCGCTGCACGAGGAGTCCTCGGGAGACACGCGCGACGTCCGGGGGCGCTTAAAGCAGCTCAAGCTCGCTGTGCCCAAGCCGCAGACGCCGCAGGAGCCACCGCAGACGTCTGCGCAACCGTCACCGCCGACGTCGCCCGCGCAGCCGCAGCCTCCAACTTCGCAGCCACCGTCGGCGCCGACGTCACCCGCGCAGCCGCAGCTGCCGACGTCGCCCGCGCCACCGACCTCGCAGCCGGCGTCGCCAACAGTGAGCGACGCGATGCGCGAGATGTTCTCCCCCGGCACCAGCGACGAGATCTGGTCAGCCAGGTGGGTCCAGGGGGACACTGACTAGCGGCCGCCGAGCACGGGCAGGGGGAGACAGCGGCGCAATCGCTGTCAAATACCTGGTGGAAGGTATAGTTACAGCCATCGGTTGTACATACTCAGTTTCATTCCTTACCATTTTTACACATCACTGCGAGACTAAGCAACATGCACAAGATCTGTAGTGCACACAGACGAAAGTAACGAAAAATACAAAAACTCTGCCTGTGTCCTTCAAAACCACTCAACACTTAAAAATCAGTAAATCAGACCAATCAAAAATGCATACTATTCACACATTACTGATAAGCAAATAAAACGTCACACAGTAGTACGTAAAATGTAACTCAGCCAATGTGATCAGAGTGGTTATGTAGACTGGTAATTAGCATGCCACAGAAGGCACTTGTAACCGAAGATAACCAGTGTGTCCAGTCTCAAGAAAAATTAAAGTATCTGTAATGCAGTCACTAAAACAAATAAGTAAAATCGATTTGTAATATTTTGGGATGATCTGGTTATCACTAAAAACTGACTGGTAAGAGAGCAACCTCAAACACTTTTTAGGCTTTACTCAGTGTGCTGTTTGTAATCTGTAGCATGTTGCCAACATAGTACTCCTCTGAGCCCTTTTGTTCTGAGCCATTTCCGTGGCACATGGCTTGCATACGAAGCTCACTCCTGCTGGTGGTCGTATGGCTTAGTTTCTTCAGAGGGAAAGTAGTTCACTGCAGAGGCACAACCTCGAAATGCTTCCTTCCCTCACTTGCTGTCACGAGCATAATGGTAACAAATAAGTACAGGCATACTCCTCCAATTCCTGTGTTGTGAAAGGACAGAGGAAGATATTTTGGCCATAGAGCCTTAACTCTTCGTAGAGAATATAGCGGACTAGTTGGGAGATGGTGCAGAAATCTTAAAAATGAGTGGGTCACTTAAAATTAAAACAGCATCCCCATACAGTCACGGGCGTTTCCACAAACTGGATGATGTGTTGCATAACTTCCCAAAATCGTCTAAATGTGGCTCAAAGCCCTTCTCAACGAGACCACCTTAGTCTGACAATGAGCTATCCTCCAACTTGGTGAAAATTTACTCCTTGCTCTCCATGTCCATAGCTGGCCAGTTTGATCCCTTTAACCGCAACCACCAGCCAACCATCTTAGTTCACGAGCTCGCTTGATGTTGCAAACTGTTAAAACATATAGCAGCTGTTAATAAATAACCCTGACGAAATAGGTATCATGACAGAAACTGGCATAATGACATGGTTGTTGGAGCGACACATTCACCAATAATATTCAAATTATACACTTCTTTAAAGAAGCATAATTTCTTTACGCTTTCCGAGGTCTCATCTTCACAAACTAGCGATATAAAGGTATCGACGGTATCGATGGCAATTCAGATCTATACCAGATAAATGAAGAGATGATACTCCATGACATAAAAGCACGCCAGACTTAAAAGGATGCACAAACTTTGGGTCGTGCGTAAAGTATACCAACGGTAACACAATAAATACGTCCACTTTGCGACAGGAATGGTGAAAGACGAAGTAAAGACTTCATAATTCTAATCAAGAAAAAGCTGAAAGCATGAGTGAATTAAATACTACCAGTGTAACGAAGCAACGTCAGTAATTTAATAAAGGCGAGTGGACCGGACCTGATAACATACGCGAGTATGCTCGCTTGTCGAAACATGCCTCAGGTCACGCCAGTACTAACGATAGGAAACGGGAGTAATGCGCTGAATTACACACGCACATCACTAACGTCGATTGGCAGTAGGGTTCAGGAACAGACACAATGTTCGAATATATTGAATTACTTTGAAGAGAGAGTTCCACTGAGTGAGGGGGATTCAGAAAATAGCGTTCGTGAGAAACCAACTAGACCTTTATTCTCACGAAGTAATGAATGCTATCGACAAAGATCTCAAATTAATAGGTTTTCCAGATATCCGAAAGACTGTAGACCTCTTTTTTGCTCACAAGAGGCTTCCAATTACAATGACTGTCTTCAGAGTAAAACCTCATTTCTGCGACTGAATCAGTGATACCTGAGAGGTGGGTCAGTACGTAGCAATCGATAAATTCAACGAGTAAAACAGAAGTGACACATGGTGTTGCCCAGAAAAGGGTTACGGGCCCTCCGCTTTAATTTATAGAAAAGATAACGAGGAAATTTAACAGCCCAATTTGTGCCATAGCAGAAGGTGCTGTCGTTTACAATCTATTAATCAGGATGCAATTGAAAAAATACAAAAAATGTATAGTACTGTAAATGGCAGTTGAATGTAAATAATTGAGGTTATCCGAAGTAGTAAAGGGAATCAATCGCACTTCGGTCACACGAGAAACAAAACAAATTGAAAGGGTGTGAACATAAAATACCCAGGAAATTTGATTACGAGTAACATAATTTAAAATGAACACGTAGCGATGTTGTAGAGAAAGCTATCAAACGACTGAGTTTTACTGGCAGAACGCATGGAAGCAACTCTGCGAAGACTGCATCCATTAAGCTTTCCTTCATGCTATGAGGTTACTGCTGAGCGTTATGGGATACTAGCCAAATAGGATTGACGCAGGCTACAGAAGTTTTTATCCGGGCAGATGGATTCCTAATAGCGCGAAAGAGGGCAGTGTCGCGGATTTATTCGATTTAGGGTGACAACCATTAAAACAAAAGCGTTGTTAGTGAGGCATTTTCTCGATATTACAAATATTCTCCTTCGAATCCGAAAGCCTTTTATTTAGGCTTCCTACATAGGGAGAAATGACCAGTGTAATAAAATAAATCATAGCTCGCGTGGAAAGACGTTAGTTTTTGCCAGGCTCTGTTTACGAGTGGAATCGTAGAGAAATACCTAGGAGGCCTAGTGCCAAGCATTTAAGTATGAACTGCAGATAGCTCACGTAGACGGAGCTATAGATGAATTACTTACATGTGGTCTTTCGCAAATGTCCTTTCGAGGGTGACACCCTGAGCCTGTGTGGATTGCTTTAGTTGCGGTGATACACAATGCTAAATGTGCTGTGTGACAGTTACATGCGAAGTGTTTGAGGTACACGTGAGGTTGGTATAGAGCGGGAACCTGCTTTGACGGGCGTTGCCATGTGTCACATTACACCAAAGTTTGTCTGACGCAGGGTATAAAACCATGAAGTGGAACAACTGAATCAAATATATTAAGAGTATAAAGTTGAGTCCTAGGAGCGCATAAGTGAAAAACAATAAAATTGGCTACTAATTAGCCACGAAGTCCTAAAATTAGTATGGTCGTTCCATATTCTAAGTATCCCTAAATTACACGATAGTTGCTGCTCTAGAGAAGTTGCTACTGTTGCGTTGTACGCCCCCCCCCCCCGTGCCCGCGAGTGGAGTGGTACTGTCAATCCACTTCACAGCATGTGCCTGCTGCTATAAAATAGTGCAGCCACATTGACACCCTCTGGATTTGGCGCCTTAGATGAGCCTGACCGGATCTGAGTTGTCATACTGTTTACGCCTGCCATGTAGGCAACCTTGCAGCTATGGCTGTACCGCCTGAGGCCGCAATGCCCCTTGGATGCAAAACCGCAACCAATAGAGGGTGAACACTGTATGGTGACACCTGGGCCTGTTCCATGGACCTTGGTATTTGGCATATGTTTTAGCTGCATTGGGTAAGTTAGGAATGGTGTTGGAAACTACGCTGATAAAATAGCAGATGTGTAAAGCAGCAAACAAAGCTTACAGCAGTAAAGGCACTGTATCTGTGACACTGCTGTTGGGCAACAGTAGTGATATTGGCTGTTGCATACGCGCAGGATGGGCAGTCAATTTTTTTAATCATCTGACTGTACATGCCATTGGGTACACGAACACTGCAGAACAATATGCACTGGAGTTCTGAAAACGGTCAGATCGTTGGCACTGTAGATTACCAGTCTGTCGAACTATTCTGCTGATAAATGTGAATAACTACAGGAAGAAACGTAAGGTTGTTTCATACTGGACAATACAGGGCGTACAGTGGAAGTAGTCCAGTCATCCCGAGCACCTCACAATATTACCCACGTGAGTTTGTGCACATCTCTGAACTACTGCCAGCGAGTCTGTATTGTTAAATGTTTCAGTGATTATATCGGACTCGTTCCAAAGATCGCTCTCAATTTCTTGTTTGACTAAAATTGAGCCGCCATTTACCAAAGCAGAGGGAACTGTCCAGTGTGTAGACATTAGTCGGCATTGGTCTCCCCAGTACTTGATCCCATTAAACGGATACGTAGCTGGCAACTACGAGATATTACCTGGAGAAGTGCAGTTATTATGGCACGCCTCTAATACATACAATCAATTTGTTAGTAGATACAATAATTTTGTTGGAAATGCCTCTAATGCCTCTAATGCCTCTAATGCCTCTAATGCCTCTAATGCCTCTAATGCCTCTAATGCCTCTAATGCCTCTAATGCCTCTAATGCCTCTAATGCCTCTAATGCCTCTAATGCCTCTAATGCCTCTAATGCCTCTAATGCCTCTAATGCCTCTAATGCCTCTAATGCCTCTAATGCCTCTAATGCCTCTAATGCCTCTAATGCCTCTAATGCCTCTAATGCCTCTAATGCCTCTAATGCCTCTAATGCCTCTAATGCCTCTAATGCCTCTAATGCCTCTAATGCCTCTAATGCCTCTAATGCCTCTAATGCCTCTAATGCCTCTAATGCCTCTAATGCCTCTAATGCCTCTAATGCCTCTAATGCCTCTAATGCCTCTAATGCCTCTAATGCCTCTAATGCCTCTAATGCCTCTAATGCCTCTAATGCCTCTAATGCCTCTAATGCCTCTAATGCCTCTAATGCCTCTAATGCCTCTAATGCCTCTAATGCCTCTAATGCCTCTAATGCCTCTAATGCCTCTAATGCCTCTAATGCCTCTAATGCCTCTAATGCCTCTAATGCCTCTAATGCCTCTAATGACCACATTGGGTGAAGGGAAATCAAAACGTTCACTGTGGATTTGATACGAAGATAGTAAGCAGGTGTTAGAGATGGCTTGGTAAGAGACGGTACGATATAGTAACAGCTGTTTTCGGAAGAGGTCAGCAGTCAGTACAGCCTAGTCATTTGTGTACAGCGCCCCCTGCTCTCGGGAGGGCAGCATGCCGGGTTCCAGGCCATCATCCAGCGCCGCCTCCAGCCCCTCCAGAGCTGAGGGCCGGAGTTTGCAGGACGTGCCACCAGAACGTGAGGTCCCTCAAGAGGCCACTGAGGGGAGAAGCGTGCTGGAGGAAGAGGCGGAGAAGGAAGCCGGCCTGTTCCCGGGGCCTGACCTTGAGGGCCTGTTCACGTGCTCCGCTACAGGCGTCTTCCGGTCATCCGTCGGCGAGACATCAGCATTCAGAGGGTGAGTGAGCAGTTTTGCTGATAATTATCCACAAATGGACTAAAGGCTTTTCAGCTATTTGATCAAATTTGACCATTCAGGACACGCTTCATAATGAACAAACATTCACGCACGAGTCGTCCTGCACGAGTTTATTTCGAAAGGTGTCTGTCTGCTTATCACTACATAAAAGCTGGATTTCCAGAATACATTAGATCGTATAGAATCCCTGACACACAAAGCCCTAAGGATTGTGAAAGTTATTTACTTCTCAAAGGGACATGGGTCTATTAACATCTTCAAAGAACGTACTACGCTGAAGTGCCAAAGAAACGGGTACAGGAATGCGTATTCAAATAGATATGTAAACAGGCAGGTTTTTACGTATTACTGCTGCTAAAATTGCAGGTTATCAACATTTTAGAGCTCGAGCGTGGTGTTATAGTCGGCTCACCAATTACGGGACACAGGATCTGAGGTACCGATGAAGTGAGGATTTTCCCGTACTACCGTTTCACGACTGTACCGTGAATATCAGGAATCCGGTAAAACATCAGATCCGGACATCGATGCGGCCGGGAAAAGATCCTGCAATAACGGGACCAACGACGACTGAAAAAATCTTGACAGAAGTGCAACCATTCCGCAAACTGCTGCAGATTCAAATGCTGGGCCATAAAGTGTCAGCGTGCAAATCATTCAACGAAACATCGATATGGACTGTCGGATCGGAAGGCCCACTCGTGTACCCTTGATGACTGCAGGACACTGACCTTTACGCCTCGCCTGGGCCCGTCAATGAAGACATTGGATTATAGACTGGAAACATGCTGCCTCGTCGGATGAGTCTCGTTTCAAATTGTATCGAGCAGATGGATGTTAAAGGACATACACACAACTTCATCACTGCGTGGACCGTGCATGTTAGCATGGGACTGTTGATGCTGGTGGAGGCTGTGTAAAAATGTCAGGCTTGGGCAGTTTGAGTGATACAGGACCCATGATTAGTCTAGATACGACTGACAGGTGACCCGGTATGTAAGCATCCTGTCTGATAAGCTGCACCCATTCATGTCCATTGTGCATTTTGATGCAGTTCAGCAATTCCAGTAGGGCATTGCGACACCCCACAAGTCTAAAATAGATGAAGAGCGGCTCCAGGGACTCTCTCCTGAGTTCGAACATTTCTTCTGGCCAACACTCTTCAGACATAAACATTATTGAGCATATGAGGGGTGCCTTCGAACCTGCTGCTCACAACAGCTCACCACCTCCTTGTACCCATGTATTTACGGACAGCCCTGGTGTCAGTTCCATCCAGAACTACTGCCAACAGTAGTGAAGTCAATGCTGCGTCGTGCTGCGGTACTTCTGCGTGCTCTCGAGGGCCATACCCGGTATTAGGCAGGTGTAAGTTTCCTTGGCTCTTCAGTGTAAACGGAAACGATACATTGCTCGTTGAGCACAAGTAAAGGTACAAACACAGGATGAAAGATGACCCTTTAAGTGCCATGGGCCGAGAACTGCTAGACCTCAGAGGACAAATAAGTTGCTTCCATTAAATTATACTATAGAAATGTCAAGTCTGTTAAATGGAAGTACTTCCGCTTATAAATGGATAAGCAAAGGTGAGTAGCTCAACTCAGAAGTTAGAGAAGCAGCTATCGAACTGACTCGTGCTTCCAGCCGTTCCCGTACGCTAGACAAAGTCGGCGTGGGCCTAGCGTGCTATTTGGCGGCACCAAATTTAAGAAAATATCACACCTGACAACGCAGACAGGAGGTGGAATCAGCATTGAAGTGGTACAACAAGAGTACATTTAAAATCACTTACCTTACATTGGAAAGACAAGGCTAAGGCGAAACAGACTGCATTGTCGGCAGAACACTTGGCAGATCTGACAAACCCAATAGACAGCCTACGTTACACTTATGCGTCCGTCCTCTGCTGGAATATTGCTGCGCGGTATGGGACCCTTATCAGGTAGGATTGGCGGAGGACATCGAAAAAGTGCAAAGAAGGGCAGCTCGTTTCGTGTCATCGCGCAATTGGGGTGAGTGTCATTGATATGATACGCAAGTTCGGGTGGTAGTCACTGAACCAATGGCGGTTTTCTTTGCGACGAGATCTATTTACAAAATTTCAATCACCAACTTTCTCTTCCGAATGTGAAAACGTTTTGACACTCACTTACGTAGGAAGAAATGATAAGGCTTTTCGTACTAAGCATCTCTCGCTTAACCTCTCTTAAACTTCTAGCTTGTTTCGTAATCATAAAACTTTGATACTTTCGGCCTGCAATCTGAGATACAACTGCTGTACAAACAGCTGAGTGTATAGCCGCTAGGTGTTGCTGCACGTAAGCACTGTACTCAATGGCATATTTCAAAGAATGAGGTGATACTCAACCGTGTCAGTCCTTCATACTTTCTGGGCGAAGAAATTTTAGATATAATGCTCTTAGGCAACTCGTCACTGATTTTAGAAGCAAATTTTATACAGATTTGTACCTTTTCTCAAATTAAACTTTGTTGGAATGGTTCCTTTTATAGACTATAGCAATTATGAAACATTCATTGTGATAAAAGTAAGATATACCACGTGAAATAACATTCCATTAAGTCTGCCGTCTTCTAAACATTTCGATGCAGCTTGCTCCAAATTCCTGTCCCACCAACCGCTTCTCAGTATAGCACATGCATCTAACATTCTCAGCTACATGCTGCCTGTTTCCGTATCACTTAGTTTTTTGCCACCTTTTAGTACCTTGAACGTTATT
Organism: Schistocerca gregaria; assembly: GCF_023897955.1. Classification (NCBI taxonomy): domain Eukaryota; kingdom Metazoa; phylum Arthropoda; class Insecta; order Orthoptera; family Acrididae; genus Schistocerca; species Schistocerca gregaria. The sequence continues at coordinate 884,970,282 of NC_064921.1, read as the reverse complement.
AGCTGATGTATTAGCACATATCACCCTGTCTTTGTTTTAAGTTTTCCCGCGTCTTCCTTCCTTGGCCGACGCTGTGCGGAAAAACTTCATTTATCAGGCCACCTAATTTTAACATACTTCCGTTGCACCACATCTCTAGTGCTTAGCGTCTAACAACCGCTTCCGTGTATTGAGACAAACTGCTCCACAGTTAGCATCTGAGATGCATAACAAGTGGCAGCACTTTCGATGATGAAAAGGTTAGGCATTCGCCAACTTCCACATGAGCTCTTCATCGAGGGAAAGCATTAATTCCGTCTAAGACAATAAAAAGAGATAAAATTGTAGCTAGCGAATATGGAGTCAACATTGTACATGAAGCAAGACAGGATCAGTCAAAAACGTAAGAGCTTAAGTGGGCGAACAAAAACACGTTAATTATAACTACTAGCTTCGAAATTCGTGTCAGCAGTACATAATGAAATTGTCTGAAAGGAACAGATAAAAACACGAATTCCGCTCTTAAAACAGAAAAAATACTGTTCCGTATAGATGCTGTGCCAAACTGAAATCCATTTGCGAAATATACATGTCTGTCCATTTTTACTCACTTTTGAAACAAGATGACGGTATTAATACGTGCTCCAGCTCTTACAGAAAATTTGAATGATCTAAGAGGACGTGTTAACATAAAACGTTTCCTCGCTTCAGAAAATTTACACATCATATTTCATAAGCTGCAATGACTGTACAATTCTCGTACGTTTTCAGAGGTGCGTTAAAGAAACAAAGGAGATTTTAAAATATTCATCGTTTTTGTAGTTTAAATTCAAACCTGCTACAAAGTTATTCCACTACTCTTAGAACTCTCCTTAAATATTCTGCATACATTCTACCTCATAGTTTCTTCGGGTCATTTTCAAAATTTCCAAATTAAATTTGGAACGACCTCTTACAGATAGTTCTCAGCATGACTAAATGAGTTGACTGGGGCAACTTTGCTCTACCCAAACCACCCTGTCATAAAACACCTACTTTGCCTGCGGACACGCCTTCAAGTAAAGGTTAAACCAGAAATGTTAAACGTTGTCCTTGCCTAGAAAGCTGTGCCTATCTTGGTAATAGGCCAGATGTCAAGCCAGATCAACCCTTGCAGACAGTTTCTGTAACATAAGGTACTTAATTCAGATCGGTTTCATACAAGAGCGAAAATTTCACCAGTAGCTACATGTCGAAGGAATGAAGGGTTTTAAATATTGATTCGTATCGTTGCCTTTCCTACAGCATCCCAGAAGAGCCACTCGAAGAGCAGCAGAAAGCGTCAGAGGATCCAGTGTGTGAAGAGCCAGGTGAGGGGACAGGACTGGGCCAGGGACAAGAGGGCCCCCCTGCTTGGACACTCGGGCCTCTAGCCGCGGTGGCCGCGTCGGCATTCGGCGGGCTGCAGCAGAAGCCACAGCCGCAGCAGCAGCAGCAGCAGCAGCAGAAAGCTGGAGGAGAGGGTGCGCAGCTGGGGGAGCAGCAGACAGGACAGGGCGGGGCAGCGCTGGCAGAGGACAGCGGGGAGCAGGAGCCAGGGCCAGAGGGAGAGGCAGAGGAAGGGCGGCCACTGGGGCAGGACTCGCCAGGGCCGGAGCCGAGGCGGGCCTCCAAGCGGAAGAGCACAGCCGGCCACTGCGGGCTGGTGCCGAAGAGGGGCCGCAAGTGAAGGCTGCTCACCGTTTTTTAGATGGAAACCATCAATTTTTAAAATCTCATTAAACTTCTCTAAATTTTTCAGTAAGTTAACGAAGCTTTTGGCAAATAGTATTGACGAAAATTACCACAGATGAAAGTAAATTCATGTTGAGCCCATTTCTGTCACATTCTACAAAATTCCTAAAATGTTAGTTTCAGTAAGTCAGTACCAAGGGCACGAAGAAAAAAGCAAAACTTCATCGATAATTTTTAGTGGCTTAATCCTTAGCAAAGCTGTTTAAAAATAACCAATGTTTGTACTTCATGTGTAATTTAAAACTCGTCTGTGGTGAATAAAAATCAACAAATTTTTTCCGCACTTGAAAATGAATGCTAATGTCCCTAGTTGCATTCCTTGTAATTTATCCCAGTACAATGACCTGAGAAATAAAGCTACTTCAGAGAGCAGTTTTGATGACTCAGCTTCTTTCCGTTTAAACTCTGTATATCCCTTTACCTTCATGAACTGTAGCTCAAGTTGGGTCATAACTACATTGGTTGAATAAATGGCATTAGTACAGCTGTCACTCAAATGGAGTCACTGTCCAAACCAGATGATCAGACAACTGACGACCGGCGTGACAACCAAAGCATTGTTCCAATAATCTTCCTCTGTAAAATTTTCCTGTACTATTTTGAAAGATCGTATCTTTGCTACTCCATTAGGATCAACTCCTTCAGATTGAAAGAGCGATACACATCCTTAACTCCCGGTCAAATTTCTGAGTTATTTTGATGCGCGTCATGTTCACTGATTCGGTGTCTATGTAGCACTAATCCTCGCGTTGTCTTCTTCAGACTTAATCTAGACTTTGCGAAAGGTACAACGTAATTATGTCCTGACACCTGGTGTAAGACATAAGCGAATAAATGTAATCTGATACTTTGTAAAACGTTTCAGTAACTCTTTCCTTTTAGCTCTAAATTTGTCCTGCACAGCTACCTTGCTTTAAGCTGTGTTTCACTACGTTTGGCAAATAAACCCACCCCCTCTATCACCTTCATCCTCGAAGATACCCAGCTAATTGATGAATATAATCTGGCATATCTTTGTATCAAGTGAAGACAAGAAGCTCGAAATGTACATTCCAGCTTTTCTGATGTCTTATTTCCAATTCTGCATTTGTTTTTACTCTGAATTTCAGCAGCTGAAGATAAAAACATTCTGAATTAATATAGAACAGTTTCATACCGACCACGTGATATAAAAGTTCAAATTTAGCTCATTGCTAAGCACGTGTCTACTGTAGAAGAGTATGCTGGAATGAATGCTATTTCATAGTGATCTAACGCCATGTTAGATATAACAACCGAAGTTAAACTGCTGAAAAATCCCCACATAGTTCACATGCAGTTCCTGCAGTACTGCCCATGCACTGTTGGGCTTTAGAAGCGACGATAAACTCTTACCCAGTCTTACCCTAAGACTCCACTTTTATGGCACGTACCAGTCCCAACTCATTTCGCATGCTCTACCTCAGCCTCCTTGGCTTTTTCTTCTCCTAGGGTTTGACCTCAAGTTTCCTATATTCCAGTGAAGTGTAAGCTGCTAAGGACGTCGCAGGTTGTGTATAGTACACCCACCATTCGCTGCGATTCTCTACACACATTAGAATTGTTCACATCCAAAACACATTATGGCAGCGTATTCATCGCAGGGGATAGTCAGGTAACCTCAAAATGTTAGTCCCACCTAAAAATGGATCACAATGCTGGTGTCAGAGCTGTAACCTCAAGTATGAGGATAGGTGCCTGCCCAGTCAGGTGTACCAAGACTGGACAATGGCTGTTATGCCAGGTATTCACTGCCATAGTGGGGTGGTACTCAGGGGAAAAGTCTCCAGTTAGTGACATCAAGGTGATTTCTGCTCAGAGCAAATTCAAACATGCTCCCATCTCAGCAGCATCTCAACTTCAATTTGCTGAGTACAGGCTTTGTGATGCTGGATTCCTGAGCTGGGAACTGGTAAATACATGTCGTCACTCTAAGCTCCGAACATGATTCAGCGACCACCATGTGGCGCAGTGGTGGAATCTCGCGCGTTTTGAAGAACCACCTTGACTTTGCTGCCAGCTCGTCAGGAGCGTGCACCTATCTATAAAAAGAACTCACAACCTCAGTGTGCTACGTGCTGATTAGGTGAATAGCTGTCTAGGTGAAAAGTCCCTAGTGGGCTACCTGCCGCTGCCCCCCCCCCCCCCCCTGTATAAGGCTTGCTCAGTCACACCTGGGTCAATAACTGTTTCCCTAGCTGGTCGTGGGATCCCAATGTAACGATCTCATCGTAATAGAGAGAACACAGAAGCTTTGAGGTCTTGCATTTCTACATTCACAAGACTCTGGAGGGTACTGCTGGGTGCATTCCATTACAAAAGACTTGAAACTACTAATTTGAAGTAAGAGTAAATAAGCTTCTGGGATCTGAACCCTTAGGTGACTACGCAGTCGAGGCTGAGTGGCATAACTTTATCGGAGGTGGGGTTACCTGCTTTGATGGTTATGGACTCTGCAGACTTAGGTGAAGGACGGAAAATACAGGTGTCGTGAAAGTGCAGAACTACACTGAAGCGCCAAAGAAAGTGGTATAGGTACGAGTGTTAAAATACACACAACAGGCAGGATACGGTTCTGTGGTCGGCGACCCCCTTATACAAGCAAAGTGTCTGGCGCAGTCGTTAGATCGGTTACTGCTGCTAAAATGGCAGGTTATCAAGATTTAAGACTTTGAACATGGTGTTAGTCGGCGCACAAGCCAAATGACACAGCATCTCCCATGTACCGATAAGTGGATTTTCCCTGTACGACCTTTCAGGAGTTTACTGTGAATATCAGGAATCCGGTAAAACATCAAATCTGACGTGGCTGGGCCAGAAAATTATCCTGCAAGAAGGGGACAAACGACGACTGAAGATCACCGTTCAGCGTGATAGACCAACCGTTCTAGAAACTGCTGCAGATTTTAATACTGAGCTATCGACGAGTGTCAACCTGCATAACATTCAGTGAAACATCGATATGGGCTTTCTGACACTGTAAGACACAAATCTTCATGAATTACTTGGACGTGTCAACACCCACATCGGACTGTTGTTGACTGGAAACATGTTGCCTGATTGGACGAGTCTCGTTTTAAATTGTATTGAGCAGATGGACACGTATGAATAAGGAGAAAACCGTAGACCCTGCATGTCACCAGGGGACTATTCAAGCTAGTGAAGGCTCTAAAACGGTGTGGAGTATGTGCAGTTCGAATGGTATGGGACCCCCTGATACATATAACAAGTCTGTCGGGTGACACGTAAGTATCCTTTCCGATCACCTGCATCCATTCGTGTCCATTGTTTATTCCGATGGACTGGGGCAGTTGGTGATACCCCACACGTTCAGAATTGCTACAGAATGGCTCCAGGAAAACTCTTTGAGTTTAAACATTTCCGTTGGTCACCAAACTCGCCAAACATGAACATTATTGAGCATATTTGGTATGCATTGCAACGTGCTGTTCAGAAGAGATCGCCAGCCTCATATTACGGATTTATGGACAGCCCTGTAGGATTCATGCTGTCAGTTTGCGTATTCAGTGAACTGAGCTTTTTGGGTGTATTTGACTCTAAATTAACTTGGCTCCCACACCTGAAAGACCTACGAACAAAGGGCTTCCAGTTATTGAATATTTTGAAATGCCTTAGAAAAGTATTGGAAGCTGGCAGGTCTTGCCTCCTGTAATTTAATAGGACATTTGTTTGCTCATGTTTAGGATATGGCAGCGTGGTCTGTGGATCGGCCTCTAGGTCCAACCTCAAGATGTTAGACGCTGTCCGCCATGAGGGCATTCAGATATCAACTGGAGCGTTTTGGACCAGCCCAGTTCAGGGTCTGTGTGCAGAGGCTGGTGAACCACCACTCTAGATTCAGAGACAGTCTTTTGGATAGATATCCACTGAAAATCTCACTGTCGCCTCAGTTATTGGCATTTAGTGCAATGGACTAACACAACTTTGGATGGCTGTTCAGGAATCGGCTCCATTCAATCAAACCATTTGGGATATATGCTGCTGACTACCACAAGAATCTCGATCTAAAAGACCTCCGAATACGGTAAGGGATGGAATGCGTTGCCACCTTGTCTTCAGACACAATGTGATTTTAAGCTGGACAAGGTACGAGAAAACTTTCACTCCAAGTGATGTTCTCACAACTTCTAATTTCAGTGCCATGGTTGCACCATTGTTCATGTAGGTGGACCACAGCAAGAGAATGTCCTGAGTTGTTACGTTGTTTTCCCCGATAGGATTTTCGAAGTGAGTCTCTGGAACAGTTTATAAATTATGATGCCCAGTTACATGGCATTGTGATGGAACTGGAGGGTTTAGGCATTACTGTACGAGGTCTGTCTGTACTGATCGGCTTAGTGCACTATCAGCACTTCATCAAATGTATCCAGCAAACCAGTTGATTTTGCTTATCAGTGACCCCTTACAACGGCTCCAACGCCATGGTAAGGATGATCCTTTTGCTGGGTACCTGGCCACATCAGGATACAGAGAAACAAGATGGCTGATAAACTTGCCAAGGGAGCATGTTGCGATGTTGTCTGTCAGTGTCCCATTCCGTTGCACACTGTCATCTCATTTTCTAGTAGATGACCACACAGACACGGCGAACTTAATGTCAGCCTCAATGCTGGAAGGCGGTTCTGCTTACCTGGCTGCACATCGGACATAGCCTTTTAACACATGGCTTCCGTCTCTAGTGGAGATCCACCACACTGTGAAGTTTATGGTATGCTGCTTTCAGCCCAAAAAGGTCTTTCATTCTGAAATCAGAGTGGCTCTTTCTCAATGGAGATCTGCCCACCATCCTCTGATTAGTGTGTTAAGAGTGGAGATATTTTGTGAACAGTCAGGCCTCATCCCTAAATAGGTGGGAAGGCAGACTTTAATGCATTATAAACTGCAGCACATGTGAGGTCGGTATGCTGACTTTCCGTCAGGGCGGTGTTGACCGTGATGTTAGGTGTGCCTTACCTAAAATCGTCAGTCACACTGGTGGTCATGCCAACATGGCCACATCAGTAGTTAAAAAACATTTGTATGCAGAAAACTTAAATCTTTTCCCATCTTATGTCATGGGATGAGTTGGGCAGGAAGACAGCTTACCCACTTTTTGGTATGCTGCAGAACTGATGGAGAAGCTTTAGAAAAAATGAAGCCTCTATTTTTGAAAGTATTGAGGATTGGTTCGCAGAAGTTGCTGCAATTCAGAAAAAGAGACCCATTGATTAAAGCTTTAAATGCTAACAAGCAAGCACTAAAAGTCTGTGAAAAGCTAGGTCATATAAGTTCGCATAATAAAATGAACATGGTTGTCTCACCTATGACTTAGGATACATCCTGCTGTAGTAATGAGGCTACTTGTGTGATGTAAGGATGATGCACAAGTATGGATTTGCGAAAAAAAACCTCTGCACATATATACTGCTGAGAACACTACCTCCGTCATTCCCTCATATGTTCATTTTTCACGAGGGCAAAGAAAACATAGGCTCATTAAACTTGACATTGTTACATAAAGGTGTTATGAGGAAGTATGACCCATTTGCCAAGAGGACGAACCCCACATCCAGTCCGATATCAAGGTCTCGGCCACTCCTGGCGTTGGCCAAATGTCAATTACTATTTTTCAGTTGGGGAGAGGACACCAACTCTCTCAACCTCCCAGTACCATAGAACTGGTGGTAAACACCCCATCGATGTATTGCCTTGTCCTCCTCTCACCAACCGTTTCCAGCACTCTTTCATTACTCATTCCATCCAGCTTATCCTCTTTCTGCTGCACATCCACATTTAAAATGCTTCTAACCCTTTTTCATCCTCTCGTCTCAGCGTCCATGTTTCTGCCCCCATACAGTGCCAAACTGAAGACAAAACATTTGCCAAGCCTTTTCCTGGGACCTTTATCTAGTTTGCCACATAAGTCTCTTCTTTCTGTTGAATGCCTCCATCGCTATGGCAATTCCAGTTTTCACCTCCTGGTGACATCACAAGTCTTCAGTTATTGTGCTTCCAAGATATTTAAATGCACTTACTTGGCTAATGGTAGCTTGTCCTGTTTTAATACTGAACAGTCTGTGCCTTATACTGATGATCATACACTCTGTTTTTACTGTGTTTATTTGCATCCCATATTCCACAAAAGCTTCATTCATATCTTACAGCATGTTATTCACTGTCCGCTCACTTTCTGCAACTAATACCATGCCATTAGCAAATCTTATACATTCTATTCTCTTTCCACCAATACATATTCCTCTTTCCCCATCCAAACCTTTCACAACAATCTCTTAAAGGTATGCGTTAAACAGTGGGGAAAGACAACAACCTTGTCTAACACCTCGTCCAATGCTGCTTCCTTCTGACGTTTCAATTCCAATTCTTATCCGGACTTTCCCCACCCATGAACCATGGACCTTGCCGTTGGTGGGGAGGCTTGCGTGCCTCAGCGATACAGATGGCCGTACCGTAGGTGCAACCATAAAGGAGGGGGTATCTGTTGAGAGGCCAGACAAACTTGTGGTTCCTGAAGAGGGGCAGCAGCCTTTTCAGTAGTTGCAGGGGCAACAGTCTGAATGACTGACTGATCTCGCCTTGCAACATTAACCAAAACGACCTTGCTGTGCTGGTACTGCGAACGGCTGAAAGCAAGGGGAAACTACAGCCGTAATTTTTACAGACATGCAGCTTTACTGTATGATTAAAAGATGACGTCCTCTTGGGTAAAATATTCCGGAGGTAAAATAGTCCCCCATTCGGATCTCCGGGCAGGCACTACTCAGGAGGACGTCGTTACCAGGAGAAAGAGAACTGGAGTTCTATGGATCGGAGCGTGGAATGTCAGATCCCTTAATCGGGCAGGTAGGTTAGAAAATTTAAAAATGGAAATGGATGGGTTAAACTTTGATATAGTGGGAATTAGTGAAGTTCGGTGACAGGAGGAACAAGACTTTTGGTCAGGTGAATACAGGGTTATAAATACAAAATCAAATAGGGGTAATGCAGGAGTAGGTTTAATAATGAATAAAAACTGAGTGCGGGTAAGCTACTACAAACAGCATAGTGAACACATTATTGTGGCCAAGATAGACACAAAGCCCATGCCTACTACAGTAGTACAAGTTTATATGCCAACTAGCTCTGCAGATGATGAAGAAATTGATGAAATGTATGATGAGATAAAAGAAATTACTCAGGTAGTGAAGGGAGACTAAAATTTAATAGTCATGGGTGACTGGAATCCGTCAGTAGGAAAAGGGAAAGAAGGAAACATAGTAGGTGATTATGGATTGGGGCTAAGAAATGAGAGGAAGCCGTCTGGTAGAATTTTGCACAGAGCATAACTTAATCATCCCGTCTGTCCCCAGATCGGTCTGCCGCTGTGGTTGCCCCGGTTGCTGCCCGCAGTGGGGCTGAGCCCTCGCCTGTGGTTGATTGGGAGGTCGTTCCAAGGCGTGGCAGGCAGCGAAAGGCGTCCCCGGAGGCTGATCAGAAAGCCTCCCCGGTGCGTCTAACAAACCGGTTTCAGGCACTGTCTCTGGCTGAGCCAGATTCAGCCGCCTGCCCTGTTTCAGAGGATCATTCTCAGCCTTCAAGGTCTGGGCAATCGCAGAGGGTGGGCTTACTGGTAGTTGGGAGCTCCAATGTTAGGGGCGTAATGGGGCCCCTTAGGGATATGGCGGCTAAGGAGGGGAAGAAATCTAGTGTGCACTCCGTGTGCATTCCGGGAGGAGTCATTCCTGATGTGGAAAGGGTCCTTCCGGATGCCATGAAGAGCACAGGGTGCAGCCAGCTGCAGGTGGTGGCACATGTCGGCACTAATGACGTGTGTGGCTTTGGATCTGAGGAAATTCTCTCTGGATTCCAGCGGCTATCTGATTTGGTGAAGGCTGCCGGTCTTGCTTACGAGATGAAGGCAGAGCTCACCATCTGCAGCATCGTTGACAGAACCGACTGCGGACCTTTGGTGCAGAGCCTGGTGGAGGGTCTGAATCAGAGGCTCAGACGGTTTTGCGACCGTATTGGCTGCAGATTCCTTGACTTGCGCCATAGGGTGGTGGGGTTTCGGGTTCCGCTGAATAGGTCAGGAGTTCACTACACTCAGCTGGCGGCTACACGGGTAGCGGAGGCTGTGTGGCATGGACTGGGCGGTTTTTTGAGTTAGAAGGCCTCGGGAAAGTGCGGGATGGGCTGCAATGTCAAAGGGTGCTTGGCAATTACAGGACGTGCTTGGATCAAGGAACAGTCGGAATTATAGTTGTAAACTGTTGTAGTTGCGCTGGAAAAGTCCCTGAGCTTCAAGCGCTAATAGAAAGCACAGAAGCTGATATCGTTATAGGTACAGAAAGCTGGCTAAAGCCTGAAATAAGTTCTGCAGAAATTTTTACGATGTCTCAGACGGTGTCCAGGAAAGATAGATTAGGCAGAATTGGTGGTGGAGTGTTGGTGTCTGTCAGTAGTGGTTTATCTTGTAGTGAAGTCGAAGTAGATACTCCGTGCGAATTGGTGTGGGTGGAGGTTATACTTAACAGCCGAATTAAGTTAATAATTGGCTCCTTCTACCGACCCCCAGACTCCGATGATACAGTTGCGGAACAGTTCAGAGAAAGTTTGAGTCTCGTAACAAATAAATACCCCACTCATACGGTTATAGTTGGTGGGGACTTCAACCTACCCTTGGTATGTTGGCAAAAATACTTGTTCAAAACCGGTGGTAGGCAGAAAACGTCTTCCGAGATTGTCCTAAATGCATTCTCCGAAAATTATTTCGAGCAGTTAGTCCACGAACCCACGCGAATTGTAAATGGTTGCGAAAACACACTTGACCTCTTGGCCACAAACAATCCAGAGCTGATAGAGAGCATCATGACTGATACAGGGATTAGTGATCACAAGGTCATTGTAGCTAGGCTCAATACCATTTCTTCCAAATCCATCAGAAACAAACGCAAAACAATTTTATTTAAAAAAGCGGATAAAGTGTCTTTTAGGAAGGCTTCTAGTGGCAATTTCCATTCCTTCCGAACTGACTATGCGAATGTAGACGAGATGTGGCTCAAATTCAAAGATATAGTAGCAACAGCAATTGAGATATTCATACCTCATAAATTGGTAAGAGATGGAACGGATCCCCCGTGGTACACAAAAAAGGTCCGAACGCTGTTGCAGAGGCAACGGAAAAAGCATGCGAAGTTCAGAAGAACGCGAAATCCTGAAGATGGGCTAAAATTTACAGACTCGCGAAATTTGGCACGTACTTCGATGCGAGATGCCTTTAATAGGTTCCACAACGAAACATTGTCTCGAAATTTGGTAGAAAATCCGAAGAAATTCTGGTCGTATGTAAAGTACACAAGCGGCAAGACGCAGTCAATACCTTCGCTGCGCAGTGCCGATGGTACTGTTATCGACGACTGTGCCGCTAAAGCGGAGTTATTGAACGCAGTTTTCCGAAATTCCTTCACCAGGGAAGACGAATGGAATATTCCAGAATTTGAAACACGAACATCTGCTACCATGAGTTTCTTAGAAGTAGATACCTTAGGGGTTGCGAAGCAACTCAAATCGCTTAATGCGGGCAAGTCTTCAGTTCCAGATTGTATACCGATTAGGTTCCTTTCAGATTACGCTGATACTATAGCTCCCTACTTAGCACTCATATACAACCGCTCGCTCACCGATAGATCTGTACCTACAGATTGGAAAATAGCGCAGGTCGCACCAGTGTTCAAGAAGGGTAGTAGGAGTAATCCATTTAACTACAGACCTATATCATTGACGTCGGTTTGCAGTAGGGTTTTGGAGCATATACTGTATTCAAACATTATGAATCACCTCGAAGGAAACGATCTATTGACACGTAATCAGCATGGCTTCAGAAAACATCGCTCTTGTGCAACGCAGCTAGCTCTTTATTCGCACGAAGTAATGGCCGCTATCGACAGGGGATCTCAAGTTGATTCCGTATTTCTATATTTCCGGAAAGCTTTTGATACCGTTCCTCACAAGCGACTTCTAATCAAGCTGCGGAGCTATGGGGTATCGTCTCAGTTGTGCGACTGGATTCGTGATTTCCTGTCAGGAAGGTCGCAGTTCGTAGTAATAGACGGCAAATCATCGAGTAAAACTGAAGTGATATCAGGTGTTCCCCAGGGAAGCGTCCTGGGACCTCTACTGTTCCTGATCTATATAAATGACCTGGGTGACAATCTGAGCAGTTCTCTTAGGTTGTTCGCAGATGATGCTGTAATTTACCGTCTAGTAAGGTCATCCGAAGACCAGTATCAGCTGCAAAGCGATTTAGAAAAGATTGCTGTATGGTGTGTCAGGTGGCAGTTGACGCTAAATAACGAAAAGTGTGAGATGATCCACATGAGTTCCAAAAGAAATCCGTTGGAATTCGATTACTCGATAAATAGTACAATTCTCAAGGCTGTCAATTCAACAAAGTACCTGGGTGTTAAAATTACGAACAACTTCAGTTGGAAGGACCACATAGATAATATTGTCGGGAAGGCGAGCCAAAGGTTGCGTTTCATTGGCAGGACACTTAGAAGATGCAACAAGTCCACTAAAGAGACAGCTTACACTACACTCGTTCGTCCTCTGTTAGAATATTGCTGCGTGGTGTGGGATCCTTACCAGGTGGGATTGACGGAGTACATCGAAAGGGTACAAAAAAGGGCAGCTCGTTTTGTATTATCGCGTTATAGGGGAGAGAGTGTGGCAGATATACAAGAGTTGGGATGGAAGTCATTACAGCATAGACGTTTTTCGTCGCGGCGAGAGCTTTTTACGAAATTTCAGTCACCAACTTTCTCTTCCGAATGCAAAAATATTTTGTTGAGCCCAACCTACATAGGTAGGAATGATCATCAAAATAAAATAAGAAATCAGAGCTCGAACAGAAAGGTTTAGGTGTTCGTTTTTCCCGCTCGCTGTTCGGGAGTGGAATAGTAGAGAGATAGTATGATTGTGGTTCGATGAACCCTCTGCCAAGCACTTAAATGTGAATTGCAGAGTAGTCATGTAGATGTAGATGTAGATGTAGATGAACACTTGGTTCAAGAATCATTAAAGAAGGTTGTATACATGGAAGAATCCTGGAGATCCTAAAAGGTATCAGATAGATTATATAATGGTAAGACAGAGATTTAGGAATCAGGTTTTAAATTGTAGGACATTTCCAGGGGCAGATGTGGACTCTGACCACAATCTATTGGTTATGACCTGTAGGTTAAAACTGAAGAAACTGCAAAAAGGTGGGAATTTAAGGACATGGGATCTGGATAAGCTGAAAGAACCAGAGGTTGTACAGAGTTTCAAAGAGAGCATAAGGGAACAATTGACAGCAATGGGGGAAGGAAATACAGTAGAAGAAGAATGGGTAGCTTTGAGGAATGAAATAGTGAAGGCAGCATAAGATCAAGTAGGTAAAAAGACGAGGGCTAGTAGAAATCCTTGGTAACAGAAGAAATATTCAATTTAATTGATGAAAGGAGAAAATATAAAAATGCAGTAAATGAAGCAGGCAAAAAGGAATACAAACGTCTCAAAAATGAGATCGACAGGAAGTGCAAAATGGCTAAACAGGAATGGCTAGATGACAAATGTAGTGATGTAGAGGATTACATCACTAGGGGTAAGATAGATACTGCCTACAGGAAAATTAAAGAGACCTTTGGAGAGAAGAGAACCACGTGTATGAATATCAAGAGCTCAGATGGCAACCCAGTTCTAAGCAAAGAAGGGAAGGCAGAAAGGTGGAATTAGTTTATAGAAGGTTTATACAAGGGCGATGTACTTGAGGACAATATTATGGAAATGGAAGAGGATGTAGATGAAGATGAAATGGGAGATAGAATACTGCGTGAAGAGTTTGACAGAGCAATGAAAGACCTGAGTCGAAACAAGGTCCCCGGAGAAGACAACATACCATTGGAACTACTGACAGCCTTGGGAGAGCCAGTCCTGACAAAACTCTACGACCTGGTGAACAAGATGTATGAAACAGGCGAAATACCCTCAAACTTCAAGAAGAATATAATAATTCCAATCCCAAAGAAAGCAGGTGGTGACAGATGTGAAAATTACCGAACTATCAGTTTAATAAGTCACGGCTGCAAAATACTAACGTGAATTCTTTACAGACGAATGGAACAGCTGGCAAAAGCCGACCTCGGGGAAGATCAGTTTGGATTGCATAGAAATGTTGGAGCACTTGAGGCAATATTGACCCTACAGCTTACCTTAGACGTTGGATTAAGAAAAGGCAAACCTACGTTTCTAGCATTTGTAAAGTTGGCAGGGGTAAAATAAAGGGAGTGAAAGGCTATTTACAATTTGTACAGAAACTATATGGCAGTTATCAGAGTCGAGGGGCATGAAAGGGAAGCCGTGTTTGGGAAGGGAGTGAGGCAGGGTTGTAGCCTATCCCCGATGTTATTCAATCTGTATATTGAGCAAGCAGTAAAGGAAACAAAAGAAAAATTTGGAGTAGGTATTAAAATGCATGGAGAAGTAAAAACTTTGAGGTTCGCCGATGACATTGTAATTCTGTCAGAGACGGCAAAGGAGTTGGAACAGCAGTTGAACGGAATGGACAGTGTCTTGAAAAGAGGATATAAGATGAACATCAACAAAAGCAAAACGAGGATAATGGAATGTAGTCAAATTAAATCGGGTGATGCTGAGGGATTTAGATTAGGAAATGACACTTAAAGTAGTAAAGGAGTTTTGCTATTTGGGGAGCAAAATAACTGATGATGGTAGAAGTAGAGGATATAAAATGTAGACTGGCAATGGCAAGGAAAGCGTTTCTGAAGAAGAGAATTTTGTTAACATCGAGTATAAATTTAAGTGTCAGGAAGTCATTCCAGAAAGTATTTGTATGGAGTGTAGCCATGTATGGAAGTGAAACATGGACGATAAATAGTTTGGACAAGAAGAGAATAGAAGCTTTCGAAATGTGGTGCTACAGAAGAATGCTGAAGATTAAATGGGTAGATCACATAACTAATGAGGAAGTATTGAATAGGATTGGGGGGAAGAGAAGTTTGTGGCACAACTTGACCAGAAGGAGGGATCGGTTGGTAGGACATGTTCTGAGGCATCAAGGGATCACCAATTTAGTATTGGAGGGCAGCGTGGAGGGTAAAAATCGTAGAGGGAGACCAAGAGATGAATACACTAAGCAGATTCAGAAGGATGTAGGTTACAGTAGGTAGAGATGAAGGAGCTTGCACAGGATAGAGTAGCATGGAGAGCTGCATCAAACCAGTCTCAGGATTGAAGACGACAACAACAACAACAACAACATCAACATCATCCTGACTTTATGGTGTAAATATAGATTCTGTATCAGTTCTCTCGCTTTCCAATCTACTGCTTTCCTCCCCAAAATATCCATCAGCTTGTTCCACTGAACGCTGTCAAAAGCCTTTTCTAAAGCTATAAAAACAGAAAAGATTTCTCTACCTTTTTCCATACATCTTTCCCCTATAGTTCTTAACAGGACAATCGCACCTCTTTTTTCTTTTCGTCTTCTATATCAGAACTGCTCCTCTCCAATCCATGTACCCAGCTTGCCATATAGTCTTCTGTTCAACACTCTCAGCAACACTTTAGCTGCATGAGAAATTAGACTGATGGCCCTATGCTCTTCACATTTTTTAGTGTTTCTCTTTTACTCTATTGGTATTATAACTATTGCAAGGAAGTACACTGACCATTCCCTTTGTCATATATCTCATTATAGAGGTAGACTATTTTTCTTGATTTGTTTCCCAGATTCTTCAACAGTTCTGCTGGAAAAGCATCAGTTCCACTTGACTTCCTATTCTTCATCTCCTTCAGCGTCTTTTCTACTTCTGCTTCCAAGTTGGTGAATCCCTTTCCATCTTCCGGCACATATTACTCCTCTTCAACCTTAATTTTGCTTTCTGTTTCATCCTCCTTATACAGGCATTCAGCATATTGAAACTTCCTGGCATCATATCAGCGCACACTCCGCTGCAGAGTGAAAATATCATTTTGGGATATATACCTGTATTAACACCAGATCTTTTGAACTACCCTTCAGTAGTCTCATTATCAGTCTTCCTTCAAAATATTGTTCCTTCATTACCTTATTTTTCAGCTTTTACCCTATCAATATTCCTACTCTGTTTTCACCACTCTTGATTTCCCCTGAGTAAAAGAGCTTATAATCTCCACGTTATATCTTCCCATTCTCTCCACATCTCATTTCACACAAACCAAGGGCATCTAATCTGTTCCTTTCCATCTCCTGTTCTGCATTCTCTAGCTTTGCTGCTTGCAGTTGTGTCCTCACATGCCATGTTCCAATCCCTATCTTTCCTTCCTTTTTGTCCCTTTCTAATATATCTACTCTCAATGTGTTCCCCTCTCAGAGATCCGAATGAGGATAAGTTTTAACCCCAGAATCTTTCATATGGGAGACATACCATGTATTGCTTGGGAATGTAATGTGGTAGTTTCACGTTGCTTTGTACATAGGCAGTAGGTTGCCCAGCACAAAATCTGCTGCTCACTATGAGTCATACGTTGTCTGTAGCCGCCCCTCTGGGGTAAAGTCGCTACTCTTTTTGTACCCAAAGAGAAAAGGGTGCCTCTTCCGCCAGTTTCACCATTCCGAAAGACTCTTTTCTCTGCTGTCGCTTCCATTGAGGTCTTATACTTATAATAGGAAATGGACATGGTGAGGACAGGTTTGGGATAGGAAAGGGGGAGCGATAAGCCGTTATGGGACACACTTCGTCTGGCTCCTCCCCTTTAGCCTGTCTGACTTGGGTGACCTTCTGGTAGCTAAGCTACCGCCAGCATAGCCCTCCGGATCCATAGCACGCAAACCTCCTCGCCTGTGCGGACAGTGTTAGGTTAAGGCGATGTTCCCTGGAGAGGGAGAGGGAGAGGGAGAGGAGGAGGAGGAGGAGGAGGAGGAAAGAAAGTAGGTCGTCTGGCCAAGGCGCTTCGCCAGTGTCGTGAGTGACCATTGTGCAAAGATCTGTTGTCCACAAAACGAAGTGAGAATTTCCATGTTCGTCTTCGACAGGATGCTATAGAAGGAACTATCAGGTGGTGTCATTCCTCTGCTTGCCGAGTTTTTTTGGAATGTCTCAGGCCTTCAGAAGAATTTTAAGATAGAACGCAACATTTATGGCGGCCCTGAAGCGGTTTATGTTGGAACATAAAAGCACTCCTCTTAGTTTAGCTGAGGTCCATTATCGGACATGCTGTAAGGTTCGGACCATCAAGATGATGATGTCTGTGATAAATGTGTTGCTCAGTTTAGGCCTAAATGAAAAACACTCGAAACACGGTGCCTGAAGTGGCCGTCGGAAAGGCAGTTTGGGAGCATAACGTCTTCTCCTCCCTGTGAGGAAATTCATGAGTCAGGGATTGGCTGCTTCTCCAGCAGGGAAAAAAATATTATTAGCTTTGGGTAGGATTGGCTAGGATTGGCCAGGTGGTCAGACATCCACATCTACAACTACATGGATACTCTACAAATGATTTTTAAGTGCCTGGCAGAGGATTCATCGAGCCACCTTCACATTTCCCTATTATTCCAATATCGTATAGCGCGCGGAAGAAATGAACACCTATATCTTTCCGTACGAGCTCTGATTCGCGTATTTTATCGTGGTGATCGTTCCTCCCTGTGTAGGTCGGTATCAACAAAATATTTTCGATTCGGAGGAGAAAGTTGGTGACTGGAACTTCGTGAGAAGATTCCGTCGCAACAAAAAAGGCCTTTCTTTTAATGATTTCCAGCCATATCCTGTATCATTTCTGTGGCACTCTCTCCCACATTTCGCGATAGTAGAAAACTTGCTGCATTTCCTTTAACTTTTCGATGTACTCCGTCAGTCCTATCTGGAAGGATCCCACACCGCGCAACAGTATTCTAAGAGGACGGACAAGGGTAGTTAGTAAGTCTGTTACATTTTCTAAGTGTCCTGCCAATAAAACGCATCTTTGGTTAGCCTTCCCCACAACATTTTCTGTGTGTTCTTTCCAATTTAAGTTGTTCGTAATTGTAATAACTAGATATTTAGTTGAATTTAATGCTTTTAGATTAGACTGATTTATCGTGTAACCGAAGTTTTAGTTCCTTCTAGTACTCATGTGGTTGACCTCACACTTTTCGCTATTTAGGATCAGTTGCCACTTTTCGCACCATTCAGATATTTTTTTCTAAATCGTTTTGCAGTTTGTTTTGATCTTCTGGTGACTTTATTAGTCGATAAACGACAGCGTCATCTGCAAACAACCGAAGACGACTGCTCAGATTGTCTTCCAAATCGTTTATATAGATAAAGAACAGCCAAGGGCCTAGAACACTACCTTGGGGAACGCCAGAAATCACTTCTGTGTTACTCGATGACTTTCCGTCCATTACTACGAACTGTGACCTCTGACAGGAAATCGTAAATTCAGTCACATAACTGAGACGATATTCCATAAGCACGCAATTTCACTACGATAAATGAGACGAGCTAGAGGGGAGATGTGGCGCTCGTGAAGTCTTGTAATTGGTGTAAATTCAAGTGGGGGTGGTTGCATTGATGCGCTTCTCAAGTTAACTGAGTTTCTATGGAAGAGGACGAGGGGTAAAACGTTCTTCTGATCAGACTCCAGTCTGGAGATTCTGGTCTTGACTCTTCTTAAGTGTGGTTTGCACTTGGGACACCCGTCCTGAGCACGACTTCACACCAGCACTGGTCTCGACTGGCGAGCCTGTGGTGAAGTCTTAGCTGTACCAACAGTTCGAATGTCAATCGTCTCGGACAAGTAACTGTGCTGAGGACAGGCTTGGTTTCAGGTCTGCCACCTTCACGTTCGATCTCCTTGTGCGCACTGCCATATAGATGAGTGAAATTGGTCCACGGTATCACCGGTGAACGGGGGTGTCACAAGCTGAGATTTCAGGGCTTCGTTAGAGAATAATTGCAATCCACTGACAGGTCGCCTATTTGCAACTTTGCATATTTTGTGCCCGGGATAATGAATTACAGGCGCTACTCTACATGTGCTTGGGCCAAGACCATCACCTGAGACAGCGCTACGCATCAAGCAAGGGCTGTAGTGTTGCTGTTCCGGTTTGTTAGGGCAAACATAATCAAAGTCTCGCCACTTGTTCTCAGCTCCACCAACGCAGCCTAACTTCTGTGTAGAATAAATGATCAAAGTCTATTCAGGTCGAGATAACTTCAGATTTCATTATCCACGTTTTGAGCCAGAGTAGATTTGACAGATAAATCTCCATCTTTGCCAACCAAACGCCACTCAGTGTAGTGCTAATTATTTATTGCTTCAGTTCGTGTCGGCAACAGTTCATGAATTATTAGTTATTTCGCTTAAATCGTGTTGTTTGTACTGTTTTATAATTAGAAAACTCGTGCCATTTTCTTATAAAAGATTAATCCTATGTTGATATATGATACTCACCATTCCATTAATTTTTCTCAGCATTCAAGTTTTATTTAAGATTCTGATTAAAAGCGATAACCTCCAGCGCACGCAATCACTGTCAGAGGGCAAAATCACTTTAGTAGACGCCTGGTTCGCAGAAGAGCTTCTGTGAATTTTGGAAGGTAGGAGACGAGGTACTGGTAGAATTGAAGCTGCAAGGACGGGTCGTGAGTCGTGCTTGGGTAGCTCAGTTGGCAGAGCACTTGCCCGCGAAAGGAAAAGGTCCCGAGTTCGAGTCTCGGTCCGGCACACAGTTTTAATCAGTCAGGAAGTTTCATATCCCTCCATCCTTACACCTACACCCACTCCAGATCCTATCCCAACGAAACTTCAACCAGCTCCCTCCCCAGACATTGAGACCTGCCCCGACATTTATTCCCTCCTACCAACATTAGATCTTCTCCACCTACCCCAATCCACATAAGGGCTCCTCTCTCCTTTCCCTCACCATCCTTCCTCATCCCTTTCCTACTGCAACCACTGTCCTACCTCCACGACACACTACTCTTTACCCTCTGTCTTTCCCACCGACTGTTCCACCTCAGCTCCTACATCTTACCTCTATAGTTTCTCTACATAACAGATCCCCTAGCTTTCTACCCACACGCCTCAATCCTATGTAATTTAGGCTCTCCCCTGGCAATACTTCTATCTGTAGTGCACGTCTTTCAGATTTTGAGTGAATGTGCAGTGGTTCAACGCTTTTATTAGGAGACTTTTTCCCTACTGCGATGTGTTTTTAAAATGTATTTTCCTTTTTTAACCGTCCGTCTTTGATTTTTACTTTAAAATAGAAAACAGTCCCAAATGTTTGCATATTCTAATTACAACTTTTTTTAGTTTTGCTTGGCCGAAGAGTGGAGAACTGTACCGCTGACAGCCCTCTCCACTCCCACTCCCCTACCCCCTCCCACCCCACCCCACCCCACCCCCTCCCACAATATGGGACGAGCGGGATGAAATAACAATAAACAAAAAAACGGGTAGAGGAGTTTTTTCTTCTTGGGAGCGAAGTGTTAACCACGAGGACGCCTGTACGCGCCCGATGGCTGTGGATAAACGTATAATTTTTCCAGCATATCGAGTGTAGATTGAAGTCACCAACGACTATAATTGTATGAGTGGGGTACCTGTTTGAGTTCATCCGAACGGACAAGGAAACCAGCAATTTTGTAGTCTGTATCATTTAATTCTTCACTGCTTGATTCACCTAGGGTGCTACAAGACGTGTCCGAATTTCTGTGCTGTCTTCTTGTTCAGACAGAGCTTCATCTTCAAACCATTCAGTAACAAATGATTTAAAGTTCTGTACTCACCTCAGATGTTCTTTGCATTCACAGGTAGCATGGTATATAACTGCGTGCTAAGTAAGGAATAATAGTATCTTAAAAACTTATTCTATACCGAGCGAGATGGTGCAGTGGTTAGCACATTGTACTCGCATTCGGGAGGACGACGGTTCAATCCCGCATCCGGCCATCCTGATTTAGGTTTCCCGTGATTTCCCTAAATCGCTCCAGGCAGATGCCGGGATGGTTCCTTTGAAAGGGCACGGCCGACTTCCTTCCCCGTCCTTCCCTAAACCGATGAGACCAATGACCGCGCAGTTTGGTCTCTTCCCCCAAAACAATCCATAGTGCTCAGAGCCAACTTATTCTATTTATGGCACAAAACTTATGTTCATCTGAAGGTGTTCTGAGATTGAGAAATACTTACCTTCGACTGAGCACTGGATTGTAACATTTACAGTGCTTCTGATCTCTCAACAAACAGTATAACTGTGCCAAACTGATAACTGTTATCTAGCTATTTTAACAACTCGTTCTAATAAAATATAAGTGTGGGGAAGGCACCTGGTGCGCTACGGGGTCTAAGAGACCCCTGCCAAGCATCATACGAGTAAGACTACAAAATTCATAAAATAATAAATTCGACTTGCAACAAAGGATATTCCTTCTGAAGAAAGGCAATTATATTTCCAAGGATTGTACAAGTCATCAACTAAAATAAGGAAATTTTAAGAAAATCTCTTGAGAGAATGAAAGGTTGCCAGCTCTGAAAGACACCTGTCCGGCATCCAAGGGTTAAACATTTGCCGATCGTCCCTTGATTGGTTTATTGGGAACCCATATGATACGGTGTCGATGCCTGTAGCGTTTGCGTACTTTGGGAGTTAAATGGATGAGGTATTTGCAGGCTGGGCTGGCAGTGGCGACTGCAGTGTCGTCCTGCGGCAGCTGAGCTGCGTGTGGGTTATGGGGTTCACACGGTGAGGCCGTGACTGCGCGTGCGTGACGAACGGGAAGGCGGGCGATGTAGAGCGGCCGCCGCCCTCCGCCGTGTTTCCCCCCACTTCCTGCCCTGATGGACCGCAATTGGCCGCGGAAGCTGCCGCCATTGACCGTGGCCGGCTCACTGCTGCCACCTGGCGCCCAAAACCGCAACTGCATGCGCTGCTGGGCCAGAAACTGCAACAAACGCTGTATGTTCGTGATGGGTTTCCCACATCTCGTTTCCCAACAACTGGTTTCCATTACGTTATTGCTTCTCATTGCTCATATAAACACTCCACTGATTGTGCAGTGCAGGATTTCATGAGCGATTGTCTTTCCTGCTGTTGAATCTCCTGAGCTGTACGGTCGTGGTCCGTGAAAGTGTTCTGTTCCGGATGTTTCGCCCAGAGCTGCGTTGGCCATCTTAAGAGGTGCTCTTGCTTCGACTCTGAATTGTCGACTGCCAACCCACACATCGAAAAATGTCATAAATAACGTGAAAATGAGATGTGGGTGAAGTTTGTGTGTGATTTGCAGAGAAAATTCTTGTCAAAAATAAAACCTAATAATCAAAATATTTCCGGCCGCAGCGATGTCGGAGATTTAATGTTTTGCCAGGTTCCTGATATTCAAGGTACTCTCGTGAAATGGTCGTACCGGAAAATCCCTACTCCATCTCTACCTCAGAGATGCTCTGTCCCCTCGCTCGTGTGCCGAGTATAACACTACATAAAAACGCACTTATATCTTGATAACCTGCCATTGTAGCATCAGTAACCGATATAACAAATGCGCCAGACACTTCTTGTCTTATATAGGCGATGCCGACCGCAGCGATGTATTCTGCCTGTTTCCATATATCCGTATTTGAATACGCATGCGTATACCAGTTTTGGCGCTTCAGTTTAGATACTGCTGAGAATCCCCTGTAGGCAAAAACCTGACGGAGAAACATTAGGGACTCATGTCGGTGAAATAGAGGAAAAGTGCTTATAACAGGATCAAATGTCCCAGCGAAACTAAAGAAATAGGGTCTGTATGATCACTAGGTTTTCCGGGATAGAGTTCAACACAAAAGACAATAAGTAAGCAGTAATAGGGTAATGGGCACCACCTCAATTTCAATATCAAGTTGATATGAGAATTAATTAGATGAATTAATCACCCACCACCCTACCCTCCATCCACATCCCACATCCACCCCACCCTCAACCCCCCCCCCCCCCCGATGATGTAATGTCTTTTTCGTTAGCATGCGCGTGGATTCCCCCCCCCCTCTCCCCATCCTCCTCCTCCCCCATCTGCCCTATTGGCTGGATTTTCAAATTTTGGTGGCAACTTCAAAAATTGTGGGGATTTCTCCAAAGCTCTTTTAAATTCCGATTCTAATACTGGATCCCCAATCTCTTCTAAATCGACTCCTGTTTCTTGTTCTATCATATCAGACAAATCTTCACCCTCATAGAGGCTTTCAATGTATTCTTTCCACCTATCTGCTCTCTCCTCTGCATTTAACAGTGGAATTGCCGTTGCACTCTTAATGTTACCACCGTTACTTTTAATGTCACCAAAGGTTGTTTTGACTTTCTTGTATGCTGAGTCTGTCCTGCCGACAATCATATCTTTTTCGATGTCTTCAGATTTTTCCTGCAGCCATTTCGTCTTAGCTTTCCTGCACTTCCTATTTATTTCATTGCTCAGCGACTTGTATTTCTGTATTCTTGATTTTCCCGGAACATGTTTGTACTTCCTCCTTTCATCAATCAACTTAAGTATTTCTTCTGTTACCCATGGTTTCTTCGAAGCTACCTTCTTTGTACCTATGTTTTCCTTCCCAACTTCTGTGATGGCCCTTTTTAGAGATGTCCATTCCTCTTCAACTGTGCTGCCTACTGCACTGTTCCTTATTGCTGTATCTATAGCGTTAGAGAACTTCAAACGTATCTCGTCATTCCTTAGAACTTCCGTATCCCACTTCTTTGCGTATTGGTTCTTCCTGACTAATGTCTTGAACTTCAGCCTACTCTTCATCACTACTATATTGTGATCCGAGTCTATATCTGCTCCTGGGTACGCCTTACAATCCAGTATCTGATTTCGGAATCTCTGTCTGACCATGATGTAATCTAATTGAAATCTTCCCGTATCTCCCGGCCTTTTCCAAGTATACCTCCTCCTCTTGTGATTCTTGAACAGGGTATTCGCTGAATGACGTATTGGTTCGTAAATGAGCCTGGTAACTGTATTTTTAATTCAGATTGGCCTGTTTGAATACTATAATTAGGTTTGTATTATCTCTCACCATATGGAATATGTCTGGCTCAGATAAAATACATCAAATGCCATATGGCGACCAAAACACAAATATCGTCGAATTTAATGTTGCTTTTCCACAACAACATCGTCAAATATGAGCACTGTGTCTGGCTTTACATTTTCCACTGGAGGGATATCACTGCGGTCACTGAATATCGTGTATGCCACACCATCTACACTCTGCGATACTTCCTATGTTAGTTGGTATTTGGGGGAAAGAGCGTTTTTAAAAATACACGTACATGCTGAAAGAAGACTCTACCCGGACGTGTTATTAGCGACATGAGAACACTTGTCTTGCCGCAGTTGGATGGACCTACGATTATGCCTACTCAGGGTACCCTCCGCCACACACCGTCAGGTGGCTTGCTGAGTATGGATGTAGATTATTGCTCGTATGTTGTCGGGAAGGAGTATGCCATTCTTCTTACGGTCTTTTTGCACAACGTCACAGCTCCAGTCACAACAAAGTCTCGATGCTTCATCCACCCTGCCGTGATGCCTACTGCGTCAGGTACTGGCGTGCAATGAGTTTTTATGGAAAATGGTGACGCTATGCCCTTCCGTGATACCGGCTATGTCAGGTACTGGCTTCCAATGTGGTTTTTATGGAGAATTTAGTTAAATGAAATAATTTTCTGCTGTTGTAGGCTTACAGTGAAAATACTGGTGGCAATAGCTTTAGTACTTGCAATATAATAAGAGGTAAGAAATAAGAAACACATGGATAGTTATATATAAATTTTTATTCAGCAATCATACACAGGATGCACTACATAAACTGGTCCTTTCTTAATCTTAACGCCAGTACAGAATATAGAAAACAATTTTTGCCGGCACCATACTGATCCACTGTTCGATGCCGTCTACGTGCACGCTGTTCATACTTAGATACTCTATGTCTCTATACACAGCTTTAACACAAGGCAGCCATCTGTTCAGTCTTTCCAATACAATGGCTAGCAGCATCTGTAGATCGAAAAGTTTGTAGCGGAGGAGTGCTGTAGATAAATGGATATGTCATCTGATTTCACACGGAGTGTAGAATCATTGTACATTGTTGTAATGGATAGATTTAGAGCAGCACAGTAAATGTCCGAAGGAGGACGGCTCGGAATATTCTCGGCGGTCAATTGCTGCTTGATGTATGCTTTTGCATACCCAGTTCATCCCATTCCACCTCCGTACACCGCACTTAAATACTTTTAGCTGCATTCTCGATCTCTATCACAATGCGCCACTCTCTGTCTGTGGTTGCTTCTATACCAATATGTAAACGTTTCGAACCACTAGTGGTTAAATTACGCACTGAAGAGAAGCGTAGTGGTGCACATGGCTTAATTGATCTCTTCTCGTCCACTAAATCCTCGCCCTGTCCATGCAGTATCAGTGGTATATTCTGCGATGGCGCGAGTGATGGGATCCAGTACCAACCTGTGTCACGCTGAATTCATCTACATCTACAGGGATACTCTGCAAATCACATTTAAGTGCCTGGCAGAGGGTTCATCAAACCACCTTCACAATTCTCTATTATTCCTATCTTGTATAGCGAGCGGAAAGAACGAACACCTATATCTTTCCGTACGAGCTCTGATTTCCCTTATTTTATCGTGGCGATCGTTTCTCCCTATGTAGGTCGGTGCCAACAAAGTATTTTCGCATTCGGAGGAGAAAGTCGGTGGTGGGAATTTCGTGAGAAGATTCCGTCGCAACAGAAAACACCTTTCTTTTAATGATGTTCAGCCCAAATTCTGTATCATTTCTGTGACACTCTCTCCCATATTTCGCGGTAATACAAAATGTGCTGCCCTTCTTTGAACTTTTTCGATGTACTCCGTCAGTCCTGTCTGGTAAGGATCCCACACGGCGCAGCAGTATTCTAAAGGAGGACGAACAAGCGTAGTGTAGGCAGTCTCCTTAGTAGATCTGATACATTTTCGAAGTGTCCTGCCAATAAAACCCAGTCTTTGGTTTGCCAAAGGCACAACATTTTCGATGTGTTCCTTCCGATTTACGTTGTTCGTAATTGTAATACCTAGGTATTTAGTTGAATTTACGGCTTTTAGATTAGACTGATTTATCGTGTAACCGAAGTTTAGCGAATTCCTTTTAGGACTGATGTGGATGACCTCACACTTTTCGTTATTTGGGGCCAACTGCCAATTTTCGCACAATTCAGATATCTTTTATAAATTATTTTGCAATTTGTTGTGATCTTCTGATGACTTCATTAGTCGATAAACGACAGTGTCATCTGCAAACAACCTGAGACGGCTGCTTAGATTGTCTCTCATATCGTTTATCTATATAAGGAACAACAAAGGCCTGTAACACTACCTTGGGGAACGCCAGAAATCACTTCTGTTTTACTCGATGACTTTCCGTCAATTACTACGAACTGTGACCTCTCTGACAGGAAATCACAAATCCGTTCACATAACTGAGACGATATTCCATAATCACGCAATTTCACTACAAGCCGCTTGTGTGGTACAGTGTCAAAAGCCTTCCGGAAATCCAGAAATACGGAATAGATCTGAAATCCCTTGTCAATAGCACTCAACACTTCATGTGAATAAAGAGCTAGTTGTGTTTCACGTGAACGATGTTTTCTAAACTCATGCTGACTATGTCAATAGACAGTTTTCTTAAAGGTAATTCGTAATGTTTGATCACAATATGTTCCAAAATCCTGCTGCATATCGACGTTAACGATATGGGCATGTAATTTAGTGCACGAGTCCTACCTTTCTTGAATATTGGTGTGACCTGCGCAACTTTACATTCTTTGGGTACGGATCTTTCGTCAAGCGAACGGTTGTATATGATAAGTGTGGAGCTAATGCATCAGCATACTCCGAAAGGAACCTAATTCGTATACAGTCTGGACCAGAAGACTTGCTTTTACGGGGGCTATCCACAAAGTACATTACGTTTTGTAATTAAAAATAAATAAAGTATTGGAACAATTTTTTATTACATACATATGAAAGCCACACTTAAATACTACTTCTCTACATAGTTACCATTTAAATTAAGGCACTTATAGTAGAGATGGACGCGGCCGCCTGCGCCTTCAACCACGTGGTTACCTCTTCTTTTGGAACAGAAAAGGTGTGATTTTTGTGGATTTCCTGGAAAGAGGCACTACAATAAACTCTCAAAAGTATTGCCAAACTCTGCACAACCTCAGAAGAGCAATACAAAACAAGCGCAGGGGAAAGTTGGCCTCAAAGATCTTGCTGATTCACGACAACGCCCGGGCCCACATGGCAAATGCCACTCGTCAAGTTCTCGAATCTTTTAAGTGGGAATTGTTTCCTCATCCGCCGTATAGACCCGACCTGGCACCGAGCGACTTCCACTTATTCCCAGCAATGAAGAAGTGTTTGGCTATGCAGCGTTTTGACGACGACGCACAGCTTCAAGAAGAGTGGTTGAAAGTGCAGGTGGCCGAATTTTACGACGAAGGAATTTCCAATCTCGTCCATCGCTACGATAAGTGCCTTAATTTAAATGGCAACTATGTAGAGAAGTAGTATTTAAGTGTGGCTTTCATCTGTATATAATTAAAAAAATTCCAATACTTTATTTTTAATTCCAAAACGTGATGTACTTTGTGGATAGCCCTCGTATTAAGTGATTTAAGTTGTTTTATTACTGCGAGGACATTTATGTTGGCAGCTGTTCTCGATTCGGATTCTGGAATATTTACTTCGTCTTCTTTTGTGGAGGCATTTCTGAAGGCTGTATTTAGTAACTCTGCTTTGGCAGCACTGTCTTCGATAGTATCTCCATTGTTAACCCGACGGGAGGCCCTCGCCACACGACATTTCATTTCATTGCGAAGAACATTGATTGTTCCGAGCCGCTAACATACTTCACATACAGCCAGAATTTCTTTGGGTTTTCTGCCAGGTTTCGAGACAAAGTTTTGTTGTGGTAACTGTTATAAGCATCTCGCATTGAAGTCCCCGCTAAATTTCGAGCTTCTGTAAAAGATCGCCAATCTTGGGGATTTTGCGTCTTTAGATTTGGCATGTTTGTTTCGTTGTTTCTGCAACAGTGTTCTAACCCGTTTTGTGAACCAAGGAGGATCAGCTCCGTCGTTTATTTATTTTGTATAAATCTCTCAATTGCTGCCGATAGTATTTCTTTGAATTCAAGCCACATCTGGTCTACACTTATATTATTACTTTGGAATGAGTGGAATTTGGGAATGAATGATCACTGGCGCACGTTAGCGAGTCAGAGGCTGGCTGGGTGTCTTCAGCCGATAACAACAGCTGTAAGTCCTGCTCCATCAAACTGACCGAGTGTGCGACAGGGTCGCAGGGTGCTGCTGCTTCTGCGGGCCCCAACGGGCTGAGACACATCGCTGTTGCAGACCCGAAGGCTGGAGGACGTTGCATCCACTTATGAGCGAAGAAGAAAAACCGTTACAAGCGATGATAGAAGCGGAAAGACTTCATCTTCCTCACATAACAGTAAACAGACATTAAGCAGGGGATACTTACTCTTCCGCAGCTTCTTGCTATTGTGTTGCTGCTGCGACTGGGTGGCTCTGGATGATCGCGGCTGGTACTGCATTCTAACTGACTTACTGCAGCTGGGGCTGCGGAGTTGCTGCGAGAATTATCGCACAATCAGTTTAACAGCTCATGCATTGAAGTTGCTTACAAGAATAATATACAGAAGAATGGAAAAGAAAATTGAGAATGCGCTAGGTGACGATCAGTTTGGCTTTAGGAAAAGTAAAGGCACGAGAGAGGTAATTCTGACGTTACGGCTAATAATGGAAGCAAGGCTAAAGAAAAATCAAGACACGTTCATAGGATTTGTCGACCTGGAAAAAGCGTTCGACAATATAAAATGGTGCAAGCAGTTCGAGATTGTGAAAAAAGTAGGGGTAAGCTATAGGGAGAGACGGGTCATATACAATATGTACAACAACCAGGAGAGAATAATAAGAGTGAACGATCAAGAAGGAAGTGCTCGTTTAAGAAGGTTGTAAGACAAGGCTGTAGCCTTTCGCCCCTACTCTTCAATCTGTACATCGAGGAAGCAATGATGGAAATAAAAGAAAGGTTCAGGAGTGGAATTAAAATACAAGGTGAAAGGATATCTATGATAGGATTCGCTGATGACATTGCTAACCTGAGTGAAAGTGAAGAAGAATAAAATGATCTGCTGAACGGAATGAACAGTCTAATGAGTACACAGTATGGTTTGAGAGTAAATCGGAGAAAGACGAAGGTAATGAGAAGTAGTAGAAATGAGAACAGCGAGAAACTTAACAACAGGATTGATGGTCAGGAAGTCAATGAAGTTAAGGAATTCTGCTACCTAGGCAGTAAAATAACCAACGACGGACGGAGCAAGGAGGACATCAAAAGCAGACTCGCTATGGCAAAAAAAGTATTTCTGGCCAAGAGAAGTCTACTAATATCAAATACCGGCCTTAATTTGAGGAATAAATTTCTGAGGATGTACGTCTGGAGTACTGCATTGTATGGTAGTGAAACATGGACTGTGGGAAAACCGGAACAGAAGAGAATCGAAGCATTTGAGATGTGGTGCTATAGACGAATGTTGAAAATTAGGTGGACTGATAAGGTATGGAATGAGGAGGTTCTACGCAGAATCGGAGAGGAAAGGAATATGTGGAAATCACTGATAAGAAGAAGTGACATGATGATAGGACATCTGCTAAGACATGAGGGAATGACTTCCATGGTACTATAGGGAGCTGTAGAGGGCAAAAACTATAGAGCAAGACAGAGATTGGAATACGTCAAGCAAATAATTGAGGACGTAGGTTGCAAGTGCTACTCTGAGATGAAGAGGTTAGCACAGGAAAGGAATTCGTGGCGGGCCGCATCAAACCAGTCAGTAGACTGATGACCAAAAAAAAAGTCATTCAATGATTTTGTAAAGCTATGTGAAGATTGTTGGTATTACTCACAGTATCGGTTTCCCGTTATTGATAAAACAAGAAACTGAATGATGGCAGGTATGAACGAACTTCCAGGAGTTCCTATAGGCCTATATTGTACCGGGTGATCAAAAAGTCAGTATAAATTTGAAAACTTAATAAACCACAGAATAATGTAGATAGAGAGGTAAAAATTGACACACATGCTTGGAATGACATGGGGTTTTATTAGAACAAAAAAAAAAGATATCAGGCCTTTTTTCTTCGAGGAAATGCGTAATTCTTGTTATGTAACTTCTACCGTGACGGGTGAGAGGTACGTCAGTATGTTACAGAATCGCATCATCCCCAGGCTGGCTGATAAACACCTGCTGGAACGTACGATGTTTATGCAGTATGACGCTCCACCCCAGTAGGGGGACAACCTATGTGCCACCCCACTCCCCATTGTTGCTAAATTTATTCAAGATGGCGGCATGTAGACTTGGCAACATCACATGACTTCATCCAAGATGGCGGCATTTAGACTTGGCAACATCACATGACGTCATCCAAGATGGCGGATTTTGCCGGGAGAATAGTCCAATTGTGCTATGTCCACCAACCTAGGCTTCAGAAAAAATGGCGGGAAGTTTGATTTTTGGAGGGAAAATAGTCCAATTGTGCTATGTCCACTAACCTAAGCCACCAGAAGAAAAAAATGGCGGGTAGTTTATATTCCAACAGGATGATGCATGCAAAGACTGTACTTGTCTTTATTACTGATTATCATTCATTAACATTCATTATCATTTATTATTAATTATTATCATCGACCTACCTCCACTATAAAATTCCCTCCAAATTCAAATTCCAATATGATAATGGCTGCAAAACCTTACTTTTGTTTATTATTCATTATCATTCATTTTCATTTATTAACATTCATTGTCATTCATTATCATTCATTATCATTTATTATCATTCATTATTATTTATTATTATTGGCCTACCTCCACTAGAAAATTGCACCAAATTCAAATTCCAACACGATATTCTCTCGAAAACTGTACTTCTATGTATTATTATCCTTTATTATTTATTCAAGATGTTCGATTTTCTCGGTGAGAAAGCCATCCATAACAAAAATGTATTACAGGTTCAAATCCCCAACACCGTAATTGATCACATGTACGAGCTTTCTCCATCACTTATCTATCTTCACTGGTAGCCTATCATAATTCCGTCAAATAATAAACTGCACTTATGGTAACGTAATTCACGTCCTTTGATTTTGCAGGGGGGAAGGGACTGAAGACTTTATTTCAAGCAGTACGGTCATCACTTGTTCTCCAACACAGTCAGCACACACATCATTTATATCGCAGTGCAGTCACCACGACGTCCACGCTCCAACTTAATTAGTTCAAATCCTTGCCAACCCCTGGCCAGCACACGGCGACACTAGCTACACCTGTCACGTGAGGCGGCCGGCAACTACACTACTCACCCCATAGGATGCGGCTGTCATCAAGTCATGTTTGAAGGGTCAACAGAGGCCTTTGAGCGAATAGAGAGCTGTCGGACGTGTGACTTAATGTGGGATAGGTTGATTGCGCAAGTCTGTTGAGTTACTTTTCTGTGCGTTATTTGGACAGATGGCGAGTACTGATGGTGTTTACAGTTATGTGTACTGCATTATTTAGGAGCAGTTTGATATTGTGCACTGAAATTAGGAGCTGTTTGCGTGTCGGTCGACTGTGCAACATGACACCAGGTATATCAGGACGAGTGTTTTTTGTATTAGAGTGATAGGTATACTC
Organism: Schistocerca gregaria; assembly: GCF_023897955.1. Lineage (NCBI taxonomy): Eukaryota > Metazoa > Arthropoda > Insecta > Orthoptera > Acrididae > Schistocerca > Schistocerca gregaria. The sequence goes on along the minus strand of NC_064921.1, from coordinate 884,938,687 downwards.
GATGCGTAAATAAAATGTACAATAAGTATCCGTGGGACGATATAGAATATGAGAGAGTTCGAGGTGGTTGTCATTTTTTCTACTTGGAGGGTTTGTTAGATCGAATTGCTGTGGTGATTAGCTACGAGAGCGCGAGGGATGTGATTGCAGCATATCTCCGTCTCTCAGCGGTTAACTAAAGATGGGGCGAGCAATGCTCTCTGCTTAGGTACTGGGGGTGTGCACTGGCCATGTGCTAGACCGTGTGGATTGAACAACAGTATTAGGGTCATAGTTTAGCTAGAATATTTGTATATGAGTATGTCCGACGCTAGTATAAAGGTCCAAACTGTGATGTGCGCGTTCTCGCGCTAGTGGTGTGTGAGAGAGGCAAAGCAGACGATTTTGAGTCATCACAGGTGACTTAGGTTAGTGGCTTCGTTTGCCACAATTTTCTTGTGTTTGGTAGCGAAACACGAACTGACCATCAGAATTGAAGCTTGGCTTATTTGTATAAACAGAATGTGATAAAAGTTAATGTGCGTCAGTACACGTTAGTGCACATTAGTAAACGGAAGCAAGCATTAGTACATGTTAGCCAACGAACATGGGTCAGTAAAAGGACGTGGTGGTCGGTAGGGACTTTAACTATTTCATTTCAAGTCCAGGTGGGTGTGGCAGTGGCTAAAATTGATTCCAAGTCTAGGTGGACGTGGCAGTTTTCCGCATCAGAGAGGTTAATTATTGATCAGAATAATTAAATAGTCATGTGGACTTTGTTGCATTCATTTGCGGAGGTACTAAGCTACGTGCGCGAAATGGCTCATGCGTACAGACGTGTGTCTTCGCCAACATCCTGGATTAGATAATCGAAGCATGTGGGCTGAATAACGAGAATCAGGTGATCAGTTAACTTAGTGAGAGCGTTCTTTGTCTGACAGAGCCACGTGGTCGATCGCGCTTTGTGCTTTGTGCTCCCTGCCGCCGTTGAATAAGCAGCTGCAGCAGCAAGTCGTATAACCCTAGCTTACTTATTTGTTAGATAGTTTAATTAATTTCTTTGCGTGTTTTTGGGTTCTTGCATTGTTTAATTCATATATTTCGGGCGTATTATAGTATTTGAGGGTTGTAGCATCGCGCCTTAGTAGCTGAATAGTGCAAATTCGCGTAGTCGTCTGTCTTCTGTCTTTTGTTGTGAACGGCCAGTGTCGGTTGGTCAGTCAGTGTGCTCCCTGCCGCCGTTGGATAAGCAGCTGCAGCAGCAAGTCGTATAACCCTAGCTTACTTATTTGTTAGATAGTTTAATTAATTTCTTTGCGTGTTTTTGGGTACTTGCATTGTTTAATTCATATATTTCGGGCGTATTATAGTATTTGACAGTTGTAGCATCGCGCTTTAGTGTTTACTTCGTAGATTCATATTTAAATTGCGTGTGAGTTTCGTATAGGAGGTGCAATTTCGAGTTTTAGTTACTGTAATCGTAAATTCAGCAGATTGTAGCGCAGTCGTCAGTCGTCAGGCATTTGTACAGGTTAGTTGATACATTCTTTGTGTGTTCCGCTTGTGTTATCTAGGCATGGACTCGTGTTTCGGTAACTGTTGTTAAACATCGATTAGAATGGACAGGGACTGCGATTGCTGTGTTCGGATGAGGGCTGACCTGGCATCCCTTCGCTCACAGCTGCAATCGGCGCTGACTTCGGTCGCGCAGCTTGAGGCTGTTGCCAATGGGCACCACTGTGGGGAGCCGGACTCGGGTATCACGGGGATGTCAACCTCGTCCCGTCTGTCCCCAGATCGGTCCGCCGCTGTGGTTGCCCCGGTTGCTGCCCGCAGTGGGGCTGAGCCCTCGCCTGTGGTTGATTGGGAGGTCGTTCCAAGGCGTGGCAGGCAGCGAAAGGCGTCCCCGGAGGCTGATCAGAAAGCCTCCCCGGTGCGTCTGACAAACCGGTTTCAGGCACTGTCTCTGGCTGAGCCAGATGCAGCTGCATGCCCTGTTTCAGAGGATCATTCTCAGCCTTCAAGGTCCGGGCAATCGCAGAGGGTGGGCTTACTGGTAGTTGGGAGCTCCAATGTTAGGCGCGTAATGGGGCCTCTTAGGGATACGGCGGCTAAGGAGGGGAAGAAATCCAATGTGCACTCAGTGTGCATTCCGCGAGGAGTCATTCCTGATGTGGAAAGGGTCCTTCCGGATGCCATGAAGAGCACAGGGTGCAGCCAGCTGCAGGTGGTGGCACATGTCGGCACTAATGACGTGTGTGGCTTTGGATCTGAGGAAATTCTCTCTGGATTCCAGCGGCTATCTGATTTGGTGAAGGCTGCCGGTCTTGCTTACGAGATGAAGGCAGAGCTCACCATCTGCAGCATCGTTGACAGAACCGACTGCGGACCGTTGGTGCAGAGCCGGGTGGAGGGTCTGAATCAGAGGCTCAGACGGTTTTGCGACCGTATTGGCTGCAGATTCCTTGACTTGCGCCATAGGGTGGTGGGGTTTCGGGTTCCGCTGAATAGGTCAGGAGTTCACTACACTCAACTGGCGGCTACACGGGTAGCGGAGGCTGTGTGGCGTGGACTGGGCGGTTTTTTAGGTTAGAAGGCCTCGGGAAAGTGCGGGATGGGCTGCAATGTCAAAGGGTGCTTGGCAATTACAGGACGTGCTTGGATCAAGGAACAGTCTGAATTATAGTTGTAAATTGTTGTAGTTGCGCTGGAAAAGTCCCTGAGCTTCAAGCGCTAATAGAAAGCACAGAAGCTGATATCGTTATAGGTACAGAAAGCTGGCTAAAGCCTGAAATAAGTTCTGCAGAAATTTTTACGAAGTCAAAGACGGTGTTCAGGAAAGATAGATTAGGCGGAATTGGTGGTGGAGTGTTTGTGTCTGTCAGTAGTGGTTTATCTTGTAGTGAAGTCGAAGTATATACTCCGTGCGAATTGGTGTGGGTGGAGGTTATACTTAACAGCCGAATTAAGTTAATAATTGGCTCCTTCTACCGACCCCCAGACTCCGATGATACAGTTGCGGAACAGTTCAGAGAAAGTTTGAGTCTCGTAACAAATAAATACCCCACTCATACGGTTATAGTTGGTGGGGACTTCAACCTACCCTCGGTATGTTAGCAAAAATACTTGTTCAAAACCGGTGGTAGGCAGAAAACGTCTTCCGAGATTGTCCTAAATGCATTCTCCGAAAATTATTTCGAGCAGTTAGTCCACGAACCCACGCGAATTGTAAATGGTTGCGAAAACACATTTGACCTCTTGGCCACAAACAATCCAGAGCTGATAGAGAGCATCATGACTGATACAGGGATTAGTGATCACAAGGTCATTGTAGCTAGGCTCAATACCATTTCTTCCAAATCCATCAGAAACAAACGCAAAATAATTTTATTTAAAAAAGCGGATAAAGTGCCACTAGAAGCCTTCCTAAAAGACAATTTCCATTCCTTCCGAACTGACTATGCGAATGTAGACGAGATGTGGCTCAAATTCAAAGATATAGTAGCAACAGCAATTGAGATATTCATACCTCATAAATTAGTAAGAGAGGGAACGGATCCCCCGTGGTACACAAAAAAGGTCTGAACGCTGTTGCAGAGGCAACGGAAAAAGCATGCGAAGTTCAGAAGAACGCGAAATCCCGAAGATGGGCTAAAATTTACAGACGCGCGAAATTTGGCACGTACTTCGATGCGAGATGCCTTTAATAGGTTCCACAACAAAACATTGTCTCGAAATTTGGTAGAAAATCCGAAGAAATTCTGGTCGTATGTAAAGTACACAAGCGGCAAGACGCAGTCAATACCTTCGCTGCGCAGTGCCGATGGTACTGTTATCGACGACTGTGCCGCTAAAGCGGAGTTATTGAACGCAGTTTTCCGAAATTCCTTCACCAGGGAAGACGAATGGAATATTCCAGAATTTGAAACACGAACATCTGCTAGCATGAGTTTCTCAGAAGTAGATACCTTAGGAGTTGCGAAACAACTCAAATCGCTTGATACGGGCAAGTCTTCAGGTCCAGATTGTATACCGATTAGGTTCCTTTCAGATTACGCTGATACTATAGCTCCCAACTTAGCACTCATATACAACCGCTCGCTCACCGATAGATCTGTACCTACAGATCGGAAAATTGCGCAGGTCGCACCAGTGTTCAAGAAGGGTAGTAGGAGTAATCCATTTAACTACAGACCTATATCATTGACGTCGGTTTGCAGTAAGGTTTTGGAGCATATACTGTATTCAAACATTATGAATCACCTCGAAGGGAACGATCTATTGACACGTAATCAGCATGGCTTCAGAAAACATCGCTCTTGTGCAACGCAGCTAGCTCTTTATTCGCACGAAGTAATGGCCGCTATCGACAGGGGATCTCAAGTTGATTCCGTATTTCTATATTTCCGGAAAGCTTTTGATACCGTTCCTCACAAGCGACTTCTAATCAAGCTGCGGAGCTATGGGGTATCGTCTCAGTTGTGCGACTGGATTCGTGATTTCCTGTCGGGAAGGTCACAGTTCGTAGTAATAGACGGCAAATCATCGAGTAAAACTGAAGTGATATCAGGTGTTCCCCAGGGAAGCGTCCTGGGACCTCTACTGTTCCTGATCTATATAAATGACCTGGGTGACAATCTGAGCAGTTCTCTTAGATTGTTCGCAGATGATGCTGTAATTTACCGTCTAGTAAGGTCATCCGAAGACCAGTATCAGCTGCAAAGCGATTTAGAAAAGATTGCTGTATGGTGTGTCAGGTGGCAGTTGACGCTAAATAACGAAAAGTGTGAGATGATCCACATGAGTTCCAAAAGAAATCCGTTCGAATTCGATTACTCGAGAAATAATACAATTCTCAAGGCTGTTAATTCAACTAAGTACCTGGGTGTTAAAATTACGAACAACTTCAGTTGGAAGGACCACATCGATAATATTGTCGGGAAGGCGAGCCAAAGGTTGCGTTTCATTGGCAGGACACTTAGAAGATGCAACAAGTCCACTAAAGAGACAGCTTACACTACACTCGTTCGTCCTCTGTTAGAATATCGCTGCGCGGTGTGGGATCCTTACCAGGTGGGATTGACGGAGTACATCGAAAGGGTGCAAAAAAGGGCAGCTCGTTTTGTATTATCGCGTTATAGGGGAGAGTGTGGCAGATATGATACACGAGTTGGGATGGAAGTCATTACAGCATAGACGTTTTTCGTCGCGGCGAGAGCTTTTTACGAAATTTCAGTCACCAACTTTCTCTTCCGAATGCGAAAATATTTTGTTGAACCCAACCTACATAGGTAGGAATGATCATCAAAATGAAATAAGAGAAATCAGAGCTCGAACAGAAAGGTTTAGGTGTTCGTTTTTCCCGCTCGCTGTTCGGGAGTGGAATAGTAGAGAGATAGTATGATTGTGGTTCGATGAACCCTCTGCCAAGCACTTAAATGTGAATTGCAGACTAGTCATGTAGATGTAGATGTAGATGTAAATGTAGATGTAGATGTGACGTGAAGGAAGTTTCCAACTCAGTAGAAAAAACATCCCGTTTACCAGAAACGTGTAGGAAGAGGTTGAGTGCTGGTGGCTTAGTTTGAAGCAATTTTCTTAGGTTGGAGTCAGAAGCGCAAGTGAGCTTTCTTTACTGGCCGATTTGAAACTTGGCGCTGGTTCCTACGAGGAGGCGGAGGTGGAGTTGTGGTCCTCGAAAACTAGTTGATATTAGGGTGTTGAACACGTTTGAATATGTATATGAAATTGTAAGTGGAATTATTTAATATAGCGGGGTGGTGAGAGTGAATTAGCGAGCGTTCTCGCGACGAGCAAACGCGCTGTTATATGGTCATGGTGGATTCCACTGTCGGTCAAACTCTGGCGCCAAACGTATCCTTTGTACGGCACGCGGTCGCAGGAAAATCGTATCCGGCGTTAAGTGCTCGCGTGTGCGGCCGACAGTTTGTGGCGCCACAGTCTGTCTACCTCGCGCGCTGGCCATGGGGGCTGGGAGGGCACCGTAAACCGCCGGCCAGGGAGCGGGCTCAGCCGGCCGCCCTCTGGAGTTTCACTGTGTGAGCATGGAGACGTCAGTTGGAATACACCTGCATGACCGCAATATCTGAAATAAAGAGTCATTTTCCAGGTACTTACAGACGGCTATGTCCGTCGCGTGTATGGAGGGTGTGTGACGTAAGCGGGGCGGTGGCGCAGCAATTGTACAGTTACGCGCGCCAGAGCGAGTCAATTAGCGGGCGTTCCAGTGCGGTCTAAACGTGTTCTTATATAGTCATGGCGGATTCCACTGTCGAAAAAACGTTGCCGCCAAAACTGTAGCACTGCGTTCTCGCTCGCACAGGGACACATGGCGTACGGCCGTGTGAGGTCGGCATCGACAGGTTTGAACGTGGAGCAGGAAGTGTTGCACGGAAATAGCCGACCGTTGTGTGATTCAGCTCCGAGAGAGTCAATTTTGGCAGGAAACGTGTGGAGGCGACTAATGCACGTGGTGAGCGGAGAAGGGGTGCTGTGACGTCAAACTCGGCAAGTTCCAACATGTTGTTGTTGTTGTTATCTTCAGTCCTGAGACTGTTTTGATGTAGCTCTCCATGCTACTCTATCCTGTGCAAGCTTCTTCATCTCCCAGTACCTACGGTAACCTACATCCTTCTGAATCTGCTTAGTGTATTCATCTCTTGGTCTCCCTCTACGATTTTTACCTTCCACGCTGCCCTCCAATGATGAATTTGTGATCCCTTGATGCCTCAAAACATGTCCTACCAACCGATCTCTTCTTCTAGTCAAGTTGTGCCACAAACTTCTCTTCTCCCCAATCCTATTCAATACCTCCTCATTAGTTACGTGATCTATCCACCTTATCTTCAGTATTCTTCTGTAGCACCACATTTCGAAAGCTTCTATTCTCTTCTTGTCCAAACTAGTTATCGTCCATGTTTCACTTCCATACATGGCTACACTCCAAACAAATACTTTCAGAAACGACTTCCTGATACATAAATCTATATTCGATGTTAACAAATTTCTCTTCTTCAGAAACGCTTTCCTTGCCATTGCCAGCCTACGTTTTATATCCTCTCTACTTCGACCATCATCAGTTATTTTACTTCCTAAATAGCAAAACTCCTTTACTACCTTAAGTGTCTCATTTCCTAATCTAATTCTCTCAGCATCACCCGATTTAATTTGACTACATTCCATTATCCTCGTTTTGCTTTTGTTGATGTTCATCTTATATCCTCCTTTCAAGACGCTGTCCATTCCGTTCAACTGCTCTTCCAGGTCATTTGCTGTCTCTGACAGATTTACAATGTCATCGGCGAACCTCAAAGTTTTTACTTCTTCTCCATGCATTTTAATACCTACTCCGAATTTTTCTTTTGTTTCCTTTACTGCTTGCTCAATATACAGATTGAATAACATCGGGGAGAGGCTACAACCCTGTCTCACTCCTTTCCCAACCACTGATTCCCTTTCATGCCCCTCGACTCTTATGACTGCCATCTGGTTTCTGTACAAATTGTAAATAGCCTTTCGCTCCCTGTATTTTACCCCAGCCACCTTTAGAATTTGAAGAGAGTATTCCAGTCAACATTGTCAAAAGCTTTCTCTAAGTCTACAAATGCTAGAAACGTAGGTTTCCTTTTCTTAATCTTTCTTCTAAGATAAGTCGTAAGGTCAGTATTGCCTCAAGTGTCCCCATATTTCTACGGAATCCAAACTGATCTTCGCCGAGGCCCGCATCTACCACTTTTTCCATTCGTCTGTAGAGAATTCGTGTTGCAGCTGTGACTTATTAAACTGATAGTTCGGTAATTTTCACATCTGTCAACACCTGCTTTCTTTGGGATTGGAATTATTATATTCTTCTTGACGTCTGAGGGTATTTCGTCTGTCTCATACATCTTGTTCACCAGCTGGTAGAGTTTTGTCAATACTGGCTCTCCCAAGGCCGTCAGTAGTTCTAATGGAATGTGGTCTACTCCGGGGGCCTTGTTTCGACTCAGGTCCTTCAGTGCTCTGTCAAACTCTTCACGCAGTATCGTATCTCCCATTTCGTCTTCATCTACATCCTCTTCCATTTCCATAATATTGTCCTCAAGTACATCGCCCTTGTATAAGCCTTCTATATACTCCTTCCACCTTTCTGCCTTCCCTTCTTTGCTTAGAACTGGGTTGCCATCTGAGCTCTTGATATTCATACACGTGGTTCTCTTCCCTGCAAAGGTTTCTCTAATTTTCCTGTAGGCAGTATCTATCTTACCCCTAGTGAGATAAGCTTCTACATCCTTACATTTGTCCTCTATCCATACCTGCTTAGCCATTTTGCACTTCCTGTCGATCTCATTTTTGAGACGTTTGTATTCCTTTCTGCCTGCTTCATTTACTGCATTTTTATATTTTCTCCTTTCATCTATTAAATTCAATATTTCTTCTGTTACCCAAGGATTTCTAGCAGCCCTCGTTTTTTTTAACCTACTTTATCCTCTGCTGCCTTCACTACTTCATCCCTCAGAGCTACCCATTCTTCTTCTACTGTATTTCTTTCCCCTATTCCAGTCAATTGTTCCCTTATGTTCTCCCTGAAACTCTGTACAACCTCTGGTTCTTTCAGTTTATCCAGGTCCCATCTCCTTAAATTCCAACATGTCCAGCGAAAACATGTTTACGACGTGGGAGCGATCTCTGGGCTCGCCCCCTCCCCCCCCCCCCCCCAAGCACTAGTGGCCGGCCGCCTCACGTGACAGGCGTAGGCAGTGTCTCCGCGTGCTGACCAGGGGGTGGCGAGGGTTTGAACTAATTCAGTTAGAGCGCGGACCTCGTGGTGACTGCACTGTGATATAAATGATGTGTGTGCTGACTGTGTTGGAGAACAAGTGATGAGCGTACGGTTTGAAATAAAGTCTTCAGTCCCTTCCCCCCTGCAAAATCACAGGACGTGAATTACGTTACTATAAGTGCAGTTTATTATTTGACGCAATTATGATAGGCTACCAGTGAAAAAAGATAAGTGATGGAGAAAGTTCGTACATCTGATCAATTATGGTGTTGGGGATTTGATCTTGTAATACATTTTTGTTATGGATGTAAGGAGAGTGGCTTTCTCACCGAGAAAATCGGACATCTTGAATAAATAATAAAGGATAATAATACATAGAAGTACAGTTTTCGAGAGAATATCGTGTTGGAATTTGAATTTGGCGCAATTATCTAGTGGAGGTAGGCCTATAATAATAAATGATAATTAATGATAATTATTGATTATTAATGATAATGACTGATAATAAATGATAATAAATAATTATGAATGATAATGAATGACAATGAGTGATAATGAATGACAATGAATGATAATGAATGTTAATAAATGATAATGAATAATAAACAAAAGTAAGGTTTTGCAGCCATTATCATGTTGAAATTTGAATTTGGAGATAATTTTCTAGTGGAGGTAGGTCAATAATTATAAATAATAATAAATGATAATGAATGATAATAAATGATAATGAATGATAATAAATGATAATGAATGATAACAGATGATAATGAATGATAATCAATAATAATAATAATAATAATAATAATAATAATAAAGACAAGTACAGTCTTTGCATGCATCATCCTGTTGGAATTCAAACTTCCTGCCATTGTTTTTTCTTCTGGAGCCTTAGGTTAGTGGATGTAGCACAATTGGACTATTCTTACAGCAAAATCCGCCATCTTGGATGATGTCGTGCTTTGTTGCAAAGTCTACATGCCGCCATCTTGAATCAATTTGGCAACAATGAAGAGTGGGTTGGCACATAGGTTGTCCCCCTACTCGCCCCATATTGCTAGACACATGAAAGATCTCTTGCGCGCGTCGTTTGGTGATGATCGTGTGCTCAGCCGCCACCTTCGTCATGCTTGGCCTCCCAGATCCCTAGACCTCAGTCCTTGTAATTATTGGCTTTGGGGATACGTGAAGTCGCAAGTGTATCGTGATCGACCGACATCTCTAGGGATGCTGAAAGACAACATCTGACGCCAATGCCTCACCATAACTCAAGACATACTTTACAGTGCTGTTCACAACATTATTCCTCGACTACAGCTATTGTTGAGGGATGATGATAGACATATTGAGCATTTCCTGTAAAGAACATCATCTTTGCTTTGTCTTCCTTTGTTATGCTAACTTTTAATATTCTGATCAGATGAAGCGCCATCTGTCAGAAATTTTTTGAAGTTTTGGATTTTTTTGGTTCTAATAAAACCCCATGTCATTCCAAATATGTGTGTCAATTTGTACCTCTCTGTCTACATTATTCCGTGAGTTATTCAGTTTTCAAATTTATACTGACTTTTTGATCATCCTGTATATACCTATGAAAAGAGGTGAGTACATCACTATACGCATGCCAGCAGCTCAGTCTGATATGATGCGTGCGCAAGGACAAAACATTCGCTTGTGGATTGACACGAAAATTCAAACTCTCGGACGTAAAGTTAGAAGCATACGCAAGTAACTAGAGATGTATTGGCTCTGAGCACTATGGGACTTAACATCTGAGGTCATCAGTCCCCTAGAACTTAGAACTACTTAAACCTAACTAACCTAAGGACATCACACACATCCATGCCCAAGGCAGGATTCGAACCTGCGACCATAGCGGTCGCGCGGTTCCAGACTGAAGCGCCTAGAACCCCCCGGCCACACCGGCCGGGAGAGATGTATTACCATACCCTTCTGAGACTGAACAACACACCGAATGATCGGGTTAATGCAATCGAGAGGAAACTAAATGACTTAACGGAAAGGGGAAATAGTTGTTAATGAGAAGGGGACATTGTATGAACGGGTTAAAGCAATTGAAAAGAAAGTAGGCGACTTAACTGAAGGGGCAATAACTATTACTGAGAAGTGGGAGCAGCGTAAGAAGAAGAGTGAATATACAAAACCTCACGCTGCACAGAAGTCCAAATCGTATACAAAGATATGTCGACTGAGCACAAAGTCATCGAGGCACGGAAGGCCTTTCGAGAGAAGTTACAGTTGCTGAGGTTAGGGCAATTGAAGCTGGACTGGACACTGCGAGAAACCTTCAAACTACTTAGTGAATCTTTCAACGAACTGTCAGCGAAGTCCCACTACGACGACGAGAACGCTATTGTCGATTTCGTTAACCGTCACAGCGGTGCTAGGATAGACAAAACATTCCATGCCAGTAGTGATAAACCATTCATGTTAGGCACACAGCCTATAACTTTAAATGAAAAAGCAGTACAGGTCAGCGACAGATAGCTTCAAAGAATACCCGGTCTACTGAACCCACAAAAACTGTAAGGTATTCGCCTAAAGATCTGAATGCACTACATCCAGTCCAGCAAGCTTAGATACCACGTTGTTGTTGTTGTGGCCTTCAGTCCTTGGACTGGTTTGATGCAGCTCTCCATGCTACTCTATCCTGTGCAAACTTCTTCATCTCCCAGTACTTACTGCAACCTACATCCTTCTTAATCTGCTCAGTGTATTCATCTCTTCGTCTCCTTCTACGATTTTTACCCTCCACGCTGCCCTCCAATGCTAAATTTGTGATCCCTTGATGCCTCAGAATATGTCCTACCAACCGGTCCCTTCTTCTTGTAACCATTCTTTTTAAGCAGATCCAGGTGGGAATTGAGGTTTATAAACAGGGTTTCGTACGTCCTGTATTGCAGTACACGTGCTCCAATCCATCCTTTTCGGCCAGGACTCCAACATAAGGCCACTTACCATTGCTATTAGCAGTAAATTCAGACATTTTATATTCCCCAGTGGTGGCCACATTACGCCACACACAGTGTTTAAAACAATAGGTAAGACTTGCCTGTACATCTGTAACAGATTCTTCCATCCCGATTGCAGTTTATATTCCTCCTTTATGGCAGTTGTCTACGCCATATATTCCAGCTTTCGGTTTTTGGCTTCGATCTTTTCCATTTCCAGTTTTCTTTTTCGTACACACACCAAATAAACTGCGCTTAAAGGCATAATTTCTTTAATGGGAAATGGCTTAAGTCTATTCAATACATTGGTTCTTTCCCTTAAGACTTCTAGAATAACATTGTTTATGGTTACCAGTCCTAATTCGTCGATACCTATATGTGACGATATTGTGGAGAACAATGCTCCAGACTGAGAAAAATAAGTTTCTCCTGCTTTACCATAACGCTTCTGTGTATTACTCATATTATCTTTGTTGGAGTCAGAGTTAAGAATCTCCACGTAGTTTGCCACGCGGGATTAGCCGAGCGGTCACAGGCGCTGCAGTCATAGACCGTGCGGCTGGTCCCGGCGGAGGTTCGAGTCCTCCCTCGGGCATGGGTGTCTGTGTTCGTCCTTAGGATAATTTATGTTAAGTAGTGTGTAAGCTTAGGAACTGATGACCTTAGCAGTTAAGTCCCATAAGATTTCACATACATTTTTTCCATGTAGTTTACTGGTAGATAATTAAAACTGTATACAGACAGAGCACAGCTAATAAGCTTTCCACGGTCTTGACAGTCCGGCAAGCTTACTTACACACCAGTCAATTTTCGGGTGTTCTTATTACTCCAGTAGACAACTTGCAGAACGTTGTTATGACCCCAGTACACAAACTATAGAAGATTATTAAGTTCCACGCATCAATCGCTCTGTAAATTATTAGTTAGCTGACACCACATGGAGGCAATTTGCACAGAGTCAAGTGGAGCACATTGTAAATACAGCTTTTCAGTGTCTAAAATGCACGTCATTTACGACGGCGGCCGAGTTTAGGTTCGCTCTGCGCATCTGACGTCACAAAACACAGTCAGCCAATGGACAGAGAACGACGTTGCCAGAGCTCGACTGCAGCGCATAGCGCGGACGAATGTCTTCAGTTTTAGAAACGTTCAGTCAAAATAAAGTAATTGAACAAAAGCAATGTTTGATAGCATACTTTTTTATAGAAAGTTTGGAAAAAGCATTCTTTATACCAACTGCTTCATATTCTATTAATCAATTAAAGCAAACAAGCAATGAGCCTCCTAATTCAGGCGATAGCAAGGAAAGGTGTTTGTATCATTCTCACTAACCGCTTTTTCGCAATAAATAACAGCGGTAATTGTTTATTTCCTATTGTACTTCGACAAAACGTGAGTAATTCATAATCATATCAACAGTGTTTGACGATATGTTGCGTAATTTTATAGTCTTTCGGGACATCTATTGAACGATGAGCTGCTTCAGCGTAATGGTTAAAGTATTCGACTGCCAAGCAAGAGATTATGAATTCAAACCTTATTCGGTGCTTAATATTTTCTTTGTTTAAAAACAATATCGAAGTGTCTTACTTCATGAATTTTATTAGTTTGAATGTAATTTTTTGAAATTTCTAGATGTAACTAAAATCGACCATACGGAAAGTATACGCTATGGACTTTTACCTCTGCAAACTCTTGAAGATTTCGTGCAATGGTTTACTACATCTAATGCTGCACAGTAACTGCGTTGGACATCGAAACAAAATTAAGTCATTTGTGGGGGGAAGATATCAGTCAAGAAAATGTGTAAAATTCAAATTTTTGGGCCAAATAGTTTTTGTAAAATCGAATGATCAGATGTGTCAAAGCAGTCGGAAAACCATGTGTCTGCTCAGGCGAGCAGTGCTATGATGACAAAATCGCGCACATCGCGGAACGCGATGAGCACGTCTCTGTAGCAGCGAAAGGGTTACTTCATAAACCGCGCGCTCCCCCCTAAACGTAAGTTTGCGAACTATACTATACTATGGCGCTGCTTCTCTTGGCGCGTGCAACTGGCAATGCAGCAATCTCCCACGTCTGGGCGGGCATGCGCGAACCGCCAAGATAAAAGAATTGAACTATAACACACTTAAAGAGCCTTGCACTGTGTCTAATATACGATCCGTTCTGTAGTTGAATAATTGAAGCCTCCAGCCTAGTTATGTAACGCTCCTTAACCAAATAAGACGGAATAATTTCTCGTCGTCGTATGTCTGGACACTTTATGAAATCTAGAACATCTACATTTACGTGATTACTCTGCTACTCACAATAAAGTGCCTGGCAGAGAGTTCAATGAACCACCTTCAAGCTGCCTCTCTACTGTTCCACTCTCGAAGGGGGCACACGGGAAAAACAAGCACTTGAATTTTTCTGTGCGAGCCCTAATTTCTCTTATTTTATCGTTATGATCATTTCTCCCTATGTAGGTGAGTGCCAACAGAATGTTTTCGCAATCGGAGGAGAAAACTGGTGATTGAAATTTCATGAGAAGACACCGTCGCAACGAAAACCGCATTTGTTTTAATTATTGCGGCTTCAATTCACGTATCATGTCTGTGACACTAGCTCCTTATTTCGCGATAATACAAAACGAGCTGCCCTTCTTTGTACTTTTTCGATGTCATCCGTCAGTCCCACCTGATGCGGATCCCTCACTGCACAGCAATACTCCAGAATAGGACGGACAAGCGTGGTGTAAGCAGTCTCTTTAGTACGCCTGTTGCACCTTGTAAGTGTTCTGCCAATGAATCGCAGTCTTTGGTTTGCTCTACCCACAAGATTATCTATGTGATCGTTCCAATTCAGGTTATTTGTAATTCTAATCCTTAAGTATTTAGTTGAATTTACAGCCCCCAGATTTATGTGACTTATCGCGTAATCGAAATTTAGCTGATTTCTTTTAGTACTCATGTGAATAACGTCACACTTTTCCTTACTCAGGGTCAATTGCCACTTTTCGCACCATACGGATATCTTATCTAAATCAGTTTGCAAAGTCATTTTGATCATCTGATGACTTTACAAGGCGGTAAATGACAGCATCATCTGCAAATAATCTAAGACGGCTACTCAGATTGTCTCTTATGTCGTTAATATAGATAAGGAACAATAGAGGGCCTATGACACTTCCCTCGTGAACGCCGGATATTACTCTTGTTTTACTCGATGACTTTCCGTCTATCACTAAGGACTGTGACCTTCCTGACAGGAAATCACGAATCCAGTCGCACAACTGAGGCGATACACCGTAGGCACGCAGTTTGGTTAGAAGACGCTTGTGAGGAACGGTGTCTAAAGCTTTCTGGAAATCTAAAAATATGGAATTAATTTGACCCCCCTGTCGATAGCACTTATTAATTCATGAGTATAAAGAGCTAGTTGTGTTTCACAAGAACGATATTTTCTGAAACCGTACTGACTATGTGTCAATAAATCGTTTCCTTCGAGGCACTTCATAATGTTCGAATACAGTATATGTTCCAAACCCTACTGCAAATCGATGTTAGTGATATGTAATCAAAAGTACCCGTACACCTGGCTGAAAATGAGTTACAAGTGGCGTCCTCCATCGGTAATGCTGGAATTCAGTATGGTGGTGGCCCACCTTTAGCCTTGACGACAGTTTCCACTCTCAAAGGCATTCGTTCAATCAGGTGCTGGAAGGTTTCTTGGGGCATGGCATCCCATTCTTCACGGGGTGCTGCGCTGAAGAGAGGAATCGATGTCGGTCGGTGAGGCCTGGCACGAAGTCGGCGTTCCAAAACATCGCAAAGGTGTTCTATAGGATTGTGATCAGGACTTTCAGCAGGCCATTCCGTTACAAGGATGTTATTGTCGTGTAACCAATCCGCCACAGACCGTGCATTATGGTGCTCGATCGTGTTGAAAGATGCAATCGCCATCACCGAATTGCTCTTCAATAGTGGGAAGCAAGATGATGCTTAAAACATCCATGAAAAACACGATCACACCATAACATCACCGCCTCCGAATTTTCCTGTTGGCAGTACACACGCTGACAGTCGCCATACCCACACCCTGCCACCGAATCGCCACATTGCGTACCGTGATTCGTCACTCCACACAACTTTTTTCCACTGTTCAATCGTCCAATGTTTACGCTCCTAACACCGAGCGAGGCGTCTTTTGGCATTTACCGGCGTGATTTGTGTCTTATGAGTAGCCGCTCGATCATGAAATACAAGTTTTCTCACCTCAAGTCTAACTGTCATAGTACTTGCAGTGGATACTGATGCAGTTTGGAATTCCTGTGTGATTGTCTGGGTAGATGTCTGCCTATCTCACATTACGACCCTCTTCAATTGTCGGCGGTCTCTGCCAGTCAATAGACGAGGTCGGCCTGTGCGCTCTTGTGCTGTACGTGTCCCTTCACGTTTCCACTTCACTATCACATAGGAAACAGTGGACCTAGGGATATTTAGGAGTGTGAAAATCACGCGTACAGACGTATGACACAAGTGACACCCACTCACCTGACCGCGTTCGAAGACCATGAGTTCCGCGGAGTGCCCCATTCTACTCTCTGACGATGTCTAATCATTACTGAGGTAGCTGATATCGAGTACCTGGCAGTAGGTGGCAGTACAATGCACCTATGTTTTTTGGGGTGTCTGGATACTTTTGGTCACATAGGTTATTTCTTTACAATTGGAGGTCATTCACGTTAAACAGTCTATGGCACCTGTCTTATAGTTGTCCACAATCACATTGCTTCTTGTCTGGCGATCTCCTTCCATACAGGAGTCGTGGATTGATATTAGGTAGTGGCGCAACTCGATTTTATTAAAAATTTCGGCAAAGTCTTGTGTTATTTCTAAGTCCGAAAGGTAATAATCGTCTACAAGTTGCTGCTGCAATATTTCAGACAACTCTTCCATTAGAAAATCCTATTTAACGCCGGCTAATTCCATTTTATATGGTATAGCCACAAGATTTTTATATTTTTTCGGAATGGCTTCCAGTGTTTCCTCGCCGATTTTATCCAATATTCCTCTTGCTGTCATACTGTCGCTTCCATGTAGGAGAAATGGTAGCTTCGCCTTGACACCATCTCTTGCAGTGACGAACTTGGAGAATTTCCCTCCATCGGAGGGAGGGCCTCCAGCAGCCGCTCAGAGTCCGTTAGCTCCTCCTATATTGCTGTAACAGGGAGACCAGAAATGTTATAAACATTTGATACGATCTGGATACATCAAAAGCTATTTTCTGAACATGTGAACTATCACACAGAATTTGGAGATGTACTTACATAATGGTAGCACAGCCTCTTCGGCTTGTTGGCGACTTTCAGCTTCTAGCTGACGTTCTAATTCTGCGAACGTTTCGGGAATTAATACTGCAACAGCAAGAAAAAATAACTTTTATAACCACTTGTTATGTAAATGCATCACAGTCACGAAAAATTGAATACTTTGCTACAAAATTTTATAACTGTTTTTAAACAAACTAAGAGCCTACGGAATATCTGACCAGCTGTGTGGCTGGATTGAAGAGTTTTTCGCAAACAGAATGCATGTTGTTCTAAATGGAGGCACGTCTACACACGTTAGGGCATGCCACAGGGAAGTGTTATGGGACCATTGCTTTTCACAATATATATAAATGACCTAGTAGATAGCGTCGGAAGTTCCATGCGGCTTTTCCCGGATGATGTTGTAGTATACAGAGAAGTTCCAGCATTAGAAAATTGCAGCGAAACGCAGGAAGACCTGCAGCGGATAGGCACTTGGTGCAGGGAGTGGCAACTGACCCGTAACATAGACAAATGTAATGTATTGCGAATACATTGAAAGAAGGATCCTTTATTGTATGATCATATGATAGCGGAACAAACACTGGTAGCAGTTACTTCAGTAAAATATCTTGGAGTATGCGTACGGAACGATTTGAAGTGGAATGATCATATAAAATTAATTGTTGGTAAGGCGGGTACCAGGTCGAGATTCATTGGGAGAGTCCTTAGAAAATGCAGTCCTTCAACAAAGGAGGTGGCTTACAAAACACTCTTTCGACCTATACTTGAGTATTGCTCATCAGTGTGGGATCCGTACCCGATCAGGTTGACGGAGGAGATAGAGAAGATCGAAAGAAGAGCGGCGCATTTCGTCACAGGGTTATTTGGTAACCGTGATAGGGTTACGGGGATGTTTAGCAAACTCAACTGGCAGACTCTGCAAAAGAGGGGCTCTGCATCGCGGTGTAGCTTGCTGTCCAGGTTTCGAGAGGGTGCGTTTCTGGATGAGGTGTCGAATATATTGCTCCCCCCTACTAATACATCCCGCGGAGATCACAAATGTAAAATTAGAGAGATTCGAGCGCGCACGGAGGCTTTCCGGCAGTCGTTCTTCCCGCGAACCATAAGCGACTGGAACAGGAACGAGAGGTAATGACAGTGGCACGTAAAATGCCCTCCACCACACACCGTTGGGTGGTTTGCGGAGTATAAATGTAGATGTAGATTTGAACCATGATTTTTTTTCTAAATAATTTCATGGCAATTGCACCAAGTTTAGACGTTTCTCATGGCCACTGCTACTGGAATCAATATTGGTTGACCGTTTCATATTGTGAGAATCACAACTAGACACTGTCAAAGATTAATGATCATTGTGGTAGGGGTTGGGCTTTATATACCTTGAGACTCCACCCTTCATCTCACGTAAATTTGTGCCACTGGAATGATGAAATTTGTTAATCTGCAAGGAAGTTGTATGTTCACCTGAAATTTTTGATGAAGCTTGTACATCTGTCTCATCTCAGGCTCTTACATATTGATATGGATTTAACCTCTGTATTGTCTCTGGAATCAAGCACAATGTTTGAAACAATACTGTCAGTTTTTTCTTCCGACTGAAAGGCTGAAATATTGGAGACAGATCTGCAACAAAATATTTCTGGCTGTAGTTAGAGTGTATCAATACAGTGCCTGCAAAAACTTTAGGGACTCATCTAAATTCCATTGAATCCACATGTTTTCGCTGCTCTGGCCCAAATACTTTTGGAGATTTAATGTTCTTCAGTTTTGTAACCAGAGAGATGTTTAATAACATCAGGCAAAGAATGGAAACTATTGGCTGATGATGAAAGTAGTATGCCTGACAGTTTACAGGAGTAGGGTACAACTCCAATTTTAATATAAAATTGATATTCAGATTAATTAAACCGATCAATTAATTACCCCCTCACCTTCCCCCAACCACCACCCATCCCCACCCACCCCCAACGCAAGATTTAGGTTTATTTTCGAAGGTTAGAGTCTTACTCCCACAGCTGTGCCCTAACGAAAACAACAAAATATATTTTGAGGGATGCAACAGGCATTAGGAGAGTCAGGCTATCTTTTTGTCCCAGAATGAACAAATGGTGTTTTTATACAGACAGCAGATGTGTCCAATTTTCCATCCACTTGCCAGCAAACAAAGGATGTTTTCAGACGGGACCTCTATCTACTTCTCAGAATTTTTTTCTCCCCCCCCAGAACAGCCACCTGCACCAAGCTCGCTTGAAGTAAAAGAAGTTAAGCTATAACTTGCTGGTAATGCATTCTGAGTCATATTAGTCCTATGAGTGTTGAGGACAAAATGTATCTCCTGTTTGAAAAAAAAGGTAGACTGAAAACGAGAAAGCATACACAAAACTGAGAATAAAATATCTAGAGGCACCTCCAAAGGAAGATGATGTAAAATAACTTCTACTGAGCATGGGTACTGGTATGAGAACAGCCCATCCTACCCCACTATTTTAGTTGAGTCAAAAAATTATATGGAATTTAGGAATTAAGTGATGGATATACAACTCAAAAATGAGAAGTTTAATAGTATGTCAGAGCAAACTGACATTACTTGACACTGGTGGTCTTAGAAGCATGAATTATTTCCTCTTAATATAAAATTAAAATGAAACTTCCTGGCAAATTAAAACCGTGTGCCGGGTCGAGATCCGAACACGGGACTTTTGCCTTTCGCGGGCAAGTGCTCTACCATCTGAGCTACCCAAAAACAACTCACGTCCCGTCCTGACAGCTTCAGTTCCGGCATTACCTTGTCTCCTACCTTCCAAATTTCACAGAAGCTCTCCTGTGAAGTATGGAAGGCAGACGACGAGGTACTGGCGAAATTGAAGCTGTGAGGACGGGACGTGAGTCGTGCTTCGGTAGCTCAGATGGTCAGCCGTCGCGGCAGCTCAGCGTGTTCGGACAGAAATAAAAAGAAACTGGGTGACTGGATCAACGCCAGCGGTAGTCATGGGACGTCCGCAGCGTACAAATGATGATGATGAGGTCCCATACTCCGAGGAGCGTAGGGGACGATGCGGGAGACCCGCACAGCCGTACTGGGCAAGGTCCGAGTGGTTTGCCACTGCCTTCCTCCGACCGTAAGAGGGATGAATGATGATAATGCAGGCAACACAACAAGTGTTATGCACTTGTGCGACTGGATTCGTGATTTCCTGTCGGGAAGGTCGCAGTTCGTAGTAATAGACGGCAAATCATCGAGTAAAACTGAAGTGATATCAGGTGTTCCCCAGGGAAGCGTCCTGGGACCTCTGCTGTTCCTGATCTATATAAATGACCTGGGTGACAATCTGAGCAATTCTCTTAGGTTGTTCGCAGATGATGCTGTAATTTACCGTCTAGTAAGGTCATCCGAGGACCAGTATCAGTTGCAAAGCGATTTAGAAAAGATTGCTGTATGGTGTGGCAGGTGGCAGTTGACGCGAAATAACGAAAAGTGTGAGGTGATCCACATGAGTTCCAAAAGAAATCCGTTGGAATTCGATTACTCGATAAATAGTACAATTCTCAAGGCTGTCAATTCAACTAAGTACCTGGGTGTTAAAATTACGAACAACTCCAGTTGGAAAGACCACATAGATAATATTGTGGGGAAGGCGAGTCAAAGGTTGCGTTTCATTGGCAGGACACTTAGAAGATGCAACAAGTCCACTAAAGAGACAGCTTACACTACACTCGTTCGTTCTCTGTTAGAATATCGCTGCGCGGTGTGGGATCCTTACCAGGTGGGATTGACGGAGGACATCGAAAGGGTGAAAAAATGGCAGCTCGTTTTGTATTATCACGTAATAGGGGAGAGAGTGTGGCAGATATGATACACTAGTTGGGATAGAAGTCATTACAGCAAAGACGTTTTTCGTCGCGGCGAGATCTTTTTACGAAATTTCAGTCACCAACTTTCTCTTCCGAATGCGAAAATATTATGTTGAGCCTAACCTACATAGGTAGGAATGATCGTCAAAATAAAATACGAGAAATCAGAGCTCGAACAGAAAGGTTTAGGTGTTCGTTTTTCCCGCGCGCTGTTAGGGAGTGGAATGGTAGAGAGATAGTATGATTGTGGTTCGATGAACCCTCTGCCAAGCACTTAAATGTGAATTGCAGAGTAGCCATATAGATGTAGATCCAGTCATCTCGAGGCAGATTAAATCCCTGACCCTGCCGGGAATCGAACCCGGGACCCCATGTGCGGGAAGGAGAACGCTACTGCAAGACCACCAGCTGCGGGCAGCATACAAATGCGGCGAACAATAATGAGAAACTGAGATGTAAAAAATAGTAAAAAAATGGTAGAGCACTTGACTACAAAAAGCAGAGGTCCCGAGTGCGAGTCTCGGTTCGGCACACTGTTTTAACCTGCCAGGAAGTTTCATATCAGGGTACGCTCTGCTGCAGAGTTAAAATCTCATTCTGAAAAAATTAAAGTGTTGTTTAATTTGCCGGCCGCGGTGGCCGTGCGCCTCTAGGCGCTTCAGTCCGGAACGGCGAGACTGCTAGGTCGCAGGTTCGAATCCTGCCTCGGGCATGGATGTGTGTGATGCCCTTACGTTAGTTAGGTTTAAGGTGTTCTAAGTTCTAGGGGACTGGTGACCTCAGATGTTGAGTCCCATTGTGCTCAAAGCCATTTTAACCGTTTTGATTAATTTTTTACCACATATCGTAAGTTTCTTAAAAGCAGCTGGCCATTTCAGTGAATACTGTTTATATTAAATTCTTTCACTCTTCGTTGCTTTACTTGTCGATGGTGGGAGAGTAAATAATAAGTTTTAACAACAACAACAGAGTAATGCAGACCCTATTACCTAAATAATAGCAAGAATGTCAATAAATGGATATCTTCCAAACGTTTCAGTGTCTTCACCTTAGAGGAAAAGTATGACAGCATGTAGCAGGAATGGGCTAAATTACTATTTGAAAACACAAGCTCTTAATAAAATATGAGTTACTTAACTTTCCATGATGTGTAAAAACATTACGAGTCGATAAACCATTACAACTGTGATAAAGAGAAATACTGAATATTAATAATTTTTGCCAAAAATTGTGGATAATAAAAGAAAATTTGCATCACTGAGCTTTTCAGCTGCACTGATGAATCTCTTGAACAGGCTGTAGTTTTTTCAGTAAGCTGTGAAATGTGCACAAACTAACCCAAATTAAAATCTGAATTTAGTGTTTCATTTAAAAGGTCTGTCAATGAAAATGTTATAACAGCTATCACCGTCCTGTGTCTCAAAAATACTGTTAATCTTCTTCTTCGTCTTACTCCTGTTGAGGAGCCGCAGAAATACAGGGTGTTTCAAAACCAATGACCTGTTTCAAAATTCCATATTTATTGATAAAACATACTACAAACAGGGGATCAATTCCGAAACACAAAATCTTCAACTTTTAGCTACGCTCTTATAAATAGTCTCTGTTCGCCAGCAGCAACACGAACACCTAGATGACAGCTAAATTCATCACCAACTTTATACAATGCATGTGCTATTACAGAAGTAATGGCGGCTGTTTTTATGTTCTTCGCGTCACGAGGTAAAAAGAAAAAATCGCATGGGTTATGTCTGATGATCTTGGAGGGCAAGACTGCAGGGCAATAACTCGAGGTGCTGCGACCTATCCAACGTTGAGGCAGAGTGCCGTTGGGAAACTCATATACGTTGCTGTGCCAATGTAGTGGAGCTCAGTCCTGTTTGAAAACGAAGTCATCGGAGGCCTCATGAAGTTGTGGAAAAAGGCAATTCTGTAGCATTTGTAGATATTTCATTCCTGTTACTGTGTTTTCCTCAAAAAAGGAGGGGCCGTACATTTTTTCATGAGAAATGACACAGACAACGTTCTTTCGTGCTCAGTAATGTCATGTGGTTTCCGGAGCCCCCGTGTGTGCACTGAAAGTTAACTGCGGGAAAAACGTATTATCTTCCATATTCTCTAGCAGAGCATTGTTGTAGTCAACCATTTTACTTTATCACCAACTCAAAGAGCTTGCACTTATTGTAGTCTGTGTGGTTTATAGACCAATCGACACCTGAACACTCGCCAGACAGTCGTATGAGGCATTGCCGGTTCTCTGCTTGCGCGGCGAGTAGACTTCCGTGGACTCTGCTCAAACTTTCACCTTATTCTTTCCACCGTGTCATCAGATGCGCGAGGTCGACCTGGAATCTCACCATTGCACAACCAACCTGTCTGTTCGATCAGGCCAAAATGTTGACGAAAACATGCTGGACCGAAATCACTGTCTCACTCTTTGCAAAGGGCAGCATACAAAACCCTTTCTGTAGAGCGGACGCCATCTTATTTCTGATTGACTGCAAACTGAGGATACGCAATGACATCTAACGGCGATTTTCTGAAACTCTAGGCCACACTCATTCAAACAACACACTTTTCCTTTCCGGCACGTCCCATGTTTTGCAATCATTACCGTCGAAAATCAAGTAATTCTTTTTGAAACACCCTCTATTGCCGTGTCACCGTCTTCTTCTTGAAGTAAACTATCTTAGTTATTAAAAGTCAAATCCAATTCGGCCATGCCTCTCTCCATCTCGTTGGCGACTGCCCGCTGGTGCTACCTCTGCGTCTGAGGCCGCGCCTTGAGAACCAGTGGCGGTTGTGGACGAAATTCGGCCGTGTCCCCAACAGAGTAACTGAGCGACGAATATCGGGCAATTTCCGCTTCTGTCGCAGGTAACAGCCGCACCTTGGACAACGGACCTTTCACCGGCTACAGGACCAAATAGTCCAGTTCTTGGTAGTGTCGCTGAGGCAACAGCTACTTTATCAAACGGAGTGTTCTTTAACAGTTCTCATAATGCTAACGTTCTGCAGATCGCAAATGAAGCCAACACGAGCAACAGGCCTCAATTCAGAGACGCTCATCGCCATTACATAACTTACAACCTTAAGTTCACAACAGTTCTGCATTCCGAGGTTACTGTAAAGGATGGAGTAACTAGAACAAGAAACACGAAAAGCCACTGCATCTCATTTATGGAGGGTTTCAAAGAATTAAGATTAGCTGACATGAATAGAGCAGTGAGTCATTCATCGCAAGCGGACAGACCACTGAAGGTAGATTTCATGCACGTGGAAGGAACAGTTTCGAGATGTCTGTCTGCGACAAAGTGACAGGTAAACACATGGTCTAACGGTAGTCTGTACCCACAACGTTGCTTGAAGGAGATGGTTCTCCTAGCACACAGTTGCTGACAGCTGCCAACAATTCCCATATTCAGGCGTATGGCAAAAAACGTCTTGAATTGGACCATGGTTTGAACAAGTTGTTTCTATGGAGTTTCGTCATGCGGCTGTAATCAAGCCTCTTACAAAAGCTGATTTCCTGTACTATTTTCGACTGACGCCAGACCTCACTGCAAATTAACTGCCCTTTCAAGCGCATCATCCAAGAGTTTTCGGAGATCACAGCGGAGACAATGTCCCGTCAGCAGTGCAAACATGACACAATGAATGGTATTCGGACCCCACCAAGAATACTACCACCTGCAAAAACCTAAGAAGACCACCACCTGAAAAATATTTGGGAGCAAAGGCAGATATTGAGAAGTAAATACAAGAAGGTGTAATAGCACTCATCGACAGTATGGTATTAAAAAGAAGAAGAATATATGGCACCTCTGCGGCAGTTCGGAGTACTTAGCGTTTGTACAGTTCCGGGTAAATATTCAGTTCCTCACATGGCAAACTTCAACAACGATATTGCCCGAGCACAGTTTTTAATGTCAGTGATTACAAAATGGCATATTCACAAATACCAAAGCCTCCAGAGGATGCAACGAAAAACAGCGTTTATTATTCCATCCAGACTGTTTGAATGCAAGCACATGCCGTTCGGTTTAATAAACGTTGTTCAGAGATGGCAAAGTTCTCCATAGTTTCAATTCCTCAAGCAGAAGTGGATGAGTTAAACATCTTTGTAGTACGAAAACGGTACGCTTCCGGACATGGATTCCTATTCAGAATTTTACGTACTCACCCCCCTCTACAAGTTCTAGAAGTTTGTAACAGGATAATCACCTAAATATAGGCAAGAGTCTATAGTGTGGTAATCGTGGTTTTCCGACATGCGGGCGGCAAATGCGGAAACGTGAAATATGCCGACGTCATTACCAAATGCTTCCAAACAGGACCAACATGCTGTTATTCCTTTCTTAGCTGCCGAAGGACATACACCCGTACAGCTACATCAAACTCCTCAACCCACCTAACGGTGTATGGCGAAGAGTGCTTCTGTAACCCCACCCCCCTAAGCCGATGCCATACGCCAATGGCACATGGGAAGAATGATTGGGGGTAATCCTCTGTTGTTGTTGTGGTCTTCAGTCATGATACTGGTTTGATGCAGCTCTCCATGCTACTCTATCCTGTGCAAGCTTCTTCATCTCTTCTGAAACTGTTTAGTGTATTCATCTCTTGGTCGCCCGCTACGATTTTTACCCTCCACGCTGCCTTCCAATGTTAAATTTGTGATCCCTCGATGCCTCAGAATATGTCCTACCAACCGGTCCCTTCTTCTTGTCAAGTTGTGCCACAATCTCCTCTTCTCCCTAATCCTATTCAAAACCTCCCCATTAGTAATGTGATCTACCCATCTAATCTTTAACATTCTTCTGTAGCACCACATTTCGAAAGCTTCTATTCTCTTCTTGTCCAAACTATTTATCGTCCATGTTTCACTTCCATACATGGCTACACTCCATACAAATGCTTTCAGAAACGACTTCCTGACACTTAAATCTATACTCGATGTTAACAAATTTCTCTTCTTCAGAAACGCTTTCCTTTGCCATTGCCAGCCTACATTTTATATCCTCTCTACTTCGACCATAATCAGTTATTTTGCTCCCCAAGTAGCAAAACTCCTTTACTACTTTAAGTGTCTCACTTCCTAATCTAATTCCCTCAGCATCACCAGACTTAATTCGACTACATTCCATTATCCTCGTTTTGCTTTTGTTGATGTTCATCTTATACCCTCCTTTCAAGACACTGTCCATTCCGTTCAACTGCTCTTCCAAGTCATTTGTGCTCTGACAGAATTACAATGTCATCGGCGAACCTCAAAGTTTTTATTTCTTCTCCATGGATTTTAATACCTACTCCGAATTTTTCTTTTGTTTCCTTTACTGCTTGCTCAATATACAGATTGAATAACATCAGGGAGAGGCTACAACCCTGTCTCACTCCCTTCCGAACCGCTGCTTCTCTTTCATGCCCCTCGACTCTTATGACCGCCATCTGGTTTCTGTACAAATTGTAAATAGCCTTTCGCTCCTTGTATTTTACCCCTGCCACCTTCAGAATTTGAAAGAGAGTATTCCAGTCAACATTGTCAAAGGCTTTCTCTAAGTTTACAAATGCTAGAAACGTAGATTTGCCTTTCCTTAATCTATTTTATAAGATAAGTCGTAGGGTCAGTATTGCCTCACGTGTTCCAACATTTCTACGGAATCCAAACTGATCATTCCCGAGGTCGGCTTCTAGCAATTTTTCCATTCGTCTGTAAAGAATTAGTGTTTGTATTTTGCAGCTGTGACTTATTAAACTGATAGTTCGGTAATTTTCACATCTGTCAACACCTGCTTTCTTTGGGATTGGAATATTATATTCTTCTTGAAGTCTCAGGGTATTTCACCTGTCTCATACATCTTGATCACCAGATCTCCCATTTCATCTTCATCTAAATCCTCTTCCATTTCCATAATATTGCCCTCAAGTACTTCGCCCTTGTATAGACCCTCGATATACTCCTTCCATCTTTCTGCTTTCCCTTCTTTGCTTAGAACTGGGTTTCCATCTGAGATCTAGATATTAATTGAAGTGGTTCACTTTTCTCCAAAGGTCTCTTTAATTTTCCTGTAGGCAGTATCTATCTTACCTCTAGTGAGATAAGCCTCTACATCCTTACATTTGTCCTCTAGCCATCCCTGCTTAGCCATTTTGTGCTTCCTGTCGATCTCATTTTTGAGACATTTGTATTCCTTTTTGCCTGCTTCATTTACTGCATTTTTATATTTACTCCTTTCATCAATTAAATTCAATATTTCTTCTGTTACCCAGGGATTTCTACTAGCCCTCGTCTTTTTACCTACTTGATCCTCTGCTGTCTTCACTACTTCATCCCTCAAAGCTACCCATTCTTCTTCTACTGTATTTCTTTCCACCATTGCTGTCAATTGTTCCCTTATGCTCTCCCTGAAACTCTGTACAATCTCTGGTTCTTTCTGTTTATCCATGTCACTCCTTAAATTCCCACCTTTTTGCAGTTTATTCAGTTTTAATCTAGAGTTCATAACCAATAGATTGTGGTCAGAGTCCACATCTGCCCCTGGAAATGTCTTACAACTTAAAACCTGGTTCCTAAATCTCTGCATTGCCATTATATAATCTATCTGATACCTTCTAGTATCTCCAGGATTCTTCCATGTATACAACCTTCTTTTATGATTCTTGAACCAAGTGTTAGCTATGATTAAGTTATGCTGTGTGCAAAATTCTACCAGACGGCATCCTCTTTCATTTCTCTTCCCCAACTAATATTCATCCACTATATTAACTCTAATTTCTCGGATTTTCTCCTCGTGCTCACTTCGCGAGAGGTATGTTTTTCTGTACAAACTGCAACATACTCGAGAATAGCTCACGCTGCGCTCAAATGAAAGGAAGCATTTTGTGTGCGTGTGTATAATTCTCTTTTGATATGTCAGTTGGTACCCTTTCTACTTGAAAATTTCGAATTACATACAAACGACGGCTTACAAAATAGTCACCATGCTGATAACAAAACCTCCCCGGTTTCCACCCCAATCCCAAATCACATACTTAACCTGAAATTTCCGTTTACCCACTGCGCTGAAATCAGCACAAGTGTTACTCCGTTTCAGTGCGTACTAAAGAGTTTCCGGTAACATCAGTAGTAAAGAAGAAATTATGTCTGGGATTAGCCAGAACGTATGTACTACTTCAAAGACAAACGAGCTTTTAGCCTACATAGTGAAAAAGAACTACATCCGTACTTCTAGTGTGAAATTACTGACTTATCGGTATTACGTGGACTTACCTGTAAATATGTTGTGTAGTATAGCACTACTCACAATTTCCGTTTTCGTCTGGTGCTGCGAGTTTTGCTGAAATGTGTATTCGCTGCCTGGTTTAGAACTGTTCCGGAAGCAAACCATTCATCGCATAGTATTACGAAACATCGCCTTTTGGGAACGGCGTCGGTTTTGCAGAAAGTAGCTTCCTTGGCAGCCTTAGCTGTTCGTTGTATACCAACTGGGCCGCTGAGCAAACTAGGTCGTCCTTAATCGCAGTCTCAGTATTGTCTCATTATTGCCACAGATAACAATTATTTTTCTGCACGCTGTAAACGAAGAGTCACGGAGCTCAACTGCAACCATTATGGTTAAAATACAAACAGTTCAGTGCTCAAACCAATTGTTATACATCTACGTCCACTTGCATAGCTCCGGTTTTGAGAGTTAGTTACCCTTCTTCTATTTAAAATGTTTGCCCCCTGTGAGAATCGAACTCACGACCCCTGGTTTACAAGACCAGTGCTCTAGCCCCTGAGCTAAGGAGGCAGACGCAAGAGCGTTACCGTATCTTATGTTGTCACTCAGCAGCATGACTCAGCGCACAGGCTGGTGTATCACTGTATCTTGCTGGTATCTGGCATCCCCGTTCCTCTTTAGCAACGGTACATATTCTATAGTCTAGCACACGTCATCGACTTATGGCATAACGAAGTTGAAATTAGTCTCCAGTTCACTAGATCTTTATATACAGGATGAATCACCTAAATATGAAAAGTTTTTCACATACGTCTACCAGTTTTATAAAAATTTTCATGCGAACAACGGACCAATACGCAAAGTGACATTGTAGATTATCCTCCCCTCTCTCCACTGGAAGATCGCAATAGTAATGTAAAGAAACTTTAGAATTGTAAACACTTCTGTTAAACGTTTTTATAATGCCAGTGTAGCCTGATCATGGGGTATCACCTCGAAACATGCCGCTAAATAAGTAGTTTAGTAGTCAACAAATTTTGTGGCTAGAAGCGGTATACTTTAGAAACAGTCATGGTCGATTAATGGTCAATATGACTTCAAATTATAGAATCACCTAAAACTTGCACCGCAAATACTGCGGAAATGGAAAGTACTATTGATGTGCGGCTTTCACGGAATGGATTGGTAGTCAGGGTTTCTCGTTGTTAACCAATCAACAGATTGTAATAATGCTTAGGAAGTGTGTCTTTTGTGCAAACATATACTTTTTTAAATGGAACAGTACCTATTGGCATTAACGAACTAAAAGTAGGGTAAATTCGAATGTCAGTGGGTTTGTTGCAGGATTCTAGTGCGAGTCGTTTACGAGACATCGTATTTTGAAGACTGACACTTGTACCACACACTAAAGAAAAAGACAAGTGCATACACTAGTTACATGGATTATGACGAGTAACAAGACATTTGACCATCAAAGGTTGTGTTCCAAATGACCGCCGGCAGCGGCAACACACTCTTCCAGTCTCGTGTGGAACGACTGCTGCATACTTGCTAGGGTTTCAGCGGGGCTGTCCGAGCAGGCTGCAGTAATAAATAGGATGGTGCATTTCATCATGTGTAGTTGGTATGTCCTTGTTGACAGCGTCTTTCAGCTTTCCCCAAGGGAAAAAGGCTACGGGCGTCAAATTCGAGGAACGGGCCGGCCGAGATACACGTCCTCTGCGTCCAACACAACTGTCTGGAAACAGTACGTGAAGGCAAACTGTAGTTCTTCGTGCAGTATGGTCTGGACAGACATCATGTTGGTGCCACAGGTTTCTCCAAATCTCCAGAGGAACTTTTTCTACACCCATGGAAAGTGGTCTGTTAGAGGCTGCGATAATTGTGCGCGTTCAGTGTGCCGACTATGAAAAACTGGCCTATAAGCTGACGGTTCACTATCTCATTCCACACGTTTCCACTACAAGGGCGTATGGTAAAGGTGGTGATGATCACGATAATATCGGCACTGCAACTGCAGCAGTAACAGAGACCCATCCAGCTTTTAACTCGTCTCCAGAGCCTCCTCTGTTCCGCGTGAAGTGTGGTGACCGTGGTAATTCCGATGAGTACCAGAATCACTGAACTGCGAAGTGCAGTGAAAAATCAGGTCCTTCAATCAACTACAAAAAGTATGCCTACCATTTTGAGTCCTATGAGAAATGATTTGCAATTGCACACAGACAAAATTTATTATAATTTAGAAGTTAATGTCTAGTAAAGTCGTTTGGAGTATCCCAGTGTACTGCAAGTTGCTCTTAGACATACTATTAGAAATGGGCATCCTAAACGAAAATCTATTACGTATACTACACTTGCTTAAGAGTCGGAGACATGCAGTTTGAAAAAGTGAAAACATTTAAGTATCTAGGCGTGGACATCACTTCGAGAAATGAGATTGAATCTGAACTGAAGAAGAGATTACGGACGGGCAATGCGTGCTGCTTCACACTAAATAGATTACTTTCATCACAGATATTATCTAGGAATTTAAAGATTAGAATATACAAAACTATTATTCCACCAGTTATGCTGTATGGGTGTGAGACTTGGTCTCTCACTGTGCAAAATAAAAAGCCGTTTCGAGTAACCGAAAACAAAATTTTGAGGAAAATTTTTGGAGAAAAAGGGATGACATTAGCAGAGAGTGGCGAAAACTGCATAACGAAGAGGTTCACGAACTCTATTCAAGCCCTGACATAATCAGTATTATTAAATCACGTAGGCTACGATGGGCGGGTCACGTAGCTAGAATGGATGAGGGCAGGGCAGCGCGCTGAGTACTGGTAGGGCACTTGGGGGGAAAACGTCCTCTGGAGAGATCGAGGCGTAGATGGAAGGACAATGTGAAGGCTGATTTGAGGACCTAGGTATTGAAGGTGAATGGAAAGAAATTGCCCAAGACAGGGACAGATGGCGAAAATACGTTGCTGCGATAATGCACTCTCGAGTCCGGTGTGACCAGTGAGTAAGTGAGTATACTACACCCGGTGCATTAAACAGGATTCTTTTGAGAGTAAATACTTTGCCGAGTTTCAACCATTATGTGACCTCCTTCGACAGGCGTTCACGAGGAGAAAAGAGCCATTCGACATTGAGTATTTTTACGTGGATCTTGTAAAGGCGTATGGATGCACTTGCTGCGATCCAGAACTCCCCCCTCTCCGAAGTGCTTTGTTTACACTCGAAACACGTAAAAGGATAACAATACTGCAGGTAAATATTGCTCGAAGTAAACTGTCTATGACTCAAATGCGAAAGCTAACTGACGAGGTGAGTGTTGATATAACTTGTTTGCAAGAACCATACCGTAGAGGTTCAAATGGTTCAAATGGCTCTAAGCGCTATGGGACTTAACATCTGAGGTCATCAGTCCCCTAGACTTAGAACTACTTAAACCTAACTAACGTAAGGACATCACACACATCCATGCCCAAGGCAGGATTCGAACCTGCGACCGTAGCAGCAGCGCGGTTCCGGACTGAAACGCCAAGAACCGCTCGTCCACAACGGCCGGCACCGTAGAGGTAATCAGGTCCCACATTTCCTGCTGATATGGTAACAATAACTCAAATGTTTTTATTCCACTCTTTGATCATAATATCAATTCTTTTGGCGATGACCGGTTTCAGTCAGTAATGACCATCCTCAGATCTTTTCTACACCATGTCCTGAAGTGTAGGTTGGTCATTACTGACTGAAACCAGTCATCGTCAAAAGAATTAATATTGTGATCAAAGACTGGAGTACAAAACATTTGAAAGTACTGGATTACTGTTCATATACGCGACTAAGTCGCAGCTGGTGTAACAGTAACTGGCCACGATGAGGCAATGTCTGCCATTGTCGTTACAAGTAGGATGTTCCCTGTGACAAATGTGGCACAGCTGTGTGACAAGCACATGGTCACACAGAAGTGAAGGACGTGCAGACAAAGCGGGTTGTAGTAAGCCTATGCATATAGTGCGGTTGCTCTATATGGGCTATGTGCGTGTCTCCTTGTGGCAACAGGCGCGAATGCAAAATCCTCTCTGTAGCGCAGTAGGCAAACTGACGATGCTAGAGGACGCACTACGGGAAATGGACCTCATTGTTTTAAATCCAGAAGGCCAGCCGAGTATATTAGAGGGACGAGCAGGTATAACCACTAATACAGATGTCATTTTAGCAAACCGCATTGCACCAGTTAGGATTCATAGTTGGTAAGTGCTCCAGTAAGTAACATACAGTGACTATAGTGCAATTGTCATCGAAGGGGGAAAAGACAGTAACACAGGGAGACATCAGCGGAAAGCAGGAAAGCGGATTGGCATGGCTTAATTGCCTACCTTGCAGAATTTCCAATGGAATCCTTTCCTGTACATGTAGATTATGATGCGCACCTAGTAACTGAACACTTGCAAAGAGCGCACGACATTTCTATTCGTAAGAAAAAGGTAAACAGTTAGGAGCCCAGAAGGTTCCACGCTGAGGCGAAGGGTAAGATCGACAAGAAGAGCTTGTCAACGTGCTCTAGGGCAATCAGAGCGCACTGCTAGACTCCACGAATACAGGGCAATTAAGATGCGCTAGAAAGCATTGCTTCAGGAAACCAATGAGGGGGTGGCATGACCCCATGATCCCACCCCTTGGAGCCGCATCTGTACACTACGTCTAAATTTACTGCAACTTGATGTGTGTGTTTCCTTCAGTAAGAGGTTGTAACTAATGGCCTACATGGTCTGACATGCACTTTTGTCGTGGGGTTACGAAGCAGAGCCCCATACAGAATGTGTTGGAGGCATTTCTGACACTCTATCTGCGTGTTGCCACAGTTTCAAATGCTGGAAAATCTCTCCTGGAAGCATTTTAGGTTATTTTTATCTATTAGATGGCCGTATAAATACCACCCTGATTGTAAACCATACAGACTTGAACTGAGCAATATGGGCTCACCACTCACACTCAGTATATTAATCTTTTATTTTATGTGTGTGGTAGCTCACATGTACAACCTACCATACCACAGGGGTTTACGAATGTGTGTAGCATAAAAACTGAGTCCTTATATGTTCTCAGAAGAGTATCAATCAATCCAAACAGCTTCAATATTTAAAACAGTTGTTTCTTAAAGATAATTGCCACTTTTAAGTACATACTCACATTGATGGTAAAAGACTAATGGTTCCAGCAAGTCCATTGTTTTTTTTTTCTGTCTCTGTTATTGGTAAGGAATTCTCACAGAGCCTTTGAATCTAATCTGCAGAATAATTATTTGTGCTGAACAAACTGCAGATGTGCCACTTCACGCTCATATTGTGTCACAGTGGCAAGTCCTACACTGACAAAACATGGCACAAGAAATTAGTATTACACTGAACATTACTAACACATTCTAATTTTTGAGCCACATCGCACTGGTGGCGGACCAGTCAGTTTACGTTGGCCACTCTTTGGTTTGCTGATCTGGCTGCTGTTTTGTTCGTTAGAGTAGTTGAAAGCTGGCTTACGCACGAGCGCATAGCCGAAGTCGCGTATGAGCGGCGTCTTCTCCCACTTCCGGCTACTTCACGTGTGTGTGTTAGCAGGAAGCGCAGTAGCAGCAAGCAGCCAGGTGCTACCCGGGAAAATTTTACTGGCGCGTCCAAGCTGCCAGATTCGCACATGCGCAGATCAGTCGGAGCTGTAGCGGGGTGTGTGTTTATGTTTCGTGATTTTGCTGCTTTCTCTTCGATTACAGCTCTCACGTCAAATGAAAACAAAACGGATTTCTGTGTCTGGCAGCTATCAAATGAATTAGAATACATACACGTAATCACAGAAGACTAATATATGTTATTAATTTCAGTTTTCTGGCTTTAGTAGCATGTTATTAGCAATCAAGCGTTACCGTCTCGCAGACAGTTAAGTTGTTTTTGTCAATTTGCTAAGGAAATGTGGCTTTTATTAATTTTTTCCGTAGAGGCAATCAATTTATTTGAGAACAAGTGTTTCGTTCCACACTATTGGCTACTTTCGATTGTTCACTAACGTTTTCATTTTCTGGCACATATAGCGTTGTTATGCCATAATACCCCCCCCCCCCCCCGAACCATGGACCTTGCCGTTGGTGGGGAGGCTTGCGTGCCTCAGCGATACAGATGGCCGTACCGTAGGTGCAACCACAACGGAGGGGTATCTGTTGAGAGGCCAGACAAACGTGTGGTTCCTGAAGAGGGGCAGCAGCCTTTTCAGTAGTTGCAGGGGCAACAGTCTGGATGATTGACTGATCTGGCCTTGCAACATTAACCAAAACAGCGTTGCTGTGCTGCTACTGCGAACGGCTGAAAGCAAGGGGAAACTACAGCCGTAATTTTTCCCGAGGACATGCAGCTTTACTGTATGATTAAATGATGATGGCATCCTCTTGGGTAAAATATTCCGGAGGTAAAATAGTCCCCCATTCGGATCTCCGGGCGGGGACTACTCAGGAGGATGTCGTTATCAGGAGAAAGAAAACTGGCGTTCTACGGATCGGAGCGTGGAATGTCAGATACCTTAATCGGGCAGGTAGGTTAGAAAATTTAAAAAGGGAAATGGATAGGTTAAAGTTAGATATAGTGGGAATTAGTGAAGTTCGGTGGCAGGAGGAACAAGACTTCTGGTCAGGTGATTACATGGTTATAAACACAAAATCAAATAGGGGGAATGCAGGAGTAGGTTTAATAATGAATAGGACAACAGGAATGCGGGTAAGCTACTACAAACAGCATAGTGAACGCATTATTGTGGCCAAGATAGATACGAAGCCCACACCTACTACTGTAGTACAAGTTTATATGCCAACTAGCTCTGCAGATGACGAAGAAATTGAAGAAATGTACGATGAAATAAAAGAAATTATTCAGATAGTGAAGGGAGACGAAAATTTAATAGTAATGGGTGACTGGAATTCGAGTGTAGGAAAAGGGAGAGAAGGAAACATAGTAGGTGAATATGGATTGGGGCTAAGAAATGAAAGAGGAAGCCGCCTAGTAGAATTTTGTACAGAGCACAAATTAGTCATAGGTAACACTTGGTTTAAGAATCATGAAAGAAGGTTGTATACGTGGAAGAACCCTGGAGATACTAAAAGGTATCAGATAGATTATATAATGGTAAGACAGAGATTTAGGAACCAGGTTTTAAGTTGTAAGACATTTCCAGGGGCAGATGTGGACTCTGACCACAATCTATTGGTTATGACCTGTAGATTAAAACTGAAGAAACTGCAAAAATGTGGGAAATTAAGAAGATGGGACCTGGATAAACTGAAAGAACCAGAGGTTGTACAGAGTTTCAGGGAGAGCATAAGGGAACAATTGACAGGAATAGGGGAAAGAAATACAGTAGAAGAAGAATGGGTAGCTCTGAGGGATGAAGTAGTGAAGGCAGCAGAGGATAAAGTAGGTAAAAAGACGAGGGCTGCTAGAAATCCTTGGGTAACAGAAGAAATATTGAATTTAATTGATGAAAGGAGAAAATATAAAAATGCAGTAAATGAAGCAGGCAAAAAGGAATATAAACGTCTCAAAAATGAGATCGAGAGGAAGTGCAAAATGGCTAAACAGGGATGGCTAGAGGATAAATTTAAGGATGTAGAGGCTTATCTCACTAGGGGTAAGATAGATAGTGCCTACAGGAAAATTAAAGAGACCTTTGGAGAGAAGAGAACCATGTGTATGAATATCAAGAGCTCAGATGGCAACCCAGTTCTAAGCAAAGAAGGGAAGGCAGAAAGGTGGAAGGAGTATATAGAAGGTTTATACAAGGGTGATGTACTTGAGGACAATATTATGGAAATGGAAGAGGATGTAGATGAAGACGAAATGGGTGATACGATATTGCGTGAAGAGTTTGACAGAGCACTGAAAGACCTGAGTCGGAACAAGGCCCCCGGAGTAGACAACATTCCATTAGAACTACTGACGGCCTTGGGAGAGCCAGTCATGACAAAACTCTACCAGCTGGTGAGCAAGATGTATGAGACAGGCGAAATACCCTCAGACTTCAAGAAGAATATAATAATTCCAATCCCAAAGAAAGCAGGTGCTGACAGATGTGAAAATTACCGAACTATCAGTTTAATAAGTCACAGCTGCAAAATACTAACGCGAATTCTTTACAGACGAATGGAAAAACTGGTAGATGCGGACCTCGGGGAGGATCAGTTTGGATTCCGTCGAAATGTTGGAACACGTGAGGCAATACTGACCTTACGACTTATCTTAGAAGAAAGATTAAGAAAAGGCAAACCTACGTTTCTAGCATTTGTAGACTTAGAGAAAGCTTTTGACAATGTTGACTGGAATACTCTTTTTCAAATTCTAAAGGTGGCAGGGGTAAAATACAGGGAGCGAAAGGCTATTTACAATTTGTACAGAAACCAGATGGCAGTCATAAGAGTCGAGGGGCATGAAAGGGAAGCAGTGGTTGGGAAAGGAGTGAGACAGGGTTGTAGCCTCTCCCCGATGTTATTCAATCTGTATATTGAGCAAGCAGTAAAGGAAACAAAAGAAAAATTTGGAGTAGGTATTAAAATTCATGGAGACGAAGTAAAAACTTTGAGGTTCGCCGATGACATTGTAATTCTGTCAGAGACGGCAAAAGACTTGGAAGAGCAGTTGAACGGAATGGACAGTGTCTTGAAAGGAGGATATAAGATGAACATCAACAAAAGCGAAACGAGGATAATGGAATGTAGTCCAATTAAATCGGTTGATGCTGAGGGAATTAGATTAGGAAATGAGACACTTGAAGTAGTAAAGGAGTTTTGCTATTTAGGAAGTAAGATAACTGATGATGGTCGAAGTAGAGAGGATATAAAATGTAGACTGGCAATGGCAAGGAAAGCGTTTCTGAAGAAGAGAAATTTGTTAACATCGAATATAGATTTAAGTGTCAGGAAGTCATTTCTGAAAATATTTGTTTGGAATGTAGCCATGTATGGAAGTGAAACATGGACGATAAATAGTTTAGACAAGAAGAGAATGTGGTGCTACAGAAGAATGCTGAAGATTAGATGGATAGATCACGTAACTAATGAGGAGGTATTCAATAGGATTGGGGAGAAGAGAAGTTTGTGGCACGACTTGACCAGAAGAAGGGATCGGTTGGTAGGACATGTTCTGAGGCATCAAGGGATCACCAGTTTAGTATTGGAGGGCAGTGTGGAGGGTAAAAATCGTAGAGGGAGACCAAGAGATGAATACACTAAGCAGATTCAGAAGGATGTAGGTTGCAGTAGGTACTGGGAGATGAAGAA
Organism: Schistocerca gregaria; assembly: GCF_023897955.1. Lineage (NCBI taxonomy): Eukaryota > Metazoa > Arthropoda > Insecta > Orthoptera > Acrididae > Schistocerca > Schistocerca gregaria. The sequence continues at coordinate 884,901,264 of NC_064921.1, read as the reverse complement.
GCTTGCACAGGATAGAGTAGCATGGAGAGCTGCATCAAACCAGTCTCAGGACTGAAGACCACAACAACAACATGCCATAATAAAGAACAAAACGTGACAATACAGTTCTGGTACTCCAAGAACATTGGCAACCCGAAACCCATACTGAGAAGCTCAGTACCAGCTACTTCAGTGTGAATCTGGACATGCGAATGTGCAGTGTAGCTGAATCATACATTTTAATATGGTTTACGAAATTCTGCTGCTCTTGGTGTATTCTCTGATGTTCCGTTTCTATTATGCCATAATGTAAGGTCTGTTACTTCTGTACACATACGAACATATATAAATGTTCACTTGAAGATAATTAAGCAGGCAGATTTTGTCAATAGTATTAAATAAAATAGTTTGTTTCAGATATATTGACAGCGTTAACAGACTTTTACAAATGTGCCCTCTGTGAAACACAATATTTTCTATTAGAAGACATTTGTCTGTTGAGTCCTTTAGGCTTGACATTATTTCTTAACTAGAGTTGTAAGTCTTAAGTGCTACTCTGTGGTAAATCATACACTGGCAGCATACAGCGTTTTATAGTTTTAGCTCCCCACACCGCTTTATATTTACCCCGAGTGTGGAGCACACTGACAAGCAAAAGCATTATGACCACTAGCCAACGCGAAGTTGGATGACGTTTGGTGGCTTTGCGGGCAAGTGACGCGGTAACAAAAATACATAAGCATAGCAGACTCTGACAGGAAATTACAGTAGAGAAGATATGGGCTGCAAATGCGGAAATCCATTGAGATAAGCTACTTAGACAATGGGCAGATTATTATTACGCAGAGCCAAGTATCTCGAGAGCGGTGCAGCTGGTAGAATGTCGACGTGCTACTGTCGTGGGCATGCACAGAAAGAGGTAGGGCAGTAAAACTACCAGTTATCGTTCAATGTTGGACGTCCACGACTCTTCACAGAACGTGGGGTTCGGACGCTTATCTTCTCTGTAACGCAGGATAGATGGTGACCTGTAGCATCTCTGCTCGTGCATGCACAAGTAAAAATGGTTCAAATGGCTCTGAGCACTACGGGACTTAACATCTGAGGTCATCAGTCCCCTAGACTTAGAACTACTTAAACCTAACTAACATAAGGACATCACACACATCCATGCCCGAGGCAGGATTCGAACCTGCGAACGTAGCGGTCGCGCGGTTCCAGACTGTAGCGCCTAGAACCGCTTGGCCACTCTGGCCGGCCATGCACAAGTATTCCGGAGCAAAGCGTTCATATACATTGTTGAACATGGAGCTCCGCAGCAGACCACACCTACTTCTTCGTATGTTGAATCAACGACATGGTCAGTTAAGCGGAGGTTTACTATTTTCGGCCCGAAAAAAGCATGTTCTTTGAGAATTTTTTCTCGGGATGTGTTATAGATATCAATGTGAAATTTGGTCAAAATGTTTATTGATATTTCCTCTACAAACTGGAATTTTTTCGACGGGAAATGTAGAAGAGCAAAGGCGGAAGTGCCGTCGGAACGAACAAAATTTCGATGTAGACCTCCACGCGTGGTATGTCGCAGGTCAGCCGGCTCGTCTGAAATCAAAATTGATTTGACGTTAGTGGAGTATATAAGATTCTTTAAGAGTTGTACCTCGCTTAAGTTATTTGGACCATAGGAAACAAAATGGCGGCCATTTGAAAAAAAAATAAGGTATTCTTCATCGATTTTTCGACTTCGTCGGCCCAGTGAAAATATTTATAGTTGATGGATCAGAATAAAAGTGGTACAACTATTAGACAATTTACTTAGCTCCGTCGGAAACAAAAAAAAATGCCAATCGGTTCGCTAGATTTGAAGTCACCATACCGCGCGATAAAGAAAAGTCATTTCGAGAAAAACGCGGTTTTAGTTTTGACTACATATAAATGCAATATGTGTAACTTACGTTCAATCTGCTATTCCGGGTCCGTAAACTAGTCCTTCCTCTTCCTCATAGAGGGCGTTCTGCTCGATCTGTTCCATCCTGCGCTGCTCCAGAGCCGCGCGTCCGGCCGGTGACAAGCGGTTTTCGGCCTCTTGAATCTGGTGGTCGTCCGAATGCTTGGCGCACTGTGTCGAATTGACTTCCAGGGTGACGTCCATCGTTGTCATGGTCTTCAGAATTGCTCAATACCCTTCGCTGAAGCTGCTCACTGCTAGGAAAGTTGCAATCTCCACAGTCTTCGCGCCAGAATGCAAATGCTCGGGGGCTAACTTCCAAACACACGCGTTCAAACTTTCAATTGAATTTTGTGTGTTTCCTCCCAAGCACCGGTACAATAACTCGTCCTCCGAAATAAAATAAAAAACTGGTGCGTGAGAAAAGCCGATTTCAGGCAGGCGCACATTTTTTGTTCAACAAAGAATAACAAACATTTCCGTTCCGTATTCGGAAAAACCGTTTCAGAGGTGGATTCTAAACACTTTTATGGATCCAAAAATGCAATTTTTAAAAAATCGGTTTTTTAACCAAAAGATAGTAAACCTCCCCTTAAGACTGCAGAAGGTACGGAACGATGGGGGCTCGAACGTCGATGGAAGCGTCAATGGAAGCGCATTGGCTCTTCGGGTGGATCACATTTTTGCTACGCTAGGTCGATTGTCGTCTCCACAAACGCCGTCATCGAGGTGAACGGCGGGTCGGCGGATCGAAACGTGCAGCACGCTTCGGGCGCAGGCTGGTGGAAGCAGGGGTCTCCAAACCTTTAATCCGCGGGCCACATTGACTCCTCATTAGGGCCAAGATCTACCTAGTGGGATTAAAACACCCTAGCACTCCACGATCACCGTAATGTAAGGCTAAAGGAAAGATGAAATTGCAAAAATCTGAGGTTGTGGAAATAGCTAGCACTGAAACGAACTACGATTTTTATTTAATTACATAATTTTGATTGGTGGCCGCACCTGACCGAAATTCTGGCATATTTTGTTCTGGCGAATTTCACCGATAAAAAAGTATATCACTGCACATTCTTCACGAAAGCGTCCTGCAAAGTTAACGACATCTCAAAATCATTGTTAGCAACACTATAACTGCAAGACGTAACAGAGGTAGAGTATGTCAACGCATTGTTATTTCAAGCGGCGCTACAATAAGTTTAGTTATGTAGTCTTGTAGCGAGTAGCAGAGCCAGAGGATATATTTGATAGTTCTATTGCGTGATTGTGTCTATGTTGCGAGTGTCTCACTAGTGTTTTATGCGCTGTACTGGTAGGTGAGACGACGAAGTGTGGGACAACTCAAAGTTTGAATTCGAAGAGACAAGGAAAATCGAAATACGTATAGTATTACTTGAGTATTTTTTCACTGTATTTTTTAGTGGAACTACAGTGTAATTGTGAGTATTTAATTTAGTAATTAAAGTACCTTAAAAATAAATTCATTGCATTTTGTTTAGGCTGACTACTCCCTAGTTTTATTAGTATTAAATAGCACAATTTTATTTTCAGGTTACAATCTTGTGAATTTCTGTACAAATATGGAAAAGAAACGAAAGGTTGACAGTGAATTTAGAATTTTTAAAGAGCAGTGGGGATGTCAATATTTCGTGGTGGAGTCAAGCAACAAACCAATGTGTATTATTTTCCATGAAGCAATATCAGCATTCAAAGAACACAATATAAAACGTCATTATGAGACTAAGCACTCTCAGAACTACTCCAAGTTTAAAGGATGCGAACGATTAGAAATGTATGAGTCTCTGAAAGGCCAGCCAAAAACCCAGCAGTCGCTGTTAAAGAAAGTAAATGCTGAACAACATGCAGCATCTTGTGCTAGTTTTCGTGTGGCTCATTTAGTAGCGAAACATTTATCGACGGTGGATTAATGAAGAACTGCATTATTGCAACAGCAGAAGAAATGTGCCCAGAAAAAGTTAATGTATTTAAAAACGTAAGTTTGTCGGCAAACACTGTGGCTCGAAGAATAGATGAGATTGCACAAAATATATCAGCACAAATGCGTGGCAAAAATCAAGACATAGACTGGTTCTCTTTGACCGTCGATGAGTCAACAGATGTATCAGATACTGCTGAAGTACTACTTTAAGTATTGACAAAAATTATGAAGTGTATGAAGAGCTCCTTGATGTTCACAGTATTCACGGGACGGCCATTGGCGCAGATATTTTTAAAGGAGTTGAAAGGGCAGTTCATAAAAACAATCTTCAGTGGAAGAAATTAAAATGTATTACAACTGATGGTGGCAAAAATATGTGTGGGAAAAATAAAGGTGTTGTTGCTCTCCTTTCTAAGGTCATAGAAAATAACAGTGGCTCAAAACCATTAGTAGTGCATTGTATTATTCATCAACAGTCTTTGTGTGGGAAACATTTAGATATGTCAGAAGTTTTAAAGGCAGTTATTTCAGTTGTTAATTACATCAGATCCCATGCACACAATCATCGCCAGTTCCGCGAGTTTCTTGAAGATATTGAGGAAAGCGACTTGCCATATTATACTGCAGTGCGCTGGCTTAGCTGCGATAAGGTTCTGATGCGTTTTTTTGAACTCCAAAGAGTAACTGAATTTTTTTTTTGAAAGAAAGGAATCGCCCTCTGGCTGAGTTAGGGAACGGTGAGTGATTTAAAATTGCAAGGCGGAAACCAGCTTCCGCCTGATTTACGCAGGCATGTTAAGTCCTTTCGACAAAAGATAGCTTTGTTTCTATCTCAGTTGGACAAAGTATGCTTCACGCATTTTAATACATACCAAACATTCAGTCAGCAAACTGAGATTCCGTTTCCTGTAACTTTCGCAATTGAAGCTTTGGGCGCTTTAAAAATTAATTTTGAATCACGTTTTTCAGATATCGATGCAAATTCAAACGATATCAAGATATTTCAAAATACCTTTGACGTCGATATAGAAGCGTTACCCGCAGAACTTCAGTTTGAAATTATTGATTTGCAATGTAGCGACTTTTTTAAAGAAAATCATTCAAAGTCAATATTACTGGAATTTTATAAGTGTCTTAGATCCACACAGTTTCCAAATTTACATAAATTTGCCCGTGGCTTTTTTCCGCTTTTGGCACTACTTATTTATGTGAAAAAATTTCTCCAAAATGAAACATGAAAAAAGCATTTACTGATCATAATTGAGTGATGAGCATTTGAAGTCGCTGATGATTATCTTTAGCAGTAAACTTGATCCACAACTGGAGATAACTATGAAAGGAAAGTTACAGCTACATAAAAGTCACTAATTATCACTAAGATGTTAAATTTCTTTATGTGAATACTCTAACACTGTTGGTTTTCAAGATATAAATTAATTAGTTATTTTTATACATCAGTTATAACAAAAATATCCAATATCATTATGTACACCAGGCATTGTATTTTCTTTAAATTGCCTTTGAATAAAAATTTGTTATACGATTTACTTGCTACGTGTATTTTACAACGTAATGAAAAGAAAGTGAAACCTCGCTTAAGAAGCATCTTCCATAATGACTGGTTACTAAGGCTAGTCGCCGAAGTGGCGTTCATTTGAAAGACTTGCACCAGATTCGTGAGTAGAATAAATTGCAAAGAATTTTTTTGCTTGAAATGTTTTTGCCAAACTAGTCTGTTAACCGTTCTTTTTTTTCACTATCGCAAGGAGAATGGTCTGTCTGTTTATTGCGGATAGCCACAAGTTTAACCATGACTTTCCGCTTTGCAAAGATAGAGCTCCGACAATGTCGCGGTGTATTGGTCGCGATAGGCCTCGAAACTCAATTGTTGGCAGTATAGGTACCACCTCAAATACACTCCTGGAAATTGAAATAAGAACACCGTGAATTCATTGTCCCAGGAAGGGGAAACTTTATTGACGCATTCCTGGGGTCAGATACATCACATGATCACACTGACAGAACCACAGGCACATAGACACAGGCAACAGAGCATGCACAATGTCGGCACTAGTACAGTGTATATCCACCTTTCGCAGCAATGCAGGCTGCTATTCTCCCATGGAGACGATCATAGAGATGCTGGATGTAGTCCTGTGGAACGGCTTGCCATGCCATTTCCACCTGGCGCCTCAGTTGGACCAGCGTTCGTGCTGGACGTGCAGACCGCGTGAGACGACGCTTCATCCAGTCCCAAACATGCTCAATGTCGGACAGATCCGGAGATCTTGCTGGCCAGGGTAGTTGACTTACTCCTTCTAGAGCACGTTGGGTGGCACGGGATACATGCGGACGTGCATTGTCCTGTTGGAACAGCAAGTTCCCTTGCCGGTCTAGGAATGGTAGAACGATGGGTTCTATGACGGTTTGGATGTACCGTGCACTATTCAGTGTCCCCTCGACGATCACCAGAGGTGTACGGCCAGTGTAGGAGATCGCTCCCCACATCATGATGCCGGGTGTTGGCCCTGTGTGCCTCGGTCGTATGCAGTCCTGATTGTGGCCCTCACCTGCTCGGCGCCAAACACGCATACGACCATCATTGGCACCAAGGCAGAAGCGACTCTCATCGCTGAAGACGACACGTCTCCATTCGTCCCTCCATTCACGCCTGTCGCGACACCACTGGAGGCGGGCTGCACGATGTTGGGGCGTGAGCGGAAGACGGCCTAACGGTGTGCGGGACCGTAGCCCAGCTTCATGGAGACGGTTGCGAATGGTCCTCGCCGATACCCCAGGAGTAACAGTGTCCCTAATTTGCTGGGAAGTGGCGGTGCGGTCCCCTATGGCACTGCGTAGGATCCTACGGTCTTGGCGTGCATCCGTGTGTCGCTGCGGTCCGGTCCCAGGTCGACGGGCACGTGCACCTTCCGCCGACCACTGGCGACAACATCGATGTACTGTGGAGACCTCACGCCCCACGTGTTGAGCAATTCGGCGGTACGTCCACCCGGCCTCCCGCATGCCCACTATACGCCCTCGCTCAAAGTCCGTCAACTGCACATACGGTTCACGTCCACGCTGTCGCGGCATGCTACCAGTGTTAAAGACTGCGATGGAGCTCCGTATGCCACGGCAAACTGGCTGACACTGACGGCGGCGGTGCACTAATGCTGCGCAGCTAGCGCCATTCGACGGCCAACACCGCGGTTCCTGGTGTGTCCGCTGTGCCGTGCGTGTGATCATTGCTTGTACAGCCCTCTCGCAGTGTCCGGAGCAAGTATGGTGGGTCTGATACACCGGTGTCAATGTGTTCTTTTTTCCATTTCCAGGAGTGTATGTGGCGGGCCGGATACCGGCGATGTCCGGCCAGCTAACGCGGGCCGTTTTGCCGGCCCCCCGCGGGCCGATTACGGCCCACTGGCCGTAGTTTGGAGACCCCTGCTATAGGGAGACATTCTCCTGCGCTTGCATGGGACCTGTGGTAGTAATCGAAGACACGCTGACAGCTGCGAACCACCTGCACCCCTTCATGCTTGATGTCTTCCCCGACAGCGACGTCATCTTTCAGCAGTACAACTGTCCGTGTCTCGGAGGCAGAACCGTGTTACAGTGATTTGAGTAGCAAAATATTAGGGTAGTTGTGCTGTAGAGTCTAGTTTTGAAATGAATGTTATGCCAAGAACTGCTTCCTTATTTTGCATTCCTTTCTGGATAGGATATGACAAAACAATTCTCCAAGTACAGTAACTCCGCATGCGCCCTTTGAACAACATGCCGCAGTGCTGCACATGGTCACGTGATGCCTCAGGACGCTAGACTTTCCAAACAGAAATGCGACGAAAAGCGAATGAGCAGGAAAACAACAAGCACGAGTGTCCTATGTCAGCGTAGCTACATATGCGCAGTAACCTGTTTTCGAGTGTTCACTGCCAACTATTCAAGCGAAGCCTACGATATGTCATTTAATCACTGCTAGCAATAACACAAACACCAATAACAACAAAACAGAGGCGCAGTAATTTCTGTTGTTTCAAGGCACAGCTTCCCAGACCAGTTTACCTTTTGTTAGATTACAAATGAAATCAGCTGCTAATGTTGACACTTGTGTCATGGATGTGATGATAAGATAAAAAATTATATGTTCTTCCAACCGTAGCTTGATGAAGTCATTCAAGAAATTACAGTTGGCATATCTATCAAATACTGAATAGGAAAAGAATGTGTGACAACTATGTCGCAACCAGTTTATATCTCACGTAGGGATCGTGAGAATAAGACAAAGGCGATTAGGCACATAAACAAGACATTTTTCCCACGCTCAGTACTTGAACGCAGTAAGACAGAAAATCGATAACATTGTTATGCTGTACCATCCAGCTTGCATTATACAGTGGCGACAAGATTATACAGCGTGTTCGGAAATTTCCGTCCGATGTTCTGGGACTTGTGGTGGGTAGTGAGTACATAAAATTTTGAATAGGAACCAATATTCGGAAACGCGCCGTTTCAGTTCTACTACTGTTTCGGCTCAGATGTGTAACGCGTCAACGTCTGCTGAATGAAAGATGGGTAGCCGAGGTGGTCCAACCGCATACCCGCCGCGATCGGTGGATTTAACTCCAATAACCTACTCCTTGTGGAGTCATATGCAAAGTTTAATTGACGGCACTCCTGTAGAGGCAGGAAGATCTGCTGGCATGAGTTCCGGTCGTTGCGCTAGAAACAGAAAGTGTGTACCAGAACATGCTTCGTAGGTACGATGTCTGCGGCGACGTTGGTTGTCGCCACATCGAGACGCTCTTGTAATGCTTTAGTACTGTTCTGTATGTACAGTATGCTGGGCTCTTTTTTATTTTGGAATAATGTCAATACGTAATATTTAAGTGTTAATGACCCATACTCAGACTGTAGAATATACAAAGTAATTACAAGGATGGCTCCATGTTCTACCTGGGACAAACAGGACGAAATTTCAACACCAGCTACTGAGAGCACATTAAAGCGTACACACATAACCGACACAAAACATCAGCAATAGCCACACACGTATAACCAATTTGGAAAAGTAGAGCAAAACGTCAAAGTACTCCACTGACGAAATACGGGGCATAAAGTGGATTTGTTAGAGGAAATGGAGATGTATTCACATTACAGAAAATATAAATATAAAATGTTAAACGAACAACTTGAAAGTGAATCAGTGAATTTCTTCAGATCCTTTGACAATATATTCCTTAAAAATAGTAACACGTAGAAATAAGCACAACTGGAAAATACACTCCTGGAAATCGAAATAAGAACACCGTGAATTCATTGTCCCAGGATGGGGAAACTTTATTGACACATTCCTGGGGTCAGATACATCACATGATCACACTGACAGAACCACAGGCACATAAGACACAGGCAACAGAGCATGCACAATGTCGCCACTAGTACAGTGTATATCCACCTTTCGCAGCAATGCAGGCTGCTATTCTCCCATGGAGACGATCGTAGAGATGCTGGATGTAGTCCTGTGGAACGGCTTGCCATGCCATTTCCACCTGGCGCCTCAGTTGGACCAGCGTTCGTGCTGGACGTGCAGACCGCGTGAGACGACGCTTCATCCAGTCCCAAACATGCTCAATGGGGGACAGATCCGGAGATCTTGCTGGCCAGGGTAGTTGACTTACACCTTCTAGAGCACGTTGGGTGGCACGGGATACATGCGGACGTGCATTGTCCTGTTGGAACAGCAAGTTCCCTTGCCGGTCTAGGAATGGTACAACGATGGGTTCGATGACGGTTTGGATGTACCGTGCACTATTCAGTGTCCCCTCGACGATCACCAGAGGTGTACGGCCAGTGTAGGAGATCGCTCCCCACACCATGATGCCGGGTGTTGGCCCTGTGTGCCTCGGTCGTATGCAGTCCTGATTGTGGCGCTCACCTGCACGGCGCCAAACACGCATACGACCATCATTGGCACCAAGGCAGAAGCGACTCTCATCGCTGAAGACGACACGTCTCCATTCGTCCCTCCATTCACGCCTGTCGCGACACCACTGGAGGCGGGCTGCACGATGTTGGGGCGTGAGCGGAGGACGGCCTAACGGTATGCGGGACCGTAGCCCAGCTTCATGGAGACGGTTGTGAATGGTCCTCGCCGATACCCCAGGAGCAACAGTGTCCCTAATGTGCTGGGAAGTGGCGGTGCGGTCCCCTACGGCACTGCGTAGGATCCTACGGTCTTGGCGTGCATCCGTGCGTCGCTGCTGTCCGGTCCCAGGTCGACGGGCACGTGCACCTTCCGCCGACCACTGGCGACAACATCGATGTACTGCGGAGACCTCACGCCCCTCGTGTTGAGCAATTCGGCGGTACGTCCACCTGGCCTCCCGCATGCCCACTATACGCCTTCGCTCAAGGTCCGTCAACTGCACATACGGTTCACGTCCACGCTGTCGCGGCATGCTACCAGTGTTAAAGACTGCGATGGAGCTCCGTATGCCACGGCAAACTGGCTGACACTGACGGCGGCGGTGCACAAATGCTGCGCAGCTAGCGCCATTCGACGGCCAACACCGCGGTTCCTGGTGTGTCCGCTGTGCCGTGCGTGTGATCATTGCTTGTACAGCCCTCTCGCAGTGTCCGGAGCAAGTATGGTGGGTCTGACACACCGGTGTCAATGTGTTCTTTTTTCCATTTCCAGGAGTGTAGATACAAGCAAATTCTGATTCATATTGTTAAGATAAATACCCTATGTACAAAAGCATATTATAATCTCTGGAAAGCTTATTACATTACCTCTGTCAGCTACATATAGGAACATCTTTGTAACTGTTTGTTTATTTATACTATTCTCGGTGTATATTGTGCACCGAAAACTGTGTGTGGTGTTTAACACGTATGAGAGTGCACAAAGGGCCCATAAGATAACTGAAAGTACATGTTCTACGTAAAAATGGCATAGTACAAAGTGAAAACGCACTTGAGAATGGGAATTATTTCCCGGAACGCGTCGTGTAAAATATGAATAAAGGAAAGTCATCACAGGTACCAGAAAAGTTATTTCCAAAAAGCTATCAATACAAACAAATGTGCTACAGTGATAAATGTATGTTCCGGTATTTTTCCTTTCCAGGTGTTACCCAATAACTGTACTGCGTCACGCATAATTTCATTCTTCAAGCAGAAGTGGATGCGTTGAACATCTGAACTGTTCGGACACAGGTTCCTAGTCAAAATATTCATGTGCACACTCCCCTCCACAAGCACTAGAAGTTCGTAACGCGAATTTCCGAACACCCCAAATAATGATGTAAGTGTACGGGGTGTTTCACAGTTCATGTTACACACTGCTAGAGTTTGTAGAGGAGACTTAGTAGACCAAGTTTTACATAGGAATCCATGACCAGAAAATTCATCCAACGACGCTACAGAGCATCAAATTTCACTGTGACTCCGTGATAGAGAAAGATAAATGTGTCAGTTTGAAAGAAGGATGCATACACTGGAAACGAACGAGTCGAAAGTTGTAAGCGAAAACCGTCCTGACAGTGGAATACATGTATTGGTACTGTTATTACTGAGACTGTAGGGTAGGCAACTTTCAGAGTTGACATTATGGACTAAAATAAGGAAAAAATGTCTAGTAAAAATGGGCAGTAATCTGCATACCGGAAGAACAATGAGCACTTGTTCATCTCCGCTACTGTGAAACATATTTCTATTAACAAGTGCCCATAGCTCTTCAAGCATACATTTTAGAGTTCATGTTTACTGGTTATTTTTTCTTCGTTTTGCTCCACACTACCACCTCTGAATGTTGCTTACCCTACAGTCCTACCAACAACAGTACCAATGCATATATTCCACTGTCAGAGGTATCAGAACGATTTTCGCTTATAGCTTTCGACTCATTCGTTCCCGCTACAGGGAGCCTTACTTCAAACTGATAAAAGTAATTAACCTTTCACATCCTCCTAGAACGTCTGTAACATCATCACACATTTATGGGCGCTGGCGCCTTTATCTTTGACTCTCTGTCGCAGCGCTGGAGGCCGTCTCTGGACATGGGTTCCCATATAAAACCAAAACTCCTCTACAACCTCTAGAAGTGTGTGTAACATGAATTGTGAAACACACTGTACGACTAGGGGCAGATTGCACGATCTGGCGACGGATTGCTGGTATCCGTCGCTCGTTGTGTGTTGGGTTGTTGAAATGGCAGTCAGCCTTCTCAGTCGCGCCACGTACGGCGCGTGCCTTAACTGAACAAGGTCACGCACTGTGGGAGAGATGGCCCAGACCTGCAAACGGCGCAGCCGCAGTCTGTGACGCAGCGGGCGTGACGTCACGGAACTACGTACGCGCGCAGGTGTCGCCGCAGTGGCCTGCAACAGGTGACGGCCGCTCCCGGCAACGCTAGTTCCCTACGTGTAGGTGACGTGGCCCTGGGTGGCGTGTTGAGCGTCGGATCGGACTTTGAGCCGCGGCTGTGCGTGACGGCCTCGTGCGGCCGGCGGGAAAAGCGACCTCTGGACCCTGGACCACGTGGCTGAGCGCCGCACCTCACCGCTGATGCAACCTGCCTGACCTCCCCGACTCTAGCGGGCATTGGCAGCTGGCCGACCAGCCTCGCTTTCGCGCAGTGCCTGCCCTTCGTTAAAGATTCCATTTAGTCAGAGCGAGAGTGTCGCAGAAATGTTCTACATCTATATGCGTACGCCGCAGTCCACCATACGGTGCGTGGCGGAGGGTACCTTATGCCACAACTAGCATCTTCTCTCCCTGTTCCACTCCCAAACAGAACGAGGGGAAAATGACTGCCTATATGCCTCTGTACGACCCCTATGACTGCCTATATGCCTCTGTACGACCCCTAATCTCTTTTATCTTTTCTTTGTGGTCTTTCCGCGAAATATAATTTGGCGGCAGTAAAATTTTACTGCAGTCAGCCTCAAATGCTGGTTCTCTAAATTTCCTCAGTAGCGATTCACGAAAAGAACGCCTCCTTTCCTCCAGAGACTCCCACCGAGCTCCTGAAGCATTTCCGTAACACTCGCGTGACGATCAAACCTACCAGTAACAAATCTAGCAGCCCGCCTCTGAATTGCTTCTATGTCCTCCCTCAATCCGACCTGATAGGGATCATAAACGCTCAAGCAGTACTCAAGAATAGGTCGTATTAGTGTTTTATAAGCGGTCTCCTTTACAGATGAACCACATCTCCCCAAAATTCTACCAATGAACCGAAGGCGACCATCCGCCGTCTCCACAACTGCCATTACTTGCATGTCCCACTTCACATCGCTCTGCAATGTTACGCCCAAATATTTAATCGACGTGATTGTGTCAAGCGCTACACTACTAGTGGTGTATTTAAACGTTACAGGATTCTTTTTCCTATTTATGTGCATTAATTTACATTTATCTATATTTAGAGTTAGCTGCCATTCTTTACACCAATCACAAATCCTGTCCAACTCCTTTTGTATCCTCCTACAGTCACTCAACGACGACACATTCCCGTACACCACAGCATCATCAGCAAACAGCCGGACATTGCTATCTACTCTCTCCAAAAGACCATTTATGTAGATAGAAAACAACAGCGGACCAAACACGAAATAATGTTTTACAGTGTTTTATAAGTTAGCTACTTCTGCATGTTTTACGTTCATAGAACCCACTGATGATGGCAATATGGCGATATTTGCCACTGAAACTAGTTTGGAAATAAATAAATAAATAACAGAAGTGTTTTGCGTCAAGGCGGACCCACAATCCCACATTATTGTTTATTTTTTATGTTCTGACGCAACACCGCCCCACGCCTAAGACAGCTGTGGAAAACTTCACAAGAAAGGCTCGGTGCGTCGTCAGTAGCCTACACCTACGTTTTCGTATGTGCAGAAGTTTATCGCAGCGCGCTGCGAATACGCTTGCGTCTTTCGCTGCCTGGTGGGGCCGCAGAACACTGCGCGAAACGTTTTCTTAGGCGTGGGGCGGTGGGCGTCAGAACGTAAAAAGTAAACAACAATATGGGACTGAGGGTCCGCCTTGACGCAAAACAGTTTTGTTATTTAATTATTTACTCCCAAGCTAGTTTCAGCGACAAATTTCTCCATATCGCCGTCATCAGTGGGTTCTATGATCCTAAAACATGCAGAAGTAGCTAACTTATAATACACTGTAAAACATTATTACATGTTTGGTTCCAAAATTGTTTTCTGTGAATAATTTGATAATACCTCATTTGATAATACCTCATGGTTCTACGATTGTTGTCGCTGTTACTGGCATATTACGTGCGGTTTTTTATGCTTTTTTCTCGGCATACAACATGTTTCACTCATACATTATGTCATCTGCATCTGTATAAATGGCTGTTAGCAAACATGATCTATGCGGAGATCAATGTGCGGTTTTTTATGCTCTTTTTCTCGGCATACAACATGTTTACTAACAACCACTCATACATTATGTCATCCGCAACTGTATAAATGGCTGTTAGTAAACATGATCCATGCCGAGAACAACGGCTACAAAAAACGCAGGAAATAGCAGCAACAATCGTGAAACCATGCTTTGATGCATAGACAGCAATTCTGGAACCAAACAATACAAATGTAATGATACTTTACAATGTCTTATAAGTATGCTATTTCTGCATGTTTTAGAATCAAAGCCGGCGGGAGTGGTCGACCGGTTCTAGGCGCTAGTCTGGAACAACGCGACCGGTACGGTCGCAAGTTTGAATCCTGCCTCGGGCATGGATGTGTGTGATGTCCTTAGGTTAGTTAGGTTTAAGTAGTTCTAAATTCTACGGGACTGATGACCTGAGAATATAAGTCCCATAGTGCTCAGAGCCATTTGAACCATTTTTTAGGGTCAAAGAATAAATGGTTCAAATGGCTCGGAGCACTATGGGACTCAACTGCTGTGCTCATAAGTCCCCTAGAACTTAGAACTAGTTAAACCTAACTAACCTAAGGACATCACACACATCTATGTCCGAGGCAGGATTGGAACCTGCGACCGTAGCAGTCACGCGGTTCCGGACGGAGCGCCTAGAACCGCTAGACCTCCGCGGCCGGCTAGAATCAAAGAACCAACTGGTGGTGGCAATATTTGTCGCTGAAACTAGCTTGGAAATAACTAAAGTGTTTTGCATCAAGGCGGACCCACAATCCCATATTATTGATTTTGTGTGTTAACGCGGACCAATGGAAGTGTTTCAAGATGAAATTATTGTAAAAGGAGCGGTACTTTTTATAATTTGAATACCTTACATGATAGACTGATACGAGAACCATCTTCTGATACCTTTTTTTGATTCAATGAAAATTTTGTGCGATTGAAGTACAGAAATATTTGAGGTTTTTAAAAAATGGATTTTTCACGCTGCACAATATTCATCACGCCATATCTCCTAAACTGTGTGTCGTACAACAACATAATTTTAGAGTTGGTCTCAGTAGTAAATGCCAATAACGCGTGCAACGTTTCTGTTCAATAGTCAGTAACAGTGGCGTAGCAAATTAAAATGTCACGCATAGCGCGGAATTTTCAGCAAACCAGCATCAGAAATAAATCAAGCGAAAATCTTGGTCCTTTTACATTTTATGTGAAGGGTCAAAGCGAGAAAAACTTTCGGAAATGTTAGAATTTATTTTTACAGTTTGTTGGAAGTCGTTTTTTACTGCAGTTTCCTCTAGACGAGAGCAGTACTTTGTGGTTCGTTGGCCGATGTGAGTTCCAGTGCGCTGCGAGGAACATTTTGCTTATACAGACGCAGTGCAATGTGGCGCGGTAATAAGAGCGGAGGCACCAAATGCAACAAGTACGGCACAGTGATCGGCCTGAAAGCCTGTTGATTCTGACACTCCTAAAGTACGTGGAAGTTAGGGGAGAGGAAGAAGACTATATATTGTTGGGAAGAGTACTCAGGAAACGCAAAACAGTCAAAAATGTTCTTACATCCCACTGTCTTTTAGCGCAGACGTGTCATAAATTAATGAACTGCCCAAGGACAACATGATACTCTTTGTAGGCCCCGGCGGCTACACCAGAGCTAAGGGATGCGAGGAGTGGATTCACTAACTACTTCAAGCGGCCGAATTATAACTCTCATACACAGAACTGATAACAATAACAGCAACCACATCCAACCTCTCATACACAGAACTGATAACAATAACAGCAACCACATCCAACTAATTATAATTGTGGTTAAAGGCTCAGTGCAAATAACCACAGAAGCGCCAAAGAAACTGGTAAAGGCACGCGTATCCAAATATAGAGATAAGTAAACAGGTAGAATACGGCGCTGCGGTCGGCAACGCCTAATAAAACAAGTGTCTGGCCCAGTTGTTAGATCGGTTACTGCTGCGACAATACCAAGTTATCAAGATTAAAGTGAGTTTGAATGTGGTTCTACAGTCGGCGCACAAGCTATGGGGCACAGCATCTCTGAGGTAGCGAAGAAGTGGCGACTTTCCCGTACGACCAGTTCACGCGTGTATCGTGAATATCAGGAGTCGAGTAAAACATCAAATCTCCGATATCGCTGCGGCCCGGAAAAGGTGCTGCAAGAACGGGACCAACGACGACTGAAGAGAATCGTTCAACGTGACACAAGTGCAACCCTTCCGCAAACTGCTGCCCCATCAACAAGTGTCAGAGTGCGAACGAATCAACGAAACGTCATCGATTTGGGCTTTCGGAGCCGAAGGACCACTCGCGTACCCTTGATGACTGCATGACAAAGCTTTAAGTCTCGCCTAGGGCAGTCAACACCGACAATGAACTGTTGATGACTGGAAACATGTTGTCTTGTCGGACGAGTCTCTTTTCCAGTTGTATCGAACGGATAGATGTGAAAGTGTATGGAGACAACTTCATGAATCCATGGTCCCTGCATGTTCACAGGGGACTGTTCAAGCTGGTGAAGGCTCTGTAATGGTGTGAGGCGTGTGCAGTTGGAGTCATATGGAACCCGTGATCCGTCTAGATACAATTCTTGTCAGTTGACATGTACGTAAGTAGCCTGTCTGATCACCTGCATCCACTCATGTCCATTGTGCATTCCGACGGACTTGGTAAATTCCAGCAGGACAATGCGACACGTCACAGGTCCAGAATTGCAACAGAGTGGCTCCAGGTACAGTCTTCTGAGCTTAAACACTTCCGCTGGCCAGCAAACTCTCCAGACATGAACATTATTGAGCCTATCAGGAATACCTTGGAACGTGCTGTTCAGAAGAGATCTCCACCCCGTCATATTATTACGGATTTATGGCCAGCCCTGCAGGATTCATGGTGTCAATTCCCTCCAACACTACTTCAGACATCTGTCGAGTCCCTGCCACGCCGTGTTGCGGCACTTCTGCGTCCTCGCGGGGGCCTACACGATATTATGCAGGTGTTCCCGTTTCAATAGATCGTTCCCTTCGAGGTGATTTATAATGTTTGAATACAGTATATGCTCCAAACCCCTACTGCAAACCGAAGTCAATGATATAAGTCTGTAGTTCGATGGATTACTCCTACTGCCCTTCTTAAACACTGGTGCTACCTGCGCAATTTTCCAATCTGTAGGTACAGATCTACCGGTGAGCGAGCGCTTGTATATGATTCCTAAGTAGGGAGTAATTGTATCAGCGTAATCTGAAACGAACCTAATTGGCATACAATCTGGACCTGAAGACTTGCCCGTATCAAGCGATTTGAGTTGCTTCGCAACCCCTAAGGTATCTACTTCTAAGAAACTCATGCTAGCAGCTGTTCGTGTTTCAAATTCTGGCATATTCCATTCGTCTTCCCTGGTGGAGGAATTTCGGAAAACTGCGTTCAATAATTCCGCTTTAGCGGCACAGTCGTCGGTAACAGTACCATCGGCACTGCGCAGCGAAGGTATTGACTGCGTCTTGCCGCTTGTGTACTTTACATACGATCAGAATTTCTTCGGGAAGTCCGTGCCAATTTTCGCGCGTCTGTAAATTTTAGCCAATCTTCGGGATTTCGCGGCCTCTGAACTTAGCATGCTTTTTCCTTTGCCTCTGCAACAGCGTTCGGACCTGTTTTGTGTACCATGGGCGATCAGTTAGTTCCATCTCTTACCAATTTATCAGGCCGACTCTTTTGCGGGCATGATTTTTGAAATGCACCGACAGAATGTGGCTCTAAAGATATGATAAATGAAGTTAAATCTTAGCAAAACATTATGAAACACGACGGCATACATCACATCAGACTGTCATGAGCGGATTGCATGGTGCGAATCTCTATCCCTGACAACGATGGCGAGCACCACGGACTCAGATGGTCAAGAAGTCATGTAAAATAGACGCCCCAGGAATACCATCGGTGGTTGTTTACGGGCGAAATACAGATCTCTTCGTGCGCTTATAATCGTATAGAACGTGTTTGGAAACAATCCGATAATATAGAACGACTCCAACACTGTGTCCCAGACATACAAAAAGCTGGTGGTGAAGACTCATGTTCTGGGGTGGCAATATGTGGAACCTCTCATGGTTGTTGACGCCAAACCTCGCTACTCTACGGTACAGAGACGATTTCCACAGCCAGTAGTGGGACCTTTAGTTACCAAAGAAAAATCGCCAAACAGGCGTATTTTCAGAAGTTATTTTATTTGCACAAGTAGTTTCGGCATCTCTTTAATACCAATTTCAGGCCCCTGCATGTTAAAAACCACGGGTCTACTTGTACTATATGATAAGATATACCACTAGTTGACATTGCGGAAACTGAGACGTTGTAATAAAAGCCCTTAAAACCTACGAAATGCAACATGCAGCGTCAGGAACAGTACCAGTGCACAAAAAGCACAACAAAGCAAAATATGTACACATACTGGTTAGCATCGAAGTTAACTATTGTGACATGACAGAGTCATAACAGAACATGTCAAACATTAAGAAATATGCAAAATCGAGCGCACAAACGAAGAAACCTTTCTATTCTTTCTTTATAACAAAATTTCCATGTTGTTGTTGTTGTTGTTGTGGTCTTCAGTCCTGAGACTGGTTTGATGCAGCTCTCCATGCTACTCTATCCTGTGCAAGCTTCTTCATCTCCCAGTACCTACTGCAACCTACATCCTTCTGAATCTGCTTAGTGTACTCATCTCTCGGTCTCCCTCTACGATTTTTACCCTCCACACTGCCCTCCAATGCTAAATTTGTGATCCCTTGATGCCTCAAAACATGTCCTACCAACCGATCCCTTCTTCTAGTCAAGTTGTGCCACAAACTTCTCTTCTCCCCAATCCTATTCAATACCTCCTCATTAGTTAAGTGATCTATCCACCTTATCTTCAGTATTCTTCTGTAGCACCACATTTCGAAAGCTTCTATTCTCTTCTTGTCCAAACTAGTTATCGTCCATGTTTCACTTCCATACATGGCTACACTCCAAACAAATATTTTCAGAAATGACTTCCTGACACTTAAATCTATATTCGATGTTAACAAATTTCTCTTCTTCAGAAACGCTTTCCTTGCCATTGCCAGTCTACATTTTATATCCTCTCTACTTCGACCATCATCAGTTATTTTACTTCCTAAATAGCAAAACTCCTTTACTACTTTAAGTGTCTCATTTCCTAATCTAATTCCCTCAGCATCACCCGATTTAATTTGACTACATTCCATTATCCTCGTTTTGCTTTTGTTGATGTTCATCTTATATCCTCCTTTCAAGACACTGTCCATTCCGTTCAACTGCTCTTCCAAGTCCTTTGCCGTCTCTGACAGAATTACAATGTCATCGGCGAACCTCAAAGTTTTTACTTCGTCTCCATGAATTTTAATACCTACTCCAAATTTTTCTTTTGTTTCCTTTACTGCTTGCTCAATATACAGATTGAATAACATCGGGGAGAGGCTACAACCCTGTCTCACTCCTTTCCCAACCACTGCTTCCCTTTCATGCCCCTCGACTCTTATAACTGCCATCTGGTTTCTGTACAAATTGTAAATAGCAAATTGTAAATAGCTTTTACATACAGTAAAGCTGCATGTCCTCGGGAAAAATTACGGCTGTAGTTTCCCCTTGCTTTCAGCCGTTCGCAGTACCAGCACAGCAACGCCGTTTTGGTTAATGTTGCAAGGCCAGATCAGTCAATCATCCAGACTGTTGCCCCTGCAACTACTGAAAAGGCTGCTGCCCCTCTTCAGGAACCACACGTTTGTCTGGCCTCTCAACAGATACCCCTCCGTTGTGGTTGCACCTACGGTACGGCCATCTGTATCGCTGAGGCACGCAAGCCTCCCCACCAACGGCAAGGTCCATGGTTCATGAGAATCTCCTTGGTTCTTACGAGAAACTATCCTTATTCAAGTTAAAAGCCATGATTTGACCTTTGAAGAATACAACAGTGTGCACATCTTTCGCCCAAGTGATATCATACTAGTGACATATCAGAATTAGCTGTCACAATATCAAAAAATAGCAACCAGAGGCAAAACCCAACGGCCGACAATTACTATGTTAATAATAGTAAGCAGGAATTTGCGAGGAATACTCATAAGATATCTAGCGGACATACGTAATTTTACATATCACATCAAAAAATAAAAAGATTTGACTTAGAGATCCCTTAAACAACAACTAATCGGCGGGTAAACAGTAGTGTGGAACAAGCAAGAACTCCCGAGTACCATGTTAACCAAAGGGAGTCCACGGAAATTATCAGTTGATTATGTAATTACTATTCCCTTGGGAATATAAACTGTCATATTAACGACTTATTTATAGAGAGACGAAACCCATTAAATATGAACTAACACATAGCAAGCTGTTTCGCAAAAGATAGTGAGGGGACGAACCCGGGCTAAATGGTGATTTTTAATTTGAATGAGGACAGTTTTCCTAAGAACTATGGCGCTTCTCATTTATACGTGTTATGGACGCTTTTTTTTACTGAAAAAAGACTAGGGAATATTTTGTTTGTGCGTCCGATTTTGATACTGTATATTTTTGTTTTTTTGGTATGTTCTATTAGAACTTCGCTATGTCACAATAGTTAGTTTCGATGCAAGCCAGTATGTTATGTATTTTGATTTGTAGATTTTAAGGACTTCTATTTTCTTTTATGTCAACTAGTAGTCTATATTGAGATATATGGATGTTAATTCGTTATTTTTAACATTCAGGGGCCTGAAAATTGCATTAATGAGATGCCGTGAGATGGACGTGTAAAAAAAAACTTTTGAAACAGAGGACAGTTTGGTGTTTTTTCTTTGGTAAATATCTGATAGCCTGCTGTCCCGTATCCAGGATGAATCAACAGAGATTAATAGTGGGACGGCATAGCATGCCACGACGGATTCAATGCTGCATCCGAGCAAGGAATCGGTTCATCACGTTCCGAGGTTACTCAGGAGCGCCGTGAAAAAACCCCTCATGGGAAACAGACGATTTTGTCGTTGCAAAAATGTTTATTTTGATTCAGTGCTCTGGACACGTTGCAAATAAGTATATACGCATGCCTCAGAGCCAATTTTTGTTTTCTGTGCTATGAATTTCGAAATAAAGAAGTGATGCAAAACTTTAGTTCATGTATGTAGATGCAAAACAGAGGACGAGGTTATAGATAGACAGATGCTGAGTAAAACACATTTGTCTCTCAGAAGTATAACGTGAAAATCTTTCAACAACTGCGGTCGCAGAATCGTATCGAAAGATCATTCTAAAGACCCATACAAATTCTGGTCTTATATAAAGTTTTTCCGTTGTACCAAAATTAGTGTTCAATTACTCATGGATGACACAAAACTGAAATTGAGGGTAATAAAGCAAAAGAAGAAATGCTGAGTTCCGTTTTGAAATAAGCCTTTACAAAGAAAAATCCAGGAGTACTGTCCCAATTAATTCTTCCCCACTTCAGAGATGGGTGACATCTATACTGAACCAAGCCTCAAGACCCGATGGGACTCCTGTTACATCCTACAGACAACTTGCGGCTGAGTTAGCTCCCCTTTTAAACATAACATATCGTAGACCTCTGGAATAAAAGAAACTACGTCCAGCAACGCACACATCTAAAGAAACGATAGCAGAAATGTTCCACAAAACTACTGTCGAATTTCGTTGGCAACCACCAGTTCTAAAATCTTAGAAAATATTCTGAGCTCAGACGTAATGAGGTATCTCGAGCATAATGAGCTCTTCGATAACAAAGTCGGTCTTATGAAACCCAAATCGTGCTTCCTCACATGACGTACTGAAAGCAATGGATGAAGGCAGTCAAGTGAATTCAATGTTTCTTGTCTTCCGAAAAAAACATTACATTCGGTACCACCCCAACGTACGTTAACATAAGTACGTTCATGAGACTGATCGAGGTATATCCTGGTGCGATCCTTGCCGTTCGTGATGTATGTTAATCATCTAGTAGGCAATATTAATGGTAAACTCAGACTTTTTCGCAGATTACGTAGTTATCTACAATGAAGTACGTAAAAAAATGGAATAAGTATTCCGTCAAATCTTTGTAACACTCGAAAGGTTGACAGCCACCTCTAAATGTTCATAAGTGTAAAATTGTGCATTTCACAAATCGAAAATGTAGTATCCTACGACTACGATATCAAAGGGTGCCAGTTTCAATTCGTCAACCCGCACAAATAAGTGGATGTAAGAATTTATGGGTATATGGAATGGAGGTCACAGTTCGTAGTAATTGACGAAAAGTAATCGACTAAAACAGAAGTGATTTCTGGCGTTCCCCAAGGTAGTGTTATAGGCCCTTTGCTGTCCCTTATATATATAAACGATTTTGGAGCCAATCTGAGCAGCCGCTAATAAAGTCATCAAAAGATCAAAACAAACTGATAAACGATTTAGAAAAGATATCTGAATGTTGCGAAAAGTGGCAGTTGACCCTAAATAACGAAAAGTGTGAGGTCATCCACACGAGTGCTAAAAGGAATTCGTTAAACTTCGGTTACAGGATAAATCAGCCTAATCTAAAAGTCGTAAATTCAACTAAATACCTAGGTATTACAATTACGATCGACTTAAATTGGAAGGAACACATAGAAAATGTTGAGGGGAAGGCTAACCAAAGACTGCGTTTTATTGGCAGGACACTTAGAAAATGTAACAGATCTACTAAGGAGACTGCCTGCACTACGCATGTCCGTCCTCTTTTAGAATACTGCTGCGCGGTGTGGGATCCTTACCAGATAGGACTGACGGAAGTACATCGAAAAAGTTCAAAGGAGGGCAGCACGTCTGTGCCGCTCAAAACTTGCAGGTAAGAAGTAGTTTCGGGCTCCTTCCAGGTATAAGGGATTTCTCAAATCATGGACAAGCATACAATAACAGTATCATTTTCCGCGTTTGGTCGTTTACTAGTCTATAGTTATCAATATATAATATTTGTGATAATAAAAATTTGTAGACTCCCTAATAACATGGTAAATTTAATAAAAGTTCATCCGATTACCTGTATTTTTCCTATTATATCAATTATAATATACATAGTAAAGAATATGCCTGTGTTGGAAAAAAAACTGACGAACGGGATTCGATCCAGCGATTAGGGGGGCTTGAACGCCAACCACTCAGCTGCCGCCGCTTCATGGTAAAAATGGCAATGCACAGTTATATATTTGACGACCGAAATTATCTTGCGATTTTCTCAGTAACGCTTGAGAAGTACGCGCTACTGTTTACACATTTTGTTGTCCTCATGGAGTACTACGAGTGTACGAAGTTTGCAGTAAATCCGTGTTCCAAACGTCGGGGCCTCCCCTTGTTAGTGCCTCTTTGACGACTGCTCGGTCCTCACGTTCTGTCTTCTTTCTTGACTCTTTGTTCGGCCATGGTCCATCCATTCCTCCCAACATCGTCGAATAGTGGCATAGCTCCTACTTGGATGTCGGGTGATTCGCTGATTGCTCCAACTGGCTTCTTTGAGCCCATGTAAACGTCCTCTGTCAAATGCAGACTTCTCCGTATATTGGTGACGAGCCTGTGCGAGGCGTAGTTACTGTCCATCTGAGCACATGAAATTACTTACGCAAAGACTTCATACCCTGGTAACGACATGGACGACTCTGTTTAACATCCTTGCAAGCTGCGCGATGAAATTACGCTATTACGTACAGCATAGTAAACCCATTATTGTAGCCAAGATAGACACGAAAGCCCACACCTACCACAGTAGTACAATTTTATACGCCAACTGCTCCGCAGATGATGGAGATATTGAAGAAATGTATGATGAGATAAAAGAAATTATTCAGATAGTGAAGGGAGACGCAAATTTAATAGTCATGGGTGACTGGAATTCGATTACAGGAAAAGCAAGAGAAGGAAACGTAGCAGCTGAATATGGAATGGGGATAAGGAATGAAAGAGGAAGCCGCCTGCTATAATTTTGCACAGAGCACAACTTAATCATAGCTAACACGTGGTTTAAGAATCATAAAAGAAGGTTGTATACATGGAAGAAATCTGGAGATACTGATAGGTCTCAGATAGATTATATTATGGTAAGACAGAGATATAGGAACCAGGTTTTAAATTTGTAAGATATTTCCAGGGGCGGATGAGGACTCTGACCACAATCTATTGGTTATGACCTGTAGATTATAACTGAAGAAAGTGCAAAGAGGTGGGAACTTAAGGAAATGGGACCCGGATAAACTGACTAAACCAGAGGTTGTATAGAGTTTCAGGGACAGCATAAGGGTACAATTCACAAGAATGGGGGGAAGAAGTACAGTAGAAGACGAATGGGTAGCTTTGAGGGATGAATTAGTGAAGGCAGCAGAGGATCAAGTAGGTCAAAAGACGAGGGCTAGTAGAAATCCTTGGGTAACAGAAGAAATATTGAATTTAATTGATGAAAGGAGAAAATATAAAAATGCAGTAAATGAAGCAGGCAAAAAGGAATACAAATGTCTCAAAAATGAGATCGACAGGAAGCACAAAATGGCTAAGCAGGGATGGCTAGAGGACAAATGTAAGGATGTAGAGGCTTATCTCACTAGGGGTAAGATAGATACTGCCTACAGGAAAATTAAAGAGACCTTTGGAGAAAAGAGAACCACTTCAATTAATATCTAGATCTCAGATGGAAACCCAGTTCTAAGCAAAGAAGGGAAAGCAGAAAGATGGAAGGAGTATATCGAGGGTCTATACAAGGGCGAAGTACTTGAGGGCAATATTATGGAAATGGAAGAGGATGTAGATGAAGATGAAATGGGAGATATGATTCTGCGAGAAGAGTTTGATAGAGCACTGAAAGACCTAAGTCGAAACAAGGCCCCAGGAGTAGACAACATTCCATCAGAACTACTGACAGCCTTGGGAGAACCAGTCCTGACAAAACTCTACCATCTTGTGAGCAAGATGTATGAGTCAGGCGAAATACCCTCACACTTCAAGAAAAATATAATAATTTCAATTCCAAAGAAAGCAATTGTTGACAGATGTGAAAATTACCGAACTATCAGTTTAATAAGTCACGGCTGCAAAATACTAACGTGAATTCTTTACAGACGAATGGAAAAGCTGGTAAAAGCCGACCTCGGAGAAGATCAGTTTGGATTGCATAGAAATGTTGGAGCACTTGAGGCAATATTGACCCTACGGCTTACCTTAGAAGTTGGATTAAGAAAAGGCAAACCTACGTTTCTAGCATTTGTAGACTTAGAGAAAGCTTTCGACAATGTTGACTGGAACACTCTCTTTCAAATTCGCAAGGTGGCAGGGGTAAAATACAGGGAGCGAAGGGCTATTTGCAATTTGTACAGAAACCAGATGGCACTTATAAAAGTCGAGGAACATGAAAGAGAAACAGTGGTTGGGAATGGAGTGAGATAGGGCTGTAGCCTGTCCACGATGTTATTCAATCTGTATATTGAGAAATCAGTATAGGAAACAAAAGAAAAATTCGGAGTAGGTATTAAAATCCATGGAGAAGAAATAAAAACTTTAAGGTTCGCCGATGTCATTGTAATTCTGTCAGACACAGCAAAGAACTTGGAAGAGCAGTTGAACGGAATGGACAGTGTCTTCAAAGGAAGATATAAGATGGACATCAACAACAGCAAAACGAGGACAATGGAATGCAGTCGAGTTAACTCGGGTGATGCTAAGGAAATTAAATTAGGAAATGAGACACTTAAAGTAGTAAAGAATTTTGCTATTTGGGGAGCAAAATAACTGATGCTGGTCGAAGTAGAGAGGATATAAAATGTAGACTGGCAATGGCAAGGAAAGGATTTCTGAAGAAGATAAATTTGTTAACATCGAGTATAGATTTAAATGTCAGGAAGTAGTTTCTTAAAATAGTTTTATGGAGGTTAGCCATGTATGGAAGTGAAACATGGACGATAAATAGTTTGGACAAGAAGAGAATAGAAGCTTTTGATATGTGGTGCTACACAAGAATGCTGAAGATTAGATGGGTAGATCACATTACTAATGAGGAGGTATTGATTAGAATTGGGGAGAAGAGATGTTTGTGGCACAACTTGACTAGAAGAAGGGGTCGTGTGATAGGACATGTTCTGAGGCATCAAGGGATCAGCAATTTAGTATTGGAGGGCAGCGTGGAGGGTAAAAATCGTAGAGGGAGGCCAAGAGATGAATACACTAAGCAGATTCAGAAGGATGTAGGTTGCAGTAAGTACTGGGAGACGAAGGAGCGTGCACAGGATAGACTAGCATGGAGGGCTGAATCAAACCAGTATCTGTAACCGAAGTTACTACTCAATCTGTCATGCCCGGCGCGTAGTTCCTTCTCTGATGAAGTTAACAAGACTAAATGGGGAATCTTCCATAAGCATAAAGATGAAAATTCACAATTGTAAGAGAAAATTGTATCAAGTGTCGCTTACGACTGTCGTGTACTGAACAGACTTGAATAGAAAGAGCTGTGGAAATCAAAGGGGTGAGCAGGTAAAAATATTTGGAATGTGGAATGCCAGGCTGCAGTGAGTTACAAGTGTACACTACTGGCCATTAAAATTGCTACACCACGAAGATGACTGCTACAGACGCGAAATTTAACCGACAGGAAGGAGATGCTGTGATATGCAAATGATTAGCTTTTCAGAGCATTCACACAAGGTTGGCGACGGTGGCTACACCTACAACGTGCTGACATAAGGAAATTTCCAACCGATTTCTCATACACAAACAGCAGTTGACCGGCGTTGCCTAGTGAAACGAAGTTGTGATGCCTCGTGTAAGGAGGAGAAATGCGTACCATCACGTTTCCGACTTTGATAAAGACCGGATTGTAGCCTGTCGCGATTGCAGTTTATCGTATCACGACATTGCTGCTCGCGTTGGTCGAGATCCAATGACTGTTAGCAGAATATGGAATCGGAGGGTCGCTGTGCTGGATCCCAACGGCCACGTATCACTAGCAGTCGAGATGACAGGCATCTTATCCGCATGGCTGTAACGGATCGTGCAGCCACGTCTCGATCCCTGAGTCAACAAATGGGGACGTTTGAAAGACAACAACCACCTGCACGAACAGTTCGACGGCGTTTGCAGCAGCCCGGACTATCAGCTCGGAGACCGTGGCTGCGGTTACCCTTGACGATGGTGTACTCAACGACGAACCTGGGTACACGAATGGCAAAACGTCATTTTTTGGGATGAGGCCAGGTTCTGTTTACAGCATCATGATGGTAGCATCCGTGTTTGGCGACATCGCGGCGAACGAACATTGGAAGCGTGTTTTCGTCATCGCCATACTGGCGAATCACCTGGCGTGATGGCATGAGGTGCCATTGGTTACACGTCTCGGTCACCTCTTGTTCGCATTGACGGCACTTTGAACAGTGGACGTTACATTTCAGATGTGTTACGACCCGTGGCTCTACCATTCATTCGATCTCTGCGAAACCCTACATTTCAGCAGGATAATGCACGACCACATGTTGCAGGTCCTGTACGGGCCTCTCTGGATATAGAAAATGTTCGACTGCTTCCCTGGCCAGCACATTCTCCAGACATATCACCAATTGAAAACGTCTGGTCAATGGTGGCCGAGCAACTGGCTCGTCACAATACGCCAGTCACTACTCTTGGTGAACTGTGGTATCGTGTTGAAGCTGCATGGGCAGCTGTACCTGTACAAGCCATCCAAGCTCTGTTTGACTCAATGCCGAGGCGTATCAAAGCTGTTATTACGGTCAGAGGTGGTTGTTCTGGGTACTGATTTCTCAGGATCTATGCACCCAAATTGCGTGAAAATGTAATCACATGTCAGCTCTAGTGTAATATATTTGTGCAATGAATACCCGGTTATCATTTGCATTTCTTCTTGGTGTAGCAATTTTAACGGCCAGTTGTGTATTATGGTCGATTGACATTGGACGTCGCGGTACGGTACAGGACGTGACGGTCATATGGAGGTGTGTTGGCACAGGAAGGAACGTCAACACAAAGTGACTTCTCTTAGCTCAGAATAGAACGGAGAAAAGCCAGGTTACGAGATACCGTACGTCTTATGAAAAGTCGAATTTAGTACCCGCATCAAGAAACTAATAATGACAGTAGAGTTTATTAATAAGTACATAAAGTATGTCCTTGACCCAGGTCACCACAGTACCCTTTCTTCCAGGAGCGCTAGTTCCGATGGGTATCCAGGAGAAATTCAGTTAAGTTTAGAACGTACGAGAAAAGTGCTGGAGTAATAACGCTGTGAGGGGTTGTCTAGAGCTGTGCTTGCGTAGCTCATTCAGTAGAACACTGGCCAGCGAATGACGAAGGTCCCAGGTTAGAGCGCGAGTCTGACTCACAATTTCAATATAGCATCAAGTTTAAAATCGTTGGACACTCCAATGCAGAGCAAACATTGAATAATATTTAGAAGGCAATAGTATAGCGAGGAAGTGCAAACTGCCTAAGCGCGAATGACTAGACGACAAATGTAAGGATTTAGAAACATATACCACTAGCGGAAAGATAGATACCGCCTACAGGAAATTTAAAGAGCCCCTTGGAGAAAAGGGAACTAGCTGTATGAAAATCAAGAACTGAGACAGAAAATCAGTCGCGAGCAAAGAAGGGAAAGTTGAAAGTTGGAAGGAGTATATAGATGGACTACACCAGTAGGTAATGTTATCTGGAACACTCTCTTTGAAACTCTGAAGGTAGCAGGGATAAAATACAGGAAGCGAACGGCTATTTACAACTTTTACGGACGGTAAAGGGGCTTGAAAAAAAAAAAAGCGGAGTTGTAGCCTATCTGGGATAGGCCTACGTTAGCCCCGATGTTTTTCAATCTGTACACAGAAAAAGCAGTAAAGGAAACCGAAGAAAACTTTGGGCATGAAATTAAAGTTCAGAGAGAAGAAATAAAACCTCGCCGATGACACTGTAATTCTGTCAAAAACAACAAAAGACTTGGAAGAGCAGTTGAATGGAATATGGTTGGGTTATTTGGGAGAGGAAACCAGACTGCGGGGTCATCGGTCTCATAGGATTAGAGTAGGACGTGGGAGGAAGTCGGCCGTGCCCTTTCACGTGAACCATCCCCGCATTTGCCTGGAGCGATTTAGGGAAATCACAGAAACCTAAATCAGGATGGCCGGAGGCGGGATTGAACCGTCTTCCTCCCGAATGCGAGTCCAGTGTGCGAACCGAGTGGACAGTGTCTTGAAAGATGGGTATAAGGTGAACATCAACAAAAACAAGACAATATAGTGGACTGTAGTCGAATTAAATCAGGCAATGCTGAGGGAATTAATTAGGAAACGAGACACTTGAAGTAGTATATGAGTTTTCCTCTTTGGGCAGTAAAATAACTGAAGATAGCCGAAGTAAAGATGATAAAAAATGTAGACTGGAAATGACAATAAAAGCGTTTCTGACGAAAAGATTTAAGTGTTAGGAAGTCTTTTCTGAAAAACGTGGTGCTACAGAAGACTGCTGAAGACTATATGGGTAGATCACGTAACTAATGAAGAGGTACTGAACAAAATTGAGGAGCAAAGAAATTTGTGGAAAAATCTGACTAGAAGGAGCGATCGATTGATAGGGCATGAGACATCAGGGTATCAACAGTTTGTTATTGGAGGGAAGAGTGTGTGTGGGAGGGGGGGTAAAAATCATAGAGGAAGACCAAGAGACGAATATAGTAAGCAGAGTCAGAAGAATGTTAGTTGCAGTAGTGATTCAGAGATGATGTGGATTGCACGGAATAGAGGAGCATGGAGAGCTGCATCAGACCAGTGTTCGGACTGAAAATCACACAACAGCAACAATATCGCGTTTTCAGCTTTATCCACTATGTTTTATATTCTCTATAAGGTTTGTTTTTCTTCTTTGCTAGGTCACTTTTTTACTGTCAAAAATTTCTTTTTTAATAAAAATTGTTTACCGTATTCATATTCTTCTACATGAACAATGCAGCATTTTTCCTTGTCCAAATAATGCTTAACTCATTTTTCAATTTCATTAATTTGGTGTCTCTTGTGGGTGAAAATTCGAAGGAGGAGCACAACAGCCATCGCAGTGTTTCAAAAAAACAAAGCAAATAATAAAATAAGGACCAAACACACAAAACATCATCGAACCACTACTCTAACATGAGAGAGTATGGCGAGTGAACATGAGATGCCAACAGACAACGTCGCTGACCTCCCGTGAGTCCTTGACGTTCCGTTCTCTCCTGTTCCAACGGCCTGCGTGAATGCTGCCACCCGAAACTGAAGTTCTGTTGCGTTCCATTTTGCGGCGTCCAGTGCGAATCGACCTTTAGCCATGCAGCGATGATCCGACTTGGACTGGACGGAACGGACGCAAGTACACCCACCCGTTAGGAGAGTGTTGAGTAAAACGGCAGAAAACAGTGAAATGTAGGAGACAACACAGATGTGTGGCAACTGTATTTCTGCTCGTCAGCCTGACTTAGTGTGGGCTGAGCGATGGATCCGAGGTCAATGTGCGACACACGGAGCCGAAGTCCGCAAACGGCAATACGTGTTACCGGAAAACTGTTTGCTGTAGTCAACATCGACACTTGTGGCTTCTGATAAGTCACGCCTCACGTGAGCAGCAGACCTTAGAGCGTTACGCGCCGCACACTGTCCATCAACGAAGCACAAAGGGGCAACGGCACATCTACATACAGGGTGTTTATAAATCAATATCGGATTTTTAGCGCTTTATAATGCAGAGGGGTCCAAAAAATGTATCCACTGTTTAAAAGTCCATAACTTGCAAACTAATTGACGGAGTTGATTCATTTTTGGTGAAAGTGTAGCTTAAAGTCCAACTTAAAGATATCACCATTAACATCCACACACAAATGATGCCGCCGAACTGCAGCACGAACTACTGACTGCAACGATTTCAGTTGGATATTTGCACATGAATGTACGATGGATTCTCGAAGTTCATCCAATGTGCGTGGCATTTGTCAATAAACGAGGTCATTTAGTGTTCCCCAGGGGTAAAAGTCCAGAGGAGTTCGGTCTGGGGAACGTG
This sequence comes from Schistocerca gregaria, assembly GCF_023897955.1. NCBI lineage: Eukaryota > Metazoa > Arthropoda > Insecta > Orthoptera > Acrididae > Schistocerca > Schistocerca gregaria. The sequence goes on along the minus strand of NC_064921.1, from coordinate 884,869,912 downwards.
GTGGATACTCCACAGCACCTCTACGGCCTATATATCTTCCTGGTAGATTTTCGTCGAGATACGCCCTAACACGATTTTGGTAGTGGGCTGGGGCACCATCTTGTTGAAAGTAAACTCTTCCGTCTCCATACAGGTCTCGGATGGCAGGTAAAATGGATGTCTGAAGCTTCTGAAGGTACACCTCTCCGGTAACTGTGCGGTCAAAGAAGAATGGCCCAATCAAGCCCCGGTAAGACAACCAACACCTCACATTTACTCCTGGCAAATTCACGGCTTTGTCTACATGGACGTTCGGATTTTCGGTGGCCCAGCAGATGCAATTGTGGCGATTTACTGTACCATTGAGTTTGAACGGTGCCTCATCAGACCACACAATCATCCCTGAAAACTCTTCATCGTTGCGCACCATGTTAGTAAACCACTCGCAGTACTCCATTCTACGATCTGGGTCGTTCTCGTTCATTGCGTGTAGCAAGCGTGGGATGTAGCACTTCCACTTTGCTGTCTTCAAAGTTCGCCGAACACTTGAGCGACTCACTCCAGTTTCGCGGGCACATTGTCTCACACGCTTCTGTGGTGAGCGAGTGAATTGTTGTAACACACGCTGGGAGTTAGCTGGACATGTTACAGTTACAGGTCGTGCATATCGTTGTTTGTGTACATCTTTAACACAGCCTTCGGCTTCAAATTTGTCTCGAATGCAACGAATCGTTACACGTGTCGTAGTCTCTGTTTGGTACTCATTTCGACATTGCCGTTGAACCTCATTAATGTTTTCGTACTTAAAATACCACTTCAAAACTGACTTCCTTTCATCGAATGTAAGCCTTGCGCCAGCCATGTTTACTCGAGTAACTAGGTGCAACTAAGAACAAAACACTGACTATCTGGCGACTGTCATCTGACAAAACAAAACAACGCAATACAATGCTTGTGTGGCGATTGCCGGAACTACAAACTATTACACGACCAAAGATGAGACAATTCCGTCAATTAGTTTGCCAGTTATGGACTTTTAAACAGTGGATACCTTTTTTTGGACCCCTCTGTATTTATTACATCAAACTTACAGTTATAAATGATATGTCAAAGGAAAGATCAACTCAAACAATTGTATTTGGCACCAGTGCGCATGCGCAGCGCGAAATTTTTCCGCCGCAATCCGAATTTTTTCCGCCGCAACCCGCAAGAATTGGTTGAACTTCACTGTACCCAAGCGCTGGATAGGCCGCAAGGGGCCAAATGACAGGGCTTGCTTTGCTTCGACCCACGTTCACTCGACCTAACAGCATGTGATTTTTTTCCTTCGGGGCTTCATCAAGGATCGTGTGTACGTGCCTCCGCTACCGGCAGACCTCCCTGAATTAAGAAACCGCATTGAAACAGCTGTTGCTACAATCACTGGAGACACACTTACCAACGTTTGGGAAGAACTCGGCTGTAGATTTGATGTGTGCCGTGTAACAAATGGTGCTCTCATTGAAGGTTCTTGGTAAAACTGCTCGAGTTGCTCTTTCATCTGACATATCGTTTATAACTGTAAGTTTAATGTAATAAATATCATAAAGCGTTAAAACCCGATATTCATTTATAAACACCCTGTATTTACTGCTCAAGCCATCTATAGTGTGTGTGAGCCAAGGTACTTCATGTGCCACGGTCCTTTCCCCCTCCCCCTCCCCCTTCTAACGCGTTTACTGTTCTTTTGACGAATAATGCGTCGGAATAACTATGGACTGGTTTGATGCGGCCCACCACGGCTCTCCCTGCTGTGCCAAAACCTCAGAGCAGCACATACATACAACTCATTATGAGATCGAATTTCTCTGTTTTTACCATTATTATTTCACAGCCTGCAGATAGGTAAAAAAAATGACCAGGAGCGAGTATGTCTCGCGCACTGAGGGCAACGTACAAACTTAATTATGAATATAGGGAGTTCATCCACTCCGGTAGCCGAGAATCTCGACCGCTTTTGTCTGTTATAGACACTGATAGTCGCAAGATCTCGGTCCCAGGGACTACAAGAGTTTCGAGAACATTATCAACAATATAAATGTGACGAAAAGCCATGCAGGAGGAAGGCGACCATTACTGTAATAATCAGTAGTTCTCTATTAATGCCGACTGGGTCGCAATGGTAAAAGTGAAACATCAGGCAATGAATGACTTTATTCCTCAAATGACACGGTAATCGCTCCTGGATATCTGACGATGAACAAATTCCGAAATGCGTCATATGAGCAATGAAGTCATTCCTTGCCTGAGGTTTGACTATTAAAATTGCGACCCAATCAGCCTGACTGCAGAACCGCTGATCGTTTTATTTTCAACGTTCACGTCGAATAACAAATGGCGAAAGAAACATATTTTTACAATGAAATGAACACCCTTAGCTGCTGACAGGCGTTGACATACGTCAACGGGGACAGATGAAAGTGTGTGTCCCGACCGGGACTCGAACCTGGGATCTCCTGCTTACATGGCAGACGCTCTATCCATCTTTTTTTTTAATCTCATTTTCTTCGTTATTGTTCTTTGTATCTGCTCGGGGCGGATGTCGCAAGACACCAGTCTCAGTTCATCGATGATCTATTAACTCAGTTTTTCTATTACAGAGGGCAGTTAACCTTCTGACCGAACACGCTGAGCTACCGTGCCGGCATCCATCTGAGCCACCGAGGACACAGAGGATAGCGCGACTGCAGGGATTTATCTCTGGCACGCCTCCCACGAAACCCACACTCTCAACGTATTGTCCCGCACTACATTCGTAGTGCCCCCGCTCAATATACTCATTACTCGCGGCGCGTTGCCGATTCCAGTAAGAGTTCGGGCACTGTTTGTGCATTCGCACAGAAGAATAAGATGGTCAAGTGGCCGGTGAGCCTTAACTATATATATAATAAGATGGTATCTGTTCTTTCGGACATGTCCGAAAGAACAGATAGCATCTTAGAATATAAACATATTTTTCGTGTGATATAATTAAAAATTTACCGTTTTGGGACTTTTTCCTCTGGTTGTACTGTGAAATCTTCTTTTTTGCTAAATTTCACGATCCTAGGCCAACGGGAAGTACCCCATAGGCTTTAATGAGTGAGTTCGCGAGTATTAAAATATGTGACATAAATCGCTGTACCTTTTGATTGCACTAACTTTGAATCTTCAATGTTTTACGCCGCCAAGGGACCATAGACTTCAGTACGTGGTATAAATTTCGACTTGATACGTCTACTCGTTCCAGAGAACTAAACTCTGCCCAAACGTGCCGTGAAGGCCCAACGCAACCGACCGGCCGCCGTGTCGTCCTCAGTTACAGGCTTCACTGGATGCAGATGTGGAGGGCCGTGTGGTCAGCACACCACTCTCCCGGCCGTATGTCAGTTTACGAGACCGGAGCCGCTACTTCTCAGTCAAATAGCTAATCAGTTTGCCTCACAAGGGCTGAGTGCAACCCATCTGCCAACAGCGCCCGGCAGGCCGGATGATCACCCATCCAAGTGCTAGCCCAACCCGACAGCGCTTCACTTCAGTGACCTGAGGGGAAACGGTGTTACCACTGCGGTAAGGACGTTGTCATAGACCTGAGTACATGGCATAAATTTCAATTTGGTACGTCTACTCGATCCTGAGAAAAAAGGTTTTCAACAGTCGGACACGCACACAAAGTGATCCTATAAGGGTTCCGTCGGAAATCTTTTTCTTTACAAAACGACAAAGAGAAAAGGTAGTTTACGGTGCTATAACCACCACCCATCAACTAAATATGAGCACCCATTTTATAACGCGCAAGCACATCGCCGTCATGCGTACACGCGTAGTGGTCGCAGCTAAGCAATGTAACCTTGCCACTATCAATAAGTTTCACCATGGTAAATAAACTAAAAAAGTCTCACACAGTTCTTTATTCATCGTGAAAACCTGCACGGCAGCATGGGTCTCTGGCAGACAAAGATAGTATTCCTCTCAGCATCAGAACACAGCACAGGCTCGAGAAGCCATCCGAGATCAGAAACCTAAGTTGCGAATTCTCTCTCAAACGAGCTCTACCTCACTTTCTGACACCGGTGAACTAATCCTATTGGTCGAAAGCAAAACTGAACCCTCAAAGACTTAAAACTGCCCCAGTGTCCAAGCAAATAGGATACTACAGGGAATTCTGATCAAATAAAACACTTTTTAAAAAAATTATCTTTTTAATTTTTAATACTCACGTTTAAATATTTTATATGGTGGGAGATCATCATTACTTGAATTTAGGTATAACAACGAAATCGTACACGAATCGTACACTTTTATTTCATTAATTGTTATCAAGAAAACTTCATTCCGTATGGACCAGCGTTCGTGCTGGACGTGCAGACCACGTGAGACGACGCTTCATCCAGTCCCAAACATGCTCAATGGGGGACAGATCCGGAGATCTTGCTGGCCAGGGTAGTTGACTTACACCTTCTAGAGCACGTTGGGTGGCACGGGATACATGCGGACGTGCATTGTCCTGTTGGAACAGCAAGTTCCCTTGCAGGTCTAGGAATGGTACAACGATGGGTTCGATGACGGTTTGGATGTACCGTGCACTATTCAGTGTCCCCTCGACGATCACCAGAGGTGTACGGCCAGTGTAGGAGATCGCTCCCCACACCATGATGCCGGGTGTTGGCCCTGTGTGCCTCGGTCGTATGCAGTCCTGATTGTGGCGCTCACCTGCACGGCGCCAAACACGCATACGACCATCATTGGCACCAAGGCAGAAGCGACTATCATCGCTGAAGACGACACGTCTCCATTCGTCCCTCCATTCACGCCTGTCGCGACACCACTGGAGGCGGGCTGCACATTGTTGGGGCGTGAGCGGAAGACGGCCTAACGGTGTGCGGGACCGTAGCCCAGCTTCATGGAGACGGTTGCGAATGGTCCTCGCCGATACCCCAGGAGCAACAGTGTCCCTAATTTGCTGGGAAGTGGCGGTGCGGTCCCCTACGGCACTGCGTAGGATCCTACGGTCTTGGCGTGCATCCGTGCGTCGCTGCGGTCCGGTCCCAGGTCGACGGGCACGTGCACCTTCCGCCGACCACTGGCGACAACATCGATGTACTGTGGAGACCTCACGCCCCACGTGTTGAGCAATTCGGCGGTACGTCCACCCGGCCTCCCGCATGCCCACTATACGCCCTCGCTCAAAGTCCGTCAACTGCACATAGGGTTCACGTCCACGCTGTCGCGGCATGCTACCAGTGTTAAAGACTGCGATGGAGCTCCGTATGCCACGGCAAACTGGCTGACACTGACGGCGGCGGTGCACAAATGCTGCGCAGCTAGCGCCATTCGACGGCCAACACCGCGGTTCCTGGTGTGTCCGCTGTGCCGTGCGTGTGATCATTGCTTGTACAGCCCTCTCGCAGTGTCCGGAGCAAGTATGGTGGGTCTGACACACCGGTGTCAATGTGTTCTTTTTTCGATTTCCAGGAGTGTATTTGACAGTGTCGCCTATCAGGAAAATCACAAAACTTATTTAACGTAGTACCGAAAATTGCAGGTTGCTTTTTAAGATATAAAGTTTGGTTAAATGTCGGCGAAGCCGGCTCAGAATTCTTCCACAAAAACGTCATCTTTAATATACGCCAATTGTCTCATTTTATTTTTGAAATTAAGTTGCGACTGGGACTGCGTAAGTAATACGCACAACTTGGAATAATATTTGCCTTTCAAGTTATATTTTCGACACACACTTACATTAATTCAGCAGTCAGCAGAGCCGGCTGCAGTGGCCGGGCGGTTCTAGGCGTTTCAGACTGGAATCGTGCAACCGCTACGGCCGCTGGTACGAACCCTGACTCGGGCATGGATGTCTGTGATGTCCTTAGGTTAGTTAGGTTTAAGTAGTTCTAAGTTCTAGGGGACTGATGACCTCAGATGTTAAGTCCTATAGTGCTCAGAGCCATTTGAACCAATCAACAGAAATAAGAATTAAATCGGCAAAGTAGTGCCATGCGAATGAAAATGCCACTGCTTACGAAAGAGCTTTCTACTTTGTTTCGTCATATATATATATATATACTCACGTTCAGAAAAAAAAAACATTTTGAACAGCAAGTGGCAGGACGTTCATATTCACAGGACATGTACATTAGTGTGGTCTGCAGAAATGTTAAGCATTTGAACCATGTCGGCCCGCGGGTTCAAGGTCAACATCGACATCGCCGTGAAACACAACCTACTGATAAAATGTGTCTGCGGCTCTCGTCGCTATGAACCGAAGGAAATGGATCAGTGTAACTTGAGCAGACGTGCAGGATCCCTCGCAGACGTATGCGCGAACCGTACCGTCAAATGAGTGAGTTTGAAAGAGGGCGCATTATTGGCGTGATAGCATTTGGAGCATGATATGCATGACATCCCCCCCCCCCCATGAACCATGGACCTTGCTGTTGGTGGGGAGGCTTGCGTGCCTCAGCGATACAGATGGCCGTACCGTAGGTGCAACCACAACGGAGGGGTATCTGTTGAGAGGCCAGACAAACGTGTGGTTCCTGAAGAGGGGCAGCAGCCTTTTCAGTAGTTGCAGGGGCAACAGTCTGGATGATTGACTGATCTGGCCTTGCAACATTAACCAAAACGGCGTTGCTGTGCTGGTACTGCGAACGGCTGAAAGCAAGGGGAAACTACAGCCGTAATTTTTCCCGAGGACATGCAGCTTTACTGTATGATTAAATGATGATGGCATCCTCTTGGGTAAAATATTCCGGAGGTAAAATAGTCCCCCATTCGGATCTCCGGGCGGGGACTACTCAGGAGGATGTCGTTATCAGGAGAAAGAAAACTGGCGTTCTACGGATCGGAGCGTGGAATGTCAGATCCCTTAATCGGGCAGGTAGGTTAGAAAATTTAAAAAGGGAAATGGATAGGTTAAAGTTAGATATAGTGGGAATTAGTGAAGTTCGGTGGCAGGAGGAACAAGAGTTCTGGTCAGGTGATTACAGGGTTATAAACACAAAATCAAATAGGGGTAATGCAGGAGTAGGTTTAATAATGAATAGGAAAATAGGAATGCGGGTAAGCTACTACAAACAGCATAGTGAACGCATTATTGTGGCCAAGGTAGATACGAAGCCCACACCTACTACAGTAGTACAAGTTTATATGCCAACTAGCTCTGCAGATGACGAAGAAATTGAAGAAATGTACGATGAAATAAAAGAAATTATTCAGATAGTGAAGGGAGACGAAAATTTAATAGTAATGGGTGACTGGAATTCGAGTGTAGGAAAAGGGAGAGAAGGAAACATAGTAGGTGAATATGGATTGGGGCTAAGAAATGAAAGAGGAAGCCGCCTAGTAGAATTTTGTACAGAGCACAACTTAGTCATAGGTAACACTTGGTTTAAGAATCATGAAAGAAGGTTGTATACGTGGAAGAACCCTGGAGATACTAAAAGGTATCAGATAGATTATATAATGGTAAGACAGAGATTTAGGAACCAGGTTTTGGGTTGTAAGACATTTCCAGGGGCAGATGTGGACTCTGACCACAATCTATTGGTTATGACCTGTAGATTAAAACTGAAGAAACTGCAAAAATGTGGGAAATTAAGGAGATGGGACCTGGATAAACTGAAAGAACCAGAGGTTGTACAGAGTTTCAGGGAGAGCATAAGGGAACAATTGACAGGAATAGGGGAAAGAAATACAGTAGAAGAAGAATGGGTAGCTCTGAGGGATGAAGTAGTGAAAGCAGCAGAGGATAAAGTAGGTAAAAAGACGAGGGCTGCTAGAAATCCTTGGGTAACAGAAGAAATATTGAATTTAATTGATGAAAGGAGAAAATATAAAAATGCAATAAATGAAGCAGGCAAAAAGGAATACAAACGTCTCAAAAATGAGATCGAGAGGAAGTGCAAAATGGCTAAACAGGGATGGCTAGAGGATAAATGTAAGGATGTAGAGGCTTATCTCACTAGGGGTAAGATAGATACTGCCTACAGGAAAATTAAAGAGACCTTTGGAGAGAAGAGAACCACGTGTATGAATATCAAGAGCTCAGATGGCAACCCAGTTCTAAGCAAAGAAGGGAAGGCAGAAAGGTGGAAGGAGTATATAGAAGGTTTATACAAGGGTGATGTACTTGAGGACAATATTATGGAAATGGAAGAGGATGTAGATGAAGACGAAATGGGTGATACGATATTGCGTGAAGAGTTTGACAGAGCACTGAAAGACCTGAGTCGGAACAAGGCCCCCGGAGTAGACAACATTCCATTAGAACTACTGACGGCCTTGGGAGAGCCAGTCATGACAAAACTCTACCAGCTGGTGAGCAAGATGTATGAGACAGGCCAAATACCCTCAGACTTCAAGAAGAATATAATAATTCCAATCCCAAAGAAAGCAGGTGCTGACAGATGTGAAAATTACCGAACTATCAGTTTAATAAGTCACAGCTGCAAAATACTAACGCGAATTCTTTACAGACGAATGGAAAAACTGGTAGATGCGGACCTCGGGGAGGATCAGTTTGGATTCCGTCGAAATGTTGGAACACGTGAGGCAATACTGACCTTACGACTTATCTTAGAAGAAAGATTAAGAAAAGGCAAACCTACGTTTCTAGCATTTGTAGACTTAGAGAAAGCTTTTGACAATGTTGACTGGAATACTCTTTTTCAAATTCTAAAGGTGGCAGGGGTAAAATACAGGGAGCGAAAGGCTATTTACAATTTGTACAGAAACCAGATGGCAGTCATAAGAGTCGAGGGGCATGAAAGGGAAGCAGTGGTTGGGAAAGGAGTGAGACAGGGTTGTAGCCTCTCCCCGATGTTATTCAATCTGTATATTGAGCAAGCAGTAAAGGAAACAAAAGAAAAATTTGGAGTAGGTATTAAAATTCATGGAGACGAAGTAAAAACTTTGAGGTTCGCCGATGACATTGTAATTCTGTCAGAGACTGCAAAGGACTTGGAAGAGCAGTTGAACGGAATGGACAGTGTCTTGAAAGGAGGATATAAGATGAACATCAACAAAAGCAAAACGAGGATAATGGAATGTAGTCCAATTAAATCGGGTGATGCTGAGGGAATTAGATTAGGAAATGAGACACTTCAAGTAGTAAAGGAGTTTTGCTATTTAGGAAGTAAAATAACTGATGATGGTCGAAGTAGAGAGGATATAAAATGTAGACTGGCAATGGCAAGGAAAGCGTTTCTGAAGAAGAGAAATTTGTTAACATCGAATATAGATTTAAGTGTCAGGAAGTCATTTCTGAAAATATTTGTTTGGAGTGTAGCCATGTTTGGAAGTGAAACATGGACGATAACTAGTTTGGACAAGAAGAGAATAGAAGCTTTCGAAATGTGGTGCTACAGAAGAATACTGAAGATAAGGTGGATAGATCACGTAACTAATGAGGAGGTATTGAATAAGATTGGGGAGAAGAGAAGTTTGTGGCACAACTTGACTAGAAGAAGGGATCGGTTGGTAGGACATGTTTTGAGGCATCAAGGGATCACAAATTTAGCATTGGAGGGCAGTGTGGAGGGTAAAAATCGTAGAGGGAGACCGAGAGATGGGTACACTAAGCAGATTCAGAAGGATGTAGGTTGCAGTAGGTACTGGGAGATGAAGAAGCTTGCACAGGATAGAGTAGCATGGAGAGCTGCATCAAACCAGTCTCAGGACTGAAGACCACAACAACAACATGCAGGACATAAAATCCCGTCTGAGGCCTGCGTCATTTTTATCTTAATAATTGGCAACCAATGCTGTTCAATCGCAATAAAGTCATGAGATGTTTAACTGACTCTTGTATTAGAACATGTTACGCGTTTCGGCATTACACCCATCTTCAGACATCATAAACTTCAACTCCTTCCTAACCAACCAGGCGTACAGCCTTGACAACTCAAAGAAAGTGTCATATATGCTGTGCTTCAAGACTGCTTGTGCACAGTCATATGTTATTCGGCACTTTCTTTGAGTTGTCGAGGCCCATTTGGTTAGGAAGGAGTTGAAGTTTGTGATGTCTGAAGATGGGTGCAATCCCGAAACGCGTAACATGTTCTAATAAAAGAAAAATTTTGTACATGGCTGCTCGTTCAGAGACCGTGAATAGTTACAATTGAAAGAAAAACAGCCCTCGGTCACTATTTCAACAAATTAACCTGGTTTCAACACTGCTAGGAATGTCTTCCTCAGAATTTAAAACAGAGCATGCTCTATATTCTATAACATGGTCACAGAATTATGACTAAAAACGTATGATAGGGTATAAGTACAGAATCATCGTTAAAGACTGGCAGTACTTATACGTCATTTATAAAATAATAAATATGCCAAAAGGGCATTACTCATAAAGTTATTTAAGATAAAGAAAAACTATTATGGCGAGCCACTAAGGGCTGCTCGTTACTTGCGTGGTGCAGGTTGCAAAACGGACCGTGCTGCCAGTCTTTAGCAATGATTCCGTACTTATACCCTATCATACGTTTTTAGTCATAATTCTGTGACTATGTTATAGAATATAGACCATTCTCTGTTTCAAATTCAGAGGAACACACACCTAGCAGTGTTGAAACCAGGTTAATTTGTTAAAAATAGTGACCGAGGGCTGTTTTTCTTTGAATTGTTCTAATAAAAGAGTCAATTGAACATCTCATGACTTTATTGCGATTGTACAGCGTTGGTTGCCCATTATTAGAATTTGATGCATCCATTTAGGAAATTGCTGCTCGTGTGGGACGAAGTGTTTCGATAGTGCACTGGATGTGTGCAGAATGATTCACGGAAGGCTGTAGAGCCGGGCGGGGTGGTCGAGCGGTTCTAGGCGCTACAGTCTAGGGGAATGATGACCTCAGAAGTTAAGTCCCATAGTGCTCAGAGCCATTTTAACCGTTTTTGAAGGCTGTAGAACACGACGAGATGGGTCAGATCGCACCACCTACAGCACCCCCGAGAAGATCGACACCGCATCCGAATGGCATTGCAGAACAGATCTGCGTCCTCCGTGGCTCTGGAACAGTGTGACTCATCGCACACCATCAGGGGTGACAGTCCGTCGCCACTTATTGCGACAAGGGTTACGTGCGGCGCATCGTCCACTTCTCCGTCTACCTTTGACGAATGAGCAAAAACATGCTAGATGGCCATTATGTATGGAACTACATCACTGGGAACATGAACGGTATAGAACAGTGTTTTCGAACGAATTCAGATTCTGTTTGTTTGAAAATGATGGCCGCATTTTGGTTCGCTACAGACAGGGGGAAGTAACTGCATTCGCACGATACGCACAACGCCAACTCAAAGCCTTATTGTGGGGGGGTGCTACTGCGTACAACCACAAATCGTAGTTGGTGCGTGTCCAGGGCAATGTGACCAATGTGACCTACGTGAATGAATTTTAATTTCCACTGTATATACTTTTACAAATAAATTCCTCAAACTTTCTCAGCATCACCAGGAAGGATTCAGGATTCACACCCATTGCAGTGGAAGTTCGAAAACATAACAAATAAATTTTTTTACGTGCGAAATTTCATCATTTTTTCACTTACTAATGACTGCAATTGTTGGTATAGGTACACTTTTCTTCAGAAGTTACAGTGATTCTTCGATGAATTTTGCACAGCATACATACCATACTCACAGGTGTATGAAACTCTAGAATTGATTTAATTTATGAAAACACGAATGAACTATTGTATTTTCAACTTCATGTATAGAAAAAACACAAATTTTATAGTTAATTACCTCAGTTTTTACCACAGTTTTTAATAGATTTGGAAAATTCTTGAGTCTCATGCACCTTTAAGTATGGTTTGTATGCTATGCAAAATTCATCGAAGAATCTCTCTTACTTATGAAGAAAAGTGTACCTACAGCAACAAATGCTGCCATTTGTAAGTGAAAAAATGAAGACATTTCACATGTGAAAAAAATTATTTCGTATGTTTTCGAACTTCCACTGCTAAGAGTGTGAATTCTGAATCCTTCCTGGTCATGCTGACAAAGTTCTATGAATTTATTTGTAAAAGTATAGACAGTGCAAATTAAAATGTTCAGTGGTGCCTCTACTGCTCCATGTCGGCCCGTTTGACGTCCTACCCTCCTGAACCATACTTTATATCTGAAAGAGCAACCTGCAATTTTCGGTATTACGTTAGAAAAGTTCGACGATTTTCCTGATAGACGCCACGGTCAAATATTTCCAGCGTTCTTACTCAAATCCCGCAGGCCGAAATGACAAAGAATCTTTGCTTGTAGTGGACCTACTGTATGAAAGACATTTATTAACATAAATTATGAAATGCTACGATTTTTTATCTCATTCCCACTTCATTCGGAAGAAAATTTTGTTGATAACAATTTATGAACTAAAGGTATAGCTGGATCACACTCCAGCTTCGTGTAGGATTTCATTGTTATAACTAAATTCAGGTAACCGTAATCTTCCACCACATACAATATTTAAGCGTGAGTAGTAAAATTTAAAAAGATAATTTTAAAAAAATATTTTGTAGATGTAGTAGGCCAAGAGACCGAATGACTTTAAGCAAAGACTAAACCTAGATTCATATTCGAGAGGATCACTAAGTGATCTTAAAGCAATCCTGACTTAGAGTCCCCCTTTTTCCTCTAGATCACTCCAATAGAATTACGGATGGTTCCTTTAAAACGCCGTTGACCTATTACCAGACCCATCTTTTCCCAATCAGTTCAGTCTCGACATCTACTGAAGGACTTTTATCTTCACTACAAGTTACAAGCTCTCCCTCATCGGCACGCAGATGTGCATACTCATTCCGAACACAGATTAAAAAAATAATAAATCGACGTAACAACTGTGAAACACCTGCAGAAACTTATCAGACTTCCATGCTACATGGAGGTACATACTTGGCCTCCCGCGAAAGAGAATAAATCATTGCGTAATTTGATGTGTTACTTTCTCAGTAGAGAGTCTTTCTCCATTTCGCAACAGCGGCTCGTGATATTCACGTGTCGCTCTTATCTCTTGAATGACAAACGCAGACGCTGGGATCTGGTCATGTTATTCCCGGAAAGCTGCTATGAAGGGATACCAGCCAAAGCCTCAATACATATGGACCTTGTGAAACGTCCCCTTAGAAAAATTGTACACGACTGTGCTTAAACTGACACACAATAGTTTTTAGCGCAACGCAATCTGACTTTCAATAATCCCTACAAAAGAATGGCCCTGACTAACATTAACCTATACCTTTCACAAATCACTTACCTCACAAAAAATCTTCGTTACTCGAACTACTGCAATACAGCGAGCACCACTACTGCCAGCTAAATAAAAGATTCAAACTACTGAAGGCACTAACTACTGATAGGCATAGTTAGCGAATGAAAGATTTTAATAGAGTACAAACAATGTATTTACCTTAATAGTCATAATATATATATCAGCTCATGACACCAATTCTTACAAATTTCAAAACTCCGCCATCTCTCTCCCCACGTCCACCACTGCTGGCGGCTCACCTCCAACTGCGCAACGCTACGCGCTGTTAGCATCCAGCTGCCGCTGCCCAACACTACAATGGCAGACAACAATGCAAACTAGCCACAGACTGCGCACAGCACAGCCAGTGATTTTTCATACAGAGCGCTACGTGGCGTTACCAATAAGAAAACGTAAACAGCCTACTTACACTTGTACATATGAAACGTACTCTGTAAGCCACCATATCGTGGATGGCGGAGGGTTCAAAGTGCACCACAATCATAAGATGTTATTCTTGTCGTTTTTGTTGTTGTCATGGTCGTTAATCCGAAGACAGGCTGGATGCAGCTCAAAATAGTTCAAATGGTTCTGAGCACTATGGGACTTAACATCTGAGGTCATCTGTCCCCTAGACTTAGAACTACTTAAACCTAACTAACCTAAGGACATCACACACATCCATGCCCGAGGCAGGATTCGAACCTGCGACCGTAGCAGACGCGTGGTTCCGGACTGAAGCGCCTAGAACCGCTCCGCCACCGTTGCTGGCTGCATGCAGCTCTCAACGCTGTTCTGTCCTGAGCAGATCTTTCCATCTCTGCACATCTGTTGCACCAAATATCTACCTTAACTTTCTCCACCATTCCAATCAGTACCACGTCAGTAGTTATCCATTCTGCCCGTTTAATCCTCAACGTTCCTTTGTCACACCACTTTTCAAAAGCTATTTTCTTCTTGCCTCAACTCTTTATAGTCCATGATTCACATCAGTGTAAGGTTATACCTCAGACAAATACTTTCAGTAAAGATATCTAAATACTTAAACGTATATTAGCTGTTAACATATTTCTCTTTTCCCGAAATGCTTTTCTTGGTATTGCAAGTCTACAATTTATATCTTCCCTACTTATGCCATTTTTCGTTATTTTCCTTCCCAAACAAGAAAGCTCGTCTACTACTTTCACTGTCTCATTTCCAAATTTAATTCCCCCTGCATTACCTGCTTTAATGATGCTTTATCCGTTTACCCACATTTTATTTCTGTTTGCGTTCTATTTTTCAATTCTTTGCAATTTACAGCAACGTGTCATTCTAATGACCTTTCATGTTCTTTGCTGTTTCTGACAGAGTTAGGCGGTCATTGCCAAACCTTAAAATTTTTATTTCATAAAGTGTGTGAGGAAGCAAGTCATCAAAGTAGGTATGCAATAGGGTTTCTGGATATAGTATGCATAGTAACCATTCCTCAGCCTTGGCAGGTAGAGACGAGGACAGGGCTGCAGCGATAGTGGACACGTTGGATGACATCGTCATGCCTATCTCCTCTCCTACCTCTCCTATTCCAAGCCCCTTTCTTAGGAACAGAGAAAGCGAGAGCTAAGTCAATACACATATTTCAGGTCTTCCAATCACAGCCTAGTATTTTACCATCCAGCCACTTTCTTAATTCCTTCTTAAGCCACTTCAGTTTTTTTTGCATATAGGTCATACAGATAGCTTTTAAGCCATCACACATATTTCGCTTTCCCAATAACAGATCATTATTTTACCCATAGTTAAAACGAAACAGTTAATCAGAGATTTCCCTATATCAAGGATGGTTGGAGTGATACGAGTCTCTCCCAGTGGTGGTGGTGGTGGTAGCAGTTGGGCAACGACTGCGTGTGATTGCCTATCGGAGAACTGTCTGTGCTAGGTGGGAGTGAGGAAAGTGAGAATGAGATGACTTTTCAGCAGAACAGACATAGAGCATCATCAGATTACACACTCACAAACATACAGATACAGAGAGAGAGAGAGAGAGATCTCCCAATCACAGCCCAGTTATTTACTGGACATAAAAACGAAACTGCCGATTAATATGTTTTCCAGTTCTCTGTATCTCACTTGCTGCACAGCGACATTTGTACCCCTCTTCATGCACAGCACAGTAGACTCTAATGTTATGTGAGACAACGTTATTTCTATGACTGAAAAGTCGGTATAGTGTATCATAATACTCACAGATATTGACATTACTGGTATGACTTAAATCTAAGGAACACTTGGCAGCAATAACATGACTATGGCATCTCAAACTAAGTGCCACAATGATATTCCCACGTCTAAATTGTCTGTATTATTGTTCTACACTGAAGAGCCAAAAAATCTGCTACATCTGCCTAATATCGTGTAGGGCCACGCGAGCATGCAGAAGGGCGGCAGCACGACGTAGCACGGATTCGACAAATGCGGGAGGGGGGGGGGGGGGATGACACCATGAATCCTGCAGGGCTGGCCATAAATCCGTAAGAATACGACGGCGTGGAAATATTCACTGAACAGCACGTTGTAAGTCCAGTAAAATACTGGACTGTAATTTAGAGATCTAAATATGTGTGTGTGTGTTCCGCTGACGAAACTGTGTGGGTTCTGTTAAGCCAGCAAGGCCTCAGATAAGTCGAAACTTGACAAAGCTGTGAGTGTATGTGTATGTGTAAGTGTGTGTGTGTGTGTGTGTGTGTGTGTGTGTGTGTGTGTGTGTGTGTGCGCAACACATCCCACCGCCGCTCTTCTTCGCCTCTACCTGTCACAGATAAGTTTCAGAGATGCAGGCAGTCACATCCAGAACTAATGGAACTATCACCACGAGTGGATAAGAACGATTTCTGCCCCCTCACATAAGCTCTCCTGCATACCTAGCAGAACTAGCGCTTCTGGAAGAAAGGATATTGCGCAGACATGGCTTAGCTACAGCCTGGGGGATGTTTCCATAATGAGATTTTCACTCTGCAGAGGAGTGTGCGCTGATATGAAACTTCCTGGCAGATTAAAACTGTGTGCCGGGCCGAGACTCAAACTCGGGACCTTTGCCTTTCGCGCACACTCCGCTGCAGAGTGAAAATCTCATTCTGGTAACATCCCCAAGGCTGTGACTAAGCCATGTCTCCGCAATATCCTTTCTTCCAGAAGTGCTATTTCTGCTAGGTATGCAGGAGAGCTTATGTGAAGTTTGGAAGGTAGGAGACGAGGTACTGGCGGAATTAAAGCTGTGAGGACGGGTCGTGAGTCGTGCTTGGTTAGCTCAGCTGGTAGAGCACATACCCGCGAAAGGAAAAGGTCCAGAGTTCGAGTCTCGGTCCGACACACAGTTTCAATCTGCCAGGAAGTTTCATATCAGCGCACACTCCGCTGCAGAGTGAAAATCTCATTATGGAAACATCCCCCAGGCCGTGGCTAAGCCATGTCTGCGCAATATCCTTTTTCCAGAAGCGCTAGTTCTGCTAGGTATGTAGGAGAGATTCTGTGAAGTTTGGAAGGTAGGAGACGAGGTACTGGCGGCATTAAAGCTATGAGGACGGATCGTGAGTCGTGCTTCGGTAGCTCAGTTGGTAAAGCACTTGCCTGCGAAGGGCAGAGGTCCCGAGTTCGAGTCTCGGTCCGGCACACAGTTTTAATCTGTGAGGAAGTTTCATATCAGCGCACACTCCGCTGCAGTGTGGAAATCTCATTCTGAAACCTTAAGGAACTTTGTTCCCGGATGGATAAACTCTCCGCACATGGCTCGGCGATTTCTTCGCCTCCATACATGGTGATTTCTACAGTCGCAGAATCGAAAAGTTTTCTCGTCGTTAACAGACTGTTGCAAAAAGTGAAGGACAATACATTATTGATGTCAACAGTCTTTGTTATGTTTATTAAACTTATGGAAAAACGCTACGAACTAATGCAGTACCTAATGTAAGAATAGTGGGCATCTGTGGCATGGTAAAAGTGGTTGTGACAGAAGGTTAGATTTGAGGGGTGGAGGGAGGAGGTGCAGAAAGAGAGACTGTAACAAATTGTGACCCCTCCCCTTACCTGCCTCCCCTTCTCCCTCCAAGAATCGTCGCTGGATTCGAGGCCTGAAGAGGGAGAAACAGAGAGAGCATTTTACCCTATTTATAAAGCCTTGTGAAACAGATATTTTATATCTTTATGTACCTGCATCTGTGGCTTTGTTAACTTTTCAATTTGATGGTTATATGAAGCTGATACCTCCAAAATAGTTGTGTAATGGTCTGCAGACGAATAAATTGAAATGACTCACTAATTAGGTGAGCTGATACGGGAAGATAGTACTTTTCCACTCTAGTAAGCCCATTTCTTTTTCTTTCTCAAGCTCTCGAGAAGCTGTTTAAATTCAAGATAAAATCAAACAGTGTCTAACCTATCACAATGTTGTTTACTTAGAGTCCTATCTGGACAGAGATTCACTGAAGTGCATCCCTTTATCAGACAACGACTAAACTCACTTGATAAGCGAACAGCCTCAAACCGGTTGTACGCCCAGCTGTATTGTCAAGAACATGGACTGCGACGTTATCTCCGACGGAGAAAGTTCATGAAAAATGCAGTTGAAAGCAGCATATGGGAAGAAAACATACGAAATCGCGGCTTTCTAATTCTAAGTGCTTTATTAAGAGATCTCAGGAGCCATGGTGCATACATCAGCAACACTATCAGACTGTATTTCGTGCCGAAGTTCTTATGGACGTTAACACAGAAACCACCCACTAGTATTACTATACACTACTGGTCATTAAAATTGCTACACCACGAAGATGACGTGCTACAGACGCGAAATTTAACCGACAGGAAGAAGATTCTGTGATATGCAAATGATTACCTTTTCAGAGCATTCACACAAACTTGGCGCCGGTGGCGGAACCTACAACGTGCTGACATGAGGAAAGTTTCCAACCGATTTCTCATACACAAACAGCACTTGACCGGCGTTGCCTGGTGAAACGTTGTTGTGATGCCTCGTGTAAGGAGGAGAAATGCGTACCATCATGTTCCCGACTTTGATAAAGCTAAGATTGTAGCTTATCGCGATTGCGGTATCGTGTTGAAGCTGCATAGGCAGCTGTGCCTGTACAAGCCATCCAAGCTCTGTTTGACTCAATTCCCAGGCGTATCAAGGCCGTGGTTACGGCCAGAGGCCGTTGTTCTGGGTACTGATTTCTCAGGATCTATGCACCCAAATTGCGTGAAAATGTAATCACATGTCAGTTCTAGTATTATATACAGGGTGTTACAAAAAGGTACGGCCAAACTATCAGGAAACATTCCTCACACACAAATAAAGAAAATATGTTATGTAGACATGTGTCCGGAAACGCTTAATTTCCATGTTAGAGATCATTTTAGTTTCGTCAGTATGCGCTGTACTTCCTCGATTCACCGCCAGTTGGCCCAATTGAAGGAAGGTAATGTTGACTTCGGTGCTTGTGTTGACATGTGACTCATTGCTCTACAGTACTAGCATCAAGCACATCAGTACGTAGCATCAACAGGTTAGTGTTCATCACGAACTTGGTTTTGAGTCAGTGCAATGTTTACAAATGCGGAGTTGGCAATTGCCCATTTGATTTATGTATTAGCACGGGACAATAGCCGTGGCGCGGTACGTTTGTATCGAGACAGATTGCCAGAACGAAGGTGTCTCGACAGGAAGACGTTCAAAGCAATTGATCGGCGTCTTAGGTAGCACGGAACATTCCAGCCTATGACTTCTGACTGGGGAGACCTAGAACGACGAGGACACCTGCAATGGACGAGGCAATTCTTCGTGCAGTTGACGATAACCCTAATGTCAGCATCAGAGAAGTTGCTGCTGTACAAGGTAACGTTGACCACGTCACTGTATGGAGAGTGCTACGGGAGAACCAGTTGTTTCCGTACCATGTACAGCGTGTGCAGGCACTATCAGCAGCTGATTGGCCTCCACGGGTACACTTCTGCGAATGGTTCATCCAACAATGTGTCAATGCTCATTTCAGTGCAAATGTACTCTTTACGGATGAGGCTTCATTCCAACGTGATCAATTTGTAAATTTTCACAACCGACATGTGTGGGCTGACGAGAATCCGCACGCTATTGTCAATCACGTCATCAACACAAGATTTTCTGTGAACGTTTGGGCAGGCATTGTTGGTGATGTGTTGATTGGGCCCCATGTTCTTCCACCTACGCCGAATGGAGCACGTTATCATGATTTCATACGGGATACTCTACCTGCGCTGCTAGAACATGTGCCTTTACAAGTACGACGCAACATGTGGTTCATGCACGATGGATCTCCTGCACATTTCAGTCGAAGTGTTCGTACGCTCCTCAACAACAGATTCGGTGACCGATGGATTGGTAGAGGCGGACAAATTCCATGCCTCCACGCTCTCCTGACCTCAACCCTCTTGACTTTCAATTATGGGGGCATTTGAAAGCTCTTGTCTATGCAACCCCGGTACCAAATGTAGAGACTCTTCGTGCTCGTATTGTGGACGGCTGTGATACAATACGCCATTCTCCAGGGCTGCATCAGCGCATCAGGGATTCCATGCGACGGTGGGTGGATGCATGTATCCTCGCTAACGGAGGACATTTTGAACATTTCCTGTAACAAAGTGTTTGAAGTCACGCTGGTACGTTCTGTTGCTGTGTGTTTCCATTCCATGATTAATGTGATTTGAAGAGAAGTAATAAAATGAGCTCTAACAAGGAAAGTAAGCGTTTCCGGACACATGTCCACATATTTTCTTTCTTTGTGTGTGAGGAATGTTTCCTGAAAGTTTGGCCGTACCTTTTTGTAACACCCTGTATTTGTCCAATGAATACCCGTTTATCATCTGCATTGCTTCTTGGTGTAGCAGTTTTAATGACCAGTAGTGTACAAAAGAATTACTGACTTCAAAAGTGAAGAGTGTATTGTTAGAAAGCACTACAATATTTAACATGTCTTCCACACTTCTCACATGTCGTCGAAGATTGGTGGAGTGTAATACACTGCAGTAGGGACAAAATACAGGGATCGAAAGATTATCGGCAAATTGTGTAGCAAACAAACGGCAGTTACAAGAGTCTAAGGACACAGTAAGCAAGAAAAGAATGTGACATAATTATTATTCAGCCTTGGTATAGACATCTAATCGATGTTAACGTTTGTTTTCCCCGGTATCACAGCCAACTGCAAACTCCGGCCATCAGTAGCATGCACTGTAAAATACACGTGTAAATAACATAGCCTGGAATGTTCTCCGTATAATTCACACCTAACTGGTACATATCACTTACAAAACCTGTGTCTACAGCACCTCTCGGATAGTGACATTCTGCGAACGACAGCGGATTACGTATACCGCGAAACAGTAAGTGCCAAACCCAAAGATCTTAACAGTGTCACTAAATCAAGATTGGTTAGTTTCTCTTTCGTTACCAGTTCTTTAATTACACTGTAGACAAAGAAGAAAATGAGTTATGCAAATTGGTCACAAACTCATATTGATGGGGTTATCGACGGAAAATGTAAAACTGTAAACTTCGGCGGCGTATGGACGAATGTGTCGCGTTAGAGCGCAGCTTCACCTCGCAGCTGGCAAGGATGGCAAGCAAGGAAAATCTACGTCTACATCTACATCTACATGGATACTCAGCAAATCACATTTAAGTGCCTGACAGAGGATTCATCGAACCACCTTCACAATTCTCTATCATTCCAATCTCGAATAGCGCGCGGAAAGAACGAAAACCTATATCTTTGCGTACGAGCTCTGATTTCTCTCATTTTATCGTGGTGATCGTTTCTCCCCATGTAGGTCGGTGTCAACAAAATATTTTCGCATTCGAAGGAGAAAGTTGGTGATTGGAATTTCGTGAAAAGATTCCGTCGCAACGAAAAACGCCTTTCTTTTAATGATGTCCAGCCCAAATCCTGTATCATTTCTGTGACACTCTCTCCCATACTTAGCGATGATACAAAACGTGCTGCCCTTCTTTGAACTTTTTCGATGTACTCCGTCAGTCCTATCTGGTAAGGATCCCACACCGGGCAGCAGTTTCTAAAAGAGGACGGACAAGCGTAGTGTAGGCAGTCTCCTTAGTAGATCTGTTACATTTTCTAAGTGTCCTGCCAATAGAACAAAGCCTTTGGTTAGCCTTTCCCACAATATTTTCTATGAGTTCCTTCCAGTTTAAGTTGTTCGTAATTGTGGGTCAACGGCCAATTTTCGCACCAGTCAGATATCTTTTCTAAATCGTTTTGCAATGTGTTTTGATCTTCTGATGACTTTATTAGTCGAAAAATGACAGCGTCACCTGAAAACAACCGAAGACGGGTGCTCAGATTGTCTCCCAAATCGTTTATATAGATAAGGAACAGCAAAGGGCCTATAACACTACGTTAGGGAACGCCAAAAATCACTTCTGTTTTACTCGATGACTTTCCATCAAGTACTACGAATTGTGACCTTTCTGACAGGAAATTACAAATCCAAACACATAACTGAGACGATATTCCACAAGCACGCAATGTCACTACAAGCCGCTTGTGTGGTACAGTGTCAAAAGCCTTCCAGAAATTCTGAAATACGGAATAAATCTGTAATCCCTTCACTAGCACTCAACACTTCATATGAATAGAGAGCTAGTTGTGTTTCACAGGGATGATGTTTTCTAATCCTATGTTGACTGTGTGTCAATAGACCGTTTTGTTCGAGGTAATTCATGATGTTCGAACACAATATAATATGTTCCAAAATCCTGCTGCATATATACGTTAACGATATGAGCCTGTAATTTAGTGGATTACTCCTACTACGTTTTTTGAACTTTGGTGCGACCTGTGCAACTTTCCAGTCTTTGGGTACAGATCTTTCGTCGAGCGAACGGTTTTATATGATTGTTAAGTATGGAGCTAATGCAACAGCATACTCCAAAAGGGACCTAATTGGTATAGTCTGGACCAGAAGACTTGCTTTTATTAAGTGATTTGAATTGATCAATACTCCGACGATATTTACTTCTACGTTACTCATGTTGGCAGCTGTTCTCGATTCGAATTCTGGAATATTTACTTCTTTTCTGATGGCATTTCGGAAGGCTGTGTTGAGTAACTCTGCTTTGGCAGCACTGTCTTCGATAGTACCTCCATTGTTATCGCGCAGAGAAGGCATTGATTGTTTCGTGCCGCTAACATACTTCACATACGACAAGAATCTCTTTGGATTTTCTGCCGGGTTTCGAGACAAAGTTTCGTTGTGGAAGCTGTTATAAGCATCTCGCATTGAGGTCCGCGCTAAATTTCGAGCTTCTGTAAAAGATTGCCAATCTTGGAGATTTTGTTATCTCAATGTATTTTTATTACACTTTACCGGTTTCGACAAATTAGTTTGCCATCTTCAGAAGTTGAATATTGGCTTAGCATGTGTCAATATCTTTTTCATAGAAACATTATGCCATGATATGGTTCAAAAATGGTTCAAATGGCTCTGAGCACTATGGGACTTAACATCTGTGGTCATCAGTCCCCTAGAACTTAGAACTGCTTAAACCTAACTAACCTAAGGACATGACACACATCCATGCCCGAGGCAGGATTCGAACCTGCGACCGTTACGGTCGAGCAGTTCCAGACTGAAGCGCCTAGAACCGCTCGGCCACACTGGCCGACGCCATGGTATGTCCCCAAATTTACATGTTGTAAGTGATTATTTTAAACAGATTTCCGAAACCGGTAAAGCATAAGAAAAACACCTATGGGCCTGATGACCGAATGTTATTCTGAAAGCCGGCCGGGGTGACCGAGCGGTTCTAGGCGGTAAAGTATGGAACCGCGCGACCGCTACGGTTGCAGGTTCGCATCCTGCCTCGGGCATGGATGTGTGTGATGTCCTTAGGTTAGTTAGGTTTAAGTAGTTCTAAGTTCTAGGGGACTGATGACCTCAGATGATAAGTCCCATAGTGTTCAGAGCCATTTGAACCATTTATTCTGAAAAATATGGCAACAGTTGCTGTAAATTACAACCGTAAATAAAATAAGAAATATCTGATCTATACTTGTCTGAACTGGTTACCCTCAACGTTTAACTTCCATACAAGGCTATACTCCAGAAATGTAAGTAATTATAGTTTCTTCGGTATGTTACCCCAATTACCTTTGCTTCTGTGAAAAGACGTTCAGAACACTGAAAAAGTCGATAACGTACAGTCACAAAAAAGTACAAGACAAAATACATGTACAGACATATGTACAGATCAGAAGTAATATACGAGTAACGTGGCTGCCTTCGCTGTGGGAACAGCTCAGTATGCGTCGTTCTACCGCTCATGCATTGCGTTCAGTGAACCCGTGCATAGCGGTCAATTCTTTATCAGTAAATCTATCCGTACTGCTGTATCTCATTGTTTACATACTGCTGAATCGTTCGGAAAAACAAAGACAATACAGGACAGAGCAGTACTTTACGCAAACTTCAGGGCAAAGGGTAAACGGGCATTTCTGTTGTCAGTAGCAAGCACCGTGAGTGAAAGTAACTACCTATGGTTTGTTTACAAAATAGGCTAACAGCACATACTGTTGATATTTTCATACTAGTGCAGATATTTGCAGGACAATGCCGATAAGAAGATAAAGGGGTAAAAAATGAAACTAATTGCAATTGCTCTGTGACGACAAATAGGAGGCCACGGACCACTTAGCCCAAATACTTGTGAAATGTCCTTGAACAATGTCTTAAGTTTTGTGGACGGACTTCGTATTCGCGCCCTACCCAGTACGATTTAACACACAAAGTTCGCTGACGATGTTGTTCTCTTCAGCAACGGTTCGATCACGGATAATTGTATGTAAATGCAGGAGTCTTAGAAACTTAGTTGAAAGCAGTAATTTCCTTGCATGAAACCATTGCTTATTTCGAATAAATAATTTTACACTGGATCCCTCTTTACTTCAAGGAATAGACACTCACCTGTTCCAATCTCAGTGTAGTCATATCTATTTTTTCATTGACGATTAGCTAATTTAGTCCCCTTGCGCATTATGAAAAAACATCACATATAAATTACATTATATGCTTCCATGTGTCAGCAGTTCAGGATTCAAACAACAATGGGTAAAAAACGACATTAAATGGTATTCCGATCGAATAGCACAATATTGTGCAGTAGTAATGTACTAGAACGAGAGAAGTGCTCCTCAAAAACATTAAAATGAGTCATCATTTGCTTTTTGTTCTACATATTGAACTTCTCATATGTGGTTGTAATGAGTTCTGTCATCCGGCGGGAACATGGCTAGCCATTTCGTGTCGCACTTTCTACATCTACATCTACATACATACTCCGCAGTCCACCATACGGTGCGTGGCGGAGGGTACCTCGTACCACAACTAGCATCTTCTCTCTCTGTTCCACTCCCAAACAGAACGAGAGAAAAATGACTGCCTATACGCCTCTGTACGAGCCCTAATCTCTCTTATCTTATCTTTGTGGTCTTTCCGCGAAATGGCGGCAGTAAAATTGTACTGCAGTCAGTCTCAAATGCTGTTTCTTTAAATATCCTCAGTAGCGATTCACGAAAAGAAGGCCTCCTTTCCTCTAGAGATTCCGACCCGAGTTCCTGAAGCATTTCCGTAACACTCGCGTGATGATCAAACCTACCAGTAACAAATCTAGCAGCCCGCCTCTGAATTGCTTCTTGTCCTCCCTCAATCCGACCTGACAGGGATCCCAAATACTCGAACAGTACTCAAGAATGGCCGTATTAGTGTTTTATAAGCGGTCTCCTTTACAGATGAACCACATCTTCCCAAAATTCTACCAATGAACCGAAGACGACCATCCGCCTTCCCCACAACTGCCATTACATGCTTCTCCCATTTCATATCGTTCTGCAATGTTACGCCCAAATATTTAATCGACGTGACTGTGTCAAGCGCTACACTTCTAATGGAGTATTCAACCATTACGGGATTCTTTTTCCTATTCATCTGAATCAATTTACATTTATCTATATTTAGAGTTAGCTGCCATTGTTTACACCAATCACAAATCCTGTCCAAGTCATCTTGTATCCTCCTACAGTCACTCAACGACGACACCTTCCCGTACACCACAGCACACACAGCGTATTTTCGACAGGAAGCGCGTGTCTTGCCAATTAATTGGATTAATTAAAGTGTGGAGTGGGCAGACGACTGGTTGATGTTGCGAGGAAATGTCGGAAACCAAGTCAGTTGAATACTAAGTACAAGAGCTATGAGTGTCCACATAATTTATTAATATTACTGTAGCAATTAGACTCGCCTCTGCTGTATTACAAGGTGCGAATTTTTCAAACACCACAGGCCGGCTGAATAGGGCCGCGCCTGGTTTGACGCTTAAAGCAACCCCTTCCACCTTCCCCCGAGATAGGGGAGCTGGTGGCTTAACGGGACCTCAGCCCGGCTCACAAGGGGAAGGCCTCAGACACGGCCAACCGATTCGGCTCAAATTTGGCAGGTCGCTTGTGTACAACCTCAAACAAAGGAATCTAAGATATTTTAGCTCAACGACCCCGCGTTTTTGAGAAAATCTTCCATAAAGGTAATGACGAGGAATCGACTCAAAATTGGCGGTATCGATAGATAATTGTAAATAGAGCATTTTTCACCATCAGGTGTGGGACCCGAAAACGTATACTTTTCCAGAAATCGAGGTAAGAAACTTTACAACTGTTCCTTCTGTACCCACATGGTAAACGATTTTCGCCGCCAGCACCGATAGCCCAACGGCCAAGGTAACTGCCTGAGAATCGGAGAACCCGGGTTCGAATCTCGAAGAAAATATTCATTCTCAAAACGTATTTTATTCGGCGCTTTAACGACGCAAAAATCACTACATGTATCCGCTAGGTTCGCGGCAGCCTGATGACGCAAAACAACTCTTTCCGATTGACTTCTATAAGGCTCATGCTGGAAACCTTCACTCTTCCAGGTTCACAACTACAATATGACAAAGAGGCAACTGGCACAACATTACTCTCCCCACGTGCATTCTGTCCCGTGTCAAGCCGGCCGGTGTGGCCGTGCGGTTCTAAGCGCTACAGTTTGGAACCGCGTGACCACTACGGTCGCAGGTTCGAATCCTGCCTCGGGCAGGGATGTGTGTGATGTCCTTAGGTTAGTTAGATTTAAGTAGTTCTAAGTCCTAGGGGACTGATGACCACAGATGTTAAGTCCCATAGTGCTCAGGGCCATGTTTTTGCCCCGTGTCTCGCTGTAAACAAGGGTCGCGCTGTTGGCTATCTGTGGTCCCTCGTAAGGAATTCGCAGCACTCTTACTCGCAGTTGTTTTCATGTGACAAGGCTTGAAATTTTCATAGTTTACTAACACACGGCGTTGGGAAATAAGTTTGTCTATCTTATTATTATCATTCCTTATTGATTTACTTACTTTATTAAACCTTCTATCAATTGAGATTTGGTAAAATACAAACGAAAGGAATGACATCCCCTAGGTTTCTTCGAGATTCGAACCCGGGTTTTCCGATTCCTAGTCACTTACCTTGTCCGTTGCGCTATCGGTACTGTCGGCGAAAAGCGTTTACCATGTGGGAACTGAAGTGGCAGTTGTAAAAGTTTCTTTCCTCGATTTCTGGAAAAGTTTGCGTTTGCGGACCCCATACCTGATGATGAAAAATGCTCTATTTACAATTATCTATCTATCCCTCCAATTTTTAGTCGATTGCTCGTCATAACCTTTATGGGTGATTTTCTCAAAATTGCGGGTGTGTTGAGCCAAAATATCTGAGATTCCTTCGTTTTAGGTTTATACAAGCGACCTGCCAAATTTGAGCCGAATCGGTTGGCCGTGTCTGAGGCCTTCCCCTTGTCAGTAATGGAACGATCCAAACCCGCCAATTCTGTGTGAGTCATCGTCCAACATTACGGAGGCTTGAATGATCGCCTCAGAACTGGGCCGGACTTTGGCCACACCTGCTTCACCATGTGCAAGAGCTAGCAAACGTTTGTGCTTGAAATTATAAATACATTAGGCTCTGGCTGCAAGAGGGGCTTTCAGTTTCTCTATTATGGCATTACCGCTTTCGAGCTACCAGCCCAGTCCTCAGATGCACTTGTTGATGTTACATTTTTTATTTTTTTACAAAATTACATTGCAACAGTGCATGCATAATGCAAAAGCGTTGCTCGTAGACTGTGTATTAGAAATTCTTTGATCTCTACCGGTCGTCAGATCAGTTAATGTTATTATGTTCATTCAAACCATGCGCAAAGTTACAGTTGTACATATTGATGGCTAAAAACGTCAGTACATTGATATTATTTAGACTTAAGCGAGTTAAGTGTATTCTAATAATGCTGGGAACCAGTTTTGTTGTTGTTGTGGTCTTCAGTCCTGAGCTTTTATCTCCCAATACCTACTGCACCCTACATCCTTCTGAATCTGCTTAGTGTATTCATCTCTTGGTCTACCTCTACGATTTTTACCCTCCGCGCTGCCCTCCAATACTAAATTGGTGATCCCTTGATGCCTCAGAATATGTCCTACCAGGCGATCCCTTCTTCTAGTCAAGTTGAGCCACAAACTCCTCTTCTCCCCAATCCTATTCAGTAGCTCCTCATTCGTTATGTGATCTACCCATCTAATCTTCAGCATTCTTCTGTAGCACCACATTTCGAAAGCTTCTATTCTCTTCTTGACCAAACTAGTGATCGTCCATGTTTCACTTCCATACATGGCTACACTCCAGAAAACTACTTTCAGAAACGACTTCCTGACACTTAAATCTATACCCGATGTTAACAAATTTCTCTTCTTCAGAAACGCTTTCCTTGCCATTGCCAGTCTACATTTTATATACTCTCTACTTCGACCATCATCAGTTATTTTGCTCCCCAAATAGCAAAACTCCTTTACTGCTTTAAGTGTCTCATTTCCTAATCTAATTCCCTCAGCATCACCCGACTTAATTCGACCACATTCCATTGTCCTCGTTTTGCTTTTGTTCATGTTCATCTTATATCCTTCTTTTAAGACACTGTCCATTCCGTTCAACTGCTCTTCCAAGTCCTTTGCTGTTTCTGACAGAATTACAATGTCATCGGCGAACCTTAAACTTTTTATTCCTTCTCCATGGATTTTAATACTTACTCCGAATTTTTCTTTTGTTTCCTTTGACGCTTGCTCAATATACAGATTGAATAACATCGGGGAGAGGCTACAACCCTGTCTCACTCACTTCCCAACCACTGCTTCCCTTTCATGTCCCTCGACTCTTATAACTGCCATCTGGTTTCTGTACAAATTGTAAATAGCCTTTCACTCCCTGTATTTTACTACTGCCACCTTCAGGATTTGAAAGAGAGTATTCCAGTCAACATTGTCAAAAGCTTTCTCTAAGTTTACAAATACTAGAAACGTAGGTTTGCCTTTTCTTAATGTAGCTTCTAAAATAAGTCGTAGGGTCAGTATTGCCTCACGTGTCCCCATATTTCTACGGAATCCAAACTAATCTTCTCCGAGGTCGGCTTCTACCAGTTCTTCCGTTCGTCTGTAAAGAATTCGCGTTAGTATTTTGCAGCCGTGACTTATTAAACTGATAGTTCTGTAATTTTCACATCTGTCAACGCCTGCTTTCTTTGCGATTGGCCTGCTTTCTTTGGGATTGTTTACACATTTGAATTAAACATTTACAATGAGAGAATGTTTAACGTACTCTACTATAGTCAAACATTTTCGGCGTTAAGGGCAAAGCCGAAACCTTACATGAAATCGGGAGATCTTTTATTCTAAAAATACCGTAATAAATTACTATTCTACGCTACTTGGCCTGGATGGTTCGTTGTTCACGATGGCTGGATTGTACATTGTTCACCTGTCAGGAGATATTCGGGAGAATAATAGCTAATAAAATCAACAGGAACTATTATGTTTAATACGCGATATAATTCCTCTGTTATAACAAGTCCTTAACCTAGTTTGGAGCATATGGTTATGCACTAATAAATACGCAAATCAAAAAGGTATTGTCACTTAAGCTGATAAAGTGTCACCATGGAGATACTACAGATTTTACAAGATTAACCCACTGATGTCGCAAAAACAGAGGAATCGCATTTGTCACTCACTGTATGCAAGTACCTACTATATCATATACCTTATTTTCAATGTAAGAGTGGCTGACAAATACGCCGATTTGCAACATACGTGTACCGGACAATATAACAGCGAGGAAGATCACTTAATTGTCTTGTGCCTGACCTGAAAGGTCAACAGATTCATTGTCTACAGTTGAATATATGTTAATGAAATGGCGCTATCCAAAACAGGAATGTTCCATAATTACTGATCGCCTGCCAGGTTCTACAGTCAGAAATATTCCACACTGACTATTACTACATAAGCGCCTATTTGATAATCTAATTGTAATTTGTGGTACCCAGGTAATTAGACGAAGCCTAATGTTCTAACTCTGCGCTCACGTTAATACGAGCCCCCCTCTGGTGCTTAGTTTCCGGATAAGACTGATAGATCCTGTATGCCTTAGAAAGTTAGGAGATTGCGCCAGGATTGAAAAACTTTGATCAGTAGACCGTAAATATTAAAGGCATTAATATTCTCTAAGATAAAAAAAGATAGACTACGAAGGAATTGTCCAAATGGAACGTAAATCGGTAGATGTGATGTTCATGTGCACACAAGTAAATCATTACAATATCAAAAAAATTGGATAATTTATTCAAGAGAATGTGCTTCACAAATTGAGCAAGTTATTCGGCTTGGTACTGGTTGATACAGCTGTTGGATATCCTCCTAGGGGGTGTCGTACCAAATGATGTTCAACTGGCGACTTAGATCGCAAAAATCCCGAGATGGTAGTTGGGCACTGTCCATAATGCTCCAAACGTACTGAGTTTAGGGACAGATCCAGTGACCTTTTTGCCTAAGGTAGGGTTTTATTGGCAACCACGGAGTCAAGCAGTAGAAAGACGCACCATGGGTGGGCGGGTACTATCTTGTTGAAATGTAATCCCATGATGGCTTGCCATGAAGGGTAACAAAACAAGAATGTCGGCAACACACCGCTGTACTGGTGGGTTCCACGGCTGAAAATCAAATGGATCGTGCTATGAAATGAAATGCCTCTCCAGACCATCCACTCCTGGTTGACGGGCCGTAAGCGGACGACGCTCAGGTTGATATTGCACCATTGCCCGGGGAGTCTACAAGCACGTCTTCTCTCGTCATTGATGCTCAGTTCGAAGCCGGACTCATCACTGGGGACAGTTATACTCCATCAAATGACATTCCGGGCCGATGTGGCCGAGAGCAGTGTAAACGGGCTGCTTGGTGTACAGAGGTCAATGGCAGTCCGCTGGTAGCCTCACACATCTCTTGTCTCTGGCTGGTGACAGAACACATGCATGTACGCCGACACACATAAAAAAGTTACAAATTTGAAACCAACCACAATAATATTTATACATTTCTCTGGTTTCTATCGAATTGCTGTGTGTCAGTATACAGGGTGAACGTTAATAAAACCGACAAAATGTAGGATCGGAGTCCTAACTGAAGATGGGAGCAAAAGGTCCTATGAACATGTGTCTGGAAAGGCATCGTTTCCACAGTAGACGGCTCTAATGAATGACAGTTCCTCTGACCACGTGTCGTCTGTTCCTTGCTAGTTCCATGCTGTGTGATTGACGCAGCGTACTGCATGCAGCAGAATGGTTGGGTATTCATGTCGAGAACAAGCCGAGACGGTGTTTGTATATGGCCAAGCCGATGGTCGAGAGTAAGCACGGCTATACCGAAACAATTACCCTCGCAGATACCTACCATACCACACAATATTTCAAGCCATTTTTGGCGTATGTGTGATCATGAATCCTTTCAGTCAGACAAATGTGCACACGGGCGGCGGACTGCTTATGCGTACACCAGATTTGGAGGACCGAGCCCTACAAGATATTGAAACGAGCCCTAGTACAAACTCCACGCAAGTGGCCCGCCAAGTGGAAGCCAAAGGGCAATTATGTGTATCCTGAGTGAGAACTTCTGCCATCCGTATCACTTGCAGTCCCATGTAGGTCACTTTGAACATCTGTTGCGACGTATATTCGATGCAGTTCCGCACTGTGTCCGGGACAATTTGTTGTCGTTGCACGCAAACCGTCCATTTCTGCCCACATGTTCATAGTATCTTTGTTCCTCTACTTCCAGTCATGAACCTGTCCTTCTAGTTTGTCGGTTTTATTAATTTTTACCCTGTATTTAGCATGTCATTTGCTGTAGAGAACGATGAATATACAAATTAACGTGAATTATTGTCTTTTCGTGAGTGATTTGTAGATAAGATCTTAAACAGAATGAGTCTGACTGGCTGGCTGGTATCAATGAATGCGGATTTTCTTGAGTAAACTTGCAAATGGATAAACTGTTATGAATTATCAAAATTACTGAACAGGTTTTGTGTAAAATTAAAGATAGGAAGGAAGTGGCAACATGCAGTATCTGTTACGAGATATTTCCGCGGTCCAACTGGCCGCCATCTTCAGGTGAGAGTGCTGGTGCACGATCTCGCCGGAAACTGACTTCCCAGCGCAAGCGGCGGCCTCTATATAGGCCGCAGAAGACCCACAACGCGTGCGCGAGAAGGTGCCGTAACCGCCCTCTAGCGCAGTACACATACACCGCCGCCAGTGATGGAAAGAGGCGAAATCGAGATATCGCTGTCAGAAATTAAAAAAAAATTATAAAAATAAATTAAAATGTTATTCCGACGATAGAACCACAGACCGTTGGACCGTTGGACCGCGGAAATATTGTGTCTTGAAGACGTTACGATCCGGCTGCGTACCCGAGAAGAATATTATCAATTATTACGCCGGGAAAGCCTTCGTAGTCACATCAGAAACCTCTACGGGGAGGAGATGGTGGAACTTGTGAAGAAGTTTGATAAACTTCGTAAGAAAAAAGGCAAGTTGCTGAGTGCCCTCGCCTTTTTGCTGAGATGCCGTATTGGAAGAGTAATACCTAAGTTTGCTAGATTTGTGCATTTTATTGATACGAAAACGGCCAACAACATCAAGAAGCGTGCCAGTTTCGCCTTGGTCAAGGAGCGCATTCGCTTCACTCGAAGACAACTGGATCTCATATCCAAGGATTTACTTTTCTTGCACTTGGAGTTATCGTCGCTGCTGTCGGATGCATCTTGGGAATGGGTGGATAGTTCTTCTTGGGCACTATCAGACTGGACGCATAGGAGCGCCGTCAAGAAACAGTCTTCGAAGTTTCAACGGCTTTGTTCTCAACCCATGATATCTGATGACGACACCCGTCGGCGGACAGTGATTAATCTCACGAGTAAAGAATTGGACGCCGCCACACTGTCAGTGTTGGAGAAAGGCCTGAATTTTGCCCCTACACCGACGAATGTGCCTATCACCGAATTCATCTGCGCAGTCGAACAAGCAGTGTCCAGCTTTTCGCAGGATCAAGCAGAAGAGATTAGGCAAGAGGTCTCACATACATTGCGGCGGGCGCCGCCTCCACGGAGTAACATCTCCTCTCTCGAAAGGGCAGCCGTCCGGTCCATTAGAGAAGACGAAGATCTGATAGTTCTACCAGCGGACAAAGGCAACGCAACTGTTCTTCTGTCACGTGATGACTATCTGGGAAAGATGGACCTCTTACTTGAAGACTCAGCATACAGAACATTGCAGGGCGACCCAACTGAACGGATAAAACGGAAGACGCTTTCACTGTTGAAGAAGAGTTCTTTACCTGACGACGATCTCAAAAAACTTCGTCCTGGTGCTGCCGTGCCACCGAGATTATACGGTCTACCCAAGATTCATAAGAAAGGGGTCCCGCTTCGTCCGATCGTGAGTAATTTGGGTGCTCCTACCTACAATCTAGCCAAGTATTTAGCATCTGTTCTTGGCCCTCACGTCGGTAAATGCGAACATCACATTTCCAATTCTATGGTGTTTATTCAGAGATTGAAGTCCTTGTCTCTTAGTCCCTGGGATTTGCTTGTGAGCTTTGATGTCGTGTCGCTTTTTACCCGGGTTCCTCTGGAAGAATCCTTGCAATTAATTGGTGAGAAACTGGATGAGGAAACAACCAGGCTTTGTCGCCACGTGTTAACGTCGACGTACTTTTTATTCAATGACAAATATTTTGAACAGACTGACGGAGTGGCTATGGGGAGCCCTTTGTCCCCAATAGTCGCCAATCTTTTTATGGAAGATTTTGAGGACATGGCGCTGAAGACGGCGTCCTTAAAACCAACCTGTTTCTGGAGGTACGTTGACGATACGTTTATGGTGTGGCCTCATGGGAGAGAAGCTCTGGACTGCCTCCTAGATCATTTCAATTCCCTGCATCCTAGCATCAAATTTACCATGGAGGTGGAAAATGATGGAAAGCTTCCGTTTCTGGATGTTCTGGTGTACAGAAAGGATGATGGGACACTGGGACACAGCGTTTATCGAAAGCCTACACACACGGACCGTTACTTACATGCTTCTAGCTGTCATCCACCGTTCCAGCGTACGGGGGTCCTGCGGACGTTGGCGAGAAGAGCTTATGCCATTTCAGATGGAGAAAGCTTGACACAAGAATTGGACCATCTTAAGATTGTGTTCAAGCAGAATGGCTATACAGATAAACAGATCCGTCGTGCTTTCCAGTTTGGACCTTCGCCTGAACCACCAGAAGATACCTGCAAATCGGTAGCCTTTCTGCCTTTTGCTGGGAGCATTTCCTCGAAGATAGGAAGGATTCTGAAAAGATATCACATCAGAAGTATTTTTCGCCCGCCACCTAAGATTAGAGCGCTCCTTGGCTCTGTTAAGGATGACTTGGGTTTGAGGAAGCCCGGTGTGTACAAGATCGCTTGCCACTGTGGAAAGACTTATATTGGTCAGACAATCCGGACCATTCAGGAGCGATGTGTTGAGCATCAGCAGCACACAAGGCTGCTTCAACCTGAGAAGTCTGCAGTGGCGGAACACTGTCTCACCGAGGGACACAGAATACTATATGACGAGACACAAATGGTTGCCCCTGCCCCTGCATCTCGCTATTGGGACTGTATTTTAAAAGAATCCATAGAGATTCGGTTATCTGACAATCTTATTAATAGAGACAAGGGTTTTCTGTTAAGTAAGACTTGGGACCCAGTGTTGTCTGACATTAAAAAACAACGGTCTGTGGTTCTATCGTCGGAATAACATTTTAATTTATTTTTATAATTTTTTTTTAATTTCTGACAGCGATATCTCGATTTCGCCTCTTTCCATCACTGGCGGCGGTGTATGTGTACTGCGCTAGAGGGCGGTTACGGCACCTTCTCGCGCACGCGTTGTGGGTCTTCTGCGGCCTATATAGAGGCCGCCGCTTGCTCACGCGACGGGCACACACACGCGTCGCACTCCGCTGCTCGACTCGCTGCGGCTCGCACCGTTGCGTTGTGCTTTTCTCGCTTCTTTCGAAACTAGCCCATCGCCATGTCCGGACGCGGAAAGGGAGGCAAACTTGCTGCTGTGGCAAAGCTTCTGCTCACGCTGGCAGGAGACGGCCGCGGCAGCAACAAGAAGAAGAAGCGCAGCCGACCGCAGCACAAGAGGCAGTGCTACCGCTGCCAGAAGATGGGACACGTCGCCAGGTCGTGCAGGGAAGCAGTTGCGTGTCTGAAATGTGCAAAGGCACATGATACACGTGACTGCGACAAGCCTTCACACGTCGCGCCGACGTGCGTAAACTGCGGCGGCTCGCACGCCGCAAACGCACGCAGGTGCGCATACCTGAAGCAGCGGAGACCAACACCAACAACAACCGCCAAGAAAGCGGTACACGAAGAAGAGGCGGCCGCTCCGCCACCCCCGCCCAAGGGGGACAACGGGGCGGCCGCAATCGCGCCCAGCGCCGCTACCGACGACGCCGTGGCAGCCCTCAAAACCGCGATGGCGGCAGAGAGAGCGGCCATGCAGAAGGAGATCGTCGGTCTACACCGGCAGCTGCAAGAGTTGCGAGAGGAGCTGCGACTTTTCAAGAAGGCGCCGCCTGTCCCTGCTCCCGCCGCCCCCGTGAGGCGGCCAGTGGGGGTAGACGCCGCCACACAGACGTCCACTGACTCGCCTCCTGCAACGGTGCAGGCGGCTTCGAGCATGGAAGTCGACGTCTGGACGCCTGCGCTGTCCACTCCCTCGGAGACAGACGTGGAAGAAGCAGCACAATCCGAGGAAGAGATGCCGCCGGCTTCTTCGCAAGCCGAAGAAGAGGAAACCGTCGAAGAACTGCCCCTTCCGCTTCCGGACGAGCGGAGCGTGCAGCCCTTCCTGAAAAAGATCGTGGCGTCGCTGAAGGACGGGTCGTATCCTCATGGGGACAACCCGTACCCCTTCACGCCGGCACACGCAAAACCATCACTGCCTCACCAACCGTGCGACCTTCGCCACACGCGAGGCATGTTGCGTGAGGTGGTAACGAGGAAGGAGCTAATACTGCTCAACAGCCGCCCCATCTTCACCCCCTCCGACTGGGAACACATCTACCAGGTCGCAGAGAAGTGGGTGAAAGAGGAGTGGCGCTCCGGCAGGCGTAAGCCTGCCCCAGAGGACATGCCAGCGACCAACTACTTCGCTAGTTTAAACTCAGCGGGGTAGCCAGAGGCCCATTCGAATCGTGAGGCCATCCATACCACAACACAGAGGATAAAGGAGGAACAGCAGCACCGCTGCTTAGCCTCCATCATCTCCGGACAGAGGATGTCCGTGACTTAAGCGAGACGAGCGAGACGAGACGCTGGGAAGTCAGTTTCCGGCGAGATCGTGCACCAGCACTCTCACCTGAAGATGGCGGCCAGTTGGACCGCGGAAATATTGTGTCTTGAAGACGTTACGATCCGGCTGCATACCCGAGAAGAATATTATCAAACTCTGTTTTTCTTGATTATGAGGAGCGTGCAGTAAGAAATGCAACACTTTTTGAAAACAGGTTGGTTTTATGCAGGATTACAATAACCATGCTATTCGCTACACTTTTGGCTACAAAACTTTGCTTTTCAACACAATCTCCTTCCAATGCGAAGGCCTTACGCCACGTTACTGGTAGGGCTTGTATACCTCCATGGTACCACTCTACTGGTCGATAACGGAGCCAACGTCTTTCTGCATCCATAACCTCTCCATCATCTACGTACTGCTTCACGCCAAGTGCATCCTTCATTGCGCCTAACAGGTGGAGTCGGAAGGTGCGAGATCCGGGCTGTAGGGTGGATAAGGAATAGCAGTCGCCGCCCGCTGTAGCCGAGCGGTTCTAGGCGCTTCAGTCCGGAACCGCGCTGCTGCTACGGTCGCAGGTTCGAATCCTGCTTCGGGCATGGCTGTGTGTGATGTCCT
This sequence comes from Schistocerca gregaria, assembly GCF_023897955.1. NCBI lineage: Eukaryota > Metazoa > Arthropoda > Insecta > Orthoptera > Acrididae > Schistocerca > Schistocerca gregaria. The sequence continues at coordinate 884,833,230 of NC_064921.1, read as the reverse complement.
TAGGTTAGTTAGGTTTAAGTAATTATAAGTCCAGGGGGCTGATGACCTCAGATGTTCAGTGCCATAGTGCTCAGAGCCATTTGAACCATTTTGAAAAACAGTCCATTGAAGTTCTGTGAGCTTCTCACGGGTGCTCAGACTTGAGAGACCATAAGTTGTCATGGATAAGGAGAAGTTCGTTTGTGGTTTTGTGGCGACGAACAAGCTGAATTCATTTCTTCAGTTTCCTGAGATTAGCACAATCCACTTCACAGCTGATCGCTGCACCTGAAGGAGGACTTTTTTTTTTTCATCAGTCTTCTGACTGGTTTGATGCGGTCCGCCACGAATTCCTCTCCAGTTCTAACCTCTTCATCTCAGAGTAGCACTTGCAACCTATGTCCTCAATTATTTGCTGGACGTATTCCAATCTCTGTCTTCCTCTACAGTTTTTACCCTCTACAGCTCCCTCTAGTACCATGGAAGTCATTCCCTCATGTCTTAACAGATGTCCTATCATCCTGTCTCTTCTCCTTATCAGTGTTTTCCACATATTCTTTCCCTCTCTGGTTGTGCGTAGAACTTCCTCATTCATTACCCTATCAGTCCACCTAATTTTCAGCATTCGTCTGTAGCACCACATCTCAAATGCTTTGATTCTCTTCTGTTCCGATTTTCCCTCAGTCCATGATTCACTACCATACAATGCTGTACTCCAGACGTACATTCTCAAAAATTTCTTCCTCAAATTAAGGCCGATATTTGATATTAGTAGACTTCTCTTGGCCAGGAATGTCTTTATTGCCATAGTTAGTCTGCTTTTTATGTCCTCCTTGCTCCGTCCGTCATTGGTTATTTTACTGCCTAGGTAGCAGAATTCCTTAACTTCATCTACTTCGTGACCATCAATCCTGATGTTAAGTTTCTCGCTGTTCTCATTTCCACTACTTCTCATTACTTTCGTCTTTCTTCGATTTACTCACAGTCCATACTGTGTACTTATTAGACTGTTCAGTCCGTTCCTCAGATCATGTAATTCTTCTCCACTTTCACTCAGGACAGCAATGTCATCAGCGAATTTTATCATTGATATCCTTTCACCTACAATTTTAATTCCACTCCTTAACCTTTCTTTTATTTCCATCATTGCTTCTTTGATGTACAGATTGAACAGTAGGGGCGAAACGCTACATCCTCGTCTCACACCCTTTTTAACGAGCACTTCGTTTTTGGTCGTCCAGTCTTTTTATTCCCTCTTGGCTGTTGTACATATTGCATATGACCAGTCTCTCCCTACAGCTTACCCCCACTTTTTTCAGAATTTTGAACATCTTGCACTATTTTACATTGTCGAACGCTTTTTCCAGATCGACAAATCCTATGAACGTGTCTTGATTTTTCTTGAGTCTTGCTTCCATTATTGACCGCAACGTAGAATTGCCTCTCTCGTGCCTTTACTTTTCCTAAAGCCAAACTCATCGTCATCTAGCGCATCCTCAACTTTCTTTACCTTCTTTTGTATAATATTCTTGTAAGCAACTTGGATACATGAGCGGTTAAGCTACTTGTGCGATAATTCTCGAACTTGTCAGCTCTTGTCGTCTTCGGAATTTTGTGGATGATGGCCGGCTGTGGTGGCCGTGCGGTTCTAGGCGCTTCAGTTCGGAACCGCGCGACTGCTACTGTCGCAGGTTCGAATCCTGCCTCGCGCGTGGATGTGTGTGATGTCCTTTGGTTAGTTAGACTTAACTAGTTCTAAGTCCTAGGGGACTGATGGCCTCAGATGTTGAGTCCCATAGTGCTCAGAGCAAACTGAAATATTTTTTGTGGATGATGCTTTTCTGAAAGTCATTTGGTATGCCGCCAGAATCATACATTCTACACACCAACGTGAATAGTCGTTTTGTTGCCACTTCCCCTATGATTTTAGAAATTCTGATGGAATGTTATCTATCCCTTCTCCCTTACTTTCCTCGTTTGCTGTCGATTCTGATAAAAATCTGACCGAAAGAACAGATACCATCTTCATATAGTTAAGGCTATGTGGCCATTGACCTTCTTCTTCTGTGCTGGATTCACACGCATTGTCCGAACTCTTACGGGAGTCGGTAAGGTAGCCTGCCTTGATTAATGAGTGTACTGGTCAGGGGCACTACGAATCTAGTGTGTGGACATTAAGTTAGAAATGTCGGTCTCACGGGAGGCGTGCCAGAGATAAATCTCTGCAGTCGCACTCTCCTCTGTGTCCTCGGTGTCTCAGATGGATAGAGTGTCTGCCATGTAAGCAGGAGATCCGGCGTTCGAGTCTCGGTCGAAACACGCACGTTTTCAACTGTCCCCGTTGATGTATATCAACTCGTGTCGACAGCTTATGGTCTTCATTTATCATTTCACACCAAAATTGTTAGATATACATTGTTTTAAAATACGAGTGTAATTGTTGCGTCATAATATTCACCATTTAGGTTAATTATTGGGTAACATTATTAGTCTGCTTGAAATCACAAACTTAACAAAACAAAGTGGCTGTCAAAATGGCAAATTGAAACAAATACAAACAAATAAATGTCATATCCGTACACAATTTACGACTTAACAACAAAATTGACAATCGCAACAGCAAACTCACAGAGTGGCAAACTGAAACTAATGAGTTTAACTACCAAGTCCTGCATCTGCTCTGCTTCGACGCTACTGGAGCAATTGTTGAAATTGAGTGCCATCGTGTTGACAGTACATCTGAATGCAGTTGACAGCACTTTACGTAACACCGCTGATTTTATCGCCGCACAGGTTCCTCTGATGTTTCTCTGCAATTCCTGCAGTGCTTGGGGCCTGTCGCCGTGCACTACAGATTGGAAGTGGCCGCAGAGGTAAAAGTCAAGTGGTGTCAAATGCGGCGACCTGGGCGGCCATTCCACTGGACCTCTTTGACCTACCCAGGTAAAACTCCACTCAGAAATTCGCGAGTTGTTTACTCCATCTCGTTGAAAGAAAAACCTCCGCCGTTCTGCTATGGGTAGATTATCCAAATGGGGCAGGAGTGTCATCTCGAGATGATATCTCTGGTTATGATCCAATGGGCCTGCAGAATTGAAGGAATCTCTTAGAGACGTTATGCAACAAAATCCAGGTTGCTGCTACGGTAGTTCTGTGTTTTTACTGTGATGGGTCCATTTCAGCTTAATTACCATCTTCATACCAACTGCGAAAGTTACATAGTTTTTCTTATTTTATTATAATATGGTTTATCGTATTTTCAGATACAAATTTTGAACTTATGTCCACTGTGCCTAAAAAACGAACGTAGAAACCTATACCCTATTTAGGAATAATATCAAACAAATTAATAAAACTAACGAAGAACATAAGTATCCAATTTGCAAATAGAACCAACATCATATCCGCCGTAGACTTCACTCAGGAAAAGCAAAATTACAAATATACACAAACACAGGCATATACAAAATCGAATGTCAGGATTGCAATAAATTTTACATAAGACAGACAGGTCGCAACTTCAGTGTAAGAAGTCAAGGGCACACGAGAATCAGCGAAAATAATCCCTCTACATTCCTCAGCCACCTAATGAACGATAATCACAATGCAGAATGGGGTTAGCAATGAAGATATTACATAAAGATTTACAACGAAGGAACTTGAAGGGATAGAAACATAGATAAATATAATACAACGCGCTGATGACATTCTAAATGAACAAACAGGTTAAAACACAAACATTTCTTTTAAAATGTTGCTGAATTCCTAACCAACTGTGACGGTTAGACACAAGCAGCTACAGATATACATTAGTAGACTTGCAAGAGCGTATACAGTATTATTGGTGTCACCGAATCCAGCACTTTACGATCGAAATATGGCGGGGAGCACGAAGGACGTGCAAACAGCTGTTTATTTACTGATATAAGAGACATAATAAATGGGGATACGCTTATATAGCTACGTCATCTTTAGAGTTCTGACATAATGGTCTAAAGATGCTTCGTGTTTGGCTGTAACGTTTCGAACAGCGACGGAACATAGAAGGAACGTAACATATGTCAATGCAAATTTAACTACAAACATATTACGTATTTTTCCTTTTGGACTGTATCTATGTTGTTGTTGTTGTCTTCAGTCCTGAGACTGGTTTGATGCAGCTCTCCATGCTACTCTATCCTGTGCAAGCTGCTTCATCTCCCAGTACCTACTGCAACCTACATCCTTCTGAATCTGCTTAGTGTACTCATCTCTCGGTCTCCCTCTACGATTTTTACCCTCCACGCTGCCCTCCAATGCTAAATTTGTGATCCCTTGATGCCTCAAAACATGTCCTACCAACCGATCCCTTCTTCTAGTCAAGTTGTGCCACAAACTTCTCTTCTCCCCAATCCTATTCAATACCTCCTCATTAGTTACGTGATCTATCCACCTTATCTTCAGTATTCTTCTGTAGCACCACATTTCGAAAGCTTCTATTCTCTTCTTGTCCAAACTAGTTATCGTCCATGTTTCACTTCCATACATGGCTACACTCCAAACAAATACTTTCAGAAACGACTTCCTGATACATAAATCTATATTCGATGTTAACAAATTTCTCTTCTTCAGAAACGCTTTCCTTGCCATTGCCAGTCTACATTTTATATCCTCTCTACTTCGACCATCATCAGTTATTTTACTTCCTAAATAGCAAAACTCCTTTACTACTTTAAGTGTCTCATTTCCTAATCTAATTCCCTCAGCATCACCCTACTTAATTTGACTACATTCCATTATCCTCGTTTTGCTTTTGTTAATGTTCATCTTATATCCTCCTTTCAAGACACTGTCCATTCCGTTCAACTGCTCTTCCAAGTCCTTTGCCGTCTCTGACAGAATTACAATGTCATCGGCGAACCTCAAAGTTTTTACTTCGTCTCCATGAATTTTAATACCTACTCCAAATTTTTCTTTTGTTTCCTTTACTGCTTGCTCAATATACAGATTGAATAACATCGGGGAGAGGCTACAACCCTGTCTCACTCACTTCCCAACCACTGCTTCCCTTTCATGCCCCTCGACTCTTATTACTGCCATCTGGTTTCTGTACAAATTATAAATAGCCTTTCGCTCCCTGTATTTTACCCCTGCCACCTTTAGAATTTGAAAAAGAGTATTCCAGTCAACATTGTCAAAAGCTTTCTCTAAGTCTACAAATGCTAGAAACGTATGTTTGCCTTTTCTTAATCTTTCTTCTAAGATAAGTCGTAAGGTCAGTATTGCCTCACGTGTTCCAACATTTCGACGGAATCCAAACTGATCCTCCCCGAGGTCTGCATCTACCAGTTTTTCCATTCGTCTGTAAAGAATTCGCGTTAGTATTTTGCAGCCGTGGCTTATTAAACTGATAGTTCGGTAATTTTCACATCTGTCAGCACCTGCTTTCTTTGGGATTGGAATTATTATATTCTTCTTGAAGTCTGAGGGTATTTCGCCTGTCTCATACATCTTGCTCACCAGCTGGTAGAGTTTTGTCATGACTGGCTCTCCCAAGGCCGTCAGTAGTTCTAACGGAATGTTGTCTACTCCGGGGGCCTTGTTTCGACTCAGGTCTTTCAGTGCTCTGTCAAACTCTTCACGCAGTATCGTATCTCCCATTTCGTCTTCATCTACATCCTCTTCTATTTCCATAATATTGTCCTCAAGTAATCGCCCTTGTATAAGCCTTCTATATACTCCTTCCACCTTTCTGCCTTCCCTTCTTTGCTTAGAACTGGGCTGCCATCTGAGCTCTTGATATTCATACACGTGGTTCTCTTCTCTCCAAAGGTCTCTTTAATTTTCCTGTAGGCAGTATCTATCTTACCCCTAGTGAGATAAGCTTCTACATCCTTACATTTGTCCTCTAGCCATCCCTGTTTAGCCATTTTGCACTTCCTGTCGATCTCATTTTTGAGACGTTTGTATTCCTTTTTGCCTGCTTCATTTACTGCATTTTTATATTTTCTCCTTTCGTCAATTAAATTCAATATTTCTTCTGTTACCCAAGGATTTCTAGCAGCCCTCGTCTTTGTACCTACTTTATCCTCTGCTGCCTTCACTACTACATCCCTCAGAGCTACCCATTCTTCTTCTACTGTATTTCTTTCCCCTATTCCTGTCAATTGTTTCCTTATGCTCTCTCTGAAACTCTGTACAACCTCTGGTTCTTTCAGTTTATCCGGGTCCCATCTCCTTAATTTCTCACATTTTTGCACTTTCTTCAGTTTTAATCTACAGGTCATAACCAATAGATTGTGGTCAGAGTCCACATCTGCCCCTGGAAATGTCTTACAACTTAAAACCTGGTTCCTAAATCTCTGTCTTATGATTATATAATCTATCTGATACCTTTTAGTATCTCCAGGGTTCTTCCACGTATACAACCTTCTTTCATGATTCTTAAACCAAGTGTTACCTATGATTAAGTTGTGCTCTGTGCAAAATTCTACTAGGCGGCTTCCTCTTTCATTTCTTAGCCCCAATCCATATTCACCTACTATGTTTCCTTCTCTCCCTTTTCCTACACTCGAATTCCAGTCGCCCATTACTATTAAATTTTCGTCTCCCTTCACTATCTGAATAATTTCTTTTATTTCATCGTACATTTCTTCAATTTCTTCATCATCTGCAGAGCTAGTTGGCATATAAACTTGTACTACTGTAGTAGGTGTGGGCTTCGTATCTATCTTGTCCACAATAATGCGTTCACTATGCTGTTTGTAGTAGCTTACCCGCATTCCTATTTTCCTATTCATTATTAAACCTACTCCTGCATTACCCCTATTTGATTTTGTGTTTATAACCCTGTAGTCACCTGACCAGAAGTCTTGTTCCTCCTGCCACCGAACCTCACTAATTCCCACTATATCTAACTTTAACCTCTCCATTTCCCTTTTTAAATTTTCTAACCTACCTGCCCGATTAAGGGATCTGACATTCCACACTCCGATCCGTAGAATGCCAGTTTTCTTTCTCCTGATAACTGTATCTAAGCCTAAATAATTACATTGCACTTTGTCTTATCTCAAATACCAGCAGTGTTTAAATAGTATTATGTGTATTTTAAGGGGTTTAGTAAATCTAGTATTAACAGTCGCAGCTTAATGATTTGTTTTTAACCAGTTTTCATACGCTTCGGCGTTTTTTCGAGTAGTATGCACGTTATTAAAGTGCTCCTATTTGTAGTTGATAACAAGTGTCTTTATTCATTTGAGTGTTCTTTCGAAAACTACAGCGTTCTTTAAACGTGTCTATATGTAACTATGTTCTTCGCATAACACGGGTCTACAATGTACCCCGTATTAAACTCAACCATATCGATTACAAAGATCTTACACACACACACACACACACACACATCCCAAACTGATAACATCAACACACTATGGCAACTGTAACCACATACCATCTTCGGCAAATTGTCACAACTGCCAATCTATCAAATCTGACGAAAAAATGTCAGACCATAAAAAGTGTGAGATAAGACGATTAACAACCACGAAACAGCTTGAAGTTTATGAGTCCTAAATCTAGACCAAATTATAACAGAATACAGAGTGACAGTGACTACTGATGATATGTGGGTGTAAGTGCAGAATTTTTGTATCTGAAAATGTGATAAACAAAGTTACAATAAAATGAAAAAAATATTATGTAACTTTCACAAATGGTCTGAAGACGGCACTGTAGACGAAATCGATCCATCACAATGAAAACACTGAAGTACTATAGCAGCAATCTGGATTTCATTACATAATGGCTCTCTCTACATTTCAGCAGCGAGCTTGTCGTTAAGAAATACGGAACCGATGAGATCATCCCCTAGTCTGCCACATCACGTATTTAACCTTTGGTCAGTCCGATAATGAGCACTGACAGCAATGTATGGTTTCTCAGTTGCCCGATAAACGGTGTTATATCTACGCACTGTTCCGTTCAGGTGGCCTCGTCGCTGAAAAGAATACCAGCTTCAAGGTGTAGCTAGTGCGTTCGTCTTTCTGTAAATCACTCACAGAACTGCACCTATCTATGTGTGTCATCTCCGTGAAATTCTGGACAAAATACACACTATATGAACGGAAATGATTTCTGGATAATGTGGTAACACGAATGCCTCACTGAAGCCAGATTTTTGCCCCATTTTTCATTGACCATGCTGGACTGACTGTCAGCTTAGTTAGTACGCTAGGTGAGGTTGCATCATCTGTTTCTTTACGTGGCCACATAGACCGACGTTTGTCAGAGGTACTGCCTGTTACCTTGAACCGCTCCGCAAAAAGACCAGTGGTTGCGAGATGAGAGGGGTGGCTGATCTGTATGACGTCTGTAATATTACTGCGCAGTTTCTTGCCTGTAGTTTGGATAAGAACTGTTTTCATCCTTTCCTGAATTGTGTACCGAGACATTATTGTTGTTTACTGAAAAAAATTCAATATTATGGTCATGATTTAAGACGTAATTTCCAACAATTTTGTTGTTGTTTACTGGAAAAACAATGAAAAAATACAAATTCAACATTAAGGCCATAATCTAAAATGTACGTCTAACTATTTTGCTATCTATCGTATTTTTTATGTCTGCACAATCAACGGAGTTGTCCTATGTCCCACGACTTTTGAGTCACCCCGTAGGTCAGGAAAGTATTTTCACTCCCAACTTCGTACTGCCGGGTCAGAGCAGGGATGGCGGTTATCGCTGAAACAACCGGTTTTCAGTTATGTCGGTCTAGCCCTATCGCTAATACCGCTCAAAATAACCGGTTTCCGAAATAACCGATTTGCGGGTTTTTGTTCCTGTTATTTCCTGTAATAAACGTAGAAATCGAACAGAGACTAAAAAAATTTTGACTCTGTTTCAAGATTCCGCCCACGGTTCGCTGCTCTTCTCGAAGAGTGGTAAGCAGTTGAATATTACAAAAAATCACCAATATTCTCCTACTGTTTCTCATTTTTTGAAACTCTACTCAAAACTCATGTTGTAATCAGGTATCATATCAGTATCTTGGCAGTAGGAATAGTCAGCACTAAAGGCTGACAACAGAGGTTGACGCAATCTGCTTTCGTGTTAATTTGTCCGTTTTCAAGGGCTACAAGCAGATAAAAACATTTTGTAGACAAAGGCAACAGATCAGCTACCTTCTATTTTTATTGTGTACTATGAATGAATTGTTGTTCAGTTTTTAATTTATTACTGGTATCAATATTTCCTATCTACTTAATTATTTAATTGCAATAGCAGATAAATCTTCAACCTCTTAAAGCAAGTGAAGCATTGTACTTCATTGCTACGTCCATTCGTAAGACTACTTTTAGACTAATGTTGGTACCATTCTGCAATGCAATGGATATCCGGAGGCGAAAGCGATAAAGTACCGTATAGATAAGGTCGGGGCTAAGTCCTGCACAGTGCACGTAAACGCATACATTACGCCACGAGACGTGGAGACTGGAACGGTATTGTCTCAGCTATGCTTATCAGTTCCTACGCCATGTGTCTGTAGCTCGTTTCTGTCGGCATTGCTATTATAATAGCACTAATCACTTTTCCTATTTTCTACAACAGCACAATATTTCAAACCAATGAATATTTTACAAATAAAAATTACTCCTTTTTTAAAAAAATGGTTTATTTAAAAAAGAAAACTATTGCATTGCTGCTATGACTTATTGATATTACAGTTCTTTTCTCGGTTATTAGTAAAAAAAAAATAAAAAAAACACCTGTTATAACAAAGAACAAAGAAATAACGAAAAATGCCGGTTAATCGGAGCTAAAATACCGGTATTGGTTTTAATCGAGCGCTTTTTTTCCCATCCGTAGGTTAGAGTTCCTCTTTAGGTACCAATGTTCGAAGCTGAATAGGTGGATATCCAGGGCAGGTATTTCGCCATGACAGCCGTTCCAGAAAGGTCCTCAGAGCTCTACCAGGAAGTAGCATTCTGTAAATGAGCCATAAACAGGAGCACGGAATGGTCAATGAGAATGCCTACGTTCTGCTCCTGATGCTGATTGGCTGTAGGGCCTATATGTTAGATAATATTGTGGAGCGATGGGAAGCTCGCGAAGACGGGCGGCTGACCAGCATCCCGAATGAGGGCAGCAGTTGTGTGCCCTTTGGGAATTGTAGTGGGGGAAAGAGGTTCGTTGGTAGGTTGTTGTGGTGGGAGGAGACCAGACAGCGAGGTCATCGGTCTCATCGGATTAGGGACGGACGGGGAAGGAAGTCGGCTGTTCTCCTTTCAAAGGAACCATCCCGGCATTTGCCTGGAGCGATTTAGGGAAATCACAGAAAACCTAAATCAGGATGGCCGGACGCGGGATTGAACCGTCGTCCTTCCGAATGCGAGTGCGGTGTTCTAACCACTGCACCACCTCGCTCGGTTGTGTGCCCTTTGGGGGTCGGCCGCGGTGTCCAAGCGGTTCTAGGCGCTTCAGTCCGGAACCGCGCGACTGCTACGGTCGCAGGTTCGAATCCTGCCTCGGGCATGGGTGTGTGATGTCCTTAGGTTAGTTAGGTTTACGTAGTTCTAAGTTCTAGGGGACTGATGACCACAGATATTAAGTCCCATAGTGCTCAGAGCCATTTGAACCATTTTTGTGCCCTTTGGGGTGGAAGTGGTGTCTTTATTGTGTATGCCAGAAGTCGGGAGTAGGAGATACAACATGGTCAACCAAGTGACTTAGTGAAATGCGCGAGACTGAGAGAATATTAATTGCATTCCCTGGTGAGTGCGTGAAATTCTACATAGTATTTTGCTGGATTTCTCGGCAAGCGTGGCGGATTGGTGAGTGTGGATTTGATCGATAAAGATCAGATCAGCCTAACTGCTGAGCGCCGAGCTATCAGCTAACTAGAGGTAGTGTTAGAGAAAAGTGACAAACTTGCCTAAGGTTATTTCATACCAATAACCTTCATTTCTTTCCGACCAAGTCTGAAAGTGGTGTTTTGTGCGGTTTGTTTTCTCGTTGCCTTTTAACTGTGTCCCTGTTGGTGTGATTATCAGCGGCAACTGCAAATTACCAGTGGAAGGTGGTTTATGAAACTGTTCTCGGTGAACATATTGCAGTCCAGTGGTCGAAATTTAACCGACAGGAAGAAGATGCTGTGATATGCAAATGATTAGATTTTCAGAGCATTCACACAAGGTCGACGCCGGGGGCGACACCTACAAAGTGCTGTCATGAGGAAAGTTTCCAACCGATTTCTCATACACAAACAGCAGTTGACCGGCGTTGCCTGGTGAAACGTTGTAGTGATGCCTCGTGTAAGGAGGAGAAATGCGTACCATACCGTTTCCGACTTTGATAAAGGCCTATCGCGATTGCGGTTTATCGTATCGCGATATTGGTGCTGCGCTGGTCGAGATCCAATTACTGTTAGCAGAATATGGAATCGGTAGGCTCAAGAGGGTAATACGGAAAGCCGTGCTGGATCCCAACGGCCTCGTATCAATAGCAGTCGAGATGGCATACATCCGCATGGCTGTAACGGATCGTGCAGCCACGTCTCGATCCCTGAGTCAACAAATGGGGACGTTTGCAAGACAACAACCATCTGCACGAACAGTTCGGCGACGTTTGCAGCAGCATGGACTATCAGCTCGGAGACCACGGCTCCGGTTACCCTTGACGCTGAATCACAGACAGGAGCGCCTGCGATGTTGACCTCGACGACGAACCTGGGTGCACGAATGGCACAACGTCATTTTTTCGGATGAATCCACGTTCTGTTTACAGCATCATGATGGTCGCATCCGTGTTTGGCGACATCGCGGTGTACGCACATTGGAAGCGCGTATCCGTCTTCGCCATACTGCCGTATTACCCGGCGTGATGCTATGGGGTGCCATTGGTTACACGTCTCGGTCACCTCTTGTTCGCAATGACGGCACTTTGAACATTGGACGTTACATTTCAGATGTGTTACGGCCCGTGGCTATACCCTTCATTCGATCCCTGCGAAACCCTACATTACAGCAGGATAAAGCTCGACCGCATGTTGCAGGTCCTGTACGGGCCTTTCTGGGTACAGAAAATGTTCGACTGCTGCCCTGGCCAGCATATTTTCCATATCTTTCACCCATTGATAACGTTTGGTCAATGGTGGCCGAGCAACTTGCTCGTCACCATACGCCAGTCTCTACTCTTGAATTGTGGTATCGTGTTGAAGCTGCATGGGCAGCTGTACCTGTACAAGCCATCCAAGCTCTATTTGACTCAATGCCCTGGCGTATCAAGGCCGTTATTACGGCCAGATGTGGTTGTTCTGGGTACTGATGTCTCAGGATCTATGCATCCAAATTGCGTGAAAAGGTAATCACATATCAGTTCTAGTATAATATATTTGTCCAATGAATACCCGTTTATCATCTGCATTTCTTCTTGGTGTAGCAATTTTAATGGCCAATAGTGCACATTCATTACTGAATTTTTAGTTGTGAAGTCTCACTGGTTAAAACGAGGCTGGCGCACCTTGTTTATATTGATCTGGTAAGGTAGCAGTGCAGGCAATTATACGGGATTTCCAATAAATGTATCCAGGTAATCCCACGAAGTACTAAGTCACGCCATTTGTCTCGCGTGCTGCACATCGGCAAGCGTGACTCTATTCAGGCCGCGGCAGCGAGTGTACGTCGCGCAACCTAATGAGAGCTACGACGTGGACGGATGGAAAAGACTGTTACAAAATGAAACTACATGTTTCCAGAGATCTCTTCAGGTCTCAAATATCTACGATGTATACAGGGTGAATATTAATGAAACCGACAAACCGCAGGGACGGATTCCTGATTGCAAATGGAGGAAAAAAAGGCTCTATGAGCGGATGTCCGGATATGGATCGTGTGCGTGGAACGACAACAAATCATTCCGCAGCACAGGACAGAGCTGTGTCGCTTCCACGTCAAAGTGAACTCCATGGGGTGCATTGCACGTGTCCACACTTCACATCATGGACTGCCGCACTCTTTGCCGAGTTCTGCTCTCTCTCTGAATAGCGTGAAAAGAGTCGTGGACACGCTGTCGAAGGGTCCGCATATCAGGAAATGGTCCAGCATAAACAACGCTTCTCAGATGCCCCCAGAGGTAAAAATCCAAGGGTTTAAGTCCGGTGCTCTAGCAGACCGTGCTACAGGACCTCCGAGTCCTATCCAACATCCAGGAACGATGCTGTTGAGGTGTCGGCGAATTGTAAGGCGGAAGTGGGGTGGTGCTCCGTCATGCACAAAGCACATAAACTGTCGATATGCTAAAGGCACATTTTCAAACAGCCTAGGCAGAATATTCCGCACGAAGTCCAGGTACATTCCTCCGTTAAGGCGTTGTGGAATAGTAACTGGTCCAAGTATGTGGTCTCCAAGAATCCCTGCCCACACGTTGATGCTGAACGGAATCTGATGAGATGTCTCACAATGGGAGGCCGCGACGTTTGGAACGCGGATTAACTGCAAACTTCGTACACTCGTAGTACTCCATGAGGACAACAAAATGAGTAAGCAGTAGCGCGTAGTTCGCAAGCGTTATTGAGAAAATCGCAAGATAATTTCGGTCGTCAAATATACACCTGCGCGTGGCCGTTTTTTCCATGAAGCGGTGGCAGCCGAGTGGTTAGCGGCCAAGCACCGTTATCGCTGGATCGATTCCTTTCGTCAGTTTCTTTTTTTATTTTCAACACAGTCATTTTCTTTACTATTTATATTACAATTTATACAACGAGAAAAATACGTGTAATAGGATGAACTTTTATTACATTTACATTGTTACAAATTGTTATTATGACAAATAATATAATATTCTTAACTATCGGCTAATAAACGACCAAACGCATAAAGTGATACTGAAATTGTATGCTTGCCCCTGATTTGAGAAATCCCTTATACCTGGAAGGTGCCCGAAACTACCTGCAAATTTTGACCGGCACACACGGCTTTCGAAAGACGTACAATTAATCGTTGCTTTCGACATTACGAGTACAAGTTTCAGGATGGTATTTTTCGTCAAAACATAAAGCTATGAATATTATGGTGGTACCATATTTCTATGCACCAGGAATTGAATGGCGACGTCTTTGTACGTCGTGTACAGTTCTGCCACTGGGCACAAGAGAAATTACGGGACGATGACAGATTTTTTGCACGCGTTCTATTCAGCGACGAAGCGTCATTCACCAACAGCGGTAACGTAAACTGGCATAATATTCACTATTGGGCAACGGAAAATCCACGATGGCTGCGACAAGTGGAACATCAGCGACCTTGGCGGGTTAATGTATGGTGCGGTATTATGGGAGGAAGGATAATTGGCCCCATTTTATCGATGACATTCTAAATGGTGCACTGTATGCTGATTTCAAAAATGTTCAAATGTGTGTGAAATCTTATGTGACTTAACTGCTAAGGTCATCAGTCCCTAAGCTTACACACTGCTTAACCTACATTATCTTAAGGACAAACACACACAGACATGCCCGAGGGAGGACTCGAACCTCCGCCGGGACCAGCCGCACAGTCCATGACTATGCTGATTTCCTACGTAATGGTCTACCGATGTTACTACAAGATGTTTCACGGCATGACAGAATGGTAATGTACTTCCAACATGATGGATGTTCGGCACAACGCTCGCTGGCGGTTGAAGCGGTATTGAATAGCATATTTCATGACAGGTGGTTTGGTCGTCGAAGCACGTTCACCGGATCTGACGTCCCCGGATTTCTTTCTATGGGGAAAGTTGAAGGATTATTTGCCATCGTGATCCACCGACAACGCCTGACAACACGCGTCAGCGCATTGTCAATGCGTGTGCGAACATACGGAAGGCGAACTACTCGCTGTTGAGAGGAATGTCGTTACACGTATTGCCAAATGCGTTGAGGTTGACGGACATCATTGTGAGCATTTATTGCATTAATGTGGTATTTTCAGGTAATCACCCTGTAACAGCATGCGTTCTCAGAAATGATAAGTTCACAAAGATACATGTATCAGTTTGAAACAACTGAAATAAAATGTTCAAACGTACTACGTTCTGTATTTTAATTTAAAAACCTTATCTGTTACCAACTGTTCGTCTAAAATCATATGTTTGTGACTATTACAGCGCCATCTATCACAAAGCGAAAAAAGTGGTCCAACTAAAACATTCATATTTATTTACGTACTACGTGAATATATAATAAAAAGTGGGGGTTCCTATATATAAAAAAACAAAGTTGATATCCGTTTGACCTATGGCAGCGCCTTCTAGCGCGCCAACCATAGCGCCATCTGGTTTCCCCCATTCAAGCAAGCTAGACAAGTTTTGTTCTTTTTAGTTTTTTCGTTTGACGCTTATTTCGTGAGAATTTGGCTAGGTCACGATCAATGGACCACTCTGTATAGCTGTTGTTACTTGTGATATTTTAAGCTGCGAGAGCTATGCTTAAATTTTGACATGTAATAGTTCTGTAACCTTTGTATATGTATTGCCAAACGATAAGTAAATATATATTGAGAAGGAAATAGATTTATACATGTGCTTTATAAACCTGGAAAAGGCATTTGACAGTGTGACTTGGCATAAGCTTACAACTACAGTGAGTGAAAAGAGCCTTTATTGGAAAAGCAGAAGACTTACACAAGTCATTATATTTGAATCAAAATGCAGTGGTAAGAGCGAAATAGGGAAGTACCAGCTGAACTAAATTTAAAAAAAAAAAGAAAGTGAAAGACAAACCCGTTACCTGTCTCCTATCCTTTTCAATATGTATTTAGAGAATGCATCTGAGCACTGTGCACTAGATCGCAAGGGAGTAAGAAGAACTGGAGGGAGAAAATTATGATGGTTGGAGTTCGCAGACGATTACCAGCAACGAACGGAGCTAAAGGTAACAGTTATTAAATGAAAGTCGATACAAAGAAAACAAAGTTGTTGGCACTAGGAGAAAATAAAATAGTAAACATAATCATGACTAGAGAAACTTTACAAAGTGTGCAGAGCTCTAAATGCATAGGAAATGAAAATGTAAGCGTCAGGTATAAAAATAAAAAGTGGGACAGCAATGCCAAAAGTGGCATATTATACGAAAAGGGGTCTTCTTGGAGCAATACGGAAGAAGAGTTGAGGAAAAGATAGTCTACAGTATTCAGAATAGCGTATCCTCCTCTATGGTACTGAAACGTGGACAATAAAAAAGAAATGTGGAACAAAGATGCAGGGGTTTGAGATAAGGAAGTAGTGGAGGGTGGAAAAAAATAAGTTGGATGGATAGGATGAAAGAGGAGGAGGTATTGAGAACTGCGGGAGAGGACAGGCAATTACTGAATATTTTAAAAAGTGGACAGGACATATATAGTATTATGATGGACGGATGGATTTACGAAAACAGTCATAGAAGAATGTTAGGAGGGGAAGAGGAGACGAGAAGAAAGACGGTTCAGATAAACAGCAGCGTTAATGACGAAGCGAAGGGACCTTTTTTTTTTTCAATTACAACACAGTTGCATCGTTCAGAACGATCGGAATGGAGAAGATAAACTTATACGTTCCTAACTGAAAGTACAACTCCATGATATTAGCAACGCCACGCCGATGAGATAATGAAATGTGCGGAACAAAGGCCGTAAGCAGGATGCCATGACGATGCCGTTACTGGGGACAAGCAGCGATACAAGATAATAATAGGCCAAGGTTACGCCAACTTATCGGCGCATGTATGCGACACCTTAGTCAGCAGAGCTATGTCTGCCTCCTTAGCTCAGGGGCTAGAGCACTGGTCTTGTAAACCAGGGGTCGTGAGTTCGATTCTCACAGGGGGCAAACATTTTAAATGGAACGACGAATTCTCATTCGTTCTAAATTCAAAAAGGCCATCGTTATCTGCGCTCAACAAGATACGTTACAAATTAATTAAAGAAAGTAGAAGCTACTGTTGACTGAGTTAATACAAGTGAAATGTTCATATTGTTAATATATTTGTTGACCAAAGCTCCCTACGGAAGAGGGCTACTATGTTTACTCCATCTATGCCAAAGGTAGGTTTTAATATTGTGTGCAAATTGTAATGGTACTACATTACACTGAAACAACAGTAGGCTACGAACCCTAGACAACGAGAAGGGCCGTGCTCAAGTAAGGTTTTTAGACGTCCCCGTTTGGTGTATTTGGAAATAGCGTTAGTCGATAACGAGACACTACGGAACATAGGGTGAAGAGGGATTAACACTGAACGTCCCACTAACGTAGCTATAAAGACAACGTTGGGGAAGGACAACAGTCCCAGCTGTGGGGGAAACGAAAGGAAAAACTAAAATTTCGTAGTTCATGTTTCACTGGCAACAGCATAGTCGTGGAGTGGGGGTCGGTCGTTTGTACCGGTGTAAGGACTCCCTTGTTGTGGTTTTGTTGTCGTGTTGTTATTGTGACAGCAACCGTAATGGAATCACGCGTTCGTGAAGTGACCTACAGGTTTTGTTTCAGCTTTTGTGCTCCTCTACCCACGATTCTGGAATCTGACTCATGGTTGCTTCGCAATCATACAGGGCGTGAAAATGAATTCGGTGGACAGGCTTACGACTTTCGAAGCCATGCGTTCTACGTGTAACCGAATCATGACATTAACCAATGGATCAGTTGAATATCGTCTCAATGTTAATGAGCTGAGTATCATCAATAGTGCTTTAGCTGGGCTTGGCATTCTGACACGGTAAGTTCACAATCCCCGGTGAGATAGAGCTAAACTGTGTAAGAGACGTGGTAATTACTGTCGAAATTTCGAGTGGAAACATGCATTTCAGAGTTGATAACAGTGTTCGAGGTGTATGCATAGAACTTCGCACTCTTGTCCCTTCCTGCAATAAAGTAATGGGGTTCAAAGCTCTTGGTACTTATGAAACGCAACATCGAACATCTTATGTGTGTAATTCCGCTGGTCATCTCTACGATACAACTTCCTACTGGTGTTGCCGCTCAAAGAGACTCGTGCACTACCAGTCTTATGCAGCCGTGGTAGGAAATTAGAACTTCCGTACACCATCTGCTTTTTCCGATGGAATCACTGCTGCAGTCTCTGGCGAATAGATGTGTATC
The DNA here is from genome assembly GCF_023897955.1 of Schistocerca gregaria. Taxonomy (NCBI): domain Eukaryota; kingdom Metazoa; phylum Arthropoda; class Insecta; order Orthoptera; family Acrididae; genus Schistocerca; species Schistocerca gregaria. The sequence continues at coordinate 884,815,164 of NC_064921.1, read as the reverse complement.
ACAATGGATCGCGATAAGGCTAATATATCGCCTGGAAATGACAACAGCGCACTGTAGCTAGTGCATAGTACCCCTGTTTCTACCGAGGAGGCAAAGCGCTCTTCACCAGACCAAGTTTATCATCAGTGCGGATCAGCTGAACCGCAGCAAAATGTACAACTTTGCCGTTGCGGAGCCAGGAGCATTAACTGAACCGAGTTTGTAACCTCCCTCATTGTATAAGGCTATCTTTCCCGAAGAAGTGACACCGATAAGTAGGAGGAAACTGTACAACCGACCCTTCTGATGGAAAGTCTACTAAAAATAAAAGTAATTGAACCGAACAGGGCTGTAATTTGGAAAATGAAAGTTATTTTGTGCTTTCACTCACGAAAAACACTGGACAGAAAGGGGTACCACTGATCATAAATCCAAAAGTTACACTAATGAACCAAAAGGAAGTAATTAACGGTCGCCAGCCCACTAGGGCAATTTACATCCAAAATCCTGTATAAGATGATGGGAAAGAAAAACATGTATTATTAAACACTGCCGTGGCAACTAAAGGATGCCATGTTTTTTTTACAATAATTTTAAGGGAGTATGTAATGATAAAGAAAACTGAGAAGTCACTCTTACGTTATGTTGGGCATTAAATTTTGTAAAAGGCAATCGAGTAATGATTTGAAAATATGTAATTAAACTGTATGTTAGTACTGAATTTCGTTACGTGAACTATGACTTTCAGTGATTTCAGCATAACGTCATTAAAGAAATTTAGAAAAAAAGCAAGCACTTTTTACTTTACTGTTACTTATTTTGCAAACTCGATTACATTTATTGTCTGAACAACTGAGCCTTTTTTACCGATTTAAATAAAATTAAATACTAAAATACGTACCAAACCAAACAGCCATGTCCTCCAAGCTATATGTAAAATAAATAAAACTTCTGCACTCTTAATTTGTGCATTTCTTTAGATTTGGATTTTTTCCAGTGATTGATGCTCAAACTTGAAAAATGAAACTGCTTTACTTTAGTCATATGCTGAAGACTCTGTTGTACAACAGTTAATTGAAAGTAGACTGAGGCTAAAATTATTAAAAGAGAAATTATTTATTAATAAACTGGCTGTGTTGTTGTTGTGGTCTTCAGTCCTGAGACTGGTTTGATGCAGCTCTCCACGCTACTCTATCCTGTGCAAGTTTCTTCATCTCTCAGTGCTTACTGCAACCTACATCCTTCTGAATCTGCTTAGTGTAGTCATCTCTTGGTCTCCCTCTTCGATTTTTATCCTCCACGCTGCCCTCCAATACTAAATTGGTGATCCCTCGATGTCACGGAACATGTCCTACCAATCGATCCCTTCTTCTAGTCAAGTTGCGCCACAAGCTCCTCTTCTCCCCAATTCTATTCAATATCTTCTCATTAGTAATGTGATCTACCCATCTAATCTTCAGCATTCTTCTGTAGAAACACATTTCGAAAGCTTCTATTCTCTCTCGTCCACGTTACACTCCATACAAAATACTTTCAGAAACGACTACCTGACGTTTAAATCTATACTCGATGTTAACAAATTTTTCTTCTTCAGAAACGCTTTCCTTGCCATTGCCAGTCTACATTTTATATCCTCTCTACTTCGACCATCGTCAGTTATTTTGCTCCCCAAATAGCAAAACTCCTTTACTACTTTAAGTTTCTCACTTCCTAATCTAATTCCCTCAGCAGCACCCGACTTAATTCGACTACATTCCATTATCCTCGATTTGCTTCTGTTGATGTTCATCTTATACCCTCCTTTCAAGACACTGTCCATTCCGTTCAACTACTCTTCCAAGTCCTTTGCTGTCTCTGACATAATTACAATGTCATTGGCGAACCTCAAAATTTTTATTTCTTCTCCGTGGATTTTAATACCCACTCCGAACTTTTCTTTTGTTTCCTTTACTGCTTCTTCAATTACAGATTGAATAAGTAACAAAGTAGTAAAGATTGGCGGGCCATGGCCCATCTAACATAGGGCGGTGTGAGGTGGAAGTTACACCATTACGTTAAGTAACGGTTTAGACTTTGTACACGTGTACTGTTTGTTTTCCCTTTTTCCGTTTATAAATGTATAGCTATGGTGTTCTTTTAATCATTGACAAAGGTCTTCCTAGGCACTTGTGGGTTTTATTGTTCTGAAGGAGGTGTAGTTATCTACGCCGAAACCTAGGTTAACACTAGGTGTTTTCTTGCAATCGAGGCGGGTTTCTAGTTTTTTAATAAACACTCAGTTAGCATACTAGGGGAAAAAAAGGAACAAGGACCCTGCTTTGTAACAATGTGTGGGGGCAATGAGGACACAATCGCCCTGAGTTTAACTGATTATTATTTAAATAAATCTTATCACTCAAATCACATTCAGTTGTGCTGCTGCGTTAGCCGTTAATACTTTCTACAAATGAACATTCTTACTTCAGTGCTGTGCATCCTACGAAACTCGGAGCCGACGACGAAACTGTGTTGCTGGAACTGCTGCTGTTGTTGAAGACAGTAGCATATTGTGGAGCCACGGCTAATTACAGGAACGGGCCATTGTAATTAATACAGCCTCTTCCGCCCGTCCACTGTCCATGCTGCTGCTCTAGACATCTGGCAGAGCCTGTAAGTTTCACAGTAAAACACAGGTAAATATAATGAAACGTCGACTTCTACCCAAATGTGCACATACAGTGAAGCAATGTCCTTACTTATTAAAAGAAGGCATAAATATACAAATATTTAAAATACAATTTGAAAAAAGTTATATATCGGTAGCAGGTACTATGCATTTTCGGTGTTGCAAGTTCAGTAACAAACGATAAGGTCACGACAGAACCTGTTCGCAAACATCAAAACTAGTAAACGACCACATTTTGCTAATCAGAAAAAACTCCGCATTGTGAGCGGAGGTGCGGTCGAATCATCTCAGAAACTTAGACCAAAAGTTCATAAATTTGTAATGCTGCTGAATGAGAGCGCAGGTCATTTGCAGTCTTTAACAAAAAGCGCAAATGAAGAACTGATGGAAACGCACTCCATGGTGGCTTGGCGGTGGTACGGTGTTAACGGAATATGAAATACCGTAAAGGTGCGCATGCTTCCAGATTCCCTCTATATTATCAATGCAGACATTTCACTACTGCAAGAGGTGACAGATGAGATTAGTGTGTTGGGTTTATGTTCGATTAACAATTTAAATAAAGGGATCTCAGCTGGTGCTGGAACCTTATTGGGTGAAGGAATATACAGGGTGTTACAAAAAGGTACGGCCAAACTTTCAGGAAACGTTCCTCACACAAAAAGGAAGAAAATATGTGATGTGGACATGTGTCCGGAAACGCTTACTTTCCATGTCAAAAGCTCATTTTATTACTTCTCTTCAAATCACATTAATCATGGAATGGAAACACACAGCAACAGAACGTACCAGCGTGACTTCAATCACTTTGTTACAGGAAATGTTCAAAATGTCCTCCGTTAGCAAGGATCCATGCATCCACCCTCCGTCGCGTGGGATCCCTGATGTTGCGTAGACAAAAGCTTTCAAATGCCCCCATAAATGAAAGTCAAGAGGGTTGAGGTCAGGAGAGCGTGGAGGCCATGGAATTGGTCCGCCTCTTCCAATCCATCGGTCGCCGAATCTGTTGTTGAGAAGCGTACGAACACTTCGACTGAAATGTGCAGGAGCTCCATCGTGCATGAACCACATGTTGTGTCGTACTTGTAAAGGCACATGTTCTATCAGCACAGGTAGAGCGTAGGAGGAAGAACATGGGGCCCAATCAAGACATCATCAACAATGCCTGCCCAAACGTTCACATAAAATCTGTGTTGATGACGTGACTGGACAATTGCGTGCGGATTCTCGTCAGCCCACTCATGTTGATTGTGAAAATTTACAATTTCATCACGTTGGAATGAAGCCTCATCCGTAAAGAGAATATTTGCACTGAAATGAGGATTGACACATTGTTGGATGAACGATTCGCAGAAGTGTACCCGTGGAGGCCAATCAGCTGCTGATAGTGCCTGCACACGCTGTACATGGTACGGAAACAACTGGTTCTCCCGTAGCACTCTCCATACAGTGACGTGGTCAACGTTACCTTGTACAGCAGCAATTTCCCTGACGCTGACATTAGGGTTATCGTCAACTGCACGAAGAATTGCCTCGTCCATTGCAGGTGTCCTCGTCGTTCTAGGTCTTCCCCAGTCTCGAGTCATAGGGTGGAATGTTCCGTGCTCCCTAAGACGCCGATCAATTGCTTCGATCGTCTTCCTGTCGGGACACCTTCGTTCTGGAAATCTGGCTCGATACAAACGTACCGCTCCACGGCTATTGCCCCGTGCTAATCCATACATCAAATGGGCATCTGCCAACTCCGCATTTGTAAACATTGCACTGACTGCAAAACCACATTCGTGATGAACACTAACCTGTTGATGATACGTACTGAAGTGCTTGATGCTAGTACTGTAGAGCAATGAGTCGCATGTCAACACAAGCACCGAAGTCAACATTACCGTCCTTCAATTGGGCCAACTGGCGGTGAATCGAGGAAGTACAGTACATACTGACGAAACTAAAATGAGCTCTAACATGGAAATTAAGCGTTTCCGGGCACATTTCCACATAACATCTTTTCTTTATTTGTGTGTGAGGATTGTTTCCTGAAAGTTTGGCCGTACCTTTTTGTAACACCCTGTATTTTACCCAAGCGAATCCTCTTGTTAATGGCTGATGCGTATCTTAGAAAGTTAATGGCGTACTGGTAGTTAACGTGAACACCTCCTCTGACAGCAAGCTTTCGTTGTTCCTCTTAAATGCGATACCAATCGAGCGTGGTAATCCTGAAGGAAATCTAGTCATTGGATGAGACTTTAATTGTGACTCAAACGTAAAGGACCAGTCATCTGACATGACCATATGTCAATAATTACAAACAAAGCCTCAGAACTCATCGATACCTGCAAAAAGCTTTTCATACGCCTATGAGGACGGCCAGTCAACCATTTGCACAGACAGGATTTATGTTTCGGCCACCCTACAACTGCGCGTAATTAGCTACGACATAGCTCCATTTGACGTCTTTGATCACTGCATTTATCAGTGTTATGCCAATCTCCAATGTTATCGTGGTAGAGGATACTGGAAGTTCAATGTTAGTTTATTAGAAGACTCTGAATGGTGACGGAATTCACCAGGCCCGGGAGCAGATTCTGCGACGTAGAAGTCGCTGCGGCAGAGTCATCCAATGCTTGATACATCATGCCAAACGCAATCTAAGATCCTTTACTATCAGATACGCGCAGCCAAAAAAGGTACAAATAAGCGACGGAATACTACCATTACCTACACGACACGTCCTATACCAGAGCAACAATATCCGCGATGCTGATACGTATCACAATATCAAGAGGCGCGAGCTGAAAAATTAATCCAGTTCGACGAAAATAAATGAAGACCATTGCAGAAAATGAAAAACCTTCCTTTTCCACATGCTCAGGTGACAAAAGCGCCATAATTTTCTGATAGTTCACTTCATAGATGAAACGAAAAATAAAAGCACGGCACAATATCGGAAGTCCCCGATTACTATTGCAATCTACACAGTAAGAAGCAAGTAAATGGACCTCTTTGTGATACCGTCCTCGAGTAAGTAATCCGCTGTGTGTCTGAGGAAAAGACTGAAATTCTTGACGAGTCGTTCGCTGGCAAAGAATTTGAGATTGCATTAAACAGTGCAGTCAAACGGAAGTATCCCGAGCCTAACGACATCTGTGCTGAGTTCTACCAGCATTACTGGAACATCCTTGGACCCATCCTAGTAGAAACTGTCGAGCTATTGTAACACCCCACATAAATTAAGCGTGGTTTCAATTTGACAGTGCTCAAGAAAGGCAGCAGGAATAGAATTAATAAAATGCGTCCAATATAATTGTTGAACGGTGGGTTTAAGATCATGACGAGAGCGAAGATGTTACGAATGCAAAAGGTTCTAAAAGTGAGCCTTGGGGCTTATTACTATACTGCTGCGCCAGGGCGAAGAACAGTTAGTTCGGTCTGTCAACTCAGGCATTACACAGGTTCCGTTTAAAAGGTTCCGAGTCTGATTTTATTCTTGGTGTATAAACGACGTCAGTGCAGCAATTACGGTGGCAGATTGAGCTAGCAACTGTGAACATCAGATGTACTTTCGACCAGTCACACATGAGCGGACGATGTTAACCTTCAACCACTCTAGTGAAATGCTCATACGCTAATACTCTAGTGTGGTCTCAGAGTACCTCAGTAAGTTAAACGAAACTGTAATTTAAAGAAATTTTATTCTGAATTGCACTTTTATCACTGAATATTATAAAAAATTTTATGATTTGAGATATGATTACAAACCATTTTGGTACACTGAAAATCTGTGATCGGGGCAAACATGTCTTGAGCATTTTTCACACACTATTTTGGTTTTCTTGTTCGCATTTCTTGCACACATGTAGCATATTGCTTTTCTCATGGTTTCTGGCTCTGAAGATGTTGAGCCAAGGGGAGCACCACCAAGCTTAACAACATCTCTCAGTTCACGAGAAAGCGGCAGGACATGGGGTTTTACTAAACCCATTCCAAGCCTCTGCAGCAATTCTCTTCTTTTTAAATCATCAGTTTGGTGCACTGAAGCAAGACAACAGCATTGACTCCTACTATGTTTAAAATGGCATAAAATACACAAACTGGCCATCTGCGTGTTCGCCGTGATAACGAGTAGTCGGCACACATTTGCTCCTGTGCGACCACTCCTCCTTTTGTGGCATTGAAATCAATGATCAATTCAGGTTTTCTTTTTTGAGTACCTTGGTGCATAGATGAAAGCAACACAACAACTCGACCTTTCCGAAGAACATAAGAACAAATTGTCTTTCCTTCGTTATGCCCAAATAATGGAGATTCTACTGGGCGCTTTCTGTTAGGTTTGACGTCTTCTGGGATCTGCGGTTTATTTTGCTTTAGAATGCCTAAGACAGTGAGCTTTCTGGCTGCCAGTTGATCACAGAGTTCAAGAGACGTATACCAATTGTCTACTGTCACATTTCCATTGCTTCCCTCGATTGGTGTTATTAATTTCAAAACACCCTGTGTTGGAATTGATAATATACTTTTATTTGTCCCTTTGCCTGTGTAGACAAATGCATTGAATAAATAGAATGTTCGTGAATCACAAAGGCACATAACTTTGAGGCGGTATTTGGCTGGCCTCTTAGGCATACACATGTGAAATTTGCACCTACCACGAAAGGATACTAACATTTCATCGAGTGTCACGTTCGCTCCTGGAGTATAATGCTTTTGACATTTCTCTATAAAGAGTTCCCAGACATCTCTAGTAGCTGCGAGTCTGGCATCAGCCTTCCTAGCATCTCTTGTAGTAACATAATCGAAACGCAAACAAGACAAAACGAATAAAAATCTATGAACGCTCATAGTGACTCACAACCCATCACGACCAGTTCCATCATTAGCAAAAAGTCCAACAACACTTTCGCGATTAGACTTCATTACTCCAAATAAATAAAGCAGACCTAGAAATGCTACCAGGTCTATTATATCTAGCGGCTTTATGAATGCTGGTTGAGGAGCTATTTATTTGTTTGACATCTCGTGTATCTTCACGTTTGTATTGGTGAGTATTAGCTGTAATAAGTCGTCAGTAATGAACAATTCCCAAGCAGGTAATTCGTCAGTTGAATTAAGAAGTTTTTGCTTCACGTCCAGCGCCTGGAAGGCAGTGACCACGGGTACGAATTGCAGGAGGAGCTTCTTTTGACCACTTGTAGCACTGCATTTTTGCAAAACAAATATTTGTCAGCGGAAGGTCTTATACAGGCCTCTTCATCCGATTCTTCACAAGTACTTTCTGACGTAACTGCAGATGGGGAATCATGATCACTCACTATAAATTCATCCTCATCTGCTGCGCTCTCCTCATCAGATTGCAAAAACGCAGGATCATTCACTTTATTCTTTCCAACTCGTCATCTGTTAATGACTTCGATGATGCCATTCTGAAAAATAATGCATACGTACTCACATAACCTTAAAAATTGACGTTATCATTCAAATTTTACTCTTTTCGAAGTACTCTAAGACTTCAGTCGCGTAAAACAGTAGTTGAGATAATGGAAAACAACTTACGTTAATACTCTGGTGGGGTATTCTGAGACCTCTTTCTCTTTATCCCACAAAATATTATCGGAAACACCTAGGGTGACCAGATGCAATTGTTTAAAAAGGAGGACAAACAGCTTCAAAAAGGAGGACAAAGGAAGAAAAAAGAGGACACATCAAACGGGTCAACTGCAGATGAGGATTCCACCCGTCAGCTTTGGACAAGTCACGTGACTGCCGGGAGTTACCGGTAAAACTAGTAGTTAATTGTTACTGATGGTCAGGTGGTGGTTAAATGAGCAATATAAAAAAATTAAAAACATTGATTGTGGTGACAGTGTGGCGTCAATTGTTTTGTTATGTCAACAACACTGAATTGTTTACAAAGCGAAAAACGTAAGACCATTTACCTCCCTTCATTCGACGCACCGCTACCGACATCTACAATTCAAACAGCAGCTGACGACATGTAAACTGCACTTTAACCTTCCGAATACAAATAAATTGAATGACTATGAACAATGAAATAAAACCATGACAGTTAATATGTCGAGTTATTTCTTACCTTTATTGGCCACTGACACGTACGAACCAGCTCCACATATCTTACATTCCACTTCAAATTCATTTCTCCCTTTTTAAAGCCGGATATTTGCAGGAAAGGACACCGGAAAATGTACAGTTTCGTTTAGGCATGGCCAAATAATTTACGTAACTCACTCGGTTAAAAATTAGACTCACAAATCACACGTGCACTACAGGAAGCCAAGCCAATACAAAGTGAAGATACGAAATGAAAATTTTAAATAATCGATATTTGCATTCGCTTATAGGTAGATCAACGATAACATCGACGATCCTGGTGCCACCGCCTACGTGCGTGTTAATCACGAAGGCTGTCCAATAGTTAAAAGTGTTTAAGAAAAGAGCAATAGAACGGGACGAATTGTAAATTTAACTGTATTGCGCTCAACTTTGCGAAAAAGCCGGACACTGTAAAAATCCGCCCGGACCCCGGACAAAGAGCTAAAATGGAGGACATGCCCGGATTAATCCGGACGTCTGGTCACCCTAGAAACACCGCATCCGACACTCCGCGTTAAACGGAATTACTTCACTGAGGACTACCAAGAACACAGGCGTCATCTGTTGTTCCGTTCACATACTATGTATTGTATTCATCTCGCAAGAGCTGTAAAGGGTTAAGCGGTGGACGTGCAACAGTTTTGTCATCATTGATGTGTCAAATCGCAATGGAGCAACAGTCTGAACATCTCTGCATCTCTTAATAACAAAACCAACGACCCGTGCACGCCTACCGTGACTTGATTGAAATGGAAAACGCGATCACTTCTCATTTGGAAAAAATCATCACGGGTAACGAGACTCGATATTATCGATTCGAAAATACCACAAAACTAACAAAGTGCTGAATGTGTCTATGACGTTTCGCCAATACCGAAAAAGGCGCTAATGTGAGGCGAGAGTCGAACAACATTAAGGAGAAGGACTATTCACACAGTTTCACATTGCTGTATGAACGTGCGTTGTGAAAAAATTGATATTTTTTTAAAATCTCATTTTGTTCGTTATAGTTCGTTGCAATTGTTCGTGGAGGACGTCCCAAGACGTTCGTTATTGATCCATTCACTCAGTTTTTTTTTTTTTTTTTCATTATTATTACAGAGGACAGCTAACCCTCTGACCGAACACGCTGAGCTACCGTGCCGGCTAGGTAGACTATGTAGAACATCTGAGGCGTTAAACCACAATCTTCAACTTTTCTCTACTTTTTATTAATGCAGTCTCGAAAGTTTTTGAAGTGATCGGGGGTACCTGCGTATTCTGAAATAAGAAGAAATACAGCGCTACTCTTCTTCGATTTTGAGAAGGCATTTGATTTAATAAGCCATTACTACCTGCTTAAGACAATGCTCAAGATGGAATCTGGCAACCGCTTCGTTTGCCAGTCAAGCAATTAATGCTTCGTCATGTGCACTGATAAACAGATGTAAAAGTAAAGCAGTTAACATTGGCATGCCGTGTGGAGAAGTGGCTACATGTAAATTGGAACATTATCTGGAGGAATTGGTGCTATATGCCATTGCTCTGGAGCCATTGTTACTCAATATCAGGGACAGAATAATGGGCATCGCAACTGATTCCACGATCGTTTTCTTTATATGATATGCCGATCATATGTTTTTTTAAGTGTGTGTTACGTTCCTATGGGACCAAACTGCTAAGGTCATCGGTCCCATGATATGTGTATTTGAGTATCTAGCGAACAAGACCTCACAAAGACGAGACGTAGTGTCCTGCAGAGGTCTACAGGAGCAACAGGAGCCAAACTCAAGACCAGGAAGATAACTTTGCTCCATACTGGTAAATGGCATCGATGACATGAACCACATCGAGTGGTGCGAGAAATGGACCTGCCACAATTCCCTTGGCTCTACTTTGAGACTCTGCCAGATGGGATGAACACCCGCAACCGGACAGATTAATTTAATAAAATGAGGTGACGCTAAGAATTCACACCATCAGGGAACTCAGCATCGCGGCCACCAGTTGAGTTCGACGACAAGTGGAAATCAGCAAATTGTGAACTTCCTGCATTAAAACCTACCAGTTACCATCATCTCAAGTTACACAGTAGTTCTTGGAATTTAGTTAAATAGACAAGATCACAATTTCCCTCCAGCCCCTACCGACTTCAAAATTGTAGCTAAGAGGTCATGACATGAAACAATGTAAGAAACTGTGTAGAGGTGAAGTGTCCGGATGTGAAATGGAACATAATTTGGAGGGATGTTCATAATAGTAACCTGCCTTCTTAAGTAGCAGTGTTAACTCAGTTTCAACGACAAAATACCAACAAACGGAAAATTAAATAACATTCGCCGATGCTCAGCAACGGTATGTTAGATAAACAGTCAGGTCAATATAATTACGCACGTGGCAAAGCATTAGCAATATTCAAGTATCTACGCCACAAAATAGCGATTATAGGTGGCACAGTTCCCAATTACATAAACTTAATGTCTCTTCATCATCCTTAGAGATTAAGATATCCACGAATTAAGAACAACGCAGTAACGTGGATAATTGGACACACATTGAGTTACATACGAATCACAGTGCAACTTATACGTTCGTAGATAACTATGCGTATCTTGAATATGGGCATAGGGAAAAAGAAATACTCAGAAAAGTACAGCACCGCGCTACGAATTATTGCTGACCGGTAGTTTTTACAACACCCCATTGTCGAGAAGAAGAATTGATATTGTTTTATTTAAAGAGGAAAACTTTAATTACAGTTCCTGTCGGGACAGCGCATGATAAAAAAAATAAAAAAAAAAGAACGAAGACAAGATTGGACTTACTAGAACCTGCACAGAGGTATTTAGGCGCTTCAGACACGAATGAAACGGAAAGACTGACGGGGATGATATTTGCTTTGTGAGGCGTTCAACTGCGTGGTTATCCACGCCCGTACAAATTCCCAAACTTTACACTGTCCAGTCTCGCCACTTTCCCGAATGATTATGGACTGATGAGGACAACACTAACACCCAGTCCCGTAACTGGAAGAGACCCTAATATCTGGTAGAATTTCAAGTACCCTTTGCCACGCACGTCACTGTGGTTCACAGAGTAACGAAGTAAACCACATTCTCGGCGAGGTACGCGCGCTATGAGAACCAGTATCAGCTGTGCCAGCTGTTCTGATGACGTCACTCGCAACAAGTGTAGGGACCAGCTGCTCACTGCTGAGTCAGGGACTTCAGGCTACCCTCAACACACACCTACAAGGCGCCGTGGCTTAGTTGGTTAAAGCGCCTGTCTAGTAAACAGGAGATCGAGGGTTCGAATCCCTCCGGTGCCTCACAATAATTTTTCTTCACACAGATATGAAATTAATGACTTGTGGCAAGAGACGTTAAGCGCCATCACAGCCCGTTACCGTGTGTTACATTACAGTAGGGTAATTACAGTACCAATAGTTTTCTCTCTTTTTTAATACTTTCAGAATGATATTATCCATCGACTGGAATATTATTTTCCAGTCGATGGATAATATCATTTTGAGAGTATTAAAAAAGAGAGAAAACTATTGGTACTGTAATTACCCTACTGTAATGTAACACACGGTAACGGGCTGTGATGGCGCTTAACGTCTCTTGCCACAAGTCATTAATTTCATATCTGTGTGAAGAAAAATTATTGTGGAATATTATTTTCCAGTCGATGGATAATATCATTTTGAGAGTATTAAAAAAGAGAGAAAACTATTGGTACTGTAATTACCCTACTGTTATGTAACACACGAAATCGATGAAAATATTTAACAAACGCGCTTGGAACGTTACAGTCTACTGAATCCTTTGTAATTGCAAATGTAGATGCGTATAACGTGTCGGTGACTGTGTGTGTGTGTGTGTGTGTGTGTGTGTGTGTGTGTGTGTGTGTGTGATCACCTGTAGTGCTCTTTCTGATGTCTGTGTTATACAATAAATATTATTTACATATGTTGGAACTAACCTCTCCATTTCCAAAGCTCTTTGAGCAACCACTTTTACATAAAAAATTTCTTTTATCAATTACATAAAATAATTCAGATGTTACTTCATTTAACGCTTTGACATTCCAGTAATATTCTATATAAATGGCGTACTGCCTGACTCACAATCAGTCACAGCGATTCCCGCCACACTGGAATAAAGGAAGATACCGAAGCAATTCAGATGTGTGCTGCTAGCGTTACCGTACGGTCCAGGAGCTTAGATAGCACAGAAGATGATATTTTCTCGAAACGCTATTGAGGAAGTTTAGAGCAAAGGTCCTCAACTTTTTTCAACTTAGCACCCGCTTGTTACGTTGGAACTGTACCCTCATCCACGCATTATACGAGAGCGAGTCAAATGAAAACCTTAAATTTGTAATAACAAATCGAAATTTCGAGCCGTTATCCTGAAAGTTGGTAATCATGCTACAAACAGCGTGCAGAATGGCCTGTGGGTGGCAGCATAGTGCATATGCACACATACCGTCGCAGTATCAGTATAAAGATGGCCACCCCACTTCCGACTTGCACCAGGGAAGAACAGCGTTCTGTTATTCGGTATTTGCGTAGTGAAGGTGTGAAACCTATTGAAATTCATCCACGAATGAAGGTTCAGTACGGTGATGCATGTTTGTCACAGCAGCAAGTAGGAGTAGGAAGTTCGCAAATGGTGTGACTGCAGTGGACGATGCTCCTCGTCCAGGTCAGGCACAACGAGTTGTGACTCCACAGAACATTGCAGCAATTGAAGCCATAGTGACACTGAATGACATTGCAGCGTCTTTACAGATTAGTCATGGGTCAGCCCACCAAACTGTGCATGATATGCTCCAGTTTCACAAAGTGTCTGCAAGATGGGTGCCACAGCAGCTGACTCCTGAAATGAGAGAACGGCGTGTTGAAGCTTGTGAAGGACTTCTTTGGCACTTTGAACGAGAAGGTGATGGCTTCCTTGCAAGCATCGTTACTGGGGACGAAACCTGGGTTCACTTCCACGAACCGGAAACGAAGAGAGCGAGCAAGGAATGGCGCCCGCCATTCCTCATCACCAAAACCAAAGAAGTTTCGAACCATCAGCAGGGAAGGTTACGCTGACTCTCTTTTGGGACGAAAAAGGCGTCATTTTGGAGCTTTACGTGCCTAGAGGGACCACTGTCACCAGTACATCATACACAGATCTCCTAAAAAATCATGTGCGGCCTGCAATCGAATCAAAGCGACGTGGATTGCTGTCAGGAACATGACAATTCAAGGCCCCACAATGTCCGTACAACAGTTGCAACAATCACCGACCTGCATTTTGAATATCTTCCTCATCCACCATACTCACCAGATTTTGCCCCAAGTTATTTCCGTATGTTTGGACCACTCAAAGACGCAATAGGAGGAAAGAAGTTCGTTCTGATGAATAGGTACGCCACACTGTGTTTGAGTTGTTGCGCGGGCTACCAAAAGAATTTATTTTCTAAAGGAACTAATGCACTTTGTAAGCGCTGGAGGACTTGCATTGAGGCCGGCCGGAGTGGCCAAGCGGTTCTAGGCGCTACAGTCTGGAACCGCGCGACCGTTACGGTCGCAGGTTCGAATCCTGCCTCGGGCATGGATGTGTGTGATGCCGTTAGGTTGGTTAGGTTTAAGTAGTTCTAAGTTCTAGGGGACTGATGACCTCAGGTGTCAAGTTCCATAGTGCTCAGAGCCATTTGAACTTGCATTGAATGTGGGGGAGATTATGCTGAAAAGTGATACAGCTTTGTACCACTTATGCACAATAAATAATATATTTTTTTTTAAATTTAAGGTTTTCATTTGGCTCAACCTCGTACAGCGTGTTAATGCATGAAGATGTAGACTGGGATGTTAAAGGTTTTGTCTTCTCATACCTAACAACAATCTCGCTAAGTATCACAGATGGAATTACATTGGCGACGGAGCAGCGCTTCGCTGTTACAGTAGGTATTAGGCAGCATCAAATGCATGTTATAATTCATCGTTCGTTGGGTGAAATCCTTCTCAAGTTCCACATTTTCAGCACTTGTGCGGTTTGCTTTGTTTCCTCTTAACCATTCTGCAATTGGCCGATTCTGCAAGAATTGCATGCTGAGCAGCCTGTTCCCTATATTTCGAAGTTTTTCCGAGCCTTTTTGTATTTATGTGGCCTCTAACTGTCCAGAAATTTAGCCATTTATATTGTTACTTAACTTTTTACCGTTACATATCCATTTGTTACGTTTATAGTGAAGTTTCGATATATCTCACTCTTCCTTAATGACATGTTATCGTTGCAAATAGAACAAACATACAAAATTTCTTATTTTTTAAAATTTTTTTCTGATGACAAATTCTTACGCTGAGGATGTAAATAACTGATAATCGTATTTCACAAGTAGTTATGTTTTATGGGTTTCATCATTCGATATAAGTAACAATGCATAAATAAACAGTTATAAAGATGAGTACAGGCGGTTTCTTCTTCTGGTGTGCACCGGTGGAGTAAATCAAGTAAAGCGGTTACTGTGACTCGGTATCTTCACATCTCGGAATTTGGAGATTAATGTCCGTCTCTTGAAACTATCTTGCCATGTGGACACAGATTTTTGGCTGTGGAGCAAGATTCCTGGTAGTTATAAGTAGGGGAACTGGCATTTTGACGAGTACCTTACAGGATTGGCCTGCTGACAAGTGTAGTGGAAACAGCTGAGCAGTAGGTGGTTTACATCTCCCCATTCTGATAGGCGATCTTCGCAGTATCGAGATACTGACACTTTGATTCCGTAGAGACATGTAGGATAACACCTGTGTCCATCTTGAATTCTTATTGTTGATGTTATAAGGCGTCTTGTAAGCTTTAACTTAGTTTCCGGCTTTAACTCGGAATACGAGGGCAAGATGAAAAGCAATCCTTCAGAATTTTTTATGTGACATCTCTCAAAGATTTCCAAATAACAAACGTTATTAGCATTCTACATCTTTATTCTTAATATTTACATATATTTAAAATGGCGGTGTGTCACGTAATTTTGCCAGTGCGTGAGAAACAGCGAACTGTAATCACGTTTCGAATTCGAAAAGTTTGTCCATATATGGCACACTCTCTCCTTCAGCACGACAATACCAGACCACACACGAGCGCTGCGACATCTTCAACAATGCGACGCCTTGGGTTCACTGTCGGCGATCATCAACTATACAGTCCCGATTTGACACCATCAGATTTTCATTTGTTTCCAAAAGTTAAAGAATAGCATCGAGAATTTCACTTCGTTAGTGATGAAGCGGTGTATGCAGAGGTAAGGTTGTGGCTCCGTCAGCAAAGTCAAACATTCTACTGTGACGTCATCAACAAACTGGTCTCTCGTTGGGACAAACGTGTTCGTCGCCGTGATGACTATATTGAGAAATAAATGTGTAGACATGAAGAGTGTAGATGTAGAATGTTAATAACGTTTGTTTCATTTATAAATCTTTATGGCGGAAAAATATATTTTTTTATGACTTTATTTTCTCTATAGTCTTCCTGATTACATTGATGTATACATTATAGGGTTTCAAATGAAAAACGTCCTATATATATACCATATTTTAAAGTTACGGTCATGTATGCCCCCACGCCCCCTTTATTTCTGTTACAGAAACAAGTATTATTTCGAAAAGAACTGTGAACTTCCCGTTTGCAGCACTTATACGTATTATACATTGTATATGTTCGTAACAGTGCAGGTTTTAGTGTCTGTGAATGATTATCTTTACTAATATTTACTTTTGTTTCGCTGAAGCACTATGTTCACGTGTTACTGAATGTTTGTTGCCCAAGTGCTACATATATTTGTGGAAGTACATATCCTTTAGTGTGCAATAAATACGAACTATGCCATGCATCAAGATATTCAATAAAAGGCAATTCCGTGGTAACCAGTTAAAAAAAACACACTGTTGAAAGTAACCTATGTATCAGTTCTTCATGAAAGAAACTCCCACATGGCACACCTCCTGGCGATCCAAATTTTTATGCTAACAATGACGCTGTTTGTAGAGGATTTGTTGTTGTTGATGTGGGCATATTATCTTCTTTGATAAAGGAAGCGGCGAAATGTAAACAATGTGATGGTGTAGGCTGTCTGGAAACAACTGAACAACAAAGTAGAAGGAAGGGTTTGGCGTAAAAATTAGTTGTTCTGTGTAGAAATCGCAATAAATCTACCTTGAAAATGGCTTCGAACGTTGTGCATAATTTATATGATGTGAATTTGAAGTTAGTGTATGCAAAGTGTGCAATAGGAAAAGGAAAAAAGGCTGCTAAAACGTTTTGTCGTTTGATGGACCTCCTCCTACCAGTAGTTTCAGCAAGTACGTAAAAATACTTTTAGGTGCCTTGACGGTTGTGTCTAAAGCATCCATGAAACTTGCAGTAGAAGAAACTGTAAATATTAATGGAATCAGGGACATCGGTGTTGCACTTGATGGGACATGACAACGTCGAGGACATTGTTCCTTGAATAGTGTTCTAAGTGCGACTTCCCTGGAAAATGGAAAAGTTGTTGATGTGAGTGCTTATGTGTGTACTGCCACATCTGCCATGGTAACACTGAAGGACATATTCAACATCAGTGTTCTAAGAATTATGAAGGTTACTCTGGAGGTATGGAGCTCTAAAAATATTCCAGAGGTCGGTGTACGTTCACAATGTTAGATACACGAAGTACCTAGGCTATGGGGACTCTAAACCTTTCAATAAAATTAATGAGCTCAGTGTTTATGGTTATACCTTGGTAACAAAACTGGAGTGTTGTGGACACGCGAAAAAGAGGATGGGTGCTAGATTGAGGGTGCTACGAAGAGAAATGAAAGGAAAGTTGCTATCTGATGGGAAATCTCTGTCTGGCCGAGGCAGATTGACAGAAACTGAAACAGACCTTCTTCAGAGTTATCATGGACTGGCCATTAGACGAACTGCTCCTCTTAATGATGTTACAGCAATGAGAAAAGCTGTATGGGCCACCTACTTTCGTAAGTTGTCCACAGACGACCAGGTGGTCTGTTCATGGACTTTGCCCTAATGGAGCCCATTCTTGGTGTGGTTACCAAAAAGCAGAAGAAAGTGGTCAAATATACCATCATAAGCATTCTCTTCCTGAGGCTGTTATGAATGAAATAAAACCAATTTTTAGAGTCCTGATTGGCCCTGTTTTGCTTAGTAAATGTCTTCATGGGGGCACTCAGAATACAAATGAAAGTTTCAACCATTGCATATGGAAAAGATTACTCAAGAATGTTTTTGTAGGACTAAATACATTAAAAGTTGGTGTACTAGATGCAGTGATATCTTTCAATGATGGAGTGATAGGAAGGCTGGAAGTGCTGAGAAATTTAAGCATAAAATGTGGCTTTTATATGGACGATCAATTGCTTGCGTGTGACAGACAATGGGTGCATGAAGCTGAAATATTTGCTCTTCAAGTTACCGAAGAAGCAAGAAGTGCTAAAAGGAATGCCAAGAGGAGGCTTGAAGGTGAAGAAAAACAGCAGGATGAAAACTATGCTTCAGGAATGTTCTGAGGCACAGTTTAATTGGACTCATATCTTCTTTCGCAATTTCCTGCAAGTTGCATTTTTCAGAATTCAGGTATCGTACAAATATTTACTAAAGTTTATAAAGTATTGCTCTAATTTTTCTATAACTTACAATAGTCCATACGCATGTAGTAGCCCTATGCTTTATTTAGAAAGTTTGTCGCTTGCTTCTTCTCCACCTTTCATGCAGTAAAAGTGCATAAGGCATGACGTTATTACTTCTTTAGTACTAGCAGTATTCGCCCCGTATTCGTCAGAAACAATGACATGCTTGAAAACTTCCGCATCATGCATGATGTATAAATTTATAATTTCTTTGCTTCTATCTCTGTTCGCAATAAATTTCGTAGACAGAGTCCGCATATGCCACTGAATGCACCTAGAATATTATAACACTGAGCGACATGTAATTCAGGAAATAAGACGTCATAAACAATGAAGTAGTGAAAAACTGCTGCATCATGCAATGACGTTTAAATTTATTTTGATACTAACTCTATTTGCAACACCGTTTTGCAAACAGTATCCACATAAGCCGCTGAATGTACGGGTGCCACAGAATAACGGTAATGTTTGAAATGAGTAGTGGCACCCATGGGCACGTGGCAGCACTGCGGGTTCGTGACGGTTACCGAGTAAACAGTCCGCCGTTTCAGTAATCATGGAGCAGTGGAACGGACAACAGCGTACGTTAGCCATAAAAGTCTTTTATAAAATCAGTGACAGTTTGGTAGCGGCGCAGAGGGAGTTTCGACGTTGTTATAATTTAGGACGTCATGATGCCTTTCCGTCGAAACAAGCGATAAAATGTTGGATTAATAACTTTGAAGAGACTGGATCTGCCCTCAAGAATAAACCAACAGGTCGACCAAGCAGTGTGCGTTCTCCAGCGAACATTGATGTTGTACGCGAGTCTGTCTTACGGATTCCACGGCGTTCATTCGTAAGAAAGCAGCAGTGGCTAGAATGTCACGGAGGAATGTTCGCAGAATTCTTCAACTTGATTTAAAATTTCGTCCGTACAAACTACAGATGGTGCAACAATTGAAGGGCAACGATTACCGGTTACGATTAGGATTCTGTCAATAAATGATAACAAAAATAAACTATGACGATGAATTTTTAAACAAGTTGTGGATGTCAGATGAGGCACAATTTCATCTCACAGGTTATGTGAATAAACAGAACTACAGTTACTGGGAAAACACAAATCCTGTTGACGTTCATGAGCGCCCTTTACGCGCTAGTAAAGTGACAGTATGGTGTGGTGTTTCATCACATGGGATTACCGGACTCTATTTTTTCGCAAATAAACAGGGAAACACAATAACTGTCAACGCCGATCGTTACGTGGATATGTTACGAACTTTACTTACACCTGCATTGAACAACTTTCCAAACGTTCAAGAAGCCTGGTTTCAACAGGACGGAGCAACATCACAAACTGGAAGGCAATCAATGGCATATGTGCGAGAATTCTTTGGCAACCGTGTGATATTACGATTCGGTATCATTCGCTGGCCCCCTAGATCGCCAGATTTATCAGTTTGTGATCTTTTTCTTGTGGGGCTACCTCAAGACCAAAGTCTACACGACTTGACCAAGAGTCCTGATTGAGTTAAAACAGAGAATTCAGGATGCAATTCATAGTATCCCAGCTGAGATGTTGCAACGGTGAATGAGGAATCTCAACACCAGATTTCACGAATGTATTCGTACAGGAGGACGGCATCTAAAAGACGTAATTTTTAACAAATGATAAATACCATCAATATTTCGTAAATGGCAAAGTTGTAAGTTTTCAATTACTACGAATGCAATTTCTTTCCTTCATGACTTCTAGTTTTATTGGATTGTGGAAATGTTCCCGTTTTTCTGTGTCACGCTGTATTTACAAAATCATATCGTTCTATAACACATAGCTTAGTAGACATGACGTCATAAACATTAACCACAAGGCAAGATGCTGCGTGGTACGGTCATGGACGCACAGTTATAAATAAATACCTGGGCAATGCTGGGTTTCCCCGCTACTTATTCCTTTAAAGATGGGTACGAATTTGGTACATAGTTTTCCGTCCACACTGTCGGAATAGCGAAAGTTTAACTATAACTACCGTGTACAACACAGGGTTAAGCTCAGCAGTCATGTACAGTTCAGAAACCTGAAGCATGATTAAACGAGAAAAGGAAAATATTTGAAAGACGAATACTAAGGAAGATACGGAGACCAAACATAGTTCAAATGGTTCTGAGCACTATGGGACTTAACGTCTGAGGTCATCAATCCCCTAGAACTTAGAACTACTTAAACCTAACTAACCTAAGGACATCACACACATCCATGCCAGAGGCAGTATTCGAACCTGCGACCGTAGCGGTCACGCGGTTCCAAACTGAAGCGCCTAGAACCGCTCGTCCACAACGGCCGGCGATACGGGGACCGTTCTTAGATAAAGGAGAGTAGAGGAGGAGGAAGAACGAGAAAATCTACCTGTTGATGCAACAAACCTACAGAAGCAGAAGAGCAAAAGAGACCAGTGGTCGAGTCACGTAGCCCGTATGCCAGAAGCAAGACACGTAAAGAAGACGCTTGAGGGGAAACCAAACACCTAACTCCCCATAAGACGAACGAGGCAGCGCTGGATGGACGACCTGGCGAAGGTCCTGGTAGCCCAGGGGACAGACAGGCAGTTTTTGGAAGCAGAGCTTAGTTGCTGAATACCTATGTAGGTATCTGAGTCCTTATGAAATGGAAAGAATGTATAACCTCAGTCACAGGTAAAGAAGTTGGCAGACTGCAGCTCATTGGTAGAATACTATCGAAATGCAATCAGTCTACAAAGGAAACTGTCTACATAACATTCGTGCGACACATCCTAGAATATTGCCAAAGCGTGTGGGACCCGTACCAAATAGAACTGACAGGGGATATTGAACGGATACAAAGAAGGGAAGCACTAATGGTCACAATTTTATTCAAAATAATTATGAAAAATCCGCCTCGATTGCACAAACTACCTGGTGTTTACCTAGATTTCAGCGTGGGTAACCACGCCTTCTTCAGAACAAATATAAAACAGCTGGCCTAAATAGGCATAGTGAAAGCCTAAAATCAACACCTACAGCAGCAAGACCCCACAATTCTTTTTTTACAAGTACACGGTACATATGTACCAAGTCAATAATAGTACTTACCTCAACCCTGTGTGTGCAGCCTCGCCCCTGCCAACGTACGTTGGTCACAGGCTCTCCACCGAACTGGGGCACCGCGGGCTGCTCACATGCGCGGCTATCGAAATCACAGCGCATGCTCGCGGCCAGGAAACGCTCTTCTTATGCATCGGAGCGGGGTTACAAAGTTAACACCGATCGGGACCTAACTGATTGCCAAAAGATGTCGCACAAATAGCAAATTGAGCAAATGATAAAAGCGATGATGCGGGAATTAACACGTATTTAATAGCAACGCACGACAAACTTTGTGCTCGGATGGTAAATCAGCCACAAGCTAATATGGAGGCCCTAGAATTAGGTAGAAATTACAACTATTTGTTTGACAGCTTTTGGCAGTCAGTTAGGTCCCGATACGTGTTAACTTTGTAATCCCGCTCGCGTGCATAAGAAGAGCGTTTCGTGGCCACGCGAATGCGCAGTGAGTTCGATAGCCGCGCATGTGAGCGGCCTGCGCTGCCTCAGTTCGCGTACGTTGGCTGGGGCGAGACAGCACACACAGGGTTGAGATAAGTAATATTATTGGCTTGGTACATGTGTGCCCTGTATTTGTAAACAAAAAAATGTGAGGTCCTGCAGCTGTAGGTGTTGATTTTAGGCTTTCACTATGCCTATTTAGGCAAGCTGTTTTAAATTTGTTCTGAAGAAGGCGTGGTTACCCACGCTGAAACCTAGGTAAACACCAGGTAGTTTGTGCTACCGAGACGGACTTTTCATAATTATTTCGATACTTACGATTGCTGATGCGCTGCAATGTTGAAAGTTCTACAATTTTATGAGACCCATGAGAGTGTCAGCAAGCTGTTGTGCTAATTGATTTGGGGGACACTATGTATTTTCTAGGTGCTTCAGTCCGGAACCGCGCGACCGCTACGGTCGCAGTTTCGAATCCTGCCTCGGGCATGGATGTGTGTGATGTCCTTAGGTTAGTTAGGTTTAAGCAGTTCTAAGTTCTAGGGGACTGATGACCTCATATGTTAAATCCCACAGTGCTCAGAGCCATTTGAACCATTCTGAACACTTTGTAGCGTTCACGATAAATTGTGGTAAATAGTAATACGTTCCGCTGAAACGATGCTAGGCAAGTATAAATTGGTGTTACAATTTTGTGTTACAGATGTGATATGAATTGTTGTAATATTAAATGCTATGAAACTTCCTGGCAGATTAAAACTGTGTGCCCGACCGAGACTCGAACTCGGGACCTTTGCCTTTCGCGGGCAAGTGCTCCACCAACTGAGCTACCGAAGCACGACTCACGTCCGGTACTCACAGCTTTACTTCTGCCAGCTGTGAGTACCGGACGTGAGTCGTGCTTCGGTAGCTCAGTTGGTGGAGCACTTGCCCGCGAAAGGCAAAGGTCCCGAGTTCGAGTCTCGGCCGGGCACACAGTTTTAATCTGCCAGGAAGTTTCATATCAGCGCACACTCCGCTGCAGAGTGAAAATCTCATTCTGGATTAAATGCTATGTTTGTTCTGTATTTTCTGCTCTACCATCCAGTCCAGCAAGGTGTTCCATTACTGTTCTGAAGACGCGGCAACATTGGAGTCCAACCGAGGGCTAGCGGGCGGCGGACGACGGACTTGAGATTTAATTTGATGATTAAAATATCTTGCTAAATGAATAAAAGATGAAATTATAACCAATATTGCGTCCGCTGTCTAATGGTGAACATTAAAAAGTTATGTTCTACCAGATATGTATCTGTCGGTGATTTTTTTCACGTGAGAATTTCTCAGAAGAAACATTGTGATATCTCGGATAGGAGAGATGCAAAATACGAGGATATTTAAGTCTGACGATTTCTAGCTGCAAGAAGATTCGGTAAGCAACTTTTATGGAAATCCTCAATGCTCATATGAAGTTTTGAAGAAGCTACATGAAAGTTTAATGCCAATAAATGTCACTACACAAACGAAAGAACTATCTTATGGGTGGAAGTTACGATTTCAGTGCGCGTGTTATACCGAGCGAGCTGAATCGACTTACTAACGGTAATTACGCCTTGACGCGCGAGATTAGCCGAGCTGTCTGAGGCGCTGCAGTCGTGGACTGTGCGGCTGGTCCCGGCGGAGGTTCGAGTCCTCCCTCGGGCATGGGTGTGTGTGTTTGTCCTTAGGATAATGTAGGTTTAGGAGTGTGTAAGCTTAGGGATTAATGACCTTAGCAGTTAAGTCGACAAGATTTCACACACATTTCAATTACGCCATGGTAAAGGACTTGACCGATACGTGACACATGTTTTATGTTATCTTCCAAGGCTACTATTACAAATGTCAAGTTGATGTTTCAACACGCATGATCCCGGTTGTTGGTGAGCGTGTTATCTCTGACTGCGATTCGTATCTGAAGTGAACAAAGGGATTAAACCTATATTAACGAAGTTCAGATAGTGATGTCAATTTTAGGCAGTTATTTAGATGCATATGGACTCAGAAAATACTTATCGGTATAAACTTTCATTAGAAATTTACATGAAAGGAGATACTGCCTCTAGAGCTTAACGAACTGTGTGAATATCGACTGAGTGATACTTTCGTTTGTTTCACGAAACTATAAACTTCTCCTCAAGAACGGAATTTGACATTCTACATCCAGAATTACCCCTGGATCTCCCTGTTAGCGAAAAGGATCTGCTATTGAAGAACAGTGTTTCATTAGAAGAAGATTTTAACTGGATGAGATTGATGCGGCTTTGTGTAATTCCTGATTTGACTACGATTTGCATCTGCGGCGAGGCCACAACAGTCATAATAGTAACTACACTAGAAATCGAAGTACTTATCCATTAAATAATTCGTCGCTGGAAGCACGTAATTGACAACAGGACCTGGAGAGATGTGGAGAGATGGAATAAGAGTCTCTGACCGTTTTTTCCACCAACCTGTCGTCTTCTAAAATTGTGTCCCCAGCGCACAAGACAGCTCGTCGGTCATGGGATCTTCTTCGGCGGAGGCTGCTACGCTGTCAATTCCAACCTGTGATTGTGCTTTTTGCGGGATGTTGCTTGCCCAGGTTAGTCTCTGTATCTACAGTGGGCAAGATCTGTAGTATTGACTATGATGGTAGGCGATACTTCTCATTAATGTATCCTGTTTGTTATAATTCGAATATTCACACAACACTCGACATAAAAATGGTTCAAATGGTTCTGAACACTATGGGACTTAATTGCTAAAGTCATTCAGTCCCCTAGAACTTAGAACTACCTAAACATAACTAACCTAAGGACATCACACACATCCATGCCCGAGGCAGGATTCGAACCTGCGACCGTAGCGGTCGCGTGGTTCCAGACACTAGCGCCTAGAACCGCTCGGCCACCATGGCCGGCACACTCGACATAGTTTTGTTAATTGTATGGTAACTTTTCCATCCAACTTCCGAAAAATGATACACATGTCCGGCTCTCCGCTACGCACTAGACAATGTGATTATTACATATTCACAACTAAGTTACACCCGATATAGAGCACAACATGTCCGGCTCTAAAGAACAACCGAAACAGAGTGACTATTACATATTCACATCTAAGTAACGCAGATACTGAGATACGTGTCAGGCCCTCCAGAACTCCCGTAACAGAGTGACTAGCGCAGCCGAAGTATTTGTCTCCCAGGCGCGCCGAAGCGACCCGAAGGTGTCGGAAGCACTTCCATTACAATATCATTACTCTTATGCTTCTCACAACTAGTGAAATTTAATAAACACAAACGATGGACTCGTAGGGCAGCCATGAGAGATTGTCATAATAAAAACCGGGTTAAGTACAATGAAAAGTATATAAGTAATTAATAAGAGGTGTTGGGCGATTTGGCGCCTAGCACCCGAACCTGTCGACCAATCAGAAGCAAGTTCAACACAATTGGCGGATTCTCCCACGGTAGTGGTACATACTGTACCATCTGTCATTTGTACCCCACTCCACTTTTGTACCATATGCTACTTCACGTGTATCAAGCTGCATTACGGAGACCTTCTAGCAAAATAAAAAACTGGCGGCCACAGCCAGGAGTATCACAGCTCTCCTGATCCAACCATCCTGTTGTTCTTTTCTACTGACAACATTTTGGCAGTATTATCATATCTGGGGTTGTGCCCATATAATCTGAAGGATGTGTGGACTTTCCCACATTGCCTTCTGTCTGAGCTATAAGGTTTTGATAGAATGATTAAGTTCTGTGTTTAATGAGTTACGTGTGGAGAGCATTTTGTGTCTTGGTGTATGTGTTTGAGTCAAACTATGGCGCGTCTGTGATGTTTGTTAAGAGCCTACTTTCGGAGCACGTGATGCTTTTTCAAGTGAGTGTCAGCAGTCATTCCCCAGATCTCACAAACACGCAATCTACATCTACATCTACATCTACATGGATACTCTGCAAATCACATTCAAGTGCGAGACAAAGGGTTCATCGAACCACCTTCACAATTCTCTATTATTGCAATCTCGTACAGCGCGCGGAAAGAATGAACACCTGTATCTTTCCGTACGAGCTCTGATTTCCCTTATTTTATCGTGCTGATCGTTCCTCCCTATGTAGGTCGGTGTCAACAAAATATTTTCGCATTCGGAGGAGAAAGTTGGTGATTGGAATTTCTTGAAAAGATTCCGTTCAAACGAAAAACGCCTTCTTGTAATGATTTCCAGCCAAATCCTGTATCATTTCTGTGACACTATCTCCCATACTTAGCGATAATACAAAACGTGCTGCCTTTCTTTGAACTTTTGCGATGTACTCCGTCAGACCTGTCTGGTAAGGATCCCACACCGCGCAGCAGTATTCTAAAAGAGGACGGACAAGCGTAGTATATGCAGTCTCCTTAGTAGATTTTCTAGGTGTCCGGCAAATAAAACGCAGTCTTTGGTTAGACTTCCCCACAACATTTTCTGTGTGTTCTTTCCAATTTAAGTTGTTCGTCATTGTAATACCTAGGTATTTAATTGAATTTGCGGCTTTTAGATTAGACATTTATCGTGTAATCGAAGTTTAATGAGTTCCTTTTAGCACCCATGCGGATGACCTCACACTTTTTGGTATTTAGGGTCAACTGTCACTTTTCGCACCGTTCAGATACCTTTTCTAAATCGTTTTTCAGTTAGTTTTGGTCTTCTGATGACTTTATTAGTCGATAAACGATAGCGTCATCTGCAAACAATCGGCTGCTCAGATTGTCTCCAAAATCGTTTATATAGATAGGGAACAGCAAAGGACCTATAACACTACCTTGGTGAACGCCAGAAATCACTTCTGTTTTACCCGATGACTTTCCGTCAATTGCTACGAACTGTGACCTCTCTAACAGGAAATAGCAAATCCAGTCACATAACTGAGACGATATTCCATAAACATGCAATTTCACTACGAGCCGCTCGTGTGGTACATTGTCCAAAGCCTTCCGGAAATCCAGAAATACGGAATCGATCTTAAATCCCTTGTCAGTAGCACTGAACACTTCATGTGAATAAAGAGCTAGTTTGTGTTTCATAGGAACGATGTTTTCTAAACCCATGTTGACTGTGCAATGAAGATGGATGGACCACTTTGCCCTAGTTGTGAGTACTGAGACCGCATTTATCCTTGCCTCCTTTTAAACCGGCGGGAGTACGAATTCTACATTACACAGCGATGACCAGATACTTTTTATCAGATAGTTTATATCGTTGTCTATGATTCCCGTATGGTTTGACACACTGATAAGAGTAACTCTCGTACAACAAATACACGATAGCTCGTTTTCAAGCTCCATGATTGATGTTCTAGTTTTCCGAGGGCGGTCAGCGGATGTGTTACTCCGAGAATATCGTTCACATTAAGTGCTTGTTTGAGGGTCTCTGTTGTTGCTAGAACCTCGGTCGCACAGCTGATTGTTCCAAGGGAACACTTGCACATAGCTCAGGTTGTCAGTATACCGTACGCTGAACTACATTTAGTTCCTAGGTGGTAGATGTGAAGAAGGGTCTCGCTTGATATAGAAGATTGTAACAGCGGATTTAACACTCAAGTCTGAGCAGCGCCGGGTTGTACTGAGGCATTCTTACCTCCACTTAGAAGGTGCAAGAGCCGACTTAAGCATTCGTACTGGTGTAGACCGACATTTCATCGGGGAGCTGAGCAGTGCAGAAAGATGAGGGAATGAAATTTATTAAAGCATCTGTGAGTTAACCACGATACGTCATTTGGTGGAAATTGTAAACGAAAAAAAATTCTGCGACTTTTCACCTAGTTCTGTTCGACGGAGCTTGCTGTGACGAGCATTGCCTTGGAGCTCCAAGTGTCATCTTTCGCACCAGCTGCAGGAACCAGCTGTTCACTTGCTGGTTCTACCCACACTTGTGCCAGCGACATATCGTGGCGCCGTGGCTTAGTTGGTTAAAGCGCCTGTCTAGTAAACAGGAGATCGAGGGTTCGAATCCCTCCGGTGCCTTACTAATTTTACTCCCGCTACGAGATGCATCTACAGACAGTGATAAACAATTGATCATTATCTCCAAAGCAAGACGTACGAGTTTCAGAATATATTCAGTTTAGTACCTTGTACAAGTGTACAATCTACAAAAATTCTATTCAGAGGATAAGGCACATGAAATAGACAGTGCACTGCTTTTTTGGACTACTGGTGGATCATGACATTAGTTGGAAAATACACCCCACATAATTGGTAGAGCGTAGAACACTTTATCGAGCGAGATGGCGCAGTGGTTAGCACACAGGACTCGCATTCGGGAGGACGACGGTTCAATCCCGTCTCCGGCCATCCTGATTTAGGTTTCCCGTGAGTTCCCTAAATCGTTTCAGGCAAATGCCGGGATGGTTCCTTTGGAAGGGCACGGCCGATTTCCTTCCCAATCCTTCCCTAACCCGAGCTTGCGCTCCGTCTCTAATGACCTCGTTGTCGACGGGACGTTAAACACTAACCACCACCACCGTAGAGCAATTTAACTCAATTTTAATATAGTTTCCAAAAAAAAAGTGTGACATATTGCCTCTGGTGGTAGTATTGGTCAAAACTTGCCAAGGTAAGGGGATTAGGACGTCAAACGGGCAGACTTGGAGCAGGAGAGGCACACAACATTTTTATTTCCACTGCCTATACTGTTACGAATAAATTCATAAAACTTTCTCATCATGACAAGGAATGACTCAGTATTCACACTCATGACAGTGGAAGGTCAAAAACATAAAAAAATCATATGTGAAATTTCATCAGTTTTTCACTTACTGTTGGCTGCATTTGTTGCTATAGGTACATTTTTATTCATAAGTAAGAGAGATTCTTCGATGAGTTTTGAACAACATACAAACCATACTTACAGTCGTATGAAACTCTAGAATTTATTTAATTTATGAAAAAATATGTGAGCTGTTACATTTTATAGTTAATTATCTCAATCGTTACCACAGTTTTTCATAGATTTGGAAAATTCTGAATTTTCATACACCTGTAAGTATGGTTTGTATGCTGTGCAAAATTCATCGAATAATCTCTCTTACTTATAAAAACAAGTGTATCTATAGCAACAAATGCAGCCAATAGTAAGTGAGAAAGTGATGAAATTTCACATGTAAAAAATTATTTTGTTATGCTTTTGAATTTCCACTGCTATGAGTGTGAATCCTTAATCCTTCCTGGTCATGCTGATAAAGTTTTATGAATTTATTTGTAAAGGTATAGACAGTGGAAATTAAAATGTCCTGTGGTGCATCTCCTGCTCCAAGTCAGGCCGTTTGACGTCCTACCCCTCTTAATTAAATAACATTAAAGTGAACCAAGACTGCAAGAAACGTTGAGAAATAGCCCGTTTCACTTCTTAGGAATATAGTGTAGAATTCAGCGATGTAGAATTCACAAAAGATGGCATAGTAAATTACCACAGTAAGCACACGAGGGCAGATGCTGACCCTGGAGCAATCACGAAGGTGAGACATCGGGATCACTTCAGTATCAGTGTTTGGACAGGAATTTTTGGCAACGGACTTATAGAATCGTGCACTTTACCGATAAGATTAACGAAACTTGTTTATCCGTTTGTTAAAGTGTGTCGCCGATTTCTGCGCGCTGAATTACCAGCGGTAATGGGGAACATTACTCTTGCAGAAAGACAATGACTGTGGTTTATGCCCGACGGGACACGACGTTACACGGTCACTGGATTAGTCGAGGAGGTCCGGCTGCAGGCCTTCCCGTTCACTGGACGTGAATCGGTTGGCTTTCCGGCTATGGAGACGTTTAAAGGCAACCTCTCGAGAATAAATAGACGTTACAGGAACGTTTGACCAATAAATGTGACGCAGTCCGAATGAAGGTGGGTGTATTTGAAAGAGTGCTGATTCACTGCGAAGAAGAGCTGAAAGATGAATCAGAATGTGTGGTAACCGCAGGCAGCACTGCCTAGAGTCCCTACTTCTACATAACAGACAAATGGGAATTAGAGGCAAGAGTGTCTCATATCTCAACAGATACAGGTTTCCTAAATGTCCAGTTTTGGCTAATTCTATCTCCTGTGCAAATATGTGACATTTTCTTTAAACATTTTGTATATAGCCACTAACATTGGCAGCTATTTATCATCTATTGTTGGATAAGGTTCTTTCCAGACTTCTCCATACGTCTCTGCTTTCCGTCTCCAAGTCGGTCCTGCTTGTTTCTTTATGTTATCAACCCATGTTGCATTAGATCTTTTCTTAAAACAGGGCCTGCTTTGCCCGTCTTTCGTTATTCCGTCTCATTACTTGCCAATAACAATAACTATCACGTCCTCAAATCTTGTCTTTTATCTGTTCGTCAGGTTTTCAGTCCCTTCTTGTTATGCCCAGAATGAATCTTTCCATTTTTCATCGGGCATTCCTCAGTTTTTGAAACTTTGCGCTTTTACCGTTAGTGCTTCACTGCCGTTAAGTCAGTGGTGGCACTACACACTGCCCATATCATTTCCGTTTAAGCAACGTGGGGAATTTAGTTCAGAATACAGCTTTCCATATCCCAGATGACCTTCAAGCCATTTTTACCTCCGTTTCTTCAAGCAGCCTCTAGAAGGCCTATATCATTACTCAATATTTCCGAATGTGCAGTAATATTGAGCGTATGTTGGTTGCATTGAGAGACTGTCCAAAACAGTGAGCAGATCAAAAACTGTTGAAAAATATTTGCGTTATCTGAGAATTACTGCGCCGCCTGTTCTCGCATCTCACTCTCGTTTGGGCTTCCTTGTGTTCGCTGTTGCGTTCGTCTACTAAAATGAATCCAAAATAAGAGGAAAGATGGTATCACAACCGTAAAATTAACAATGATTCGTATGAGTTGTTCTCACTAAATATACAGAGTGAGTCACTAACTATTGCCACCTAGAATAACTCCGAAAGTATGATAGTGCCTGAAACGTTTGTGGGACAAATGTTGCATGAGTTAACAGGGGCCATAATATCACGTTGGTTTTTTTGTTGCTAAGTGGGGTTCCTTCAGAGATATGAAGGTCAACTTTGCACTTTTAAATGGGATGCTATAGTTTCGTACTCATTTTCTGATAGCGGCTATAGAGACGAATCCAATGATGTGTAACAGTAAGATCTTTGAAGGTCAACTAAGGTGAAAAAGGTGGCATGAACTTCCACTTACAGAAAGTGTTCGAAGTGATGACCATTGGTATCAATGCAGTGCTGCAATCTTCTTATCATGGACTGAGTGGTGTTCCTTATCACTTCGCCACTTATCGAAGCACATGCTCTGACAATTCTATCTCGTATATCGTGCAAATAGTAAATATCAGCCGAATAAAGCGTTTCTATCAAACGTGCCACTGACATGTAAACACCATTCGACGGTTTAGCAATACAACACTAATAAGAACGGTAAGGCTAGTGTCGTCGAATCAAGCGAATGCGGATGATGTATTCCTTCGAATAACAAGTAAATATTCTTCTCATTTACGGAGAATGCCAAAGAAATTCAGTGAGAGCTAGAGATTTATACGTTGAAAGATATCCTCAACGTACTCACCCTACACGTTGTACATTTAAATATGTGTATGACAAATTGAGAACAACTGGATCTTTACTGCGTCGGAAACATTTCCGGCAAAGGAAAGTTACTAACAAGGAAATGGAAATTGGTACTCTTGCCACTGTGGTTCGATACTCTTGTGTTAGTTCGTGTCTAATCGCAAGGGAATCTGGCATGAGCCAGAGTAGTGTTGTTCGTGTTCTGCATCGCCACAAAATATCATCCTTACCATATCAGTCTCCACCAGGAATTAACTGGTACGGATTGTTTGGGCCGCATTGAATTCTGCCGATGAGCTCAGCTTCAGATTCAGAGGGATGACACATTTATTAATTTGATTTTATTTACTGACGAAGCTACATTCACGAACCATGGAAATGTTAATTTGCATAACATGCATTACTGGGCAACTAAAGATCGATGTTGGCTGTGGCAAATAGCACACAAAAACCGTGGTCGGTGAATGTGTGGTGTGGGATTCTGGAGGAGGGAATTATAGGCCCCTATTCCATCGAAGGAATTCTTAATGGTAGGAAGTACACCACATTCCTGCAAGAAATATTAGATCTGTTATTGGAAGAAATACCTTTAGGAACAAGGAACAGAATGTAGTATCAACACGATGTGTGTCCGGCACATTTTTCGCTGATAGGTAGAAATGAGTTGCAGAGACAATTCCCAAATCGTTGGACTGGACGCGGAGAAGATGTGTCATGGCCGGCAAGTTCACCAGACTTGACGCCTCTGGATTTTTTCTTGTAGGGATTCGTAAAAGACATTGCTTATAAACTCGTTCCAACTACATCTGAAGATTTGCGAGAGAGAATTGTCGGAGCATGTGCTTCGGTAAGTGCCGATGCGATTAGGAATACCATTCAATCCATGATAAGAAGACTGCAGCACTGCATTCATACCGCCGGCCGGGGTTGCAGGGCGTACAAACTTTGTGAACCTGTTTATTTAAAAGATGAGATTGAACATCTATGCTCAACTTTCGTGAAGAATGGCTATTCTAACAAGGATATAGATCGAGCACTTCGCTCTAGACAAAGAATAAGGAGTAACGACGAACAACAGTCATCCAAGGGCAAAGTTTTTCTTCCGTTCATTAGTAAGGTCACAGACCGCATTGGGAAAGTTTTAGGCAAGTATGGGGTGGAAACTATTTTCAGACCCACCAGGAAAATAAAAGAATTTTTAAGGTCGGCAAAAGATGCACGACACCCTTTGGCTACACCGAGGGTATATAAAATTCCTTGTAGTTGTGGACAGGTTTACATCGGTACCACAAAGAGAAGTGTGAACACCCGCCTTGTTGAACATGAGAGGAATTTCCGCCTGTGTCACACGGATAAATCGGCCATAGCGGAACACGTTTTCCAGGAAGGTGATCATGAAATAAAATTCAGCGAGACGAGCGTCATATCAAAAACCTCGCATTATTATGCACGCTTGTATAGAGAGACTATCGAGACTGATAAACATCGTAATAATTTTAACAGGAAAGACGAAGGTGTTAAACTGGATAAAATTTGGATGTCAGCGTTGCACCGCAAGAGAGACGATCGACTACTTTCAATCGAGAATGTTGGCGTTACCAGAGACAATCTCATATCCGACTCCACGTGATCGACAGTGGCGTCCTCTGTACTGCCTAAGTAATCTGCGCTTCCTCGAGTTCTCTTCGCAGTTCGCCGCTTTACCTCCGAGGATGTATCCCGCAGTCGGAGACGAAACGTCAGGAGACAGTTTTATACTTTGACCACGGCCTATCAGCCCGGAAGTTTTAAGTGAAGACAATACCGGCCGTGAAAGCTTACATTGTATGGTTTATTGGTATCAATGCAAAAATGGTTCAAATGGCTCTGAGCACTATGGGACTTAACGTCTGAGGTCATCAGTCCCCTAGAACTTAGAACTACTTAAACCTAACTAACCTAAGGACATCACACACATCCATGCCCGAGGCAGGATTCGAACATGCGACCGTAGCGGTCGCGCAGTTCCAGACTGTAGCGCCTAGAACCGCTCGGCCACTCCGGCCGACAAACGTTAAATAAAGTCTCTTGAGAAATTGCTTTATTTCAGAGTTATTCAGTACAACACAAGATTAATTCTTTTCGGAAAGCAGCGACACGAAAGGACCCGAAATTCGATTCAACTACATACTGTATGTTTACCCCAGGACATGTGTAAAATGATCTTCATGTAGACGAAGACAGTGACGTGCTCGAATTTTTACCGCTATTGCTGCACGCTCCGTTTATCTTCTTCTGCACAGTTGCACAGCTATTTTCAATTCGCCGCTGTAGTTGTGCTGGATACTCAATTACAACACCATACACGGACCCTTTGTGACGGCCCGAAAGGTAAAAATCCCTGGGTTAATATCGGGAGATCTAGCGGGCCAAGCAACTGCACTACGTGTCTAATTACTGGTATGAGCAACATTTTACATTCCCTCTTGCCTTCCGACTGAGATGCGCAGGGGCACCGTGGAGAAAGCATCAGTAGACAGGCAGGCGCACACGGCACCCCAAAAGCCTGTACCACTGGCCAATCATGTAATGCCTACCACAAACGACATTGTGATACGTAACTTGGAAATAAAGCAGCTTCAGACAGATCTGTATTTCACATTTTACTGCTATTTTGACTCACACATTATACCTACGAAGTGTGTACAGGTACTTCGAATTACCCTGTATAAAGACAAGTACTTGTTAAAAGTTACTACTAAAAATCTCAAAAATTTCTTGGTTTTTTTGTTAAAATCGACTTTGGGAAAGAAAACGTTAAGGTGTGTTGTGACAATGTGTGTAGTTTCGTTTTCTAGCAGGCAGGCAGTTGTGATTACTATAGCGAGGGATTTAAATCATCAGACTAATCGCTTCATTCGTTATACGGGGTGGTCCATTGATAGTGACCGGGCCAAATATCTCACGAAATAAGCGTCAAACGAAAAAACTGCAAAGAACGAAACTTGTCTAGCTTGAAGGGCGAAACCAGATCGCGATATGGTTGACCCGCTAGATGCCGCTGCTACAGGTCAAACGGATATCAACTACGCTTTTTTAAATAGGACCCCCCATTTTTATTACATATTCGTGTAGTACGTAAAGAAATAAGAATGCTTCAGTTGGACTACTTTTTTCACTTTGTGATAGATGGCGCTGTAATAGTCACAAACCTATGGGTCACAATTTTAGTCGAACGGTTGGTAACAGGTAGGTTTTTAAAATTAAAATGCAGAGCATAGGAACGTTTAAACATTTTATTTCGGTTGTTGCAATGTGATACATGTACCTTTGTGAACTTATCATTTCTGAGAACGCATGCTGTTACAGCGTGATTACCTGTAAATGATGTCCGTCAACCTCAACGCGTTTGGCAATACGTGTAACGACATACCTCTCGACAGCGAGAATTTCGCCTTCCGTAATGTTCGCACGTGCATACGCAGTGTGCTGACGCATGTTGTCAGGCGTTGTCGGTGGATCACGATAGGTAATATCCTTCAACTTTCCCCACAGAAAGAAATCCGGGGACGTCAGATCCGGTGAACGTGCGGGCCATGGTATGTTGCTTCGACGACCAATGCACATATCATGATATATGCTATTCAATACCGCTTCAACCGCACGCGAGTTATGTGCCGGACATCCATCATGTTTGGAAATAGATCGCCATTCTGTCATGCAGTGAAACATCTTGTAGTAACATCGGTAGAACATAACGTAGGAAATCATCATACATTGCACCATTTAAATTGCCATCGTTAAAATGGGGGCCAGTTATCCTTCCTGCCATAATGCCGCACTGTACATTAACGCGCCAAGATCGCTGATGTTCCACTTGTCGCAGCCATTAGTTTTAAGCGCCTTCAGTTCCAAATCAGAGTGCCGTTTGCAATAACAAAAAACAAGGCTCAAAGTCAGAGAAAGGGAGTTATGGGTGGGGGTGGGGGGGGAGGAAGAGACGGACAGAAAGAAGAAAGAGGGGAGAAGTAGATGAAGCGAGAGAGAGAGGAGAGAGAGAGAGAGAGAGAGAGAGAGAGAGAGAGAGAGAGAGAGAGAGGAGAGAAGGAGATGAACAGGGGCTGGGAGGAGATGACGCACAGAGACAGGGGGAAGAGCAGAAGACGGCCACAGGGACGGGGCAGGAGGAGATGGACAGAGAGAAGGAGGAGGAGACTGGAATGTATATCCAATTCCCAAGCGACTTCGCTAGTAGTCTATTAACACCCCCAGAAAGTGGCAAATGATACACGTTGCTCCTTTCAGTAGCTCCTTTGACACCATGTACGCGCTCCGTTGTGCTATATCCACGTCCAAAGGTTGCTTTTTCATTTCCGTGACTAAAATTTTCAGTGCACAAAGTAAGAAGCAAAGTATGTATGATAGGTTACAGAATATCATTCAAAAATAAAAGAAGAATAATGAGTATAGCAAAGAGCCAAACATTTAGTTGGAGACACGGACGTTATGTGCTAAGAAAATAAGCAAGAATCCACAAATTTTGCTGTGACCGAAGAAAGGTTTTTCTTTCTGACTGCAGCATAGAAGAAGTGCGTTGATGTTCGGTTGGTGGAACAAACGCAAAAACCTTCGTCACACACTGGCAGGGGTGACCAGAAGCACTGCAGGAGATTTCAGCAGTGAGCTGTGGAGGCTGCTCTCTACAGCCGTTGTCTGCGCTCCCCTTGCTGCTCCTGCCGACCCCCAGGGAGGGGACAAAGGGATCCGCAATCCATTCACTGCATCTCTCTCAGGGGTGGCCACGAAACTCCTGCACACAGCGGTGTTTACTATCTGTTATTTGTGGAAGCAAAGTTCAGACAGGATAAAACTCGCTGAGAGGTCGCTCGTTCAAGGACAGAAATCTTCATTTACCAATATAGGTCGCAAGCCGTTGTACATTGCGTGGCGTAACAGTAACCGAACATTCTCAGAAAAATTGTAAGTCATTCCAAAAGAATCTATAATTAAAAATAAATTTACAGGTCACTGTAAAGTAACTAATGATGGGAGTTTGTACCGAAACGCGTCATGCTAATAAATATTAGTAAGAATAGAATGAAGCAGAAAAGTTAGTTCACAAATTTTGTAATAAAGTCGCCGACCTCGATAGAATTCTATACTACGTAGATACATTTGAGTTTAAATATTTTGTACCCTGCTCTTCTCACATGATGATCGAAGGAAAGAGGACTTTGTATATGCAATTACACGCCCAATAATCTCTTAATCTCATCCACCCCCTCCGCCCGCCCCTCACGGGCTATACGAATGTTCACCCAGAACTCCTTGAATACCGGTTTTCTAAATTCACTCGGCAGGGTTTCCTGAGAAAAACGTAGAGACTTCTATCTATGTTCCTCACGCATAAGTATTACATTTTTGTATGGGGTTTCTCTTTTTTCTTTATTGATATTTAATCCTTTTCGTCCCATATAGGTGAAGGCGTGGGCTGTCAGCGTTGCAGTCAACCTGCTCTTCAGCCGAGACATTTTAAAAATATTAGCAAAGCGAACCAACTATTCAAAAATGAGAACATTACACATCGTTTTAAAAACCTCTAAAAAGGATGAATTCTTTAGCATTTTAAAAATATTAAGACTGTTGATTTTCGATCAAACAAACGAAAGACTAAAAGATAAAAAAATAGATGCAATTAAATACACATCGCAGAAATGATTACTCAATTTCTTTTTAAAAAAAAGGCAGATCTGCACTTTAACTTAAAACTTGGAGGACCTGTACTAGTAGAAAAGGGTTTGGGGAGGGAAAACGTGTTGCATAGGGTTGAAGGGCGTCGGTGGAAAAATATGGGGATCTGTTGGGTCGGAAATATGGAGATGAAGGTAGGTAGTGGGAAGACAGAAGGTGAGGTGGAGTTTAGTATGTGGGCAAGGCCACAGAATCAAGAGGAGGATGGATGAGGAGTGATGGAGAAGGAATATGAGATAGTAGACCTGGTATAGAGTTAG
This sequence comes from Schistocerca gregaria, assembly GCF_023897955.1. Taxonomy (NCBI): domain Eukaryota; kingdom Metazoa; phylum Arthropoda; class Insecta; order Orthoptera; family Acrididae; genus Schistocerca; species Schistocerca gregaria. The sequence goes on along the minus strand of NC_064921.1, from coordinate 884,777,638 downwards.
AGTTGGTAGGACGGATGAATATCGGGGCGGATTTCATTGCCTAGGAGAAGGAGTCAGTTGAAGTTGTGTTGGTATAGGATATGGAGTGTGTGTAGGTAGAGCGAGAGTGGGATGTGTTTGTAAAGGTGCGACGGCCTTGGTGGCCCAGCGGTTCTAGGCGCTTCAGTCCAGAACCGCGCGACTGTTACGGTCGCAGGTTCGAACCCTGCCTCGGGCATGGATGTGTGTGATGTCCTTAGGTTAGTTAGGTTTAAGTAGTTCTAAGTTCTAAGGGAATGATGACCTCAGATGTTAAGTCACAAAGTGCGCAGAGCCATTTTTTTAAAGGTGCGGCAGCATGTCAGGGGTTGGTGTATCAGAGGGGAAACAATGGGGTTATTGGAATCCACCTTGCAGGTAGTATACAATATGTGGAGGTGTTCGATATGCCTAAGAAGGGGCGAGAATTTAGTGAGATGGTAAAACAGTGATTCCCAGAGTGGCCTGTATCGATCCCCAGGGATCGACTCTAACCTGCAAACTGTCCATGCCAGTGAACACGAAAATGGGGTGCATTAGATGTAAATGGCAGTCCACGAGAGGGGATTCCATTTAGGCAGGTCGCAACCAAAATTCCGAATTCTTCCCACAGATCTGAAGCTTGCTCCTAGGTACGTCACTGTTCATCTCATCGACTGAGAGCGTGGAACCATTCTTGTATTTTGGCTCTTCTGCTCGCAACATTCAGCAACATAACTAATTATTTCTCTAACTCCGCTCTGTAAAGTACTCCCATTAGACCATCTCCGGAGACGGGAAAGAGCGCCTGCCGCTGCCTGTGATGGGCCAGGAACAGTTTTGTCACTCAGGAAGAGATTTAATTTGCGACAGCATAACATTCACTTCGCAGTGGCTACACATTCAAGGTTCTGTGTAACATTGCAAAGGTGGTCAGTGGCTGGACACAAAACATGAGCGGGCCCAATAAGGGAGTCTTTGTTCATCTCTTTGTGAACAGATTATAGACGGTTGCCATACAGTCAAAGTGAATAAATGTCATGTGTTTCGAGTGTGCCAGAAAAAAGTAACTAAATTATTTTTTTAGCAGGTTTTCTATTTGGAGTTCCTTCAATTGCGTAGGCAAACCCATCCCGACCACCGGGTGAGAAGGTTGATTCTGATCGATATATCTTATCGTATTTACCTCGATAACTTAATTTTTGATCATGAATAACTGATACGAAATATGGCTGAATCTAAAAATAAATGACAATGCAGTGCCTAAGTGAAGTCTGGCTTCATTCTGTCATTGTCAGACAAACTTTTACCTCCGTACCTTTCATGCAACGAAGTATTATGCAATGACACTATGAAACCATTCAAGATGGAGGATCATCTGAGAAAGTGCCACTCTGATAAAACAGGTAAAGATATGAAATACTTTCAAATACGTAAAGAAAAACTTCAAAAGAAATCCAGGGTGGCAGTATATTCGCTTTGACGCCACAAAGCGAACATACTACTTACAGCAATATCTGGAAAGGCGCATACTGCAGGTGAAAAGTCAATTTTTGCCAGTACAGAAGAGATTTTAAGAGCTGTTGTACGGTAACCTGCTTATGATATATTCAAAAAAATTCCTTTGAGAGACAAAGGTGTATTAATGAAACAAGTTGTTTTACTGAAAGCATTTTGTGTAATTATCTGCAGATGCCATATTTGTCCGTATAACAGTAAGAATCAACATTACTGGTAATGAAGCATTATTATTGGCATGTTCGTTTTGTAACGGATTTACAGTTGTCACCGTGACAACTGTAATTTTACGGATCTCGCTCCGTCTGCGGCTACCAGCAGCCGTAATGGCGGTGAAAAGCCTGGAGATAGTCTCAGGAAAGGGCCGAAACCGGTTGCTAAGAAATAAAAAATCTTGAAATGCGATCGACACTGTTTTTATTTGATTTTATACCGATCGGTAAGCTCCAATCACAGAATGCTTTCTAAAATTTTAAATTTATTTATTAACTTTACAAGAAGCTTCTGTGAAGTTTGGAAGGTAGGAGACGAGGTACTGGCGGAATTAAAGCTGTGAGGAGAGGGTGTGAGTCATGCTTGGGTAGCTCAGTTGGTAGAGCACTTGCCCGAGAAAGGCAAAGGTCCCGACTTCGAGTCTCGGTCCGGCACACAGTTTTAATCTGCCAGGAAGTTTCAAGAAAAAAGGCGTTTCTCGTTGCGATGGAATCTTTTCAAGAAATTTCAATCACCAACGTTTTCCTCCGAATACGAAAATGCGCTGTTGACGCCGACCTACATAGGGAGAAACGATCATCATAAAAAATAAGAGAAATCATAGATCGCACGGAAAACTCATCCTTCTCTAACCCAAGCTTGTGCTCAGTCTCTAATGACCTCCCTGTCAACGGGACGTTAAACACTAATCTCCTCGTCCTCTTCCTGAAACCTCTCCCCAGGTCATTCCATTTCTTAACTTGCTATCTATCCTGTCGATCTTACTCTATACATTCATCTGAGTTACTTTCCATCTCCGAATTGACTTTCTACGATCTTCGGCGTCTTTTCAACCTCTGTTTCTCCGTTACACAGAATATTGCCCTTTGATTGGACGCTTTTCCTGACTTCAGCTCCTTGACTTTTATACTGTGTTTAATTTCACATAATCGGAATTTCATTTCCACTAGACCATGCAGTATTCACTTCAGAGCTATTCAGTGCGCCTACACAGATTTCATTCTTTGACGCATTTGTTGTCACTGTTGACTTTGTTAATACAATTTCCATTTATTTTATTTATTTTTAAGCCCCCACTAAGCCCAACACACAATTGTTAAAGTCACCCCGCTATACACAAGACGGTTGAATTTTCGTTGTTTACCCTCGTCTTTAGTAGAAGTCCTGCTGCTGGAGCCGATGCGTTTCTCTGCCACTTGCTGTCGCTGCCGCCGCAAGGACGACGCTGTCGGTCGCTGGGTTTTCCTCTGTCCTCTGTTGATGCTGCCGCTGTTCTGTGCCCGGTTACACTGAGAGGTTTATCATCACCAAACACGCTGTGTCTACCGATGTCGTTGTGAGAGGTTTTGCATGTTGCCTCTCATTTTCATTAATTTTATTAATGTTTTATGTCATTGTACGGTGGTAACAGGCCCAATAAGGTTATTGCAATGACAGTAGTTGTACTGAGAGCTCAAAATACTTTTCACTTGATTCCTATGCATGTTGGGTAACTTCCTTGGGTGGCATGTGCAAGGCGAGCACCGGAGGACGCGACACAGCGTTTCCGGTTGGGGACTGCACTTCTGCGAATACTAAGAGGGTCGTATATCAATGGGCTTAAGCGCCTGGTGGAATGACTGACGACGGTCGAGTTTCGTTTATTGTATGCAGGGCGAAACCAAATGTTGTTTTCGTAGCTGGTCGAACGGCAAGTTTAGTGGCCTCAGCTGAATAGCAGAGGCATGACTGGTCAACTTAAACTGAGCCTAGTTGACGTCATAAAGCCCTGCTCGAGATTGGGGGGAACGGTCGCTATTGGCGCGAATGATGTTCTGAGACAGTGTGGGGCAATTTTGGAATCAGCACTGAATGCTGATTCGCGGTTTTCGAAGATAGTAAGGAGTTGAGCAATGTTGGCTTCGCTCTTGCGTTGCATGCTCGCAGGGCATTCGGGATCTGATCTTCGTCGGAGTTGGACGGTCTTGCGACTTAGTCGCAGTTTTTCGGCAGAACTTAGAATTCTCGCACAGCCTTCGAGTTCAGGGGTTGAAACAGAGCTGCTGCACAGCAGGAGTCGGCGCCTGCATCATCAGAACGCTGCCTGCCGACGACGTGTTGCAGTTTTCAGGACTGGTAAAGTATTTTGCGGCTCTGGCATTGCAGGTCCAATCATTTTTATACTGAATCCATCAGCAGCATGCGCGCTCCCTTTGCTACAAGTCCACCTTGGTTGTTTCTCCATGTGACCCCATTTCAGCTCTCTCTACAAATCTCAATACTGCATTATAATCGGCGGAGTAATATTTGATTCATTACGACCTCCATTCGTTATCATCAGTCTATTGCATGGCAGAGAGTAGGAGCCCCTTGTTCTCGAGCCAACTCTTATTCTCATATTAGTTCCGTATAGCCTCCCCTATAGCCTACTGTTTGTATTGACAGCCAAGTGCTTTTGTGTTCTGATTTATAATAAATCACATTTTAATATTTAATCCGCATATCTTTTCACAGATAGATGCAGAATCCCATTTCCTGTCGTTTATTATCATAAAATTTCGCTTTTTCTTTACTGAGTAGATAACGATTATTATTAAACTATTGTGAGTGTGCACTCCTTATTTTACCAACTAGCAGGGTCCACTATAAATTCCGTTCGTTACCGTTGCGCACATAATCGATTAGGTGGTAGGTAAGGAGGGGATCGAATGCATGTCCAGTTCTCATGCAGAATTAAAGAGGCACAAACTCTTCTCCATCCCGGCAGCTCGCAGATGTAGATCAGTGTCTTTTAGTATTCACACAATCCACGTCGAATTTCTCTTCGCCTGCATACTGTTCTGATTCGCTCATGCCTAACTCGCGGTTTTGGATTTGCCAGCGATTTCTTCAGACAAATATCGGACAGATCCGCACTTCGTAACGTTCTAGTAAAATTTTAAAATAACTGTTAAATGGATCGCCTAACGAAAAAGTGAAGCATTCAGAGGAAATGGTCAGATATCAGTGTAGCTTCGTAGGTACGTATACGTATCATCGGCGGATATGTAAATTATTAGAGGTGCAATTCTCTGTGACAGGTAGAACGACCACCAGTGTGTATTAGTGCTGTTTGCTTTTAGTGATTATACCAGTCCTGGTAGGATATGTAAGGGGCATGAACAGAGTTAGATATTGAGTGATTGCTGCGAAGGACAGGAAGATGTGGCATACTCCTGTGAGTCAGCCTTACCAGTGGCTGACAGAGTCGGAAATGACCCTAACTAGCCGGCCGCTGTGACCGAGCGGTTCTAGGCGCTTCAGTCTGGAACCGCGCTGCTGCTATGGTCGCAGATTCAAATCCTGCCTCGGGCATGTATGTGTGTGATGTCCTTAGGTTAGTTAAGTTTAACTAGTTCTAAGTCTAGAGACTGATGACCTCAGATGTTAAGTCCCCTAGTGCTTAGAGCCATTTGACCCATTTTTGACCCTCACTGTGGGTCTCCATTTAGCCAGCTGGCCGAACCATGCACTATTCAGATTTGTAGGGCATTCGCGAGTGTCAGTGACCTGATGTTAGATGGCATGGGAACATCTGCGATGCTCTGGTTTTCCGTCAAAAGAAACGTAATGACAACTCTCTGCTTGGAACGCACCTCCGTTCCTGACGCCATTTTGAAGGCTACGTAATGTGCCGCCACCTATCGGAACTTCATGAAACTATGGGGCTAAAGCGGGAATATTCCACGATGGCTCACAACAAATTCTGCATTTTTTTCAACCGAAACTTATTGAAGGTCCCTCATATGTGTGGAGCTGAGCAACTGTAAATGGACTCGTCGCCAATCTTCCAGTCGACCACTTCTGACCACCACAGGGAAGATCGCTGTATTGTGCACCAAGCACATCAGAACCGCTTCACATCTGCGCCTGCCATTTACGAACAAGTAACGAACTCCTTGCAATAATCTGCGTTGTCCTCCACCATTTGTCGGTGGCTATCAGGAATTAGACTAGGGAAATACCATCCCATGACTAGAATGTAGTTAACACCCCAACATAAACGGTCTCTGTATGTCCTTCTTTTCAGAGATGGTTGAGGGACTATGCTGTTCCGTACAGAATGTCAAATCAAACACCTTTCAGCTGTCTACTTTCCAAACTGTTGTCTTACTGGGCTATCAGTTCCAGCGATATATTACGCCATCTTAAGGCCACCTGCAGCGATCGCTATATCAAGCACATACCAGTCTTTGAATACAGGCCCCTATTTTGACCGGAACCGAGGTTGGACTCTTTCTACACGTCGGTCTGAGGGCTTGAAGAAGGGATAACGTATCACCATACCTGGTAGCCCAATAAAATAACAGTTAGGAAATCAGACGGCTGAGAGGTGTTTGATTTGACAACACAAATGGTTCCGCTTGAAGTGATGAGCATGACTGCGGAGCATGAACACCTGATGACTGGTATCCACAGTGTTCAGCAATTAATAGCGGTTCTGCCCTATCCTGGATGACCGGATGACAATCGTTGGGGTGAGGTTTCCATTCAGTGTTTTGAAGAGGCACAGCAGCTCCACTCCAGTCATCATGGTGTGGGGAGCTGTCGAGTACGATTTCAGGTCATGATTAGTGGTGACTGAAGGAACTCTGACAGTACAGTGACACGTCATGGACATCCAGTGTCGTCATATGTTACCGCTCATGCGACAGTATTTTGGTGGTTCAAATGGCTCTGAGCACTATGGGACTTAACATCTGAGGTCATCAGTCCCCTAGAACTTAGAACTACTTAAACCTAACTAACCTAAGGACATCACACACCCATGCCCGAGGCAGGATTCGAACCTGCGACCGTAGCGGTCGCGCGGTTGTAGACTGAAGCGCAAGCGCCTATAACCGCTAGGCCACACCGGCCGACTATTTTGGTGGCATTTTTTGAACAGGGCAATGCTTGCCCCCACATGGCACATGTCTCTATGAACTGCCTGTTTGATGTTGAGGTTCTCCTGTGGCACAACAAGATCCCCAGATCTGTCCCCAATAGGACACATGTACGACCAGCTCGGAAGTTAACTCCATTCCAGCGCCTTTATCCTGGATATTAAGGACTAACTGCAACACGTGTGGGTCAGCTTGCTTCAATACAGGCATTGTACACATTCCTAACACTATCAGTGCATGCGTAACGTGTAACGGCGTCCTCGTAAGTGGCCTCATCCAGCCAAATTCTTTTTATTTGGCTTTCTATTGTAATTACTGAAATAACATCTCATACCTTCTCAACCAGAAGAGTTTAATTTCCTTTCCTCTTCCCCTTCACGATGCTTCGCTTTTTTGTGAGGCAGTATGGTTACGTAACCGTCTCATAGAAGTCCGTTGTCGACGGGACGTTAAATCCTGATCTTCCTTTTCCCCTTCTGATTATTTAAGAGCAGTTAACTGAATGTCACAAAAATCAAAACCAAGCAATTAAGGGCACAAAAGTCTGACAAGGAAAACGTAAATGATCTAATTATAGCACCAACTAAAGAGCTCGAGATCTTAGAATTAAAAGCGCTAGAGTAACATCTGTGGACAGCATTCTTGTGTAAATGAATAAACTGAGCTTCCGGCATCATCTTTTGGTAAACTGACGTGAAGATGACATGTAATACCTAGTGTCACTAACAAGTGTGCGTCCATTCGATTGACGGAGGGTGAAAAGAACGCCTTTGTGGGACCTGTAATTAGGTTAATTTCATCTGCATGATCTGTATGGGATAAATACGTAGGTGGCTAAACGTTATTCGTATTCAGTTTAGGAAGCCGTGTTCATGAAATATTTGAAGGAGCATTTCGCGAGATACAGAGCGTCTTTATTGCAACGTCTGTCAGGATTTTCAGTATATCTGTTACTTTCTGTCTTCCTTGTCAGTCGGGCGAGCCTGTGATCATTTTCGCCAGATTCTTTTATATACGCTGCCGACAGTGACGTCATTGGTCGAAACTGAATGGATGTACCGTGGTCCTCGATACAGCTCTGGGTTCTTATGGCCAAGAACCGCACACTAACGACCTTCAATAGCACTGGCCTTTTACACGGCTCAGTGTGCAGACCACGCCACGATCAGCGATCTCCACCAAATGCGATATTATGAAAAGGATAGTTGCTACTCACCATATAGCGCAGATGCTAAGTCGCAGATACGCACAAAAAAGACTTGTCAGAAAGTAAGCTTTCGGCCAACATGGTCTTCATCGGAAATATACAACATATACACACACACACACACACACACACACACACACACACACACACACACATATTCAACTCACACACATTGCTACAGTCTCTTGTGCCTGAGAAAGTGTGTATGTTGACTATTTTCGTCGAAAGCCTTGATGGCCTAAATCTTACTTTCTGACAGTCTTTTTGTTGTACCTATCTGCGACTGAGCATCTGCGCTATATGGTGAGTAGCAACTATCAATTTCATACTGCTGACATTACTGCATCCTGGATTTTCCATTGTTTTACCTGTACCAAATGTACGAGATGTCGGCGTCGTTCTGAAATAATTCTTGGGATAAAGCATGTGGCTGAGTGTACCGTATTCGGCACACATGTGCTCTCGCGACAGCAGCCGCATCACCTGCAGACGCAGCTGCGGGATCCTGGGTCTGCCTTTCTCCTACATACATTCACGTCCGCGTCGGGCGCCGTGGCTTAGTTGGTTAAAGCGCCTGTCTAGTAAACAGGAGATCGAGGGTTCGAATCCCTCCGGTGCCTCGCAAATTTTTTCTCTTACTGTTATACGGTGTTATTCGCACTGAATTTCAAAATAACGATCTAGTGTGCCACTGCACATGACATCCTATTCCGAAATATCATAAATGACTTGCTGTTTAAATTTCCGTTTTACATGTACCTATAGTCCAAATCGATTTATCGAACACATTTTTTTCCCGTCTTTCTTCTGTTAATTTCAGGCTCTTCTGCTTTTAGGTCGCCCTTGTGACAGCGCTTCGTTGAATGTCGCAGTAAAGTCAAAATTTGGAAATGGACAAGGAAAAAGGTGGCCCTTCTTAATAGGGCATTTTATGTAAAGGGGCGCCCAAGAAGTTCCCGTATGAGGGCGTTGCCGCAACGTACGAGGGTCACTCCAAAAGAAATGCGCACTATTTTGTTTAAAGTCCATCTTTCATTCTACATGTTTCAAAGTTTAGGAACAATATTTTCATTTCTCCGCATAATTTCCATCCTTCTCAACTGCCTTACGCCATCTTGGAACAAGCGCCGATTCCGCACGGTAAAATTCTGGATCAACCTGTTGGAGCCACTGTTTGGCAGCGTGCACAAGGGAGTCATCATCTTCAAACCTTGTTCCACGCAGAGAGTCTTTTTCAGTTTCCCAAAGAGATGATAGTCACATGGAGCCAGGTCAGGACTGTAAGGCGGGTGTTTCATTGCTGTCCATCCGAGTTTTGTGATCGCTTCCACGGTTTTTTGACTGACGTGTGGCCGTGCATTGTAGTGCAGCAGCAAAACATCCTGCTTTTGCCGATGTGGTTGAACACGACTCAGTCAAGCTAGAACTTTCTTCATTGTCGTCACATACTCATCAGAATTTATGGTGGTTCCACTTGGCATGATGTCCACAAGCAAAAGTCCTTCGGAATCGAAAAACACCGTAGCCATAACTTTTCCAGCTGAAGTTGTGGTTTTGAATTTTTTTCCTTGGGTGAATTTGCATGAGCCACTCCATTGATTGCCTCTTCGTCTCTGGTGAAAAATGATGGAGCCATGTTTCTTCACCTGCCACAATTCTTCCAAGAAATTCGTCCCCACCATTCTCGTACTGTTCCAAAAGTTCTTTGTGAGCCACTGTCTACTTCCTGGGAACCCACCTGGCACAAACCTTTTATAACGCCACCACTTTCAGTATTCTGCAAACACTTCCTTCCCCTATCCCAACGTAGCGTAACAATTCGTTCACTGTGATGCGTATGTCAGCAGTCACCAATTCGTTAACTCTCTGCACATTCTCTGGAGTGAGTGCAGTACGAGACCTGCCGCTGCGAGGACAATCCTCAATATTTCAGTGGCAGCTTTCATCAGGTAACCTGCTTTCCCACCGACTAGCTGTACTGCGATCGACAGCAAGGCTCCATACACCTTTTTCAACCTCTTGTGGATGTTTCACATTGCTCGTTTTCACAGCACAGGAATCCTATGACAGTACGTTGCTTCTGAAGAACGTCGAGAGTAGCAGCCATCTTGAAGACATGCTGTGACGGCGCCACTCACGGGAACAGATTGAACTAAGTTTGAAAACAAGCGGCAAGGATGTGTCTACACGCTGTAAAACTTTCACACATGCAGAATGAAAACTGTATTTTCACAAAAATTGTGTGCATTTCTTTTGGAGTGACCCTTGTATGTGCAACGTGCCCCGACTCCGATGCGGTGTATAAGCACCGACATTTAGGCAAGGGATTAGAGTGACATTCGTGTCTTTCCGAAGTGTGCGCGGTAAATGCGGAAACTTGAACTATGGCGAGGTTATTACCAAATGCGTCCAAACACTACCAGCGTTCTGTTATTCCTTTCTTGGCTGCCGAAAGACTGGGAAGCCAGTCTCATCCATTACGCAGAACAAGTTACACAAACTCAAGTGGGAGGCACTAGAACAAGAGTCCTACAGTCCCGATCTCTCCCCGAGCGATTATCACGCCTCCGATCTCCTAACCTTCCGCTTGGCGGGCCTTCTAGTCGAACAAGTTTGGGGCGCTTATCTCACAGATACCACTTGTTGTTAATGAACTTTTTCTTTTTAAACATTAAATTTTTATCATAAAAGCAATATCAGGTATTTTTCATGGGTTATACAAACAAAAGCAAGGTAAAAAATGTATTTAAAAAAAAAAAGAAATGTTTCAAAACACACATTTTCTTCCCACAACTTCTCGACATAGTGATACTTACTTTCCACGTACGAATGACATGCATAAAATTTTGGTTTCTCAATATACTAAAGTTATTTGGAAGTTGAAATACAATCAACGAAAACATTTCTTGAATGCTGTAAACAAATAAACTGTACACATATTTCGTATTTGGATCTGGTGATCCTCGTTTTGTTACTAACTGAACATGGCCCACGTCTTTTCTTCAGAGGCTCCTGAGATTGATCTTCTCCTCTTCCTTGTTGCTGTTGTGTTCATCTTCTGTGTGCGATACATTTAAAACTTTTGTACAGAGGTCTCCAGTTACTTAAGTGCTTCTCCTTTTCCCATGTTCTTGCACAAGTTCGTTCGAAAGATATTTGAGACATTTTCTTCTCTTGAAATTATTGCTGATGTTTCCTTTCCAGGTAATAAATGAATTTATGGCAGCAACGTTCATCATCGAATAAAAGTCACCAGAGGCCATCGCTTTATGTTCCTCGCAGCGTTGAAAGACCCACAAAGTTTGTCGACAGTGTCAATGCTTACTTTTGTGTGACTGTAAAAATTTATAATTTCTGGTTTCTTGCGATCGCGTCGATTTTTCCATCGTTGTGGAGGCAGCATACCAACAAAATATTCTTGTATTTTTTTGGCACGTATGAAACAAGTGTTGCCTCTTGGCGAAAACCAAACAGACTTGAGTGGAGACCTCGATTTCTGGTCGCTGTGAATTCTGGAGGAATCTGAGGCTTATTTTTATGCAACGTGCCACCATATGAAATTCGTTTTTGATGCCAATTCATTCGCCAAAACGTAAACCGTAAACCTATTATCGGCCATGATATTTCTCCCACTGTAGAAAATGGGTACTCCTAACCTTTTTACAAAGTTGAATGGTTTATTGCACTGAATGGACCTTCTGGTTGGGTTCCAGCGTATATTTCCATATTATATTATGATATAGCCGAGACGCGATAAAAGAGTAAATTTTTATGCCATATTTGCTTGTTTTTTTTTTTTTGGCATACGTTGTACGAAACCGCATCTACCTCGAAAAGCCTCGAGTTTTTCATCGTTTGTGACATTTTTAACGAAGTGAATAGCATTTTTAGCAGTTAACAACGAATTCTTCAAAAATAACTCGTATATGAGCTAGGCGGTCAGTTTTTCTTCGTTCTCCTCTTGTTTCCATATCACCAAAACGAAAAGATCGCATTAAAACCTGAAATCTCTTTATACTCATGACGATTAGGAAGTCATCTACCCGGCATAAGTGGTGGAGATTCAGACGATTCCTGTGGTACACCCTAGCGAGATACAACAGCCCGAGTAAGGCTTTCATTTCCCCTGTGTCTGTCTGTTGAGTGCCCCTTGAACGAGAATAATTATCATATATTGTAAGAATGAATTTGTTTGTATTTTCTTCAACACGTGGAATCATTGTGCCACAGATCAGGCATTTCCATGAATCTAGAACGTTAGTCACGTTTTGCGCAGGTCCGGTTACTCCGGGCAGATGAAGTAAAATATTTTGTTTACCTCGTCTTTGCCTGTTCCTTGGCTTTTTTGCCATGACCAAACCTCGATTATTTTTTATTTTTCCTTTGAACGGCTTGAAACGTCGATTTGGTGCTGTCATCTTCGTCGTCTTCTGATCTGGACTGAGCACTCAGTTCCGTACCAGAATCTCAATCTCTTTTCGATATGAGATGTTCTTTATCAGTGTCACTGTCCTACATAAAACGGTTGTCCTTATCATCCCCATCGTCGGTATCACGCAGAATTGCATTTATCACAGCCTCGACATCCAAAGGACTGTTTAAATTATACATCTCTTTGTACCCCGAAGTACCTAAGAAATAAATATAAAACGAAACTGAATAAACAACATGATGCAAGCATTGAAGGTCGCGCTTATCTGAGACATACAATTTAATTTAATTTCACTTTCGATTCGAGACACACGTAAATTCTCCGTGTACACTACTTTACATTACTAACAAGCAATAAAAAGTTAACAATAAATAGTGGAAAATGAAAAATTAAAAACTTACACAGAGGGTCGCGCGTATTCCTCAGATACGAAACACGTGTTACTGCTCTACTGGCCATTAAAATTGCTACACCACGAAGATGACGTGCTACAGACGCGAAATTTAACCAAAAGGAAAAAGATGCTGTGATATGCAAATGATTAGCTTTTCAAACCATTCACACAAGGTTGGCGGCGGTAGCGACACCTACAACGTCGGACATTAGGAAAGTTTCCAACGGATTTCTCATACACAAACAGCAGTTCACCGACGTTGCCTGGTGAAACGTTGTTGTGATGCCTCGTGTAAGGAGGAGAAATGCGTACCATCACGTTTCCGACTTTGATAAAGGTCGGATTGTAGCCTATCGCGATCGCGGTTTATCGTATCGCGACACTGCTGCTCGCGTTGGTCCAGATCCAATGACTGTTAGCAGAATATGGAATCGGTGGGTTCAGGAGGATAATACGGAACGCCAAGCTGGATCCCAACAGTCTCGTATCACTAACAGTCGAGATGACAGGCATATTATCCGCATGGCTGTAACGGATCGTGCAGCCACGTCTCGATCCCTGAGTCAACAGATGGGGCGTTTGCAAGACTACAGCCATTTGCACGAACAGTTCGACGACGTTTGCAGCAGCATGGACTGTCAGCTCGGAGACCATGGCTACGGTTACCATTGACGCTGTTTCACAGAAAGGAGCGCCTGCGATGGTGTACTCAACGACGAACCTGGGTCCACGAATGGCTAAACGTCATTTTTCCGGATGAATCCAGGTTCTGTTTACAGCACCATGATGGTCGCATCTGTGTTTGGTGACATCGCGGTGAAGTACATTGGAGGCGTGTATACGTAATCGCATACTGGCGTATCACCCGGCGTGATGGTATGGGGTGCCAATGGTTACACGTCTCGGTCACCTCTTGTTCGCATTGACGGCACTTTGAACAGTGGACGTTACATTTCACATGTGTTACGACCCGTGGCTCTACCCTTCATTCGATCCCGGCGAAACCCTACATTTCAGCAGGATAATGCACGACCGCATGTTGCAGGTCCTGTACGGGCCTTTCTGGATACAGAAAACGTTCAACTGCTGATCTGGCCAGCACATTCTCCAGATCTGTCACCAACTGAAAACGTCTGGTCAATGGTGGCCGAGCAACTGACCCGTCGCAATACGCCACTCACTACTCTTGAATTGTGGTATCGTGTTGAAGCTGCACGGGCAGCAGTACCTGTACACGCCATGCAAGGTCTGTTTGTCTCAATGCCCAGGCGTATCAAGGCCGTTATTACTGCCGGAGGTGGTTATTCTGGGTACTGATTTCTCAGGATCTATGCACCCAAATTGCGTGAAAAAGTAATCAGATGTCAGTTCTACTATAATATATTTGTCCAATGAATACCCGTTTCCTCTTGGTGTAGCAATTTTAATGGCCAGTAGTGTAGCTTGCTGTTAACCGCAGCGGCCAGCACTAAAGTAAGGTGGGGTCCAAAGAGGAGGCTAGAACAAAGGGGTGAATTCCCCCCCTCTCGCTTTCCAAGAAAAGGTAACGAACATTGTCACTGCGTATCTGACACATATGCGCGCCTATCGGAAGGTTAAAAATAGCCTTGAAGGGTTGACGATTGCTGCCGGACGAGGATGTGCTGCAGTAATTACACACTTTTTCAGCAGCGGCCACTTCCCAGAGCGACGTCCAGTTCAGTTGATTTGAACTTCATCACTCTCCGCACAGTAGGTGGAGAAAGAGGACCTTCCGTAATCCTTTCAGCCGACGATATTCTCGAAGTATAGCTGCAGGATTACTGTTTTGATAACAGAGCTTCGCCAGTAGTGCCCTGCTCCTTTTGTGTAAGCTCATGTTGACACGTCAACAAGTGCACTTCGACTGGTCAGGTGTGTGGGGCTATGAACCACGACTGATTACGGTACCTGGTGGCCATAGTTGGAACTGAACGGTGCCGCATGGAAATCATGCACCCCATACTCTGTATATTAGTGCTAAAAAGTATGGCACTCGTACGGTAATCAGTTTCCGTGTTATAACGTGTTGAATAGAGACAGTTTAATTACAACCACCAGGTATTTGTCGAATATACTCTCCACCATCAAAATGATATGCAAGATGATAGTCCATTAAGCATCGGCAAACATAACCTCATTCTTATGTTCTCTTAAAAGAAAATCCAAATAAAGAACCTGAGCCATGACAACTGTTTCTAACTCCGTTACTTAAACTTTTCGGAAACAAGAGGCATATAGACAGTCGTTTCTCCCTCGCTCCATTTGCGAGTGAAATATGAAAGGATATGACAAGTAGTGGTACAGGGTCCCCACCGCCACGCACAGTACGGTGGCTAGCGGAGTATCTGTGTAGATGTACGTGCACCCTGTAATAAAACAGCATCTGTGAGGCAATGCTTTGTTGACAATAACATTTCTGAAACAGACTGGCCTGCCCAGAATTCCGACCTGGAAACCTTTGAGATGAGTTAGAACATCGAGTTTGCACCAAACCCCAATATCCAACATCACTACCTTCTCTGGTTTCGGCAATTGAGGAAGAATAGGCTACCTTTCCCCCATAGACATTCAGACGCCCCACTGAAAGTGTCCCCAGCAGAGTTCGAGACGTCATAAAAGGCGAAGGGTCTGCACTACTTTATCAGGTAGTGTAACGCCAGTTGTTCGTATGAAATCAGCGCAGTTAAGTCGGTCGACCTGGAGACGAGACAGAATGACAGGAAGGAGCCATCATGTTTGGACCTTTTCTAAGCCACAACGTGAAAGAGGTTGCCCGAAATATTAATGTGACAACGATGACTCTCCAACGTATCTCAAGTAATGGCGGACCCCTCGCAGGCTTGTAGACGGCTTAAGAGCAGTGATCGTAAGAAGATCCTAACAGACAGGGACCGAAAATATGCGTCACGCCTTGCCAATGGCAATCGGTTTCAAACCGTCCAGGAATTGCTTCTGGTG
This sequence comes from Schistocerca gregaria, assembly GCF_023897955.1. NCBI lineage: Eukaryota > Metazoa > Arthropoda > Insecta > Orthoptera > Acrididae > Schistocerca > Schistocerca gregaria. The sequence goes on along the minus strand of NC_064921.1, from coordinate 884,761,994 downwards.
GAAGCTACAATCCTTCTCAACTAGTTTCCGAGCGAACGTCGCGATGGGAACTGCGCGCAACTGACATACAACATGTGATCAAAAGTATCCGGACACCTGGCTGAAAACGACTTAGAAGTTCGTGGCGTCCTCCATCGAAAATGGCTCTGAGCACTATGGGACTTAACATCTGAGGTCATCGGTTACTTAGAACTACTTAAACCTAACTAACCTAAGGACATCATACACATCCATGCCCGAGGCAGGTTTCGAACCTGTGACCGTAGCGGTCGCACGTTTCCAGACTGTAGCGCATAGAAGCGCTCGGCCACAACTGTCGGCGCCCTCCATCGGTAATGTTGGTATTCAATATGGTGTTGGCCCACGCTTCGCCTTGATGACAGGTTCCACTCTCGCAGGCATTCATTCAGTCAGGTTCCGGAAAGGTTTCTTGTGGAACGGCAGCTCATTCTTCACGGAGTGCTGCACTGAGGAGAGGTATCGATGTCGATCTTTGAGGTGTCGCACGAAGCTGGCGTTCCAAAACACCCCAAACGTGTTCTATAGGATTTAGGTCAGGATTCTGTGCAGGCCAATTCATTACAGGGATGTAAATGTCGTGCAACCGGTCCGCTACAGGCCGTGCATTACGAACAGGTGCTCAATTGTGCTGAAAGATGCAATCGCCATCCCCGAATTGCTCTACAACAGTGGGAAGCAAGAAGGTGCTTAAACATCAGTATATGCCTGTACTGTGATGGTGCCACAGAAAACAACAAGGGGCACAAGCCCCCACCATGAAAAACACGACCACACCATAACACCACCGCCTCAGAATTTTGCTGTGGCACTACACACGCTGGCAGATGACACTCACCGGGCATTCCCCATACCCATACTCTACCATCGGATCGCCACATTGTGTACCGTGAGGTCTCTGTCAGTCAACAGACGAGGTCGGCCTGTACGCTTTTGTGCTGAACGAGTCCCTTCACGTTTCCACTTCACTATCACGTCGGAAACAGTGGACTCACGGATGTTTAGCAGTGTGGAAATCTCGTGTACAGACGTATGACACAAGTCAAACCCAATCACGTAACCACGTTCGAAGCCCGTGAGTTCCGCGGAGCGCCCCATTCTGCTCTCTCAGTCTGTCTAATTACTACTACGGTCGCTGATATGGAGTACCTGGCAGGAGGTAGCGGCACAATGCACCTCATATGAAACATGTGTGTTTTTGGGGTTGCCCAAATAATTTTGATCACATAGAGTGGCATGTCTAGTTCGATGTATGTTCCAAGTATTATCAAATTTTAATGATAACCCATATGCCTTAAATCATACGTTTATGTTTTCAGATATTTCATTAGCTGCATTTGCAGTACAAGGACTGTTACTACATTTTATTCATATACTTATGTCATCTGCAAAGATGGCAAGGTTTTCATCTTCTGACAGTACAATAGAAAGATACTTTACGTTTATCAGAAAAAACAAAGGATCAAAGAAAGGAAGCCTGTGCTGTACCATGTCTGTTTGCTTCAAATTCTAATTGGTAGTTCCAGTTACTACATTGTTGTCATAGAACTGATTCACTCTGAAACGTCTCCTTAAAACAATTATACGCGACTGTGCTTATACTGACACACAATATTTTTTTAGCGCAACGCAATCTGACTTTCAATAATCCCTACAAAAGAATGGCCCTGACTAACATTAACCTATACCTTTCACAAATCACTTACCTCCCAAAAATATTCGTTACTCGAACTACTGCAATACAGCGAGCGCCACTACTGCCAGCTAACTAAATGATTCAAACTACAGAAGTCACTAACTACTGATAGGCACAGTTAGCAAATGAAAGATTTTAATAGACAACAAACAATGTATTTACGTTAATAGTCATAATATATATATATATATATATATATATATATATATATATATATATATATATATATATCAGTTCATGACATCAATTCTTACAAATTTCAAAACTCCGCCATCTCTCTCCCCATGTCCACCACTGCTGGCGGCTCACCTCCAACTGCGCAACGCTACGCGCTGTTAGCATCCAGCTACCGCTACCCAACACTACAATGGCAGACAACAATGCAAACCAGCCACAGACTGCACACGGCACAGCCAGTGATTTTCATACAGAGCGCTACGTGGCGGCGGCGTTACCAATAAAAAAACCTAAACAGCCTACTTACAACTCTGCTCTCCACCGCGCACGTAAGGTAAAAACGATGAAACTTTTGTGCCTAGTGTCCCACAGTATCTTAATTTTTGCATGAGGATTTTATGGTTTACACACGTTTCTTGCCACACTGTGCTACTAGCCGCACTGTTTCGGGAAGTCATTCTGCGGGTGGTTTTGAAAACGACAGAGTTCGTGATGGTTTTGCCGGATTCACAGTTGCTGAACTTATGTTCGGAAGCGTACCTGCCGTGTGCGCAGAGTATAAATGCACGTGTTCAGAGCATAAATGCATGAACATATCTAAAAAAAAAAGGTTGGTGGGCGCATTTTTTTGCTTCTGTAATAAAGCCTGTCTCACCCAAGTTCCACGTGGCATATACACGCATCAAAAAAAGTTTTGCATCACCTCGGTTCCGAGAGTTCAGGAACCTGTACAGAAAATTGGAACAGAGATCAATATAAACATCATTTCTGCCCTCTTTATTGCTCATGAAAACAACACATTGCATGTTCTAACACCATACAGCGAGACCTTTCGAGGTGGTGGTCCCGATTGCTGTACACACCGGTATCTCTAATACCCAGTAACACGTCCTCTTGCATTGACGCATACCTGTATTCGTCGTGGCACACTATCCAAAAGTTCATCAAGGCACTGTTGGTCCAGAATGTCCCATACCTCAACGGCGGTTCGGCATAGATCCTTCAGAGTGGTTAGTGGATCACGTCGTCCATAAACAGCCATTTTCAATCTATCCCAGGTACGTTGGACAGGGTTCATGTCTGGAGAACATGCTGTCCACTCTAGTCGAGCGATGTAGTTACCCTGAAGGAAGTCATTCACAAAATGTGCACGATGGGGGCGCGAATTGTAGTCCATGAAGACGAATTCCTCGTCAATATACTGCCGATGTGGTTGCGCTATCGGTCGGCGGATGCCATTAACGTATTGTACGGCCGTTACGACGCCTTCCAAGACCACCAGCGGTGACGTTGGTCTCACATAATGCCAGCCCAAAACAGCAGGGAATCTCCACCTTGCTACACACGCTGAACAGTGTGTCTAAGGCGTTCAGTCTGACCGACCGGATTGCCTCCAAACACGTCTCCGACGATTGTATGGTTGAAGGCAGATGCGACACTCATCGGTGAAGAGAACGTGATGCCAATCCTGAGCCTGTTGTCGGGCCCATGTGTGCCGCGCTCCATGGTGTCGTGGTCGCACAGATGGACTTCGCCCTGGACGTCGGGAGTGAAGTTGCGCTTCGTGCAGCCGATTGCGCACAGTTTGAGTCGTAACACGACGTCCTGTGGCTGCACGAAAACCATTATTCAACATGGTGGCCTTGCTATCAGGGTTCCTGCGAGCCATAATCCGTAGGTAGCGGTCATCTACTGCAATAGTAGCTCTTGGGCGGTCTGCGTATGTCATCGACAGTTCCTGTCTCTCTGTGTCTCCTCCATGTGCAAACAACATCGCTTTGGTTCATTCCAAGGCGCCTGGACACTTCCCTTTCTGGGAGCCCTTCCTGGGAAAAAGTCACAATGCAGACCCGATCGAGCCGCGATATTGACCGTCTAGACATGGTTGTATTACAGACAACACGAGCTGTGTACCTCCTTCCTGGTGGAATGACTGGAACTAATCGGCTGCCGGACCTCCTCCGTCTAATAGGCACTCCTCATGCATGGTTGTTTACATCTTTGGACGGGTTTAGTGACATCTCTGAACAGTCAAAGTCTATGTTCAGGAGTTCTGGGAACCGGGGTGATGCAAAACTTTTTTGAAGTGTATACCCTAAGCTATATGATATTCAGAGAATTTTGTGACGATAGTGAAGCCTGATAGATGAATGCGTCATTCTTTGTAACATTTCTCCGGAAACGTCAGAAGCGTAAGTTGAAGATTTTTGTTCTGACTGAAAAGATAATTGCTGAACGGAAGCTATGGTGAATTACGTCTCCTTCCTTTGAGTTTTACAAAATAAGTGATTCCCTTTTAAAATGGTTCAAATGGCTCTGAGCACTATGGGATTCAACTGCTGTGGTCATCAGTCCCCTAGAACTTAGAACTACTTAAACCTAACTAACCTAAGGACATCACACACATCCATGCCCGAGGCAGGATTCGAACCTGCGACCGGAGCAGTCGCACGGTTCCGGACTGCGCGACTAGAACCGCGAGATCACCGCGGCCGGCGATTCCGTTTTAGACATTTGTCATAAGCTTTACTCTAATAATTGTTTTTGCTACCTCCTGGAAATTTTAAGGATACCTCGTAATATCGGACATACCTCTGCGCAGCGCAGTGCAGGAACTCGACGTGGCATGGACTCAGCAAGTCATTGGAAGACCCATACAGAAATACCGAGTCATCTTGCCTCCATAACCGTTCATATTTGCGAAAGTGTTGCCAGTGTAGGATTTTGTACACAAACTGACCTCTCGATTACGTCCCATAAACGTTCGAAGGGATTCATGTTGGGCGATCAGGGTGGTCAAATCAATCGCTCGAACTGTAGGGTCCAACGGATATGGTGACATACCCAGGAGAGACATCGTGCTGTTAACAAAGGCATTCGCATCGATCATCTTCTGGCATAGCCCATTAATGCCAAATTTCGTTGGATACGTTCGTCGTACGTCCCACGTAGATTTCTGCGGCTATTTCACTTAGTGTTGCTTGTCTGTTAGCACTGCCAACACTGCGCAAACGACTCTGCTCTCGGACGTTAAGTGAAGGCGTTGCCCATGGTGAGAGGTATGCCTGAAATTTGGTATTCTCGACACACTATTGACACTGCGGATCTCGGAATGTTGAATTCCCTAACAATTTCCGAAATGGAATGCCCGATGCCAACTACCATTCCGCTCCAAAGTCTGTTAATTTCCGTCATGCGGTCATAATCACGTTGGAAACCTTTTCACAATAATCACCAGAGTACAAATGACAGTCCCGACAATTCACTGCCCTTATACCTTGTGTACACGTCAGAGTTTACGTATATGGTGCATGTAACACCACAGTTCATTTCACTTAACAAACACAAGTTTAATCGTATGCTACATACAATTTATATAAATGCAAACGTTCTCTGGAATGTTTTTTGCTCTCTCTCTCTCTCTCTTTTTCTTAACTGTGTTCACCAGAACTTGGTCACACACATTCCAACTGATATTAGAATTTTCCTCTAGATTGGATGTTTCTTATGTATTGGATGTTTCTTATGTATAGTGACGCGGGTATTAAACCACACGAAGGTTAATCCTACGTCGAATTTCCCAGACCATGTCTTCTTTTTCTTAATGGCACCCAATAGATCGTCTGGGGTTCGAGCATTTGAATGTATACATTGTAGTGACTGCTGAAAATCGATGCATATCAAGTGTTCGTCCGCCATTATGAGAGGTAAGTTCGCTTCTGTCTGTAGCTGCCAAACATTAATAGTAGGACGTTATTTCGTATTATTTGGCACGTTATCTGCCTATATCCCATACTACGGCCCTTTCTTTTGACTTCTGAAAACATGGCAGAGAATTGTTCTGGTCGCGGTGTTGAGCCTCTATGGCATTCCATCTCTTTGCTTTAACTAGTCTGCTCTGTCCGTATATCTGAGATAAGATGTTAAATCGGGCCGCAGTTTTCACACGCAGCTGTTTACACCGGTAACCAGGAGACGCATGACGTAACGTGAAAGCCACGCAGCTGTACGCATTGCACAACCCGCGCTTCCGGTTTGTGACTTCCTCGTGCGCGCACCCAGCTGTATGTTTTCGCACGGTTTGTCATTGTACGGCGAGAGCGAGGAAAGCCTGCGTAATATGCATACTGGCACCATTTGCGTATTATGGGACTGGCTAGCTCTAACAACGTGACATAACAATGTAAAAGAGGACGAGCGGAACCACGTAGAAGGCCAAAAATTTAACGCTCCCCTGTCTCATAGGAAAATAAAACACCAATAAATTAATAATGCCGAGACAACGAAAACATAAGAACTCAATGAGCCAGAGGATGGTGACTGTATATAAGATAGCAGGATATCATTAAGAACGAGCGGCCACCACTATTCTGAGTCATAATGCGTTTCCACGCAGTGCTTAAGTACTGAAGATGAAGAACATGCGCCGTCAGCCTCCTTAGCTCAGAGGCAGAGCACTGGTCTTGTAAACCAGGGGTCGTGAGTTCGATTCTCACAGGGGGCAAACATTTTTAAGTAAGGCGAAAAACAGCGCACGAAAGGTTTGTTGCTCCTGGTTCACAAAACCACACCACACGCAATAAGCACGTGAAAGGAATTATGGGACAAATGTTGCGAAAGGCGATCATGGAAGTGTGCGCAAAGTAGGAAATTTGTTGTCGTGGTCTGAAGGTTGCTCTGATACATCTCTCCCAGTGACAGCCTCGTGATCTGTGCGTAGCTACTGCATCCCACATCCCTTTGAAGCTGCTTTCTGCACATGTGCCATGCTTTAGCTCTACAATCCTAACCCCCCACCCTCGTCCCACACTTCCCTTCATTATCAATTTTACGATTCCTTGATGCCTCAGGATATGCACCTTTTTTGTTCCAATAATTTATTGTTTCAACAATTCGATTCAGTACCTCCTCATTAGTTTCTGGACCTGCCCATATAATCCTTTCCTTAGCATTCTTGTGTAGCACAACATTTCAAAACTTCTATTCTCGTCTTGTCTGAACTGCGGTTCATCTAAGTTTCACTTTCGTACAAATACCTTCTGAAAAGACTGCCTAACGCTTAAATTTATCTTCGATATTAACACATTACTCTTTTTCAGAAATGTTTTTCTTGCTACGGCTAGTATGCATTTTATATCCTCTTAATTTCGACCATCGTCAGTTATTTAGCTGCCCAAATATATTGCCAAAAAAAAAAAAAATCGCAACACTAAGAAGGAGTTGTACGACATTAACCCAAGGTGTATTTCTATAGGATGATGTCTATTCCGATTTCGTGCCAGTTGCACAAAAGCGACGCTAGTAGCGCCACTAAAAGAATGCAAACCAGGTTTGCTTTACACACACGTTGTAATGGTCGTGACGTTCGTTACCTTTGAGATTAGACCTGGTGAGTTCGTTAGCCAAGAAAGTCTAAGGCGACAAAGAAGTTTCCTCTTAATTTCGACCATCGTCAGTTATTTAGCTGCCCAAATATATTGCCAAAAAAAAAAAAATCGCAACACTAAGAAGGAGTTGTACGACATTAACCCAAGGTGTATTTCTATAGGATGATGTCTATTCCGATTTCGTGCCAGTTGCACAAAAGCGACGCTAGTAGCGCCACTAAAAGAATGCAAACCAGGTTTGCTTTACACACACGTTGTAATGGTCGTGACGTTCGTTACCTTTGAGATTAGACCTGGTGAGTTCGTTAGCCAAGAAAGTCTAAGGCGACAAAGAAGTTGAATGAGGGCATATAATAGGGGTATGAAAATCTTGATGTTCCTTTTGTGATAATGCAGAAAGACTGGGCAGGAATGTATCCACTGTACACGACTCCTGGTAGCGGTGGTCACGAGAATGTATTGCCGCAAGAAGACCTTGCTCTGGACAACCACGTGGCACTACCGAGAGGAAAGATATGGTTCAGCCTATGGCTCTGGCGCATCGTGTAACATCTCCAGCATCAATTTGAACAGTTAGTATCACAGTAACAAAACAAACTGTTACTAACCGGTTACTTCAAGGATGACCCAGAACGACCGTCATTTGCGACAGCAGTTGTGTCTAGCAAGAGCTCATTGTAGGGCGAAATGGAGGTCCACCTCGATGCCAGTGATGACCTTATGTTGATTAGAAGGAAGCCAGTTAAGGGGCAACAACCAATCTGTCTGCATGCCACACACACTGGACGTATATCTGGAGTTATGGTCTGGGGTGCGATTTCGTCTGACAGCAGGAGCATCCTTGTGGTTATCCCACAAAGCTTGACTGGAAGTTTGTACATCGGTCTAGTGGTCCAAACTGTCGTGCTGCCATTCGTGAACAACATTGCTGTGGAGGTTTTCCGACAGGATAACGTTGGCCCATATGCTCTTGTTGTAACCCATGATGCCCTACACAGTGTGGACATGCTGCCTTGGCCTGATTGGTTGGCAGATTTCTCCCCAATCGAGAGCATATGTGACATCATTGGACGACAACTTCAGTGTTGTTCACAAATAGCATTAACCGTCCTGTATTCACCGACCAGTTGCAGCAGGTATGGAACTCCATCCAACAAACTGACATCTTTCAGCTGTACTATACAATGTATACACGTTTGCAAACTCGCAGTCAACACTCTAGCGATTACACCAGTTATTAATGGGATTTAACATTTGCAATGGCTTATTTCGCGCTTACGTTAACCTGTGATCTTGAAATTTTAACCACTTAAACATGTTACCTAGACAAATGTGTTCCCGAAAATGCATTACTCTACATTAATCGTTTTCTGATGTTGCAATTTTTTCTCTCAGTGTAGGGAAACTCATCTACTACTTCTACTGTCTCATTTCCTAATCTAATTCCCTCACCTTCTCTTGATTTAATGCAGGTACAGTCAATTAACTTTAATTTATTTTAATTTTGTTGATATTCATCTTGTAATCTTTTTCAAGAACCTATCCATTCCGCACAGCTGCTCTTCCAATGTCATTAGCAAACCTCAAAGTTATTATTTCTTGCCGTGTGGGATTAGCGGAGCGGTCTGGGACGCTGCAGTCATGGACTGTGCGACTGGTCCCGGCGGAGGTTCGAGTCCTCCCTCGGGCATGGGTGTGTGTGTGACTGTCCTTCGGATAACTTAGGTTAAGTAGTGCGTAAGCTTAGGGACTGATGACCTTAGCAGTTAAGTTCCATAAGATTTCACACACATTTGAACATTTTTATTACTTCTTCTCCAACAACCTTAGTTCTCTTTCCAAATTTTTCATTGGTTTTCTTTACTGGTTGAGTAATACCGATTGAAGAACATCTTGGATAGGCTACACTCCTGGCTCACTACCTTCTCAAGCACTGCTTTCACGAAGAAGAAGGAAGAAAGATTGGGTTTAACGTTCCGTCGACATCGAGGTCATCAGACACGGGGCACAAGCTTTGACTGTGTCAAGAATGAGGAAGGATATCGGCCGTGCAGTTTTCAAAGAAATCATCCCGGCATTTGCTTCGAGCGATTTAGAGAAATCACGGAAAACCTAAATCTGGATCGGTTGCGGGTTTCAGCCGTCGTCTTCCCGAACGCGAGTCTATGCGTGCTATAACCACTGTATCACCTCACTTAGCTGCTTTCATGTTCCTATTACAATTATTTCTATCTGGGTTCTGCACAAGTTGTAAATAACTTCTCCTTCCCTGTATTTTATCCCCGCTCTCTGTAGAATTTCGAGATGCGTATTACAGTCAATAATAAACTATCCTTTACGATAAGTCGGTAGGGTCAGTATTGCCTCGCGGGATCCAACACCACAAATCAATCTTCGTGAAAAATCTTGCCTCCCACTAGTAATGCCATAATGTCGTCCAGCTCTGGAATTAGGTAGGCATGGGTAGGTTGTGTATTGATCGTGGCCTTCAAGTCACCGCGAGTTCGAAGTGGGGTAGCCTACTGAACATTGGTGACTGCGGTGAGAATGCCTTCCTCTTGGAGGCGCTGGAATTCCGAGTGCAGCTTATCTCTGAGCGCGAGTAGAACATTCGGCGTGTGTGTGTGTGTGTGTGTGGTTTGGGAACGTATGGGCGCCCAACGGCGAGGTTATCGGCGCCCTGACATCGATGAAAACAAAAGTGGATAAGAACGAAAACTGTCATAGACGCATGCACACGGAACGACCACACAATGACTATCGCACAGGCACTCTCACATGCATTAAAACCAATGAGGAGGCAAGATAGCTAATCAAGAAAGTAAAAGAGGGAAAACAAACCACAAAAGAGCTAAAAGAACAGCACAGGGAAATAAGACTGGCTGATCACTTACGAAAAAAATTGGGTGAGCCAGCCACCCTGTTGACACATTAAAAATATCTCCTCAAAATCTTGTTAAAAATGTGGGACAATTCACAGAACTGAACTTTGAAGAAGTGGTGTGGATCTGTTGGGAGGAAAGTGACAGGAGACACAAAACCAGTGGCGTGGCTTGCAGGATGAGAGAAAACTGATTTGCACTGTGGCTCAAGTCGGAGGAGCGGAAGCACATTGAATGTTAAAAACTAAACGATCCTTTGATATAAGCCATGACATGGTAAAATAAAACATCACAAAAATAACTGGATGCCAGGACAAGGCAAAAATGAACTGAATGTTTGAGATGTAGGTAACTGTATATAAGACAATAGTGAGACATCCAGAATTGAACATTTTGTGAGAAAAGGACCGAATCATTCCACCTGATGGGCGAAAAACCGGCATTTGTCCATGTTACGTCTGAGAGTGGTTTGCTGCAGAACAACAAGGGCATCGACGTTGGCCCACTCCTGGGTGTCTTTATCAGTGACCAGAATGTAGTCCAAATAGTTCGCCGTGCTGGACACATCCTGAATCAGCTGTTTCACGTATCGCTGAAAAATACCCATTGCACTGACCATGCCAGTAGGAAGCCTGCTATAGCAGAACGTCCAAATGGAGTTTTAATGACTAGAATGTTCCATGATGTCTCGTCCGCACGGAGCTGAAGGTAAGCATCACATAAATCAATCTTTTCGAAAAAATTTGGCTTAAACTAGTCTTGCCACAATGTCGTCCACCTTTGGAATTTGGTAGGCATCAATAACGAACTGTTCGTTGATCGTGGACTTGAAGTCACCACGAATCCGAATGGCCCATTCAATTATGGAGGTAGCCTACTGACTCCTGAGGACTGCTATGAGAATGCCTTCCTCTTTGAGCCGCAGGACTTCGGACTGCAGCTATTCTGACTCCGAATGGAACATTCTGAGCTTTGAGGAAGCGGGGTGTGACTGTCGGAGGGGGATTGACATAAGACATTCGGTTAGTAGCACGAATAAAAACTCACTCGTTCTTTCGCTGAAATAGGACAGTTGAATGCTGGCGGTGGAGTCACGTACTTCCGGACCCAAAGCAATAAAAATGTCCAAACCAGTGATGTTGGAAGCTCCTTCAGTGTTTACCACAAAGATGCGTGGCGTGAGGAGAGTTGAATGATACTGAATGCGAGTCATGAATTTTACCTTCATTTCGAGAGCGTCGTTGCTGTAGCTACACAGGGGTCTGGAGAATTATTGTAGCGGAGGTCAGCCCAAACGACGATAAGTCTCCCAAACTACAATAGTCATGGAACAACCTGGAACTACAATGGAACAGAGTTGACTTCCACTGTAAGAATTAATAATCAGGGAGAGGGGAATCCTTCTATATCAACATCTACATCCATACTCCGAAAGCCACCTGGCGGTGTGTGGCGGAGGGTACCCTGAGTGCCTCTATCGGTTCTCCCTTCTATTCCAGTCGCGTACTGTTCGTGGAAAGAAGGATTGTCGGTATGCTTCTGTGTGGGCTCTAATCTCTCTGATTTTATCCTCATGGTCTCTTCGCGAGATATACGTAGGAGGGAGCAATATACTGCTTGACTCTCCGGTGAAGGTATGTTCTCGAAACTTTAACAAAACCCCGTACCGAGCTACTGAGCGTCTCTCCTGCAGAGTCTTCCACTGGAGTTTATCTATCACCTCCGTAACGCTTTCGCGATTACTAAATAATCCTGTAACGAAGCGCGCTGCTCTCCGTTGGATCTTCTCTATCTCTTCTATCAACCCTACCTGGTGCGGATCCCACACTGCTGAGCAGTATTCAAGCATTGGGCGAACAAGCGTACTGTAACCTACTTCCTTTGTTGTCGGATTGCATTTCCTTAGGATGCTTCCAATGAATCTCAGTCTGGCATCTGCTTTACCGACGATCAACTTTATATGATCATTCCATTTTAAATCACTCCTAATGCGTACTCCCAGATAATATATGGAATTAACTGCTTCCAGTTGCTGACCTGCTATTTTGTAGCAGGGATCTATCTTTCTATGTATTCGCATCACATTACACTTGTCTACATTGAGATTCAATTGCCATTCCCTGCACCATGCGTCAATTCGCTGCAGATCCTCCTGCATCTCAGTACAATTTTCCATTGTTACAACCTCTCTATACACCACAGCATCATCTGCAAAAAGCCTCAGTGAACTTCCGATGTCATCCACCAGGTCATTTATGTATATTGTGAATAGCAACGGTCCTATGAAACTCCCCTGCGGCACACCTGAAATCACTCTTACTTCGGAAGACTTCTCTCCATTGAGAATGACATGTTGCGTTCTGTTATCTAGGAACTCCTCAATCCAATCGCACAATTGGTCTGATAATCCATATGCTCTTACTTTGTTCATTAAACAACTTTGGGGAACTATATCGAACGCCTTGCCGAACTCAAGAAACACTGCATCTACCTGGGAACCCGTGTCTATGGCCCTCTGAGTCTCGTGGACGAATAGCGCGAGCTGGGTTTCACACGATCGTCTTTTTCGAAACCCATGCTGATTCCTACAGAGTAGATTTCTAGTCTCCAGAAAAGTCATTATACTCGAACATAATACGTGTTCCAAAATTCTACAACTGATCGACGTTAGAGATATAGGTCTACAGTTCTGCACATCTGTTCGACGTCGCTTCTTGAAAACGGGGATGACCTGTGCCCTTTTCCAATCCTTTGGAACGCTACGCTCTTCTAGAGACCTACGGTACACCGCTGCAAGAAGGGGGGCAAGTTCCTTCGCGTACTCTGTGTAAAATCGAACTGGTATCCCATCAGGTCCAGCGGCCTTTCCTACTTTGAGCGATTTTATTTGTTTCTCTACACCTCTGTCGTCTATTTCGATATCTACCATTTTGTCATCTGTGCGACAATCTAGAGAAGGAACTACAGTGCAGTCTTCGTCTGTGAAACAGCTTTGGAAAAAGACATTTAGTATTTCGGCCTTTAAACTGTCATCCTCTGTTTCAGTACCATTTTGGTCACAGAGTGTCTGGACATTTTGTTTTGATCCACCTACCGCTTTGACATAAGACCAAAATTTCTTAGGATTTTCTGCCCAAGTCAGTACATAGAACTTTACTTTCGAATTCATTGAAAGCCTCTCGCATAGCCCTCCACACACTGCATTTCACTTCGCGTAATTTTTGTTTGTCTGCAAGGCTTTGGCTATGTTTATGTTTGGTGTGAAGTTCCCTTTGCTTCCGCAGCGGTTTTCTAACTTTAGTCTGTCATCCTCTGTTTCAGTACCATTTTGGTCACAGAGTGTCTGGACATTTTGTTTTGATCCACCTACCGCTTTGACATAAGACCAAAATTTCTTAGGATTTTCTGCCAAGTCAGTACATAGAACTTTACTTTCGAATTCATGAACGCCTCTCGCATAGCCCTCCTCACACTACATTTCGCTTCGCCTAATTTTTGTTTGTCTGCAAGGCTTTGGCTATGTTTATGTTTGCTGTGAAGTTCCCTTTGCTTCCGCAGCAGTTTTCTAACTCGGTGGCTCTTTTCCATCTCTTACGATCTTGCTTAGTACATACTCATCTAACGCATATTGTACGATGGTTTTGAACTTTTTCCACTGATCGTCAACACTATCTGTACTTGAGACAAAACTTTTGTGTTGAGCCGTCAGGTACTCTGTAATCTGCTTTTTGTCACTTTTGCTAAACAGAAAAATCTTCCTACCTTTTTTAATATTTCTATTTACGGCTGAAATCATCGATGTAGTAACCGCTTTATGATCGCTGATTCCTTGTTCTGCATTAACTGTTTCAAATAGTTCGGGTCTGTTTGTCACCAGAAGGTCTAATATGTTATCGCCACGAGTCGGTTCTCTGTTTAATTGCTCAAGGTAGTTTTCAGATAAAGCACTCAGAAAAATTTCACCGGATTCTTTGTCCCTGCCACCCGTTATGAACGTTTGAGTCCCCCAGTCTATATCCGGCAAATTAAAATTTCCACCCAGAACTATAACATAGTGGGGAAATCTACTCGAGATATTTTCCAAATTATCCTTCAGGTGCTCCGCCACAACAGTTGCTGAGCCCGGGGGCCTATAGAGACATCCAATTACCATGTCTGAGTCTGCCTTAACTGTGACCTTCACCCAAATCATTTCACATTTCGGATCTCCGTCAGTTTCCTTCGATACTATTGCACTTCTTATCGCTATAAACACGCCTCCTCCTTCACTGTCCAGCCTGTCTCTGCGGTATACATTCCAATCTGAGTTTAGGATTTCATTACTGTTTACGTCTGGTTTCAGCCAACTTTCTGTCCCTAGTACTATGTGGGCGTTGTGACCGTTTATTAATGAGAGCAGTTCTGGGACCTTTCTATAGACGCTCCTGCAGCTTACTATTAGCACATTAATATTGTTATTCCCTGTTGCATTTGGCCTACTCCTACCTTGCCGCGTCTCAGGAGGCGTCTTGTCGGGCCTAGGGAGGGAATTCTCTAACCTAAAAAACCCCCATGTGCACTCCACACGTAGTCCGCTACCCTCGTAGCCGCTTCCGGCGTGTAGTGCACGCCTGACCTATTCAGGGGGACCCTACATTTCTCCACCTGATAGCGGAGGTCGAGGAATTTGCACCCCAGATCTCCGCAGAATCGTCTGAGCCTCTGGTTTAAGCTTCCACTCGGCTCCAAACCAGAGGACCGCGACCGGTTCTGGGAACGATACTACAAATAGTTAGCTCTGATTCCACCCCGCGAGCGAGGCTTTTTGCCTACTCCTACCTTGCCGCGTCTCAGGAGGCGTCTTGCAGGTGTAATCTACATTAATCTTGAGGGGATATAGGCAGACTTCCGTCTTGTGTCCTGTGTTGCCGCGGTAAGAACATTCGGCCTAGCGGCAATAGCGTTGTTGCCATGGGTGGGTGATGAAGCGGTTGTTGTGGGAGAGTAACCAGTGCAGGCGATGCCCTTTGGTGGAGAGCTTGCACCACAGGCAGACCAAAGTGTAGTGCGGTCCGTGGCTGGGACTGGGACCGGGGGCGAGACTGGCAGCTCTAATGATGGTGGGGCGAGTCTCTGATGGGGTCCCTTGTGTCTGAGGTGGTCTGTGACAAGTCCTTCATCTCGTTAAGGTACAACAATGTCTCTGACGAGGGAAGTTACGTAGGACTGTTTTACATTGTGGCTTAGTACACTGGAACAGAAAATGGTTCAAATGGTTCAAATGGCTCTGAGCACTATGGGACTTAACTGCTGTGGTCATGAGTCCCCTAGAACTTAGAATTACTTAAACCTAACTAACCTAAGGACATCACACACATCCATGCCCGAGGCAGGATTCGAACCTGCGACCGTAGCAGTCGCACGGTAACAGAAAATCACTGGATGTTGTTCTTGTTGTTGTCTTCAGTCTTGAGACTGGTTTGATGCAGCTCTCCATGCTACCCTATACTGTGCAACCCTCCTCATCTCCCAGTACCCACTGCAACCCACATCCTTCTGAATCTGCTTAGTGTACTCATCTCTCGGTCTCCCTCTACGATTTTTACCCTCCACGCTGTCCTCCAATGCTAAATTTGTGATCCCTTGATGCCTCAGGACATGTCCTACCAACCGATCCCTTCTTCTAGTCAAGTTGTGCCACAAACTTCTCTTCTCCCCAGTCCTATTCAATACCTCCTCATTAGTTACGTGATCTATCCACCTTATCTTCAGTATTCTTCTGTAGCACCACATTTCGAAAGCTTCTATTCTCTTCTTGTCCGAACTAGTTGTCGTCCATGTTTCACTTCCATACATGGCCACACTCCAAATAAATACTTTCAGAAACGACTTCCTGATACATAAATCTATATTCGATGTTAACAAATTTCTCTTCTTCAGAAACGCTTTCCTTGCCATTGCCAGTCCACATTTTATATCCTCTCTACTTCGACCATCATCAGTTATTTTACTTCCCAAGCAGCAAAACTCCTTTACTACTTTAAGTGTCTCTTTTCCTAATCTAATTCCCTCAGCATCACCCGATTTAATTTGACTACATTCCATTATCCTCGTTTTGCTTTTGTTGATGTTCATCTTATATCCTCCTTTCAAGACACTGTCCATTCCGTTCAACTGCTCTTCCAAGTCCTTTGCCGTCTCTGACAGAATTACAATGTTATCGGCGAACCTCAAAGTTTTTACTTCGTCTCCATGAATTTTAATACCTACTCCAAATTTTTCTTTTGTTTCCTTTACTGCTTGCTCAATATACAGATTGAATAACATCGGGTAGAGGCTACAACCCTGTCTCACTCCCTTCCCAACCACTGCTTCCCTTTCATGCCCCTCGACTTTCATGACCGCCATCTGGTTTCTGTACAAATTGTAAATAGCCTTTCGCTCCCTGTATTTTACCCCTGCCACCTTTAGAATTTGAAAAAGAGTATTCCAGTCAACATTATCAAAAGCTTTCTCTAAGTCTACAAATGCTAGAAACGTAGGTTTGCCATTTCTTAATCTATCTTCTAACATAAGTCGTAAGGTCAGTATTGCCTCACGTGTTCCAACATTTCTACGGAATCCAAACTGATCCTCCCCGAGGTCCGCATCTACCAGTTTTTCCATTCGCCTGTAAATAATTCGCGTTAATATTTTGCAACTGTGACTTATTAAACTGATAGTTCGGTAATTTTCACATCTGTCAGCACCTGCTTTCTTTGGGATTGGAATTATTATATTCTTCTTGAAGTCTGAGGGTATTTCGCCTGTCTCATATATCTTGCTCACCAGCTGGTAGAGTGTTGTCACGACTGGCTCTCCCAAGGCCGTCAGTAGTTCTAATGGAATGTTGTCTACTCCGGGGGCCTTGTTTCGACTCAGGTCTTTCAGTGCTCTGTCAAACTCTTCACGCAGTATCGTATCTCCCATTTCGTCTTCATCTACATCCTCTTCCATTTCCATAATATTGTCCTCAAGTACATCGCCCTTGTATAAACCTTCTATATACTCCTTCCACCTTTCTGCCTTCCCTTCTTTGCTTAGAACTGGGTTGCCATCTGAGCTCTTGATATTCATACACGTGGTTCTCTTCTCTCCAAAGGTCTCTTTAATTTTCCTGTAAGCAGTATCTATATTGCCCCTAGTGAGATAAGCTTCTACATCCTTACATTTGTCCTCTAGCCATCCCTGCTTAGCCATTTTGCACTTCCTGTCGATCTCATTTTTGAGACGTTTGTATTCCTTTTTGCCTGCTTCATTTACTGCATTGGATAAACCCTACAATTGGCCATCCACTCCCTGTAAAATTGTCCATTCAGGTTGTGGCAACTAAAACGCTCATAGGGTGCCGCCGCAATGTGCACCTGCAAGTTGAAATATTGTAGTAGAAAAGTCTTCAGGCGGTCCTGTGGGAGTGTACAGGGCTCTACTTCAGTGTTGAGTTGTTGTAGTATATGGAGAATTTATGGGCCTACGCAGTCGAGAAAGAACCCGCACTGTTGAGCCACCTGAGACCATAGACCAGGAAGTGCTGTTCCAGTCTAGCCCAGGACTCGACCTTCCAGAGAAACACGCAGAACGCCAGTGGCGCCACTCTGAATCCTTTTACCATTGCGTCATTGTGGGACAGCTGGTTCAACACCTCCGGGTTGGTTGTGGTGATGGCTGCCACCTTGTGCACCATCGCTTGCGTGCCCTGCTGCATTTTCAGGAGTAGCTGCAACGTGAGTTGCACAATCAAACACACTATTATTCTACGAACCACTTACTTACACATTGGCTTAAAAGATACGGCTGAAGGCCTAGTTAAAGAAAACTTGAGATGTTTTCTGGGCTGAAGGCCCAAAACCACACAGCAAATACAAGAAAGGCTGAAGGCCTGGCTTAGAAATCAAAAGCAATTAAAATAGAAGATAAAAAAAATCTTTTTAAAAAAATATGCAGTGAATACAATTAACGACTGAAGGCCTACACAACACGCCTGAAGGACAACTATAATCAAGGCACAGTAATAAACATTTTTTAAGCAAGAAAATTCCTTTTTAAACCTACAACAGAACGGCCGAAACCTGATTAACTTAGTGCACGGCTGAAGACCACAAACAAATTTGAAACAACCGCTGAAGGCTTGATCAACAAGTCAGAGAATAATTTAGAATAAACCCCTTGTCTATTATAAAAAAAATTTCCTTTAGAGAATACACACGGCTGAAGGCCGTATTAACGGGTTCACACAAATCGTTGGCTGAAGGCAATTCATAAAAGATGGAACAATTAACGGCTTAGAGCCTGAATTACAAACAATTTCATATAGAATAACTACTAAAAATAATACTTTTTTTCTAAAAATCAATCCTCAGAATTTTAATTTAACATGGCTGAAGCCCTTTAGGTAAAATTTAAAAAAACCTGAATTAATACAAGGCCAAAGGCCTCGCACAATACTTCAAATAAAATGAAAATCACAATTTGAAACAAACAGAACAAGTGGTGGTCAGAAGTGTTCCAAGGGTCGGCCTGGGAAGGTAGCTCAAAACGTAAGGTGGGGTGAGACAGGTAGCCAAGAGTTGACGTTAGGTAATTGGATGGTAAATCAAACTAGCGATGGCCCAAGGACCGAGCAACGATTTAACCAATTCCCTTTCGTACGACCAACGGCACGATGATGGAGAATATCGGTCGAGGACGAGAATACGAACAGCGCTACGTCTCGAGAAATTGGTGTCTAAAAACAACCAGGGGACCAATAACCACTATAAGCAAATATGAACCGAACAACTTAAAAGGGGCCGTGCGGTTTTAGGCCCTTCAGTCAGGAACCGCGAGACTGCTACTGTCGCAGGTTCTAATCCTGCCTCGGGCATGGATGTGTGTGATATCCTTAGGTTAGTTAGGTTTAATTAGTTCTAAGTTCTAGGCGACTGATGACCTCAGAAGTTAAGTCGCATAGTGCTCAGAGCCATTTGAACTTAAAAGGCTGTCGAACTACACGCCGTGCTGGACAGCAACAACACGACGAGGAAAAGGCACACTGCCTCCAAACTACGCTAACGAACAGGGCAAGTAACTGGAGCGTTAACGGCCACAGGGCAGAAAATACTAGGTGCACTTCACTGATAAGTAACAGTCAATTTAATAATTAGTCACAACATAGGAAGACGGCTGCAAGATTTCACTGACTCCAACACATCATATGATGCTGCTAGCCGGAACGGCCAGGGGGGTAACAACCCGCAAATGAACGAAGCTACGTCACAATAGTTGAAGTCTCACAACCGATTAACTGATCACCCAACTTCAGCGTCCAGATTCGGTGGGCAACGAACTCTTCGCTCTCGCAGCTAGCACCTCAAAATTCGACAGCGCGTGCACTCCGCCAGCGACCCGGTCTCGCCTCGCGCCGTGGAGACTTGCTTGCTGCTCCGTCCCAACCGACTCACTAGCACACACACCACCATCCGGAAGTACTAGCGGTCACACCAAAGATAGTACGATAATACTAGTATCGATAAGCGCTGCTGCTGCCACTCAAGGAGTCAAGCCAGCAACTTGGTTACGCCAGTAAGTAAGGAAGAAACAAGACTCCACTCGATGTAAAAATGCCAAAGAACCAACGGTATGAACGCGAGCCGTACACGGCTCAGACATGGCGGAGTAAAAAAATCACTTTCAAGGTCTTCGCGACGTAGGAGTCACACACACTCGCATTGTCTATTTGTGGCGTAAACATGCGTGAAAGTTTTGGTTCGTAGAGAAATTCCTCATCGCCACTTGCTAAGTCGTTTCACGTTTGAGCGCAATGAGAACACAGCCTAGACAAACAATGTACAACAGTTTTATTGAAAAGTACATAAACCAAAATACCCCTTCTTTGGAGAAAATTTAATCGTTACAAGATTGCGATAGAGCGTCATTAGCACTGAATTTCCACAAATCTAAAAAATGGTTCAAATGGCTCTGAGCACTATGGGACTTAACATCTGTGGTCATCAGTCCCCTAGAACTTAGAACTACTTAAACCTAACTAACCTAAGGACAGCACACAACACCCAGTCATCACGAGGCAGGGAAAATCCCTGACTCCGCCGGGAATCGAACCCGGGAACCCGGGCGTGTGAAGCGAGAACGCTACCGCACGACCATCCACAAATCTAAGTTAGGCTAAAGGCCGTAATGATGAAATAGTGAAATTTAATGTTCACTCGGAGGTAGAACAAAATAACGCAGTGAAGTTCGACAATCGATACCAAATTCCTGGACGTCTCCAATGCAGAGGTCAAGTCCTGATGATGGTGGAGGTCAATTGTGACAGCTCCGTCGGTCAACGGAGGCTGGTGTGGCACACGTCATACGTAGCGAAGATATAGAGTATGTATGTCTGTGGGTTGCGTATAGTCTACTGCGCATGTTCTCAGCATCAAACCGGGCTAGTCACGTGATTTCGGGACGACCCTGCTTGTTTACAATTTGTGGTAATAGCGAAACTTGAATATTACACGTATTCGTCTTATTTTATATACTATTCTGCACGTCTGAGTTTTAGTTCAAATGGCTCTGAGCACTATGGGACTTAACATCTGTGGTCATCAGCCCCCTAGAACTTAGAACTACTTAAACCTAACTAACCTAAAGACATCACACACATCCATGTCCGAGGCAGGATTCGAACCTGCGACCGTAGCAGTCGCGCGGTTCCGGACTGAGCGCCCAGAACCGCTAGACCACCGCGGCCGGCTGAGTTTTAGTAACAGCTACGGTGCAGTACTGTCGTTGCTACAGATGCAAAGAGAAGTATGTGAAAGGAGGACCATTTACTTTTCACAGATGTGCAATTGTAAATGTGATATCGATGTGATGATGCATTTCATATTTTGAAAAATGTCGACACACAGTATTATAAAGTCTTGTATTGTAAAAACAATTTCTGCTATTTTATGGCGGTATGTTTACGAGACAATTTCTACGTAAATTTTTAAGTGTGTTTGAGTAAACCACCAGTCAGTGTATACATATTAGTGCTCTGTTCATATGCGGATAAAATTTATACATGAGAGACTCGTTAATTTCCTCCAATTTATGCAGGTTCTCAAACCCTTGTGTGTATCTAAGAATTTCTGCATAAGGCAGTTTCCTATACAGTGTCATTGTAACGTAATTAATTAGAACAGATTCGATAATATGAATCAGCCTCACAGAAAACCTAAAAAGCTGTCACTTCTAATTCCGTTACCGAAAAAAGTAAATAAAATGGAAGCAGACCTATGTTACTGTGGCGAAAAAGCACAATACCATTGCCTTCACATCTTTAAGCCAACTTCACTTTCTGATATCAGATTGTTAAGGTGTCTGTAAAATGTGTGTACAAAGTTTCCCGGTACGTCTAAACGTGATCTATCTGTATCAGCGAACTAATAACACTCAAAATACGGGTTAAAATGTACCGTTCCATAATCACGTGACTTGAGCAGGAGATGTTGCGGACAGAATTCTCTTTCTGCGCATCCTAATGCTCATTCCATAGATATTTATAATCCATGTGTGAATGTACCGTTGATTGATTGAAGAGCTATCGATGCAGTTGGCAACTGGCCCAGGGCTCGACGGAAGACGCCTCTGAGCAACTATGTGCCGCCCTAAATACCCAGGCCGCTTAGAGATACAACTTGCGATCACGTGATCCACAGAGGCAAACACGTGTGCCCAGCCAGTGATCTCTAGCAGCGCCCGCTGGTCCACGCAGCGTACTTAGTTGGATTATGTTGTCTCCTGATTTAAACCTTCGAGGTTAGGCCACTTGGTTTTGAGAAGCGTTGCTGGCCTGTAAGGCATCCAGCCCGTACACGCGAATGTGAACACATAGGGATCGTCTGCTTCAGAACCCCATATTCTACAATGTGTGTGTTGTGCCTCGAAACACTTAGCCTGTCCCAGCTTCACAGGCGCTTTGTTGTCAGACATGATACAGACGGGCGCCTGTCCAGCTTTATCGAGCGGTCAAGCCTTCGACTTCTTCGACGAGACTTGGACGTCCAACATCTTAACGTCTACTGGTGGTTACAGCACCCTTCAACCACTTTGCACAGATGTTCACGACAGCAGCACACAGCACACAGACAGCCGACCAGCTTCACCGTTTCCGAGATACTCGTTCCCAGGCACAACACTCTACCCTTCGTCAAAGTCGCTTATGTCAGTCTATTCCCCCGTTTATGGCCCGTATCATAATGAGAATGATTCCCTATTGACATATGCTCAGATTATATACTAGGAACGTATCGTGTTGATTTACATTTTATTTTCTCCCAGCATTGATGGTGCTCAATTCGACTCATCACTACCGTTGCAAGTACGTCGTACATTGGAGTAAATGTAGGTTCTGTCATTCAGTGAGCGGACAGTCTGGAACGTGATCATAAAACACAGCGCTGGACGACTGGTTTCTGTGGAAGGAGGGTATTCACTGGCGACGTGTGGGGAGTGTGCGCCATCACGAAAAGTGACCTTACAACACGACAACGCTCATCCCAAAACGAGTAGGAAAACCACGACTGCCATCACTGAAATGGTGTTGCAGGTACCACCACACCCACTGTATTCTTCTAACTTGGCCCTTTTAATTTCTGTAGCCAGTCCTCGAACCACTTTTCTGGAGTCTCTCGCACCCACTGCAGGACAACTGCTCGCTGTCTCTTGAAATTTTCGAAATGATGTCCGAGCAGGGTTTTTCCATAGCCCCAAATAGGTGGTAATCAGAAGGGGCCAAGTCAGGAGAATACGGTGGGTGTGGCAGTGTGTTGAACCTCATTTAGGCGATTACAGCTGTGGTTTTCCTCCTCTTGTGGGGAGGGGCGTTATCGTGTTACTCTTCGTGACAGTGTAAAAATGGTTCAAATGGCTCTGAGCACTATTGGACTTAACACCTGAGATCATCAGTCCCCTAGAACTTAGAACTACTTAACCCTAACCAACCTAAGGACATCACACACATCCATGCCCGAGGCAGGATTCGAACCTGCGCCGTAGCGGTCGCGCGGTTCCAGGCTGAAGCGCCTAGAACCGCTCGCGCACACCTGCCGGCCGGGACAGTGGACACTCTCCACACAGTGTCACCAATCACCTGCAATTACTCGCATTGCTCACACCCTCCTTCCATAGAAACCACGTCATCCAGCGCTGTCCTTGATGGTCACACGTAATGTTGTGCGCTCGCGTATCGACAACAGTTGAAAAAAAGAATGTTCAAATGTGAGTGAGATCTTATGGGACTTAACTGTTACGGTCATCAGTCCCTAAGCTTAGACACTACTTAACCTAAATTATCATAAGGACAAACACACACACCCATGCCCAAGGGAGGACTCGAACCTCCGCCGGGACCAGCCGCGCAGCAGTTGAGAAAATGGACTTACTCTATAGGCATTACACTAATATTGATTGTCCTGCCTCCTACGGTTCGACAGAAGTACACTTAAGTGACGAAAGTTGTGGGAAAGCAATATGCACGTATACAGATGGCGGTAGTGTCGCGAACACAAGGTATACAAGGGCAGTGCATTGGCGGAGCAGTCATTTGGACTCAGGTGATCCATACGAAAAAGTTTCCAAGGAGATTATGGCCTGACGACGGAAGTTAACAGACTTTGAACGCGGAGTGAGTTGGAGCTGGATGCATGGGACATTCCATTTCGGAAATCGTTTGGGAATTCAATATTCCGTGATCCACAGTGTCAACAGTGTGCTGAGAATACAAAATTTCAGGCATTACCTCTCAGCACGGATAACGTACTAAACGACCAGAGCAGCAGCGTTTGCTTAGAGTTATCAGTGCTAACAGACAAGCAATACTGCGCGGAATACTCACAGAAATCAATGTGTGATGTACAACAAACGTATCCGTTAGGACAGTACGGCGAAATTTGGCGTTAGTGGGCTATGGTAACAGACGCCCGACACCAATGCCCTTGCTAACAGCACGACATCGTCCGTAGTGCCTCTCCTGGGCTCGTGACCATATCGGTTGGACCCTAACTGACTGGAAAACCGTGGTCTGGTCAGATGATTCCCGATTTCAGTATGTAAGAGTTGATGGCAGGGTTAGAGTGGCGCAGACCCCACGAAGCAATGGGCCCAAGTTCTGTACAAGCTGGTGGTGGCTCCATAACGGTGTGGCCTATGTTCACATTGAATGGACTGGGTTCTCTGGTCCAACTGAACCTATCATTGACTGGGAAAGGTTAGGTTCACATACCTAGAGTCTAGATGCAGCCATTCATGGAGTTAATGTTCCCAAACAACGATGGACTTTTGTGAATGACAATGCGCCCTGCAACCAGGCCACAATTTTTCGCGATTTGTTTGCAGAACATTCTGGCTAGTGGTTTGGCTACCCAGATAGCCCAACATCAATCCCGTCGAACATTTATGTGACATTGTAAGTAGGCTGTTTAGGTTTTTATGTTGGTTACGCCACCTAGTGCTCTGTATGAAAAACACTGACTGTGCTATGTGCAAATGGTACAAATGGCTCTGAGCACTATGGGACTTAACCGCTGACATCATCAGTCCCCTAGAATTTGGAACTACCTAAACCTAACTAACCTAACGACATCACACACATCCATGCCCGAGGCATGATTCGAACCTGCGACCACAGCGGTCTCGCGGTTCCAGACTGTAGCGCCTAGAACCGCTTCGTGCTGTGTGCAGTCTGTGGCTGGTTGCATTGTTGAAATATTCGCTATTGTAGTGTTGGGCAGTTAGATGTGAACAGCGCGTAGCGTTGCGCAGTTGGAGGTGAGCCGCCAGCAGTGGTGGACGTGGGGAGAGAGATGGCAGAATTTTGAGAGCGGACGATCTGGATCTGGACGTGTGTCCATCAGAAAGAGTAAATTTGTAATACTGAATATCATGAACTAATATATATATATATATATATATATATATATATATATATATATATATATATATATATGATGACTTTGGAATATTATTAAGATAAATACATTGTTTGTTCTTTATCAAAATCTTTAATTTGATAACTATGCCTATCAGTAGTTAGTACCTTCAGTAGTTAGAATCTTTTATTCAGCTGGCAGTATTGGCGAACGCTGTATTCCAGTAGTTTGAGTAACGAAGATTTTTGTGAGGTAAGTAATTCATGAAAGGTATAGGTTATTGTTAGTCAGGGCCATTCTTTTGTAGGGATTATTGAAAGATTGCGTTGAGCTAAAAATATTGTGTGTCAGTTTAGTGTTGATCAGAATAGGTTGTTGTTGTTGTGGTCTTCAGTACTGAGACTGGTTTGATGCAGCTCTCCATGCTACTCTACCCTGTGCAAGCTTCTTCATCTCCCAGTACCTACTGCAGCCTACATCCTTCTGAATCTGCTTAGTGTATTCATCTTTTGTTCTCCCTCTACGATTTTTACCCTCGACGC
This sequence comes from Schistocerca gregaria, assembly GCF_023897955.1. Lineage (NCBI taxonomy): Eukaryota > Metazoa > Arthropoda > Insecta > Orthoptera > Acrididae > Schistocerca > Schistocerca gregaria. The sequence goes on along the minus strand of NC_064921.1, from coordinate 884,736,380 downwards.
TGCCCTCCAGTACCAAATTGGTGATCCCTTGATGCCTCAGAACATGTCCTACCAACCGATCCCTCCTTCTAGTCAAGTTGTGCCACAAACTCCTCTTCTCCCCAATTCTATTCAATACCTCCTCATTAGTTATGTGATCTACCAATATGATCTTCAGCATTCTTCCGTAGCACCACATTTCGAAAGCTTCTATTCTCTTCTTGTCCAAACTATTTTTGTCTACGTTTCGCTTGCTTACATGTCTACACTCCATACAAATACTTTCAGAAACGACTTCCTGACACTTAAATCTATACTCGATGTTAACAAATTTTTCTTCTTCAGAAACGCTTTCCTTGCCATTGCCAGTCCACATTTTATATCCTCTCTACTTGGACCATCATCAGTTATTTTGCTTCGCAAATAGCAAAGCTCATTTACTACTTTAAGTGTCTCATTTCCTAATCTAATTCCCACAGCATCACCCGATTTAATTCGACTACATTCCATTTTGTTGATGTTCATCTTATACCCTCTTTTCAACACACTGTCCATTCCGTTCAACTGCTCTTCCAAGTCCTTTGCTGTCTCTGACAGAATTACAATGTCATCGGCAAACCTCAAAGTTTTTTTTTTCTTCTCCATGGATTTTAATACCTACTCCGAACTTTTCTTTTGTTTCCTTTACTGGGTACGTTCAGTTCTGCTCAGCTGTTTGAAAAGCAAATAACGTAAGAGGTTTATCAGCAGTCATTCATAAATTTTTCTAGGGGGAGGTTTCAACATAATCGAAAGATCTCTTCGTACACAAAATCCTACGCTGGAAACACTTTCTCAATTATGAACGGCTAGAGAGACAGCATGACTCAGTATTTCTGCAGGGGACTTTCAACGACTTGTTGCGCCCATGCTGCGTCGAGTTGTTGCACTGTGCCGGGAAAAATGGGTTCCGACTCGAACTTAGGGTTACCTCACTGAAAATCACGCTTGCAACTGTAATGGTGACTCAAATGGCGCACCACGAATGAAGGTAAAAATACAGCGTAAATCAATATGGAACGCATCTCCTGCTTCCGTTAGCGCATCACGTGCCCAAAACGCTATCAGGCGCATTCACCTTCACCATTCGTGGTATTATGAGCTACCATCGTCATTTGTACGATACGTTCTTGTACAAGAAGGCACTTGTGTACACTCGGTGGAGCAAAATGGGAGCTGAAGATGGAGCGACGCTCTCGTGCGTCATTGCCAGCGGCGTAACTTCCGCGCCATTGCTCGCTTGAATGGACGCCCGCGATCGCAAAGAGCCGACAACACGGCTCTTTGTGCGCCACTTGCTGCCTATTCACCAGTGCAGCCTCCGCAAGCCTGCACAGGCGCTTGCAGAGCACCGAGGTACCCCACCCCCAGCTTTGTACACCGACCGTCCACCTGGAATGGAAGCCGGCCGAGTTGTAAGATCACTTTGACAAAACACAGTACATACACTTCCACACATTAAATGGAATGACCCTGTAACCTTCCCGTCTCCTCTATACCTCTTTTGTTATTGATAACCTTCCCTTTTACAATAACCTATATAACCTTCCCCTAGGATTTCTGTCTCTTGCTTAATAATAAGAAATGAAATCTTCCCTTTGAAATTGATTCTCTTTCTCAATCTTCGCATACAAATTTAATTGCTGCTTTTTAAAAGTGGTTGTCGGATTATTTCGACGAAACGTAGAATGTGTCGTCGTCGTGTGGTCCTCAGTCGTTATCTGCAATAACCCAAAACTGTTCCTTACCTTTTTTACTGTTAATGGATCGCCATCTGACTGCTACATCGAACTGCGACATGAATATACTTACTCTCTTTTACTATACTCTATTAGCTGCTGGTGGGCTTTCATAATAAGTGGCTGTATTTAATAACAAAGCTGACGTTATTCTTTAATTAATTTGACTGAAGTTACGTAATTCATAGTTAAACTTTTTCTTGAGAACAATAAAATTTTGCAAAGGTTTACGTTGATGGTTTTTGGGATGGATTATAATTAGAAATGCAATATTGCTGGCAAAAGCTAATTATATTCTGAATGAAATGATTTTACAAACGTTCAAATGGGACTTCACTTTTTACAACAATCTTACAACTAGCAATGCGCAAACATACCTTCAGTAGTCTTGAGTTTCCCAAAAAGTTAATTCAATAATATTAGTTTCTCTTATTATAATAGTTAGCTGATGTCTCTGTACATCCGTTTACAATCTCTTGTAAATCATAGCTAGTGGCTGGCAGGCACACTGCTCCTCTCAACCTCTCGCTTCAGACCTGCTACGAACTCGCTTCAAATCTCGCTTACTATTGACTTCCTACGAACGCTAAAGTGCGGTCTCTCTTGCCAACAATGCTTTCTGGTGCAGACAATCCCTGTTACGATTACAAAATGTATCAATGCGCGGTCCTTCCCGCTCTTTTCTTAAAATGTACCCATACGCGGTCTCTCCCGCCCTTTTTAAAATTATATCAATTTGCCCTGTCTCTTGTCAGCAATACTTTGGTGCAGACATTCCCTGCTACCATAATTATTTCCAACATGGCAAATATTAATTATTCCTACTTAATCCTATTAATAAAATCTTTCATAAATTGTGATTTGACAATAGACAATAGAAATATGCACGTCTTACAACAACATTAATAAATATAGACTTCGTCCTGAAATCGGTAGCTAAGGCAGAATATTCAAAATTTCTAGGTGTATGCATTGATGAGCGGTTGAACTGGAAAAAGACACACTGAAGATCTGTTGAAACGTTTGAGTTCAGCTACTTACACATTAGGGTCATTGCAAATTTTGGCAATATACATCTCAGTAAATTAGCTTACCACTCCTATTTTCATTCTCTGCTTTCGTATGGCTTCATATTCTGGGGTAACTCACCATTGAGTAAAAGAGTGTTCATTGCACAAAAGCGTGTAATCACAATAATTGCTGGAGCTCATTCAAGATCATCCTGCACACACTTATTTAAAGAGCTAGAGGTCTTCACTGTAGCCTCACAATATATACCGGGTGATCAAAAAGTCAGTATAAGTTTGAAAACTTAATAAACCACGGAGTAATGTAGATAGATAAGTAAAAATTGTCACACATGCCTGGAATGACATAGGGTTTTATTAGAACAAAAAAAAAGTATTGCTAGACGCGTGAAAGATCTTCTTGCGCTCGTCATTTGGTGATAATCGTGTGCTCAGCCGCCACTATCGTCACGCTTGGCCTCCACGTCCCCAGACCTCAGTGCGTGCGATTATTGGCTTTGGGGTTACCTGAAGTCGCAAGTGTATCGTGATCGACCGACATCTCAGGGGATGCTGAAAGACAACATCCGACGCCAATGTCTCACCATAACTCCGGACGTGCTTTACAGTGCTGTTCACAACATTATTTCTCGACTACAGCTGTTGTTGAGGAATGATGTGGACATATTGAGCATTTCCTGTAAAGAACATCATCTTTGCTTTGTCTTACTTTGTTATGCTAATTATTGCTATTCTGATCGGATGAAGCGCCATCTGTAGGGCATTTTTTGAATGTTTGTATTTTTTTGGTTCTAATAAAACCCCATGTCAATCCAAGCATGTGTGTCAATTTGTACCTCTCCATCTATATTATTCCATGATTTATTCAGTTTTCAAATTTATATTGACTTTTTGATCACTTATGAAATTTGTTATTAACAATCCGAACGAATTCAAAAGTAATAGCAGTGTACATGGCTACAACACTAGGAGAAAGGATGACTGGCACACGACGCTGTGGCGCATTATACGCTTACTATCTGAGTCCCCATCTTACTGTTACTCGCTCCTGTGAACGGGAACGCGTTATGCAGATCTTGGTGCCTCTCGCGTCCATCTAGAAAAGATAACCTGATAATGCCTAAATAAGGCGAAACGCGTCGTTGAAAAATAAAAACCTAAAATTGCAACCAAGACTGTTTTTAACCAATAATGATCTTCACTACTCGAGGTTAAACCTAAGTTTGGCTCAGAAGGGGGTAAATTGTGCTGCCACAAAAGTCTTAGGTCACTTACCTAATAGCATCAAAAGTCTGACAGATAGCCATGTAGCATTTAAAAGGAAATTAAAAGAATTTCTTAATGGCAACTCCTTCTACGCATTAGATGAATATTTTGATATAGTAAGTGGGTAATTTCCCCAACCCCCACAAAAAATTAAAAAATATTAGGTGTAATGTAATATTTTGTGTAATGTAATATCTTGTATAGACACCTTATGAGACCGACAACAGCGCGAGCGATTTGGTAATGCTGTGTTGCTCTACTTGTGTAGATCGGTGTGTTTTGGGAACGCCATCAGTTGTGTCTTTGTTGTGTGTTACGAAAATGGGACAGCGGAATTTAGAGCAGCGTTATGTCATCAAGTTTTGTGTTAAACTTGGGGAATCCACGAGTGTGACCTTTGAAAAGTTGAAACAGACCTATGGAGAACATTCCTTATCAAGAGCAGAAGTTGCCGAGATGCCGCGCGGAGTGGCCGTGCGGTTTGAGGCGCCATGCACGGATTACGCGGCTCCTCCCGCCGGAGGTTCGAATCCTCCCTCGGGCATGTGTGTGTGTGTGTGTGTGTGTGTGTGTGTGTGTGTGTGTGTGTGTGTGTGTTTGTTTTGTTCTTACCATAAGTTAGTTTAAGTAGTGTATAAGTCTAGGGACCGATGACCTCAGCAGTTTGGTCACTTACGTATTCACACACATTCGAACATTTTTTTTTTTTTGAAGAGCACAAGTTATTCGCTGGAACAAATCATTTTTGGAGACTGAGAACACGATGAAGATGAACCTCGTTCAGGGTGACCTTGAACTTCAAAAACCGAGGAAAACGTCGAAAGTGTGAATCACAACCATGTGTGGAAGCTGACTGAGAAATCAACACCGGCACCCAGCAGATGTCGCCGAGTAACACCACAGCACAACGACCAAGGTGTCGATCTGCATGATGCCCACTACTAACAAAGCCTACCCTTGGATGACCTGTCTCAGAAACCGGTACTGCTCTTACAACCCGACACAACAATCGCAGAGGTTTCTTTCCCTTGGCTCTTGCCTTGGCACTTCTCCCCCCCCCCCCCCCCTCTGTCTTTCAAACCGCTATCCTATCCTTCGCTCAACTTTCGACCCAGTCTGTCTCCAGATGAGCGCGTATTGATGGTTAACCTTCACCAGACGTACGCAAACATCGCGGTACCCACATCCTGCGAGATCTCACTTTAATGAAGGTAGCCCCTACGCAGAGATGGCAGTAGACCTTTTGTTTGGTCATCATGCCGGCGTGGAGGGGCTCCACCTCTATTAAAAACAATCGAAAGTGTGCGTCCTCTTGTGAGATCAGACCGAGGTTTAACAATAATGACGATGAGTGACCTACTAAACACTTCCATTGTACATCAAATTTTAGGCGAAGTTTTGCATATACAAAAGGTTTGTACTAAAATGATGCTCAAAAGCCTCGCATCTGAGCAGAAGGACAATCGAAGAAATGTCAGGAAGATCCTGAGAGAGAGCGGAAAAGTGAAGGGCAGCTCTCTGAGACATCTCCTCGGCCGAAAAATGCTCGAATGAGCAAACCAGAGATGAAATTCTGATTCGCTTTTCTAACAGTAGGGGTGTCGTGAGGGATGAATATTTTCCTCCAGAATAAACTGTAAACCAGGTGTTTTACAAAGGTATCCATGAAAGGCTCAGGAACAGGGCGAAACGAGTAAGACCGGATATAGGAGACAAATGGATGCTCTCATGGCAACACCCCATCTCCCACGACCACTTCCATCACTGAATTTTTGATCTCAAAAGGCATTCTTATTCTTCCACAGCCCCTTATTTCGCTTGATCTGAGCTCTAAGCTCCTTATTTCACCTGATCTGAGCCCTTGCGACTTTTTCTTTTCCGTAAATTGAAAAAGTCTTAAAAGGGCGTCGTTTTGAGACTCCGGAGAACATTCAAAACAAAATAACCGACATGTTAAAGGCGCTACCACTCGAAGCGTTCCAGGGCTGCTACCAAGACTGGGAACAGCCACTCCGCCGGTGTATATCTGCTGAAGGGAACTTGTTTGAAAAAATAAAAACTTCAGTAGGTAAAAAATCAATCTCATTACTTTCCTCATACACCTCGTAGGCCCCAAGGCTAGTCGACGATATACAGCAGACATAGTGACAAGAAATCGGAAGACGGTGGAGGAGACATTCATCGCCTTTGAACAGGCCAACACGAACACGGATCTGAATATTGATCAACAGAATCACATTGAAATATTGTGGGGAAGGCTAACCAAATACTGAGTTTTATTGTCAGAGCATTTAAAAGATGCGACAGGTCTACTATAGATATTGCCTACACTATGCTTGACCATTGTCAGCTAGAGTATTGTTGTGCTGTATGAGATCCTTGCCATATGGGATTCACGGACGACATAGAAAAATTCCAAAGAAGGGCAGCTCGTTTGGTATTATCCCGAAACAAGAGGAGAGTATCACGGATATGATAAGCGAGATGGCGTCGCAATAATTAAGGCCAGGTTATCATTCGAATGAGCAAAAAATTGGCAAAGTCTTGAGTTTTTTGTAGACAGTGAACAGACATACAAAGGATACGCTTGGGGATTATGACTGATCATACTTTGGATTTTGTTTTCGATTTCCAGAAAAAAAAACAGAAAGGCTTACGTAATTCTGGCTTGATCAAGGGCCTACGAGATTGAAGTACGCCGAGTGCGTGCAGTGTAGGCCCTCAGGACTTACCTGAAATCAAAAACAGATACCGTCCGTCGATACTACATTAAACTTATAGGAGCTTATACCTAACCACAATGAAATAACCTTAAATTTAACGATATGGTGGTAACCCCACCTTCGATGTTTGGGGATTTTTCTCTGTTTGTGGCTTTACAAAAAGTAGTTAATATTCACCAGCTGCGACATAGTCGCGTATATGAACAGTAATCCAATACTGTCAAATGTTTTTTTTTTTTTTTTATTCCAGTCTTTGATCACAATATCAATTCTTTTCACGATGACCGGTTTCAGTCAGTAATGAGCATCCTCTGATCTACAACATAAAAATATATACACCTAGTGAGCAGTGTGTCTTTCAACACAATACAGCATTATGTACCACAATATACGATCATAGAACCAGGGAAATGTACAGATAAAATACGGTAAAACGTACCTTTTCTAAACCATGTCGTAAAGTGATAAGGCCGTAATGGCATCGTCAAAACATATAAATATACTCGGCACAGCATCGTCACATAGATCTAGAATAGCGTATAGAATAGGCCACATCGTCCACACAGTCATATTTGGAACTGGCTGCTGAAGTACAGTGGCTACAGAAATATGTTTGCCTACATCCTACATAGATATCGCTACTGTGGGCTTAGATGTAGTCATCATTTACGTAAGAAACATAATCTGATAAAAACACATTAGGTAAAATACACGTAGCAGATTTTTACATATTGATAATATTATAGAAACCAATTGTGATACAGTAAAAGACAAATACAGTTACCCATATACAATTATTAAAAGGAAATGTATAAAGATAATAGGTCTGACACTTTGATGGTGAATTTACGGTCAAAAATTAATATACGTAATACTTTGCCTGTAGCAGCCTATAAATTATCTATGAAAGACAAAATTCTTTTAGAATTGTTTCCAATGTGTGTGGTGTAGGAAAAAAATATTTCATTTACAATACATTTACATTTTAAAAGCATTTCTTTTTCTGGCTTGAGTTTCTCGCTAGAAGCTCACGATGGCCGCGCGACCCTGCTATTTGTCAAAGTCGATGTATCGTAAGACTTATTTTACGTTCGCTGCATAATCTTGGTAGCAAACAAAGTTATCTGAAAATAGTTTTCACCAGCTTCATGTGCTCAAGAATCCGTGTGCGGTGACAGGAACTGAAACACTTCACGTGTCCTGGTCGCATGAAATGAGATACAGAAAAGATCGCCTTTCCAAGACATCGAATCCACCACAAACTGACGAAAATTTTGTGAATCATTATTTTAAAAGTCGTAGGGGTTTTGCTAACAGGAGTTCCACGCGTTTGACCGAGCTGCATCGGGAATTTGACGTACGCAGCGTGGCGTTTAATATGTAAAAGTGTGTCCGAAAGTCAAAAGTTTTTAAAAAAAATCGCGAATGCTCACTTAATTATATCAACTGTCCACTGGAACAGCTGAATAAATCCATTCACAGTAACTACCCTGCCGTCTCTACGATCATGAGCGGCCACAGCACAATACTGAAACACATACTTTTTTTAAACTCGAAGTTATTGTGTTGTAGTCTCCATAGCATGCGCCAAAATTTCGCCCTTGTTTTATGCGTTTCTTCTTAGGTCATCAACAGAATGCTTCACTTTGGACGGGTAGCACCCAGCTCGAATGCGTCCTATAATTATTTTTCAGTGGAATAACCATTTAGTTACGAGCATTGTCCAGACTCGGCGACGTATTAAACGGAGTACACAAAACACAAAAACAAATAGTTTACTGTTCATTGAAACTGCATCGTTTGACACTGAGCAGTAAGTAGAACCTTTTCCGTGATCTTCTCAAATTTCATATTTCTATCGGTTTTTTACCAATAGAGAGTGATGTCTGGGGTAGCGCACAAAGTGGACAGATATCTGAAATCTCGGAAAATCACCAACAAATGTGTACTGACTGTGTCGGTAGAGGCGAGTGAGGTAATGACAGTGGACACTAAACTGTTTAGTATTGTGGTTTACGTAATTTGAACAATCGCCGTAACTAAATGGTTACACCAGGGAAAAATTATAGGATGTCTTCCAGGCGTAAGATAATCAGTACAGCTGGTATGTACTACTCAAAATGACTGCTGGCTACTGGATGTTGTCCATTCACAATGAGAGATACTTATGGATGGCGTTTCGCCTCCAGATGCACAGCTGGAAAACAAATAAAAAGCGATCGAGACCGAAAGTTAAATTAACTAGTAATAATGATTGCTGACACACACAATAATGCGATTTCATTTACCATGTCTTCATCGACCATTTTAAGTTCCGAGGACACGTTGCTTCCGTCTTACCACACACAAACAATTTTTTGCACGAAATCTTCGTTCACATGCAGAGCACCGGCTGTGCGAGGGACACGTTGCTTCCGTCTTATCACACACAAACAAATTTTTGCACGAAATCTTCGTTCACATGCAGAGCACCGGCTGTGCGAATTCCACGTCCTCATTCCAATTAAAATGTTTGCCCCCTGTGAGAATCGAACTCACGACCCCTGGTTTACAAGACCAGTGCTCTAGCCCCTGAGCTAAGGAGGCAGATGACACTTCTTTCCTCCACAAAATGCCTAATCCTTCGTCCGCTACTGGGATGACCTGGTCTATTCTTATCGTGTTAGTATCTGGCGCGACCGACTTCTCTGACAACGGTACATATTCCTTCGCTTAGCACACGTCATCGTCTCATCGGCATAACAACGTTGGAACTTCTTTCCCGTACACCGTGCGCAAATACAGAGGGGTCCAAAAAAATGTATCCACTGTTTAAACGTCCATAACTTGCAAACTAATAAACGGAGTTGTCTCATTTTTGGTGAAAGTGTAGCTTAAAGTCCAACTCAAAGATATCACTGTAGGTGTTCGAAATGGTCACCATTAACATCCATACACAAACGATGACTCCGAACTGCAGCACGAAGTACTAACTACAACGTTTTCAGTAGGATATTTGCACATGAATGTACGATGGATTCTCGAAGTTCATCCAATGTGGCTTTTGTCGATAAACGACGTCCTTCAGTGTTCCCCACAGGTAAAAGTCCCGAGGAGCTAGGTCTGGAGAACGTGGTGGATACTCCACAGCACCTCTACGGCCTATCCATCTTCCTCGATTTTCGTCGATATACGCCATAACACGATTTTGGTAGTGGGCTGGGGCACCATCTTGTTGAAAGTAAACTCTTCTGTCTCCATACAAGTCTCAGATGGCAGGTAAAATGGATGTCTGAAGCTTCTGAAGGTACACTGGTAACTGTACCGTCAAAGAAGAATGGCCCAATCAAGCCCTGGTAAGACAACCCACACCACACATTTACTCCTGGCAAATTCACAGCTTTGTCTACATAGGCGTTCGGATTTTCGGCGGCCCAGTAGATGCAATTGTGGCGATTTACTGTAGCACTAAGTTTGAACTGTGCCTCATCAGACCACACAATCATCTCTGCAAACTCTTCATCGTTGCGCACCATGTTAGTAAACCACTCGCAGTACTCCATTCTACGATCTGGGTCGTCCTCGTTCATTGCGTGTAGCAATCGTGGGATGTAGCACTTCCACTTTGCTGTCTTCAAAATTCGCCGAACACTTGAGCGATTCATTTCAGTTTCACGGGCACACTGTCTCACAGACTTCTGTGGTAAGCGAGTGAATTGTTGTAATACACGACGGGAGTTAGCTAGACTTGCTACTATTACAGGTTGTCTAGATTGTTGTTTGTGTACATCTTTAATAGAGCCTTCGGCTTCAACTTTGTCTGGAATGCGACGAATCGTTAAACGTGTCGGTGGCTCTGTTTGATAATCATTTCGCCATTGCCGTTGAACCTCATAAATGTTGTCGTACTTAAAATACCACTTCAAAACTGACTTCCTTTCAGCGAATGTAAGCCTTGCGCCAGTCATGTTTACTCGAGTAACTAGGTGCAACTAAGAACAAAACACTGTCTATCTGGCGACTGTCATCCGACAAAACAAAACAACGCAATACAACGCTTGTGTGGCGATTGCCGGAACTACAAACTATTACACTACCAAAGATGAGGCAACTCCGTTAATTTGTTTGCCAGTTATGGACTTTTAAACAGTGGATACATTTTTTTGGACCCCTCTGTATTTACATACAGGGTGATTCTCAATTCAAGTTACACACTTCTAGATGTTGTAAGGGGACTTGGTAGCCCAAGTTTTACGTAGGAACGCATGTTCGGAAACGTCATCCGACGCCGCTTCAGAACGTCAAGTTATAGGTATCGGCGCCTGTAAATGTAATTCCGTGAAGGTGTTACAAACTTTCTAGGATCATAGAGAAGGATAAATGTATCAGTCTGGGTTAAGATTCCTGCACCGTATACGAACGAGTCGAATATTATAAGAGGAAACCGTTCTGATACCTCTGACGGTGGAACACGTGTACCGGTACTGTTGTTGCTAAAATTGTGGGGTATGCAACTTTCGCAGGTGGTAGTATGGATTGTTCAGAAGAGGAGATGTATTTCACAGTAGCGAAGATGGACAAGTGCTCAGAGCTGTTAAGGTATGCTTTTAGAGCCCATGTCTACGGTAATTTTTTTCTTGTTTTTGTGCTTACTACCACCTGTGAAAGTTGCCTACAGTACAATCTTGACAACAACAGTACTAGTACAAGTTTTCCACTGTCAGACGAATCAGAACGGTTTCCGCTTATAACTTTCGATTCGTTCGTTTCCGGTACAGGAATCCTTACCTGAAACTGATACACTTATCCTTCTCCATCATCTAAGAACGTTTGTAACATCATCACGGAACAACCCTGTATACATAAGTACGTTTAGAGCCGTCGGCGCTTATAACTTTGACGCGACGCGTCGCTGGATAACGTTGCCGTACATGGGGTCCTATGTAAAACTTGATCTTTTAAGTCCCCTCTACTGCCCCCAGAAGTGTGTAACATGAATTGTGAAATACCCTGTATATTCTCCGCAAACCCACTCTTCAGGAAACGGGAGTAAATTGCTGTCTGTCTAGACGTTCTATAATCCGTTCGTCATAAGAATAAACCTGATGTAAACATTGCACCAAGTTCTCTTCCACGTTTGCTGGAATCTCACTGGATTTCCGTTTCAGTGGCTCTGCAACCAAGCTATCTCCAGTAGTGTCAGGTACTATTATAAGGGTACCTTTTGTGGTGAGTCCAACCAACCAACATGACCTTTCTTCTGAAGCTTCTCATTTTTGTCCACAGAGCTTTCAAAGCACGGGTGCTCACCCCTTACAGCTCGATTGACCGTTCGATCGCCATGGCTTTATGAGCCCGTCTTTGAAAACTTTGCCCAATGAGCTGTTTCTGTAAAACACCAGTTTGTTGATAATAAGTGTTTCGCACGGTATTTGTAGGCAGTAAGTCTCACAACACTGTCTCCGCCTCTTTTGTCTGTATCTGCTTCTCACCGTCTTTAACGATCGCGGCAACAAGTCTTTCCTCCTGCAAGGTGGGGTTACTGCCCGCGAACTGCATCCTGGCACATTGTTAACGGGGGTTGCGGTGTGCCGACCGAGTGCTCACGGTTTGCTGCGGAACTTGACCTTTGGACAGCACGGTTACAGAAATTTCATCCGAAACACTTTCCTCAAATTCAGCCAGAGCTGTCAGAGCAACGAACAATATTTGGATGAAAAGCTGCAAAGAAGTATACGGCCAACGTGACTGCACTGATGACAGTGTGAAAACCGAATATCAGATTTGAAGGTAGTGGAACGTGTTCTATCTTCCATAGTTCAGTTTATCCGGAAACTGGGTATGAAAAATACTTGAAGTACGATGAATGCCCTTATATCTTGTAGTGAGACTGAGCTTGAAAAGGAAATAATTCGATCTCAAAACGACGTTTCTTTCAAGTCAGAATACAATAAAATAACTTTCGGAAATTAGTGAATATAAAAACCTACCCTAACATTGTAAAAGTAGTAATGTACGTTCTGTCGCTTTATGGATCAACTTATCTACGTGAGGCTTCTTTTCCACCAATGAACATTGTGTAATCTGAGTGTAGAAATAAACTGACCGATCAACATCTTTCATAGTGTGTAAGGTTGGCTGTGACAAATTATTCACCAGATTATAATAAGCTTGACAATGATATACAAAGCCAAGTATCTCACTAATTTTTTTGAACATTTATGGTAATGTATATTTTAATTTTTTTTCATATGTATAACATCTTGAAAATTGAGTAGGAGGCTTACAACTTTTGATTGAGAGAAAATAACCTTTCATTATTTTTGTATAATTGAAATGGTTAATTTACGCTACGGTGTTGTTTTGTGTTTAAACCTCTACGAATTTTTAAGTCAGTAGATCTCTAAATAAACGTGGCTGCATGTAGTAGTTGAGCCTAAAAAGGTTGGGTGCCACTGTTTGAAAGTATACCGACCTGCTACCACTGAAATGCGTCTCTGAATTTCTTCGATGTCGACTGACGAACCTACTCGAAAACGACTCCAACCGTTGAAACATTACTCTAGAATTGGTCGCACTATCGTCCTGTATGTGGTTTCCTTTACAGATGCACCGCACTTTCTCAGAATCCATTCGCCCTGTTCATTACAAACCTAAGTGTTTGTCCCATTTCAGAAGCGCTTCTTACTGTTATTCCGAAACATTTAAACGACGTCACATGCTCCAGTGTCCACCACTAGTCTTGTGGTCCTATACTATCTCATTCTTTCTTTTTGTTATTGGCATTACCTTGCATACAACACATTTACGGAAAGCTGCAATATTGATGACACCAAGCAGATGCCTTGTCACAGTCTTTCAGCGTTAACTTAAGGTCAGGTTCTCACTCACATGACCAAAAAATAGGCAAAGTTTGGATTTTTTGAGACAATGAAAACACATACAAAGGATCTGTTTGTGGAGTAATTCTTTGAACTCCATTTTAAATTTTAAATACAAAAAAGAAACAAAATGGCGCTCGTACGTATGAATTGACCAAAGGCCTGCGAGTTTGAAGTACACAGACTTCGTGCTGTGTACCCCTGAGGAGTTATATGAAATAAAAAAATGGATAACATCAGTCAATATCGCATTATATTTATGGGAGCTTATACCTAACCACAATGAAATAACCTTACATTTAAAGATATCCTGCTAACTCGAACTTTGAGTTCAACTTTTGGTTTTTTCGCTCTTTACGTTTTTATAAAGACTAGTTAAAATCAATAAATTTCTTATATTATACGTATAAGCTCCCAAGAAAAGTGTTTACTTTTCGGGGGTCCAATGCAGAAGTTAATGGGTTGAAAGGTTGAAACGTTTTTATTTTACACTGCACGCATTTCAGAAAAATCGTTTCTCGAGAAAAACCTGTTTGAAGCTTAGGGAAACTTTTATTTGTATTATTATCCAAATTTGCATAAAAACTGCATGTTGTTTTTGGTTTTAGGAACTTGCTTATACTGTATAATAAATAGTAGTAAATACTAATAGTGATGCTGTAACTGTTGGTAATATTTACTGACAAAATGCAACCTAACGCTGGATTGCGTACTTCCGACTATCGTGTGTGGCCGATTTTTAGTACAGCTTAAAAAGAAAGATTATTAATTGATCACCGATGCGTCGGTTCTCGATTGTGTTCAGGAGGCGTACTGATTGATTACGCGAAGGGCTTTTTCTAATTGACCTTTTGACCCGGATTGCCTTCACGCAATCAGAATTTTCGATGAAAATACCTAAGGGACCTATTTGAATATAAAAATGGAAATGAAAGCAAATTAGTGGAATTTAGTAAGAGAAAGATTAACAGATTCGAAGTTGAACACATTAGTGGTCTCCTAAATACAATCGAGACACCGCGATAAAGAGGGAACCTGTAACAAAGCTCATATACAATTTGAACATCATTTTTGGTTAGTGAAAGAAAAGAATAACAAGAAAATTACTGCATAGTAAAATATTAATATATTTTGAACAACTTGGGTTTAAACTTCTAGACATTGACAAATGCCAACAAATGCATGACTTACATCTGATATTTCTTTTGTACATGGCGTAGTCCAATAATCGCTGGTTTGTCAGTCCGTTCCTTCTTAAAAATTAAATGTCCTTGCGTGTGCGTAAGTACATTGTATCGTCACCCGAGTTACCAAAATGTTTGTTCGTCGTTTCACATAGTTTTTACACAAAATAAAAACACAAATTGTAGCAATGCTATGTATTACGTCTTAACATGTCGGCGACCAAAAGTACAAGGGATAATGAAGTCTCTAGAATATTTCTGAACAAAAGATAGATTGTTCTTTCTTCTGTTTCGCAGCTTATTGCTATCAAGAGCCGCGGCAATGATTTTAAATATCTGCGCCCAGCGGTACATAGTGTTTATTTAGAGTATTTAAACGCTGGACGCGCATCATGGTATAGGAGCACATTAAAGAAAAAATATTTCATCTCTTTACTCTCGCGCTGTGATGCTTAGCATCTTTACGAACTACAGCTCGTTGGCTGTCCTTTTCTTTTATGACAAATATCTAAAAAAAAAATTGGTTCAAATGGCTCTGAGCACTACGGGACTTAACTTCTTTGGTCATCAGTCCCCTTGAACTTAGAACTACTTATGCCTAACTAATCTAAGGAAATCACAGACATCCATGCCCGAGGCAGGATTCGAACCTGTGACCGTAGCGGTCGCGCGCTTCCAGACTGTAGCACCTAGAACCGCTTGGCCACTCCGGCAGAACAAATATGTCATATGCAAAGTACCTGAAATCCAATAATATTACATGTTACATATTTTTGATGTTGCTGAACACAAATCTGAAGTTGGAGTTTCAAAATACAAAATGGCTAATCCCATATGGCAGACCAAAAATTATATTTTGACCAATTTTGACAAAATTTCACCAAAAAGTGTGTTTTCGTTACTTACGTTTAGTTTGAAGTTCAACTCGAATTGTTCCCGGAGAGCAATTCCCTCGTTCTTCTTGGCGAGGAAAGCCGATCTGGCTGAGCTGGATATGCTGCGTTCGGCAGCCTGCACACGTTGTTCGCCAGCTTTTTCGACGCATATGTTTGCATCCATACTGCAATACAAATCATTTTGTGACCGTGCGCCGATACGCCTAGTTTTGTACCTGAGCCGGGCGGCTGCGGCTGAGAGCATCCCACGGCTGTCTGGGCGCAGCCCCGAATCCTCCCAAGGTCAGAAAAATGGTACCAAATCCTCCCAAGCCCGCAAAGGTCTGAAAAACGATGGGACCGAATCCTCCCGTTTGAAGCAGGTAGCAGTTACAAACGTTATGAATACTCCAAGCAGGCAAAGGAAAACATATGAAGTTACAGTAGAAGACGTAAATTTTTCTCTCTTGTATTGTATGTATAAAAGTTTTATCTTATTTAGATATTATAGCCTTGATTAATTAATTTATTAAAATAGCAAATCACGATTTAGCAACACATATTCTTTCTCAGTGTTCATGTTATGAATTATGGGTCTTAACATCTGAGGTCATCAGTCCCCTAGACTTAGAACTACTTAAACCTAACTAACCTAAGGACATCACACACATCCATGTCCGAGGCAGGATCCGAACCTGCGACCGTAGCAGCAGCGCGGTTGCGGACTGAAGCGCCTAGGACCTTTGGGCCACAATGGCCGGCGGGTA
This sequence comes from Schistocerca gregaria, assembly GCF_023897955.1. Lineage (NCBI taxonomy): Eukaryota > Metazoa > Arthropoda > Insecta > Orthoptera > Acrididae > Schistocerca > Schistocerca gregaria. The sequence continues at coordinate 884,719,920 of NC_064921.1, read as the reverse complement.
CATTTCCAGCAAATCTGTACATACAACAAATTGATAAGTGTCCGATGTCTGAATATAGGAGATGGTTAAGAACACTTAATTTGAATGGTCTATAGAAGCGCAATAGACGGCAAAAAATATTTTTATAATTTCTTCTGCTGTTCCATAAATTTCAAGTGTGGGCAATTTCTTTCCCTCTTCTTCGTTTTCGACGAATTTATTGCAATTTTAGAATCGAGCTGAATTTGTTTCAGCACTTCAAGAAATCGGTAAATGTCAGGATTGGAGGAGTAAAACTGACTGTTATATTTGCTGTGGAAACTTTTCGCAAACATTAGTTGTTCGCTGTCAGTTACAACTTAGTTCTGCCCACATTGATAGATGAACGAGTGCATTCTCTTCTATGTAAGTTTCTACCAAATAGTCACAAAAGGCCTCCAATTTTTCTGCCATGAAACCGTCAACAAAACAGTCACCAACCATATCAGGAGCCCGCATGGGCAAACCAAATATGTATGACAGAAACCTTACAATTTAATTTCTTGCGTAGTAGTCACGTGTGAGCCCCAATGTTCGTATTTTTCGCCATCAACTCTGTGTTAAATGAAATTTGCATCCTTGAATGCGAATATCGTCGCCGCGAACTGGGAAGCGGCCGCAGACAGCTGTTGTCATTAGCGCACACAATGCTCTGTCGCATTATGTCAGTTTTGGAGGATTCGGTCCTGTTACCTACCTGGTTCCTGGGGGATTCGGGGGTGCGCCCGGCGGCCGTGACACTGCATTGAACAATGAGCTGTTGAAATTTTGTAGCGCACGGATTAACAGACCTTTTCGTCCCAACATTCTAGACACATTTACCTTTCAAAAATGCAATAGAAATCAAAGCTACCCATTCTTCTTCTACTGTATTTCTTTCCCCCATTCTTGTCAATTGTTTCCTTATACTCTCCCTGAAACTCTGTACAACCTCTGGTTTAGTCGGTTTATCCAGGTCCCATCTCCTTAAATTCCCACCTTTTTGCAGTTTTTTCAGTTTTAATCAACAGTTTATAACCAATAGATTGTGGTCAGAGTCCACATCTGCCCTGGAAATGTCTTACAATTTAAATCTGGTTCCTAAATCTCTATCTTACCATTATATAATTATCTGAAACCTGTCAGTATCTCCAGGTTTCTTCCATGTACACAACCGTTTTTATGATTCTTGAACCAAGTATTAGCTATGATTAATTGTGGTCTGTGCAAAATTCTACTAGACGGCTTCCTCTTTCATTTCTTACCCCCAAACCATATTCACCTACTACGTTTCCTTCTCTTCCTTTTCCTACTATCGAATTCCAGTCACCCACGACTATTAAATTTTCGTCTCCCTTCACTATCTGAATAATTTCTTTTATTTGATCATACATTTCATCAATTTCTTCGACATCTGCAGAGCTAGTTGGCATATAAACTTGTAGTACTGTGGTAGGCGTGTGCTTCGTACCTATCTTGGCCACAATAAGGCGTTCACTATGCTGTTTGTAGTAGCTTACCTGCACTCCTATTTTTTATTGATTATTAAACCTACTCCTGCATTACCCCTATTTGATTTTGTATTTACAACCCTGTACTCATCTGACCAGAAGTCTTGTTCCTCCTGTCACCGAACTTCGCTAATTCCCACTATATCTAACTTAATCCTATCCATTTCCCTTTTTAAATTTTCTAACCTACCTGCCCGATTAAGGGACCTGACATTCCACGCTCCGATCCGTAGAACGCTAGTTTTATTTCTCCTGATAACGACGTCCTCTTGAGTAGTCCCCGCCCGGAGATCCGGGAATATTTTACCCTAGAGGATGCCATCATCATTTAACCACACAGTAAAATGCATGCCCTCGGGAAAAATTACGGCCGTAGTTCCTCCTTGCTTTCAGCCGTTCGCAGTACCAGCACAGCAAGGCCGTTTTGGTTATTGTTACAAGGCCAGATCAGTCAATCGTCCAGACTGTTGCCCCTGCAACTACTGAAAAGGCTGCTGCCCCTCTTCAGGAACGACACGTTTGTCTGGTCTCTCAACAGATACCTCTCCGTTGTGGATGCACCTGCGGTTCTGCTATCTGTCACTGAGGCACGCACGTTAAACCCGGACACCCTGTACAGTGCTTCTACGTCCACGACGAAATTAGTTAGTTGTCTATTCATTCATGGATAGTTTACGAAATGACATGAAACATGTCATCTTAATTTCAATGAAACATTAACTAATTCATGCACGAGGTAATATTATCTAACGTAAGTGAATGTTAACATACTGTGTTGAGTTTGATACGCTGTGTGCGGTGCTTTTTTCATACGTATTTGCAAAATTATCGCTGGTCACTGCCCACACTACACACAGGCACGAACACAGACAAATACACACACACACTTTCGACTGCATGAGGACCTTGGCGACATTTCAGCCATTCTATTGAATTCTGTCCCTTTGGACCATCTGAAAAGGCTGCCTCAGCGACTCATCAAAGATGTTGAGCTCATGTTGGAATTATCCATCACAGATCCTGTGCATAGAATTTTACAGTAAGTAAAACAATGACAATTTTTACAATTAAATAATATTAATTTCTTCTACCATTTCTATGTGTTGAATTCTGCCTGATTGTCAAACATAGAGTGTCTAGGAAACCTGCTTCTCTGATCGCTAGACAACATTTCAAGCAAACTATATAAATGAGCTTTATTGTGAAAAGTACATGACAGTACTTAAGTTAGTGTTAAACAGATGTGTCGCAAGCAAAGCTCGACAAGCAAAATAAACTATGTTCTTCAGTATGCACAATTCTTAAGTCGCTGGTATTGAAGTAAGAAATGCCAGCCGGTGTGGCCGGGCGGCTCTAGGCGATTCAGTATGGAACCGCGCGACCGCTACGGTAGCAGGTTCTAATCCTGCCTCGGGCATGGGTGTGTGTGATGTCCTTAGGTTAGTTAGGTTTAAGTAGTTCTAAGTTCTAGCTGACTGATCACCTCAGATGTTAAGTCCCATAGTGCTCAGAGCCATTTGAACCATAATTCATGCACGAGCTAATATCATCTAAACTAAGTGAAATTTAACTTGCTGTGTTGTTGAGTTTGATACATTGTGTTCACTCGTCACTGCCCACACTACACACAGGCACGAACGCAGACACACACACACACACACACACACACACACACACACACACACACACACACACACACACTTTCGGCTGCCATCAGGACCTTGGCGGCACTTCAGCCATTCTATTGAATTCTATCCCCTTGACCTATCTGAAAAGGCTGTGTCAGCGCCTCATCACAGATGTTGAGCGCATGTTAGAATTATATCACAGATCCTGGACGTAGAATTTTACAGTAAGTAAAACAATGACAATTGTTTACAATTAAATAATATTAATTTCCTCTACCATTTCATACTCTGTGTTGAATTCTGCCTAGCTGTAAACCTGCTTCTCGGATCGCTAGACAACATTTCAAGCAAATTGTATTAATGAGTTTTATTACGAAAAGTTCATGCCAGTACTTAAGTCGGTGTTAAACAGATGTGTCGCAAGTAAAGGGCGACAGACAAAATAAACTGTTTTGTTTAGTATGTACAATTCTTAACTCGCTGCCTGATCTTGATGCTGATGTAGAAATGGGCTGCGACCAGTCGGTGCGGCTAGTATGTTCTCTTCGCATAGAGGCCGCTGCTTTCGCGTTGTGGTCCTGGAGACGGTTCTATCAGCGAGCTATTGGCTGACGTCTTCTTCACAGCCCTCTCTGCTCTCTCGTTTCCAACTGGCGTACCGGCGCTTGACTTTAAGCCGTAACACTGAGTTCTCTAAATAACAGTTCGCTTAGTCACATTGAAAGGGTACAGTACCGCCCGACATTGAAAATAGGTACAACATTCTTCGTTATTCTTGTCTTAACAACATATTTTTTTGTAATAATAACTCTGAAGCCGGATACCAGTGCAGGACAGAATGACAATTTATTTATTTAATACATCACATGTGCACTCCCACAAAATAAATCCCTACATCCAATTTGGTGAGATCTGCGAAATGAATGAATGTATGGTCGTCTGCTAACCACAGATAGTGAATGTGCAAATATATGATCATCTTTGAGACGGTCCTTTGGTCACCTTTGGTGAAATCAAAGAGATGAACTTTATCTGAGCACTGAGCGCCTGAAATGTGGCTAACCAATACGGTAGCAAGGTGACCCCCACTTCGGCAGAGGTGCGAGATGACCTGAAGAACGGCCATGTTTTCAGCATTCTGAGGCTGGATCTTGTGTTGGTAAGACCTGTCTTAGGTGTGCTCCGTAAAGACAAAAGAGTGGATAGAATGGTATGCATGAGGAATAGGTGGTTAGTGTTTAACGTCCCATCGACAACGAGGTCATTAGAGACGGAGCGCAAGCTCGGGTTAGGGAAGGATTGGAAAGGAAATCAGCCGTGCCCTTTCAAAGGAACCACCCCCGCATTTGCCTGAAACGATTTAGGGAAATCACGGAAAACCTAAATCAGGATGGCCGGAGATGAGATTGAACCGTCGTCCTCCCGAATGCGAGTCCAGTGTGCTAACCACTGCGCCACCTCGCTCGGTCTCATGAGGAATACTTAAGAGTAGTTTGGAATAATAATTTCTCTATTTCATGAACTTTTGTGGGGAGAATTAAACGTCAGGCAGGTAATATTAAGGGGATCCTAGTAATCTTCGGAAGTGACCAAGGGTCACAATAAAACCACGTGTAGCAATAAGCTGAAATACTTCCGAGTGCTAAAGTTAAGCTGAACTACTGGCGTGTGTACTATAAGTTGGAAATATTTAAGAAATGGCGTGTGCAGGACTTGAAATTAGAGACGAGTACTTCCACGTGGTGAGTACTGTGTGAGTCTCAATCTGTGTATAAGACAAAGGATAAGGAGAAGTACTCGTCCATGGTACCAGTTGAGGACTCGCGTGTGTGATGATCATGTTCTTAATATTACTTTGCGTGTTATGTTTGCGTGTGACGCTTGATTCAAACTATAATACTCAGAGTGAAGAAAGGTGAGTCATCCGTCTATCCAGCAACGTCACTTGGCTTGCTTTGCACAGGAAGACGTGCATACATCCTCCAGAGTCCATAGTAGGAAAGAAAAGTTACGAAGTGGGACAGTGTCATGTGAAACTGGGATGAATACTAATTGAAGTGGGAAAGCTGAAAGTGATGTGATTATAACGTTGTGACTATTCTTTGTATTGTATATTGCCAGTGTGATGTATTTCATGAAATTTAAGTATGTGTGGTTGGCATGGGAGAGTAAGAAGATAGTTCCAGAGGCAGTGGGTTATGCATGTTCCTTTTTGTACCACTCGGTCTGGAGGAAATTTTCGTGATGATGGGTGTGAGAGTCGAAGTATGAGATATAGTAAAAGATCCCCAATCCTATCCAGAAAGTGTACTGTAGTGTTAGTTAATTACGAGACCATAAGATAGAGAATCACCAATGTAAAGCCATGCCCACTGGGCGGAGTTTCTCATGTGCATTTGTAGAAAATGTACTGGTGTGTTTAGGTTATAGAATTTATCGGAATAAAAAAGATAGTGAAATGAAAAAGATTGGTGGCTTTTTCCTTCGAATAGTATGTTGTCATGATATCCAGAATTTATAATGTGAGCGCCATTCATGTTCAGTGCGATTACCACGTGTTGATCAACGACGTTAAATAAGAAAGAAAATGTGGTATTGCCAGTGCGTAGTGAACAGTCAGAGTTGTGTAAATTATTAATAGTCAGAAATGCGTTTCCGTTTCCGTTGCGTAACAACGTTCAAACAGGATAACAACTTGTAACTTAATTGTGAGTACTAGAGTGCATGTTACTCGATAAATAAGAATGAGTCCACTCGCTTGGCAGACCACTCATCTTGCAGGCCTGACTGCTTGATGCCACAGTATGAACAAGGCATGTGGGTGCCTCTCAACGTGAATTATTTAAGAGGTGTCCTTTAACTGACGTTTCAAATATTTGGATTTTATTCCCTGGTAGAAAATCCCACTTCGTGTTTTCTGTTTCTTTACTCATAATACAGGGTGTGTTACCATTTTGTTTTTGAATATAAACTTTATTGTCAATACAATCTGAAAGGAACATATACTACAATGAAGAGCCGTCCATGGAGATTTGTTCTAACTAAGCACATGCTCAATATGTCCACCATTTCGTTTCCTAACTTCCTTCAAACGAACACTGTAGTTATTGATTACCCTAAGGCACATGTCTTCCGTAATTTCACTGCAAGTTTGAAGAATAAGTCTTCCGAGCTCCATTAAATCACGTGGACGTTTCGGGAAAATTTTTTCCTTTAGGTACCCCCATAGAAAAAAGTCACATGGATTAAGGTCTGGACTATTGGGGGGGGGGGGCAATTTTATCCGTCATTGAAGCGACCTGGAAACCTGAGTGAAATGATCCGCATGTCGAAATGCTCGTGTAAAAACTCCAATACAGTGTTTGCAGTATGTGCCCTTGCTCCATCTTGCATGAACCAATGAGTCTTGAAGGGCAAGGCAGTAGCAAGAAGCTGTAGAATGAAGCTATTGCGAAGCATGCTCAAATAACGCTCGCTGTTCACAGTTTCTTGAAAGAAAAAGGATCCAGTAAGTCAGTGACTGGAAATTGCTGATCACGCTGTAATCCTCGGAGCATAATATTGTCGTTCATGAAGCACTTGTGAGTTTTCAGTGGCCCAAAAGCGTACATTTTGTTTGTTAACCACACCGTCTAAATGAAAATGCGCCTCGTCTGAAAACCAAAAGTTGTTGAGTTTCTTCCCTATCCTCCGCCCACTGAGCAAACAGTCTCTGCTGCTTGTGTTTTTCAGTGAGCTTCTGTGTACAGGTCATCTTGTATGGGTTCATATGGAGGTCACTTTTAAGAATGCGTTGAACGGAACATTTGGTTATTCTCAGTTGCACTGCTGTCTTTCTACACGATTTCCCGGGACTTATCTGTACAGCAACTCGTACCACTTCAATATTCTCTGGTGAACATACAGGCTTAGGCTGAGGTCGCTTCGCTTCCAATACTGTTCCTTCCTTTACAAATTTATCGTACAACCTATGGATGGTCTTCTTGCAAGGGACCCATCGTGTGTTAAACTGTTGTCGAAAACGCCTCTGAGTCACAACAAGGCTTTTCGTTTCGTGAAAAAGTAAGACAATTGCCGATCGTTGCTGTGTCGTCAGTCTTCCATTGTCAGCCATTGCAGCTTACTAGTCTCCTAGCGGCAGTATCGTGAATTACACGTCATTTCGTAACTTATTTGTTTCTCCAAGCTCTGCTGGTACTGCTATAGAGATCCCAGCTGAATATCTGATGTGCGTCGTAAATTGTGAAAGAAACAATTGGTAACACATTTCGTGCGCCACCCTGTATGTGTATGTCTAGTCACGCTTCTGTTCCTCGATCATGAATGCTGCTTTGTGTGAAATAACTGCTGATATTCTTCTTGATGTATATAACAGATTGATAAGATGTAGGTTGGTTGGTTGTTTTGGGGAAGGAGACCAGACAGCGAGGTCATCGGTCTCGTCGGTTTAGGGAAGGACAGGGAAGGAAGTCGGCCGTGCCCGTTGAAAGGAACCATCCCGGCATTTGCCTGGAGCGATTTAGGGAAATCACGGAAAACCTAAATCAGTATGGCCGGACGCGGGATTGAACCGTCGTCCTCCCGAACGCGAGTCCAGTGTCTAACCACTGCGCCACCTCGCTCGGTGATAAGATGTACTCAATGATGCAATTAGAATCCACAGGTGTTTAAACACATCATTACAGGAGTATGGGTTTGTATTTTTAGCTATTGTTCTAATGGCACTTTTCTGTAGTTTGAAGATTGTTTCCACGTTTTGTGTATCGGACCGCAAAAGAACTATTCCACAGCTCAAAACAGGATGCATACAGAAAGAGCATGTAACTATAAGGCAATGTTTGTTACACACCGATGACAGGCCTCCAAGTGTGTAGCATACTGATGATATTTTCTTTAGTAGTGTAGTGTGTTCGTCCAACTTCAGGTGACAGTCAATATTGATTCTTAAAATTTTTGTTTAGTATACAGTGTATGAAATTCTTATCCACATTTAATTTTACAGAGTTATTTTCTCTCTTTAAGTAGGAATTCGCGCTGTTTCTATTCTTTACGTTCAATGTAAGTTTATTGCAGGCTGAGAAATTATAAAGATCATTTAGGGTTTCATTTGCTTTCTCCGCAAATACTTCTGGTGTGTTATCTGTGATTACGATGTTGGTCAGATGTTGATCAGAAAAAGAGTTTTCGCTATGTCTAACATTGAAAAGTGGTTGACGTATATCAAAAGCAATATTGATCCTATATTCTGCACACTAATTGTAAACAGTCTTTATCCGAAGTCGAACGAAGAGATTTGCGGCCCCGCCGCTGGCTGAAGCCTTTAGGAAAATGGTAAAAAAGAAAAAAACTCATATTTCAATTTCCTTTACGCCATTATTTCAGTCCATTAAAAATATTGGTGCTGTTACAGAGGGTTCAACACAGCATTTCTGTAGCAGTAAGCTACTATGATAGTCATTCAACTGAAAACTTTCAAAGCGCAATAAGATCGCTAAAAGTTGTACTATCAATCTGGCAGTAGGCAGAAGTTTTCGTGTGTTTCGATAAATGACCAACAGTACCTTTTCTGGTATTGCACCACAGAAAAGGAAGCTGTCAGTGACCACCCCATTGCCGACTTGCACCGCATAGGAGCAGCGATCTGTCATCTGTGATAAGTTATTTTGAGTGTAGCTGTTAAACCTGTAGGAATGCATCGCAGGATGAAAGCACAGTACGGTGATTCGTGTGTGTCGTTGCAGCGAGTGGACAGAGACTGGCGGAGCAGGTTGAAGGCAGGCATAGTCTCTGTCGAAGACGCTCCGAGCCCGGGCCAGGCAAACAGCGTAGTGATGAAAACAAACATGGTCGCTGAAGAAGAGCAGCTTGTGAAGGAAAGCAGGCATATTGCTGCAAAGAAAATAGCGACTGTTCTGCATGTTGCTGTAGGTTCAGCACGCAGTGTAGTCCGTGATGTGCTCCGATTCAGTGAAGTGTCCACAAGGTGATTACTACGCCAGTTGACAGCTGGATTGGGAGATCACCACGCCGGTGCCTGTGAGGAACATCTGCGCCGTTTCCAGGTCGGAGGTAATGGGAGTCTGGAGGGAACTGTTACAAGAGGTGAAACCCGGGTGCACTATCACCCACCGGAAACTAGAAGATTGAGCAAGTAATAGTGCCGTTCTGTGATTGATTTCCAAAATTGTAGGTGCCGGAACGCACCTCTTAAACCATAAAACATCCCCTCCCCCACCCCCTCCCCATTAACCATAAAAATTACAAGTTTCAATTTTTGAAAACTTGTGCTAAAACTTACAATCAGAAATCATTTTTACAAGGTTTTGTTCTGAAACAAAGATTTTTAAAACATAATTTTATAATCAAAAGAATATAAAATTTCAAGATGTAATAGTAACAACAGGTGTTGCCGCCTGTCGCCGTAGCAGTATCACTTTGCACCCCAGTTCTGCTCGATATACAGGGTGGTCCATTGATCGTGACCGGCCCAAGTATCTCACGATATAAGCGTCAAACGAAAAACTGCAAAGAACGAAACTTGTCTAGCTTGAAGGGGGAAACCAGATAGTGCTATGGCTGGCCGGCTAGATGGCGCTGCCATAGGTCATACGGATATCAACTGCATTATTTTAAATAGGAACCCCCATTTTTTATTACATATTCATGTAGTACGTAAAGAAATAGGAATGTTTTAGTTGGACCACTTTTTTCGGTTTGTGATAGATAGCGCTGTAATAGTCATAAACATATGACTCATAATTTTAGACGAGCAGTTGGTAACAGGTAGGTTTTTTAAATTAAAATACAGAACGTAGGTACGTTTGAACATTTTATTTCGGTTGTTCCCATGTGATACATGTACCTTTCTGAACTTATCATTTCTGAGAACGCCTGCTGTTACTGCGTGATTACCTGCAAATACCACATTAATGCAATAAATGCTCAAAATGATGTCCGTCAAGCTCAGTGTATTTGGCAATACGTATAACGACATTCCTCTCAACAGCGAGTAGTTCACCTTCCGTAATGTTCGCACATGCATTGACAATGCGCTGACGCATGTTGTCAGGCGTTGTCGGTGGATAATGATAGCAAATATCCTTCAACTTTCCCCACAGAAAAAATCCGGGGACGTCAGATACGGTGAACATGCGTGCCATAGTATGGTGATTCGACGACCAATCCACCTGTCACGAAATATGCTATTCAATACCGCTTCAACCGCACGCAAGCTATGTGCCACACATCCATCATGTTGGAAGTACATCGCCATTCTGTCATGCAGCGAAACACCTTGTAGTAACGTCGGTAGGACATTACGTAGGAAATCACCATACACTGCACCATTTAGATTGCCCTCGATAAAATGGGGGCCAATTATCCTTCCTCCCATAATGATGCAGCATAGATTAACCCGTCAAGGTCACTGATGTTCCACTTGTCGCAGCCATCATGGATTTTCCGTTGTCCAATAGTGCATATTGTGCCGGTTTACGTTACCGCTGTTGGTGAATGAAGCTTCGTCGATAATTAGAAAGCATGCAAAAAATCTGTCACCGTCCTGTAATTTCTCTTATACCCAGTGGCAGAACTGTACACGACGTTCAAAGTCGTCGCCATGCAATTCCTGGTGCATAGAAATATGGTACGGGTGCAATGCATGTTGATGTAGCATTCTCAACACCGACGTTTTTGAGATTCCCCTATTCTCGCGCAATTTGTCTGCTACTGATGTGCGGATTAGCCGCGACAGCAGCTAAAACTCCTACTTGGGCATCATCATTTGTTGCAGATCGTGGTTGACGTTTCACATGTGACTGAACACTTCCTGTTTCCTTAAATAACGTAACTCTCCGGCGAACGTTCCGGACACTTGAATGATGTCGTCCAAGATACATAACACACGCCCGTTGGGCATTTTTATCACAATAGCGATACAGCAACACGATATCGACCTTTTCCGCAATTGGTTAACGGTCCATTTTAACACAGGTAATGTATCACGAAGCAAATACCGTCCGCACTGGCGGAATGTTACGTGATACCACGTACTTATACGTTTGTGACTATTACATCTATCACAAAGCGAAAAAAGTGGTCCAACTAAAACATTCATATTTCTTTACGTACTACACGAATATGTAATAAAAAATGGGGGTTCCTATTTTAAAAAATGCAGTTGATATCCGTTTGACGTATGGCAGCGCAATCTAGCGGGCCAACCATAGAGCCATCTGGTTTCCCCCTTCAAGCTAGACGAGTTTCGTTCTTTGTACTTTTTCGTTTGATGCTTTTTTCGTGAGATATTTAGCCCGGTCACTATCAATGGACCACCCAGTACATCGGCACAGTTCGGTAGTCGTCCTGTGGGGCCCACGAGAAATACAGGCCCCTGTAACGTTCCCTGGCAGCACACACAATATTAATAAAATGAAATGACATTTAATTGTACTATGTACGCCGCTATGAAGCAATTCGAATGTACTGTAATTGTTTAACAAAAAATGTTATTTAATTTTGTGTAAAGGACGTTGGTTATTATTGTAATATTTTCTGTAATAATATTCTCGATGTATTTACGATTGTAATATTTCTATACTCATAATGTAATTACGAAATATGCTAATATCTGCGATGAAAAAATGTAAAATATAGGCACAGAGGAAATAATGTAAGATTACAAAGAGACATTCACAATCAGCAATAATATAAAAAGGACTACATAATGTGCATTCTTTGTCGTCTTCCTCTAGAGCTGAGAGAGAGAGAGAGAGGAACCTGTGACGTAGCATTATATGAATGAGTAGACTTCGTTTGTCTGTATCTAACTTAAGCCGCCATTAGAGAATAAATCATCAAGGGGTGTAATTTCAATTATTGTTATGGTCTAAATACATTACAATTTAACAAAATTGTGTATTACTAATGTAAATTAGCTTGCCCATGTCATCTATAATATTTCTTTAAAGAATTTTCAGCATTTTTAGCGATTATCGTTGGTGTCGCTGAACAGTGCCGGGACCGAACGATTTGCAGCGGCGTCACATTTAAAAAATTGTTCCGCTATAAAATTAACCAAACCCGTAAATCTGGAGCAGGTAAAATTAGCAGTGAATTACGATCCTGAGGCTGACTGAATTTATTACTGGTTTTACATTTGTGCATTCATAGGCGGATAATTAACGTTGAAGTTGTTTATCTGTTGGTTCTTTCCGTTTCTAAAGCAAATAACGTAAACGTATAGTGAAGTGTGTTTTGTCAATGATAATTAAACGTTTAGGTCGGCTTGGCAATATTTAACCATTTTATGCTAACAGAGACAGTCTTGTGTTCCATAGCTAACGCCGGGAAAGAATTCAGTAAATATTGAAAAACCTACTGCATCTAGAAAATGTGTGCCAAGACCGAAATAAACAAAAAATTAATTTAAATAAGTTTCAAATAAATGTTATTAATCAGTTAGTTTGAATTTATCAGCATGAGAGGGTTGCTAAGGTTCACGTAAGTTTAAATGTGCTTAATTCTGTCTAAATGTATTTTTATTACCAAACGTAAATAAGGGGTTCTACAACAAAATTCGTACTGAAAGAGTAAATAACATAAATATTTAAAGCCATTTCTTCCCCCCCCCCCATTTTTTCATCCATTCATTCATTGTTACATAATAAATATTCTTAATTTTTTTTTCATCAAACCCCGTAACTAACGTGTGACGTCACACTACTCGTCTCCGAGACCCACGAGAAAGGCAGGCCGCAGGCTTACTTCACAGCGCGTGAAACTGCAGCCGTCTCCGACGGTGTGCGAGTAACTATTTCAGACAAGTTTAATAACTCTTGACTTCACGTTTCAATTCATGCAAGCTCTAGCTAGCACAAGACAGAGTTAAGAACTTTAGTGGGTACCTTTGCAATTACTTACTGATATCCCACAGGCCCTGCACGAAGCCAGGCTTCCGCGCAGTGCAGCGGACATGCCGACTGTGTGACGTCACAAGCTCGTTACGGGACAATTATTTCTCGTGGGCCCCGAGGAGGCTTGGCCGCCACACTTAGTGGACGCTCGGCTCCGTGCAGACACAAGTGAAATCAATATGTTAATTGATAAGGTACCCGCTGTGTCGTCCGAACAAGACACAACCAGGGCAAAACCACCACGGGAACAAAGATGTGAGCTGGTGCCGGTGCCAAAGAGACTCGCCACTTGTGCGAGTCCAACAGCGCACGGCCGGCGCTGAGGATGAAGATATCGACTTCGCCTAATCCAGTGGCCAACCGGGTACAATCCGCCAATGGACAATAACGCACATAAGCATACTCGGGAGACTTGGTTATAGATCATTATCCAGCCTGACTTAACAGGGAAGGTCGTTTAGTGAAGTCTTCGAAGTGAACAGACAGTTGTTACAAATTCCATTTGTTATGTACTGTAAAGTTTACCTAAGATTATTTGCACTTAGCCATTGAGGGCATTTTTTGTGTTATATTACAAGCAGTGTTGCAAACCAATGTTCGGCAGGTGACAAAGGTAAGTAAATCTTTTTAACTCATTTGTGTAACTTCGTTAATAATTTGTTGGAACTGTTGTAGAACCTTCGTTCTCCTAACCTGTTACCTGACCCTGGGGCATATCTGTCTAATATTGGCAGGGAGAAATTATCTTACCGGTGTACTGCACCAGAAGCCGTTTCACGAACTCACAACCCCCCCTACCGTAACAACAGTGGCAACTCGGCCTCCACAGAAGTAGCGACGAAGCCTATACAACACTGGCAACGAAGATTTACAAGAGCACCCACCAAAAGTCTTAACTTTGTCGTGTGCTCCCACGAATTCGCATACATTTAAAAGCGCGGCCAAGAATTATTAATCTTGTCCGAAATAGTTACTCGCGCCCACCGGATACGGCTGCTGGCACTCGTCAGATCTCAAATGCCACGTGCTGTGACATACTCAGCACGGCCTGGATCTCGTCTTCCCGACTATGACGTCATGTTTTCAACTGCTGCCAGCCGCAACGTTCAAACAGCTGCATTGCAACTGGTTGACGTATGTGTATTCAGTATTAATTAATAAGGCATTTAGCGAAGAATAACGATGAATATAATCCAGGTCCGTCGGGGGTCACGTACGATTCCGACTTCCCGAAAGATTAGCGGGAACAAAACACCATATCACATGAGACAGAATTAAGTGTTTAGTAAAGGTTTCGTAACAGTTTATAGTGCCAAGAATGTAAATCAGTATATCTGGGAATGACACGTAGGAACTTCAAAACTAGATACAAAGAACATACAAGATGTTGGAAGTACATACATTAAAAAAGTTTTGCATCACCCCGGTTTCCAGAACTACAGAAGATAGACCTTTACTGTGGATATTGTACAGACACAGACCCTTTTGCTCTTCAGAGATGTCACTAAACCTTCCCAAAGATGTAAACAACCATGCATGAGCAGCGCCTATTAGACGGGGGGGGGGGGGATGGGGGGGGGGGGAGGGTTCCGACAGCCGTCATTCCACCAGGAAGGAGGTACATGGCTCGTGTTGACTGTAGTTAAACCATGCCTAGATGGTCAATACCGCGGTTCGATCGTGTCCGCATTGTTACTTTGTGCCTAGAAGGGCTCTCAACAAGGGAAGTGTCCAGGCGCCTTGGAGTGAACCAAAGCGATGTTGTATGGACATGGAGGAGATACAAACAGGAACTGTTGATGACATGACCCGCTCAGGCCGCCCAAGGGAAACTACTGCAGTAGATGAGCACTACCTACGGATTATTGCTAGGAGGAACCCTGACAGCAACGCCACTATGTTGAATAATGCTTTTCGTGCAGGCACAGGAAGTCGCGTTACGGATCAAACTGTGCGCAATAGGCTGCATGGTGCGCAACTTCACTCCCGACGTCCACGGCGATATCCATCTTTGCACTGCAACTACGACACCATGCAGCGCGACCCAACAACACGCCGAATGGACCGTTCAGGATTGGCATCACATTCTCTTTCACCGATGAGTGTCACATATGCCTTCAACCAGACAATCGTCGGAGATGTGTTTGGAGGCAACCAGGTCACGCTGAACGACTTAGAAACATTGTCCAGCGAGTGCAGCAAGGTGGAGTTTCCCTGCTCTTTTGGGGTGGCGTTATGTGGGACCGACGTACGCCGCTGGCGGTCATGGAAGGCGTAGTAATGGCTTTAGGATACGTGGATGCCATCCTCCGACCGATAGTGCAACCATATCGGCAACATATTGGCGAGGCATTCGTCTTCATGGACGACAATTCGCGCCCCCATCGTGGACATCTTGTGAATGGCTCCTTCAAGATAACGACATCGCTCGACTAGAGTGGCCAGCATGTTCTCCAGACATGAACCCTATCGAACACGCCTGGGATAAATTGAAAAGAGCTGTCTATGGACGACCTGACCCACCAGCCACTCTGAGGGATCTACGCCAAACCGCCGTTGAGGAGTGGGACAATCTAGACCAACAGTGCCTTGATGAACATGTGGATAGTATGCCACGACGAATACAGGCATGCATCACTGCAAGAGGACGTGCTACTGGCTATTAGAGGTATCGGTGTCTACAGCAATCTGGACCATCACCTCTGAAGGTATCGCTGTATGGTGATGCAACATGCAATGTGTGGTTTTCATGAGCAATAAAAACGGTGGAAATGATATTTATGTTGATCTCTATTCCAATTGTCTGTGCAGGTTCCGGAACTCTCGGAACCAAGGTGATGCAAAACTTTTTTTGACGTGTGTACGTTAATGCTATTCTGCCTTCGCCAAACACCTGATAAAAGATTAACACGAACCATCCAATGTGGAACATGACAGACAGTTATTAATACGAAAAGCTCCTGACATTGCAAGAAAACTGTCGCATATAAAGAGCCATTGCGATGAAAATGAAGGTACTCAATGACCAAATCCTTTCAAGCAATAACTCTCTGGTCATCTTAGCCACAAATACAATAACAGAGATCCGGAACATAACCAAAATAAATAATTAATAAATCTTCCTCTTCCCCACTTCTCACTCTCGCTCCTTCGATCCCAAACACACACATACACACACACATACATACACACACACACACACACACACACACACACATGCATATCCAGTTTTAAAACAATAACGGTTTCACAAAGAACGACGCATTTACACACAACAAAATAGACACACACACACACACACACACACACACACACACACACACACACACAAACAAACAAACAAAAATATAAGTCCGCAGCTCGTGGTCGTGCGGTAGCGTTCTCGCTTCCCACGCCGGGGTTCCCGGGTTCGATTCCCGGCGGGGTCAGGGATCTTCTCTGCCTCGTGATGACTGGGTGTTGTGTGATGTCCTTAGGTTAGTTAAGTTTAAGTAGTTCTAAGTTCTAGGGGACTGATGAACATAGGTGTTAAGTCCCATAGTGCTCAGAGTCGGTTTTTTTTTTTTTTTTTTAACACACATCTTGACTACAAAATGTTGGGTGCAAATGATGTATGTGATATGTTGAACCAAATACGGGTGAAGGAACGCCGGAAATCGGCCAACTGGAGCATGGAGACTAATGAACACATCTCCAGAACAACACACATGGGCTAACAGCGCTGGAAATCGTAACACCGAACTATAATTTCACATCACGAAATCTGTGCCACAAAAGTTGATTCTAACCTAAAAAACAAGAGAAAACATGAGAATATGTAACATGGTAATATATTTTAAGTACCAAATAATACACTTATCGTACCGGTATGTATAAAAAGAAATATATATTACAAGCAACTGAAGTTGCTTCACAAATAAAAGTAGCGAAACGCATATGGCAATAAACAAACACCCTTCAGTTACACTGAAGCGCCAAAGAAACTGAAACAGGCAAGCGTATTCAAACACAGAGATATGTAAACAGGCAGAACACGGCGCTGTGGTCAGCAACGCGCGTACAAGACAACAGTCTGCTGCATGCTGCTACAGTGGTAGGTTATCAAGATTTAAGTGAGTTTGACCATGGTGTTATAGTGGGCTCACGAGCAATGCGCCACAGCATCTCCGAGGTAGCGATAAAGTGGGGATTTTCCCGTGCGACTATGACACGAGTGTACCATGAATATCAGGAATATAGCCAAACATCAAATCTCCGACATCGCTGCGGCTGGAAAAAGATCTTGGAACAACGGGGATCAACGACTACTGAAGAGAATCGTTCAACGTGACGGAAGGTTAACACTTCCGCAAATTGCTGCAGATTTCACTGATGGCCCGTTAACACTTCAACGTAATATCATCGATACGGTTTCAAAATGGTTCAAATGGCTCTGAGCACTACGGGACTTAACTTCTGAGGTCAGTCCCCTCGAACTTAGAACTACTTAAACCTAACTAACCTAAGGACATCACACACATCCATGCCCGAGGCAGGATTCGAACCTGAGACCGTAGCGGTCGCGCGTTTCCAGACTGTAGCGCCTAGAACCGCTCGGCCACTGTGGCCGGGTCATCGATACGGGCTTTCGGAGTCGAAGGCACACTCGAGTACCCTTGGTGACTGCACGGCGCAAAGTTTTACACCCCGCCTGGGCTTGTCAACGCCGACATTGGACTTTTGATGACTGGAAACATGCTGGCTGGTAGGACGAGTCTCGTTTCAAATTGTATCGAGCGGATGGACGTATAAGAATATGGAGAGAACCTCATGAATCCATTGACACTGAATGTCAGCAGGGGACTTTTCAAGCTCGTTGCGGGCTTTCAAAATAAAATGAGGTGGCCCTCAACTACGCACCCTCAGACTCAGAGTTGCGATATTAAAAGTTATGGCTGGTTTCGTTGTCTAGGGGCCGGGATATGTAGTTGCCGCAATACAAGCTAAATACTGCTGAGTCTACAGTATACTGTATGAATGGACACAAGAATCGAATGGTCGAAGGTTCCTATCACTCGGCAATTCCTAATTAATCTATAAATTTATAAGTGAAAGACTGCAATTAAATAAAATCTGCAGGTACTATCTTAACGACTTTAAATGATCAGTACGATAGTGGAAGTACTTTTGAGAATGCGGTGTATATCTGCAAAACACTTATTGGTGTCGATGGTCCAGCAACTAAATAAAATACAAGTTGAATAACAGGGAAACAATAGATTCCTACTCCACATAATTAGTTATGAACAACAACATTGATCGCGAGATATTCACTTCTAAACGCACCCTACGTCTTCACTGCAGAAGCCACGGAAATCACACAAGAGCACAGGTCGGTACTCCGAAATATTTCCATCTCTCTCGATCACATGCGAACTGCTCCCAAGTTTTTCCTGTGGCGTGGTGGCGGCGGTATTCCCGATCGATTCTCGATCGTTGTTTCAGCGTGCTATGGCCGGATGAAGAAGATTATCTCCGTTGTTATGATTGTGTCGGAAACGTGGGCAAACCCCAGGGTTCGTCTTTCTAGGCTTTCTGTGGGGTGATGTACCTTACTTAGTGTGTTTTTCTTGGCGTTCTATTGTGCCGTTGCAGAACTGTTCCCTCCTTACTTTTCTGCAGAGTGCCTTTGGATCCTGTGGCCTGTAATTTCGCTTGTCCCAAGATCCGGAGTTTTGGAGGATAATTAATTAAATTATGTTTTGGAATTTATGGAATTCTGTTTGTTTGTCTGGGGTTTTTGCTGGCCTGTGCCTGTAGGATTTCCCGTTTACTCGCCCGGGCGTCGTACGTGAAGTTTTAGGTGAGTGAATTTTGGTAGTTCCCGTCCAGTAGTTCAGTGGGCTCCGTGACGAATTGTTTTTTTTCACACCCTGCCTGTCCTATCTCCCTGGCTTAAGGTTGGCTCCTCTGTGCTCGTGCGCGAGTGTGTATGTGGGCGACGGCGATCGTTTCCTGATTTGTTTACCGTTTCCTGCCGACTTCTCTGCATAGACTGCCGAATCCGTAATTTGCTCAATGCCACGCTGTAGTTGCTTCAAGCTGGTTCGCACACTCCCCATGGTAACATCTGCGCATCTATGAGATTGAATAATGTTTGAACTATTGTAAGCTGGCGGTTGTCGCCGTGTGTGTGTTAAATTTTAACTTGTATTTGAATTTTGGCGTTATTGTAGTTTGTTAGCTGAGTTAATTTTATCTTGCCTACTCCTGCGATGTCAGACATGTTAAAATCTAGCCTTGGGCTCCCTGTGAATTTTAATGTTGATAACTGATACAGCATTTTAGTGTAACGATTTATCTTTTACGTTTTGGGGCAATTTTATCGTGGCAAAGCCTTGGGGTTAAATTGTGCAACTTGTGTCTATGATCGATGGAAATGTTGGGGTGGATTGTACTTTCTCGTTGGGCCTATCACTTATTGTTTTCGTAAAGGCGTTACGGGATATTTGCTGAAAGTCTTTTTTATAAAAAAAAAATTAACTATCATAAATCTGATCTTACCTGTGAAGCCATATTTGTGGAGAGTTGTTAATTAAATTTCATTGTCTATAGTTGACTCCAATACAGCCACCCTGTTAAGAAAAAAAATTTAGTGTCCCCATTTGTTTCCCTACCGCGGCTCATTTCCCACGACTCTGCGTCTGTCGCCCGTATCGTCCCGGCACCTCCCATGCCCCGTGCCGTACCGTCCAGAACTGCCCGGTGTCCCCTCCGGAAACAATGCTCCTCCCCAGTCCCATACAGTCTCTCCACGTGTCCTTTTTGCAACGATCGCTGTGATTGGCTAGAGCGCTCCCGTCTTATCTTCCAGCCAACGCACAGTCACAGATACAATGAAACATATACGAAATATTGGATTTCCATTTAAATAACTTGAAATTAAATAAGTATTCCAACGGCTGCACCATAAACACGCTGCAACACACATTATTAAACACATAAACAAATTAAATAAACATATATCAAAGGAATAGCAACAAAAGGCAGGCCAGTAGCCTAATGTCTCCGTGCTTTGTAAAACACAGTAAATATTTAACAAATTTCTTCATGAATAGTATATTCCGGATATAAACAAAGAGATACATGAATAACTATACCGGGTGATTAAAAAGTCAGAATACATTTGAAAACTGAGTAAATCATGGAATAATATAGATAGAGCAGTACAAATTGACACACATGCTTGGAATGACATGGGCTTTTATTAGAACCAAAAAAATACAAAAGTTCAAAAAATGTCCCACAGATGGCGCTTCATCTGATCAGGATAGCAATAATTAGCATAACAAACTAAGACAAAGCAAAGATGTTCTTTACAGGAAATGCTCAATATGTCCACCATCATTCCTCAACAATAGTTGTAGTCGAGGAATAATGTTGTGAACAGCACTGTAAGGCATGTCCGGAGTTATGGTGAGGCATTGGCGTCGGATGTTGTCTTTCAGCATCCCTAGAGATGTCGGCCGATCACGATACACTTGCGACTTCAGGTAACCCCAAAGCCAATAATCGCACGGACTGAGGTCTGGGGACCTGGGAGGAGAAGCGTGACAAAAGTGTCGGCTGAGCACACGATCATCACCAAACGACGCGCGCAAGAGATCTTTCACGCGTCTAGCAATACTTTGTTTTTTTGTGGTTCTAATAAAACCCCATGACATTCCAAGCATTTGTGTCAATTTTTACCTCTCTATCTACATTATTCCGTGGTTTATTAAGTTTTCAAATTTATACTGACTTTTTGATCACCCTGTACATTAGACCGGCATTACACTATCAGATTTCTCTGTCAAAGCTGATATATCAAATATTTATGTCAAAGAAGTTTGAAAGTGTAATAGGGTACTTTCTCAAATCTCATCTGTTGTCAGATAAATTTGATCAAATCTAGGGCCTCGCTGCAGATTTGATCATAAAAGTAGCTTGTCTTTTGTTCACTGCAATGTGACATGTTACCACGTAGAGCGCTAGAATCGCTGCACCGTTCTGCAATCTGTAGTGTGTTTATAAACATGGCCGGTAAATACAATTGGTGTGTACCGTCAACTCCAAAATTAAGAGAGATGTATGAAGCTGATGAGGCGCTTTACAACGTGAGGCACCTTGATTACAAAAACAGATTAAGAAAATTGGAGAGCTATAAAAACTTCGCGGTGGTCATTAGCCGTGAGATACACAAAATGTAATTGATTTGTCTATAAAATAAAAATAGTTCTTCAGCAGATAAAGTGTATTGAACATTCATTTACCTTCAGACTTTGGTCCTTTATGCTTTATAAATTGCTGCACACATTTCAGGTATTATTTTCTTAATGTGCACTATAGTATTCGAGTGCTGTAGTGTAAGCTAGAGTAACTCTCTCCTGTAGCAAGGAATTGGAGCGTTACAATGAGCCTGTCTTCTGCAGATATAGCAGGTCTTAAGTGAGTATTGTGCTTTGTGATATGAGGATACACTTCACTGAGCACTTATTCAAATGGATGCTCATCCATTCTTAAGTAATTTATGTACGACCTGACGTCCTCCACTACAAGCTCACGTAACTAGTTTTGTTGAATGCTTTTATCGTCTCGTCGTATAACCCACGGCTTTACCCAGGTACGTTTCCTTTTTTTCCCCCCGCTTCTCTTCCACACGTGCATACAGTTCAAATTGTAGTACATGTAACTGCTGCGGTTAATAAAAAGTTGTTGTTGTCAGCCATCTTGAACTTCGACGAAAAATATGATGACGGTGTAATAACCCTTTTTAGCGCCACGTCAAAGATCTGTCAAATATATTTTACGAATATTTGATCATATCTTTGAACAAATCTTTGACAAAGAAATGTGATAGTGTAATACCGGCTTTAACAAAGAATTTGTTGCAAAGATGAATTTAAGAAGTGATTGGGTAGGGTAAATATCAGATAGGGCAAAGATGACAGATGGTTATGGAGGGCAATGGAGCTAAACAATCTGAATTTATAAAAATGTATCAAATACATGACAGAAAACAAGCAAACAGACAAAGTAAACAGTCGTATTTGTTGGAAGTTTGATGAAACTATGGGTAAAATGATTAAGAGATGTACGAGCTAAAGGATGAAAGGTAACTAGATAGTATGCCAGTCACTGACCATATTAGGTATAATAATAGACTGACGTTTAACTGACTGCCTAAGGTATTCTTTGATGCAAACCTTGAATATTCCCTAACCCATGTTTTTCCTAATTATATATTTGTGTTCTCTGTATCTGTGTATGTGGTCGCTATCCTTATGTGTTTATTTATTGTGTGTGATTACTGTCCTTGTGTGTCTCTTTCTATCTTACTCTCTATACTTTCGTGTATTTCGCTAATGAACATGTGTACATATTTATTTGAATAAATTTAGAATTTTCTGTAGGTCATAACTGTTTCTTACTGTACACTGTTTCACATGATTGACTTGTCTGATGTTTCTGTACTTCGTTATTGTAAAGCCATGAAGCCATTTTCTTCTTGCTTTTTTTTATAGACCTAGAAATATGTTGTTACCACTACACTACACGTGCAATCCACATGTACAACTATGTAAAATCTTATTACTCCTGTCTTAATATAGGTAATTGTATAATGCAAATGTAAAAATTTGTAATTCACTGACCATTCACCACAAATGACTGAGATTTACCAGGGCAGAAGTACGTCTGCTGATTATATACCGAAATAGTCTCTGCCAAATATTGGAATACTTCACCGATACATGCTGCAACTGACTTTTATAATGAGCTTTTCGATACTACAAGATGGCTTTGGAGTTATCAATGGACCTACAGTTTGCTTCAGACAGACACTACTGTTTTTTACGTATTTTACTGTTTGTGCATGTGTGGGGTGGTCAGTTGAGAACTGTGCTTAGTCACACTCTGCTTCCACATTACTTCCCACAAGAGCGACATAATTGCAACGAGCTAGAGAAAGTTTGGTCGTTTGTGACAAGAACTCTCTTCTACCTACTTTCATCGCGCAAATTACTACTGCCGTAATGACTGTGCTTCAGAAATATGGGCCTTGTGTGATATATACAGTCTACCTTCTTCCTATGTGCTACAAAAACAGTGTGTATCACCAGTATTACTTAAGTACAACACAAAATGTGACATATAAACTTTCTAAACAGCTCTGCGCAGAACGTTCTCATAGACATCATGAAACAAGATAACCTACCTGTAGTGAATTCTATTGATTACTTCATTCACATGATCTTGAATTCTGTAAATATTTTTTACTTATAGTTCTTTAACTCATATTCACGTAAAGCTATTTTTCTCCTTGTATTTGTAACATATTTTGTATGTTCCAATCCATAATGTTTAGAGTTTTGTCCTGACATGACATGACCTGACCTTTGTACAAAATTCTACTTGGGGAAGGTGGAGGATATGTAAGGTGGGCATGTCATTTTGATTTTTGTAAGTTATCGATTTGCACTTCAGAGAGAGTGAAAGTTATATTACTGTTAAACGATCTTGGGCCTTGTTGTGGCACAGTCTTCGCCTCTGCGCGGTCTGGTACATTCTTAGTCAGGCGTTGACGTCTTCAGGAGTGCTGTGTTGACTTGTGACTGTATCTGTTAGATGAAGAAAGACTTATTATAAATGATACCAGGGTCGAAAATGATATGTACACTGAAATACGAAAACAATATAAAATTTCAATAAGGATTTTTTTTTCTTTTTTTAAAAAAAAGAAGAAGTTTGAGACACTACAGCCCTGCGCAGCTAGTTTGTCAGAATGATTATTGTGAGATAGTTGATTTTCGTCACTTGCTCAGAGCTGACAAAGACCACTCCACTTCCCGGGTTATGTATTACAATATCAACTGATTAAGTTGTTTCATTTTTATAGAAATTCTCTGTTAACGTTACAATCTTTTAATTCATTGCTCACTCTGTTAACCATGGTATTGTTCAGGCCAATGTTACGTATGAAGATCACGCGAAGTTTTACTCTGTTTTCTTGAACGTATACTTCATTTAACATCATTGTCTTGGAATATCAAAATGGTTCAATTGACTCTGAGCACACCTGAGGTCATCAGTCCCCTAGAACTTAGAACTACTTAAACCTAACTAACCTAAGGACATCACAGACATCCATGCCCGAGGCAGGATTCGAATCTGCGACCGTAGCGGCCGCGCGGTTCCTGACTGACGGGCCTAGAACCGCTCGGCCACAGCGGCCGGCTCTTGGAATATCATTTCATAGCAATAGTTACTCTCTCCATTCCACTATCTGAAGAAGGTTTATCATTACCGCATTAACACGTTGCACCATATGGTATGAAACAGTTTGAACACTGTTTGGAAATTTTATTTAAGAACAGAAATCTAGCTTAGCCGCTGCCTGCTTGCTGTTTGCTGTTGTACTTTCGAGAAATCTGCAACAACGTTGTCAAGACGCGTGGGAAGTGGAAATTTTCATTTGGGCCAGATAATTGTTTTACTTCGGTTGTGCATTTAATATAAAGACAAGTTGTATTCAGACTAGTTACAATTCAACTCAAATTAGGTTCTGTTTAATCAAAGGTTAGCATACGAGTTCAAGATGGATATCTATTTGTGGGTACATAGTTTTGATAATAAGTAGACTTTTTATAGAGTGGGAGGTAAATTTGGGATAAATTTCATCCAGAAACACACAGTGGGGAACTTACAAACTAACTAGAGAAGGTCGTGTCCCAGTGTTTCTGTGCTACGACGTCCCTGCGGCATTCGTGTGACAATGCTGGAAGCATTTAAAGTCATCTCTGCACTCCGTCCAGCAAAGCCTCAGAATAAAGTCGCATTCCCGCCTACAGTGTTTGAAATTCAAAGACAGGCGTTCCTAGGTTACTGATATCTGTTACTTCTGCGTTTAGGCCAATGTGGAACAAACGATATCATATTGAGACCTTTCATAGCCTTTGTCAGTTATCACAAAATCAATTGATGCGAATTCGTCTTTAAGATAGGTTGTACAGAGGCTACCGTGCACAGGTAAGCGACAGTTTCAGCATCCAATTTATGCATGCGTGACAACCGACATTTCCTAGCTCCATTCTGGTTAACCTTACATGTTCTCTTCTTCTGCGCTCGAAGTATTAGGCCTATCAGGGCACCCGTCTCTTTCGTGGTCTTTCTAGATTTCTTCGGCCTACCGGACTATAATTTCTGGCTTTGTAAGGTAGTCTACGGCAGTTCATTCTGTCGGGATGTTCCTTCTGCTGTCTTCAATTTTATTTCTTGCCAATGCAAAAATTGACTTTTGTCCTTGGCGGAAATCCGCATTCATTAAATTATAAAATAATTTTTAATTGTGCGTCTTGACTGCTTCAATTTTTCAAAATGACCTGTTTCGATTCCGTATTACCCATCCTCAGACCTGACTGTATCTGTTACAAGAGCAACCTGTCCATCTTATCGGCCAAATTTGCAAGCTACGCCACATGATGTGAAACTAATGGTTCAGACCACACTGAGGATAGTATAGTGTCCAGAATGTCGGGTTCCCTACTCTGCTTTCAATTATCGACACGACAGTAGGCCTTGACACAAGCGTTAAGTGTTAAGAGATCCACCTGACATATGTTCCACAATGAACGATTCCTAACGTGTTGTATTAGATACTGAGACACACAATTTAATAGTTGGAAAATGCCTCCAGCAGCGTCCGTTGTGGAAGAACTCTGAAAAATGCAGCTCTTATAAAAGCATGAAAATTGTCAATTAATGCCTAATAATATTTTCATAAATATCAAGTTGATTTTTCGCTGTCCACTTATGTTAGCAAATAATTAAATCAAGTTTTGTAAATGACTTAACTTTAGGAGAAAAATAAAGCTAATAAAACGTACATGAAATTTTGATTCTATGACGATGATAATGAATATTTAGATAAGGACACCTTTTCATGACGTCCGTTTTGTAAAAGTAGCAGTCTAGCCTCCATGAAGAAATTTAAAGGGCCTTTCTTAAGGCAGTGAGAATTGCAGAAACCTTCATCGTGCAGTAGTTTATGTTTGTAGTACCGAGGGACGATTCACAAGCGACAGACATCTCCTCGGTGGAACTGGTCGTTCGGCAATGTATGTAATAACGTTTCTTCATTGCATTTCTGGTGATGTCAAGTGAATTTAAGGTAAACTCAAGTATAATGTAAATTTTTACTCACGCTTGCCACGTGTGGCGAAAAGCTTAAAGGAAGCATAGGGGCTCAGTAATCTGACTTACACTCGTTTCGTCGTAGTTACAGATACTACTGCAGTAAAAAGGTGACTAGACTCTTTACAAACTGAGACCGAGAGAAAAAGGTAAGGCAATGGTACCGACGCTGACTGCTGAGACCTCAGAACGCCACGTTTTCAACTGTATTTTGTTTACAATGGTTGAAGTACGAGTATAATGTGTGGTGCTGTAATGGATTTTAATGTTCCCAGTACCTATTCTCCGGCAAAATAATTAGCAAATTTGCAGGCAGAAATACAGTAAGACTTGGTAAATTTCCGCATATCCTCGTCAGTTCACTTACTAACGCCGATATAAGAATCCTGTTGTAAGTCAATCTGTAGCGATGATCGTCACCTTAGATTTTCGCAGTAGTTTTGTAGACTATTATGTTTTGCTTGAGGGTGGGGGGTGTTTAATAAATGTAACTAATGTGACTTACGCAATTTTTAAAGACAAAAAAGAGCAAGCCCAAAGTGCTCCGCTATAAACCGTAAAAATTATAGTGTCTAGTGTTTCCGATAAATAGAGAAATAGGTCTTCAATGAGCATTTAAAGTTAATCCGGAAGATAGGACTTATACAGACGGTTTGCGGAAACCGAAAAATTATTCCTAATAACCCATTTTGTACTGAAATATGCCATTAGTAGTGTCTAACGGATAATGTTTTGTTGAATCTACTATTGCTCCATATATGCTATTAGTAGTGTCTAACCGATAATGTTTTGTTTAATCTACTATTGTTCCAAGACAATTCATTGTTCCAGTGCACAACCCGTATGTTGCTACCACTGTAAGGAATAAACCATAAGCACATTTTTACTACCCAGCAGTTGTAATTCAATGTTACTAGTTGCCCAAAAACACTAAAAATATTCATTTGGTACATACCACTCTGTGTCTCATATATATTTAATGCTATGCTATAGCACATGTCTCGTTGGTTACGAATTGTAGTGCCTGACAATTTATCTTGGACACTCCCATTTATTGAAGTCATATGAAATAATTTTCTGGGAAAATTCCACGATTGTATCCAAAGTACTCATTGCACTGAAATATGATCTTAGGATAACATCTGGTGTCAGTCCTCAAACTACAGTACGCTTGTTCGCCCACTGCTTGAATACTGCTCAGCAGTGTGGGATCCGCACCAGATAAGGTTGATAGAAGAGATAGAGAAGATCCAACGGAGAGCAGCGCGCTTCGTTACAGGATCATTTAGTAATCGCGAAAGCGTTACGGAGATGATAGATAAACTCCAGTGGAAGACTCTGCAGGAGAGACGCTCAGTAGCTCGGTACGGGCTTTTGTTAAAGCTCCGAGAACATACCTTCACCGAAGAGTCAAGCAGTATATTGCTCCCTCCTACGTATATCTCGCGAAGAGACCATGAGGATAAAATCAGAGAGATTAGAGCCCACACAGAAGCATACCGACAATCCTTCTTTCCACGTACAATACGAGACTGGAATAGAAGGGAGAACCGATAGAGGTACTCAGGGTACCCTCCGCCACACACCGTCAGGTGGCTTGCGGAGTATGGATGTAGATGTAGATGTAGAAACTTCATGTTGACACCTGTTTAAAAAATTACTCATGCTGACAACAGCCTCAAAAAACAGTAACTCGTATTAAATATTGTCTATAAATGAAAAAATTATTGCACTAGTCAATACAATTCTCTGTCTTGATCGCTAATTTTCATTTTTTTAAAAATACTCCTTATCGCGTTTCAGCCACAGCTACCATTAGAACCTGTCAGATAAACAGAACAAATCAGAAGTAATATTTCTACTCTAAGTGCAATACTAAATTGTTTGGAAACAAGATGAAGACATACACATTTATAAAACTCGATACACTATATCTCGTCAGTTCGTGTGTATTCTTGTACCATGACTAGTGGTGTTCAGTAAGACAATCTGTCTTAAATAACAATCTGTGGCCAGTAGGAGGCATTAAAAGCAGTATAAATAAGGCCGGTATTACACTATCAAATTTCTTTGTCAAAGATTTGACCAAAGATGTCATCCAATATTCCGTCCAATATATTTGACAAAGATCTTTGACGTAGCGCTAGACGGGGTATTACACTGTCATCAAAGTTTTCGTCAAAGTTCAAGATGGCTG
This sequence comes from Schistocerca gregaria, assembly GCF_023897955.1. NCBI lineage: Eukaryota > Metazoa > Arthropoda > Insecta > Orthoptera > Acrididae > Schistocerca > Schistocerca gregaria. The sequence goes on along the minus strand of NC_064921.1, from coordinate 884,691,464 downwards.
ACAAAAACAAATTGTTATTTTTAACCGCAGCAGCGGCTGCTTGTGCCACAATTGCTGCGTGTGCCCATGTGATACAGAAGCGGGGGAAAATAAGGAAACGTACCTGGGTGAAGCCGTGGGTTTCACGACGAGACGAAAAGAGTATTCAGCAAAACTTGTTACGTGAGCTAATAGTGGAAGACGTCAAATCATACATCAATTTCTTGCGAATGGATGAGCATACTTTTCAGTATTTTCTCAGTGAAGTGATTCCTCATATCTCAAAACACAATACTCACCTACGAACTGCTATATTTGCAGAAGACAGGCTCACTGTACCACTTCGATTCCTTGCTACAGGAGAAAGTTACTCTAGCTTACAGTACAGCACTCGAATTCCACAATGCACATTAAGTAAAATAATACCTGAAACGTGTGAAGCAATTTATAAAGCGCTAAAAGAACATTGTCTGAAGGTAAATAAATGTTCAATACGCTTTATGTCCATGAAGATAAATTGTTATTATTTTATTTATTTTATTTTAGTTACATATCAAATTACAATGGATGTGTGATACCACAAAATTAATAGAGATGTATGAAGCGGATGAGACGCTTTACAATGTGAGGCACCCTGATTATAAAAACAGATTACGAAGATTGGAGAGATACAAAAATTATATGCATACATATTTAAAGAATAGAATCATCTTCCTCTATTCCAGCCTGTTGCAAGGCAGCCTGGATATATCCAGAGGTCGACAGTTGTGTACGGGCTGTCGCATGCAGATTATCCCACCTGTCCATTAACGTCCGCTCCAGACCGTGCATAGTGGCAGTGGTGTATTCTCTGCCGCCCACTTTCTCCATTTCACGCAGTTCTGCTGCGATGTGGGCGCCAAGGGTGCTGTAGCGGTCTTCATGGACAGGCATGGTTCTGGCAGCATCAGCCATACCCTTAAGTGTTCTGCTGGCCTCCTCCATGACGTTTGTTGCCACGTCTGGCGTGACTTTCCTTCTTTTAGTGGGAGGCCGCTCTTGACGCTGGGGCTGTGGCTGTGCCTCGCTACATGCGACAGGCTCTTGCATCTCATGCTATAAATAAAAGATAAAAGCCATTAGTTACGTACTTCCTTGCACATACATAAATCTTATTTATTTACAGGTACCCACAAGCAGAGGAGAGTGGGAGCAAATTGCAGAGGATTTCGAGAAGAAGTGGAACTGTTATAGGAGCAATGGACGGAAAGCACATTCGTATCAAATGTCCACAAGCTAGTGGATCTCACTTTTTCAATTATAAATCCTTCAACAGTATCATTTTATTTGCCATGGTAGATGCTTCCTACAAATTTTTGTATGTAGATGTAGGAACTAATGGGCGTGTTGGTGATGCTGGAGTGTTTTCAAAAAGCAAACTACGTGAGTGTCTCATTGACCGATCTATGCTCAACATTCCTGAAAGCAGGAAGCTTGGGAACACAAACATTACAACTCCAATGGTAGTACTGGCAGATTACGCTTTTCCTCTCAGTTATAACATTATGAAGCCATACCCCTTAAAAGGGATCACAAAAGAAGAAAAGGTTTTCAATTACCGACTGTCACGAGGGAGAAGATTAGTGGAGAGCAGTTTTGGCATTCTTGCAAGTCGTTTCAGGATTTTTCTTACTACCATTAATCTGCCTCCTGAAAAAGTTACCACTATAACACTGGCTGCCTGCACATTGCACAACTTGTTAACTGAGAGAAGAAAACACTTGTACACTCGTCAGGAAACAGTGTCTGCCATAGTAGGAGACTGCACTTATCTTGAGACAAAGAACTGAGGACCTACAGCGAATGGAACCAATAGCTTGCCAAGCTGCTTCTGGACGTTCAGTACACGGGAGAGCAGTTAGGGAATACTTTAAGACATTTTACAATGGCGCTGGGAAAGTGCCCTGGCAAGACAATCACATTTAGTAACGTAAAATGTAAACAAATGTACATACCTCACACATTTCCTCAAACGTCGGTGTGGCACGTTTACTCTCAATTTCCGTGCTCTCTAGATTACACACACTCTCGTCTGCCTCGGTTGCTTGGTCGAGAAATTTGAGCATTTGAAACCAGTACACTTGTGGTGCGTACGCCGCCTGTGCACTGGCTCCACTTTTGCTTTTATGCATCTGCAATATTAACAATGAAAATAATTTAAACTACTTGTAGGTTACGTAAAAATTATTGTATGCTTCAAGTCGCTGCAGTGAACAAATTAATGCTAATCATTTGTATTACATGTAAACTTTACTTGCATAAATAAATATAAATGCATATGTCAATACGTACTTTTGCTTTCTCGTACGAGTAGCTAGTGCGGAGGCCATTTATCTTCCTCTTTATGTCCTCGGCCGTACATCCAGGCCTTATGTCACGGCTAATGATCTCTGCTATATTTTTATAGCTCTCCAATCTTCGTACTCTGTTTTTGTAATCAGGGTGCCTCACAATGTAAAACGCCTCATCCGCCTCATACATTTCAATTAATTTTGTGGTAGACGCCACACACCAACTATATTTAGCAGCCATGTTTACAAACACGAAAGATGACAGAACGCTCCAGCGATGCTGGCGCTCCGCGTGGTAACATATCGCATTGCACTGAACAGAAGACAGGCGATTTCTTTGATCAAATATACGGCCTCGCCCTAGATTTGATCAAATATTGAACGACATTTGTCAAAGTTCCTTATTACACTATCAAATATCTTTGACAAAGATACTGGACAAAGAAATTGGACAAAGAAATTTGATAGTGTAATACCGGCCTAATCAATGTTAAATTCCAATTAACGTCTACAAATTAAGTTTGCTTTTAAATTTTATGAAATGATTGTATGCTTCATATGTGAGGTAAATTTGAATTTTTGAAGTGACAAGGCCTATTCATTATTACTTGGATCCCTTGCTTTACTTCATGTCAGATGAGGCCTGGTTTCATTTGTCAGAACTGCAGATACTAGTTGCGGGACAGTCCACATATTCTACACGAAGAATCAGAAAAGACAGGTGTTTGATGTGCGTTGTCCTGCATGGGCATTATTAGCCCCATATTTTTCAATCGATATCTAGAGAAATTTGATTCTTTCTAAGCACAATTAACAGAAGCAGAGAAGCTGTATGCAGTATTCCAACACGATGGCTCAACCGCTCACACATCCATCCGAAGTATAGACCACATTCAACAATGTGTTTCCTGAAGACACATTTTAAGAAGACTGTTTAGATTTTTATGTTGGTAACGTCTGTATGAAAATCACTGACTGTGCTGTGTGCAGTCTGTGGCTGGTTGGCATTGTTGGAATATTCGCTATTGTAGTGTTGGGCAGTTGGCTGTTCACAGCGCGTAGCGCGCGTAGCGTTGCGCAGTTGGAGGTGAGCCCCCAGCAGTGGTGGATGTGGAGAGAGAGATGCAACAATTTTGAGAGCGGACGATCTGGATCTGGACGAGTGTCCATCAGAAAGAGTAAATTTGTAATATATATATATATATATATATATATATATATATATATATATATATATATATATATATCTTTTGAACACTATTAAGATAAATATATTGTTTGTTCTCTATCAAAATCTTTCATTGGCTAACTATGCCTATCAGTAGTTAGTGTCTTCAGTAGTTAGAATCTTTTATTTAGCTGGCAGTATTGGCGGTCGCTGTATTGCAGTAGTTCGAATAAAGAAGATTTTTGTGAGGTAAGTGATTCATGAAAGGTATAGGTTATTGTTCGTCTGGGCCATTCTCTTGTAGGGCTTATTGAGAGTCAGATAGCGTTGCGCTGAAAATATTGCGTGTTAGTTCAGTGTTGGTCAGAATAAGTAAAGTGCGAAATGTCTGAGTACGTTCAGTTCTGCTCGGCTGTTTGAAAATCAGCCACAGTCATTCAAAAATTTTTCTAAGGGGATATTTCAACATTTGTCAGTAGAGGCCTCTGGCCCTCAAGGTCTCCGGGCTCAACATCATGTGATTTGTGTTTAGAGGACACACTAAATGCTGACAATCCTCGCACAACGGAATATTACCAGAGAAATTAAGAACATCTCGTCCGCACAATTACAGCGTGTTAGGAGCATCGTCACACGGAGTCAGCGATCCACGAATGCCCATGGCCAAGACTTCCAGCATCTCTTATGGACAGGTAACTATATGTTTTTTTAACCCTACTATTATCTACTCTGTTTTTAAGTTAGTCCATCGTTACTCGAACTCAGGCGTGAGGCATACTGGTTATGTGTGGGACACCCTTGTTTATGTGTGGGGCACCCTGTATACGGGGAAATAAAAAAGGTTCCGTTCGAAGGCCCTACAGTCCAGAATCGGCTGCCAATCAGGCAAAATCGCCGTGAATACTTAGACAATCATCCCGCTGACGCACCAATTTGAAGACACCCGTTTGGTAAAATACTGTGTCCTGCTGCGTAAAGAAGTCCGTAACAGCCTGCTGCACATCCTCGAAAAGAATCGTCGACCCTTCAACACCTTTTTTTACGGGCCCGAAGGCGTCGTTTGGAGAGGGGGGGGGGGGGGGGGGGGGAGACGAGGGCTACAGGGCGGGTGCTCGGGTGTCTGCCACTCGAGTTGGCGCGACTTCTGCTTTACGACATTTACGATATCGGGACGCGCATTATGATGAAGCAGCAACCTTTGTCGCAGTTTTCCCGTACCTTTCGCCTTAATTGCCTCACACACATTTTTCATTCTTCGATGTGTATCTACCGGTGTTTGTCCGCCGGCATACAAGAAAAGAATAACAGCACGTTGATCGGGTTTGGACGCGTTTGGTAATAACGTCGCCATAGTCTACTTTCCGCATTTACCGCACGCACGTCTGACGGACACGAATTTCACACTAATCCCTTGCCCACACGTCGGTGCCTATATACCCACATCAGAGTCGCGCTACGTTGCGTGCACACTGCAGCAACGCCCTCAAACGGAAATTTTTTGATCGTCCCATATAGATTCTAGCCGTTATTTTGAAATTTAGTGTGAGAATTACAATTTTCATTTATTATTTTTATGAACTAACTGTATGTTAACTGGAACTGAACGTTGATAAGTCCTATTGCTTTTAACGCCTGCTTACAGCCAGAGACTGTCATTTAAGGAGAGCTGCATCACTTTCGGTGGAGGGTGTAAGAAGCCCCTGACAGCTGTTGCCGCCTTTCAACTGCGAAGAGCTGAGAGGGCTGCAGGCCATAACAGTAGCCATCCAGGGACCTGTAACAACACTCAGGCGTTGCCACAGAGACGGTTACAAAATGGCGTTACGTTATTTGCTGCGGCTGCTCCCAGCCCACTGCAACTGCCAGAGATCAACTTAACATCGACTCAGTACAGTCACGGTAAAAGTGCACGCACGAACTGGCGGGATACAGTGTATCGAGTTTTAGAACTTTTGGTATGTCTTCATTCTGTTTCTATAGAATGCAGGACCTAATACTGAAATTATTGTAGAAATATGACTTCTCATTTGTTCTTTTATCTGCCGAATTCTGACGATGGCTTTGACCGAAACGCATTAAGGTGTATTTTAAAAGGTAAAGATAGCCTCTATTACACGGCAACTTACCCTCGCTCTTCCACAGAAAGGAGTAAAGTATAAAGCTATAAAAATATTTAATACTTGCTCTCCTATGTGACTACCAGATGTTGGCAAATAATGAAGGTTTAAAAACAAACTGAAATAATAGCTACTTGACGACTCCTACTCCACTGAAGAAAATTTTAGTAGATAGTACGTACAGGATGTGGTTGCGTTACCTTCGTCAAATTTGGTTTTAGATTAAAGATCAGTTTTGTGAGTGGCCAGCACGTACATGTTTTCATGGACAACATGTAACTTATATGTAATCCAACTGATAGGTTCCACATCATGGGAAGTCGTCACGATTAAGATTCACAGACCATGCAAGAAGCTAAAATAAATTATTAAACTTTACTTGAATATTTCTTGCATGATACAGTACATTAAGAGTTAATCCTAGTGTCCTGTTTTAATAAGAGTGTTACAGTACGTAGCTATAAATATGTGCTTGGTAACGAAAGAGATTCAAACTTTCTGTAAAAAAAAAAAAAAAAAAACATTTCTTCACTTTTTCACCAAGTACAGTAACACTACACCTGAAACTTCACAAAACGGGGAATTGACGTGGGTTGGGGGTACCCGGACACTAAAGACCGAGAAAGGCTTAAAAATAATGCTCTCTCCCCATTCAGTTTTAATCCTCCCCCTTCCCCTGTTAACTCCGTGGGTTTTCGTAACACATACTTCTACAAAGGCGATAAAAATATTACACAGAAGCGTTATATTAATGAGGGCGAAACATGTGTATCCCAATCCAGGACTGTGGTCTCACACATGCAGTCGAATTTCGATATTACCAAATTACGGTTGGTTCAAATGGCTCTGAGCACTATGGGACTTAACATCTGAGGTCGTCAATCCCCTAGAACTTAGAACTGCTCGAGGCAGGAATCGAACCTGCGACCGTAGCAGTCGCGCGGATCCGGACTAAAGCGCCTAGAACCGCTCCGCCACCGCAGCCGGTTACGGTTGGTTCTCACAACCAATGTTATTCAATAAGTATTAAGGACAAGAGTCTATCAGACTTAAGCCATTCCCTAACGTGTTCTGTAGGAGAGTGGACTGGTGCCACATATATCAGCCTTAATAGTGTGAGGAGGATGTACTCTGGACATGTGGTGTTAGGACGAAATTGCTCTATTATCCCACACACGAACAAAACTACCTAACATTAGACCATGACTTCTGTGTGCAGGAGGAATGCTGCGAGGGCCATGGCTATGCTACTGTAAACAGCAATGAGACTGTAACATCTCCTTTGTCTACTGATTGTTGTTGCCTGCTCCTTCGTAAGAAATCGCTGTTTCTTCGTGTGCATTTTCGTGCAACGGGGCGTGGATAGTAACTCAATGTATCAACTAACAAAGATTCATGTCATTTTTTTCCGCAGCTTATTTTCTACGGAAATGGAAGAGTAGTAGTTGAAGAAGAAATAGGAGATATAATACTGCGTGAAGAATTTGACAGTGCACTGAGAGACCTAAGTCGAAATAAGGTCCCGAGAGTAGACAACATTCCATTAGCACTACTGATAGCCTTGGGAGAGCCAGCCCTGACAAAACTCTACTATCAAGTAAGCAAGATGTAAGAGACAGTCGAAATTCCCTCAGACTTCAAGAAGAATATAATAATTACGATCTCAAAGAAAAAAGGTGGTGTTGACAGGTGTGGAAATTACCGAACTATCAGTTTAATAAGTCATGGTTGCAAAACACTGACACGGATTTTTCACAGACGATTGAAAAACTGCTAGAAGCCGACATGGAGAAGATCAGTTTGGATTCCGTAGAAATGTCGGAACACGTTAGGCAATGCTGACCTATGACAAAGGCAAACCTAAGTTTCTAGCATTTGTAGACTCAGAGAAAGGTTTTGACAATATTGAGTGGAATGCTCTCTTTCACATTATGAAGGTAGCATGGGTAAAATACAGGGAGCAAAAGGCGATTAACAATTTGTACAAAAACCAGATGGCAGTTATAAGAGTCGAGGGGCATAAGGGGAAGCAGTGATTGGGAAGGGAGAGCGACCGGGTCGTAGCCTATTCCCGATGTTATTCAATATGTATATTGAGCAAGCAGTAAAGGAAACAAAAGACAAATTCGGAGTAGGTATTAAAATCCATGGAGAAGAAATAAAAACTTTGAGGTTTGCCGATGACAATGTAATTCTGTCAGAGACAGTTAAAGAGCTGGAAGAGCAGTTAAACGAAATGGACAGTATCTTGAAAGGATGATAGAAGTTGAACATCAACAAATGCAAAACGAGGATAATAGAATGTACTCTAATTAAATCGGGTGAAACTAAGGGAAACAGATTAGAAAATGAGACACTTAAAGTAGTAGATGAGTTTTGCTATTTAGGGAGCAAAATAACTGATGATGGTCGGAGAGGATATAAAATGTAGACCGGCAATTGAAAGAAAAGGGTTTCTGAAGAAGATAAGTATGTTAACATAGAGTATAGATTTAAGTGTCATGAAGTCTTTTCTAAAAGTATTTGTGTGGATTGAAGCCATGTATGGATGTGAAACATGGATGATAAATAGTTCAGGCAAGAAGAGAATAGAAGCTGTCGAAATGTGGTGCTACAAAAGAATGTTGAAGGTTAGATGGGTGGATCGCGTAACTAATGAGGAGGTACTGAATGCATTGGGGAGGAAAGGAATTTTGTTTCACAACTTGACTAGAACAAGGGATCGGTTGATAGGACATGTTCTGAGGCATCAAGGGATCACAAAGTTAGTATTGGAGGGCAGCGTGGAGGGTAAAGATCGAAGAGGGAGACCAAGAGATGAATACACTGAGCAGATTCAGAAGGATGTTGGGCGCAGTAGTTACTTGGAGATGAATAAGCTTGCACAGGATAGAGTAGAATGTAGAGCTGCACCAAACTAGTCTCTGGACTGAAGACCACAACAACAACATTTGTCCGTCCTATTCTGGAGTACTGCTGTGCGGTGTGGGATCCGCGTCAGGTACGACTGACAGATAAATCGAAAAAGTTCAAAGAAGGGCGGCTCGTTTTATATTATCGCTAAATACGGGAGATAGTGTCACAAACATGATATGTGAATTGGAGTGGCAATCATTGAAACAAAGGTGTTTTTCGTTGTGACGGGATCATCTCATGAAATTTCAAACACCATTTGTCTCCTCCGATAGCGAAAACGTTCTGTTGGCACCCACCTACATAGGGAGAAATGATAATCATGATAAAATAAGAGAAATCAGGGCTCGCGCAGAAAAATTTAAGTGCTTGTTTTTCCCGCGTGCCGTTAGAGAGTGGAGCGGTAGAGAGACAGCTTGAAGGTGGGTCATTGAAACCTCTGCCAGGCACTTTATTGTAAATAGCAATCACTTAGATGTAGATGTCCTAGTGAGGCATAGCCGCGTCCGTCAAAAGGGCTACTGCTTCTAATAAAAAACAAAACTGACGTGGAAAATGTGGTTTAGGGTACATACAATTCCGACTTAAATATGTATAAAACCCGTCAGTTTCTTAAGAGACCCGAACAGTAGACCCCTGACTTCGTTTTAGTTGGTTTATAAGCAGGTCAAGCAGTGGATATACATCGATGATACTTTCTTAGTGAGGAACAACCTGATCACTTCCTAGGACAACAGAATAATGTGGAAGAACACGTAGTTTTATCATCTTAAATTTTGTCGCCGTAGTGAGTGGGGTAGAAAAGTTGCATGGTGGTTGTATGTCAGACGTTGGACATGCGTTTCCTGTATTAGAGAATTAATAGCGTAGTACTGCGAACGACTAATACACCGGTAACCATATGGCTTTAACAAAAAAGCATTTCTAGGAGCAGAACTGTGTAGCCTTAGGAGTGTGTGTTTATGCTCAACGATCATTTCCCTCACGCCAGTACATTTCCCTCATGCCAGTACTGTCTCCAACACTGGAATAATTCTCCATAATTAATAGCACAGTTGATTTACGTAAAATGTTTCAAACTCTTTCAATCAGGAGCTCATGATTCATAACCTACACTTTTCTTCTAAACCATCTGTTATATCACCACAACACTCTCATGTCTACTACACACCGATAAGTGATGCTAACCTCCTCAAAATGCGTGCATCTGGAGAAATCTTGTGCACTCGGATGGGTGCCATGAGTAAGACTGGTGCGGAACAGTCTTTGCACAATAGCAGTTATGGACGCAACTCGCTCAGCTCCTTCACGAGAGGTGGAATGTAGCAGGTATAATAACCTCTGGTCAGTTGCAGATTAAATCGGCAACCATGTTGCATGGAGGATTGCTCAAGGACAATGCGAGAGGATCTTTCAGTCTCCGACTTTGTCCTATGAATGCGATAATAACATGTGACTCCAGTCCACATAGGGAAAGATGGCCAGCCGTAATGGTAAATCCTGCATTATTATCGAGGTGCTAGAAATATGTAGACACCGAACTGCATCAGTGTAGGCCGCTGTCTGGTATACTTTGTTGTCTTTGGTGTATATGACCGAATGAATGTATTGTACAGTCATCTACTTGCATTCGCAGTCTACTATATGGTAAAAAGTAGTGGAAGGGATGTTTAACTATAATATAGAAATTGGGAAGCTTTCTGCTGTGTCATTGGCTGAGGTTGAAATTGTGAAACAACTATCATAATTGCTAAAATTGATCATGCTATCAATTGCGGGTGCTTATTACAGTATATCCTCCCATATCGACCGTATCTTTTCCATCGTTATGCTGTTGATTACCACTTAATGATTGACTGACACAACTTCTTGGAGACTGAGGGAGCCTTGGCGGAACACTGGATATCAACTACTTGTCACTGTGGAACTTGGGATTAAATGTGGAGGTCAGCACCTTCAGACAGTTGCTTGGGAACGTTCTTCAATGCTGCAGACACGTCCATTTCCAAGTGCTCCAATGCCGTCCACATTTTTTTTTCCCCACCAAGAAGATAACAATGCCTCTTTTTATTTTTACTGCCCCGTATGTGTTGTGAACAGCACCTTACGGAACAGTGATCATTTACAAGACTGTAAAATGAGGAAACAATGGTCCCTGTCTCTTCGAAATAGAACTCTGAGACATCTGTGAGCTCGTCACTGTGGATGATGGGACTAGGTCATCACCTTTGGACAGTTGTTTCGAAACGCTCCACAATACCGCAAACTCTTCCAGTTTGCATATGTTGCGATATCTTCCACATTGTTGTCTATAAGAAACATCATCTCTGTGTTTTATTTCTACCATCCTGCGTATTGTGGGAGCGACATAGGTTACACCATGCAATGTCCGACCTTTTGTGAGAGACAATGTGTCAAAACACGAAACCGACACGGACCTCGAAGTCGTGGTAGAAAAACAAAATGTTTGGTGTGTAGACAGCTGTAGTCACCCACACTGCTTGGATGTGTTACAGCTGAAAACAATGTGTCAAACTGCTTATGAAGAACACCACACGAACCCTCTCTTGTGATTGATAGTCTGTGGGATATGGTCTTCCGCCAGTACGGGCAACAAAACTTTAAACAAGTCTGTGCAAGTGACTTTGATTTGAAATGAGTGTATGCCCTCATGCATGACAATTTGTAATTCGAACACGTGGAATGATCTCAAAGTTCACTGATGTTGCTGGGGCGGATAGCGGTGACTGCACACAGAAGCATTAGCAGGGGACGTTTGAAAATGTGATCTGGAGAGTTTTATAGAATTTTGTTATTGTTCCAGAGGGGCGGTCCAGTCTTTCTGAGAACAACGTCTGAGTTGCAGTGTGATTGATGGGCAATGCAGTGGGAGGCATGTGTCGAGAACTTTGACGTCAAAGAGTGATAGATAGTCCTCAGCTGTATGCTTACAGGTAACACACTTATTATACTCCTCTCTATCAAACAGCATCTCGCAGTTGAACACAATTCCCCCCAAAAATAAAGATAGTGCCTTTCACTCAAACCTTTTTCCCGCCGGCTTACAGGTGAAGGGATCATCTTATGTAGAGTTTGAGTACGTCTCCCATTAGTTTCGAGTGGTATTCCGAACAACACCAGCTGTATGACATCGTCAATTTTTGAGCAGTGTTGCAGTTTTAGGTGCTATTTGTGTAGCACTATGCTTTATAGCCGATCTTAATGATTAATTACGTAATTATGACCGATCTTTACTTCAGTTTCCAAACCAAATTAATAAAGTACACTAACCTAACCTCTTTCTCCTGTATCTGGACAGTTTCCATGTATTGAGGTGTGCGCTTGAACTTTTCAACAAGAAAGACCAGGAGTTGGGTACAAGAAAGAGCATTGCCACTTTGAATTTCCCGCCAGTTCCTGTGGGGGAGGAGGGGGTGACATGTTAGTACAGTCTTTGGACAAAGAAATTCCCGCCATTATCGAAAGTCCCACCATTTTTTTAATTTCCCGCCAAATTCGAAATTCCCATCAATAGGGTAACTGGGGGAGGGGGGGGGGGGGGGAAGGGGGGGATGGTGCGGTGACCATGTGCCAGCTGAGGATGTCATTCAGGGGTGGGGGTGGAGGGGTTAATTAATTGATCAATTGAATTAAATCGCATATCAATCTGATATCCAAAATGTCCTCATGCTCCCATCACCCTACTACCATTAGAGTGCCAAGAGAAGACCAAAGCACAATTAACTGACTATATTACTATGTACTTCTCAGCAGGATGTGAAGCGCTCAGCCTACAAACGTATGCCACCATGTTCGTCTTATATGTATGTCTCTGAACACTGGTGTAGGTTATGTCTGGATGCAATGTATGGCTGTAATACAAAAATCTGGTTATTGAATATTGTCATCATGTTCTGTATAGGTGGTACTTGTAGGTCTGTACAAATATTCAATTCTTTATCCACAGCTCTTGAAATAATTCTCACAGGACGTACGCAAGAACGCTTTATTGCTAATTTATATACATATTTATTAATATGAACTGAACTGGGAATATCCCAAATGTGCAGCAACGACGTTTTATTTTTTTTTTATTTTTTTTATTTTTTTTTTATTTATTTTTTTTATTTTTTTTTTGTTACCAGTAGATTTTTATAGCATACTGCCTCTGTTTATCCTGTGTTACATTTTCGTCTGGTTCACTCGTTTCAGTATAATGATTATTTAAAATGTGTTTTGTGTCGCAATCTGCCCTTTGTTAAACCTTTGTAATTTCGTACCAGGGCATACTCTGCATTGTCAAAACAAACCGCATAATCATTTTTCCAGTATTGAGATGGTGTATGGGCACGCACCGAAGGCCAATAAATTAAAAAAGAAGAGCTCGTTTCCTCATCTTTGCTTGATATTTTGATATTGGTGAACGAAAGAATCCGCAAGTATGTAACAAGGCATTACGAGTTTAGATACTTTTGCTACGTGCTTCTCACGCAAGGTAAATTTTTCAGCATAGATCGCGAATGAATGCGCAAAAAGAGGTGCGAGTCGTAAACTTCCAATCTTGTGCCAAGATTTGAAGAATTGATGATGGAGACTGAAGCTCATCATTATCATTTATTTAGTTGCAAGAATAACATACCATAACATTAAAAGTCGATGAAAATGTGTTATGTCAATAGTTGATAAAGAAATAATTACTCTTCCTCACATTTTTCGAATCAAGTTTATCAAACCCACACGCAAAAGAGTTGTACGAAAGGAGCCGAGGGTGTTGAAAGCCGGCCGCGGTGGTCTTGCGGTTAAGGCGCTCAGTCCGGAACCGAGTGACTGCTACGGTCGCAGGTTCGAATCCTGCCTCGGGCATGGATGTGTGTGATGTCCTTAGGCTAGTTAGGTTTAAGTAGTTCTAAGTTCTAGGGGACTGATGACCACAGATGTTAAGTCCCATAGTGCTCAGAGCCATTTGAACCATTTTGTTGAAGTTCAGACCAAGGGGGCTGTGAGCCCCAAAAGTTTGAAAACTACTGGTCTAGGGGATTGTTCCCAGAATGATTATTTCACTCTGTAGCGGAATGTGCGTTTTTTGAAAACTTTCCGATTCTTCACACAAACTTTCAGTCATTTGCCTGATTCAACAGCCAGCCTAGGCATAGTCTTTAGGCGATTTCGTACACTCTCCTGGCAATGCTATTATAGCACAATGTCACACTAAAAACAAGTACGATTCGAAGAGAATCGGTGTAGTCGACCTTTTCTAGTATATTACGGTAAATGACGACGCAGGAACAGCACTACCATCCACTCACAAAGAGTGATAACTACTTAATCCATTCAAGGCAAGTCTCCATCTTGTGCGTACCACGAAAATTAAAATAGCGCAAAAGATAGAGACATAGAAAGAGGAAATAAAGAAAAAAAGGTTTTCACACCACAAAACCCTTAAGCACGTAATGGAAGGCAAATATAGCACTTCTACGGCTGTAGCCAGTACCGACAATTATCAGCACACGTTGAATCTAGCACGATGTAGAATCGATTTTTTTTATGAATGCTGAATGTTGATAAAAAAATTCTGAGTGGCCGAAATGGTTTGGAAAGCAAAACAAATTACCGATGTCTATGACCCAGAGTCGGTGTGTTTCTCCACCCCTTAGGCTGTTCTGTGGAAATACCTTCCGTGACGCGGTCATTAGGAGACACTTGCGACACTTCCCTCACAACGACTTCAGATGAAAGCCAGCCCTCTTCACTTCGATGGCGGCCGACCTTCGCTAGTTGTTATTTATAGAGCATGTAATGGAAAGCCAACGACTCTGTTTCACTGCGTGAGGTTAATCGTACAGATGCCATAGTGCTTCATTTCGCAAAAAAAAGGTGGACAAAAATTTTAAAAATTAGTGAGATTGAAATTAAAACGTATTCAAGGGTTTTGAGAATCGCTGTTTGCTAATTCTAGATTACTTTCTCAAAATTCAAAATGGCAGATCACAAAAGTCGGACATTTTTACGAAAAACATTCATTCATACGAAAAAATAGATTCCCAAACGTTTAGAAGGTTGCTAAATCCCAGTATATGTATCGTTCGCCTTTATATTAAATACGGCTCATGAAAAATGGCGGAATTTCCCATTTAAAAAGACAGAGAGATAGAAAGACGGAAACAAAGGAAAAATTGTTCCTCTCCACAAAACCCTTAAGGACTTAATTCAAGTCAAACACAGGCCGTACTCAGTACCGATAATTATCAGCACACGTCGAATCTAGCACGATGTTTCATTCGAGAAACATAGTTTTGAAAATTGTTTTACTCGCCACCAACTTCGATGTAGCAGGCAGTTGTTTGTTGCGAAACATGAGCTGTTTATTGATGAGTGACTTACAGACGTTGTTCATCCGAGACCTCTACCTGCCACAAAACGCGCAGTTTAAGACCCTTTACTGTCTTAATAATTGTATATCCAAAGGCCTGACACATGTTTGGCGTTATTTTTCTTTAGGTGGTACCGGTATGTGGACAGTTTAGCAGTGAAAAGCGACCCAAGAAATGGTGCTGGGCGTTCTGTTAGTATTAGGTTGGTGCATAGGCTGTAGCATTTTTCCATAGATGTAATAAACACATCAGATACATATAAGACAGATTTTAGTCATCAAAAATATAATATCGTTCAGTATTTACCACAGTCTGCCAACAATGGGCAACTATTCGATTACGCGACTGCAGAAATCACGTTGTTTCGAGGCGCAGAACTCGTCGAGCCACGTTAGGATCGCATTTTCATCTGGAAAGGAAGTCCTTTGAAGGTTGTTGTTGCCGGCCGATGTGGCCGAGCGGGTCTAGGCGCTTCAATCTGGAACCGCGCGACCGCTACGGTCGCAGGTTCGAATCCTGTCTCGGGCATGGATGTGTGTGATGTCCTTAGGTTAGTTAGGTTTAAGTAGTTCTAAGTTCTAGGCGACTGATGACCTCTGATGTTAAGTCTCATAGTTCTCAGAGCCATTTGAACCATTTTTGGGTCGTTGTTCTTGGGTTGCATCTACAAAACTTCTTAGTTGTTGGTGGTGAACGTCAGCAGTGATGGTTACACATGGAGGAAGCAATTCGTACTAAACCACACCGTCGCTGTTCCACCAGACGCATAAATTTATCTTTTTCCAATGTTGAGATGGTGTATGGGCACGCAGCTCTTTGTATGGAGAGTTGCTGCTTTGTTCGGGCTCAACCATTCCTTTCCTTTCCTTTCCTTTCCTTATGTTTGGGTTCAATCACTTCTTTTTTTTCCTTATGTTAGCATGAAGACGCCATTTCTCATCACCAGTAACGATACAGGAGAGGAACGTTCTGTGTTGTTCACACTCAAACTGACGAAGAGCATGTAGAGATTCACGTATGGCCCACCCGCTGATCCGCGATACCCATACACCCAATCTCTGAGCCTTGGCCATTACATGCGAATATCGCACGATGATGGAATAATCATCACTCATCACACTTACAATGTTCTCGAGTACACCAACGTGGATCTATGTGGACTAATGTGATTAAACGGTCTTCCTGAGCATGCGGAATCATTAATGTCAAAACGATCCTCCTTAAAACGAGAAAACCCCCTTCTTGCCGTGCTATGTCCAATCACATTATCACCATACACGGCGCAAATATTCCTGGCTGCCTTCGCTGCTGTCACCCCTCTATTGAACTCAAACGGAAGAGTATGTCGAAAACATTCCGTTTTCTGCACTTGATCTTCCATGTTCTGGCGTCCACAACTATACTCACTATCACCAAATAACAAAACGTAAGTTCAAAGCCCCGCGGAGTGGCCGTGCGGTTTGAGGCGCCATGTCACGGATTGCGCGGCCGCTCCCGCTGGAGGTTCGAGTCCTCCCTCGGACATGGGTGTGTGTGTGTTGTTCTTAGTGTAAGTTAAAGTAGTGTGTAACTCTAGGGTCCAATGACCTCAACAGTTTGGTCCCTTAGACATTTAAAAAAAAGAAAAAAACGAATAAACTTAAGTTCAAATAGCGACAGTGAACTACTAGTAAAAGATGCAATCGATAAACAAACCCACAGCATCCGCAATACCAACATGTAAAACATACACACCACGAACTTCTGCACTAGCCTAATAGATGATGTCAAACCAGAGGACGAATCATAAGAGGATGGCGTCCATGAGGCTGGTCGACAACCACCATAACATTATACTTATAGTTGGTTGGTTGTTTGGTTTCTTTGTTTGGGAAGGGGGGGGGGGGGGGGCTACGGGCTAAACAGCGAAGTCACCAGTGCCCAACGTGATTGTTTCCAATACTTTCTATTCTGTTTCGTAAAGCATACCATTTTCCTGCGAACGCTGTTCTTTTGTTTTTAAATAAACATTTTGTTTCATTATTAGCAGCTAGCTAATTTAATCCCTGTAAGCATTATGGAATACAAGGTCCGCCTGTTACGTAATAGCAGATAGAAGGGCAGCCTGTCCAATTGATCAATACGTCTAAGCATTACCAAAAAGCTCATTTTGCACCATACCAGCGTACACATCATTTGAAAATAGGTCGGCATACCAATTAAACTGGAAACACAACTTTATAAAATGAAATAGATTACAACTCAACGAACGTTTATTTGAAAATAAAATAACACCCTACGTAGGAACATGGTTACTTTTAATCGCCTGCAAGAGGGTCAATAATATTGTGCAATATTTCCAGATGCGCAGATGTAGCACTGCTAAGTATTTGTTCGAAATTAGTTGTCTGTTTTTTTCCACAACTCTGTTGCACGTTACCAATACGAATTTTAGACAAGAAAAGGCGTTCACACTTTCAAAGAAAAACGTATGCGACCTTATTTACGGTTTGTTTTCCAAAACTATGGTCAAAAACGAAAGGACATCAGCGTAAATTTATTTCGCCCTTCCACCAGTGGCAGAACCTGATTTCGAATTTCATGTCTTGGAAAATATGACTATCATTTCTGAGAGATTTTCACATTTCTTTTGTAGATCATTTCCCGAAATTCAAAGTAGAAAGAATACTTCCAGAATAAAAGAAAATTTAGCGACTCCTAAACCACATTTCAATTTTGAAATTAGTATTTATATCTATACACATATCTTGGATCAGGATGTACCATGGCAGATTTATACTACAGCTTTAAACTTGGAATTATAATAATATCTAAAATAATAAATGACACATGCATCAATATTTCGGACCACATGAGAGACATCAAAGGCCCACACCGACTTCGGAAAAACGGCAAGAAATTGCAAACGGATTTTTTGCGCCAGCTGACTTTTCAATTTGTGTTGGAGGAACAGAAAGGAAACCCGTGAAAGTGATTCAGCCTGAAGACAGCGGCTCAATGTTTTACAATTACAAAGGCTGCTTTCCTATTGCTCTCCTCGCCGTCTGTGATTCTAATTATTGTTTTTCGGTCGCCGACATTTGCGGATATGGAAAAAGTCCTGATCTGTCTCGTAACACCGAAAATGCAGATAAAATACCTTCTGCACCATCCAAAATTTTTCGGCGTTTAATATCCGTTGATAACTTGCACTGTAATTCTAATTCTGAATCTGTAGGCTTTTATACAGAAACTATATATAATATGTGAAGGATGTAGTGTGTATTTATTACTGAACGATATAACACATTGTATTTATCTACATCTACATCTACATGATTACTCTGCAGTTCACATTTAAGTGCTTGGCAGAGGGTTCATCGAACCACAATCATACTATCTCTCAACCATTCCACTCCCGAAAGTGCGCGGGAAAAACGAACACCTAAACCTTTCTGTTCGAGCTCTGATTTCTCTTATTTTATTTTGATGATCATTCCTACCTATATATGTTGGGCTCAACAAAATATTTTCGCATTCGGAAGAGAAAGTTGGTGACTGAAATTTCGTAATAGATCTCGCCGCGACGAAAAACGTCTTTGCTTTAATGACTTCCATCCCAACTCGTGTATCATATCTGCGACACTCTCTCCCCTATTACGTGACAATACAAAACGAGCTGCCCTTTTTTGCACCCTTTCGATATCCTCCGTCAATCCCACCTGGTAAGGATCCCTCGCCGCGCAGCAATATTCTAACAGAGGACGAACGAGTGTAGTGTAAGCTGCCTCTTAGTGCACTTGCATCTTCTAAGTATCCTGCCAATGAAATGCAACCTTTGGCTCGCCTTCCCCACAATATTATCTATGTGGTCTTTCCAACTGGAGTTATTTGTAATTTTATCACCCAGGTACAGCCTTGAGAATTGTACTATTTATCGAGTAATCGAATTCCAACGGATTTCTTTTGGAACTCATGTGGATTACCGCACACTTTTCGTCATTTTGCGTCAACTGCCACACGATACAGCAATCTTTTCTAAATCGCTTTGCAACTGATACTGGTCTTCGGATGACCTTACTAGACGGTAAATTACAGCATCATCTGCGAAAAACCTAAGAGAACTGCTCAGATTGTCACCCAGGTCATTTGTATAGATCAGTAACAGCAGAGATCCCACGACGCTTCCCTGGGGAACACCTGATATCACTTCAATTTTTCTCGATGATCTGCCGTCTATTACTACGAACTGCGACCTTCCTGACAGGAAATATAACGTAAATATTGTAAATGGCTGAGTAAAAGCCAAGGAAATGTTAATTTTAATGTATCGATAGCAACGTCGAAATAGCAGTAGCTCTGCCGTTGTTTATCTTTCTTATGGAGAATCTCTGTCACGCTGCGAGCAGAGACGAAGCAAAGCAGCTTGAATCACGAAAGGGTGCGGAAGTGCTTGTTGGTCGCTCCCGAACACTCTGGGTACAGCTATAATCTCACCACTGTAGGCGCGCCTAATTCTTTAACTCGCGGGTGTTGAGAGCACGATAGCTGTGGACAGGTGGAGGAAGCTGCAATTCTATTGTCTGTCCCATAATTATCCGTGGCTCTGGTGACGGCTCACGGTTCTCAACCAGCGACAATAGAAGCAGCCCAGCATTGTCGTCGGCTACATTCTTCGTCGTCCGCACAGCTACATCATAAGACTGTTAAGTAACATAGTAGAGGCATTAGCCAGTGGCGTTTCTTTCACGAAGTGTGACTAATCTGAATAAAAACCTGCAATAATTAAAACTTGTAGGTTACCTGTGGTCCCTTTCCTTTCCACGCAATCGCCAAGTGTCGTAAAAATATGAAAATTGATTAACTACTGACAGTTTTTTCTTTGCTAACAACCAGTTTTCAGTCTGAATTTCTGCCTCAGTAACTGTTCATTCTTGTACTTCATAACAGAGCATTAACTTATTTGCAATTTTGAATATTATCTTCGTACACTTAAAGTAACGTAAAATTTCACTGCCAAAAATAATAACTAAAGATACAGCGCAAATTAAGAGTGCGCAATTTTATTTAATCTGTACTTAGCTTAGCGAGTGACTTCTGGCTTCGTATGTATTTTATTGTTGTTATATTGAAAGTAAAGCCAGTTGCTCATTTGTTTAAAGTAAATTCAGTTCAAGCTTTCAATAATCAAAAGTAAGTTTCTTTCCTTTTTCTAAATTTTGCTTCACATTACGCTGAGGCTACTAAAAGTCATTCTTTACGTAACAAAGTTCAAGTTACATTTTTTTTAACCAGTAACTTCATTTAACTTTTCTTTCAAAATTCTGTATTTCAGAATAAGTAACTTCAAACTCAGTGATTTCTGATTCATTTATCTTCTCGTAAACTGTTATGTTGTGGAAAAGCGTGACAGCCTTCTGTTGCCACATCAGTGATAATTTGTTTAAATTTCTTCGCCGTTAGCTTTCTTAAGATTCTGGATATCCATTGCCCTGGTGGGCTGGCGACTGTTTCATTATTCCCTTTTTTGCTAATCAGTAATTTTTTGTATTAAAACTTACTTGCCCTCCCCCCCCCCCCCCCCCTCCGTGTCGTTCGTGAGCGATTGCATTATATTCCACCCATTTCAAAATTATCGTCAGTATTTTGATTAGTTTTTGAATAGATTCTTCCTTCGGAACGATCTGTTGTACACTACTAACTGGTATTACTTCCCATCGACAACGATAGCCTTCCTCACTGCAAATTTCATTAGGCATGGATGATCATGGGCAATTATATCGCAATCCAATACGCCGATTAGAAAGGGGGAGGTTATAGTACGTGTTCAAAAATTCTGTTTTTGGTGGAAAACTTAATAGACCGAATCTGCCAATTTCCGCGCACTTCCTGGAACTGCTGAACCAAAAATGCCGTTTGTATTTGTTGTAGATGAGGAAGTCACTCTGTCACGTTATGTAATGCGTCCGTTTGCAGGTAGAGATTTGCCACTGGAAAAGAGAATGTTCAATTTTCCTTTGAGTAGAGCCAGACGATTTATAGATCGTACTTTCAGAATACTGTCAAACAAATCGCGGATTTTCCAGCGACTTCTGAACGTTTCACTTGATGTTGCAGAAAACACTGAAAGCCTTTGTCGTACTTCACGACATTTTAGAGTTCGCTATGGTCATCAGTTGAAAGATACACTACAGACGGAAGGTCTCTATGATTTCGACAGCGAAATGATTACGAACTGCAGATAAAGCACTGCATCTAGTATGAGGAACAAGTTTGTTGAATATTTCAGCATTGACGCTGGGAAACGTACCTGGCAGCACTCAAGTGAATAACGTTTGAGGAGTACCTTACGTAGAACTGAACTATTTCATCGAGCAGTGCAGCCTAGAAATTAGTAATAGTAAGTACATGAATAAAGTGTGGATAGTTCATGTTTAACATTCTCTGTTTCAGCAGCCTTGAATTTACGGAAATAAAGATAACAATTTAAACTACTGATAATTGTTATTTTGAATTAAGTAGAATAAACGTAAGCCTCATATCGTTGAAAGGATACTTGTATTCAATATATAAGTAAACATTTAAAGCGGCACTTACACTTAGCACTATTTTAGGTATTGTTAAGTAAGAAACGCTCATATAAAACTGTTCTAACAAGGACCGACGGAAGTAAGCATGAAACTAATATAAAAAATTGCGTGTTCCATTGCTGAACAGAATATTTTATGCATTGTAAATAGAAACACACTAAGTGTAAATAAAAACACGCAAAGTGTTTCTTTTTATTTATAAAAGCATTAATTAGTCCGCACGGAAGAAATGAAATTATACCATATAAGAAATATATCAAATGAGTTCTGATCAAAAAATGTTCTAAGCTATGCAAATGAAATTCTTACCCATCATTTTCTGCTCTTCCTGGGGCAGCATGCGTACTTCCTTCCATTCCTCAGCTTCCTTGTTTTTGTTAGAAAAATCTAATTTGGAGGGATCCTTACTTGCCACTTTGCCTGAATTTCATACATAAATTGTTCAACATCAACCACAAAGCCAATTTCTCCTTTTTTCGGCGCTTCAACAATCTGCCAGCTGTAAAACACACACGAACAATGGACGCCGAGAGCCGGCTGCTCTGCTCAACGCTCTCGTCTGCATGTACCTATTTGACCGTGTAATGCGAGCAGGACGCGATTCGCTTTACAGACGGCTGTCAACTGCAGGGAGCCGTGGCATCCGCTTACGCGCGCTCGCCTAAACGCTCATTTGACTCCGTGTAATGTAAACCGCATTCAGCTCACAGCAGCCGGCTCGCAGTCTCCCATGTAAAAGGACTCTAGGGGCCTCAGCTATCGATGTTTTGTGCATATTACCATTGCTGAAACTGGTGTAGGCATGCGTGCTCAAATACACAGATATGTAAACAGGCAGAATATGGCGCTGCGATAGGCAACGTCTATATAACACATCAACTGTCTGGCGCACTTGCTAGATCGCTTACTGCCGCTACAATGGCAGGTTATCAAGATTTAAGTTAAGTTTGAATGTAATGTTATAGTCGGCGCACGAGCTCCCGTACGACCATTTCACGAGTGTGCCGTGAATGTCAGGAATCCGGTAAAACATCAAATTTCCGGCATCACTGCGCCCAGAAAGAGACCCTGCAAGAACGGGTCCAATGACAACTGAACAGAATCTTTCAACGTGACAGAAGTACAACCCTTCCGCAAATTGCTCTACATTTCAATGCTGGGCCATCGACAAGCGTCAGCGTGTGAACCGTTCAACGAAACATCATCGATGTGGGCATTAGGAGCCGAAGGCACGCTCGTGTCGTCCGCAGCTCGTGGTCGTGAGGTAGCGTTCTCGCTTCCCGCGCCCGGGTTCGATTCTGGGCGGGGTCAGGAATTTTCTCTGCCTCGTGATGACTGGGTGTTGTGTGATGTCCTTAGGTTAGTTAGGTTTAAGTAGTTCTAAGTTCTAGGGGACTGATGGCCATAGATGTTAAGTCCCATAGTGCTCAGAGCCATTTGAACTACACTCGTGTAACCTTGATTACTGCACGACACAAAACTTTACACCTCGCCTGGGCCCCACAACACTGACATTGGACTGTTGCGGACTGGAAACATGCTGCCTGGTCGGGCGAGTCTCGTTTCAAATTGTATCCAGCGGATCGATGTGTACGGGTATAGGGACAACCTCATGAATCCATAGACCTGCTTGTCAGCAGGGACTGTTCAAGCTGATGGAAGCTTTGTAATGGTGTGGGTCATGTGCAGTTGGAGCGATTTGGCGCCCCTGATCCCTCTAGAGACGACTGTAACGTAAGCATCGTGTCTGTTCACCTGCATCCATTCATGCCCATTGTGCATTTCTATGGACTTGGGCAACTCCAGCAGGACAATGCGACACTCCAAACGTCCAGAATTGCTACAGAGTGGCTCCAGCAACACTCCTCTGAGTTTAAACAAGTCCGCTGGCCACGAAACTACCCAGATATGAACATTAATGAGGATATGTGGGACGTCTTGAAATGTCCTGTTCAGAAGAGATCGCCATCCCCTCGTACTTTTACGGATTTATGGACAGCCCTGCACGATTCATGGTGGCACTTCCCTCCAGCACTACTTCAGACATTAATCAAGTCGATGCCACGTCGTGTTACAGCACTTACGTGTGCTCGCAGGGGCACTACATGATGTTAGGCACGTTTAGCAGTTTCTCTGGCTCTTCAGTGTAAAATGGGTATATCATCTTCATACTTTCGTTTAAGTATGCTTCAAAAGTTATCGTCTCCACTCTTTTTTGCTCGGAGAATGAGAGACCGCTCTTTAATGAGTTACCATACGAATTCTTATGCGATGACTTTCATGATTTTAAGTAACACGTTCCTTGTTGCTCTGTGCTCACAATTATTTTTCTATTCTTACACACGTTGCCACTTGCATCGTCTCCCTTGAGAAACAAACCTTTTCCTTTTACAAATTTATCTAGTTCTCTTTTTCCTGCTTATCAATTTCAACAAGAATGTTGCTCCGAAGCTGTTCAGTTAGGAAACCGCTGCGAAACTTCTTTCGCAAAACCATATGGGGATTTACAAATTTCTGAGTACCTCACCATACGTTCGTTCGGATGTTTAAATCATAAAAAATTGTTGTTTTGTTGTTGTAGTCTTCAGTCCAGAGACTGGTTTGAGACCGCTCTCCATGCTACTCTGTCCTGTGCGAGCTTCTTCATTTCCAAGTAAGTACCGCAATCTACAACCTTCTGCAACCTACATCAATTGCACTTCGAAAAACTGCCACCATTTTTTTCTTTTTCTCTTCTATGGAAGACGAGATGTATGAGTGATGATGTTCTATTCCCAAGTGATGATACTAATCTTTTTTTTTTTTTTTTTACTGCAAGCTAACGAGAAACCTAACGTGAAAATAAAAAATAATACAGGGTGTTTCAAAGCGAACCTTACAATTTCAAAAATCCATATAAATTTATTGAAAGAAGATATAGAGCCAGGTTTAGTGTCATTTTGTAGGGAAACACACCAAGTTTAATTAGCTTAAAATAAAGATGTTGTATGTGGCTTCCGTTGGTTATCCTGCACGCATCCCATTGGAAGTCAATTTCTTCCCAAACTCGCTGTAGCATTGCAGGTGTAACTTGGTCAATGGTGGCATAAATTCTTGCTCTAAGTTCAGGTTTCACTTTATCAATGGGGTGCACCATTTTCTTTCAGGTCCTCTAGTGATGTATTGCAGAGTGTGATGCAGATATTTCAACGAGTAACAGGACTGCAGACACATTGCTACACATTGCACCGCTAGGAAAGTGGTCTGTTGTAAACGTGGAGATCACTGCAACCAAGCAAACCTATTCTTATTTTGTGTTTCTTTACTTTTGTCCATGCTTTTTTATGTTGACAGACTTTATTTAGTAAAGAACACGTAGGTGATTCACTGGTAGCCATGCAATAGTGTAATGTAATAAAATAAAAATAGTTGTGACTTTTTCTTTACTGTCAGTGTAATGTAATAGAATGAATATGAGCCGTGACTTACATAAAAGAGGAAACACACATTAATGCAATGGCTCAGCATAAAAGAGAAATAACTAATGTAGGAAATTATTAACAGTGTAACATGTTGTTTAATTTAGCTCGACGCTTATAAGCACTCAGTAAACTAGCTTAGTTCTCAGGGGTTACGGAATTGTAAATGCTTATTAGTTTAACTGTTAAAACACAACAGATATTCCTCAATATATGCCTATTCGACCTTCAAGTTAAATCCGTGTCCTTATAACACCAGAGAATATTTCGCCAGTCCGTTCACTGTACAACAATAAATTCCTTAACTCAAAATCGTGGTTTCGTCTTTACCAATATAAGATAACAAGCGTAGCTTTTGCAAATAAAATCTTATACCACAGCTAGAATCCTGTGACCAGGTCTTCCTGCCTGGGATGTTATCTCGCAACTTTGAGAAAAGCTGAAAGTGAATCTTATTAAATTATTTGCATCGACCGCCAGGCTTGTGGAATTTGAAAGAAAGGTTTAGTTTTCTAACCGACGGCACGTCTCTACGAGGAGCTAAAAGAAAGTTCTTAATTTTTTTAAGGTGGCGCCTAACAAAGAAGAATTTCTATTAAGGCCCATGTCTACTCTAGACAAGCAAGGTTTAGGATTACAAACGATTTCAACACGGACAGAATTTTTAAGTCACAAACAACTCTATTTTCAGTTTTGTTAATAACTTACATTGGCGAATACAGCAATATGAACCTTCGTTAAACGCTCCTTACGGTTAGTGTCCAGATTATAAGCCAAGAAGAAGAATAGTAATGACGAAAGAGGTCAGAGGTCAAACACAGAATCTCAGTTCCATGGAATAGGCATACATTGTAGCATAATATATTGTGCCTTGGTAAAACTCGCAAGTTACTCATACAATATTTATCGTAAAAAGATGTAATCTATACATTTCACATTCATGTTCACCCAGGAGAAACAGTACAATAGTCTATTTTCCTATGTTAAAAATATGATTCGAATGGTTGTTATCCGAAGTGATTATAAGATTCATGACGCATTTATGTTCAATATTCTCACAACATATCTCTTATTTTTATGTAATTAAAGATTAAAAATCATTAAATATCAAAATTTGGTCATATGATCGAAAACGACCTGTTCCTGGTTGATGCTCTGGTGACGTCACAAACTAAAAGTAAGACGAAGCAGTACATGTGATAGAGGAGTGTTAACCATAATTACGAGGTTTTGCTTACTTTTTCTGCAAATAATTTAGCTATATAGCGATGGATAGCGCATTTACTACTTTTAAGCAATAATAGCAAGGAATTTTGTGAACGCTGATAAGAGGAAACCTTACGCAAATTAATGCGTTTATGCTCTGCTCATTTAGAGCGGCGGTATGTGCAAGGACGGACATCCTTTCCCCTGCTGCCTGCAGCATCATTAAACCCGCCAAAACTACGAAATCGTGGAACTTTTGCAAATGTGCCTGTATCTTATATCTTGACTGTCGTTTATCGGTTATGAAATACGACCCAAACCACAGTAAAATTGTTCTTGGCAAATCTTAGTCCTAATTTCCGCTATACAAGATACTCAGCAGAGAGATGGTCAGAGCCCCGGACTCTGTGCCGCAACAGATAGCGCATGTAACTACAGATACGAGGAAGGCAGGTTCGAATCTTTTAAAAAGTTTTACATGAACTGAGAATACAGCGTTAGCATGAACTCATTGTAGCAGTTGTTTCGATAGTGGGATGTTTGTGTATAACTTCATATTAAACTTAGTCTGAGAAATGGGCAACTGAGGATAAATGAATCTACTTTGTATACAAACAATTGCCTTTCTTGGAAAGCATTCCTAGTATTGTAGATATCACCAAACTTCCGCAATACAACAAGGTGTAGGAAGATGAGGTTTTGTTTGCGAAGAGATATAAAGCGTGTGTAGTAACATGCAAGTAATACAAATGTAATGGCTGTGCTGTTTGTGAGTGTAAACTAACGTCAGTGCCAGAGGCAGACTTAACTTCATCGTATGTAAGATGATGAAACTTCAGAAGCTTAAACAGATGGGCAGTACGAAGATAAAAGAGCATTGCTTCTAATCAAGTAAAAAGTGTATGAGCGCATTAAATAGAAAATTTATGCGACATTGTGTGTGTGAAAGCTACTACAAATGTAAGCGCATGTAAAAGCCAAGAAAAACAGTAACACACTGTTTCTAACCGGTGCGGTGAAGTTTTGTAATAGTAATTCGGTTTTCAGTACCGTCGATCTGTTTTACAAATAAGTTAAAATATTGTTATAGATTAGATTCGAACGAGGGACCTATGGGAGCATCTTTAAATATTCGACAGTCCACCGCTCTACCAACCGATCTACCAATGATGTGCAAAGAAGTGGGTTTAACGATAATTTTTACTAAGAGTAATTTCATCAAGTGACACCATCCTTCTTTGTAACAATGGGAAATCCTATCTCGGAGGTAAATTAATACTGACTTAGAGTGCAAGACATTTTTAATTAAGTAAAGGAACTTGGGTATTTTTCCGGTGGAGTGTAACCAATTTTTACGCACCTTATCATTCTCTGAAACACTCAAAAACAATTTTCAAGAACTTTCATGGCTGCACAGTATTTGTGCAGTGTGCTGCTACATACCATTTGTTATCCATTTTCCAAAACGTAAATTCCAAAACAATACTTCAATGCGAATTAGCTGTATGACAGCAGAGGCAGCCAGCTAGCCACTGACATGACAGGCATCACATGACTCGAATGGAGCGTTCTTGCGGGCTTTCAAATTATTTGAATTTCATTTCTGTTTTTATAAAAGAATCTTGAAATTCAAGAAGCAAAAAAGCATGTTATGACATAATTAACCATTTAAGACTACTTCCAGAAAACAGTCAAATACCCAATTCTACAGTATATACTTATTTGCTTGTAGCCTGATATGGCAGATCTTAGTAGTGTACTTTGCAGTTACCCAGCGGAGACCGCGAGACCGGTAAATAATGTAATCGATATTACCTCAATATAAGCCGGCCGGAGTGACCGAGCGGTTCTAGGCGCTCCAGTCTGGAACCGCGAGACCGTTACGGTCGCAGGTTCGAATCCTGCCTCGGGCATGGGCGTTTGTGATGGCCTTGGGTTAGTTAGGTTTAAGTAGTCGATGTTCTAGGGGAGTGATAATCATAGCAATTAAGTCCCATAGTGCTCAGAGCCATTTGAACCATTTACCCTAATATAAACACAGAATTGTCTACCGCAGTACAAAAAAAAAAAGAAAATACTGCCTATCAGAAACAAGACTCGAAGGCTGAGCCCTACGCGCTGAAGTTACGCGTAGGCCCGGCGACACACTAGCGTGAATACTCTACTTGTATTGAGATGATCAGGTGCTACAGACAGAGATGCACGTGCGGCGAGGTACGTCTCTGGTGACATCACATGTTCAAGATTTGTCATCCACTTTTGGGATATTTCATAACATTTGCGATCCCAAGGGCCTTACATTAAATTACTTGTCTCAGCGTCATCTATGTCGCTTCCATGGTTTTTAAACGGTAATAAGAACCATCTTTTACGTGTATAAAGCGCTGGATCCTAATCTCTATTGTATCAGTTGTAATTTTCGTTATCCTTCCGTGCACGCTATGAGATGAATAACAAAGGGAAAAACGAACTGCTTTGATCATTTGCAAGTACCTAGGTATGAAAACTAATGCGCTTGTGACCTTTAATTTTTTTTTATTATTTGCGAATTGACCACTTATGATAACGCTACAATTTCATTTCTTCTTTGTCTGAAGTTTCCTCTTTCTCCAGTAGTCCTTCATATGGACGCTGTGCTGTTGCTTCTGTTCATCCGTTCAGGCTCTTCCAGTCTTCTTAGTTTTTTTCGACCCGAAATCCTTCCTAATTTTGAATCATGGTCCGGCATGTATCCCTATTTAACATCTGAACTTGCGACTGTTACGGTCGCAGGTTCGAATCCTGCCTCGGGCATGGATGTGTGTGATGTCCGTAGGTTAGTTAGGTTTAAGTAGTTCTAAGTTCTAGGGAACTGATGACCACAGCAGTTGAGTCCCATAGTGCTCAGAGCCATTTGAACCATCTGAACTACCTGAATGTTGACCCTTTCCAGATCTTTACGAGCTTCCTTAATCCATGTCGTTGTCTTCTTTTTCCACAGGTAGTCGAATAGCCTTTTGTTTAGTCTGGTTTTGTCCATTCTGTACACGAGTCCCAGAAATGATAACCTCTTTTTCATGGTCTCCCAGATTTTCTCCACCTATTTGTAGACTTATTTGTTGCCCCGAAGTTTCCAGCCAGTTTCAACCTCGGCTGGACCCATGATTTTCCATACTATTCTTCTTTCTAGTATCTCCAGCTTTTCGAACTTGTAATTCATTTAGAAGCATTCTCTGGCATACAGGCACTATTTTCACCACAGGTGGTGGTGGTTAGTGTTTAACGTCCCGTCGACAACGAGGTCATTAGAGACGGAGCGCAAGCTCGGGTTAGGGAAGGATTGGGAAGGAAATCGGCCGTGCCCTTTCAAAGGAACCATCCCGGCATTTGCCTGAAACGATTTAGCGAAATCACGGAAAACCTAAATCAGGATGGCCGGAGACGGGATTGAACCGTCGTCCTCCCGAACGCGAGTACAGTGTGCTAACCATTTTACCACAACATTGTAGCGCTTTATTTCGGCATTCCAAGAGATGCACTTTTTGTCGTAAATGTCTTTAGCTAATCCGTAAGCTCTCTCTATTATGAAGAACCGGTACCCCAAAGCAGCTTTCTTAAGTCCGTTCTCTAGTATGGCTTCACCGAGATAACTGAGTTTTTTTTTACCCTCTCAGTCCGTCAAATCTGTTTCAAGGAATTTATGTCCATGTTTGTCACTTGTCATGAATTTGGTCTTCTCTTTCGAGATCCTAAGTCCTGTCTTGCCAGCGATCCTTTCTAGTAGGTTGATCTGCATGGCCGCTTCTTCTAAGTTCTCTGAAAGTATTGCAAAATCATCAGCGGAAGTCAAGCAGTTGACTTTGATTCCTACAGATTTTCTTCCTAGACAGATTGGGCTAAAATCTTGTTTTTCAAGTTCGGAATTCCAGATTCTCACAATCTTCACCAGGACACAGTTAAATAGTATTGGTGAGAATCCATCGCCCTGTCGCACACCTGTCTTTACTTCAAATGGTTGCGACAATTCTTCCCTTATGAAACGATAATTAAATCAAGACCCTAACCTGCTCACAGGCGTTGAGATATATCAACGATTAAGGCTAACCGGCCATTGATCTTCTGTGAGGATGCACACGCATTGCCCGTACGAGACTCGGTTAGATTGTCTGCCGCGAGTAATGAGTGTAATGGGGCACGGGCACTACGAATGTAGTGTGTGGACATTAAGTTGAGAATGTGGGTCTCACGGGGAGCGTGAAAGGGATAAGTTCCTGCAGTCGCACCTCTGTGCCCTCGGTGGCTCAGATGGATAGAGCAGATGAAAGAAAATGAGCAGAAGATCCCGGGTTCGAGTACCGGTGGGGTTCACATTTTCAACTGTCCTCGATATATATCAACGCCTGTCTGCAGCTTAGGGTCTTGATTTAATTATAGTTTCGTTCTACACAGGTACACGGTCACCGATG
The DNA here is from genome assembly GCF_023897955.1 of Schistocerca gregaria. Lineage (NCBI taxonomy): Eukaryota > Metazoa > Arthropoda > Insecta > Orthoptera > Acrididae > Schistocerca > Schistocerca gregaria. The sequence continues at coordinate 884,660,908 of NC_064921.1, read as the reverse complement.
GTATCTGGTCTTTCGGACATATTCTCCCATAAACTTCACTTTGGAAGTTGTGCCTGTAAAGGTTTCTCTGATAATGTTTGCCAGCTTTTTCTGATCCCAAATTCTCTGATGATCATATCTAGGGTCTCTCTATCCACCGAGTCAAAGGCATTTTTGAAGTCAATGAAAGAAACCACTACATTTTTGCCATTCAGCGTTCTGTGCCTGATTATTGACTTCAAATTAAAAATTTTGTTGGGCACTGGAACGGCCTTTCCGGAACCTACCCTGGTATTCTCCAAGTTGTTTATCTAGGACTCCTTCAGTTCTATTCAGCACTATCTCTGAGAGGATTTTGTAGGTGACTGGGAGTAGTGACACGCCTCTGTAGTTGTTTACATTTTGTTCGTCACCTTTCTTATGAAACGGGTGGATCAGTGCCGTTTTCCATTCATCTGACAGTTTTTCTGTGTCTCATATTCGCTGGAAGATTCGCTGTAGGTCGTCTAGGATTTCCGGTTCTGTCCATTTTAAACGGTAATAAGAGTCGCCCCGTCGTTGTATAAAGCGCTGGATTCTAATCTCTATTGTATCAACCGTAATTTTCTTTATCCTTCCGTGCATTAAATTTATTATTTCCACATAAATTACGAACATGTAACTTCCCACCCGTTTACAAATTTATCAACGGTTTGCACAGGCTCGGTGAAAGGTACAGATGCAGGTTGTCCCGGTCAAACATGTAACAATATAAAATATATTAACTTGAGAAATAATAGAGACATTTGACGGTATGTTTCTACAAATTTGCTAAGTCAAAATGCTTTTATGGGCCTCTAATACACCGCGATACGCGCATCATTAGTGGCGCGACAGACATTTAGTCTGTATTCAACTTCTAAGTTTTTTGCAGTACTGCAGGCGTAAAATTTCCCATAACTGCACGAATGCGATGGCGCGCATCTGGCAGATCACGAACTGCTGTCTGGTTACCTGATTCCTGATAAACCACCACAGAAAAAAATGAAGTGGCGTTATGTCTGGGCTTCTACGGAACCAAGCAATCGATGCACTACGTCTCCCAGTCCAGCAGTCCAGAAATTCATGATCAAAGAAACCCTTGGGCTTGATTTTGTGACGAAGTTACTGTTTGAACAGCCATAGACGCAACCTTTTATAGACGATCGTATAATGTCGAACGAGGTAACTGCAATAGCCTACTTGCATGTCAAATTGACTTACGAGGACTCCGCTGGATGGACGTACGTATTAATTCAACAGTAGCTTCTCAAACTACTTGCCTGGTATAGTAGCCCGATATCGAAAGCAAACTCAGTTTCCCCACAGTCGCGTGCCCCATTGCTTGATTGTTACGTAAGTGGGAACACCGTCAGTTGGTCGGAGTCCATACCAACGGCGAAAACGGCGGTGTAGCAGTCTAACAGACTTCAGCTCTGCGAGGGAAAGCACACAGAACACTTTCTGGCGCGGACATCGCATGACTACCGACAAACGTTTACATTAACAAAGAAGTTACGCGCGCCTGCACGTGGTACCAACTGCTGCAAGCAAACAAGGAAAACACTTCCAACTACCACACTTGTACACACAAACCACCAAACCACCAATACATATCTCTATTCCCACACTATTTATTACATTCCATATTGTTGTTGTTGTTGTTGTTGTTGTTGTTGTCGTTGTGGTCTTCAGTCTAGAGACTGGTTTGATGCAGCTCTCGATGCTACTCTATCCTGTGCAAGCTTCTCCATCTCCGAGTCACTATTGCAACCAACATCCTTCGAATCTGCTTGGTGTACTCATCTCTTGATCCCCCTCTAAGATGTTTACCCTCCACGTTTCCTTCCATCACTACAGTGGTGAGCCCTTGATGCCGCAGAACGTGTCCTACTAACCGATCCATCCTTCTAGTCAATTTGTGCCACAAATTCCTCTTCTACCCGATTCTATTCAGTACCTCCTCATTAGTTATTTGATCTACCCATCTAATCTTCAGCATTCTTCTGTAGCACGACATTTCAAAAGCTTCTATTCTCTTCTTGTCCAAACTATTTCTCATCCATGTTGCACTTCCATACATGGCTACAATTCATACAAATATTTTCAGAAACGACTTCCTGATACTTAAATCTATACTCGACGTTAACAAATTTCTCTTCTTCATAAACACTTTTCTTGCCATTGCTAGTATACATTTTATATCCTCTCTACTTCGACCATCATCAGTTATTTTGCTCCCCAAATAGCAGAACTCATCTACTAATTTAAGTGTCTCATTTCCTAACATAAATCCCTCACATCACGTGATTTAATAACACTACATTCCATTATCCTCGTATTGCTTTTGTTGGTGTTCATCTTATATCCAATTTTCAAGACACTGTCCATTCCATTCAGCTACTCTTCCAGGTCCTTTGCTGTCTCTGACAAAATTACTATGTTATCGGCGAACCTCAATGGTTTTATTTCTTCTCCATGGATTTTAATACCTACTCCGAATTTTTCTTTTGTTTCCTTTACTGCTGGCTCAATATACAGATTGAATAACATCAGGGAGAGCCTACAACCCTGTCTCACTCCCTTCCCAAGAACTGATTCCCTTTCATGCCCCTCGACTCTTTACACCTGCCATCTGGTTTCTGTACAAATTCTAAATAGCCTTTCGCTCCCTGTATTTGACCCCTGCCACCTTTAGAATTTGAAAGAGAGTATTTCAGTCAACATTGTCAAAAGCTTTCTCTAAGTCTAAAAATGCTAGAAATGTAGGTTAGCCTTTCCATAACTATCTTCTAAGGTAAATCGTAGGGGCAGTATTGCCTCACGTGTTACAACATTTCTACGGAATCCGAACTGATCTTCCCCAAGGGCGGCTTCTACCAGTTTTTCCATTCGTCTGTAAAGAATTCGTGTAAGTGTTTTGCAGCCGTGACTTATTAAACTGATAGTTTCACACCTTTCTTTGGGATTGAAATTATTATATTATTCTTGAAGTCTGAGGTATTTCGCTTGTCTCATAACAGCTTGCTCACCAGGTGGTAGAGTGTTGTCAGGACTGGCTCTCCCAAGGCTGTCAGTAGTTCTAATGGAATGTTGTCTACTCCCGGGACCTCGTTTCGACTCAGGTCTTTCAATGCTCTGTCAAATTCCTCACACAGTATGATATCTCCCATTTCATCTTCACCTACATCCTCTTCCATTTCCATAATATTGTCCCCAAGTACATCGCCCTTGTTAGACCCTCTATATACTCCTTCCACCTTTCTGCTTTCCCTTCCTTGCTTAGAACTGGGTTTCCATCTGGGCTCTTGATGTTCATACAAGTGGTTCTCTTTTCTCCAAAGATCTCTTTAATTTTCCTGTATGCAGTATCTATCTTACCCCTAGTGATATATGCCTCTACATCCTTACATTTGTCCTCTAGCGATCCCTGCTTAGCCATTTTGCACTTACTGTCGATCTCTTTTTTGTGACGTTTGTATTCCTTTTTGCCTGCCTCATTTACTGCATTTTTATATTTTCTTCTTTCATCATCTAAATTCAATGTCTCTTCCGTTAGCCAAGGATTTCTACTAGCAATCGGCTTCTTACCTACTTGATCCTCTGCTGCCTTCACAATTTCATCTCTCAAAAGCTACCCATTCTTCTTCTACCGTATTTCTTTCTCCTGTTCCTGTCAATCGTTCCCTAATGCGCTCTCTGAAACTCTCTACAACCTCTGTTTCTTTCAGTTTGTCCAGGTCCCATCTTCTTAAAGTCCCACCTTTTTTCAGTTTCTTCAGTTTTACTCTACAGTTCGTAACCAACAGATTATGGTCAGAGTCCGCATCTGCCCCTGGAAATGTCTTACAATTTAAAACCTGGTCCCTAAATCTCTGTCTTACCATTATATAATCATCTGAAACCTTCCAGTGTCTCCAGGCCTCTTCCATGAATACAATCTTCTTTCATGGTTCTTAAACCAAGTGTTAGCTGCGATCAAGTTATGCTATCAGGCAGCTTCCTCTTTCATTCCTTATCCCCATTCCATATTCAACTGCTACGTTTCCCTCTCTTCCTTTTCCTATAATCGAATTCCAGTCACCCATCACTATTAAATTTGCGTCTCCCTTCACTACCTAAATAATTTCTTTTATCTCAAGATACATTTCTTCAATCTCTTCATCATCTGCGGAGCTAGATGGCATATGAAATTGTACTACTGTCGTAGGCGTGGGCTTCGTGTCTATCTTGGCTACAATAATGGGTTCTCAATGCTGTACGTAATAGCTGGCCCGTGCTCCTATTTTCCTATTCATTATTAAACCTACTCCTGCATTACCCCTATTTGATTTTGTATTTATAACCCTGTCTTCGCCTGACCAAACGTCTTGTACCTCCTGCCACCGAACTTCACTAATTCCCACTATATCAAACTTTAACCTATCCATTTCCCTTTTTAAATTTTCTAACCTACCTGCCCGATTAAGGGATCTGACATTCCACGCTCCGATCCACAGAACGCCAGTTTCCTTTCTCCTGATAACGACGTCCTCTTGAGTAGTCCCCGCCCGGAGATCCGAATGGGGGACTATTTTACTTCCGGAATATTTTACCCAAGAGGACGCCATCATCATTTAACCATACAGTAAAGCTGCATGCTCTCGGTAAAAATTACGGCTGTAGTTTCCCCTTGCTTTCAGCCGTTCGCAGTACCAGCACAGCAAGCCTGTTTTGGTTATTGTTACAAGGCCAGATCAGTCCATCATCCAGACTGTTGCCCCTGCAACTACTGAAAAGGCTGCTGCCCCTCTTCAGGAACCACACGTTTGTCTGGCCTCTCAACAGATACCCCTCCGTTGTGGATGCACCTGCGGTTCTGCTATCTGTCACTCAGGCACGCACGTTAAACCCGGACACCCTGTACAGTGCTTCTACGTAAAATGGCTGTCTGCAGCGGCGGGTAGCCAAGTTACAGGCAAGCACGTTATCACACTATCTCGCACAGACAAGCACGTTATCACACTATCTCGCACCGAGCTGATTTGTTGAACGAGCCTGCGGGTTCATGTATACTGTAAGCTGTAAAAGTCACCTGTTTCTCTTTCACTGTACGAGCTGCGACGTGGTGCTCACTCTAGTAACACATTTATATACTTTGAATTTATTAGCAATTCAGAGAAGGGCTTCGTTGGTCAGCAAACGAGCAACAAACGTCTTTGTTACAAACAGACAATACTGATGACGTTCTGCATACTCACATTAAATTGCTGACTGAAGTATCAAATTACGAATCAAATAGCCTTCACTATTTCAGAGTAATCGCCTTCCCACTCGCCACACCAGTAAAAAAAAAAAAAAAAAAAAAAAAAAAAAAAAAAAAAAAAAAAAAAAAAAAAAAAAACCAACCTGGCGAGCAGTCTGCACAATAATTTAATAAAGTCTCTTAAAATACTCTGATATGCGGAACTTAATTCATTAAATACCGGGATACTGAAATACCACACATCATTTGATTTTGACCACGCAACCGCAACCATTAGACCACCCACGATTATCGAAGACAAAGACTGAGTAAATCTGCAGATAGTTGGTCCTATTTACCATTCATCGGCAAACAATAACGCAGTGTAGAGGTGTAAGCTTTGTTTATCGTATGCTAACATCTAACTCTGCAGCTGTTGTCACCATTAACAATAAAACATTTGTCCAACATTCGAAGTTACTTCCCTTGCGATTTATCATATTTCACTGGGCAACATCTGTTGTAACCTTTTGTGACCGCGACCGGAACGGCCGGGGTGGCCGAGAAAGCGCAGTAGGACCAAACAGAAAGCGGCCCGCGAACAAACAAACCAACGGAAAGGACTGACACGAAACAACGACGGACCATGGAGAGAGACCTTACAACGACAACACGCACGACGCAACGGAGTGACAGAGACAACCAAACAAATCCAAGGCGTCCAATAGTAATGAATACAAAGAACGATAAACATGCTGTCTGTTGTCGAGGCGATGTGTCGAGACTCACGCAACGATTAGACTCGCTGGCTGAGATTTTTTTTTCTTTACTGTGATTTCATTCCCCTGCACCATATGGGCAGAGGAAGGCTGTCAGCGGCACAATCCGAGGCTCTTCAGCCGAGTGACATAACAACTTAAAATAAGAATAAAATGTTACATACATAAGGCGAGAAAGGGGAACTTAAAACAGAATAATGGAGAAAATGGAAGTAAAAAGTAGACTAACACGGAGACGTTCATGGAGGACAGTTAAAAGTCACCAGAAAGTTAAAAGAACACAGTTAGCGAGTCTTCAAAACTCAGAGAAGACACTGAATGGACATGCATACGTTAAAAGTCGGCCATGGTAGTAAAAACACTCCGGAACAACGCACTTAAAACCCACTTGGAGCACACACGACGAAGAATAAAACTGCCAGGCGGGACCTGCCGAGGGAAAGGGCAGAGAGGATGGAAAAGGAGGGGAGAGCAAGGGGCACCAGAGGAAGCGGCGGGATGAAGAGAGAAGTGAGCATCAGTGGGTACACGAAGAGGCAGGAGACACATGGGGCGGGAGAGGAAGAGGGAAGAGGGAAGACAGTGCAGGAGGAAGCGCAGAGACACTGAAAGGAGGCACAAGAGATGGAGGGGGAGTAGGAGGGGGAAGCCGCTCAGGAGGAGGGAGGGGGAGGAGAGGGAGCCCTGAGGAGAAGGCAGGAAGAAGGGGTTAGGGTTGGTAGGAAGGGTAGATGTCAGGGCGAAGCTCATCATCTGGGAGGGGTAGACGGTGGAAATTGTGTTGGGAAAGGAGATGGAGGGTGTGGAGATGGAGAGAGGGTGGGACACAACAGTAAAGGCGCGGCAATGGGTTGGGGGTGGAGAGGAAGGGAGACACCAGGGAGCGAGGGAGATCAAGGCGGCGGACAATATATAGTGTGTGGATGTGTTCAAGGAAAAGGAGAAGGTGGGGGAAGGGGACGAGGTCGTAGAGGATGCACGTGGGGGACGGAAGGCGGATGCGGAAGGCGAGGCGGAGCACATGGCGTTCGACGATTTGGAGGGCTTTATAGAACTGGGGAGGGGCAGAAATCCAAGTGACGCTGGCATAACAGAGGATGGGGCGGATCAAGGATTTGTAGGTGTGAAGGATGGTGGAAGGATGCAGATCCCACATCCGGCCAGACAGGAGTTTCAGGAGGTGGAGGCGGTTGTGAGCTTTGTTTTGGATGGTAAAGAGATGGGGAGTCCAGGTGAGATGGCGATCGGGTGTGAGGCCTAGGTATTTGAGGAATGGAGAGGACCTCGGATAGGTGGGAAGCAAAATGGTTAGCCTTACTGAAGTTGTCAGGAAAGGGTCGATCGTGAGGAGTGAGGTGGATAGGACGGCCATAAATGGCGCGGTAGAAATCATAGAGGTGGAAGGAGCGTGTGGTGCAGCCTATGATGATCGCCTGGCTCTTGGAGGGATTAACACGGAGGAACCTCTGGTTGCACCAAGTGGTGAATTGGTCAAGGTGCGTTTGGAGGGTACGTTGGGACCATTGAAGGGTAGGATAAAGGGCTAGGAAGGCGGTGTCATCAGCAAACTGGAGAAGATTAACAGGAGGGGAGGTTTGGGCATATCAGCAGTGTACAGGAGATAGAGGAGAGGGGAAAAGACAGAACCTTGGGGCACACCGGCAGAGGGATAGAAAGTACGGGAGTTGGAATTTTGGATAGTCACATAGGAGGGACGATGTGAGAGGAAGGAAGCAACTAGATGGACAAAGTTGATGGGGAGAGCATAGGTCTGGAGTTTGAAGAGGAGCCCGGGATGCCAGACACGGTCATAGGGGTTCTGGAGATCAAGGGAAACAAAGGTAGCGGAGCGACGGGAGTTAAGTTGGAGGGAAAGAAGATTGGTAAGGTTAAGGAGCTGGTCGTCAGCGGAAAAGGAAGGCCGGAAGCCACATTGCATAAGAGGAAGGAGGCGGTGCTGGTTAAGGTGGTGGTGAATACAGCGAGAGAGGATGGCCTCGAAGACCTTACTGAACACAGAGGTGAGGCAGATTGGACGATAGGAAGAGGTATCAGAGGGGGGTTTGTTAGGTTTAGGGAACAGCAGGACACAGGAAATCTTAGATAGGTCAGGGTAAAATCCAGTGGAGAGGAGGACATTGTACAGGGTAGCAATGACAGACAGGAAGGATGGAGGGGATTCCTTGAGGTGACAGTAGGTGACGCCATCATGACCAGGGGTGGTGTTGCGTTTGGAGCAGAGGACGAGTGTGATGTCTTGTGTGGTGATGGGAGTGTTGATGTCTGAGGGGGGTAACCGATCCAAATACTGGAAGCTAGGGGCGAGCGGGGGAACAGAGGTGTCAGTGCGGTCAAGGACGGTGGGGAAGAGGGAGTAATCAAAATGGGGATCGTCAGGAATGGAGAGGACCTCGGATACGTGGGAAGCAAAATGGTTAGCCTTACTGAAGTTGTCAGGAAAGGGTCGATCGTCATGGAGGATGGGGTAATGCGGGATGGGATGGCTATCAGTAAGGCGGTGGAAGGCTGACCAGTACTTGGAGGAGTTGACAGGGAGGGTGGAGTTCAGGCGTGTGCAGGTCTGGCGCCAGTCCCGGCGTTTCTCTGCTGTAAGGAGGTTCCGGATATGTCTCTATAATTGCGGTGGCGGGTGAGAGTATCCCGGACACGAGTGCGGAGGAAGGAGCGGTAGAGCCTGCGGGATTCACGCAGAAGGACGGCCTGTGCTGGCTGAGCGAGGGACAGGCGCTTAAATACTCTACCGAGGGCGCCGCTATTGGCCGCTGGGACCACGTGTTCCTCTGTGGCGCCCTCACACTAAAGGCGGGCCAGGAAGCGCGCGCCGTCACAGCTTACGGCACGATGGTCCGGAGACCTCTAGGGGTCTTCGACGTCCATGACGTCTGGCAGGGATTCAACTTCCGCGGCGCGCGGTACCAGTAAACATCAATTAAACTAACGATTCGACTTGTTGCGCACAAGAGGTTCGGCTGCAACCAATGACGCGATCTGCTCTCAGCCAATCCTGATCATAATCTTCCTCAAAGAAGGGGAAGCTAACAGTATAAGTAAAATCTTACCCTCTTGTGACTTCAGATATGTCTATTTTCTTAGGTATAATCATCAAAACACTTTTGTTAGCACAAACACATGCGACGAACGTTGATTCTCAGTCGAATTAACCATTACAGGAAGTTGACTATATTTATTGTCCGAACAGGATATTAACTCACGCACAATTTTGTGTATCTTGCTGAAGAAGTACGTTCCACGTTTGTGTATGTAAATGAACTGATTTCATCGGCAAAGAAAGTGTTTCTAAAGGCTCTTGTTCGCATCCAGACCTACAAAGAAAAACTACAAAGTGTGTCTTCACCTGCCGAACCAGTGGTGAGTCGTTGGGGTATGGGGGTCGAAGCTGTGTTGTTTTACAATGAACATTTCGAGACCATCAGAGGGGTAGTAAAAGAATTCGACACTGCAGAGACTTTGGCAGTTTTCCAGTGCAAGTAAGCTTTTAATGATTCCGGTATTAAAAAGGACATTGCTGTAATTAGCACTCGTTTTTCCCATTTACCTGTAAGTATTAAAAAGCTTGAAATTCAAGGTTTGGCGTTGAATGAATTTATTCAGTTAACGAATAAAATTATTCTAGTGAACTCCTCATTGCTGGGGGTATTCCCAAGAGAACTTAAAGAACAGTTTAAAATATTTTAAACAACCCTGGCTTTGGACCCTTGTGCCAAATTGATAGTTTTATTAATGGGATGGGTGAACTTTTACCAGAAACAATAAGTGCCAACATCGCATCCAAATTCAAATATTGCCTAGTTACCTCAGTTGATGTAGAACGGTCCTTTTCTGCTTATAAAAATGTTTTCAGTGATCGAAGACACAATCTTACTACCCAACATTTGAAACAGTACTTGGTCGTTTATGTTTACAACAGTAGAAAAATGTAAAATAAATTGTAAATGATGATTTGGTCCAATGGTATTGATTAAAAGTTAAAGATTTTCAAAAAATTTCATGATTCTATGTTATTTTTTAAATAAAATATTACGGAGTTTTTGAGCTTGCCCCACTGCGTGTGATATGTGTCGAAGTTAGTCCTGTACATATCGATTGTTCCGTTGCGTCTCACTGGCATGGCATCTGCTTGTTACAGACAACAATAGCAAAGAAGGAACAATTCTTGTAACACAATATGCGTCCTCTTTTTGCAAATTTTCAGAAAATAATCCCAGAAAGGCCCCCTTCCTAGCCTCTACCAAAAAGTATTCAGAAAATATCAGCGTTCTAGGTGTACCGATTTTTCGCATTGCCGGCGCTCTGCCTCGTAATTGATATGCACGCAGTAACTACCATTTTTTTAGTATTTGATCTTGCATATTTCGACACTTTTCATGTATTTTACGCATTTTTCATCCATATTTGCAAGCATATTTTAATGATTTTATGATGCATATAATCCGGTCTCTAGTCATAAATAACAATAGGAAAAGAACATTTCCCGCTGTTCCATTTTCCAAGGGCGTTGGTGATTAGTCGGGGGGGGGGGGGGAGGGGGAGGGACGGGAGCGAGGGGGAAGGGCATAAAGGATTATTCATGAGCATTCCCATGATTTCAGAAGACGACTGCGTAAAAACTGTAAGACATACTGAAAAGAGACAAACATCACACATCAGTTTGTAACTCACACTACACGTGCTCAATATGGGCTTCGTTTGCAACGTGGCAAGCGTCAATTCGTGGGTGCAAGTCGTTGGAGCGCTGTGTCCGGGAAGGGGCGCAGGCAGACCGCTTTGCAGGTGCGAAATAATGCGATTTGACAGTACGGAGACGAGGGTTAACAATGAAACTTACAGGCGACGCAACTTACAGGTGCAATCTGTAATTATAAGAATTTTTCTAGCCATTAGCAGGCTTCCCTTTACCTGGGAGGCACTGATACATAATAATAATACGCGTCAGATTCCAATTGGTTCTCTAACAACCTATCTTCGTACACACACGTCCCGATGGTACTTAAAGGGTTAAACCTAGGTTTGCCATAATCGAAGGACGAAAATCAAGGTCAAAATTCGGTGATTATAAAGATGTGGTTGAAACACGGACCGATATGTTGTACAAGTGACCACTGGTTTGCATTTCAGTTGAATCTTCATCATTACTTAACAGTGGTAATTATGAAGATGTGGTTGAAACCTGGAATCACACAATGTCCTTTCACCTCTCTGCACGTCAGCCAAATCTTCATAATTACCGTAATACAAACAGTAATTCTGTCAGCAAAGAAGTTCTAATTAACAAGGAAAATTAATCCAAGCATTTATGGTGTCTATAAAGGAGTGTTCAATGATGCAGAAAATTAATTGCAATTGGCATTAAATAACTTTTAATTAAAGCACTGAACACAAATTATTAACATGTACACAATCATGCTACAATTGATATGTATCTTTCACTTTATGCTTTAAACCAGTCATATTTCTCTGAGCCAAGGACAGAAGAAAGAAACTCGCTCCGATTCTGAATCAGTCTATGAAAATCTGTGCAATTTGTGTTTTTCATGTTATATTGGATTTGGAGCCTTGCATTGACTGATGTTAAAGCTAGCCTGTTTCTTTCTTCTGTCCATTGTACATTCACTATGGAAAACAATCTCTCCACATTGCCATTATACCCTGGGATGGAGAAATAGTACTGCACAGTAGCAAGCAGTTCTGAATACTGCTCTTTAGAAACACAATCCTCAAAAAATTTAAGCCACTTTTTATGAGGCAGCATTTCCAAGTTCTGGTTATCTCCCTGTGTAAGAAAACATTTCAGTTTCACTATCTGATCAAATAACAAACACTCATCCACTTTGCAAGTTGTGTTTTCTTGCATCCACTTCAGTGTACATGCAACTTTTTCCCAATTAGGTAAAGCTTTCAACAGTATCCAGTCAAAATGTTCACGTTCGGATAAAGGCTTGCTCCATTTTATCGCAAAGAATCGATTATTGCATTGCTTCCACAGTCTGTTCTGAAAATAGCCCAGCGATTCTGAAGTGACACGGAATATCAGCACAGGTTTCAACGGCCATCGTCAAGTTTGCAGGAGTTATGAAACACTTGATCGGTGGCCAGTGGCAAAACTTGCGTAACTTTTTTTTTTTTTTTACTTACCAGCCACTTTTCTCGTGGACATTTTCCTCTTCGTCCAGGACACCCGTCTTCGAGCATAAATCCGCGACGTATGGCAATCCTAGTTAAAACAAATACCTTTGTTTCTGTTAAAATACTTTCACTACAGTGAAAAAGCCTGTAATACGCAAGGGCAAAAACACAGAGTAATGCAACTCTCAGACGATGCAGAAATACTTGGTTGCCATCACTGTGCGAACGGCTCAAATTCAACCACTTTAACGATATTTATGATTATAGAAAAGTTATTGAGTATGTTAACAATGATTCCATAGCATGTCTCCATAAACAGTCAACCCATTAAATTATACTGAGTAACTGACCCACACAAAAGTTAATATCAGTTGATCACTGATACAGCAAATGTCATCATGTAAAAACACTAAGTTCATCTTAAATAATACATATGAAGTACAAAAAATAGTGGCCAACTTACGTATTTTGGATCTCCTTAAATAAAAATCACCCAGTGAAACCTATTTGTTCACTAGGACCGTTTTCACTCAGTATTTACGTAAACACTCCTATTTTAGACGAAAACCAATGTAATTCTTAATAATTATGTTATTTACTTATTTATGCAAATTAGAGAAGTCAATTGACAAACTTCTAAAAAACTGACTTTTTCAAACAAAGAATTATTCTGTTAAGTCAACAAATCTGTCTGTCATTTTGATGACCTGTTAAATTATGTCACTCGATATAAATTAATATCTTTTCTGCACAAATTACGAATACAGATGTACATGTAACTTATAAACTATATCTCTTTTTAGTATTTCTTTGACAAGGTTAGAAATACAAGCAGCAAGAAGGTCGGGAGCGGAGTCTGAATGTCACTTTGGTAAAGTGTATGTGTGTTATTGTTCGAGGTGGATAAACATTGCAAAGAACATGTAAAAGAAGTGCTACTTTGTGTTGTGTCATTATCTTTGGTGGACAGTGGAATTAAGATGGCCACCAGAGTAATAAATATTTGAAGTTCAAACATTTGTTGGTTTCGCTCATTATTTATCATCAAAAGCACATCAAAAACACGGTACCTCATCTTTTTACCCCTAGACAACCAGGTTTAGAGCCAGCATTAGCATCGAGACACAGCAGCGATCCAGCAAGCAGCAGCGATTACCACAATGCCTTTTAATGGCGCCAACTTAACATCAAGTGCTAACAAGCTCCGTAAATGGGAGTGAAATAGTGCGATTACAGCAATATCTACGACTAGGCGACCATTATAACATAGACGGCCGCGCAATGCCACAAACAGATTTCGGCTGCCGTCGTTTTGAGATAAATTAATAAACTGTTCAATATGGCGGCGGCCGTTGAAATGATCCAAGTTCAAACCGAACATCTTCTGGATCTTGAGATGCTCACGAACGCAGGAAGGCCCGCCGTCCCAAATGCCGGGGCTGCGCCAGGGTAAGAAACCTCTGGTGCGAAAAGAAAGCGGCCAGTTCTATGGCCCAGTACGCAACAGCTAGCCGCTTCACCACCCAGCAAGTTGGCACCGGAACTACTTTTTTCTGCCGTAGGCACGCTAGTGAGAGGTGCCGACCAGCTAACAAACTCGAGTATCGCCGCTCCGGCCCATTCTGGAACGTCTTCTTGGAAAGTCCACCAGCTGCTGTCTCGCCCGCGACCACTTATTGTCAATAGGTACGCTTCGCCATGCTTACGGTAAATCTTAACGGTTCGTTACTTCGGGCGCAGTTCAATAGTGATGCTCGGATTCGATCGCCTTTTCGGTCGTTTGGCGATCGCGAGTATTTCGCGATACTGCGGGAGAGCAGCAGCGCCAGCCTTGTAGTTAGGTTCACTGAATTCTGCCACGCCCCCACCTCCCCCTTTTTTTGCTACCAAACCCTATTTCGCATGGCTTATTATTCTGTCTCTGTAGTTTTCTCAGTTAAATTTGTGCAATTATAGGTGAAGCTATTTCTATATGTCGTTTTGCGATTTTGACTGTCAGTGGAGGCTGGCTTCGGTTAAGAATATGTTGTTCAGAGCTAATTTTACAGTATATCTTTCTAAATCTTTTATTTGTGTTGTGATGTCTGCCACCTTCCCCCAGTATCGATTCAAATTCGTGGCTCCCTGCAAGTAGGGTCGAATTCCATGCCTTCCCATGGTCTGATACTGGGCAGAATTATAAAATGAGATCCTGATCGCCTGTCAACTTCTATCTCGCCCGTTAATTGGGGTAAGCTCTTTTCATTCACGCAGCCTGGAATACGAAAACTGTGCAGCGAATTTAGGTGTAGTAGCGCAATAACTGAGGAGGACTTGAAACGTCCCCTTAGAAAAATTATACATGACTGTGGTTAAACTGACACACAATATTTTTTAGAGCAACGCAATCTGACTTCCAAAAATCCCTACGAAAGAATGGCCCTGACTGACATTAACCTATACGTTTCACAAATCACTTAATTCACAAAAATCTTCGTTACTCAAGCTACTGCAATACAGCGAGCGCCACTACTGCCAGCTAAATAAAAGATTCAAACTACTGAAGGCACTAACTACTGACAGGCATATTTAGCAAATGAAAGATTTTGATAGAGAACAAACAATGTATTTACCTTAATAGTCATAATATATATAGCAGTTCATGACATCCAGTCTTACAAATTACAAAACTCCGCCATCTCTCTCCCCACGTCCACCACTGCTGGCGGCTCACCTCCAACGCTACGCACTGTTCACATCCAGCTGCCGCTGCTCAACACTACAAGGGCAGACAACAATGCAAACCAGCCACAGACTGCACAGAACACAGCCAGTAATTTCCATACAGCGCGCTACGTGGCGGCGGCGTTACCAATTAAAAAAACCTAAACAGCCTACTTACAGACTGAATGCAAAACTCAGGGCGAAGAGTAAAATGGGCATTACTGCCATCGACAGCAAATATTTCTATTGTGTGCGAATGGATCAAGTTTGTTTCCTAACAATACAAACAACACATATTGTCGACATTCAAACTGTTGTACAGATATTTTCAGCGTTATACAAGTTGTTGTTGTTGTGGTCTTCAGTCCAGAGACTGGTTTGATGCAGCTCTCCATCCTACTCTGTCCTGTGCAAGCTTCTTCATCTCCCAGTACCTACTGCAACCTACATCCTTCTAAATCTGCTTAGTGTATTCATCTCTTGGACTCCCTCTACGATTTTTATCCTCCACACTGCTCTCCAATACTAAATTGGTGATCCCTTGATGCCTCAGAAAATGCCTTGCCAACCGATCTCTTCTTCTAGTCAAGTTGTAACACAATTTTCTCTTATCTCCAATTCTACTCAATACCTCCTCATTAGTTACGTGATCTGTTATACAAGTACAAATATAAATACAGGTAAGAAATCAAGCGCAATGCAAATACTCCGTGACGAGACAACGTAGACTGCGGGGTTCCTTGTACCAAAATAATCATAAAACATCCTGAACAACCTCCGAACTTTTATCAGTGAAGTTCAGGGCACCCTGTAACCAAAACTGTATCCTTGGAGTTTTCCCTAAACCACTGCGACTCTCTTTTTGAGCCCAAACTGACACAGCCATCAAACAATTTGCATGAATATTTCAATGACATATACGTTATTGTTAAAAGTAATGTGCTCGCTGATGTTCTCTGCCTATAATAAGTGCAAATAATACATACATGAAGGTAACTGTTGCTGTTGTTTCCAGTCTGAAAACTTGTTTGACGCAGCTCTCCACGCCAGTCTTCCCTGTGCAAGCCTCTTTATCTCTGGAACCCACATCCACTTGTAGCTCTCAAAGTCTTAAGTCTTGATCTTCTGTATAATTTTTACCACCCACTCTTTCACCAATTACCAAATTAACTGTTACTTGGGACCTCAAGATGTGTCCTATTGACCTAGCCCATGTTTAAGACAAGTTGTACCATAATTCACTTTTCTCATTGATTTGATTCAGTATTTCGCCATGAGTTACCCTATCTACACACCTAATTTCCAGGATTTTGCTACAGAACTATAGTTCAAAGTCTTCTGTTCTCTTCTTGTCTGTATTATTTAACTGTCCACGTGTCATTTCCGTAAACGGCAACGCCCCAAATAAATACTTTCAGAAAAGACTTCCCAGCGCTAAAATCCATATTCGGTGTTAACAACTTTCTCTTTTTCACTAAGGCTTTTCTTCTTATTGCATGTCTGCATTTTATAACCTATTAGCTAACAAACCAAATCAACTTTCCGTTAGAAACGAAAACAAACAATGAACAGTGTTTGCAGTGTAATATCGAAAAAGCTGGGTGCACAAGCTTCGCGCGTCTAAAACTCGATTTTGTAAAGTTTCCTACTGCATCGCCGTTTCATAGCTCTATACACGTCTATTGTTTTTGCCTCCAGCAATGTTGCAGAAAGAGTGCATACGACTGTCTTATACCTGTACATACAATTCACTGGCAGAAATTCAAGTTTTTTAACCTCAAATGTGTCTTTTCTAAATAAACAATCTGCATTATTAGCAATAAACACAACGTAGCCTGCACTGCCCTTGGACAGCTACTGAGAAAGACGTCTCTATTCTTCATCAACAACAGTTATCTAAATAAACAATTCTGCACCTGAAGATGATGGTGTGAACTATCGAAACACGTAGTGTAAAATAAACAAGTGACTGATGCAGAAACTGCTTCATATGTACTTAACAGTTGCAGCCCTCACAATGCCAATGAAAGAAATATTCACAGTCTGTTTTCTTACACATTGTGGATAATTTTTTGATACCTGTATCTTAGTCCTGCTACCTTCAGAATCTCAGACAGTGTATTCCCAGGTGCAGATCCAGGATTTAGTTCTGGGACTCTTACTGTCTCTCTCCCTCCCTTTTCCTCAAAGTTAGCTCACTGTCGCACATATATATGATACATATACCTAGGACTGTAATGATAATAAACATAAAGTATATGTATTGCTCTAGGTATTGCTGCATTTCCCAAGAACCCAAAATGATCTCTCCTCAGATCAGATTCTGCCAGTGTTTCCATTCTTATTTCAGAAATTCCTGTTAGCATTGTGCAACCATGATTTATTAAATTGATCGTTCTCTAATTTCACACGTGTCACGATCTGCCTTCTCTTGAGCACTCTGGTTCTAGAAGCATCAATACCCCTGCACGCACTATTATGTATCACCAAGACAGTCCTGCAGCCGCTTGGAGTACTTGCCTCTTTTGCGGACAGGATCTTACAAGCCTGCATTAATAACTCGAATGGGAGCTGCAGTGACCCTTTTCTTGAGGCCTGCGAAGGCCTTTTGGAAACGATGCTTCCCGAAACTGTTAAAGACGTTAACTGTAACACAGCTCTATACCGTGAGCTTAATGCGGGGAGGGTCCAGTTTCATCCCTCTTTCGAAAGATATTGATATTAAATATGCATGTATTTATGCCAATAATCTAGACAAGAGAGATGCATACTCTGCTTTGCATGGTCACCTCTGGCTAGAAATACAAATTACAGTGTTCATCCTGAGCATAGAAGTGCCGGCCGGTGTGGCAGAGCGGTTCTAGGCGCTTCAGTCTGGAACCGCGCGATTGCTACGGTCGCAGGTTCTAGTCCTGCCTCGGGCATGGATGTGTGTGATGTCCTTAAGTTAGTTAGGTTTAAGTAGTTGTAAGTATACTGGACTGATGAGCTCAGACGTTAAGTCCTATAGTACTCAGAGCCATTTGAACCATTTTGAGCTACAGTTGCAGTTCCAAATCCTGCCTCGGGCACGGATGTGTGTGATGTCCTTAGGTTAGTTAGGTTTAAGTAGGTCTAAGTCTAGGGGACTGATGACCTCAGATGTTAAGTCCCATAGTGCTTAGAGCTATTTGAACCATTTGAGAATACAAGTAAATAAGAAACTCCCAGCGTTCATAGGTATTATAATTTCCAAGACATCTCATTTCCCGTAAAACTCTAGGGCCTGCCAAAAATCAAGGGGCCGAGCCCTTATTATTCAATTCACTTACACAAGCTGGACGTCGATGAGACAGAAGAAAATGATGAGCTTGAGCATGCTGGGCAGAACAAAGGCGTCAAGCATAAATTACCTGGATCCCTCTACTTTTCCAAATTAGCCACTCATCAACCCGAACACGTTAGCCACTCAACACCCCGAGCACGTAGACTTGTTGCTATCCTCGAGGGTAAGAAGCTGCACGACATCTGGGTCAACAACATGTCCCACCTAGTTTCCACCCAAATGAGTAGACGCCTCAACTCTTTTGGCAAAAGTGACGTTCTAGAAAGGCACCTAACTGATGCTCTAATAATGAACTTGCACGTGTGGAAATACCAACTAATGATAAAAAGTTCTTAAAGTTTAATAATATCCACCAGCAGAAGCAATGTCCTTTCGTTGTGTACACTACCTTCGACACTCAAAGTTTCTGAGGTGCATTGTGAAGGTGATCGCACATCTTCCCAGTCTACCCTCACAGAACAGCATGTACTGCACATGGCATCGTATCAAGCTGTATGTTTGTATGACTCCAGCCACAATAAATTTGAATCTTACTCGCATAGGAAGTTGGTGGGATTTATCGCAGCAGTGCCCCTATGACTGACACAGAGGATAATGATGCCTTGTACAAACAGGCAGTTAATTGTCTGTTATCTGTTGGCAAGATGTCTGCTAACTTACAGATAAATACGTGCTGCGATTAACGACATGAAAATTAGTCCTATGGATAACTGAAGCAGGCAACTATAACTCCATGGAATTTGTAGCACATAATTATACAATCTGCGTGTCGCAACTGGTTTTTCAACTCATTTCCTCGAACTGAACTTTGAAATAGCATTTCTAACATAAGACACCGCCATGTGCCGTTTCTACGCAGTTCGAAGAAAAAAACTGGTTTCCAAACTGACTGTCTTTCGTAAACAAGTTGCGAAGCCCGCTCACGCAAAATATTTGCCCAACTCTAGTAGAGTTCTGACGCAAGTCATCTTATCTGCTAACTTGTTCGCGTTTCACATACTACGTCGCATTTATAATAAGACAGTAACAGACTCTAAATCTACTTCGCAAGCCACCTTGCTACCATACGGTGCGTGCATCACTACCATTTCTACTCTTTTTTCCTGTTCCTTGTGTGAACGGTGCGCCGACTGTCAATCCCAGGAACGAAGTGCCTCACAAAACACTTGGTCGAGCAAGTGTTCAGTGCTGCTCGTCAGCATGGGAGCCTTATCACCTTTGGTTAATGGAAGAGATAGAGAACACCCTACGAAGAGCGGCGCGTTTCGTCACGGGATCGTTCAGTATGCGGAGGGCGTTGCAGAGAAGCTCAACGAACTCCAGTAGCAGACTCTACAGGAGAGGCATTGTCCATCACGGAGGGGTTTGCTATTCAATCCGAAATCGTACGTTCGAAGAAGAATCGAACAAGATATTACTCTCTCCCGTATCCGTCTCACGACATGGCCACGACGAGCAAACCAGAGAAATTACTCATACGGCTTGCCACGCACAAGTCGCGAATAGAACGTGGGCAGGGGAGGGGGAAAGGGGGGGGGGGGAGAGGGCGAGGTTGACGAGTTGATGCATGGGTTCGGGGCGTCAGTGTATTTCAAGTAACTGCGTGCATTTCTGGGTGCATCCATATTTATTATTCCACAACACTGTTATTATATACTTGTCGTAGCTACAGGTAATATACACTACTGGCCATTAAAATTGCTACACCAAGAAGAAATGCAGATGATAAACGGGTATTCATTGGACAAATACGTTATACTAGAACTGACATGTGATTACGTTTTCACGCAGTTTGGGTGCATAGATCCTGAGAAATCAGTACCCAGAACAACCACCTCTGGCCGCAATAGCGGCCTTTATACGCCTGGGCATTGAGTCAAACAGAGCTTGGATGGCGTGTACAGGTACAGCTGCCCATGCAGCTTCAACACGATACCACAGTTCATCAAGAGTAGTGACTGGCGTATTGTGGCGAGACAGTTGCTCGGCCACCATTGAGCAGAGGTTTTCAATTGCTGAGAGATCTGGAGAACGTGCTGGCCAGGGCAGCAGTCGAATATTTTCTGTATCCAGCAAGGCCTTTACAGGACCTGCAACATGCGGTCGTGCATTATCCTGATGAAATGTAGGGTTTCGCAGGGATCGAATGAAAGGTAGAGCCACGGGTCGTAACACATACGAAATGTAACGTCAATGCGAACAAGAGGTGACCGAGACGTGTAACCAATGACACCCCATACCATCACGCCAGGTGATATGCCAGTATGGCGATGACGAATACATGCTTCCAAAGTGCGTTCATCGCGATGTCGCCAACACGGATCCGACCATCATGATGCTGTAAAGAGAACCTGGATTCGTTCGAAAAAATGACGTTTTGCCATTCGTGCACCCGGGTTCGCCGTTGAGTACACCATCGCCGGCACTCTGTGATGCAGAGTAAAGGGTAACCGCAGCCATGCTCTCCGAACTGATAGTCCATGCTGCTGCAAACGTCGTCGAACTGTTCGTGCCGGCTGGGGTGGCCGAGCGGTTCTAGGCGCTTCAGACTGGAACCGCGCGACCGCTACAGTCGCAGGTTCGAATCCTGCCTCGGGCATGGATGTGTGTCATGTACTTGGGTTAGTTAGGTTTAAGTAGTTCTACGTTCTAGGGGACTGATGACCTCAGATGTTAAGGTCCATAGCACTCAGAGCCATTTGAACGGTTCGTGCAGATGGTTTTTGTCTAGCAAACGTCCCCATCTGTTGACTCAGGGATCGAGACGTGGCTGCACGATACGTTACAGCCATGCGCATAAGATGCCTGTCATTTCGACTGCTAGTGATACGAGGCCTTTGTGATCCAGCACATCGTTCCGTATTACCTTCCTGAACCCACCGATTCCATATTCTGCTAACAGTCACTGGATATCGACCATCGCGATAGGCTACAATACGACCTTTAGTAAAGTCGGAAACGTGATGGTACACATTTCTCTTCCACGAGGCATCACAACAACGTTTCACGAGGCAAAGCCGGTCAACTGCTGTTTGTGTGCGAGAAATCGGTTGGAAACTTTCCTCGTGTCAGCACGTTGTAGGTGTCGCCACCGGCGCCAACCTTGTGTGAATGCTCTGAAAAGTTAATCATTTGCATATCACAGCATCTTCTTCCTGTCGGTTAAATTTCGCGTCTGTAGCACGTCATCTTCGTGGTGTAGCAATTTTTATGGCCAGTAGTGTAGTTAAGATAGTGAATGATGTTTATTTAATTTTCTTGATCTTGCTTTTTCATATTTGAGTACAGCTACAGGGTGAGTGTGTGAGTACAGTTTTATTGCTTTTGAGCTCTACTGTAGATTCTAGTTCATTCTTTCCGCCTCAGAATCCCACACTTGGAACTAACCACTCTCGTCCAACACACTTAAGCTCGTTCAGTGCAACACAACAAGATTAGGTCACCACTTGATTATACGGTCATTTACACCAGCATCTGTCAATCATTTTTCCTCAAGAGCCAATAATGACAATTTGCAGCGGCACCTCGGACCGCATACGTAGCAGTCTCATTTATTAACTATCGAATCCGGCAATGCTTCGCAATTGCTAAATATTTATGGGAATTGCATATTCATCCTAAATTCCTTGCTCCCACCTCTCTCTGCTCATCTTCTCATACCCCTCTCTCTCTCTCCCCGTTCATCACCTCCTCCCCACGTCTCTTCAGTACATCTTCTCCTCTCCCCACCTCTCTGTTCATAACATCCTCTCCCCCCCCCCCCCACCCCCATCAATCTATCCATGTCCTCTCTCCCTCTCAATGTCCATTTCCGTCTGAAAGTTCAGTAGCGTATCGTGTAAAGATCTGAAGTAAGTCCGTCAATATCTTTTTGAGACTGGTGGTAACAACACTTCCCTCTTTATATATTACATATATATGCATATATTACATGTATATTTATACAATACATATATTGCAAAAGACCTGGAACAGCAGTTAAACGGAATGGACAGTGTCTTGAAAGGAGGATATGAGATGAACATCAACAAAAGCAAAACGAGGATAATGGAATGTAGTCGAATTAAGTCAGGTGATGCTGAGGGAATCAGATTAGGAAATGAGACACTTACAGTAGTAAAGGAGTTTTGCTATTTGGGGAGCAAAATAACTGATGATGGTCGAAGTAGAGAGGATATAAAATGTAGACTGGCAATGGCAAGGAGAGCGTTTCTGAAGAAGAGAAATTGTTAACATCGAGTATTGATTTAAGTGTCAGGAAGTCGTTTCTGAAAGTACGTGTATGGAGTGTAGCCATGTATGGAAGTGAAATATGGACGATAAATAGTTTAGACAAAAAGAGGAAAGAAGCTTTCGAAATGTGGTGCTACAGAAGAATGGTAAAGATTAGATGGGTCGATCACATAACTCATGAGGAGGTGCTGAGTGGCATTGGGGAGAAGAGAAATTTGTGGCACAACTTGAAGAAGGGATCGGTTGGTAGGGCATGTTCTGAGGCATCAAGGGATCACCAATTTAGTACTGGAGGGCAGCGTGGAGGATAAAAATCGTAGAGGGAGACTAAGAGCTGAATACACTAAGCAGTGTCAGAAGGATGTAAGTTGCAGTAGTTACTTGGAGATGAAGAAGCTTGCACAGGTTAGAGTTCAAAATGGTTCAAATGGCTCTGAGCACTATGAGACTTAACAGCTGAAGTTACAGTCCCTTAGAACTTAGAAATACTTAAACATAACTAACCTAAGGACATCACACACATCCGTGCCCGAGGCAGGATTCGAACCTGCGACCGTAGCAGTCGCGCCGTTCCGGACTAAAGCGCCTAGAACCGCTCGGCCACCGCCGCCGGCAGGATACAGTAGCATGGAGAGCTGCAGCAAAGCAGTATCAGGACTGAAGACCACAACAACAACAATAACATATTACAAAAATACATAGACTATGTCCGTCCGAACGTTCATTAGAGTGTAGTCTAAAAATTTGTGTTAAATCTATCAAATTTTTTTCGAGATTTTTGGCAACGATGTTTCCGCTTTATATATTATGTATGTGTTTACATGTTATACACAGGGTAATCCTTTTAACTGAAGACATTGAAATATCTCGAAATCTACACATAGGATCAAAAAAAGTTATACTTCCAATTTGTTTGTCTCGGAGGGGGGATCCAACAATAGCACACTCGTCCCGCCATCCCACGCACGCCGCAAGCCTCCAAGAACTGATCATTAAAAGTCGGTACCACTCAAAACATTCTGTGTCGAATGCTCCCTCCTCCAGATTGATGCCACCATCGGCGATCGGTGACACTGTAATCTCGTGACGGACTGTTGTTGTTGTCCCACTCTGAACAGATGATTAATTGATTAGAAACGGTAATTGCACTTATAGAGAGTGTACATAAAGTCCGGAAACACTTTGAATTATTTATTGCACAAGAACTATTGTAGAGATGCCACACATCTTGCATTTTAAAGAGAAACTCAGATTTTTTTTTTTTTTACAAACATTCGATATTCGAACCATGAGTGACCCGGCAGACAGTAATCGAATTCTGGCCATACCCGTCCAAGCATGGCATCGTCGACTGTGGCAGTCGCTAACCGTATTCTCTCCCGGAGCTCTGCTACATCAGGTGGTACATATACCAGATTTTTGATGTGTCCCCATAGAAAAAAGTCACACGGAGTGAGGTCTGGTGATCGTAGAGGCTGCTTCCTTCTGTAGAACGGCCGATCCATCGATCCGGCAGCTCCATGTTCAGGTACGCACGAACTTCACAATGAATTATTTGTTGTGCGATTGGTAAATGGCCTTTCTTGTTGGTTGCTTCTTACCGTACTTCATTCTAAATATCCGTTGAACAGCTGTAGCACACTTGTTACTGATCATCTTACCTTCCATTAGGAAAGTGGGTGCATCCACCGACTATGATATGATTTATACCTGTTTTTGTAGAACTCCAACACACGTAAAGCTCGACCCGCACCTGAATTCGCCATGTTTGCGACTAGCGCTGACTATCGGCAAATTACCAACCATGCTGTGGCGGTATAAATGAAAAAAACTTTCAGGGTTTCTCTTCAAAGTGACATCTGTACAATGTTTGGTTATTGTGCAAATAATTGAAAGTGTTCCCAGACTTTATGTGCACCCTGTATTTCAATACATTATGTAACATGAGACACGACAGCAAATTTACTAAACGTTTTGAATGTACATTGAAGCGCCAAAGAAACTGGTATAACCATGCGTCTGATGGGTATTTAACCCCTGTGCTCGAAGGACCGGATCTGTCTTGATCCCTGCCTTCTGTCTGATTATGTTGGGTAACAAAATGATGGGATGATAGGGTCTTGAGTGTGTGTAGATGTTTGTTGTTTAAGTGAGTGTTATGGTGTTTTTATTTTATTTTTTTTGTTTTGTATACTGTTTATCATGGTATGTTGTAGTTTCTGGTGTTTGTCGTGATGGGAAATCTCGTTCTTAGGTCGGGTGGATTTTGTCCCAGATTTCTGATGAGTGGGTGGTTCGAATCCGTGGTTTGGTGGAAAAACTTTATGGATTTTCTTTGGATGGTTTCCGGGATTTTGAGTATGTTATGATTTGTGTATATGTCTCGGTTTGTCTGGTACCGGCAAGCATCAGCAGCAATTCTGAAGTATTTGTTCTGCACCCTTTGTACTTTCGTTATGTTGGTGTCTGCGGCCATTGACCAGATTTCAGAGCCGTAAGTGATGGCTGGTTCTATGATGGTTTTGAAGATTTTCTTTTTGGCGCGCATATTTATTCTGTTTCCTTTGATGATTGGGTACAGTCTGAATATTGCTCCTGCAGCCTTGTTACAAATGTGTGTAACATGGTCTCTAAATGTCAACCTCTTGTTTAGCTTGATGCCTAGATACTTTATTGTGTCTGACCATGGAAGATTGTTATTTCTGAAGCGTATATGTAGGTTAGGAGATATTCTTTTGAATGTGAATAGTATGGCTTGGGTTTTCTCCGCGTTTATTGTTATTTTCCATTGGTTAGCCCATTTCTGGGTGGATTGTAGGTGTTGCTCTATTTTTGTGACTATATATTGCAGGTTTGAACTGCTGCGGTAGACTGCAGTGTCGTCTGCAAATAGTGACAAGTGTCCTCCCAGCTGTTTGGGGATATCATTTGTGTAAATTGAGTAGAGAATGGGCCCCAGCACTGAGCCTTGCGGGACTCCAGACTCTATGGATCTAGTGTTACTTGCCGCTCCTGGTACATGGACATAGAATGCTCTGTTGCGGAGAAAAGAAGCAATAATGTGGATGATGTGGTTGGGGCAGTTGTACTGGTGGAGCTTGTAGATAAGGCCTTGATGCCATACCTTATCGAATGCTTTTTCAATGTCAAGCAGGACTGCTCCAGTACCGTGTCTAATGTTTCTGGCCTGACATATGTGCTCGACGAGTCTGGTCACCTGGTGGATGGTGCTGTGTTCTTCTCGGAATCCGAATTGTTCTGGGATGATTATGTTGTTATCCTTGAGGAATTTCTTCAGTTCCGTTTGAATGAGCTTTTCGAGAACCTTTCCAAGGAAGTCTAACAGGGAAATTGGCCTATAGTTTTGCGGAAATAATAAGTCCTTATTTGGCTTTGGTAATGTGATGATTCGGGCCTGTTTCCAAGTTTTGGGAAAGTAGTTTAGTCTTAAGCAAGCATTATATATTGATGTTAGATAATTGATAGTTGCTGGAGGTAGATGATGTAGTAGTTGCGGTTTGATGGAATCTGGGCCTGATGCCTTCTTAGGATGTATGTTTCTGATGTGATAAGATATGGTTTCTGCGTTTATTGGATTGAAAGATGTTCTGATCGGGGCACTTAGGATGCGGTTTACCCTTCTGAGTACCATTTCCTGGTGGTCATCACTTTCGTCATCTACCGCTTCTGGTGCTTGGAATTGCCTTTCTAGTGAATCCGCCAGTGCTTCAGCTCGGTCTGTGGGGTCGTAGACTATTCCACGTTCCCCATGGAGCGGCTGTATAGATGTTTCGTTTAGTTTACGAGTTTTAAGAATTTTCCAGAATTTTTCCTGGTTCCTTTCTGCTTCTCGTAACGTTGCCTCCCACGCCTCGCTACGGTGGTTTTGGAGCTCTCTTTTGATCCTCCTGGCCAATTATTCTGATTTTCGTCGGTCGGCTGGGTCCCTGTAGTTTTGCCATCTCTTTCTGGTGTTTCTTTTTTCCTCTATTAGGTTCCGGATGTGTGGGGGTAGTGTGTCTCTTCCAGTGGTGTGGGTTATTGTTGTTGTAGATCTTTTGCTGCAATCCTTCATGATTGTGGTGATTTCTTCTATGGCTCTGTTGATTTGGGCTTTTGATTGAAGAGGAGGTAGTTCTGGAGTGTATGCTGTGAGTAGTTGGTTGTATTTTATCCAGTTTGTTGTGGATTCCTTGATGGTTCTGTTGTCATGAAAGTTGACCAGGTTTCCATTGATTTCTAATATTACGGGGTGGTGGTCCGAGTCTAAGTCGTTGACCACCTCGGTTGTCGTATTCCATGTCAGATTTTTTGATAGAAAAATATCCAATATGTCTGGGCGGCATCTTGTGTCGTAGTGAATGTGTGTTGGCCTGTCTGAAGCTATGATGGAGATGTTCGGCTTGTTGTCCAGAAATCTACGGAGCGTTCTGCCATTGGTATTTGTGGCATGACAATTCCAGGATCTGTGTTTAGCATTTAGGTCACCACCGATCAGAACATTTTGATGCATTTGGGAAAGGTTCTCAAGGTCTTGCGGACATATGCTCCTTCCTGTTGGTGGATTGTAAGCTGCTGCTATGGTGATGGTTTTGTTGAATAATCTTGTTTCAATTGCTGTTGATTCCATTCTAGTGAGATGAGGTGAGGTGATACGTCTGTGTACAATTTTGTTTTTGACCAGAATGGCTGTTCCTCCACCTGGTCTGTTCGGTCTGTCATTTCTGTGGACCACATAATTCCTGATTTTGAAGGTCTGGTTTGGTTGCAGGTGAGTCTCTGTGATGAGCGCAATGTCTATCTTTTGCTCATCTAGGAATTCCGCTAGAGTATGTTTTTGAGTTATAATGCCATTGGCATTCCAATTCATGATTTTTACTGCTCTATTTGCCGCCAAGAATGCTAACAGCGGCTTGAAATAAAATTGTGATTTTGGTGAAATTGTCCTGTGCTTGTCTTAGCTGCTCTGCTGCTGTCTTGATTGTGCTTAATATGTTTGGAATGTCAAATTGCGTGATGAATCCTAGAAGTTCTTTGATGTCTGAACCAATTCCTGATGCTGGTTGCGATGTGGATTCGGAGGTGTTGCTGTTTTCTTCTGTTGTGAGGGTAGTGTTTGGTTGTGCCCATCCTCTTGTTTTCCGCAGTGCTGGAAAGTTTGTGGGATTGAGTTGTACTATTTGTTTGGCTCTTTCCTCCTCCAGCCTGTTTTGTGCAGGGGTTTTCGCTTTCTTTCTCTCTTGCTGAGTCTGCAAGAGTTTTAAATATACTGGGCATTTTTTGAAGCTACTCGTGTGTTCTCCTTTGCAGTGGTAGCAAGTTGGTTTTGCTTCTGGTTTCTTTAGGCAGTCTGCTGTTTTGTGTTGTTGCCCGCATTTGACACAATTTGGACGAAGGGTGCAATTACGCGACCCATGTCCATACCCCTGGCAATTGTGGCATTGGGTCAATCCCTGTGGACTTCGATATGTTTCAACTGTCACCTGCATGTGAAACATTGCTTTGAGGTCGTATATTCTTTTCGCCTCTTCGGTATTTTCAAGTGTAACTTGAAAGTGACGTAAAGTCACTTTTTTCTGTGTTCTCATCGAATGATGTCATGTGCGCTACTTTGATGACAGGTAAGTTGTGATCTAAGAGGACCTCATGAATGATCTTGGGGTCTATGGTTGGTAGTAGCTTTTTGATAACTACTTTCAATGGCTTAAAGGCGTGCATATCGTGTGTGTAGTATTGTATGTTGTTTTCGGTCAGATATCCCTTGAATGCTAGGAAATCGTCTGGGTGTGAGAATTGATATGTGATTTCGTCACCGTGACTTCTAGTTTTGAGGTCCCCTTTGAGTTTGTTGCGGAGTGCTTTGACTATTTCCAGGTATTGGGATGTTTCCTTGACAACGATCGGCGGAATACGCAGTCTCTTTGTCTGGGTTGCTTGTTGATTTTCCCCTGTTCTGGAATTTCCCGCATCGTTATCGGGCAGTAGTTCGAACTTGTTAGAGACGGGGATCTCGTACTCCATTTGTTCGTTGTTTTCGTCTTCTGAGTTGGGGTTGGGATCATCTGTTGAGTCCTGGGTTTTCTTTTTGTTGCTGTTGTTCTGCAGCTTCGTCTGGCTGTCAATGGTTGCTTTGCGTTTCCCTGCTGTTTGTTTGGTAGCCGGTACAATGTTTGTGTTGTGGCTATCATTTGCTGGTGGTGTCTCTACCTGTGTTGTGGGTGAGGTGACTGATGGTGATATGAATGATGATGTGGATAGTTGGGGCGGTGGTACCCCATCTGCCATGGAAGTCCCGTGGGACTCCATGGCGGAATTTGTGGTGTTACCTTGGCAAGGTGAGAATGGGGTGGCTGTTGAGAGAGAACAATCTGCCTTTGCCTCAGAGTGCGCGGGTTTACCCAACGTGAATGGGGCCCTGGTACTCTATATTCCCTGACTATCTTCCTAGCGTCCGGCTAGCCCGGAGGCATAATCGCGACACGGCGGTAACCAAGTACACAATCTCCAAGCTTCGAAGGCGGCTCGGTCGAAACGAGACGCGAGCAGCCGTCTGAGTATTCCCAGCAGTAACAACACAAAGAAACGCGAGCGCTGTGATAACAACGTCCGCTCTCTGCGCGCGCCCGACTCGGAATGGCTGGCTGGCAACCATGCGTATTCAAATGTAGAGATATTTAAACAGGCAGAATACGGCGCTGCGGTCGGCAACGCCTATATAAGACAACAAATTTCTGGCGCAGTTGTTAGATCGGCTACGGCTGCTACAATGGCAGAGTATCAAGATTTAAGTGAGTTTGAACACAGTGTTATAACCGGCGCACGAACGATGGGACACATCTTCGAAGTAGCGATGAATGGGGATTTTCCCGTACGACCATTTCACGCGTGTACTGTGAATATCAGGAATCGAGTAAAACATCGAATCCTCGGCCGGAAAAGATCCTGCAAGAACGGGACCAACGGCGACTGAAGAGAATCGTTCATCGTGACAAAAGTGCTACCCTTCCGCAAATTGCTGCGGATGTCAGTGTCGGTCCATCAACAAGTGTCAGCATGCGAACCGTTCAACGAAACATCATAGATATGGGCTTTCGGAGCCGAAGGCCCACTCGTGTACCCTTGATGACTGCACGGCACAAAGCTTTACGCCTTGCCTGGGCCCGTCAACACCGACATTGGACTGTTGATGACTGGAAGCATGTTGCCTGGTCGGACGAGTATCGTTTCAAATTGTATCGAGCGGATGGACGTGTACGGGTATGGAGACAACTTCATGAATCCATGGACTCTGCACGACGGCAGAGGACTGTTCAAGCTGGTGGAGACACTGTAATGGTGTGGGGCGTGTGCAGTTGGAGTCATATGGAACCCCTGATACGTCTAGATACAACACTGACAGGTGACACGTACGTAAGCATCCTGTCTGCCCACCTGCATCCATTCATGTCCATTGTGCATTCCGACGGACTTGGATAATACCAGCAGGACAATGCGACACTCTACACGTTCAGAATTGCAACAGAGTGGCTCCAGGAACACACTTCTGAGTTGAAACACTTCCGCTGGCTACCAAACTCCCCATATATTAACATTATTGAGCATATGGACAGCCCTGCAGGATTGATTATGTTAGTTCTCTCCAGCACTACTTGAGATAATAGTTGAGCGCATGCCAAGTCGTGTTGCTGCACTTCTGCGTGCTCGCGGGGCCACTACATGATATTAGGCATTTGTACTAGTTTCTTTGACTCTTCAGTGTTTCTTCTCTTCTTCTTATTCAAATGGTTCAAATGGCTCTGAGCACTATGTGACTCAACTGCTGTGATCATCAGTCCCCTAGAACTTAGAACTAATTAAACCTAACTAACCTAAGGACATCACACACATCCATGCCCGAGGCAGGATTCGAACCTGCGACCGTAGCAGTCACGCGGTTTCTTCTTATTGCTTCGTATTAGAACAGCCTTTGCTTTATTTCGTATTCATTCCCACAAATACGTAGCGCATTTGAAGGCGACGACTTACCCTTCTACCCTTGAGGTAAGCGGCCAACTTTACTTGGCTCACGGTCGAATTCACCAACGTCAATTAAAATTAAACGCATCGTAAAATATTACTGTCTCTGCAAGTATTCTTATTTGTTACTGAGCAGAGAAACTACTCTTAAGAAGATATTAAAGTTGGCTGGCGTTTTTGGATTTGGCTGCGTGTAATTGTAGATGTATATTATTATATATACGGCTGAGAACCGTGGGTCTCATCAGTACTTAATTCGGACCGTATGCGACACAGGGGTCTTTGAGGACCAAGGTGGTTCTAGGCGGAACACTGCAGCCGCGTGGTGAATCCGCGTAAGCAGCGCTCGTCTACTTCACTCGCTGCGCACGTGCTTGCGGTAGCACTCGGCTGACAGTTCACTCACTCGGTATCACGCGGTATTCGCTCAAGGAGTGACGAGCAACAGCCGCGTGGCCTTGCCATGCAGGTAAGGAAACATAAAATCTACCTATACAGCTTCGACACAACGCAGCTGCACTAATGCTCCTGGCAAACGTTCACATGCATTTAGAATTAGAATTTCTTTTTAGCTGTCGATTTTTCAGGTTTCCTATGGAGAAGGTGTGTGTTGTAACCTGAGATGCACCAAGTGTTACTACAGTATAACGAAAATTAAAGTGATAATCGAATATTGAATGTTATTGAAGGTCATTGTTTTAGTCGTGGAACTGTATGTTTCTGTGTAATAACAGCTATTGAATTAATGCTCGAATGCTGTCAGCAGCTAAAATCGCACTGACATTTACACATATTCTGAACAGAACAAATTAATAAGATTTACATTGAGAGTGTGACAACTGACTGTAATTGTCAACCTCGTTTATAATTAGCTAAAAATCTTCAATCCAGCTACGCCGTAGGCTTTCGTGAGTAAACTGAGCGAGTGAAGTAGTAGGACTCGTTAAATTTGACAATATGGACAGAAAGATAAAGGAGGCGTGGCGAAAAGAAATGGGTATTATTCAGATAGATTTCTATATGGATAATTATTCGAATAAGTAGATCACTCAAACAAATTTATTCACCAATAAATTACCTGTAAATTAAATAACAAGTAATATACAATGCCAAAGTATTTTTTTTTTTTCGTTTTCTTCTTGTACAGAATTAGTATTTGTTCCCTTGGCTCAGTGTCATTGTGGATCAGTAACTTCAGTCTCAGGCTACAAAACGTACGCTTAGGGTCCGATCACCACTCGATCCTACGATTTTCTCTGTTCTTATCGCTTCTTTCAACTATAACAATGACAATAATGCCAAGCCAAGCTGAACCGTATTTCGCAGTATGTGTTGAAATGCCGATCGCCGTGTAACTGGCTGTATCTGTTCAGAAGTGGGACGAAGTCAAGGGCACACCACCATGTCTTGCAAAGCACAGAAGTGCTGAAACTGTCCTTCGAGTTGAGCAGACACAGCTTTATTTGATTTACAGCGTAACAAATGAAACATAGAAATGATTACAGGCGGGCGGCATCAGCAGTTTGGGCTAAAACGCACTAGGCAGCCACAATGTTAAGCAGCCAATTTAATCAGCAATCCGACGGTCGGTCGTGATCGATCATCCGAGCGATATGGACATGAAATATGTTACGCCTTTTGTCTCGTAACAATCGTACTTTACTATAATTATAAAAAGTATTTTTCCATCGTTTTGCTTTCTTTATGCTCTGCGGGTTTTAAGTTCACTTACATGGATGCTGGAGCATATGGAAAATATAGTGTGACTCATCTGTTTTTATGCAATTAATTTTGCATGAAAATCTCGTGTGTAAAAATTTACAAATATCGGAGCAAAGCCCCACATCAAACAAGGGAGTTCCGGTGACGTAAGTCATTATCGGAGACGAGGCAATTGGTATACCTGAAAATTTAAAGCGTCCTAATGGAAGAATGAGTATAAAAGAACCTTAAAAAACCGACTGTCACGGACTCTGCGACTATACAAAACACTCAGGCAAATAAATGGAGAACGGGGAATTTTTCATCACCCAGTGGATGTTCAAGAAAAATTTGCAATGTGCCTTAAAAACAGTCCATGCTGTGTTGTACAAAGTAATGTGCCAGAAAGAGATGGCGATAAATTTGAAGGCATGTGCCTCTAGCACTGGAAATTCCCGCAAGTCCTACAAGCTGTAAAAAGTCATCATGAAATTTGTTTCAAGATAAAAGGAATGTCTGGCTGCTTCGACCTGTGCAAGGCCAATTGAAAACAGCCAAGTAGGTTGTCCACGAGAGAGCCTGCTCGTAACTGGCAGCGAGGAGCCGTGTGGCTGTCGCGGCAGCCCAGTGTGCGGGAAACAAAGCACGTCACTTTTTTGTTCGCTGGCTCAATATGCCTGCCTAGTGCGTTACAGCCCTATTACACTATCGATTTGGCCCGCTTCATATGTCTCTGCACGACCCAATACATCTCTACCCCCCGCTAACATGGCGCAAAACTTACGTATGCAGCCAATGGTGAGAATGCAGCCGCAAAAAACTCTGTCTTCAAAACTTTTCTTAGATTGCCAACTCTGTCGGATATGCATGTCTCCCTAGTTGTTGTTGTTATTGTTGTGGTTTTCAGTCCTGAGACTGGTTTGATGCAGCTCTCCATGCTACTCTATCCTGTGCAAGCTTCATCTCCCAGTACCTAATGCAACCTACATCCTTCTGAATCTGCTTAGTGTATTCATCTCTTTGTCTCCCTCTACGATTTTTACCCTCCACGTTGCCCTCCAATACTAAATCGGTGATTCCTTGATGCCTCAGAACATGTCCTACCAACCGATCCCTTCTTCTAGTCAAGTTGTGCCACAAACACCTCTTCTTCCCAATTCTATTTAATACCTCCTCATTAGTTATGTGATCTACCCATCCAATCCTCAGCATTCTTCTGTAGCATCACATTTCGAAAGCTTCTATTCTCTTCTTGTCCAAACTATTTATCGTCCATGTTTCACTTCCATACATGGCTACATTCCATACATTTTCAGAAACGACTTCCTGACGCTTAAATCTACACTCGATGTTAACAAATTTCTCTTCTTCAGAAACGCTTTCCTTGCCATTGCCAGTCTACATTTTATATCCTCTCTACTTCGACCATGGTCAGTTATTTTGCTCCTCAAATAGCAAAACTCCTTTACTACTTTTTTTCATTTCCTAATCTAATTCCCTCAGCGTCACCCGGCATAATTCAACTACATTCCATTAACCTCGTTTTTCTTTTGTTGATGTTCATCTCATATACTCCTTTGAAGACACGGTTCATTCCGTTCAACTGCTCTTCCAAGTCTTTTGCTGTCTCTGATAGAATTACAATGTCATCGGCAGAAACCTCAAAGCTTTTATTTCTTCTCCATGGATTTTAATATCTACTCCGAATTTGTCTTTCGTTTTCTTTACTGCTTGCTTAATATGTTGTTGTTGTCTTCAGTCCTGAGACTGGTTTGATGCAGCTCTCCATGCTACTCTATCCTGTGCAAGCTGCTTCATCTCCCAGTACCTACTGCAACCTACATCCTTCTGAATCTGCTTAGTGTACTCATCTCTCGGTCTCCCTCTACGATTTTTACCCTCCACGCTGCCCTCCAATGCTAAATTTGTGATCCCTTGATGCCTCAAAACATGTCCTACCAACCGATCCCTTCTTCTAGTCAAGTTGTGCCACAAACTTCTCTTCTCCCCAATCCTATTCAATACCTCCTCATTAGTTACGTGATCTATCCACCTTATCTTCAGTATTCTTCTGTAGCACCACATTTCGAAAGCTTCTATTCTCTTCTTGTCCAAACTAGTTATCGTCCATGTTTCACTTCCATACATGGCTACACTCCAAACAAATACTTTCAGAAACGACTTCCTGATACATAAATCTATATTCGATGTTAACAAATTTCTCTTCTTCAGAAACGCTTTCCTTGCCATTGCCAGTCTACATTTTATATCCTCTCTACTTCGACCATCATCAGTTATTTTACTTCCTAAATAGCAAAACTCCTTTACTACTTTAAGTGTCTCATTTCCTAATCTAATTCCCTCAGCATCACCCGATTTAATTTGACTACATTCCATTATCCTCGTTTTGCTTTTGTTGATGTTCATCTTATATCCTCCTTTCAAGACACTGTCCATTCCGTTCAACTGCTCTTCCAAGTCCTTTGCTGTCTCTGACAGAATTACAATGTCATCGGCGAACCTCAAAGTTTTTACTTCGTCTCCATGAATTTTAATACCTACTCCAAATTTTTCTTTTGTTTCCTTTACTGCTTGCTCAATATACAGATTGAATAGCATCGGGGAGAGGCAACAACCCTGTCTCACTCCTTTCCCAACCACTGCTTCCCTTTCATGCCCCTCGACTCTTATGACTGCCATCTGGTTTCTGTACAAATTATAAATAGCCTTTCGCTCCCTGTATTTTACCCCTGCCACCTTTAGAATTTGAAAAAGGGTATTCCAGTCAACATTGTCAAAAGCTTTCTCTAAGTCTACAAATGCTAGAAACGTAGGTTTGCCTTTTCTTAATCTTTCTTCTAAGATAAGTCGTAAGGTCAGTATTGCCTCACGTGTTCCAACATTTCGACGGAATCCAAACTGATCCTCCCCGAGGTCTGCATCTACCAGTTTCTCCATTCGTCTGTAAAGAATTCGCGTTAGTATTTTGCAGCCGTGGCTTATTAAACTGATAGTTCGGTAATTTTCACATCTGTCAGCACCTGCTTTCTTTGGGATTGGAATTATTATATTCTTCTTGAAGTCTGAGGGTATTTCGCCTGTCTCATACATCTTGCTCACCAGCTGGTAGAGTTTTGTCAGGACTGGTTGTCCCAAGGCCGTCAGTAGTTCTAATGGAATGTTGTCTACTCCGGGGGCCTTGTTTCGACTCAGGTCTTTCAGTGCTCTGTCAAACTCTTCACGCAGTATCGTATCTCCCATTTCGTCTTCATCTACATCCTCTTCCATTTCCATAATATTGTCCTCAAGTTCATCGCCCTTGTATAAACCTTCTATATACTCCTTCCACCTTTCTGCCTTCCCTTCTTTGCTTAGAACTGGGCTGCCATCTGAGCTCTTGATATTCATACACGTGGTTGTCTTCTCTCCAAAGGTCTCTTTAATTTTCCTGTAGGCAGTATCTATCTTTCCCCTAGTGAGATAAGCTTCTACATCCTTACATTTGTCCTCTAGCCATCCCTGTTTAGCCATTTTGCACTTCCTGTCGATCTCATTTTTGAGACGTTTGTATTCCTTTTTGCCTGCTTCATTTACTGCATTTTTATATTTTCTCCTTTCATCAATTAAATTCAATATTTCTTCTGTTACCCAAGGATTTCTAGCAGCCCTCGTCTTTGTACCTACTTTATCCTCTGCTGCCTTCACTACTACATCCCTCAGAGCTACCCATTCTTCTTCTACTGTATTTCTTTCCCCTATTCCTGTCAATTGTTCCCTTATGCTCTCTCTGAACCTCTGTACAACCTCTGGTTCTTTCAGTTTATCCAGGTCCCATCTCCTTAATTTCCCACATTTTTGCAGTTTCTTCAGTTTTAATCTACAGGTCATAACCAATAGATTGTGGTCAGAGTCCACATCTGCCCCTGGAAATGTCTTACAATTTAAAACCTGGTTCCTAAATCTCTGTCTTACCATTATATAATCTATCTGATACCTTTTAGTATCTCCAGGGTTCTTCCACGTATACAACCTTCTTTCATGATTCTTAAATGATTGCTTAATATACAGGTTGAATAACATCGGAGAGAGGCTACAACCCTGTGTCACTCCCTTCCCAACCGCTGCTTCCTTTTCATGTCCCTCGCGTCTTATAACTGCCATCTGGTTTCTGTACAAATTGTAAATAGCCTTTCGCTCCCTGTATTTTACCTTTGCCACCTATAGAATTTGAATGAGAGTATTCCAGTCAACATTGTCAAAAGCTTTCTCTAAGTCTACAAATGCTAGGAACGTAGCTTTGCCTTTCCTTAATCTTTCTTCTAAGAGAAGTGGTAAGGTCAGTATTGCCTCACGTGTTCCAATATTTCTACGGAACCCAAACTGATCATCCCCGAGGTCAGCTTCTACCAGTTTTTCCATTCATCTGTAAAGAATTCACGTTAGTATTTTGCAGCTGTGACTTATTAAACTGATAGTTCGGTAATTTTCACATCTGTCACCATCTGCTCTCTTTGGGATTGGAATTATTATATTCTTCTTGAAGTCTGAGGGTATTTCGCCTGTCTCATACGTCTGTCTCCCTAGTACAATTACGCAATTTGTAGTTGCAGTACTACAAAATGAGTGAACCTAGCAAGAACTCAGTGGTCCCTAACGATTAACATTACCCGACTTTAATAGTCTCCTAAAACGTTTATGGAGCTACTGGACATCTACAGTCATCCAGAGTGTCTTAGGATTAACCTTGAATGAGTTTGCCGTTAGAATATGGAATATTTTTTCGATCAAAATCCGTCTATTCAAAAATTTCGGAAGAGATCCTGGGTTCTCGTATATAAAACAGTTCGTAATACTGCAGCACACTAGCAACTTCTGTATCAAGAGACGACTGGAAGATGCTTTTTGCGTTCCTATAACGAAGGCAGTTATTGCAGCAATGTCTTACCCACAGTTTAAAAGCAATTAGTTCATCTCTACTTCTGTCCACGGCCAACTTTATTATTCTTAACACTTTTTATTCACAGAAGACGAATAGGCGTTTTTATTCGTGTAACTGAACAATGTTTCGAATAATATTTGTTATTCACGAATAACGAATAGTAATTGATATCTGTATTCGTCATTCGCATGAATTTTGCACAAGTTTCGTGCTAAGCAAAGCGAATCGCGCATGTGCACACTGCAGATTTGCACCCTGTCTGCAAGTGACTGCAGGCGCTTGTAATCAGCGTGGCTGGAACAGCCGCGTGTACTTGCACGCACGCGGCTGTATTTAGCATCGGTAATCTTCGGCAACTTACGCCAACATTCGCGAAACGTATTAGCAGTCCCATTCGCACACCACAAAGCGTTTGCGGGCCACGCGGATAGGCCATGCAGTTGCAGGGCTCTAGTTCTAGGATCCAAAAATATCAGTAGCGTTGTTTCTCTAATTCGTTATGTTTTTCTCGTGCTAATAGCCAATATCAAAAACTACCATGACGTGAGAATGTAAAATATTCACATCTATCCGACCGTTATCTGCTGGACGGCAAAATAATACGTACAAATCTCATGCAAACTATACACTCACCTTTAATGACACTGCAGTAGCTACCTACAATAAAGTGTTACCATTAGTGTGTTTAAATGTTAATGAACATAGTTTTTCAATAGGTTTGAATTTTATTTTGTAAGAAATTGATTTTAGTTTCCTCCACTCACTTTACCTTCACAAAATTGGTAAGTATCCTCTCCCGCCCAAATCCTAAATAATAAGTCCTTCCTACCATTCAGTGTCCATTAGCTTTACCGTCTTTCTTCCATCATACTAGACTGATACGTCTGAGTGCGTGTGCGAGGGGGAGGGGGGGGGGGGGGGGGGGGAGCTAAGTAATAATAAAGTCACTGACTATGATGTAACTACACTGAAAAAGTATGGGAAACACGAAAAAGAATAATGTGTGCCTTACTGAAAATGAAACCATAAAAAACAAAGTGGTTAAAGAGAATATGAAGTAAAACGTGAGTAAATTGAGGGAAAAAAATTTTCGACCCTGCCAGGATTCGAACCTGGAATCTTCTGATCCGTAGTCAGACGCGTTATCCATTGCGCCACAGGGCCACGACAAATATAGACCACGATTTTAGTATTTACACCCCAATTTCAGTATATCTTTAGCATGTATGTAGTAGTCATTTCTTTTACGAAAGTACGTATTGTAGATATTATTGGAACACTTTTCAAGGCACCAATAACACGTAAATGAAGACTACAGCAATCACAAACTATTAGGCGGTTTCCTCTGCGATATAATAGCCAACCGTGAAAGAAGTGCCTCCTTTTGTCGCTATAGCTTTAGAGAATTACAGCTTACACAGAGCGACCATTTACTGGTAAGCTTTTAGTATTTTATTTAAAAATCACCGAGACAAGTTTTGCCTTTGAAAAATCCGTATGTGCACTGCTGTTTCAGGCTTTATCAGTAAACAGTATTACAGAGGATTGATGCCACAGTCTCCGGGGTGATTCCAGAGCAGCGAAATCGTCGTGTATTACGAATGCAGATTTTAGAATGCAGTTCGATGCACACATTTTAAAGATATAACTGTGAAATTCATTAAATAAATTTGAAATGAGAATCAGTATAGTATCATTTCTTGGCCACCATGCGTTCTCCAATAGACTCATAACACGGGATCCAACTTCATGCGATCGTTATCACTGCTTTTATATAAGTGAATTTCATAATTATAGTATGTGCATCAAACTGCATTCTGTATACCCTGAATCTAGCGCCACAACAACAGCATAAGATGAAAGCCCGACAAAGAAGTCTGTAGCATCCATATAGGGATAAAATATTGAAATCTGAAACTGGTTATGGTTCCTTCTGAATCCAATATTAAGTAAAACGTTACTTGTAGCTGGCTGTTGTGTTAAGTACAATCATAGTACTACAGCCGTATTTCATCAATAAGTCTTTTTCTGGTAAGATAGTTTGTACCCCACTACAGAGCATTAAAAGTAAGAATAGTCATAGAAAAATTTATATATTAAGAATCAAGTTATCATAACTGACAATTTTACTGATGCCCTCTGGACTAAATTCATAAATAATCATACTATTCATCATGCATCAACGATATCCGCGCACCTTGGGGACAGTCACGATAATAACAGTAAAATCACCTACACATCTTGGGCATCAGCCATATATCAAAGGATTGATCTATATCCTGAGTAGCTATTTTGTCTTTGGGATCGAATTGTCGGATTACTTTACCAAAAAAAGTCGATCCCTGATGCTTTGTTGTTCTTATTCACCCATTGGTTATTACCCTTCTTTTTCCTTTGTAAAGTTGACCATTTGGAATTCTGATTACAATACGTTGTCTTAAACTGCACTGGACATTTCTCCGGAAGACACAAAACGCACTCCATGTTTGGAGTGGTGTTCTGTGTTTCAGTTATGTAATTACTACAGATGTCAAGTACTGTGCATAAATAGACGAAGACATTCGTTATTGATCGATTACGCTAGTGGGTCATCCCACGTCAAGGGGACCAGGGGGTCCCCACTCGCAAAATTTCCAAATCTAATGAAGTATGGGTGTCAAGTTTCCTCGACATTTTTAAAGGTTCTAGCAAACGTTTAGCCATTTGCTTTAATGTATGTAGACAACCTTTAATGCTGAATCACACCATGGCAAAAATTGGGGATTTTGCCACACCTAAATATAGATAGAAGCCTCTAAAGTGACTAAAACATTTGTCGCGTAATTCTTAAACCGACCACAGCTACTTTTCATCATACCATTCACACGAAAACTACAGAGGTTTATTCCTACCTATGATGGATCAAATTTAACACTGGATCCCAAGGTGAAAAGATAAGCATCTGCACAGCTGGCCAAAATTTACTATGTGCAAATTTTAAGGTATTTTCTTGCCACAGCTGGAAGGAGCATGCTTCTGGCTTTCAAAGCTGTATTATTTAATTTCTGGCTCTTGCATTTTGATGAGCACGAATATCTTTCAAAAGTTATTATTTTAGCACTTCGAGAAGACTGAAAAATGAAATATTTTGTTCTTTCAGTCTCACAATGCTACTGGTAATTAACTTTTTTATTCGAGTAAATAAATCAGTTTCAAACATTAATTTAACACTTGTGATAAAAACAAGTATACTACACAACACAGCGAATTTGCAAAACAAAAATGCTAAAAAGTCAGCTCTATTTTTGGTTAAACAGTTCTACAGCTTTGTCAAGGACAGATTATGAATGACTGTATTGTCTCCCTGATGCCCTGATGATGATGATGGTGCTTCTAAAGTCATGAAACTATATTGTTCCAGAATCCAGCAGGCGTCCTTAGAACTGGCCAGCGGAAGGGAAGAGTGCAACTGTGTGGGTGCATAAAGCTGATGAGAACATCTTGTTGTTCATGTGAAACTTCAAAAACGTTCCCAAACCACCAAAAAGTGTCATATATACATGCAACATACTGTTGTGGTTGTAAACTCCCAGTTGAAATTGCTAGAATTTCTTCATCTGCTTCAAAAGCATTAATTTTGAATGCTGTAGCATCATTGGAAACCCTGCTTACTCTGAGCTAATTACAATTAATTGGCTTAAACTGATGATTTTCTCTTGTTCCAGCAATTAGTTGTCCCATGGCAAGCCTTGTTTCTTGATCAGGCGGAATGTTTTTCAGTTTCTTCTTTCGGTGCATAAAAAACTTTATGCCTAGAGTACTATCATCGCAGAAATTAACAAACCATATGGAGTCAATACCTGGATATCTAAGGGGCTCTCTAGACTGGTACATGCTGCTAGTTTTTTTACTGTTCCTCCAATGCCATCATTTACCATGGCTTGTTCCAAAAAAATTCCATTTGGCAGTGATGCCAAAATCCTTTCCATGCAGACAAAAACTGATGAAATTTTTGAAATTCTTATATCAGGCAGCTGAATCAACACCAAAGTAATAAATGTTTCTAATGTTTTCACCTTTTGTCCTTAAATATGCTATTAACTTTATCTGAAATACTCGGGACCAGTGTCAGAATTTGAACTTCACTGCAATTGCTTGAATTTCTTCAATTAATATGTCCATATCTTTCCATTTTGTCACTCGTCCATGTGTATTTGAGCAATATCTACTTGGCTCACACCAGCAGGTGTGGCAGTTACCTGAATGATGCTGCCTTGGGCTTTCAGAGCTTTGCATTTTATGTATCCCATTGAATCCCTTTTGCTGATCCTTTGAAGCTTTAATCGTGACTGCCCAAGTGATGATAATGAAGTATTAGCAGTAAAGCAAACATCAACAACATCCATTTCTTCAGTAGATGGAGATTCTTATTGTTCCATTTCATGTATACATTTGGTACAATTCTTCTGACCGGGTTTAAAAACTTCATTAGTCAGTAACTTCAACCTATCTGACATTGCAGTGGTTATTGGATTCAAAACCTTCTTAGTTATATGTTTTTATTTACCAAATGGGTTACAGCTAATCTTCTGCAGGAATTGAAATTTGGTTATGACAAGGCATTATGGTATGAACAAATTTGAGCATCTCCAGTAAAATCAAGCCGAAGCCTACACCGTAGAAGCTTCTTGTCCATTGGTGACATTTTCTTAACCAGTTGTAGTTGACTTTTGCC
This sequence comes from Schistocerca gregaria, assembly GCF_023897955.1. NCBI lineage: Eukaryota > Metazoa > Arthropoda > Insecta > Orthoptera > Acrididae > Schistocerca > Schistocerca gregaria. The sequence continues at coordinate 884,619,112 of NC_064921.1, read as the reverse complement.
ACAACAGAATGTCACTTATGACAATCAGCACCATAGGTTATTAAACTATAATAAGCAATTTTGAAAATTCATGAATATCTTAGTTTGAGGCCAATGTAAGATGCTGTTACAGAAGATGATTCATATGAATCAAAGTATACAACAGGTTATTAAATTACAACAAGCAATTTTGAAAATTAATTAATATCTTGGTTTGAGGCATAATGTAAGATGCTGTTACAGACGATGATTCACGTTAATCATTCACTTAAAATCTCAGTTTTTGTAATTTATTTGTAACAGATTCACTTGTAGGCTATCAAAACACCGTTTTTAGTGCTTACCTTCAGCTACAACAATGATTTTTGATTACTGATGATTCAATCACTCAGCACTCAACACTACAATTGTACAATGTCAACACAAGAGATAACACCACACAGAAGACTGCCAATAATGAAAGCAACAATTGAAAATGTTGTGCTTCAGTAATGCATCATTGCGAGCAGGGAGCCTTAAAAAATTATTGCTGCTTTATAATGTCGATGGAAACTGAGTGACAATGTATATATGCACCACCATGCATTACAGTGTTAAAACATTCTAAAGCAACACCGCAGTCCTTTAAGATCTTCTAGATTTTATAATGTTACGGCATTTTATGATATTTTATTATATTTAAATTCTGTACAGTAAAATAAAAATACTTCTTGTTAGCATAGTTATATTCCATAAACCACAGGCAAATCTTGAACTATTAAGAGACACTACAAGCTATACATGTTTCGATTCACAACTTCAAAGTGTATTAATGTTTTGTATTTATCGATAATTCATTTTCACTGCTTTTGATAGGTATTCTTACTCATCAAAATTCGAAATCAAAAATTTAAACAAAATCTTAAAGCATGCTCTTTCCAGATGTAGCAAGAAAAAAAAAGGGTTGAACACGATGCAGCTAAGATATTGCCCCCCAAAAATGCTATAAAATTCGCACTTAGAAAATTTGGCTTACTTTGCAGGTGCATACCTTTTCATCTAGACGTCCAATGTTAATTAAGTCTGATCCATATATAGACATCTTAGGCAGGAATAACTTTCTGAAGTTTTCATGTGATCCGTTTATATGAAAAGTAGCAATGGTCGGTGAAACCTTTGCTCTCAGAACTGTGCGACAAATTTTTAGCCACTTTAGAGGCATGTATCTATATTTAGGTGTGGCTAAATCCCTAATTTTTGCCATGGTCTGATTCAGCATAGAAATTTGTCTGCGTATACTACAGTTAATGATCAAATGTCTGCTAGAACTTTAAAAAAAGCTAGCGAACTTGGCACATCTGCACCTTCGTACTTGGTGTGAAAGTGAGTAGCTCCTCTTTAAAAGTCTCAAAAAATTCATTCACTGAAGATACTGAACTGATATTTCGTATATAACCATCAAAGACTATATAGAACCTTCACACCAATTTTCATTATACTTGGAGACAATCGTGTGGGGACACTCTTTAATACTTTTAGCTTTGACGTGGAATGACCTAGTGGCAACAAACGACTGGGAACAGTAACGACAGTAAGACTCCCAGGAGTAACCGTTACGAACGGCCTAAAGTGAAATGACAACGTAGGCGACCTGAGGATAGACTGATCGGTTACGAACAGACAAGTAACTAAGTTCGCGTGATATATTTTTGTACTGTTATCTTTGTCCTGTTGGGAAGAGCGCGTTTTTTGTGTGTTCCAAGTTTTCACGAGGTGTAACAATACAGCATTTTAAAAGAGTATATCCTCAATGGTGTGTGCCTATTCAAGCAGTGTTTTGTTAGCGTATTATTCCAATAAATTTCATACAGTGGTGAGGCAGAGCAAGAACATGAAGCATGAATAACCTAAATGAGAGCAACAGCATAAAGCAAGAAGATGCAAATGCGTAACAGCAGCCATCACACTTCTAGCAGCAGACACTCCTACAGTACAGCTTCCCATGCAGCCAGCACCTTCCAAACCATGTAGGACGGCGCAACATGTGAAACTGCCAGCGTTCTCGACTACGAGACCTTAGCTGTGGTTTGCTCATGCCGAAAGCTGTTTCAGTCAGCATAGCGTCAGTAACGATACAAATCGGTTTCACTGTGTTATTGTTTATCTGAACGACACTAACGAGCGTTCAGGCAAAGTAAGTCTTGCACCTGCACCGTCACGCCGCTTTAAAAACATCCCTTACCAGCCACTTCATTGCCAACGCCGGAAGCAAGGCCGCAAGGTCACAAACTGGCGCTCAAATGGGGAAAAGATCCCCCAAGCAACTATTACAAAAGCTTCGGTCATTAGCGAGTTGCTGTCTCTTGCCAGAAAATTCGTTATGCTTGATGTGGCTAAGAAAGCTTCCAACAAATACGCGAATTGTTCTGGCCACAGATACACAGCTGCCTCTTGCAGCGTTAGCAGATAAGGGAAGCCACTGCATGTTGCATGCAGTTTAATGTTGGCAGTACTGTAGCTAGAGTCGACATGGCAGAGAACCCTGCACTGTGCACGCTAGTGGCGGAGCCTGGCGGCATCAGACCAAGCATTCCAAGCAGCGCACCAGCAACAGCTACAGATCAGCTGGCGCAGAGCTTCAAAATGCTCTGCGTGCAAATCACGCCACTACAAAAAGCAAAGCAGATGTTGTCGTACGTTTAACAACCAACAGTACGACAGGACTAGAGTGGCAAAATCCTGCTGGTGGTGATATCACCAATGCTTCGGGATTAGGGCACAAAAGTTTGTGGCTCTTTGTAACCATCCAAAAGTCTTCAGTGGCCAAAAGGGGCACCAGTGGTCATCGTCTTGTTCATAAATGTCACCTATCCTCTCATTCTCCTGCCACGTCCACAGTGCCAGTTTCTCAGGCGATGCCCGAAACCATAAAAACCTGCAGTGTGCACTCGGGCGCTCAAAACACGAAAATTTCCGCAAATGGCTCGTCGCTCTACTCCATTCCTTCAGAACGGCTGCAACTAACCAGCTTGCGCCACAGGTATCTTCAACTTCAACAGCCACTGATGAAGTCTCAAACTTAACTACAGCGCAAGCAAGATAGTGCCCACAAACACTTGAGAAAGTTCGTGACCCTGCCGGCTGCGGATATAATAAAAACGAGACGCCACTGCATAAACGTCACACCAGGTTGTGAGGATCTGAGTTTCTATGTGATGGGGCTCGAATTACAGACGAATCCAGGTGTCCACAGATGTGGTGCAAACTGCCACAGAGAGAGATTTTATGAAATCAGTCAGAAATTCTAAAAGGCCTTTGTGGTGGACAAGGTAACAGAAACCCATATTTTGGTCGAAATTGGTTCTGACCTCAGTGTGCTACCGGAACACCGTTTCAAAGCAACTGATTGCCATGGGTGTTAACAGCTCCCAATTATACATCTGTCACGACCTATGGAAAAAAGAGGATATCAACATATAAATTCAAGAGGGAGTAATGGCACGTTAGGTGAGCTAATGGGTATCGCCTTTACACAGGGTATTGAAGTGCTGTGACACTTGGCACCTACACAGGGATTACCGTGTACACTGTGCTGTAACGGTGCCGAACAGGTACCCTACACTTTATGTGATCTAGTTTAACAAAACAATAGCAGTGGCAAAAGTTTTCAGCATCATCAATTATGCCAAAGCCAATTTCAAATACCAGTCATGCCAGCAGATATAAAGACCACTGCCGTCACTACTCCATTTGGCCTTCTTGGGTGCCATTTCATGCCTTATGATTTAAAAAAGGCAGCACAGACTTGGCAGCGTTTATTGATCAGTTTCTTTTTTGCTGTGTGGATAATCCTGGCGTTTTTGGAGTCACTAGAACAACAGGAGTGCCTTCGGCAACTATTCAAACGTCTCAGCCTACACCGAGTGGTCATAAACAGGGTAAAATGTGTGTTGGATAAAGTTAGACTCCAACTTCTAGGTTCTCACATCTCTTCTAACGGTATCACCCCTTTGTCCGAAACCGTAGGTGACATTAGAATGCCGGCCGGGGTGGCCGAGCGGTTCTAGGCCCTACAGTCTGGAACCGTGTGGCCCCTACGGTCATAGGTGCGAATCCTGCCTCTGGCATGGATGTGTGTGATGTCCTTAGGTTTGTTAGGTTTAAGTGATTCTAAGTTCTAGAGGACTGATGACCTCAGCAGTTAAGCCCCATAGTGCTCAGAGCCATTTGAACCATTTTTGAACATTCGAAATGTGCAGCTTAAAAAAAAAGTAAACAGACTTGCCAGCCAAGTTGCTGTGGGAGTCACTCTATAAAAATTAGTCTCATTCACTAATGGCAGTACAGCAAAAATGGAACTTCAATGATAGCGAACTGTATGCTATACATGTGGCGATAAAAAATAACCATGACTAGATAGACGGTAAACACTTAACCATTTACTCGGATCATGCTCCTCTCACATCCTTCTTCTCCAAGGAAACCACTCTTGCCTCACCAAGACAGTGCAGGCCTACCGAATATATTTCACAATTCATGATTGATATACATCACATCATCAGAAAAGTAATGTAGTAGCCAAATTCTTCTGTCAATACTGTCCCATGGGACAGCATCTCTGAATATCAGTCAAAGGACCCAGAACTACGTTCGGTGTTAGAGCAGGGGAAGTCCATCTTCATTGTTTCATTATGGTGCGACATGCCTCACAACTTACTCCGAGTTTTTTTCATACCACACCAAATTGGGAGGCCAATTTTTTAAGCTCTCCATAATTTATCTCACCTTGAAGTAAGGCCAACCGTTAGGTTGTTAACACGAAAGGTTAAAAAGGACTATGGGACTTAACTTCTGAGGTCATCAGTCCCCTAGAACGTAGAACTACTTAAACCTAACTAACCTAAGGACATCACACACATCCATGCCCGAGGTAGGGTTCGAACCTGCGACCGCAGCGGTCGCGCGGTTCCAGACTATACCGCCTAGACGCCGGCTAACACGAAAGGTAATCTGGCCAGAAATGAAGTAAGACTGCCGTAAGTTGGCCCTAGCTTAAACTAGATACCTAATATACAAGATCAGCAGGCATGTGCCACGTTCCACAGCTCCACAGTTATACCCATGGTACATTTCTCATACGTGCATCTGGACCTGGTGTGCCTTATCTGCTAATCGTAGTGGATCATTTTACACACTGGTTGGAGGCTCCTCCATTATGGATATTGCAGCATTGGTTAAACGCTGAATTTTCCAATTCGTGGTTCCCCCGACATTTACTACAGACCGTGATAGACAGTTTAAGTTGTCACTATTCCGAAAACAACTACGACTCTGTGGTTGTTCGCACATTAAAAATATCAGTTACCATCCTCCAAGTAAGGGAATGGTGGAGTGGCTACACCGGACCTTGAAGGCTGCACTCATGTGCAGTGGAGAGCAGTAGACTGAAGCTTTACCCCTACTATTCTGGATTTACGCAACTCATTGAAGGAAGATGAGAGCTACGCTGCAACCAAGCCGGTCTACGGCTTAAGTGAATTACCCTCACAAAAGCGTCTACAAAAGAATAAGGCAGTGTTCTGCCCTTCTACACGTAAGGCAGGTGACATCAAGGATGTTATCATCTACAAGAACGTGTAAAACCTTGCATGTTTGGTTAATAGCTGATACGTCTGCTCACCGTTAATGCCGCCTTACACTGAACCGTTCAAACCACACAAACACCTTCAAGATCTGGTGGAAAGATCAAGAGGAAACAGTACCTATCGAGTCTCTGAAGCACGCACGCCTTGAATAGGATTCAAAAGAGCGGGTGCCCTTGCACTCACCCATTACAACTTCACTTATTTATTTCATTATTTAGTTATTTAATCGGATCTTATTAGGGCCATCAGACTCTCTCTTACATCGGACCATGTTGCACATATACAGTACATTTTTTACATCATTGTTATCTAAGAAATAACACTTTTAATATGACATATAGTACCAAAATGATATGAGTATCTCGGTTGGCTATGTGAGTACATAATACAACTAATAAAGTTGATACTGGTAGTACTTGTACTGCTGCAGCTTCTTCCACTAATAGTGGAGTAGTAACAGTAATAATGACAAAAACAACAATAATGATAGTGGCAGATACAGAAAGAATTTATAGGTGCACAAAATAGACGTTTACTGATGCAGTGATTTCTAAGGAAAGGAAATTAATTTTGGGCAACAGTATCAGAAAGATTGGGAACCACTGCAATAGACTCATGTTCTGCAAGTAGCGACCTTGTGTTTTATGTCACTGTTTTCTAAAGGCTTTGATCACCAATACATTCTTTACAGACGAATGGAAAAACTGGTAGAAGCCGACCTCGGGGAAGATCAGTTTGGATTCCGTAGAAATGTTGGAACACGTGAGGCAATACTGACCCTACGACTTATCTTAGAAGAATGATTAAGAAAAGGCAAACCTACGTTTCCAGCATTTGTACACGTAGAAAAAGCTTTTGACAATGTTGACTGGAATACTCTCTCTCAAATTCTGAAGGTGGCAGGGGTAAAATACAGGGTGCGAAAGATTGTTTACAATTTGTACAGAACCAGATGGAAGTTATAAGAGTCGAGAGACACGAAAGGGAAGCTGTGGTTGGGAAGGGAGTGAGACAGGGTTGTAGCCTCTCCCCGATGCTATTCAATCTGTATATTGAGCAAGCAGTAAAGGAAACAAAAGAAAAGTTCGGAGTAGGTATTAAAATCCATGGAGAAGAAATAAAAACTTTGAGGTTCGCCGATGACATTGTAATTCTGTCAGACACACCAAAGGACTTGGAAGAGCAGTTGAACGGAATGGACAATGTCTTGAAAGGAGTATATAAGATGAACATCAACAAAAGCAAAACGAGGATAATGGAATGCAGTCGAATTAAGTTGGGTGATGCTGAGGGGGTTAGATTAGGAAAGGAGACACTTAAAGTAGTAAAGGAGTTTTGCTATTTGGAGAGCAAAATAACTGATGATGGTCGAAGTAGGGACGATATAAAATGTAGACTGGCAATGGCAAGGAGAGCGTTTCTGAAGAAGAGAAATTTGTTAACATCGAGTATAGATTTAAGTGTAGGAAGTCTTTTCTGAAAGTATTTGTATAGAGTGTAGCCATGTATGGAAGTGAAACATGGACGATAAATAGTTTGGACAAGAAGAGAATAGAAACTTTCGAAATGTGGTGCTACAGAAGAATGCTGAAGATTAGATGGGTAGATTAAATAACTAATGAGGAGGTATTGAATTGAATTGGGGAGAAGAGAAATTTGTGGCACAACTTGACTAGAAGAAGGGATCGGTTGGTAGGACATGTTCTGAGGCATCAAGGGGTCACCAATTTAGTACTGGAGGGCAGCGTGGAGGGTAAAAATCGTAGAGGGAGACCAAAAGACGAATACACTAAGCTGATTCAGAAGGATGTAGGCTGCAGTAGGTACTGGGAGATGAAGAAGCTTGCACAGGATAGAGTAGCAAGGAGAGCTGCATCAAACCAGTCTTTAGACCAGAGCAACAACAACAACATGTTATTAACTAACACTATATTACTAACAATTCCTATCGGGAACGCCACGGTTTTGGTGACTCTTCAAAGTGCCATTGCCTCAAAACTGTGTACTTTCATTACAACCAAGTTATGAAACGAAAACAGCTAAATATGAAACTACGTTAATCACCAATACGACATTTCCCGTGATTTTATTACAACAAATCGTACCGATAACGAATCGTTCTTGATTCAAAGCGCTGGTTCTATGAAACAACATACATTGAAAGGCTGTAAGTTATAGTGTAAAACCCACCAAATACAGGCTACAACTGGGCAAAGCATAAGCGGTGATGTTCAGCAAACTCCAATATCAGACGCTACACGAGAGGAGCCTCTTATCACGTTTACTGTTTAAAATTCTGAGGACAGCTGGGCAATGCATTATTCCCTTCCACAAACCTCTCGCAAAATGACCACAACGAACAAATGCAGAGAAATCAGAGCTCTTTAGGAGGTTTATCGTCGGTCCCTCACACCCGCACTATTCGCGAATGGAACATGGAAGAGGGGAAACTGATAGGGAAAGTTTTCTCATTCAGCAATTAGAAAAAAATACCCTGAGAAAGGGCAGTTGCAACAGTGGCCGTAACGTCGAACAATTTTACACATTGGCAAGGTGGTCAACCAAAATTTTACTGTGCCAACGGCAGTGGAAGCCTATGCTTACGTGAATGTCTTAATGTAGACAGTAAATCTGCAGTGCGATATATCTTGAGGCTATAAAATACTGTCAAGGCGATTTGATCAACAAAATATTTTCAAGTGGGATATTATTTATGGTGAAAACGCTACGGCAACCAACTACAAATATGACCACAATCCGCACCAATAGTCAGCGATAATATGGACACCGAAAAAAACCTTTTGGATCGCAAAGAACTCGGGATGAAACTTTCTTTTATCTGCTAGGACTGGCAAATACGGATTTCATAATGCGTGGTGGTCGCATACACGAAATTTTAAAGAAGTGTAGCGCATAAAAAATCACTACATTCCAATACTTGATGGAGCGTTGACATTTACAGGAACAAACTAAAAGAGCCACATAAGACTTTGAGGCACTGTGAATAAAGAAGCAAACAATTCTTGCTATTGGCATCCAACACAGGAGTGTTATTGATGTAACGTATATAAGTCTTTTCACAAGTTTGTATCAATTTTTAATTTATATCATAGAACCAGTAATTAAAAATATTCATTCGAAAAATATGATTCTATACTTATTTATTACCATTTCTGTTTGCTAATAAATACACAAATTAAATAAAAGTAGCTGCTAAAGTGACTCATACTAGAAACTATTCGATCATCAGAGTTTGCAGCCACCACGCATTCAGCTACCGGAGTCTTAATAAATATGTGCGACATGTTTTTGTAAAAGACACTAGGAAATGTAATCTTTAAAGGCGATTTTTTAGAGTCTTAATTTTTTTAATTATGTCGCACTGCTTTGGGTATTTGCTGTCCGAGCACTAAAATTTAAGTCCACTATAAACATAAATAAAATCCAGGAGGGCTTTTCCATAGATCCATTTGTCACACGAAGGCTCATATTTACTCCCAAACAGTCTACTGTCTGACCAAGGTGCAAACACATATAGAGTGCATAATGAATCTGAAAGTAACTCAAGTATATTGCAGTCATATTCTCATGTCTTGAAAACAATGTTCCAACAACGGAAAACACTGTGAACTTGAATTGAAGAGACTGGCGTAAGAAACATGGTGTCGTAGCTGATCAGCTAATCACATCGATTTCACCTATGGGTACTCTCTCGCTCTATGTACAGGCTCTCTGCAATTAACTATGGAACAAATAACACAACATATATTACACACTCATCATTATTATATTTAAAACTCTCATACACAACCCTTCCTCGTGGACCAGCCTATCTGTTGGTAAAAACCGTATCAAAACCCCTACAGAACCTTTAGAGATCACTCTTCACATACAGACAGAAAAAAGCGGCGGGGGTCTATATGATGACATCTGATTAGCAAAAAAACCATTTTACAATTATTATTCAATTGGATAAAATTTTACGGCCAGCGCGAGCGGTACCAACGCATTACGTTATTAAAAAAAGTACCTATGACAAATGTATTAGTACTTACGACGAACTGTCTGTTGAATATTCAGTATTTCCTGCGTACTCTGAAATTCATTTTCGTCTTCGATGGTCAGCCTGAATGTAAGCGCAGTAACTGTCGGTAGCCATCCGACCGCTGCAATTCGTTGCGTACAAGTACTGTAGACGTGTGAAAACATGGCCGATCGTCGCACGTCGGCCAGATTCGGAACACTTCGTGCCAACTGTCTGTGAAGGTTTTCTCACAGCTTCAACGAAATAGTAATTGTTGCCAGTAGTGGCTTTGTTTCTAATCAGCGTTGGCGCTCGGGTCGTAGTTGGACTGAGCTGTTCACTCAGTATCGATCAAACAAGCTGTTCAGTCGTGTACTTTTGATGCGAAAGTGAACTTCGACTTGTAATGCTACTTTTTTCTTTACTTCGTCTTGAGTATGTGAAAGAAACACAAATACAGTGATGGTCACATTAAATACGTTTTTGTTGCTGTACTAAACAACGCCGTAGAGACCTTGTCGTCGCGAACTGCATTTGTGGACTAAACACAGTGCTTTAAAAGGGAAACCGCTGGAGTTTTTTGCGACAAAATGTGCGTTTGAAACGTATGAAATTCTATAATATAGTCTTCTGAAAATGCGACCCGAGCTTCCCATGATTTATCATTCATCGCAAAGGCTAAGAAAAGTCACATTGTCGGAGAAACACTTGTCAACCACTGTTTGTTAATAGCAACTTGGACCAGAAATTAGACAAAAACTTTCACAAATACCGCCTTCTGACAACACTGAAACGGCCGCTTTCTGACAACACTGAAACGTCAGATTGATGATATGGCCGAAGACATAACAAATCAAGTAGTTAGTGCTTGCTGTGAAAGAAATAGAATTTTTCGCAATACAGTTAGACGAGAGTATAGATGTCGCAAATTGTCAACTAGTAGTGTACGTTCGATACATGCAAAACGAAACATTTAAAAACTAGATGCTATTTTCCACCCGGCTAACGACGACTGCAAAGACTATTCACATAATGACAGCGATATATGAATTCTTTTGCGAATATGAACTGTCGTGGAAAAAGCTGATCGGCGTATGCGGAGACGGCGCCCCGACAATCCTTGGATCTCACTCAGGTTTCGTGCAAATGGTCAGAGAAAAGAATCCCAATGTTATTTCAGTTCACTATGTTATGCACCTCAAGCCGTGACACCTAAGACACTTCCAAACGAACTCTGCCACGACTTAAAACTATGCATCAAAATTGTGGATCGCGATAAAACGATTGCGTTAAATATTCGCCTTTTTACGATCTTTTGTGAAGATTTGGGAATAGAACATAAAAAATTGCTATTTCATGCGGAAGTGTTTCCTTGTCACCCACAAACGAAAGAGGCCGAGGGAAGTACAGCAAGCACATTTTTGGCTGTTTTTCCCGTGGCATAACAGAACAAGTCGGGACATTTCGTATCGATAAACCTCTTTTTCCCATTGACGCCATATCGAAATTTTACTGCTGTGGCACTAAGGATGTGAGGGAGGTGATGCTGTGTCGTAGTGTATTTTTGAAATAAAAACTACTTAGCTAAAGCGTGATTACGAAAAACGTTGATGGCTTTTAATACATTGGGATATCGTAAAGTTTTATTTAATGTAACTTAGTAATAAGATATCTAAAACATAACCAGGACCTAATCCACGAGAGTAACACCACCAGTGTAGGTCTGCTACGGCTTCTGACCGATCATTGCATTTGTGTTTGTTTACACCAGATTTATTCTTATGCTGAATGGGGCGCGACAAACAAAAGTTTTGGAATCCATGCTCTACAGTCTACACTGACGAATACAGTCGTCACCATACTGCACTCGTGATTTGAAAATTTTGTGGAGTTGCTTCCTGTTGCAAGTAGACTAACGGTTAGTACCAAAAAATATTTCTAACGAAAACACAATCGTACTTTAAAAAAAAAAAAACGCATATCTTTATTTGAATTTTGAATTTTCCGCTAAGAATCTCACAATGGTCGAGTAACTTGGTATGACACCACGAGGCTATGGATCTTGACATCGGTTCCTGCAACAGCTCATTAATCAATAAAACGGTTTTCCTAGTCTGAATTTTCTTAGAATGAAGACAGGTCGCATCGTAACAGCGTGGAGGCCAAGCAGATAGCCTTATTTTCTTCCCCTTCTTTTCTTTCTTTCTTTTTTTTCTTCAAGTTTGTACTCGCGATGGATGCTCGACACTGTACAGTAGTGGCGTACATAGGGTTCAAAATTTTGAAAAAGACAAAAATACTCCAAAAATACCAGGTCATATGCATTTTCCTTAATATATACAATTTCTTTAACTTGATTGATATATCTCTGTATTGTCCGTTGATGTGCCTGTAAATTCACCTGAGACATAATAAAACGAACTAATCTGCTACTTTTGACTTTTTCTGACACTATACAGAAAACCGTTTAAGAGCAGTGCTTACTGAATCTAGTTTGTGTAATGTTTTACTTTTAGTGACGACTCACTCTCACCAGTGCCGTAATTGCCTGAGGCGATCATGTGGATTTTAATTCATATGATGCAAAAGAATCAATAACATTCTTGCCGATTCTTGCATACTGTTTTTCTAATACGCCGTACTTCTCTTTTGTTACAATTATGCATTGTTGTTGCATTATCAAGGCGTAACACATCAACAATACGTGATATGTAGGAGATCTCCAACTAGGAAATTACGAATAAAATTACGTAACGAGTTTGGGGGAACTAATTACCTGATTCTGGTGCAGTTCCGACTGGTGCTTTAACTTAAAGTATTTCTATAAAAATGAAGAAAAGTAAAATGAAAAACTTACCCATGTATTTTCTCCCTGTGCTTGAATGATCTGCGAAACCACGAAATAATACAGAGCAGATTTCACGCCAAGCTGCATCTTTCTTATTTCGATCTTTGTATACCTCGGTCCTTAAATCCCATATACACGGCCTCTTCTCTGCCTCCAGTATAATCTCTGAGTCGATTTTCTCTGTTACTAGAGGACACACTGTGGTAGTCACTTTGTAGCCACATACACAACTCACTAACCAACCGACCTACTGCCAACTGGCAGCTCCGTACTGTTTGCGTCAGCTGGCCCGCACCACAGCCCGTGTGAACAGCCCAGTTGCTTCATGTGGCCACCTACGTCACACGCACGCCGTCTCCCGTCTCTCTTCAGTACAGAGTTGTGAGGCGCCATTTGGCATTCATTTCAAGCCTATATTTATATATGTCGTTTCTTAGCACCAGCAAATTGAGAATCACTGGAAAACCCGTTGTTAGTTGTATGATTCATTCTAATAAATTAATGAGAAATATCATATTCGTGGCAAAAGGATTATTGTAACGAGCGTATTATGGGAGTAGGCTGTTTGAAGGCTCGACACACTGACGATCCACACAAAAACGCATTGTTCTTCGTACAACTAGTTATAATTAAATTTCAATTAATAACAATTATCTACGATTAAAGTTTTTAGTACGGCGTAAAACAATATTTTTAAGAAGTATTAGCACATAGTTTAGCGTAATGGATAGCGTCTCTGTCCGATAACGACTATTTGGTAGGGCGGCGGTTCGCGTCGTAACACTCCCAAATTGTTTTCCTAACATTCGCCTTTTTATTTAGTTCTGATACTTTATTATTAGTTAATTAAAAGGATATGCTATAATATTTAATGTTATGTAAATATGAGTTCACCTTTTTTTGAGGGGTGACGTTGTTCGATTGGCTTAATTACAGGACAGCTTGCGCTACTTGTATAAAGATATTTTGCTCCTTTTTCTTTTACCCTTCGTAATTCACATGTTGCAAACATTCCGCTACTGGGTAGGACCAGTGATCAAGTAAGACTGACCTTGGGGTTTTACTAAATGTGGGAATGATGAAATAATGTTTATCTTATGCGGAGGAGTATTCCAAATTTGTACCGCACTGTTTGTAATGGAACTTTCATAAGCCTGTGTCCTTATTGATTGCACATGGTACTTTCCTTTACGTAGACGATGGAGGATATGTGCGTTATAATAGAGCTAACGTGGGGATTTTACTCGCTCCCGTTGAGTAAAAAGTGTGATTTACGAACTAGAAACATTCCTCAACTGCCTTGGAGTGCGTTGCGATCGCGTATACCACGTTGGGGCCTACGTACCGTATGCACAAGTCGCATCGTTCCTGAGCGTTCAGCACCACGTTGAACTTGCCACGCTCAACGTTAACGTTCGACAGCACGGTCCGTGTGCCGATGGCTTTAGCGGTGTACGCCTACGAGAATTCAGTGGAAATTCGCGTCGCAGACACTGCTCAGTCACGGCCGCGTGGTGCTACATCCAAATGGTAACTGTGCAATTCACACTTAAGTGCCTGGCAGAGGGTTCATCGAACCATTTTCGTACTACTTCTCTACCATTCCACTCTCGAATGGCGCGGGGGAAAAAGGAACACCTAAATCTTTCGAGCTCTGATTTCCCTTATTTTATTATGATGATCATTTCTCCTTACGTAGGGGGGTGTCAACAAAATATTTTCGCATTCGGAAGAGAAAGTTGGTGATTGAAATTTCGTAAACAGATCTCGCCGCAAAGAAAACCGCCTTTCTTTCAGTGACTGCCACCCCAACTCGCGTATAACAAGAAACGAGCTGCCCTTCTTTGCACTTTTTCGATGTCCTCCTTCAATCCTACCTGGTAAGAATCCCATACCGCGCAGCAATATTCCAGCAGAGGACGGACAAGTGTAATGTAGGCTGTGTCTCTAGTGGGTTTGTCGCATCTTCCAAGTATTGTGCCAACAAAGCGCAGTCTGATTCGCCTTCCCCACAATATTATCCATGTGGTCTTTCCAATTTAAGTTGCTCGTAATTGTGACTGACAGCCCTTAGATTTGTGCGATTTGTAGTATACCCAAAATTTAGTACCGATATGAATGACCTCGCACTTTTCTTTGTTTAGTGCTAATTTCCACTTTTCGCACCATACAGAAATTCTCTTTAGTTCATGTTGTAATTGGAATTGATCGCCTGATGATTTTACTAGACGGTAAATTAGAGCGTCATCTGCAAACAATCTAAGGGGACTGCTCACATTATCACCTAGATCATTTATGTAAATCAGGAACAGCAGATGGCCTATGACACTACCTTGAGGAACACCAGATATCACTTCTGTTCTGCTCGATGATTTACCGTCTGTCACTATGAACTATGACCTCTCTGAGGGGAAATCACGAATCCAGCCACACAACTGAGACGATTCTCCAGATGCAAGCAATTTGATTAATAGTCGCTTGTGAGGGACGGTATCAAAAGCCTTCTGGAAATCTTAGAATATGGAATCGATCTGAGATCTCTTGTCGACATCACTCATTATTTCATGGGAATAAAGAGCCTAGCTGTGTTGCACAAGAACGATATTTTCTGAATCCGTGTTGGTTATTTATCAATAAGTCATTTTCTTCAAGGTGATTCATAATGTTCGAGTACAGTATATGCTCCAAAATCCTACTGCAAATTGAGGTCAGCTATGCGCTGCTGAGTGAGGTTGTAAGTAGGCTGTTTAGGTTTTGTATGTTGGTAACGTCACCTAGGGCTCTGTATTAAAGTCACTGGCTGTGCTGTGTGTAGTCTGTGGCTGGTTGGCATTGTTGGAATATTCGCCATTGTAGTGTTGGGCAGTTTGAATGTGAACAGCGCATAGCGTTGCGCAGTTGGAGGTGAGCCGCCATCAGTGGTGGATGTGGGGAATGAGATGGCGGAGTTTTGAGAGCGGATGATCTGGACGTGTGTCTATCAGAGAGAGTAAATTTGTAAGACTGGATGTCATGATATATATATGGTTCAAATGGTTCAAATGGCTCTGAGCACTATGGGACTTAACATCTGTGGTCATGAGTCCCCTAGAACTTAGAACTACTTAAACCTAACTAACCTAAGGACATCACACACATCCATGCCCGAGGCAGGATTCGAACCTGCGACCGTAGCAGTCGCGCGGTTCCGGACTGAGCGCCTGAACCGCTAGACCACAGCGGCCGGCGATATATGGTAAATACATTGTTTGTTCTCTATCAAAATCTTTCATTTGCTGACTATGCCTATCAGTTGTTAGTGCCTTCAGTAGTTTTATCATTTATTTAGCTGGCAGTAAAGGCGCTCGCTGTATTGCAGTAGTTCGAGTAACGAAGATTTTTGTGAGGTAAGTGATTCATGAAAGGTATAGGTTATTATTAGTAACGGCCATTCTTTTGTAGGGATTATTGAAAGTCAGACTGCGTTGTGCTAAAAATATTGTGTGTCAGTTTAGTGTTGATCAAAATAAGTAAAGAGAGTAATGTCTGAGTACATTCAGTTTTGCTCAGCTGTTTGAAAAGCAAATAACGTAAGAGGTTTTCCAGCACTGTCATTCATTAATTTTTCTAAGAGGATGTTTCATAAGGTAAACAGTGTGAGAAGAGCAGGACGTGGACGTCACACGGCCATCCCGTCGTCGCGACCCTCCGACGTCAACACCACCGCCCATAGACCACAATCCTGCAGAGAGCGTATCCGGGGGTGTAGCTCAAGACTAAATAAAAGACGATGTACTGTATCTTGCCGCGGAGTTTTTCCTGGCCAGCACAAAGACATCCGCGGCCAGCAACTGGTAGCCATTAGACGGACAACCGGCAACAGGGTCTGTGCCCCGGGTTCACTGGAAGGAAGGAGTGCTAGTCCTACAACTTTTGCAGAACTTCTGTGAAGGTTAGTAGGTAGGAGATCAGGTACTGGCGGAAGAAAAACTGTGAGGACGGGTCGTCAGTCGTGCTTGAGTAACTCAGTCGGTAGAGCACTTGCTTGCGAAAGATAAAGAACTTGTAACTTTATATATATTCCCATGAAATACAAATATACATTCCCCCCATCTGACTTTACAACTGTATAAAGACTGAAACGAAAATACCGATAGAAACTAACTAATACTATGATATGTGGTAAAATAATGTTTTCCATTTTTCGGTGAAAAAATATGTTTTGTAATTAAAATCATAATATAATCGTTTGATCAGAGACCAAAAGGAAACGATCTCTGTATAACCTTCTCTGTAAAACAAATGATATTACATTCAATTTCTTCTTGTCATTCTGTGGCGTCTTTTCTTGTCTTGGCTGTTGCACAGCAAGCACACGTTTTTATGTACCTTGCCTTCAGATAAAATATAAGTTTTTTTTAAAATTTGTAAGTGGAGTTCAATTATAGTATCAAACCTGATAATATTCCATCATAATAACCATAACTTTGTATGAACAATTCTACCTTTCCTTCAGAGATCGAAAGGAAGGATTCGTGACGAACTGTTCGAGGGTAGAACGACTGAATACATCACGTAATCCTTCGTTAACTACTCAGTACCACTAAACAGAGTTGCCGATCAGTTCTTTTCATTCGTCATGTATATTTTTACGCACAAATCATATTACGCAGATCGGTCAGTTACCTCCGAACAATGATGGCGGTCTGTTCAGTGGGTTGATGTATCGTGCCTCGCGATATTAATAGAAGCTAACTCATTATTAAGTGAATACATGGTTGACATCTGTTGACAGCAACCACTAATTTCATTTATCAGCAATTTTTGCTCAGGTTTGCCGTCTTTCAACTTTTCTTTCGCCAGCCGCGGAGTTGCATAATAATCAGTATTTTTATTTTCAGTTTTATTATTTTCGTAATAGTAATATTCCAGACCTTCACCAGTACTATAAATTCCAGAGGCACACGGTTCCCTCTGGTCCTGGAAATTACTATTATCCAAACTTTTCCCACTATGTCAGGAAAATAAAAATACTGATTATTATGCAATTCCGTGACAGGCGAGAGAAACGTTCAAAAAAACGGCAAACCTGGGCAAAACAAAAAAAGAAAAGATATTAATGATGTAAATCATGAATTCACGTAATTATGAGTTTACCGTCTATTAATATCGTGAAGCGCGGTACATCAAACCACTGAAGTGACTGCCGACGTCATTGTTTCGAAGGTAATTCACCGATCTACCTAAAATGATTCTTACGTAAAAAAATATACGTAAGAAATGATCGGCAACTCGATCTCAGGTTGTTTCTGCTTGGCGATATTGAACAGGTAACCAAAGAACACACTTCGATCGTTCTGCCTTCGAACAATTCTTCACCAATCCTTTCTTTTCGACCTCTGAAAACAATGATGCAAATACTCATATAAAGTTATGGTTATTATGATGGGATATTATCAGATTAGATACTGTAACTAAATTCTACTCACACATTTTTTAAAAAAAACTTTATTTTATCTAAAGACGAGGAATATAAATACGTGTGCTTTCTGTGCCATAAACTGCCAGGCAAGAAAAGACGCCAGAGAATGGCGCAAGAAATGAGGTCCAATACCTTTTTTTTTTTTTTTTACGGGAAAAGATATACAGATTTCGTTCCCGTTTGGCCTTTTTCGTCTCTGGCCAAACGATTTTACTATGATTTTCATTACAAAACGTATTTTTATACAGAAAAAAAGTCAGTTCACCACATATCACAGTATTAATGTTTCCATTGGCATTTCATCTCTCTTTACACGGTTATGAAGTAAAAAAAAAAAGTTAAAATGTGAAATCTTTTGGGACTGAGCTGCTAAGGTCATCAGTCCCTAAGCTTACACACTACTTAACTTAAATTATCCTAAGGACAAACACACACACCCATGCCCGAGGGAGGACTCGAACCTCCTCCGCCCGGTCCAGCCGCACAGTCCACGACTGCAGCGCCTCGGACAGCTTTTTTTTTTTTTTTTTACTCTCATTTTGTTCGTTGTATGTCCTCGGGGCGGAGGCATGACACCCGTTTCAGTTCGTTGTTGATCCATTAACTCAGTCATTTTATTACAGAGGGCAGCTAACTCTCAGACCGAACACGCTGAGTTACCGTGCCGGAATCCGCTCGGCTAATCCCGCGCGGTTATGCTGTCACATGCGTCCATGTATACATGTATTTCGAGGCTAGCATGTTCAAATGGTTCAAATGGCTCGTCATGGCACTATTCGACTTAATTTCTGAGGTCATCAGTCCCCTAGAACTTAGAACTACTTAAACCTGACTAACCTAAGGACATCACACACCATCCATGCCCGACGCAGGATTCGAACCTGCGACCGTAGCGGTCGCGCGGTTCCAGACTGTAGCGCCTAGAACCGCTCGGCCGGCGGCTAGCACGTATAGCGGTCAAGTCCCAAGTTCGAGTCTCTGTGTGGACCCCATTTTCAATCGCAAGGAAGTTTCGTACAAGAGCACACTCGGCTGAAGAGGGAAATATTCTTTCCTAGGCTGTGGCTAAACAAAGTCTCCGCAATATCCCTTCTTCCACGAGCGCATAGTCCTGTAGGTTCTGCTGAACTTCTGTGAAGTTTGGAAGGTAGATCAGGTACTGGCGGAAGTGAGGAGAGGTCGTGTCTCGTGCTTGGATAGCTCAATTGGTTTGATCACTTGTAATTTAAGAGCAATATTGTTTGTTTCCCCATATACATTCCTTTTTGCTGACATTGTTTTATCAAATGAATGTAAAAAAGATAAAGAGCAGAATTAAGTGGACCGATGGGGGGGGGGGGGGGAGGTGGTAAAAAAAACGGTTAAGGCGGCCACTAAAAAGAATTTGAAAATTAAGAAAATAGGTATAGAAATTGGCCGGCGAAATGCAAAGGTCCCGAGTTCGAGTCTCGGTCCGCCACATAGTTCTAATCTCCATATAGTTTTAATCTGCCGGGAAGTTTCAAGACATGTTTTTATTTTGAATTCTTCTGCTGGCTCCCGGGCTGCAGCCGATAACCTACATGCAAATTCAGCCATGTAATACGACGCACCTAAGTTCAGCTAGATCAGTGGATGTCACGAGACCGGATAATCGCGATCTAACTTCCTGGTACTTTCCGCTATCTGATTGTGTCACCTGTTCTACTTAGGACAGCATCGACAGGCATTTCACTAATAACTGGCGGAGCCGTTGGCTCTCTTAGTGAAGGTTAGCAACCCACGGCTAAGGACGGATTGAGCAAACCGCACACCTGTCGTTCCACGGTCACGTGACAGCTTAGCCCTCGCGTGAGTGCCTCTCTCACATACATTGGTGGGTAGCTAAACGTTAGCTGAGTGTTAGCTATCACTCGGCAGGCTTAGACTATGGTGGCAGGCTTGAACTGAGAAGCTGAGAGCAGGGCACTGTTACAATTAGAATACTGTGTTATTCAAAACCAGCGATGCAACGAAACTTACTGTATAAGTATAAACTTATCGTCAATATAACTGTCCTTATCGTCTTGTGTACGTATGTTTGTAAGATACTGTACTTGTTTTATTTAATATGGCGTCGCATCTTGTTCTTCAATATCATAACTACTTTTTTTTTTTGTATTTCTGGCTCTTGAGTTTGTTTGTGTTTAGCTCTTAACGTGTTTCTCCTACGTTTCCTTCTTATGAGACTGTGACCATTTGAAACTGTCAAGTGTCTTTTTACACCGTCACGTCCTGTACAATCTTCATTATTGTGTGCTAAAATACGTTCAGTTTTTTTGTTAGGTGGACCTTTCAAACTCAATATTCTTTTTGTTAAAACAGTAATATCAGAAAACTGAGTCCGCCTTGATGCAAAACACCTTGTTATTCGTTTATTTCTTTATTTTCACAAACTAGTTCTGGCGACAAATATCACCATCATCAGTGGTTTTTTTTATCTTATTTATTGTATGTTACAGCGTGTTTTAAGCAATTATTGTCGCTGTTTGCGACATATTTTCTGTGCGCTTTTTATCTGTTGCCGTTTTTTACTTAGCGAACATCATGTCATCTGCAATCATGTGAGCGGGTTCGTTGGGTGGTATGTAGCTGCTTTTATACACAGAGAAACGAAACTTTCGCACTTTGTTTCTGATCCAGAATATGGCATAATAAATAAGATTTTTAAAAAAAAAAAGCCGCTGATGATGGTGATATTTGTCGCCGAAACTAGTTGGAGAGAATAAAGAAATAAACGAATAACAAGGTGTTTTGCATCAAGGCGGACTCAGTTTTCTGAAATTACTGTTTTTCTATGCAAACGCGAACCAAATGGAAGAGTTCCAAGGTAAAATCATTGATTCTTTTTGTTTTCTTCTGAGAAAATATGTTTAAGACAAACACGTAGGACTAAGAGTTTTATCATTTTTGGTTTCATTTCGAAGTTTTGCTCTGAGAAATCGTTCCTTAGTAATTGTCCTACTTCCACACTGAAATCAACCTTCATGGTCTTGCAGTGCGAGTTATGTGAATTTTGCTTCATTAAATGTTACTCCATATGACAACAAGAATCTCTTTTCGAGGCTCTATCCATTCCATTTAACTACTCAGCCGAGTCTTTTGCCGGCTATAACACAATTACAGTGTCGTCAGCAAAATGTTTTTATTTCCTCTCCCTAAACATTTATCCCTTTTCTAAATTTCTCATTGGGTTCCTTCACACTTCGCTCACTGTACACAATGAATAACATTGGGGAAGGCTACAACCCTGTCCCACATCCTTCTGCTTCCTCTCTTACACTCTTACAATGTAACCCGGTTTCCGTACAAGTTGCAGATAATCCCTCGCTCTCTGTATTAAATGCACTGAGTAACCGGAAGTCACCTGTGGGGATTTTTTGTGATCTCTCAAAGGCTTTTGATTGTGTAAATCATGGAATACTTCTACATAAGCTCAAGTACTGTGGTATGAGTCGGGCAGCGCTCAAATGGTTTAAACTGCCTAACTGAAAGAGTGCAGAAAGTTGAAATAAACAAAAAACTGGTGATTTCTCAAACTGGGGAACAATCAAGAATGGGGTGCCGCAAGGTTCGGTCTTGGGTCCTCTGCTGTTCTTAATATACACTCCTGGAAATGGAAAAAAGAACACATTGACACCGGGGTGTCAGACCCACCATACTTGCTCCGGACACTGCGAGAGGGCTGTACAAGCAATGATCACACGCACGGCACAGCGGACACACCAGGAACCGCGGTGTTGGCCGTCGAATGGCGCTAGCTGCGCAGCATTTGTGCACCGCCGCCGTCAGTGTCAGCCAGTTTGCCGTGGAATATGGAGCTCCATCGCAGTCTTTAACACTGGTAGCATGCCGCGACAGCGTGGACGTGAACCGTATGTGCAGTTGACGGACTTTGAGCGAGGGCGTATAGTGGGCATGCGGGAGGCCGGGTGGACGTACCGCCGAATTGCTCAACACGTGGGGCGTGAGCTCTCCACAGTACATCGATGTTGTCGCCAGTGGTCGGCGGAAGGTGCACGTGCCCGTCGACCTGGGACCGGACCGCAGCGACGCACGGATGCACGCCAAGACCGTAGGATCCTACACAGTACCGTAGGGGACCGTACCGCCACTTCCCAGCAAATTAGGGACACTGTTGCTCCTGGGGTATCGGCGAGGACCATTCGCAACCGTCTCCATGAAGCTGGGCTACGGTCCCACACACCGTTAGGCCGTCTTCCGCTCACGCCCCAACATCGTGCAGCCCGCCTCCAGTGGTGTCGCGACAGGCGTGAATGCAGGGACGAATGGAGACGTGTCGTCTTCAGCTATGAGAGTCGCTTCTGCCTTGGTGCCAATGATGGTCGTATGCGTGTTTGGCGCCGTGCAGGTGAGCACCACAATCAGGACTGCATACGACCGAGGCACACAGGGCCAACACTCGGCATCATGGTGTGGGGAGCGATCTCCTACACTGGCCGTACACCTTTGGTGATCGTCGAGGGGACACTGAATAGTGCACGGTACATCCAAACCATCATCGAACCCATCGCTCTACCATTCCTAGACCGGCAAGGGAACTTGCTGTTCCAACAGGACAATGCACGTCCGCATGTATCCCGTGCCATCTAACGTACTCTAGAAGGTGTAAGTCAACTACCCTGGCCAGCAAGATCTCCGGATCTGTCCCCCATTGAGCATGTTTGGGACTGGATGAAGCGTCGTCTCACGCGGTCTGCACGTCCAGCACGAACGCTGGTCCAACTGAGGCGCCAGGTGGAAATGGCATGGCAAGCCGTTCCACAGGACTACATCCAGCATCTCTACGATCGTCTCCATGGGAGAATAGCAGCCTGCATTGCTGCGAAAGGTGAATATACACTGTACTAGTGCCGACATTGTGCATGCTCTGTTGCCTGTGTCTATGTGCCTGTGGTTCTGTCAGTGTGATCATGTGATGTATCTGACCCCAGGAATGTGTCAACAAAGTTTCCCCTTCCTGGGACAATGAATTCACGGTGTTCTTATTTAAATTTCCAGGAGTGTATATTAATGACTTGCCATTCTATGTTCACGAAGGTTTAACTGATGAAATTGTAAACGATGTTTTTCAGAAAATCATTAAGTGGTTCTCCGCAAATGGGCTCTCATTAAAATTTGACAAAACACTGTATATACAGTTTCTCGCAGTAAATGGAATGACGCCATTAATAAATATAGACTTCGATCAGAAATCGGTAGCTGAGGTAGAATATTTAAAATTTCTAGGTGTATGCATTGATCAGTGGCTGAACTGGAAAAAACACACTGAAGATCTGCTGAAACGTTTGAATTCAGCTACTTATGCTATTAGGGTCTTTGCAAATTTTGGCGATATACATCTCAGTAAATTACCTTACCATGCTTTCTCTGCTTTCGTATGGCATCGTATTCTGGGGTAACTCATCATTGAGTAAAAGAGTGTTCATTGCACAAAAGCGTGTAATCAGAGTAATTGCTAGAGCTCATCCAAGATCATGCTGCAGACACTTATTTGAAGAGCTAGGGATCTTCACTGTAGCCTCACAATATATAAATTCACTTATGAAATTTGTTATTAACAATCCGGACGAATGCAAAAGTAATAGCAGTACAACACTAGGAGAAAGGATAATATTCACTACTCAAGGTTAAATCTAACTTTGGCTCAGAAGGGGGTAAATTATGCTGCCACAAAAGCCTTTGGTCACTAACCTAGTACCATCAAAAGTCTGACAGATAGCCATATAGCATTCAAAAGGAAATTAAAAGAATTTCTGATTGGCAACTCCTTCTACTCATCAGATGAGTTTTTAGACGTAGTAAGTGGGTAATTTCCCCACCCCCCACCCAAAAAAATATTAAGTGTCATGAAATATTTTGTGTAATGTCTTCTATAGACACCTTTTATTAACCTGACACGTTCCACATCATTACGAAGTGTCGTATTCATGATCTATGGAACAAGTACTAATCTAATCTAATCTGATCTGTATTTTATGCCTCTTACTTTCAGCGTTTCAAAGAGTGTGTTCCCGACAATACTGTCAAAAGCTTTCACTAAATCTATAAATGTAGAAGGCAGAAGATCAGTTACTATCGGAAGTGAAGAGATGTCGTGACTAGTGCTTGAGCAGCTCAATGGGTATGATCACATTTAATATACACTCCTGGAAATGGAAAAAAGAACACATTGACACCGGTGTGTCAGACCCACCATACTTGCTCCGGACACTGCGAGAGGGCTGTACAAGCAATGATCACACGCACGGCACAGCGGACACACCAGGAACCGCGGTGTTGGCCGTCGAATGGCGCTAGTTGCGCAGCATTTGTGCACCGCCGCCGTCAGTGTCAGCCAGTTTGCCGTGGCATACGGAGCTCCATCGCAGTCTTTAACACTGGTAGCATGCCGTGACAGCGTGGACGTGAACCGTATGTGCAGTTGACGGACTTTGAGCGAGGGCGTATAGTGGGCATGCGGGAGGCCGGGTGGACGTACCGCCGAATTGCTCAACACGTGGGGCGTGAGCTCTCCACAGTACATCGATGTTGTCGCCAGTGGTCGGCGGAAGGTGCACGTGCCCGTCGACCTGGGACCGGACCGCAGCGACGCACACGGATGCACGCCAAGACTTTAGGATCCTACGCAGTACCGTAGGGGACCGCACCGCCACTTCCCAGCAAATTAGGGACACTGTTGCTCCTGGGGTATCGGCGAGGACCATTCGCAACCGTCTCCATGAAGCTGGGCTACGGTCCCACACACCGTTAGGCCGTCTTCCGCTCACGCCCCAACATCGTGCAGCCCGCCTCCAGTGGTGTCGCGACAGGCGTGAATGGAGAGACGAATGGAGACGTGTCGTCTTCAGCTATGAGAGTCGCTTCTGCCTTGGTGCCAATGATGGTCGTATGCGTGTTTGGCGCCGTGCAGGTGAGCGCCACAATCAGGACTGCATACGACCGAGGCACACAGGGCCAACACCCGGCATCATGGTGTGGGGAGCGATCTCCTACACTGGCCGTACACCTCTGGTGATCGTCGAGGGGACACTGAATAGTGCACGGTACATCCAAACCGTCATCGAACCCATCGTTCTACCATTCCTAGACCGGCAAGGGAACTTGCTGTTCCAACAGGACAATGCACGTCCGCATGTATCCCGTGCCACCCAACGTGCTCTAGAAGGTGTAAGTCAACTACCCTGGCCAGCAAGATCTCCGGATCTGTCCCCCATTGAGCATGTTTGGGACTGGATGAAGCGTCGTCTCACGCGGTCTGCACGTCCAGCACGAACGCTGGTCCAACTGAGGCGCCAGGTGGAAATGGCATGGCAAGCCGTTCCACAGGACTACATCCAGCATCTCTACGATCGTCTCCATGGGAGAATAGCAGCCTGCATTGCTGCGAAAGGTGGATATACACTGTACTAGTGCCGACATTGTGCATGCTTTGTTGCATATGTCTATGTGCCTGTGGTTCTGTCAGTGTGATCATGTGATGTATCTGACCCCAGGAATGTGTCAATAAAGTTTCCCCATCCTGGGACAATGAATTCACGGTGTTCTTATTTCAATTTCCAGGAGTGTATGAACAACATTTCTTCGGTGTATCTTCTAAGACAGTGGTCGTCAAACTACGGCACGCGATCCGCAAGCGTCCCCAATCGACTAAGAGTTCGTGTGGCCCGCGGTTCTTGGTCGTATTTTATAATATTGCGCTTCTAGCTGCTAATAGCAGAATATAAAAACGTCACCTGCCGCTAACAGCTTCTTAAGAGAGTATTTTTCTTTCTCAACAACAAACGAATCTACTTACAGAGTCAGTAGTATTTTAAGATGCGCATTATTTTAATTGACATTGATGAATTCGGCAATGAGCTAAGTAAAATCTGCCGCTTGGATCAGGGCGTAATGGTATGTATCCCGGCCACTACGTGGTGTATAGAAGTGAGAGGAAGAATTATTTTACTGTTTGTGTTTCAATGCTGACAACTCACGAGCGTGCGCAGATATAAACAGTTGCCATAGTATACATGTGAAATGAAAGCAACGTGGTTTCCTGGATACGCATAATACAAACGGTTATCTTTAATTGTGGTGCATGTTTGTAGCAATTAATATGAAATCAAATTGAGACTGGAGTAATAAAATGCAACGAGTAAAAGAAAAATGACATTCAGAACATTTAGCACACATTTGTGTGCGTGTCTCATATTGCAATTACTGTAATTAATTAATATAGAGTATATTTTATGTAGAATTAGCAGTAATATCGGTAGGAAAGATGTGAAGTGGCCAGGGCAGGAAAAGAGGCCATTGCATTTATTTATTTATTTATTTATTTATTTTTGCGCTCAACGGTGCTGCTGCGTCTGAGAACTGGTCACACTAATTCTAATATACAGCAACATGAGCCAGTATTGAAGGAAAACTATTTTTAAATGCGAACGTTTTAGGTTAGGCTTTACCGAGACTGTTATTGACATCAAATGAAATAAGTTTGCTGTTACCAGTCACTGATCATGTATCTCCACGACGCGTTTCGAAGGTTTTAAACCTTTATCATCAGTTGGGTTTACATGTATGAGTATGACATATTTGCGTGTCGTGTTACTATTTTTGGAGGAACTTGTGGCACAGTCAAGTGGAGAACAAAACACTGTTTCAGAACACGGTCTGGGAGGGGGGGGGGGGGGGGGGAGGATTTGAATAAGAACAAAACGTATGTCTAACATAAAAAATAAAACAAATGAAATAAAATACCTCCAGTCGTCACATGTATAATGGCATATGTTGTAAACGAACATGGCGTCTGGAAACTACTAGCTACTAGGTGTAAAGAGCATGTAGCAAAAGAGAAACATTATCACAAAGTACAAAGAATATGCATCATAACATTTGGTCCCGGCGGAGGTTCGAGTCCTCCCTCGGGCATGGATGTGTGTGTTTGTCCTTAGGATAATTTGGGTTAAGTAGTGTGTAAGTTTAGGGACTGTTGACCTTAGCAGTTAAGTCCCATAAGATTTCACACACACTTTACTATCGCGGGATAAGTTTTAAAGGATTGTGTAGATGTTTGTTTTGAGGTGCTGAATACATACATTAGAATAAATATTTCAGGTAATACATCATAAATCCAATTCCGTCAAGTTTACATAGCTTAAATTTCTTACACGTGACATGTTGCAACCTTTAAGTACAATAATTATGTTGGCAACAGTGGTAAAAATGAAATGATCGTATGGCACTTAGTTGACTCCACTTCGGCGGCTTGTGTGTCAATGATGATGAAATGATGAAGCATACACAACACACAGTCCCCTGCCGGGAATCCAACCCGGGCCCCCTTGCGTCGTAGGCGGTAACGCTATCGCTGTGTTACGGAGGTGGACAACAGTGGTAAAATTGTAGATAAATAACAGTTTAGGTTGGGATTCAGAAGTAGGGATGAAAGACTGGATGCGGAGGGAGATGAAGAGAATGAGAAAGAGAGAGGGAGAGAGAGAGTGGAAGGAGTGATGGAATGAGAAGTAACTTTCCAAAGCAAGGGGTTCTTAAGGTTATATCTGTTACATGTAATAAGTAATCAAAGGTTGGGATGATACATTTGTAGTCAAAAAGTCCCCCAAAACCTTGTTCTGAAATAGTGTTTTTGTTTCTCCACTAGACAGTGCCACAAGTTCCTTCACAAATCACAGCACAAGACACATACATGTCATACCAACAAGCTTAAATCCATCTGATGATGGAGGTTTAAACCTTAGAAACGCGTCGCACAGATAAATAAACAATGACTGGTAACAGTGAACTTGTTGAATGAGATTTTCACTCTGCAACGGAGTATGCGCTGATATGAAACTTTCTGGCAGATTAAAACTGTGTGCTGGACTGAGACTCGAACACGGGACCTTTGCCTTTCTCTGGCAAGTGCTCTACCGCTGAGCTCCGCAATATCCTTTCTGCCAGGTGTGCTAGTTCTGCAAGGTCCGCTGGAGAGTTTCTGTGAAGTTTGGAAGGTAAGGGACGAGGTACTGGCGGAAGTAAATCTGTGAGGAAGGGGCGTGAGTCGTGCTTGGGTAGCTCAGATGGTGCCGGCACCGTAGCTCAGCGTGTTCGGTCAGAGGGTTAGCTGCCCTCTGTAATAAAGAAACTGAATTACTGGATCAACGACGAACAGAAATGGATGTCATGCGACGTCCACCCCGAGCAAATACAACGAGCAAAAACGAACAAAATGAGATTTTAAAAAAAATGGTAGAGCACTTGCCCGCGAAAGGCAAAGGACCCGAGTTCGAGTCTCGGTTCGGCACACACTGTGCGCTACAGGATTTGCGTTGTTAGTAATGTTAGTTACGACTTCCTGTTATTTTCCGATACTACTATGGCGATATAGGTTTGAAAGACAAGCATCATTGTGCATAACAGCTGTAGACAGTCAACAAGGGCTACACGAGGTGAGCAGGGCCGTCCTCGTAAACCTGTTTTGCCAAAGCAGCAGCAATAGTGCTGCTGCTTTGCGAGTGTCGATGCATTAAAGGAATAGGGAGAGGTCCTTCCGTACTGGGTTTGAGAAACATAATTCAAATTAGCTGGCGCATTGAGAATTGCTTCTGGGAGGCTGAGGCTAATTGCGCCAATTGAAGAAGTTTTGGCTGATCGTTTTAAACTGCGTGGCAACCAACATCACCTGAGTTGAGTCCGTGTGATTTCTAGCTATGGGGTTACCTGATGAACGGGCACTAACACACACACGTTGGAGGTTGAAGATGATCTTAGCGAGGGAGATAGCCAACATCCCACTTCAGATATTTGGAGTAGCAGTAGGCGATTCTATAGCGTTTCCCTTCCAATCTAGCGTGGATGTAAAATGGTCGTCTTATTAAGTATCGTTTGGAACCCAGAGCTTAAATATAATACGTAATTAACAAACGTTTTCAATGGTTTATCTGTTATTTCTCTCCCGTATGTCTTTACACATGTTTCTATAAAGTTCCTTTGTTACACGATCACTCGATTTTCATGGGGGCCCTCTCAAGTAGTGAAAGTTTAAGGGAGGTTTACTATCTTTTGGTTCAAAAAATAGATTTTTTTGAAATTGCATTTTTGGACCCGTAAAAGTGTTTACAATCGACCCCTGAAACGGTTTTTCCGAATACGGAACGGAATGGTTTGTTACTGGCGATTGAAAAAAATAAATAAATAACTGCACCTGCCTGAAATGGGCCTTTTTCACGCACTAGTTTTTTTTCGGGAATTTCAACTTTGTAGCCGCTAAAAATTATTCTGTGTGCTTGTCCATGACTAAAACTGATAAAGTGATCAAGGAGCTTACGACGTACTACGGCTTGGCAATCCGACGGCATTCCATGTTCGGTGGAAGGGTATTCAGCAATTCTGAAGACCATAACAACGATGGACGTCACCCTGGGACTCTATTCGACTCAGTTCGCCAAGAATTCGGACCACCATAAGATTTAAGAGGCCGAAAACCGCTTGTCACCGGCCGTTCGGGCGGCTCTGGAGCAGCGCAGGATGGAACAGATCGAGCAGAATGCCCTCTATAAGGATGAGGAAGGACTAGTTTATGGACACGGAATAGCACATTGAAAGTAAGTTGCATAATATTGCATTTATATGTAGTCAAAACTTCAAACCCGTTTTTATCGAAATGACTTTTTTTTATCGCTCGGTATAGTAACTTCAAGTCTACTTAACCGATTGGCATGATTCCTTGTTTGCGACGTAGCTAACTAAATTGTCTAGGAGTTGTACCACTTTTATTCCGATCCATCAGCTATAAATATTTTTACTTGGCCGACGAAGTCGAAAAATCGATGAAAAAACCCTATTTTTTCAAACGGCCGCCATTTTTTTCTTATGGTCCAAATAACTTAAGCGAGGTACAACTTCTAAAGAATCTTATATACTTCGCTAACGTCAACTCAGTTTTGATTTCAGACAAGCCGGCTGACCCGTGACATACCGCGTGTGGAGGTCTACATCGAAATTTTGTTTCGTTCCGACGGCACTTTCGCCTTTGCTCTTCGACATTTCCCGTCGAAAAAATTCCAGTTTGTAGAGGAAATATCAATAAACATTTGACCAAATTTGACATTGATATCTATAACACATTCCGAGAAAAAAATTCTCGAAGAACATACTTTTTTCGGACCAAAGATAGTAAACCTCCCCTTAATTGTAACTCCCCCTGTACATCACCTTTGTTGTCAGTGAGACTGACAGAGGAAGCTTGTTCCATTATTTCTTAGAAAAAAACTTGTATGTTTTTGTGTCATTTGTTGTATAATAAGTCGTTATATTATTTTTGTTACCTCGCTTGTATTTTTAATCCGAGGCTCGTTCTTTTATTGAAAGCAATAACAACTTTTTCTCATCTGCTGGCCTGCTAAATCTAATGCATCTGAGGAATTTCTTTCAGGGTTTACTCCCTCAGCCTTTAAAGATCCCTCTTCACCACAAGGCAATGGTTCCACTCCTCATTTGCCCTTAGGAGGGAAAGGGTGCCTCCTCAGCCAGCTGCACCGTACCAAAGATGTTCTTCTCCACCGCAGCTGTCGTTAAGGACTTCGCCTTATCCCTGGCAAGGGTGGGTAATGGTAAGGAAAAAGGAGAGGTTGAGGATAGGATAGGAGACAGCCTAAGGATATTACCCTTTGGCCTGTTCGGCATGGGTGATCCTGCTGGTAGCTACACTACCGCCGGCATAGCCCTCCGGATCCAGACCACGCAAACGTCCTCGCTCGCACGGATAGTGCTATGTTAAGGCGGTGCCCCCTGAGGAGGGGAGAAATCCATGGAATACAATGGTTACACCGGGTGCTGGGGCTGATATGGAAAGAAAACAATAAATGTCTGATTAATGCTTAACTTCCCAACGGAAAAAAATATGTATAATATTCACATTCCGTGTAACCTCCCAACAGTTTATTATTCTGTAACCTCGCAATAATAACGTGTGACTAATCTCTCAATAAAACTGTGGCTCACATATAACCCTTCAATAATTAACTGACTTTGAATCTAAACCGGTAAATTTGGACGTCAGCAGTGCTGCGTCATGGCCCTGAAAGATCGTTCTGAATAAATTGAAAATTCTTACCTCAATGAAGTTGCCGGATAATGCGTATATATCTGCTCCTATAAGACATTTTTCTGGCACATCCCAGTGCAATGCTGGCCGCTAGATTTGTCATGTATAAAGAGAAACAACTGATTTTTCCTTACGATAATCGGGATGACCATGGATTGGAGAAATTAGCAATTTTTTTTAAATTCAGATGAATGATTGTCAAAAAGTTAGCTGTATAAAAAAGACTATTATTAAAAGTTTTTTTTGAAACATTTACATGAGACTTGATATAACAATAGTACAAATTTAGTTTAACAAACTACATATGCGCGCGGCTGTCTTCGCTCCCCACGACCGGTCCCGCAAACTCCATATACCAGACTGCTAGATACTACTTACTCCTACTGACACAGCTCCTACTGCAGCCAACACTGTTCTTTGGTCTGCGATTCTAGTATAGCTTACATATCGCAGGCAGCGCATGAGCAATCCATCGAAATTACATCTGCTCGAGTGAGCTAGAAATAAATTTCTTAGTCATGGACCTCTTACAATGGGAAAAAAGGAATTATAATATTATTGTTCAAGGAAGATGTTAGAAAGAACTGCACCAACTACCGAGGAATAACACTGTCATCACACTGCCTTAAGATAACGGCAGGCAACGGCCTTGCCGCAGTGGATACACCAATTCCTGGCAGTTTACTGAAGTTGGGTGTGGCCGGCACTTGGATGGGTGACCGTCCGGGCCACCACGCGCTGTTGCCATTTTTCTGGGTGCAGTCAGCCTCGTGATGACAATTGAGGAGCTACTCAGCCGAACAGTAGCGGCTCTGGTCACAGAAAACCATCATAACAACCGGGTGAGCATCCTCAACTAAGGATAACACGGCGGTCGGATGGTCCCGATGGGCCACTTGTGGCCTGACGACGGAGTGCTAAGATAACGGAAAAGGTCTTAGAAAAAAGAGTCCGGAAAATTCTAGAACACCAATTAGAGGAACAACGGCATGGGTTCAGAAGTAACAGGGGAACAACAGATCTCATTTCCTCCCTCCATCAGTTAATGGAGAAGTATTAGGAAAACGGAAAGAACTTGATAGTAGTATTCGTGGATCTGAAAAAAGTATAGACAGTGTACCAAGGGATAAACTGTGGGAATGCTTGATAAAACATAATGTTTCTGATTCATTAATTAAAAAAGTCCAGATGCTGTTCGATGGTTGTGAGAGCAGTGTACAATTAGGGGGTGGAAGATCAAAATGGTTTAAGACAAAGAGAGGTGTTCAGCAAGGCACTTCGCTATTCCGTTTGCTCTTCATTACACTTATGGATACAATCATGAAAGAAATCAAGGCAGACGAAAATGAATATCTCAATGCTTTTGTTTTTACTGATGACATCGCCATCTGGGGAGAGACGGAAATGGAGGTTCAGAGGACACTAGATTACTGGAATAAAAAATTTAAAAAATTCAAGTTAACTGTGAGTAGGAACAAGACAGTGGCAATGAAGATGAGCAGGACACCCACAACTTGTGACATCTGACTGGAGGGAGAGAATGTTGAATGTGTGAAAAGCTTCAATTGTCTGGGTAGCATCATATCACACGATGGAAGTTCCAAACTTGAAGTCTTAAAAGGAATAACAAAAGGATCTAGCTTCTTCCACCAAGTACGAAATCTAAACTAGGACAAGGAAGTCCTTCTAAGAGCCAAACAGACCATGTATATAACTTATTTCCTGCCAATCATGATGTATAGCTTAGAGACCTGTGTCATAAATAAGAAAGAAGAGGTGATTCTTGAGTTTCTCCCGGCGTATTTGATAATCAAAATATCCACGGGTGTACTGCCGGTCTATAGTGTCCAACGGGCACAATATTTCGGCGATCAAACATGTCGCCATCATCAGGTGAACTGACGGACTGAGCTCCTGTGAACGTGCCGGCACGTTCACAGGAGCTCAGTCCGTCAGTTCACCTGATGATGGCGACATGTTTGATCGCCGAAATATTGTGCCCGTTGGACACTATAGACCGGCAGTACACCCGTGGATATTTTGATTAAGAAAGAAGAGAGTCAAAAGTGGTAAGTAGTTGAACTCTACAAAAAACTAGGAGAGACATAGTCAGGAATGCCTATGCAAGGAGAGACCTACAGGTGACATCGACTACAGAGGAGAGAATGAGAACTTTGAGATTGAAGTGGTTCGGTCTCCTCTTGAGGAGTAACATGGGATGTAGTGGAGAGGGAAAAGCTATACCAGGACAGGACCCAATGTAGGCATATCGTTCACCAAGTTCCTACCAGAGTCGCTGGAATGAAATCCTGATGATGATGACCTCACTTGTATGCAGAGTAATAACTTTCTGCAATATCAGTGTTCAAACAACGTCTTTTGGCCTACAAATGTAGTTCTTTGTTAGTTATATCAATCTAATAATTTCTTCTGTGGCTCACTAATGTCGGACATGGCGTCCGATCGGAAAAAGGGGCCACATTATTCGTCGTGAAAAGTGGAGAAGGTATTTGTTTACCCCAGTAACAGTTACTTCGAAAAACAAGCATAATACAACATGTAAAACTGACTTCTGAATTCTTTTATACTCGTGTACAAAGCTGTCACCCGCCATTCTATCCCACTGTGACAATGTTATGTAAAACCGACTCTGGTCTGTTATATTTTACCACACTGAAAATAGTCTGCTGCAGTTACTTCGTAGGCTTTCAGATGCTAAGGCATTAAGATACCTAGAAAATGTGCCTGGATATCAGAAAAACAAACATGGGATCCTTTTGCCATATCCCTGGCCGCCGTACCCGGGTAGATGCGGAAAACAGGTCACTATGTAAGTCTTTAGAAAAATTTATACATTTTCAATATATAATTTTCTCTCTCGCTTAAAAATATTTGATGTGATGCCAAATAATACGTAAATTCGAAATGAGTAAGTGGTAAGCTTCTATCAATAACCATGGTTAGTGAAAATTGAATTTCTCTTTGAGTAGCCATTTTAGCCCCTATCTCACCCACCCATTTCCTATGCGTCCCGAGGAGTCGTTAGACACTACTGGCCATTAAAATTGCTAGACCACAACGATGACGTGCTACAGACGCGAAATTTAACCGACAGGAAGAAGATCCTGTGATATGCAAATGATTAGCTTTTCAGAGCATTCACACAAGGTTGGCGACGGTGGCGACACCTACAACGTGCTGACATGACAAAAGTTTCCAACCGATTTCTCATCACACACAGCAGTTGACCGGCGTTGCCTGGTGAAACGTTGTTGTGATACCTCGTGTAAGGAGGAGAAATGCGTACCATCAAGTTTCCGACTTTGATAAAGACCGGATTGTAGCCTGTCGCGATTGCGGTTTATCGTATCGTGACATTGCTGCTCGCGTTGGTCGAGATCCAATGGCTCTTAGCAGGATACGGAATCGGTGGGTTCAGGAGGGTAATACGGAACGCTGTGCTGGATCCCAACGGCCTCCTATCACTAGCTGTCGAGATGACAGGCATCTTATCCGCATGGCTGTAACGGATCGTGCAGCCACGTCTCGATCCCTGAGTCGACAGATGGGGACGTTTGCAAGACAACAACCATCTGCACGAACAGTTCGACGACGTTTGCAGCAGCATGGATTATCAGCTCGGAGGCCATGACTGCGGTCACCCTTGACGTTGCATCACAGACAGGAGCGCCTGCGATGGTGTACTCAACGACGAACCTGGGAGCGCGAATGGCAAAACGTCATTTTATCGGATGAATCCAGGTTCTGTTTACAGCATCATGATGGTCGCATCCGTGTTTGGCGACATCGCGCGGAACGCACATTGGAAGCGTGTTTTCGTCATCGCCATACTGGCGTATCACCCGGCGTGATGGTATAGGGTGCCATTGGTTACACGTCTCGGTCACCTCTTGTTCGCATTGACGGCACTTTGAACAGCGGACGTTACATTTCAGATGTGTTACGGTCCGTGGCTCCACCCTTCATTCGATCCCTGCGAAACCCTACATTTCAGCAGGATAATGCACGACCGCGTGTTGCAAGTCTTGTACGATCCTTTCTGGATACAGAAAATGTTCGACAGCTGCCCTGGCCAGCACATTCTCCAGATCTCTCACCAATTGAAAACGTCTGGTCAACGATGGCCAAGCAACTGGCTCGGCACAATACGCCAGTCACTACTCTTGATGAACTGTGGCATCGTGTTGAAGCTGCATGGGCAGCTGTACCTGTACACACAATCCAAGCTCTGCTTGATTCAACGCACAGGCGTTCAAGGCCGTTATTACGGCCAGAGGCTGTTGTTCTGGGTACTGATTTCTCATGATCTATGCATCCAAATTGCGTGAAAATGTAATCACATGTCAGTTCTAGTACAATACATTTGTCCAGAGAATACCCGTTTGTCATCTGCATTTCTTCTTGGTGTAGTAATTTTAATGGCCAGTAGTGTATAATGTGAATATTGGCTTTCAAGCAAAAATGTTTGATGAGGTGTCGCTTTGTAATGTGAATATTAGCTCTTAAGCAAGCATGTTTGACGAGCAATGTTATAAGATAAGTTATGGAGTCAGTATTACCACACACCTTCCTACATTTCTCCTAAACCCACACAGATCTTCCCAGAGATCGGCTTTTATTGGTTTTCCTATTAGTCTGTAAACAATTCTTATCCGTGTGTTGTAAACATGGCTCATAAAACTGACGCTTTGGTAATATTAATTCGTGTCAGGAGCTGTCTTCCTCGGAATGGGAATTGTAGTCGGTTAGTATCCAAGACATTAAACCTGACGTGTCGAGGACGCGGACGTCAGCTGAGCTGCTCCGTATTCATGACGAAAGAGACGGTTTGCTCGCGCCCAACACATTGCAGGGCGCGCTTACACAACGGCCAAGCCGATCACGCAGTCACAACAAGCACGGACGAGAGGCAAGGTCAGCCGCGTCTGGTCACATAATTATGCCGTCTAGGGATGGCGATTATCGCCGAAACAACTGATTTTCGGTTATATCGTTTTTTTTTCGCCGAATTTTAACCTAACTGTCAAAACCACTCAAAATAACCGGTTTCTGAACCACCCGATTTTTAGTTTTTTGTTCCTTCTAGTTCTTCTAAAAAAACGTAGAAATCGAACAAAGACTGAAAAGTTTTAACTCTTTCAGTCTCAAGAAACATAGAATCAAGGTATTACATTAAACAGGCCAAAAAAAGTAAAACAGTCCGTCCATCGTTCGTTGCTTTTCTCGGAAAGTGGTAAGAATCCTAAGGAAATGCAATCCGAAAACAAAGGAAGTAGGTTACAGTACGCTTGTTCGCCCACTGCTTGAATACTGCTCAGCAGTGTGGGATCCGTAGCAGATAGGGTTATTAGAAGAGATAGAGAAGATCCAACGAGGAAGCGATCACAAATCTCGGATGGACAAAACTGAAACACCCGCCTTACAGTCCTGATCTGGCTCCATGTGACTATCATCTCTTTGGCACACTGAAAGACTCTCTTCATGGAACAAGGTTTGAAGATGATGACTCCCTTGTGCACGCTGCCAAACAGTGGCTCCAAAACGTTGGGCCAAAATTTTACCGTGTGGGTAGAGTATACAGGCGCTTGTTCCAAGATGGCGTAAGGCAGTTGAGAGGGATGGAAATCAAGTGGAGAAATGAAAATATTGTTACTATAGGACATATCTACACACTGTAAAGCTTTCACACCGTCTAGTAAGGTCATCCGAAGACCAGTATCAGTTGCAAAGCGATTTAGAAAAGATTGCTGTATGGTGTGTCAGGTGGCAGTTGACGCTAAATAACGAAAAGCGTGAGATGATCCACATGAGTTCCAAAAGAAATCCGTTGGAATTCGATTACTCGATAAATAGTACAATTCTCAAGGCTGTCAATTCAACTAAGTACCTGGGTGTTAAAATTACGAACAACTTCAGTTGGAAGGACCACATAGATAATATTGTCGGGAAGGCGAGCCAAAGGTTGCGTTTCATTGGCAGGACACTTAGAAGATGCAACAAGTCCACTAAAGAGACAGCTTACACTACACTCGTTCGTCCTCTGTTAGAATATTGCTGCGCGGTGTGGGATCCTTACCAGGTGGGATTGACGGAGGACATCGAAAGGGTGTAAAAAAGGGCAGCTCGTTTTGTATTATCACGTAATAGGGGAGAGAGTGTGGCAGATATGATACACTAGTTGGGATGGAAGTCATTACAGCATAGACGTTTTTCGTCGCGGCGAGACCTTTTTACGAAATTTCAGTCACCAACTTTCTCTTCCGAATGCGAAAATATTTTGTTGAGCCCAACCTACATAGGTAGGAATGATCATCAAAATAAAATAAGAGAAATCAGAGCTCGAACAGAAAGGTTTAGGTGTTCATTTTTCCCGCTCGCTGTTCGGGAGTGGAATACTAGAGAGATAGTATGATTGTGGTTCGATGAACCCTCTGCCAAGCACTTAAATGTGAATTGCAGAGTAGTCATGTAGATGTAGATGTAGATGTAGATGTAGATGTAGAGCATAAAAGTTGGATTAAAAAAATAGTGTGCATTTCTTTTGGAGTGACCCTCGTAGTAGTCTTTCAGGTCACTGAAGCATGATTTGCATGTAGGATTCATCATAATGATGAACCCGGGGCTCAGGGCCTCTCTGACAATTGCTCGGTCCTCACGTTCTGACGTTTCTCTAGATGGAACGCTACCCTCTTGACGCTCTTTTCGTCCGTGGTTTCGCCATTCTTGTCAACATCGTAGAACATGGCATCGCTCCTATTCAAATGTGGAGCGATTCGCAGATGACTCCAACTGGCATCTCTTAGCTCGATTGGACGTCCTATATCAATGCTGACATCTACGAGGCATAGTTACTGTCCAACTGACTATGTTGTTGTTGTTGTGGTCTTCAGTCCTGGGACTGGTTTGATGCAGCTCTCCATGCTGTCCTATCCTGTGCAAGCTTTTTCATCTTCCAGTACCTACTTCAACCTACATCCTTATAAATCTCCTTAGTGTATTCGTCTCTTGGTCTCCCTCTGCGATTTTTACCCTCCACGCTGCCCTCCAATGCTAAATTGATGATCCTTTGATGCCTCAGAACATGTCCTACTGATTGGTCCCTTCTTTTTGTCAAGTTGTGCCACAAACTCCTCTTCTCCCCAATTCTATTCAATACTTCATCATTAGTTACGTGATCTACCCATCTAATCTTCAGCATTCTTCTGTAGCACCGCATTTCGAAAGCTTCTACGGAATGAAACTGCATAGTCTTTATTCCCTGGTATCGACATGTCCCCTGCTTACTATCCTTGCACCTGCGCAGTGAAATTAGGCTGCAGCGTCACATATTCATCCATCGGCTATCAGAGCTTACAATTTTGCTTTTATTCGTTCGTGGTGTGTTGTTTTTTTATTCTTATTCCCGTGGAATATTTATCACAAGGATATATAGACATACCAACCAAGGTTGTGTCACCGGTAGCTGTGGACGAGCGGTTCTAGGCGCTTCAGTCCGGGACCGCGCTGCTGCTACGGTCGCAGGTTCGAATCCTGCCTCGTGCAAGGATGTGTGTGATGTCCTTAGGATAATTAGGTTTCAGTAGTTCTAAGTTCTAGGGGACTGATGACCTCAGATGTTAAGTCCCATAGTGCTTAGATCCATTTGAACCAAGATTGTGTCTTAGATTTTTCTTCGTAGCCGAATCGTGCAATTTAAAATTATCCTGTCAAGAATTCCACGAAATGATGTCCAACAAAAATAACATTATTTATTTTCAAGAGAAATATTCTTGGTAAATTGAGTTCAAATGAGAAATATTAATATTTCTGCCCTGTCCGAGGCAGGATTCGAACCTGCGGCCGTAGCGGCCTGTGTGTGTTGTCCTTAGCGTAAGTTAAAGCTAGCTTAAGTAGTGCGTAAGCTTAGGGACCGATGACCTCAGCAGTTTGGTCCTATAAGACCTTACCACAAATTTACATTTTACAACTTGTTTCATGTTTATAACTACAGGGTGTCAGTTATTGAACTATATGAAATAAAATAGTCATAACTTCTGATCGGTTTGCATTGGGACGTTCAAACAGCTCGGTTGGCTGCGGGGCATGATGGGAATTTGTTTTTTCGCATGTGTGGTTTGGTTTAGCGACGAAGCTCACTTTCATTTGGTTGGATTCGTCAATAAGCAAAATTGGCACATTTGGGGGGTCTGAGAATCAGCATTTTGCGATGAAGTCTCTTCTCTCCTAAAGGGGGATTGTGCGGTGTGTAATATTCAGCCACTGAATAATCGGCGCGATATTCCTTGATGGCACGGTGTCTACCAGCCCGGCCGGTATGTGAAGGTTTCGGAAGATGATTCCATCTCCATAATCCAAAGTCACCCTGACATCGACAAGATGTGGTTCATGCAAGACGGAAGCAGGAGAGTCTTTGATGTCCTGCAGGAGCACTTTGGGGACCAAAGGATCTCTCTGGGGTATCCAGAGGCCAATAGCGTGAGCCTCGATTGGCCGCTTTTCTCCGGGTCTGAACATATGTGAATTCTTTTTGTGGGGCTATACTAAAGACAAGGTGTATATCAATAACCCCAGAACCATTTCTGAGAAGAACACAGCCATTCAGGAGGTTATTGATAGCATCGATGTTCCGACACTTTAGCAGGTCACGCAGAACTTCGATATTCGTCTGCACCACATCTTCGCCAATGGTGTCAAGCATATTGAACTTGTTAGAACCTAAATCTGGATTCTGTAGCGAGGTTTACATGTTGAATGAAGTTTGTGCACGCCGTAAATTGTAACTAATTGACGTTTTTTTCATACACTTAAATAAGTATCAGCCTGTAATTTCATTTCGGATATTTACAATACACAGTTGAGCGCCAGGTCCTGGTTCCCATATGTCTCTCCCGCAATTTATGGGCTTAGGCCCATCGTTTTCTTCGTCCAGGGTCACTTGGAAATCTAAACACGCGAAAACGATTTTTACAATAGTTAGTGCACTTCACAGCTGAGCGACCACCTACATTTACGACAAATTCTTCAATACGTTTAATTTAAA
Organism: Schistocerca gregaria; assembly: GCF_023897955.1. Taxonomy (NCBI): domain Eukaryota; kingdom Metazoa; phylum Arthropoda; class Insecta; order Orthoptera; family Acrididae; genus Schistocerca; species Schistocerca gregaria. The sequence continues at coordinate 884,578,983 of NC_064921.1, read as the reverse complement.
ATCTCCACGCCCATCGTGACTCATGTTATACAAACAAGAAAGAATATTCTATACTTTGGAGAAAACATAGCGGACAGTTCAGCTAGGGGTTTTGGAGTCTTAAGGATACAGGGTACTTATAAATGGTGCAAAAATCGAATTTTTTATGACTTTATTAAATACTATAGTCTTCCTGATTACATTGATACATACATTATAGGGTTTCAAATGAAAAATTATCTAAATATACAAAATTTTAAAGTTACGATCATGTGTGCCACCACGCCCCCTTTATTTCTGTTATTTCGAAAAGAATTGTGCGATTATACGTATGATACACTGTATATGTTGGTAACAGTGCAGGTTTATAGTGTCTGTAAATGATTATCTTTGCTAGTATTTACTTTTGTTTCGCTGAAGCAGTTTGTTCACATGTTACTGAATGTTTGTTGCCCTAGAGCTACATATATTTGTGGAAGTACACATCCTTTAGTGTGCAATAAATACAAACTACGCCACGCATCAAGAGACTCAATAAAAGGAAATTCCTTGGTAACCAGTTCACAAACAAAGCAAGCCACACTGTTGAAAGCAACCTATGTATCAGTTTTACAGGGAAGAAACTCCCACATGGCACGTCTCCTGGTGATTCAAATTTTTGCGCTAACAATGACGCTGTTTGTAGTGGAGTTGTTGTTGTTGATGTGGACATCCTATCTTCTTTGATAAAGGAAGTGGCGAAATGTAAACAATGTGATGGTGTAGGCTGTGTGGAAATAACAGAACGCCGGCCGCTGTGGACGAGCGGTTCTAGGCGTTTCAGTCCGGGACCGCGCTGCTGCTACGGTCGCAGGTTCGAATCTTGCCTCGGGTATGGATGTGTGTGATGTCCTTAGGTTAGTTAGGTTTACGTAGTTCTAAGTCTAGGGGGCTGATGACTTCAGATATTTAAGTCCCATAGTTCTTAGAGCTATTTGAACCATCTGAAATAACTGAACAACAAAGTAGCAGGAAGGTTTTGGCTCAAAATTAGTTGTTCTATGTAGATCCTGCAATAAATATACCTCAAAAATGACTTCGAACATTGTACATTATTCATGTGATGTGAATTTGAAGTTAGTGTATGCAATGCGAGCAGTAGGAAAAGGAAAAAAAGGCTGCCCAAACGTTTTGTGGTTTGATGAACTTTCCTCCTCCTCCCAGTAGGTTCAACAAGTACATAAAAATACTTTTAGGTGACTTACTATTGCACTTGAAGGGACATGGCAACGTCGAGGCCATCGTTCCTTGAATGGTGTTGTAAGTGCTACTTCTCTGGAGAATGGAAAAGATGTTGATGTTGAGTACTTATCTAAGTATTTCCACACCTCTCGTGGTAATACTGAAGGACATACTGAACATCAGTGTTCTAAGCATTATGATGGGTACAGCAGAGGAATGGAGTGAGATGGAGCTCTAAAAATATTTCTGATGCCGGTGTCCGTTTGTTGTTATTGTGGTCTTCAGTCCAGAGACTGGTTTGATGCAACTCTCCATGCCACTCTATCCTGTGCAAGCCTCTTTATCTCCAAGTATCTACTGCAGCCTACATCCTTCTGAATCTGCTTAGTGTATTCATCTCTTGGTCTCCCTCTACGATTTTTACCTCCACGCTGCCCTCCAATCCTAAATTGGTGATCCCTTGATGCCTCAAAATATGTTCTACCAAGCGGTCCCTTCCCCTAGTCAAGTTGTGCCACAAATTTCACTTCTCCCCAATTCTATTCAATACCTCCTCATTAGTTATGTAATCTACCCATCTAATCTTTAGCATTCTTCTGTAGCACCACATTTCGAAAGCTTCTATTCTCTTCTTGTCTAAACTATTTATCGTCCACGTTTCACTCCCATATATGGCTACACTCCATACAAATACTTTCAGAAACGACTTGCTGACACTTAAATCCATACTCGATGTTAACAAATTTCTCTTCTTCCGAAACGCTTTCCTTGCCATTACCAGTCTACATTTTAAATCCTCTCTACTTCGACCATCATCAGTTATTTTGCTCCCCAAATAGCAAAACTCATTTACTGCTTTAAGCGTCTCATTTCCTAATCTAATTCCCTCAGCATCACCCGACTTAATTCGACTACATTCCATTATCCGCGTTTTGCTTTTGTTGATGTTCATCTTACATCCTCCTTTCAAGACACTGTCCATTCCGATCAGCTGCTCTTCCAGTCCTTTGCTGTCTCTGACAGAATTACGATGTCATCGGCGAACCTCAAAGTTTTTATTTCTTTTCCATGGATTTTAATTCCTACTCCGAATTTTTCTTTTGTTTCCTTTACTGCTGGCTGAATACACAGATTGAATAACATCAGGGAGAGCCTACAACCCTGTCTCACTCCCTTCCCAACCACTGCTTCCCTTTCATGCCCCTCGACTCTTATAACTGCCGTCTGGTTTCTGTACAAATTGTAAATAGCCTTTCGCTCTCTGTATTTTACCTCTGCCACCTTCAGAATTTGAAAGAGAGTATTCCAGTAAACATTGTCAAAAGCTTTCTCGAAGGTTGCAAATGCTAGAAACGTAGGTTTGCCTTTTCTTAATCTATTTTCTAAGATAAGTCGTAGAGTCAGTATTGCCTTGCGTGTTCCAACATTTCTATGGAATCCAAACTGATCTTCCCCGAGGTCTGCTTCTACCAGTTTTTCCATCCATCTGTAAAGAACTGGTGTTAGTATATTGCAGCCGTGGCTTATTAAACTGATAGTTCGGTAATTTTCACATCTGTCAACACATGCTTTCTTTGGGATTGGAATTATTATATTCTTCTTGAAGTCTGAGAGAATTTCACCTGTCTCATACATCTTGCTCACCAGATGGTAGAGTTTTTTTAGGCCTGGCTCTCCCAAAGCTGTCAGTAGTTCTAATGGAATGTTGTTTACCCCCAGGGCCTTGTTTCGACTTAGGTCTTTCAGTGCTGTGTCAAACTCTTTATGTATTATCATATCTCCCATTTCATCTTCTACATCCGTTAGATATACGAAGTACCTAGGCGATGGGGAATCGAAATCTTTCAATAAAATTAATGAGTTCAATGTTTATGGTTATACCTTGATAACAAAACTGAAGTGTTGTGGACATGTGCAAAAGAAGATGGGTGCTAGATTGAGGAAACTACGAAGAGAAATGAAAGGAAAGTTGGTATCTGATGGAAAATCTCTGTCTGGCCGAGGCAGATTGACAGAAACTGAAACAGACCTTCTTCAGAGTTATCATGGACTGGCCATTAGACGAACTGCTCCTCTTAATGATGTTACAGCAATGAGAAAAGCTGTATGGGCCACCTACTTTCATAAGTTGTCCAAAGATGACCACCCTGTTCACGGACTTTGCCCTGAAGAAGCAGATTCTTGGTGTGGGTACCAAAAAGCAAAAGAAAGTGGTCAAATATACCATCATACGCATTCTCTTACTGAGGCTGTTATGAATGAAATAAAACCAATTTTTAGAGACCTAAGTGACCCTATTTTGCTTAGTAAATGTCTTCGTGGTGGCACGCAGAATACAAATGAGAGTTTCAACCATGGCATTGGGAAAGATTGGCCAAGAATGTTTTTGTAGGACTTAATACATTAAAAGTTGGTCCACTAGATGCAGTGATATGTTTAATGATAGAGTGATAGGAAGGTTGGAAGTTCTGAGAAATTTAGGCATACAATGTGGCTCTAATATGGAAGATCATCTGCTTGCACGTGGCAGACGATGGGCTAGTCAAGTTACCAAAGAAGCAAGAAGTGCGAAAAGGAATGCCAAGAGGAAGCTTGAAGATGAAGAAATGCTGCAGAATGATGACTATACTTCAGAAATGTTCTGAAGCACAACTTAATTGGATTCATATCTTCATTCACGATTTCCCGCAAGTTGTATTTTCCGGAATTCAGGTACAAGTATTTCTTAAGTTTATAAAGCGTTGCTCTAATTTTTTTCTGTAACTTGCTATAGTCCATACCCATGTAGTAGACCTAAGCTTTATTGCAGAATCAACTAAATTATAGAACAATAACATTTTTATTAGAAAAAAATTTATAAAAATTAAAATGTAAGATGAGAATTTTTTGTGCTTCTAATATACATAATAGGAGGAATTACATAGGTCTAGAACCTCAGCCATCATGTCATGCATATCTGGTAAAAATTTGGTCTCCTTCGAGTGTATAACAACGGATTAAATGGTACCCCAATTTGAGCAAGAATTTTGAAAAAAAATTGCATCAATTTCTTTGTTTTTATTAATAACCCTAAGCAGGTTCAAAAATATTCAAAATACTTCTAATTTGTTTATAAAGTGTACTGCATATCAACAAAAAATCTGTAAAAGATATACATTATAAACAGTGCCTGAAAGAAGTAGGTGTTGATTTTTACGTAATACGAGAGTAATTCCAAAAGTAAGATCTAATTTTTTATAAGTACAGAACTCTGTTTGTGTGGCAGTTGGTCACACTGTTATGAAGAGTGCTTCACGCGCTTTGTGTAAACACGCACACGCCGCACCGAGGCTTGGCAGCCGTTGAGAATGGAGCTCCCGTTGGATGTTACCGCCAAGTGCGAATTGCGCGCAGTTATTTGGTTTTTGAACGCAAAGGGCACTGCGCTGATTGAAATTCATCGCCAATTGACGGAAGTGTATGGTGAGTCGTGTATGGATTCAAAAATGTTCGTAAGTGGTGTAGAGAGTTTGCAGCTGGTCGGACAGAAATTCACGACGAACAAAGGAGCGGGAGACCGTCAATTTCTGAGGAGACAATGTTGAAGGTTGACCAAAGCATGCGTGAAGATCGGCGGATCACCCTGGATGATCTCTGCACGTTGGTTCGTGAGGTTTCCCGAAGCACCGCTCACAGAATTTAACGGAAACATTGAACTAACGGAAGGTGTGCGCAAGATGGGTGCCACTCATGCTGACTGAGAACCACATGCGGCAACGAGGTGATGCCTCCCGCGCATTTCTTCACCGCCTTGCAGCCGAACAGGACAAATTTCTGGACTCAATTGTCACGGGTGACGAAGCCTGGGCGTACCAGTTTACACCTGAGACCAAGCAACAATCACGCCAATGGCGGCATCCTTCTTCTTGAAATTAGCAGAAATTCAAATAAACAGAGTCTGCCGGTAAAGTCACGACAACCGTTTTTTGGGATCGGAAAGGGGTATTGTTGGTCGACTTTATGCCCACTGGGACCACAATTAATGCTGACAGGTACTGCGAGACTCTGAAAAAACTCAAACGGGCAATTCAGAAACGGAGAAGAGGAATTTTGAACAAGGGCGTATACATTCTCCATGACAACGCTCGCCCACACATCGCTCGGCAAACCTTTGATCTCCCATAACAGTTTCAGTGGAACATAGTCACCCTATAGTCCTGACTTGGCGCCCAGTGACTACCCGTTCCCTAGGTTAAAAGAACATTTGGCCGGAAAGCGATTCAGCTTCGACGACGAGGTGAAACGAGAGGTTCATAACTTTCTGAACAGCATGGCGGCGAGTTGGTATGACATGGCCATCCAAAACTGCCACAGCGTCTACAAAAATGCATCAACAGAAATGGTGATTATGTCGAAAAATAGCTAAATGTTCAGGCTGTAAACTGGTGTAACCGTTGTAGAAATAAACAGGTCTATGGAGACCTTACTTTTGGGATTACCCTCGTATTGAGCCGGAAAAGTAGTCTGTATCCGTAACTCAGGCTGTGACGTCACCAGAGGCAATGCCGCCGGCCCAATCCCGTCTGGCGTGGCGTGGCGTGACCCGACCACGCCAGCAAAGAACCCCCCCTCCCCCCCCCCCCCCTCCCTCTTGGCCATCTGCTCGCCCCGCCACGGCCGCTGCACTCACGCCACGCCAGGTGGGACCAGCACCTGCTAATCAACTGCGACTACCCCAGGCCGGGCTTCTAAGCGCAGGCCACCAGCGGAAAGAGCAAATCAAATCTTTTGTTGCCTCAGAAATGACGCTACTGATGAAATCGTCATCGCCAGCACCCTCCTAACATTAGTTTATCGTATGTCACTGGACCACCGAAGGGTAGCTAACAATTGAAAAAACAGCGCTGATTTTGAGCGCTTCCGCATCCGGATGGTTAGAGACGCGGCTTTCGGTGTGGAAGGACCCGAGTTTGAATCCCGGTACCTCCTCAGAGTTTTTTGGGGTAATGAGGTCTGGAACTGGGTGCACTCAACTTGCATTCCTAGGATTCATCTACTTGCAATAAGGGCCAGAGGGTCGGGCGAAATGCTGATCTCATGTCTCTCGATGATGGATCACTCCACGTACTGTCTTGTAGGCAGCAGTCATCCAGTAGGAACAGGTGTGTGACGTAATCCCTGAGTGATGTTCACGTTTACTTCACTCCCGTTCCCAATAAGTGTCAAGGAGTGGTGGTCCTCCAGAATTGGGAAGACTATCTAAAACAACTATATGATACAAATAGCAAACCAGAAATTCTGGAACTTGAATCACACAACAGTGTAAGTGATGACGAGAAAGGACCAACCACCATAATGCCATAGCTGCAACGAAAAATGGCAAAGCCGTAGGTACAGATACGATACCGGGAGAAATATTAAAATGCTCGAACCAAGATAGAATAAGAGAAATATTGAGGTTATGTAATAAAATACATGACAGTGGTGAAATGTCGCTTCCCGCGCCCGGGTTCCCGGGTTCGATTCCCGGCGGGGTCAGGGATTTTCTCTGCCTCGTGATGACTTGGTGTTGTGGGATGTCCTTATGTTAGTTAGGTTTAACGAATCTTGGGAGAAAGGTTTATTGAAAAAGGAAGAGACCTATATATGTGCATCATCGATCTAGAAAAGGCATTTACCAATGTGGTTTGGGACAAGCTGGCGACTATAATGAGGGAAAAGAGAGTGGACTGGAAAACCAGAAGACATGTAAACTCATTATATCTTCATCAAAAATCCTCAAGTAAAGTGAGAGGAGAAAGTACAAACTGGATCGGACTAGGAAAAGGAGTGAGACAAGGATCCTGTCTATCACCTACTCTTGGAAAATATGATTGACCAATGCTCATTAGATGACAAAGGAATAGAAATTGGAGGAAGAAGAGAAGAGTGTCTGAGGTTTGCTGATGACATGGTCGTTCTAGCCACAGGGGAAAAAGAATTACAGGATTTGGTGGACACCATTTAAACTAACGGAAAAAATATGGAATGAAAATTAACACAAATAAAACAAAAGTATTGACACTAGGAGGAAATAAGGAAATAAACATTACGCTGAATGGAGAAATACTAGAATAGGTGCAAAATTTTAAGTATATTGGAAGCAGGATAGACACTGACTGGAGGTGCACCACAGAAATGAAAACAAGGATAGCAATGACAAAAGAGGCGTTCTATAAGAAAAAGAGAGCTTTCTGCAGCGGTCTGGACAGAGAACTCAGGAAGAGACTCATAAAATGTCTTGTATGGAGTGTTCTTCTATATGGAGCTGAAACATGGTCTATGAGGAAGAAAGACAGAGAAAAGCTGAAGGCTTTTGAGATCTGGACATGGCTGTGGATGGAGAGAATAAGTTGGGTGCACAGAGTAAAAAATGAAGAGGTACTGAGAAGAGTGGGAGAGAAAAGACAGTTACTAGATGTAATAAAGAGAAAAAAAAAAAAGAAATTGGATTGGACATACATTGAGAAAGAATGACGGACTGATAAAAACAGTTTTAGAAGGTTATGTAGAAGGGAATAGGAAGCGAGGAAGGAAGATATTCCAGATACTGGGTGACATGGTGGACGATACAACATACAGCAGCCTTAAGAAGGAAGTAATGGATAGCAGAAAATGGAGAGGCAAAAGACCTGCTAATATAGCAGATAACTGATGATGAGTGGTGGTTAATGGAGTTATCATCAATAATATCAAATATACTGATGACATTGTCTTCATTGTAATCACGCTGGAAGGTCTGCAAGAACTACTAAACACGATTATTAAAGAGAAGCTATCTTTAAATGTCAAGCCGGCCGAAGTGACAGATCGGTTCTAGGCGCTACATACTGGAACAGCGCGACCGCGAGTAAAACCACTTTGCAACACTACCAGTGACGCCATAATATTTTAATTTACTTAAAAGAATGCTGTGATTCACACAGTCAAATGTCTTTGACAGGTGACAGAATATGACAGTTGCCTCTAATTTGTTGTCCAATGAATTAAGGACATTTTCGCTGTAAGTGTAAAATAGCTTTCTCAATATCAGAACCCTGAAGAAACCCAAACTGAGACTTTGACAGAATCACTAAGGTGCTCTCTCTCTCTCTCTCTCTCTCTCTCTCTCTCTCTCTCACACACACACACACACACACACACACACACATACACAAACACACACACACACATTCAGGCTCAGCCTATGTGCATATGTTCGTTTTTTATTTGTTTGTGTTGTCTTTCTTGGCCGGCCAGGGTGGCCGAGCGGTTCTAGGCGCTACAGTCTGGAACCGCGCGACCGCTACGATCGCAGGTTCGTATCCTGCCTCGGGCATGGATGTGTGTGATGTCCTTAGGTTAGTTAGGTTTAAGTAGTTCTAAGTTCTAGGGGACTGATGACCTCAGCAGTTAAGTCCCATAGTGCTCAGAACCATTTTAAAAGTCAAGAAAATAGAAGTGATTCCGAATATGATTACGAAGTCTTTCGCGACGGAGTCCTTGCCCCGACGAAGATGACGGAGGTGGTCATCGAAAGCTTTGATTTTATCCAAATTTGACGCGGCAAGTTAACCGAGAACTCTTATGGAACAGAAGGGATAGTGGTTAGGAGAAACCGAGGTGAAATTCAGCGCACTCAGCAAGAGATAGATCTCAAAATGGTTCAAATGGCTCTGAGCACTATGGGACTTAACTTCTGAGGTCATCAGTCCCCTAGAACGTAGAACTACTTAAACCTAACTAACCTAATGACATCGCACACATCCATGACCGAGGCAGGATTCGAACCTGCGACCGTAGCGGTCGCTCGGTTCCAGACTGTAGCGCCTAGAACCGCTCGGCCACTCCGGCCAACTAGATAGATCTCAGACGCTGTCGTTCCATTAGAAGATGGATGTAAGCAAATGTATTTTTTTTATCCTTGAGGATCAAGTGAATGAATTTTTTTTTAGTCAGGAATAAAACTGTTGATTTCCGTAAGAAATGTATGGCTCTTCAGGATGCGACTACCCTGTATGACGGACGGCGGTGGCGGCTTGAATGGTCTGCTACTATTGCTATATACATTCGCGTCTTGTGCAGTCGTTCCTTCACTAGTCAGCCACCTGCAAGGTTGTCTGCTGATCCCTGATGCTACAGCCTTATTCCCTGTGGGGGTGTCGCTTCGCGTCGAGTATCCAAGCAGACAAGTGCAAAAGACGGTTACTTGCTATATCGTCTTTTTTATTTCATGCAGGTGTGAGTATACGCTTCCTTGATCGTTTTGAATAAAGACGCGTAGGTTGAGCAGACAATGAAGGTCCTACAGAATAGATAAGATGCGAGAAATTAGGGCTCATATGGAGGCATATAAACAGTGGTTTTTCCCCTAGTTCTGTCTGCGAGTGGCGCAAGAACGCAAATGACTAGCAGTGCTACGGGGTACACTCCCCCTCGCGCCACAAGGTAGAGTGTGAAGTATCGATGTAGATATACGTGTAGATGTACTAGTTATCCTTCCTCTACTAAGTGTATTTTGTAATCCGTACAAATCTACAGTTTTTCTCCAAACTTGATGGAAGTTTGGACACTGTACCTTCAAGCTAAGAGGGGATCACTGTTTACAAAAGACATACGTAAAACCAAAGGGGAAAGGTTCTTACCAAACTTCTTTAGAGTCCTTGGCCGATTTACTTCATATGAACATTTGGGCGGACATAGGCCATGTATTGCACTACTGGCCATAAAAATTGCTACACCACGAAGATGACGTACTACAGAAATGAAATTTAAGCGACAGGAAGAAGATGCTGTGATATGCAAATGATTAGCTTTTCAGATCATTCACACAAGGTTGGCGCCGGTGGGGACACCTACAACGTGCTGACACGAGGAAAGCTTCCAATCGATTTCTCATACACAAACAGCAGTTGACCGGCGTTGCCTAGTGAAACGTTGTTGTGATGCCTCGTGTAAGGAGGAGAAATGCGTACCATCACGTTTCCGACATAGATAAAGGTCGGATTGTAACCTATCGCGATTTCGGTTTATGGTATCGCTACATTGCTGCTCGCGTTGGTCGAGATCCAATGACTGTTAGCAGAATATGGAATCGGTGGGTTCAGGAGGGTAATACGGAACGCCGTGCTGGGTCCCAACGGCCTCGTATCACTAGAAGTCGAGATGACAGGCATCTTATCCGCATGGCTGTAACGGATCGTGCAGCCACGTCTCGATCCCTGAGTCAGCAGATGGGGACGTTTGGAAGACAACAACCATCTGCCCGAACAGTTCGACGACGTTTGCAGCAGCATGGACTATCAGCTCGGAGAGCATGGCTGCGGTTACCCTTGACGCTGCATCACAGACAGGAGCGCTTGCGATGGTGTACTCAACGACGAACCTGGGTGCACGAATGGCGAAACGTCATTTTATCGGATGAATCCAGGTTCTGTTTACAGCATCATGATGGTCGCATCCGTGTTTGGCGACATCGCGGTGAACACACATTGGAAGCGTGTATTCGTCATCGTCATACTGGCGTATCACCAGGCGTGATGGTATGGGTTGCCATTGGTTACACGTCTGGGTCACCTCTTGTTCGCATTGACGGCACTTTGAACAGTGGACGTTACATTTCAGATGTGTTACGACCTGTGCCTCTACCCTTCATTCGATCCCTGCGAAACCCTACATTTCAGCAGGATAATGCACGACCGCATGTTGCAGATCCTGTACGGGAGTTACTGGGTACAGAAAATGTTCGACTGCTGCCGTGGCCAGCACATTCTCCAGATCTCTCACCAACTGAAAACGTCTGGTCAATGGTGAGCGAGCAACTGGCTCGTCTCAGTTCACCAGTCACTACTCTTGATGAACTGTGGTATCGTGTTGAAGCTGCATAGGCAGCTGTACCTGTACACGCCATCCAAGCTCTGTTTGATTCAATGCCCAGGCGTATCAAGGCCGTTATTACGGCCAGAGGTGGTTGTTCTGGGTAGTAATTTCTCAGGATCTATGCACCCAAATTACGCGAAAATGTAATCACATGTCTGTTCTAGTATTACCAAACATCTCGAAAAGTACTTGACCGATTTACTTCAAAATTTTTCGCCGATTTGCTTCAAATTTCTAGATTCAGATGCAGCAGTGAAGAGAACTGTTGAAAAACTAAATGCCTAACAAACGAAATATTTCATGGTAAGTTAACTGAATTCGTATCGCTATTGTAAATTGTATGGGAAATATTCGTCTTGAAGTAAGTCACTAGATCGCGGGACGTGGGAAAGCTCGATAATTTGACAGAAACGTTATTGCAAACTCTTATTTATTGATTAAAGTCCGTTGTTCCATATGACACATACCCTACATGATATTTTAGTCCGCCTTTCACAGTTACTTTTGTTATTAAAATCCATAATGCCATACAAACGCTAAGGCAGTTCGTCACAAGATTGCGGACCGATCAAAAGATCGAAGAGAACCTGAGATTTGCGGAACTGTTCGAACAGTTCGACTCGTGCTCAAACATCGCACTAATCAGAACAGTAAAAACTGGGCTGAAACAACAGAAGACGAATTCTCCAACGACACAATGAGATACAGCAAATGGCGCATCTAATCATCTTTTCATACAGGTGAAGACGTATTCATTCGTCGTATTCCGTTGACAACCAGTAATTCAAATATGCACTTCGATTTAAAGCGACTGCAGTTTCCCATGCGGCTTGCATTCGCTATGAGCATCATCAATAAAGCACAGTGCCCAGTTATACTGTGTGACAGGTATTACACATCCGGGGTAACATCGGGCAGTGCATCTAGAATGATAGATTGATTGCCTTTTGCTGCAACATAATGTTTCTGTAAAGATGGTTCGCCAGTTGGCTGCGTCACTTTATCTTTAACGGTAATTTTACTGCGTGAAAGAATTTTGCGACAGTATTTGTCGCACGTCTTTTCCTTAACTACATGCTCAGCATTTCGAGAAATAGGCACAGAAATATGATATATGTTTATTAATGACCAGCCCTAACAAATTATACTATTGCACTCTCAATACATGATGTTTATACTTCTGCTGTTCGCTCGCACTATTGATGTTTAATTGTTTCCCTGCTCGTTCTGGCACCTCATTTCAACTTTGCGTACTTACCTTTAATTTCCCACATACTCTCTCTCTCTCTTTCTCTCTCTCTCTCTCTCTCTCTCTCTCTTTCTCTCTCTCTCTCTCTCTCTCTCTCTAGATTAGATTAGATTAATTATTCTTTCCATAGACCCATAAAAGAGGGAATCCTCGTGGGTGTGGAACATGCCAGCCAGATAAACACATTACAAAAATGGAAATTAGGAAAACTTGAGTTTCATTAATTTTAATGTTCCTCAGTTCAATAAACAGTAAAATTACGTACATGAATTAAATTTAAACTTCTAATATTTACAGGTTTAGTACTTACATCTGCTTTCATTAAATCCATCATTCAGACATTTGCTAGTTTCTTGGCCATTACAACCAAGTATTGTCAAAAATTAAAGTAAATTATTTATTTCAGTGATCCTCAGTCAAGAACAGTCAGATTATGTACAAGATTTAAAATTAAACTTCAACTATTTAAGACTTACATCTGCTTTCCATACATCCATCATTCACACAGTAGGTAGTTACTTGGCTGTTAAACCAAGTATTGTCAAAAATTAAAGTATAATAAATTTTCATTAAAATGGTCTACTGCACTTGTTGAGAAACTCATGGATGGAATAGAAGGAGTTGGCCACCAAAAATTCTTTTAAATTATGTGTAAATTGTGTCTTGTCTGAAACTAAACTCTTAATGGTTGCTGGTAACTTATTGAAAATATGCGTTGCTGTTTACTGGTTTCCTTTCTGGGCAAGAGTAAGTGATTTTAAATCTTTATGTATATTGTTCTTATTCCTAGTATTGATAGTGTGTACTAAGCAGTTAGTTGGAAAAAAGACGTGTTATTTACAACAAACTTCATTGAGGAATAAATATACTGAGAAGCTGTGGTTACTATGCCCAACTCTTTGAATAGGTCCTGACATGATGTTCTTGGATTTACACTACTCATTACTCGTATTATACGCTTCTGTACTCTAAAAATTTTTTCTTTGTTTGTGGAGTTACCCCAAAATATGATACCGTACGACATAATGGAGTGAAAATAAGCGAAAAATGCCAGTTTTTTAATATTTATATCTCTTTAAGTCTGACATCATTCGCATTGCAAACACAGATTTGTTTAGGCGCTTTAGCAGTTCGTCAGTATGTTGCTCCAAACTGAATTTATTATCAAGTTGTAATCTGAAGAATTTTACACTCTCAACTTCTCCTACTTCCATGTCGTCATATTTTATACACACACCAGAAGAAAATCTCTTTGAAGTTCTGAACTGCATATAGTGGGTCTTTTCAAAGTTTAATGACAGTGAATTGGCTATGAATCACTTATTAATATCAGTAAAAATTTGATTAGCTGCCCTTTCCAAATTTTTATTTGATTTACTATTTATTGCAATGTTTGGATCATCTGCAAATAATACAAACTTGGCATCTAGTAACGTAACAGATGACAGGTCATTAATATACACAAGAAACAGCAGTGGACCTAGTATGGAACCTTGGGGAGCACCACATGTAATTTCTTCCCAGTCAGATGATGTCTGATTGCCTACAGCTTAAGTATTACATAATGACACCCTTTGTTTTCGATTAGTAACATATGAGTGAAATCACTTTGCAACACTACCAGTGACGCCATAATATTTTAATTTACTTAAAAGAATGCTGTGATTCACACAGTCAAATGCCTTTGACAGGTGACGGAATATGACAGTTGCCTCTAATTTGTTGTCCAATGAATTAAGGACATTTTCGCTGTAAGTGTAAATAGCTTTCTCAATATCAGAACCCTGAAGAAAACCAAACTAAGACTTTGACAGAATGTTATTTTCACTAAGGTGCTCTCTCTCTGTGTCTCTCTCTCTCTCTCTCTCTCTCTCTCTTTCTCTCTCTCTCTCTCTCTCTCTCTCACACACACACACACACACACACACACACACACACACACATACATTCAGGCTCAGCCTATGTGTATATGTTCGTTTTTTATTTGTTTGTGTTGTCTCTTTTGGCCGGCCGGGATGGCCGAACGGTTCTACGCGCTACAGTCTGGAACCGCGCGACCGGTACGGTCGCAGGTTCGTATCCTGCCTTGGGCATGGATGTGTGTGATGTCCTTAGGTTAGTTAGGTTTAAGTAGTTCTAAGTTCTAGGGGACTGATGACCTCAGAAGCTAAGTCCCGTAGTGCTCAGAACCCTTTGAGCCATTTGTCTTTTTTGTGTTATTCTTTTAATGTGCTGCACAGCGTCCCACAGCATACTGTAATTAGACGTTTATAATCTGTTTTGCTTCTGCTGTTGTCCTTTTCATATGGAATATTTCCTCTATAGTAAGCTCTTGACCTAACCTGTAGCTGAATTTTAGTATCTTTAAATCTATATCAATTTTAGTTAGGAAATGGTTGTGGACTGTAAGTTGTCGGCAAATGTGCCATGTGAGTTTCTGCTGTTTAGGACGCTGAGGTGTTCAGAATATCTTGGTTTGAAAGATCAGCAGTTCTGTCTGGAGCATCTCGAGACAAGCCTTCGACTTGGAATCTCATTGGTTGGGGTAAAATTGTCTTCGGTGATGAGTCCCCGTTCGAACTGGGCCCCGACAACTAACGAAGAAGTATTTTGAGACGTTATAATAATAGATAATAACAATTAAACAAATAATCAATCAAAAGGAAAACTACTAAGTGAAAAGCAAAATGAACCTAAATATTTCACACGCACACACACATTACTTTACGCACAATACATCGAGATTACATTTGCTCCAGCAGGGCGGACAAACTTTCGAAATTACATTAGTTACAATTTTCAACAACAGATGGCGCTGCAAGTGATGTGAAAGATATAGAAGACAACGCAGTCTGTGGGTGCGCCATTCTGTACGCCGTCTTTCTGCTGTAAGCGTGTGCTGTTCACAACGTGCAAGTGTGCTGTGGACAACGTGGTTTATTCCTTAGAACAGAGGAATTTTCTGGTGTTGGAATTCCACCGCTTAGAACACAGTATTGTTGCAACAAGACGAAGTTTTCAACGGAGGTTTAATGTAACCAAAGGACCGAAAAGCGATACAATAAAGGATCTGTTTGAAAAATTTCAACGGACTGGGAACGTGACGGATGAATGTGCTGGAAAGGTAGGGCGACCGCGTGCGGCAACCCCAGAGGGCAATGCACAGCTAGTGCAGCAGGTGATCCAACAGCGGCCTCGGGTTTCCATTCGCCGTGTTGCAGCTGCGGTCCAAATGACAGCAACGTCCACGTATCATCTCATGCGCCAGAGTTTACACCTCTATCCATACAAAATTCAAATGCGGCAACCCCTCAGCGCCGCTACCATTGCTGCACAAGAGACATTCGCTAACGATATAGTGCACAGGATTTATTACGGCGATATGCATGTGGGCAGCATTTGGTTTACTGACGAAGCTTATTTTTACCTGGACGGCTTCGTCAATAAACAGAACTGGCGCATATAGGGAAGCGAAAAGCCCCATGTTGCAGTCCCATCGTCCCTGCATCCTCAAAAAGTACTGGTCTGGGACACCATTTCTTCCAAAGGAATCATTGGCCCATTTTTCAGATCCGAAACGATTATTGCATCGCGCTATCTGGACATTCTTCGTGAATTTGTGGCGGTACAAACAGCCTTAGACGACATTGCGAACACCTTGTGGTTTATGCAAGATGGTGCCCGGCCACATCGCACGGCCGACGTCTTTAATTTCCTGGATGAATATTTCGATGATCGTGTGATTGCTTTGGGCTATCCGAAACATACAGGAGGCGGCGTGGGTTGGCCTCCCTATTCGCCAGACATGAACCCCTGTGACTTCTTTCTGTGGGGACACGTGAAAGACCAGGTGTACCGCCAGAATCCAGAAACAATTGAACAGCTGAAGCAGTGTATCTCATCTGCATGTGAAGCCATTCCGCCAGACACGTTGTCAAAGGTTTCGGGTAATTTCATTCAGAGACTGCGCCATATTATTGCTACGCATGGTGGAT
Source organism: Schistocerca gregaria (assembly GCF_023897955.1). Classification (NCBI taxonomy): domain Eukaryota; kingdom Metazoa; phylum Arthropoda; class Insecta; order Orthoptera; family Acrididae; genus Schistocerca; species Schistocerca gregaria. The sequence goes on along the minus strand of NC_064921.1, from coordinate 884,562,663 downwards.
ATGTGGAAAATATCGTACTATAGAGTTTCCCAGACCTCAGCGCCATCTGTTGTTGACAATTGTAACTTCTGTAATTTCGAAAGTTTGCCTGAAAATGTACTGTTGTCCCAAGCATATTGCAACAAACGGTGTATTTTTTTCGCTGCTCGTTTAGTTTGTATTGCCGTTTCAAATATACCGGTCATTTTTGAAACACCCTGTAGGTTCCGGTTGGACACGTCTGGTAGCGACAAGGGCGGACGTCAAGCACATCGTAGCCCCTTCACATCTGCGCATGCCATCCCAGGAAAAGTAATGGGCTCCTGCAGCTTTCTGTGTTACCTCACACCAACTGCCGGAGACTCTTTCTTGAAACTGTTGCCGTATTTTTGTGGCTGACTGCCTAATATCTTATTGCCGGCTGTTTAAGTATCTTAGCCGCTGTGCATGACAGTGAGAACTGAGGTCATTCCCGTTCCAAACTGCCACGTGCACGTTTGCCCATCCCCAGCCACGGGTAGGACATTCATATTCTGTTTTTTACGCAGCATTTATACTTAAGTTAACAAATATGTACAATTATAATTGTTTTCTTAAGGGAAAAAGTAGAGAATACGATAGAGTACGGAACAGAAATTTGTACAGCCACCTTGGCATCTGGAGGTGAAAGCTTAGGAATGTTTCATCGAGCCACTGACGTCCGGTCGCCTTTAATTTTCATATGTTGTTCTGTTTAGCCTACAAAGTGTTGTAGCCTAACTGTGTTAGCCTTTTTAGTTGTAATACGTACAATCTTAAGTGAATCGTGATTACAATTATCAGTATCTAAATCTAATACTAGTATATACATCTATATAAAGATTTATAGTGCCACTCTGGTACAATATTGATCACTACCTACATCTAGTGCAAAAACCTAGTTACATGGTTATGCAACCAGTCACTATCTACACCGCAGCGCCAAACAAACTGGTATAGGCATACGTATTCAAATGCTGAGATATTTAAATAGGCAGAATACGCCACTGCGGTCGGCAACGCCTTCGTAAGACAAGTGCCCGACGCAGATTTAGATCGGTTACTGCTGCTACAATGGTAGGTTATCAAGATTTAAGTGAGTTTGAACGTGGTTTTATAAAGTCGGCGTACGGGCGACGAGACACAGCAACTCCGAGGCAGCGATGAAGAGGGGATTTTCCCGTACGACCATTTCACGAATGTGCCGTGAATACCAGGAATCCTGTAAAACATCAAATCTCTGACATCGCTGCGGCCAGAAAGAGATCCTGCAAGAACGGGACCAACGACGACTGAAGAGAATCGTTCAACGTGACAGAAGTGCAACGCTTCTTCAAATTGTTGCAGATTTCAATGCTGGGCAATCAACAAGTGTCAGCGTGCGAACCATTTGAAACGTCCCCTTAGAACAATTTATACAAGACTGTGTCTATGTGAAACGTCCTCTTTGAACAATTATACACGAATGTGCTTAAACTGACACACAATATATTTTTGTCGCAACGCAATCTGACTTCCAACAATCCCTACGAAAGAATGGCCCTGACTAACATTAACCTATATGTTTCACAAATCACTTACCTCACAAAAATCTTCGTTACTCCAGCTACTGCAATACAACGAGCGCCACTCCTGCCAGGTAAATAAAAGATTCAAACTACGGAAGGCACTAACTACTGATAGGCATCGTTAGCAAATGAAAGATTTTAATACAGAACAAACAGTGTATTTACCTTAATAGTCGTAATATATATATCAGTTCATGACACCAATTCTTACAAATTTCAAAACTCCGCCATCTCTCTCCCCACGTCCACCACTGCTGGCGGCTCACCTCCAACTGCGCAATACTACGCGCTGTTAGCATCCAGCTGCCGCTGCCCAACACTACAATGGCAGACAACAATGCAGACTAAACACAGACTGCACACGGCACAGCCAGTGATTTTTTCATACCGAGCGCTATGAGGCGTTACCAGTAAGAAAACCTAAACAGCCTACTTACGTAGCCCCCATGCTCCCCACAAAAAATTTTTACAAATTGTTTTGGGCAGTGGCCAATAATGATTTGATAAAATTTTTCATAATTACTATAACAAAGATATCAAATACACACACTTATTCATACAATGTTGGTCAGAAGCTAAAATTTTCTCACAGTCCATAAAGACAGTCCTGATCGTTCATCACAGTAAAATTGCAGTGTTTTTCTCAGAGTCTGAGCAATAAAAGAAATTGCACTTGGAAGTACTGGATTTCTAAGCAGTCTTGAAGAAGTAGTGTTGTCCTTCCAACGGAAAGACTGTGCTGACTCTTGACATGCAGACAGGTAATGGGCCACAACAGAGTCAGTCAACGTTGAAGACTATCGATAGGTAGGTCATCACAGAGCAGACCCACTGTAGTCCTGGTAGAGATTACTATTGGTGGGCCACCAGAGGTGCAGACCCACTGCAGTCCTTGTAGAAATAATGGTATTGGTGGGTCATCAAAGGTGTAGACCCACTGTAGTCCTTGTAGAGATGGCCAGCAGCCATCTGTTTGACTGTGCAGGCGCACAATCACCATTGAAGAGTCTTGCCGATAATATAGCAAGTCCATAACCACCACTTGTGCACTCAGAAAAATTGTTTTTGAAATGTCCTTAGAACCAGCAATGCTGTTATCCAGTCCCTTACTGAGTTATTCACACACGTGCAAACACTATCAGTCCCTACTTCTCACATATTGTCCATATACTATGACCAACAGAAACGTGTGCAGTGAAATGTAATTTACAAGTTACTTAATTTGATGAACTGGTGTCAATTACAATTTTATAACATAAGAAGGCAATAACAAAGGTAAATCTTTAAATAACATAACAATACAGATAACATTTGCAGTAGTATAGGCTTTACGAAAGAATCGAAATAGCAAATACATCAGTGTTACAAAAATTACGACATGAGTACATGCATAAAAGATCAGAATAACTTTTGAAACATCAACTTCACACATGAGCATTAAAACAAAACACAATAAATAATGTCTGAACATATTTACAAAGAAAATAACATAGTACTTGAAAAATTCTACAACATAAATCTCATTAGCTAAACACATAAAGACAGGAAAAAGACAAATACACTGGGGTACATATACACATAGTGGGATATCACAAGGAAAGGGCAGGGTTTATTTTACTGCAGTATTTTGCAAACAAAACTTTCTTTACTTCTCGGAGATCTCCCTTCGTTCTTCATTATTTCCAAAAAGTCCTATCTATACCTGCTTTCTGTACTTTTCTCATCCTCTTTCAAAAATAATTTTTCTCCACTATACACTACTTTTTTTGGCCAAATCATTTTCATATAGTTTCTCAATGCTTCTCTTCCAATTCATCATAGTTAGTTTCTTATATAGTCTACCCCCTCTTAAGCTAACTTAAAATCTACTGAGCTCAGATGCTAAACTAAGGGACGACGCAATGGAGCAGCACCAAACGATTAACACAAACAGCAATGAATAAAAAATGCAAGTAAGCATAGCAAGCAGCAATAAATGTAATAACTTATACCTAAACATGACAAACCCACAAGCAGAAAAAATAGTACACTAAAGACAACAATGCAGATAAGGGAAAGTTATAATCACATCTTAATGACTATGTAATTAAAGTGGTGCACCACAACTTATTCTATTAAATAAATTACCAAGTACTTGAAAAGAAAATTATGTATGCAGTTCCTGCTACTAGTCCCTTCTTATTGTTCTTTCCTTTCCAAGTGCTCCTTTTTTTTTAAGAATGTGGATCATAAAATTATTATTTAATAGATCTGTTGGCAGAAAGTGTTCACATTAGCAAATGCATTTAATTTTATTTTATAAAATCAATGATGCAACACAGCTGGAAAACAGATATCAAATGAAATAAGCAACTATGGACAAAGCATAAAAATATCATTCAATAGTCATGTGACATTTCATAAGTTAGTAGAATTCTCTCAACTCTCGTAGAAAGACGTTTGTTATAATCAGGTGTCAGATGTAAGTATCTTTCTCAGTAATGAGAGTGTCGTATTTGCGGTGCTTTCTACAAAGGAATGTCAATAGAGAGGATAATGGCCCTTTTTTTTTACCTGTGCCTCTGAAAGGCACACACTAATGGCTTTCTTTTGTCAGGTGGTTGTCGCGCAGCTGGGTGCCCACGACGCATTACGTGCAGTTGGTCACTTAACTGTCTTAACGAAATATTTACGACACCAGTTTCCGCTACAGTGGCAGTCTCATGTAAAAAATTTCACAGGTCAAGAATTTGCGTTACACATCTGTAGAAACAAAATTCTATTAATATAACAGTGTCCAAAAATTTTTGGCGGCCTTGTGATACATTCACGCGTATACACACATTTCATTACTCTTAAAGTACGATTCTTGGTTTCCAACATCCTTTTTCACAAACCAGAGTCCCTAACCACTACTCATTATTCCTTACCTTATTACACATATGTATATTCGTCGACACTTCTTCAATATGTCATCATAACAGATACGTAGCATAACCAAATAACTCATATAGCATCAGCTTATTGATCATAATCATACCGCAACAGCGTAATACACATCGTCATCATAACATCATAAAACCTCAGCCAAATTTCAAAATCGTCGTAGCTTCTTCCAATAATTCCAAAACCTAAAAAAAAATTCTCTGCTCATGTCAAAAGTGTCATCTACCTCAAACGTACTCTAAAAATCGTGATCCCATACCAAATACATCATTCATAGCTCTCATAGTATCACAATGGTTCCGAAAAAATATGAACAGTTCACAAAATACAACTTCGTAAGTGTGAAGTTATCCAATGGTGTAATTACGTAAACATCTGTCACTGATGTAGTAAAGTAAATGTTTGTCTCTCTCAGTTAAATGATCAGATAGCTGTATAATTTATGTGTTAGAGAAATATGGTACCGATGTGTAAAGTTGTATAAACAAATACCATATTAGCTAGGGCTCCTTGTGCTTGCCAAACACATGGTACACAAAGTAAGCGTGTACCCCCCTGAGGATTAATGTAATTTTATCCTCAGATGTTACAGATTACAGCAATGGAATGAAATGCAACACGGAAAACATTTGTATCATTCTATTTCAAATATCTTTAAAAATAAATATTTTAAGTACAAAATTAGTCACTCAAATACGCGTACTGTAGCGCTAAACTGTGCGTCGTGTTGTAAGATAATCTCTGTGGAAGTGTCGTAGTTATCGTCCTCCGAAAGCTAAGTTCTACAGAAGTCAATGTACTTACCTTACTTACCTCATGATAAACGAAACTGAAATGCTTTGCGTATAGATATCTTAGTTATTACGCTTATTGCCGTGATGAAGTAAGTACTGTACTGTATGTATTGTTGTGCTACAGAAAAGGCTGTCTCATTGTATTTATACCACAAACGTTACTACTAAAACATGTTTTACTTTCCAGAAAAATTCAGAAAAACTGTGCAGATATAAAACAGATACAGTGCAAAAGCAACATTGTAAATTGTCACTCATTAGTAGCGTCGTGATAAAATCGTGTAGCTGTCACATAAACTAACCACTGAGTCATCTGGTATCTCACAGAAAGTACTTTAAATCCAGAATTTATTTTCAAGTAAACCAAAATGTTGCATTAAAATCTCATTAGCAGTACTGGTAAATGTTCTAAGTATGTAAGCCTTATAGTCGTTACGTAATCGTGCAACTAACAAGCAAGAATGTACAAATAACAACACTGTGTCGTCTGTTCACTATAACAATGCATTCTTAATTTCTGTTTAAAAATGTTCCCTAGGTTCTAGACTGGATAGTTAACTTCAAAACATTGTTGCATGTTAACAGTTTCTCAGTGTGACAAAACATACTAGAAATGTGAAGTGAAATGTTTTATGGCAAAGACAAAAAGCAGATTATCTCTTAATAAACGGTTTTTGTAAACCTTTACTCTTCCTACTATGCAAAGCTCGAGCTTCAAAGGGATTATCATGTCGTATACGTCGGTAAAGAATGCTAAAATTTTTCTCAAGGTTGGCGTCTGTGTTATTTTTCTCTGAGCTAGCCGGCGCACGCGGCTGCCTGCGGTGTGAGTCATTGTCTGTCTCTTTGTTGGCGCCCGCCCTTAATGGGATTTGGAGACCTAACTTCTACAAATTCACCTTGTCGAGAGGGCCCTGCTCTGTTTGAATCCCGCCAGTTCTGCTGCAATTCAGGTCTGTCGTTACGATCATATCGTGTCTCGTCATGTAGGTAGATTCCATAGTTTCTTTCTTGTCGGTCACGTGGTGGAGAATTTCTCCCTGAATCGTAACTGCGCGCTGGACCGTTGCGTCTTAAGTTATTCCGTCTCCCTTGATAATAATTATTTTGGTTTCTATATTGTCTGTTTCTCTGATTGTCTCTGTGATAGTCATTACTACGGAAATGCGATCTTTCTCTGTAACTATTATTACTCCGCCAGTGGTTGTCATACGGGTGGTGTCTGTTTTGGTCACGATTTGCGTTATAAGAATAGACTTGTCGTGTCCAGTTATTGTTTCTGTCGTCACGGAATTGTGACGGATGTGAACTGTAGTGATTATTTTCCTGTTTTCGCATCCCGCGACTATCTGTGTCAATTTCTAATTCTTGTAAGAGTCCCTGAAAAGCTTCAATGTTGTCTTTGCAACGTCCTGCCAAAATAATATGTCGTAAATGTTCAGGCAATTTCATTAAGCAAATGTGGATGAGTTCTGTGGGGCTCTATGGGTTTGAAAGATATTTATTCTTATGTAACATGTCTTCAAAATATTTCACAAGACTTGAAAATTCAGATTGTTCGAAATTTTTCATCATTATGATGCCATGTTTTACTCGGTCTTGTGTGGCTTGGGACCAATATGCTGAGAGGAAGGCATGGTGAAATTCTCCTTCACTGTGGCAATCGTGAATGACCGATCGCATTCTTACAGCTGGTTCATTCTGTAAGTAGCCACACATAAATTCTAATCTGTGCTCTAGTGACCAGTTGGGAGGAAAACAATGAGAGAACAGATGGAGCCACGCTTGTGGATGAATGTCGTTGCCAGAATTCTTAAATGTTTTGAATTTACGTGTAGTAATGAACAGCTTATAGTCAAAATCATCGTGTCGGCGGGTAGCATATCGTTCATTGTTACGTCGTGTCGGCAGTTCCATCTCAAAATTCGGTGTACCTTGCCAATTTCTTTCACAATTTTCGAAGTGCCCTGTGTTATTATTTTGTGGCTGTTCCGTATTTCTATGTCCCTCTTCCCGTATTGGAGCCCGAGTGTCCTCTGAAATACGTAATTGTTGTATTACCTGTGACAGCTGATCTTGTACGTCCCGGATTTCTCTTTGGTGTTGCGTACTAATTTGATTCAGACTTTGTTTGAATTTCCTAATTTGTTAGTACTCTTCTGTGTCATTAAAGACTACAGGTTTCGTGTCATTCAGATTATCATCTACCTTCGTAGATAAATTAGTGAACTGATCCGAAAGTTCGGCTACTTTCTCCGATAGTGAACACATTTCCTCAGTGTGTTTTTCTGAACCAAGTTTCAGAGTGTCCATTTGTGTTGAAATCGAATCTACTGTGTCCTTTAAGTTTTCCTGAGTTCTTGCAAGTTGCGTAACCGAATCGGTGGATGCAACTGAGTCCATTTTAGCTTGCAAGGTGTCTTGATTGTCACGAACAACAGTTTGCAATTCTTTTATGGCTGCTTCGTGATTCTGTAATGCGTTTTCATGCCGCGAAAAAATGGGTTGGAAATGCTCACAAATTTGTGTTTTTACGTCATTACAGATTTTTTGACATTTCGATTCAATGTTATGTAACTCAGTAGTTAAATCTTCACGTGTTTGTTCAAGTGTGGTGTCTAACTTCCGAAGATTTTGTTCCATTGTGTCTATCTTTTGAAGATTCTGTCCCATTTGTTTCTGATTTTGTTCAAGCGTTGTGTCTAACTTTTGAAGATTTTGTTCCATTGTGTCTAACTTTTGAAGATTTTGTTCCATTGTGTCTAACTTTTGAAGCCTTTGCTGTGTTTGTCACTGATTTTGTTCCATTTGTTACATTAATTGCAATAATAATGTATTAGTGTCTGGAATCTGTTTTTCTATGCTTTTTGGCAGTGCATTTTCACCGGCAACATTTACATTTTGACAGGAAGAAAATGTGTCTTGACTCATTTGAGAAAATGGTGAGGACCCGTAACCTAAGTCTACAGTATTTGCAATATTGTGTTCTGTCATTTCTGATTCCTGAGGCGAGCTGTTGCCGACTGATCGATCGATAATTGTTCCCTGTTCACTACTTGTTTCATTGTCTACACCATTATTTGCCGCCCGCTCCATTTGCCTATGCACAATTACCAAATTACTACTTGGAATGTCTGTTAATTCACTACACAGTGGTGCTGATAAGCGACGCTCGTCGTCACTATTATTTCTCAGTTTACTTTGGAGCCTAGTGTTACGTTTTTCACACGCCATTATTGTCACAATATTTCACACGATAACACATAAAAGCACAATTTGAAGAGCAAAAATAAGAGAACAAATTAACATAGCACTGAAAATAATATCTAGTTAATTGCAAGCGAAGCTGCGAAATACTTGGTGCAAATCTACATTCATGCCACAACTGTTTTACTGTACAACAATGAAAGACTGCAACTACAAAGGAAATTCTCTCTATGATAACGCGCTAGCAATAAACAAAGGCTACACTAACTACACAAACTACAAGAAAAATCAGAAGATTCCAGTGAGGTATCCTTGGCTAAGGGTCGACATATGAAACGTCCCCTTAGAACAATTTATACAAGACTGTGTCTATGTGAAACGTCCTCTTTGAACAATTATACACGAATGTGCTTAAACTGACACACAATATATTTTTGTCGCAACGCAATCTGACTTCCAACAATCCCTACGAAAGAATGGCCCTGACTAACATTAACCTATATGTTTCACAAATCACTTACCTCACAAAAATCTTCGTTACTCCAGCTACTGCAATACAACGAGCGCCACTACTGCCAGCTAAATAAAAGATTCAAACTACGGAAGGCACTAACTACTGATAGGCATCGTTAGCAAATGAAAGATTTTAATACAGAACAAACAGTGTATTTACCTTAATAGTCATAATATATATAGCAGTTCATGACACCAGTCTTACAAACTACAAAACTCCGCCATCTCTCTCCCCACGTCCACCACTGCTGGCGGCTTACCTCCAACTGCGCAACGCTACGCGCTGTTAGCATCCAGCTGCCGCTGCCCAACACTACAATGGCAGACAACAATGCAGACTATACACAGACTGCACACGGCACAGCCAGTGATTTTTTCATACCGAGCGCTATGTGGCGTTACCAATAAGAAAACCTAAACAGCCTACTTACATTTCACGAATGTGCCGTGAATACCAGGAATCCTGTAAAACATCAAATCTCTGACATCGCTGCGGCCGGAAAGAGATCCTGCAAGAACGGGACCAACGACGACTGAAGAGAATCGTTCAACGTGACAGAAGTGCAACGCTTCTTCAAATTGTTGCAGATTTCAATGCTGGGCAATCAACAAGTGTCAGCGTGCGAACCATTCAACGAAACATCATGGACAAGCGCTTTCGTAGCCGAAGGCCCACTCATGTACCTTAGACGATAGCACGACATAAAGCTTTACGCCGCGCCGGAGCCCGTCAACACTGACATAGGGCTGTTGATGACTGGAACGTGTTGCGTGGTCGGACGAGTCTCGTTTCAAATTGTATCGAGCGGATGGACGTGTACGGCTACGGAGACAACCTCATGCATCCATGGACCCTGCATCTCAGCAGGGGGCTGTTGAAGCTGGTGGAGGCTCTGTATTGGTGTGGGGCGTGTGCAGTTGTAGTGACATGGGACCCCTGAAACGACTCTGCATCCATTCATGGTCATTGTGCATTCCGACGGACTTGGGTAATTCCAGCAGGACAATGCGACATCCCACAAGTCCAGAGTTGCTACAGAGTGCCTCCAGGAACACTATTCTGAGTTTAAACACTTCCGCTGGCCACCAAACTCCCCAGACGTGAACATTATTGAACATATCTGAGATGCCTTGGAACGTACTGTTCAGAAGAGATCTCCACCCCTTCGTACTCTTACGTATTTATGGGCAGCACTGCAGGATTCATGGTGTCAGTTCCCTCCAGCACTACATCAAACATTAGTCTAGTCCGTGCCACATCGCGTTGCGGCACTTCTGCGTGCTCGCGGAGGCCCTACACTATTTTAGGCAGGTGTACCAGTATCTTTGGCTCTTCAGTGTATATCTGCTTTATATCTATTTACTTAGTAGTTGTTTCTTAATAAATGTCTCATATTAAGTGTATCTTCGATTCTTGGTCGTTCGCGTATCACTGTATTCACCTAGGCTGTAGAAACTGTCTCAGTGCTGCATATTTTGTTCTCAAGGGTATTGTCTTCTGTTTATGTATTCAGTGTGCAGCGGTGCAGAGATGGTGTCGTCTAGCGTATTTAGAGTGTTCCATGTTGCGCACTATATTGTAATAGTGTTTTTTGTTAGAGAGTTTCTGTGTTGGCCTGTTTGCCCTAGGTTACTGAACTGCCTACAGATCAGGACGATGTGCTCTGAGGTTGTAATTTCATGGGATGTGCTGTTTGAGACAGTTCTCAGCGGCACGTAGTTAAAGTGTGTGGAATAAGGGCCGTGTCCAGATTGGAGGTGAACCACGCAACAGCTAGGATTCATACAGTTCATTTTTAACCGCTCCTGGATATTAGGAAATATGGCCGGCCTGAGTGGCCGAGCGGTTCTAGACGCTTCAGTCTGGAACCGCGCGACCGCTACGGTCGCAGGTACGAGTCCTGCCTCGGGCGTGGATGTGTGTGATGTCCTTAGGTTAGTTAGGTTTAAGTAGTTCTAAGTTCTAGGGGACTGATGACCTCATATGTTAAGTCCCATAGTGCTCAGAGCCGTTTGAACCATTTAGGAAATATGTCGTAAACACGCCACCTCTTATCACTAATCTCCAATTATTGTTCCCATGTCTCTATTCGCCAGAGTTTAAGTTCGCGCTTTTTGTGTATTGATTCTCCAGTAATATTCTCTAGTGTCAGGTCTGACAAGTTTCAACCAGCGCGATATGTGATAGTAATGTCGACAGGACACATTCTTAACAGCACATACAGTGCTACCACTGATGTTATACCGAACGGACCAGAATGTGTTACGAACATAGTTTTCTACAGGCGCCTGAAAACAATTCCGTTCGTGGAAAGTTTTAGGCGCTGTGCTCATACAATTGCATAAAAGCTCAACACTGATTCGAAGGGTGCACAGTAGTACATTCGCAGGAATGTTGTTAGTAGTCTGTAATTGGTGAGTTTATTCGTGGTAGTTTATGTCGTACTTTCTCTGCTCTGTCCGTTGTCCGATCATATATGTTCGTCTAAGTTATGTCTTTCGTCTACATGGACCCCCAAATATTTTCTTACTGTTGTGGGTTTGTTTGTGTTCCCGAATGTAATAGAAGAATCCTTTACAGTGATGATTTCAGTACTATGTAAGTTGTTTTCTTGTTCGTGATTGTTAATACTGTAATACTGGCTGCACTACTTCTCATAGAAGATAGTTTAAGGAAAGGCAAACCCAAGTTTATAGTATTTGTAAACATAGAGAAAGCTTTTGACAATGGTAACTTATATACTCTCTTTCAAATTCTAAAGGTGGCTGGAGTAAAATTCAGGGCGCGAAAGGCTATTTACAGTTTGTACAGAAAACAGTTATAAGAGTCGAGGGGCATGACAGGGAAGCAGTGATTGAGAAGGGTGGGAGACAGGGTTGCAGTCTACCCCCGAAATTATTCATTCTGTGTATTCAGAAAGCAGTAAAGGAAACAAAAGAAAAAATTGGAGTAGAAAATTAAAGTCCAGGGGGAAGAAATAAAAACTTTGAGGTTTGCCGATGACATTGTAATTCTGTCAGAGACAGCAAAGGACTTGGAAGAGCAGTTGAATGGAATGGACAGTGTCTTGAAAGGAGGCTATAAGATGAACATCAACAAAAGCAAAACAAGGATAATGGAATGTAGTCGAACTGAACCAGGTGATGATTGGGAATTAGATTAAGAAATGAGACACTTAAAGTAGCAAATGAGTTTTGCTATTTGCGAAGCAAAATAAATGATCATGGTCGAAGTAGGGAAGATATAAAATGTATACTGGCAATGGCAAGGAAAGCGTTCCTGCGGAAGAGAAATTTGTTAACATGGAGTGTAGATTTAAGTGTCAGGAACCCCCTTCTGAAAGTATTTGTATGGACTGTAGCCATGAATGGAAGTGAAACATGGGCGATAAACGGTTTAGACAAAAAGACAATATGACCTTTTGAAATGTGGCGCTACAGAAAAATGCTGAAGTTTAGATGGGTAGATCACGAAACTAATGAGGAGGTACTGAATGGAATTGGGGAGAAGAGAAGGAAACGGTTGGTAGGACAGATTTTGAGGCAACAACGGATCACCAACTTAGTCCCGGTGAATACAGTAAGTAGATTCAGAGGAATGTAGGTTGCAATAGTTATTCAGAGAGTAACTTGCACAGGATAGACTAGCATGCAAAGCTGCATCAAAGCAGTCTTTGGACTGAAGACCACAACGACAGCAATTTGATCGTGTTGTACTTCTGCGTGATTCTGTTTAATCCGAGGGTAGCAGCAGCTGGACTAGGCGATTTCTGTTCCAAGCATAGGCTGTTATTAACACAAAGAGAGCGGCCGTGCTTGGAGTTGTGCCGTGACCGATAACTACGGACTGATGATGAGTGGCGTCGATCTACACTCATGCTCATAAATTATGGATAATTGCAGAATGTGGTGCCACACAACGTGGCACTCCACAAAACTGTCGCTAATGGCATAGGCACATAGGGAACACACACGACACAGATCTGTAAGTCCACAGTATTGGTGATAAGTTGAGAAAACCGTTCCGAAACACATGTGCTACAAAACGCCACTGTTTCCTGCGCATGTACCCCGAGATCAATATGGGACATGATCACACGTGCACAGGCCGCACAACAGATTGGCGTACTCTGGATCAGGTGGTCGAGCAACTGCTTGGGTATAGCCTCTCATTCTTGCACCAGTACCTGTCGTAGCTCCTAGGGCTTTGAAGACGTGCAGCGATATGTCGACCGAGAGCATCCCAGACGTGCTCGATGGCGTTTAGGTCTGGAGAACAGGCAGGCAACTCCATTCGCCTGACATCTTCTGTTTCAAGGCACTCCTCCACGATGGCAGCTCGGTGGGGCCGTGTGTTATCATCGATCAGGAGGAAGCTGGGACCCACTGCACCCCTGAAAAAGCGGACATACAGGTGCAAAATGACGTCCCGATACACGTGACCTGTTACAGTTCCTCTGTCAAAGACACGCAGGGGTGTATGTACACCAATCATAATCCCACCACACGCCATCAGACCACGACCTCCATACAGGTCCCTTTCAAGGACATTAAGGAATTGGTATCTGGTTCCTGGTTCACACCAGATGAAAATCCTGCGAGAATCACTGTCCAGACTATACCTGGACTCGTCCGTGAATATAACTTGGGACCACTGGTCCAATGCCCATGTACTGTGTTCTTCACACCAGGCTTTACGGGCTCTCCTGTGGCCACGGGTCAGTGGAATGCACCTTGCAGGTCTCCGGGCGAATAAACCATGTCTGTTCAGCCGTCTGTATAATGTGTGTCTGGAGACAACTGTTCCAGTGGCTGCAGTAAGGTCCCGAGCAAGGCTACCTGCAGAACTCCGTGGCCGTCTGCGGACACTGATGGTGAGATATCGGTCTTCTTGTGGTGTTGTACACTATGGACGTCCCGTACTGTAGCGCCTGGACACGTTTCCTGTCTGCTGGAATCGTTGCCAAAATCTTGAGATCAAGCTTTGTGGCACACGGAGGGCCCGTGCTATGACCTGCTGTGTTTGACCAGCCTCCAGTCGCCCTAGTATTCTACCCCTCATAACGTCATCTATATATGTCCTTAGAGCCATTTTCAACACACAGTCACCATTAGTACGTATGAAAACCTCTGCACATTGACTCGTTGCACCGTACTCTGACATGCACCTATACAGCTCTGCGCATGTGAACTGCTGCCAGCGCGAATTTCGACGACCGCAGGTCAAATGCACCGCATGGCCATACTCCGAGGTGATTTAAACCCGCAAACCGCCCACCAGAGCGTTGTTTCACCATGTATCAGCATTGTTCTTAATTTATGAGCATGAGTGTATGTTAAGCGATGAATCACTGCTCTGCAGACCCCAGACGACCGTCGTCGGCCAATATGGCGGCGACCTGATCAGAAACCCCATTCTTCCGTTGTGGAGGCAAAGCTGTCACCTTGTGGGCTGCCATCGGGTATGACTTCCGGTCATGACTGGTAGTATTTGAGGTAACTCTGACGCCACAGTTGTACGTCACGGACATCTTGCGTCCACATGCATTATCTCTCATATGCCCTAACGCATTGCATTTTCCAACAGAACAATGCTTGTCCACATACGGCACGTGTCTCTATGATCTGTCGGTGTGATGTTGATGTACACCCGTGTCCAACAAGATCCCCAGCTCTGTCCACCATAGAACATGTGTTAGTCCATGATGCCGTCAACACCGTACCAGTGCCCGTACATCAAGGATGAGTTATAACAGGTGTCTTACCGTAAAATTCATTGAACCTTTTCGCGTTTTCTTCATCTTCTGTCAACTAGATTTTGACTCAACACATATTGGTCTAAGATATATTGAACAATGCATTTGAATTTTAGTCATTAGTGCTCCACAGCTTCGTCCTCAGAGCTGTATATTTAACGTTGACTACTTAGATACTTCTGAATTTGTATTCTGTCACTGTGCTGGTCACAAGGGATGGCGAAAACCTGGGACACAGCGTGTATAAAAAACCGACACACACGGACCGATACCTGCACAAATTATCAAACCATCACCCGAGCCAGAAAAGAGGATGATTAATACGCTCGTAACGCGAGCAGGACGAATTTGTGAGCCGCAACACTTCAGACGCGAAATGCAACACCTGGGAAGTGTTACTCCGCAAGTTATAGAAGTGTAACAGAGCCAAACACTCGGCGAAGTAAGGAATCAGAAAAAGAAATGTCCGGTACGGCCTTTCTGCCATACATTTCCAGAGTGACGGACAGATTCGGCCGTATATTGCACAAACATGGCGTAAAGACAATTTTCAAACCGACAAGGAAGATCAAAGAGTGTCTTAAATCGGCAAAGGAGGAAAGGGACCCACTTGCAATGTCGGGAATATATCTTATACCATGCACATGCGGTAAAGTTTATGTCGGAATGACTGGGCGATCAATCACAGAACATAAGCGACATTGCAGGCTGGGGCTGGTGGAGAAATCGGCCGTGGCAGAGCACGCACTGTGTGTAATAAAATTCGCCGACACGGAAGTTCTGGCTGTAGAGAAGCGCTAGCACACGCGCTTGTTCAGAGAAGCTGTAGAAATCCAAAAACACGCGAACAGTTTGAACAAGAAAGAGGAAAGCCTTAAGGTAAACGGATCCTGGCTTCCCGAACTGCAGCGAATGACCGTCGCAGGTAGCAAGAGTAGACCGTCGCAGGTAGCGAGAGGAGAACCGCACCGGAAATGACCGCGGAGAAGCCCTCGGACGTCGGCGCGCCAGGTACATATTGTCTGCGGCCGCGAGCTCGGCTCTAGTTCTCCAGCGGCAATGGAGGGTGAAGCTTTGACAATGCCAGCCACTCGTGCTGGCGAAACGTCAGTAAAATTGCTAGATGAACGTCGGCCGAAGAACCCGATACAGAAGCCAATAGGCAGTTTATTATTCTGTCACTGTTGCCATTTATGACGTTTCTTGTAACACTCATAGATGCTATCACAGCCTTATGACCACTGACGCCCTTCTCTACATTAACTGTTTCTATAAGTTCGGGTCTGTTGCTAACAGTTGTGCCTCTCTCAACATGCCAATTCGTGACGCAGTGTCAGACGACATTCCCTGAGGGCTGCACCAGCCCAGTCACTCCTACGGAATAACGAGTTACGCCACAAGATACCGCTGTCGACTCTCTGCTGTGACAGATGCACTGGGATAGGCCATCGTGGCCTGCTGCGTGCGACTGTCACACCACGGCCAGTTGAAGGGTCTGAAAACATGTGAACCACGTGACATTCCCAACTCTTCCATTCGCCATGACGTCAGTGTCACGCCATCTCCAACATCGCAACTGTCTCTAATTTATTTTCTCATGGACATGATCGCTAACTCTATCAACCGCCAGTAACTTTCAGGGAATTTATTCTTGCAGTAAGGGTCTCACTTGTCAGCTTCAACCCTTGTCTGCACGCAGTCTCTCAATAGCACTGATTTTCGTTTGCAGGAACTTGAAAGTATGTCTGCATATTGTAGAGGAGATTGGTCAATGTCGCACATGTCGCCTGTTTCACTAGTGAATACGTAATGAGCGATCTCTTGTGTTCCAAGCTAACTTCCTCCCCTGTCGTCATGAATGATAAACGCAGAGATCACACTGAATACCAGACAGATGTTCTATGCACTGAGGCGTTCTTGCTGCGTGTAATCCACCATTTCATCTCATGGAGATACACAGGTGAGAAGTAAAACTTCAAACGATCGTATCATCTGCTTTCCGGCTGGGAAGTGTAGAAGGAAAGTCGCTAACAAAATTGCAGGTATGCTTCAGTTGTTGTTGTTGCGGTCTTCAGTCCTGAGACTGGTTTGATGCAGCTCTCCATGCTACTCTATCCTGTGCAAGCTTCTTCATCTCCCAGTACCTACTGCAACCTACATCCTTCTGAATCTGTTTAGTGTATTCATCTCTTGGTCTCCCTCTACGATTTTTACCTCCACGCTGCCCCCTAATACTAAATTGGTGATCCCTTGATGACTCAGAACATGTCCTACCAACCGATCCCTTCCCCTAGTCAAGTTGTGCCACAAACTTCTCTTCTCTCCAATCCTATTCAATACTTCCTTATTAGTTGTGTGATCTACCCATCTACTCTTCGGCATTCTTCTGTAGAACCACATTTCGAAAGCTTCTATTCTCTTCTTGTCCAAACTATTTATCATCCATGTTTCACTTCCATACATGGCTACACTCCATACAATTACTTTCAGAAATGACTTCCTGACACTTAAATCTATATTCGATATTAACAAATTTCTCTTCTTCAGAAACGCTTTCCTTGCCATTGCCAGTCTACATTTTATATCCTCTCTACTTCGACCATCATCAGTTATTTTTCTCCCCAAATAGCAAAACTCCTTTACTACTTTAAGTGTCTCATTTCCTAATCTAATTCCCTCAGCATCACCCGACTTTATTCGACCACATTCCATTATCCTCGTTTTGCTTTTGTTGATGTTCATCTTATATCCTCCTTTCAAAACACTATCCATTCCGTTCAACTGCTCTTCCAAGTCCTTTGCTGTCTCTGACAGAATTACGATGTCATCGGCGAATCTCAACATTTTTATTTCTTCTCCATGGATTTTAATTCCTACTCCGAATTTTTCGTTTGTTTCCTTCACTGCTTGCTCAATATACAGATTGAATAACATTGGGGATAGGCTACAACCCTGTCTCACTCCTTTCCCAACCAATGCTTCCCTTTCATGCCCCTCGACTCTTCTAACTGTCATCTGGTTTCTGTAAAAATTGTAAATAGCCTTTCGCTCCCTGTATTTTACCCCTGCTACCTTCAGAATTAGAAAGAGAGTATTCCAGTCAACATTGTCAAAAGCTTTCTCTAAGTCTACAAATGCTAGAAACGTAGGTTTGCCCTTCCTTAATCTAGATTCTAAGATAAGTCGTAGGGACAGTATTGCCTCACGTGTTCCAACATTTCTACGGAATCCGAACTGATCTTCCCCGAGGTCAGCTTCTACTAGTTTTTCCATTCATCTGTAAAGAATTCGCGTTAGTATTTTGCAGCTGTGACTTATTAAACTGATAGTTCGGTACTTTTCACATCTGTCAACACCTGCTTTCTTTGGGATTGGAATTATTATATTCTTCTTGAAGTCTGAGGGTATTTCGCCTGTCTCATACATCTTGCTCACCAGATGGTAGAGTTTTGTCAGGACTGGCTCTCCCAAGGTCGTCAGTAGTTCCAATGGAATGTTGTCTACACCGGGGGCCTTGTTTCGACTCAGGTCTTTCAGTGATCTGTCAAACTCTTAGTAGTGGTAGAAATTTCAGGAGGTGGACTGAAAACTATTCCGAATAATTATATCTGACGGTTTTACTTTTTTTTAAAATCCTTACGACTATGGACAGTCAATTTAGAGCTGCAGTCGTTTGAATGTTACGCATAAAGAGGACCTCGCCATTTGTACCAGCAAAGAGTGGGGTTCAAAACCCAATATGGGCATAAAGAATTAATTTTTCCGTGCTTTCTCTAAATTTCATGCTAGTGCCGATGTATTTCGGCGGCGGCTGATTGAGTACATTCTCTCTATTTTCAGAAAAAATGTCAAGATCCTGAAAGCGGCCTGTTTAAACTATTTATTGCTCGAAAAAAAACACGAATAATTTAGAATAGCTAACAGATCATCGTGGACTCTTAAGCACTGTTAACTACACATATAGCCGGCAGGTGTGTCCGAACGGTTCTAGTCGCTTCAGTCTGCAACCGCGCGACCGCTACGGTCACAGGCACGAACCAGCCTCGGGCATGGATGTGTGTGATGTCCTTAGGTTAGTTAGGTTTAAGTAGTTCTAAATTCTAGGGGACTGATGGCCACAGATATTAAGTCTCATAGTGCTCAGAGCCATTTGAACCATTTTTGAACTACACATATACACATCACCATCTGCAAAAAAAAGTAGAAAGAACACATGTAAGGCCTAACACGAATTCTTTACAGACGTATGGAAAAACTTGTAGAAACCGACCTCGGGGAAGATCAGTTTGGATTCCGTAGAAATGTTGGAACACGCGAGGCAATACTGAGCCTACGACTTACCTTAGAAGATAGATTAAGGAAATGCAAACCTACGTTTCTAACATTTGTAGACTTAGAGAAAGCTTTTGACAGTGTTGACTGGAATACTATCTTTCAACTAATGAAGGTGGCAGAGGTAAAATACAGGGAGTGAAGGCCATTTACAATTTGTACAGAAAGCAGATGGCAGTTATAAGGGTCGAGGGGCATGAAAGGGAAGCAGTAGTTGGGAAGGGAGTGAGACAGGGTTGTAGCCTATCCCCAATGTTATTCAATCTGTATATTGAGCAAGCAGTAAAGGAAACAAAAGAAAAATTCGGGGTAGGAATTAAAATCCATGGAAAAGAAATTAAAACTTTGAGGTTCGCCGATGACATTGTAATTCTGTCAGAGACAGCAAAGGATCTGGAAGAGCAGCTGAACGGAATGGACAGTGTCTTGAAAGGAGGATATTGGATGAACATCAACAAAAGCAAAACGAGGATAATGGAATGTAGTCGAATTAAATCGGGTGATGCTGAGGGTATTAGATTAGGAAATGAGACGCTTAAAGTAGTAAATGAGTTTTGCTATTTGGGGAGCAAAATAACTGATGATGGTCGAAGTAGAGAGGATATAAAATGTAGACTGGCAATGGGAAGGAAAGCGTTCTACATCTACATCTACATCCGTACTCCGCAAGCCACCTGACGGTGTGTGGCGGAGGGTACCCTGAGTACCTCTATCGGTTCTCCCTTCTATTCCAGTCTCGTATTGTACGTGGAAAGAAGGATTGTCGGTATGCTTCTGTGTGGGCTCTAATCTCTCTGATTTTATCCTCATGGTCTCTTCGCGAGATATACGTAGGAGGGAGCAATATACTGCTTGACTCTTCGGTGAAGGTATGTTCTCGAAACTTTAACAAAAGCCCGTACCGAGCTACTGAGCGTCTCTCCTGCAGAGTCTTCCACTGGAGTTTATCTATCATCTCCGTAACGCTTTCGCAATTACTAAATGATCCTGTAACGAAGCGCGCTGCTCTCCGTTGGATCTTCTCTATCTCTTCTATCAACCCTACCTGGTGCGGATCCCACACTGCTGAGCAGTATTCAAGCATTGGGCGAACAAGCGTACTGTAACCTACTTCCTTTGTTGTCGGATTGCATTTCCTTAGGATTCTTCCAATGAATCTCAGTCTGGCATCTGCTTTACCGACGATCAACTTCATATGATCATTCCATTTTAAATCACTCCCAATGCGTACTCCCAGATAATTTATGGAATTAACTGCTTCCAGTTGCTGACCTGCTATTTTGTAGCTAAATGATAAGGGACCTATCTTTCTATGTATTCGCATCACATTACACTTCGCTACATTGAGATTCAATTGCCATTCCGTGCACCATGCGTCAATTCGCTGCAGATCCTCCTGCATTTCAGTACAATTTTCCATTGTTGCAACCTTTCGATACACCACAGCATCATCTGCAAAAAGCCTCAGTGAACTTCCGATGTCATCCACCAGGTCATTTATGTATATTGTGATAAGCAACGGTCCTATGACACTCCCCTGCGGCACACCTGAAATCACTCTTACTTCGGAAGACTTCTCTCCATTGAGAATGACGTGCTGCGTTCTGTTATCTAGGAACTCCTCAATCCAATCACACAATTGATCTGATAGTCCGTATGCTCTTACTTTGTTCATTAAACGAATGTGGGGAACTGTGTCAAACGCCTTGCGGAAGTCAAGAAACACGGCATCTACCTGTGAACCCGTGTCTAAGGCCCTCTGAGTCTCGTGGACGAATAGCGCGAGCTGGGTTTCACACGATCGTCTTTTTCGAAACCCATGCTGATTCCTACAGAGTAGATTTCTAGTCTCCAGAAAAGACATTATACTCGAACATAATACGTGTTCCAAAATTCTACAACTGATCGACGTTAGAGATATAGGTCTATAGTTCTGCACATCTGTTCGACGTCCCTTCTTGAGAACGGGGATGACCTGTGCCCTTTTCCAATCCTTTGGAACGCTTCGCTCTTCTAGAGACCTAGAAGGGGGGCAAGTTCCTTCGCGTACTCTGTGTAAAATCGAACTGGTATCCCATCAGGACCAGCGGCCTTTCCTCTTTTGAGCGATTTTAATTGTTTCTCTATCCCTCTGTCGTCTACTTCGATATCTACCATTTTGTCAACTGTGCGACAATCTAGAGAAGGAAGCACAGTGCAGTCTTCCTCTGTGAAACAGCTTTGGAAGAAGACATTTAGTAATTCGGCCTTTAGTCTGTCATCCTCTGTTCCAGTACCATTTTGGTCACAGAGTGTCTGGACATTTTGTTTTGATCCACCTACCGCTTTGACATAGGACCAAAATTTCTTAGGATTTTCTGCCAAGTCAGTACATAGAACTTTACTTTCGAATTCATTGAAAGCCTCTCGCATAGCCCTCCTCACACTACATTTCGCTTCGCGTAATTTTTGTTTGTCTGCAAGGCTTTGGCTATGTTTATGTTTGCTGTGAAGTTCCCTTTGCTTCCGCAGCAGTTTTCTAACTCGGTTGTTGTACCACGGTGGCTCTTTTCCATCTCTTACGATCTTGCTTGGCACATACTCATCTAACGCATATTGTACCATGGTTTTGAACTTTGTCCACTGATCCTCAATACTATCTGCACTTGAGACAAAACTTTTGTGTTGAGCCGTCAGGTACTCTGTAATCTGCTTTTTGTCACTTTTGCTAAACAGAAAAATCTTCCTACCTTTTTAATATTTCTATTTACGGCTGAAATCATCGACGCAGTAACCGCTTTATGGTCGCTAATTCCCTGTTCTGCATTAACTGATTCAAATAGTTCGGGTCTGTTTGTCACCAGAAGGTCTAATATATTATCGCCACGAGTCGGTTTTCTGAAGAAGAGAAATTTGTTAACATCGAGTATTGATTGAAGTGTTAGGAAGTCGTTTCCGAAAGTATTTGTATGGAGTGTAGACATGTATGGAAGTGAAACATGGACGATTAATAGTTTGGACAAGTAGAGAATAGAAACTTTCGAAATGTGGTGCTACAGAAGCATGCTGAAGATTAGATGGGTAGAACACATAACTAATGAGGAGGTACTGAATAGAATTGGGAAGAAGAGAAATTTGTGGCACAACTTGACTAGCAGAAGGGATCGACTGGTAGGTCATATTCTGAGGCATCAAGGGATCACCAAATTAGTATTGGAGGGCAGCGTGGAGGGTAAAAATCGTAGAGGGAGACGAAGTAGCTTGCACAGGATAGAGTAGCATGGAGAGCAGCATCAAACCAGTCTCTGGACTGAAGACAACAACAACAACAACAATAAACGCTGCGTTATTGTGTTTAGTGCGCCAGTAATTCGTACAAGGGGTACAACACTATATTGTGGTTAGAGAAACGATGAAGAACTTTGCTGTTCAGAGGATTATTTTTCATGGCGACCGCGTTTGCTTTGACGAAGTATGCAAAATGGCGTAGGGAAGGAAAATGTTTGGTTCTGAATTTGTACGTAAGCGTGAAATACCTGGAGATGGTGCGCTAAACACAGAACTGCAGCTCCGTTTTTTCTTAGCATTGCCGGCCGGAGCGGCCGAGCGGTTCTAGGCGCTACACTCTGGAACCGCGCGACCGCTACGGTCGCAGGTTCGAATTCTGCCTGGGGCATGGATGTGTGTGATGTCTTTAGGTTAGTTAGGTTTAAGTAGTTCTAAGTTCTCGGTGACTGATGACCTCAGAAGTTTAGTCCCATAATGCTCAGAGCCATCTGAACCAAATGGTGTTGTGAGGGCAGCTATACGAATTTAACGAGAATGCTTCTTACAACTAAGACTTCCTGCACGATCGACACTTGTTGCTGTTCACCAAAGGTTCGTATCATCATAATTCCCTACTACTACTCGATTATTTTATGATTCATTTGTAACAAAGCATATAGTTATCTTTACCATTAATTCCGTAAGCGAAACGTGTTGTCTGTTCCGATATGCTTTCGTTTTATTATTAAGTAAGTCACGACAGAATACAGCTTATGTAGTACGTATTTAATTTGCATATATTGGGAGATACTGGCTCTAAACTATCCGGTGCGGAAGGCAGGGTCACACAATGCGAAGAACGTACGTTGGTAGATCGGGAACAACTTCTAGCCCGCGTCCACGAAGAAAACCTACTCAGTGTGTATACTAGAAGCATCTCACGCCAAGTGGGTGTATCGCACACTGTCGTTCATCGCAATTTGAAAGAGCAGCGTCTGCAGCCTTACCACATTCAACGTTTCCAAGTGTTTCGTTGGAAGAGTAAGATTGCCCACCGCGAAGAGTGGTTTTTCTTACAAAGTGTGCAGCATTATTTGTAAACCAAATACTCATCACCGTTGAAGCGCGTTTCTCTCGCGACAGAATAACCAATTTCCACAACATGCACACGTGGAGTGTACACAATCCGCAGCGCTTTTACGTAATTGTACGGACGGAATCCATGATTACAGTATTGAGCTTTACTTTTTACATGAACTAATAAATGATAACAATTATCGAAGCTTTCTAGAGGAAACATAGCTACCAAGCTTATTGGAAAGTATTCCGTGCACTCTGACCACAATCTATTGGTTATTAAAAGTAGATTAAAACTGAAGAAACTGCAAAAAGGTGGGAATTTAAGGAGATGGGACCTGGATAAACAGATTAAAGCAGAGGTTGAACAGAGTTTCAGGCAGTGCATAAGGGAACAATTGACAGGAATGGGGGAAAGAAGTACAGTAGAAGAAGAATGGGTAGCTCTGAGGGATGGAGTAGTGAAGGCAGCAGAGGATGAAGTAGGTAAAAAGACGAGGACTCGTAGAAATTCTTGGGTAACTGAAGAAATTTTGAATTTAATTGATGTAAGGAGGAAATATAAAAATGCAGTAAATGAAGCTGGCAAAAAGAAATACAAACGTCTCGAAAATGAGATCGAAAGGAAGTGCAAGATGACTAAGCAGGGATGGCTAGATGTCAAATGTAAGGCTGTAGAGGCTTATCTCACTAGGGTTAAGATAGATACTGCCTACAGGAAAATTAAAGAAACCTTTGGAGAGATGAGAACCACTTGCATGAATATCAAGAACTCAGATAGAAACCCAGTTCTAAGCAAAGAAGGGAAAGCACAATGGTGGAAGGAGTATATAGAGGGTCTATACAAGGGCAATGTACTTGAGGACAATATTATGGAAATGGAAGAGGATGTAGATGAAGACGAAATGGGAGATATGATACTGTGTGAAGAGTTTGACGGAGCACTGAAAGACCTAAGTCGAAATAAGGACTCGGGAGTAAACAACATTCCATTAGAACTACTGACAGACTTGGGAGAGCCAGTCCTGACAAAACTCTACCATCTGGTGAGCAAGATGTATGAGGCAGGCGAAATACCCTCAGAGTTCAAGAAGAATACAACAATTCCAATTCCAAATAAAGGAGGTGTTGACAGATGTAAAATTACCAAACTATCAGTTTAGTAAGTCACAGCTGCAAAATACTAACCCGAATTCTTTACAGACGAATGGAAAAACTTGTAGAAGCCGACCTCGGGGAAGATCAGTTTGGATTCCGTAGAAATGTTGGAACACGCGAGGCAATACTGAGCCTACGACTTATCTTAGAAGATAGATGAAGGAATTGCAAACCTACGTTTCTAACATTTGTAGACTTGGAGAAAGCTTTTGACAGTGTTGACTGGAATACTATCTTTCAACTAATGAAGGTGGCAGGGGTAAAATACAGGGAGTGAAGGCCATTTACAATTTGTACATAAAGCAGATGGCAGTTATAAGAGTCGAGGGGCATGAAAGGGAAGCAGTAGTTGGGAAGGGAGTGAGACAGGGTTGTAGCCTATCCCCAATGTTATTCAATCTGTATATTGAGCATGCAGTAAAGGAAACAAAAGAACAAATCGTAGTAGGTATTAAAATCCAAGGAGAAGAAATAAAAACTTTGAGGTTCCCCGATGACATTGTAATTCTGTCAGAGACAGCAAAGAACATGGAAGAGCAGTTGAACGGAATAGACAGTGTCTTGAAAGTAGGGTATAAGATGAACATCAACAAAAGTAAAACGACAGTAATGGAATGTAGTCGAATTAACTCGGGTGATGCTGAGGGAATTAGATTAGGAAATGAGACACTTAAAGTAGTGGAGGAGTTTTGCTATCTGGGGAGCAAAGTAACTGATGATGGTCGAAGTAGAGAGGATATAAAATATAGACTGGCAATGGCAAGGAAAGCGTTTCTGAAGAAGAGAAATTTGTTAACATCTAGTATAGATTTAAGTGTCAGGCAGTCGTTTCTGAAAGTAATTGTATAGCGTGTAGCCATGTATGGAAGTGAAACATGGACAATAAACAGTTTGGACAAGCAGAGAATAGAAGCTTTCGAAATGTGGTGCTACGGAAAGATGCTGAAGATTAGATGGGTAGATCACATAACTAATGAGGAGGTATTGAATAGAATTGGGGAGGAGTTCGTGGCACAACTTCACAAGAAGAAGGGACCGGTTGGTAACACATGTTCTGGGGCATCAAGGGATCACAAATTTAGCATTGGAGGGCAGCGTGGAGGGTAAAAATCGTACAGAGAGACCAAGAGATGAATACACTAAGCAGATTCAGAAGGATGTAGGATGCAGTAAGTACTGGGAGATGAAAAAGCTTGCACAGGATAGGGTAGCATGGAGAGCTGCATCAAACCAGTCTCAGGACTGAAGACCACAACAACAACAGTCGTACGTCATAGCATGTGGTTCCTCCACGACGGAACTCCACCCCACATCGTCCACAGAGCACGAAGAGTTTTGAATAGACGATTTCCAGGACAATGGATAGATAGGACGTCTTGGAGTACGTCGATGGCTAGCACGCAATTCTGATTTAAATCCATTGGACTGAAAGAACTTATTTATGGTCAGCAAATAAATAACGTGAACGAAGTTACGCAGAGGATTTCCGATGCTGCCGATACCATAAAGGCAAATGTGCCTGTGCTGGACGACTGCGACGAAACTGGGTTCGCCGTACTGAAGCATGTGTCGAAGCGAGTGGTGGGCATTTCGAACAATTTTTTAGTATTGGTGTAACAGGAAACAATGTAATGTGGGTCTCGTTTTCTTTACGGTACTGCTGCAGCAAAAGAGAATGATCTGAATTTAATTTTCGTTACGGTATTGTTGTAAAAAGAGGAAACAGTTGATTCTAATTAATGCACAACAAATTACGTGGTAACTGGTTGCTTTTGTACTAAAGGAAAGACATTTTATTTGGTGTTAGCGTTTCTTTACTATCAGGATCTTCGTTATGGTAATGTTGTCAACGATTCTCGGCGGGTTCAGGGATTTTTCTCTGTCCCGTGATGACTGGGTGTTGTGTGATGTCCTTAGGTTAGTTAGGTTTAAGTAGTTCTAAGTTCTAGGGGACTGATGACCATAGATGTTATGTCCCATAGTGTTCAGAACCATTTGAACCAATTTTGTTGTCAAAGCCGGTCTCTGTGGCCTAGCGGGTCTAGGCGCTTTAGTCTAGAACCTCGCGATCACTACTGTCGCAGGTTCGAATCCTGCCTCGGGCATGGATGTGTGTGATGCTCTTAGGTTAGTTAGGTTTAAGTAGTTCTAAGTTCTAGGGGACAGATGACCACAGATGTTAAGTCCCATAGTGCTCAGAGCCATTTGAAGCTTTTTTTCTTTTTTTTTAATCATTACCTTTTCTAGATGGACGCGAGAGGCACCAAGATCTGCATGACGCGTTCCCGTTCACAGGAGCGAGTAAAACTTAAGATGGGGTCTCAGGTAGTGAACTATTTTATATTTCTAGTTTTTACTGAGGTTAACGAAGGCGATGTTGGCCTGATATATTCGACGATGCCCTTTGGCTACAGTGACTAAAGGATTCTTCTAAGAAATACCGAATTAAGGTATTTGCTCTTTCAATAGGTGATCTGTTTGTACATGCTTATAGTTTATCCAAGTCTGCACAACGCGATCGCGATCCTTAAATAGATGTATTATTCTCTGTTTTCTATGTAGATAACCTGAAGATGCCTAAATAAGGCGAAACGCGTCGAAAACTAAAACTGCAACCAAGACTGTTTTCAACCAATACTACATATATGTCTTTTATGTTAAATAAAGAACGTGATGCGATAGTCCATTATACTTTTTTTTGTAAAGCACACCGAGAAGTACGGTCTGTATAATTTTGGCAGCTTATACCGTTTACACCCTGTATGTAAACGTAGAACGTATACCCATCTACCCTGAATAAAGTGACACAACTGGTACGCTAATTTCAGCAGTCACAGCTGCAGTGGTGCGCCAGTGGCGAGCACCTTCCTGGAAACTCGATGCTGTGAACAGCTATCGGTGTCTGCGCCGAGCCGCGCCGTTGCATCACAGCGCGGTGTGGTGTGATACCCGCTGCGGCAGCAACACGCCACTTTGCGGACACGTCACACCAGGCCGGCCGGCACGCATGCGAGTCCGCTGCTTCCTTCACACGCTCCTCACACGGCCGGCGAATGCTTCCTGCGCGCTACTGCCCTTGTTAGCGGTGATTCACCAGCCGACAGCACCACTGCCCTCGTAACGATGCGTTTCAATCACTGCCTCCGCCCGCGTGTGTCATCTCTTACTGGCTCTTTATGCGTCCGCTGCCGCCGTGCGTTCACAGGTCTCAGTAGCGCGCGGTCACAGAATATGCTGTGGTACGGTTCTACATCCACGTAAAGGCTCGTACACAGCAGGCCGACGAAAGACAAGAGACTGGATTCGGTCGCACGTTGGTCGCCAATGCATTGGCGTTCGGCTTCTCATCCACACAAACGAGCGGCTTGGGGCGAAGGGATTCGCCATCTGGAATCGCAGTTGGAGCTGATAACTTGCCAACTTCGCTCCCATTTTGTTATTGTTACAAAGTAGCTTTATAATTACAATTTAACCAGCCGATAATATGAGGGAAGTTTGTATTCTGTCTTACGGCATGTCTTGCCATGGGGCAATCCTCGTCAGAGAGGTCTACCGCTTGAGCGTCTAGGGAAATGATTCCAGTGGTGGTTTCTCATTACCTTCCACTGATGATGATGAAATGATAATGAGGACAACACAACACCCAGTCCCTGAGCGGACAAAATCTCCGACCCAGCCGGAAATCGAACCCGGACCCCTCTGCGTGACAGACAGCCCCGTTGACCACTCAGCTATTTTTTATTTTACTTTATTTTTTCATTTTGTTCGTTGTTGATCGTTGTGTTTGGTCGTTGCAGACGTCACATGACTTCCGTTCAAGTTCGTTTGTTGATCATTCCACTCAGGTTTTTATTACAGAGGCCAACCGGTTCTCTGTCCAAACAAGCTGAGCTACCGTGCCAGGTAACCAGCGGGGCGGACATTATGATGGAAGAAGAGGATTTAGCAGTCGCCGCATCTGCAGCATATGTTTTACTGCAAAGATATGATCATCAGAAAAAGAAAACGAAGAAACATACCTTGGAGCGACGGCTCTTTTAAAAAGTAGGAAGCAGAATGGTGCGGAAAAACTAGTGTATCACCTTATAGTTGACTTGGAATAAGGGCTATCTCGTATTTTTTTTCCGGATGGAAGATACACATTTCAAACTGTCACTGAATTGTGTAGGCTCTAAAATTTCCCAAAAATGACACCTCTTTTAGGAGAGCTGTGCCACCAGCAGAAAGATTAATGGTCACTGCCAGTTCAGTATCTCGATCTATGTCTTGAACGGCGAAAAGACGTCAGTTTGTTGTTGTTGTTGTCTGGTTTGATGCAGACTCCATGCTACTCTATCCTGTGCAAGCTTCTTCATCTCCCCGTACCTACGGCAACCTACGTATTTCTGAACTTGCTTAGTGTATTCATCTCTTGGTCTCCCTCTACGATTTTTATCCTCCATGCTGCCCTCCAATGCAAAATCGGTGATCCCTTGATGCCTCAAAATATGTTCTACCAAGAGATCCCTTCCCCTAGTCAAGTTGTGCCACAAATTTCACTTCTCCCCAATTCTATTCAATACCTCCTCATTAGTTATGTAATCTACCCATCTAATCTTCAGCATTCTTCTGTAGCACCACATTTCGAAAGCTTCTATTCTCTTCTTGTCTAAACTATTTATCGTCCACGTTTCACTCCCATATATGGCTACACTCCATATAAATACTTTCAGAAACGACTTGCTGACACTTAAATCTATACTCGATGTTAACAAATTTCTCTTCTTCAGAAACGCTTTCCTTGCCATTACCAGTCTACATTTTATATCCTCTCTACTTCGACCATCATCAGTTATTTTGCTCCCCAAATAACAAAACTCATTTACTACTTTAAGCGTCTCTTTTCCTAATCTAATCCCCTCAGCATCACCCGACTTAATTCAATTACATTCCATTATCCGCGTTTTGCTTTTATTGATGTTCATCCTATATCCTACTTTCAAGACACTGTCCATTCCGTTCAACTGCTCTTCCAAGTCCTTTGCTGTCTCTGACAGAATTACAGTGCCATCGGCAAACCTCAAAGTTTTTATTTCTTCTCCATGGATTTTAATACCTACTCCGAACTTTTCTTTTGTTTCCTTTACTGCTTGCTGAGTATACGGCTTGAATAACATCTGGGAGAGGCTACAACCCTGTCTCACTCCCTTCCCAAACATCTTTCCCTTTCCTATCCCTCCACTCCTATAATTGCCTTCTGGTTTCTGTACAAATTGTAAATAGCCTTTCGATCCCTGTATTTTACCCCTGTCACCTACAGAATTTGAAAGAGAGTATTCCAGTCAACACTGTCAAAAGCTTTCTCTAAGTCTATAAATGGTAGAAACGTAGGTTTACCTTTCCTTAATCTATCTTCTGAGATAAGTCGTAGGGTCAGTGTTGCCTCACGTGTTCCAATATTTCTACAGAATCCAAACTGATCTTCGCCGTTGTCGGCTTCTACCAGTTTTTCCATTTGTCTGTGAAGAATTCGCTTTAGCATTTTGCAGCGTGACTTATTAAGCTGATGGTTCGACAATTTTCACATCTGTCAACACCTGCTTTCTTTGGGATTGGAATTATTATATTCTTTTTGAAGTGTGAGGGTATTACGCCTGTCTCATACATCTTGCTCACCAGATGGTAGAGTTTTGTCAGGACTGGCTCTCCCAAGGCTGTCAGTAGTTCTAATGGAATGTTGTCTACTCCCGGGGCCTTGTTTCGACTTAGGTCTTTCAGTGCTCTCTCAAACTCTTCACGCAGTATCATGTCCCCTATTTCGTCTTCATCTACATCCTCTTCCATTTCCATAATATTACCCTCAAGTACATGGCCCTTGTATAGATCCTCTATATACTCCTTCCACCTTTCTGCTTTCCCTTCTTTGCTAAGGACTGGGTTTCCATCTGAGCTCTTAATATACATACAAGTGGTTCTCTTTTTTCGAAAGGTCTCTCTAATTTTCCTTACCCCTAGTGAGATAAGCCTCTACAGCCTTACATTTGTCCTCTAGCCATCTTGCACTTCCTTTCGATCTCATTTTCGAGACGTTTGTATTCCATTTTTGCCTGCTTCATTTACTCCATTATTATATTTCCTCCTTTCATCATTTAAATTCAAAATTTATTCTGTTATACAAGGATTTCTACTAGCCCTCGTCTTTTTACCTATTCGATCATCTGCTGCCTTCACTATTTCATCCCTCAAAGTTACCCATTTTTCTTCTACTGTATTTCTTTCCCCCATTCCTGTCAGTTGTTCCCTTATGCTCTCCCTGAAACTCTGAGACATCAGAAGAGATCCATGATCTGTTTCACATTGTTACATCATTTCCAAGGCGAAAAGACGTCAGAAGAGATCCATTTTCTGTTTCACATTGTTATATCAATTGATTTGTTACGGCGTTTTATGTTTTGTTGAAATATTATGTTTTCAGCTGATATACTATTTTCTGTTTTATATTGTTATATCGTTTGATTTGATGCGGCGTTTTATGTTTTGTTGGATTATTATGTTTTCAACCGATGTACTTTTAAATGAACTCGTCGTTTTGCGCAGTATGTTCAGTGCCGAAATGTTGATAAAGCGCTGGTAATACACTCCTGGAAATGGAAAAAAGTACACATTGACACCGGTGTGTCAGACCCACCATACTTGTTCCGGACACTGCGAGAGGGCTGTACAAGCAATGATCACACGCACGGTACAGCGGACACACCAGGAACCGCGGTGTTGGCCGTCGAATGGCGCTAGCTGCGCAGCATTTGTGCACCGACGCCGTCAGTGTCAGCCTGTTTGCCGTGGCATACGGAGCTCCATCGCAGTCTTTAACACTGGTAGCATGCCGCGACAGCGTGGACGTGAACCGTATGTGCAGCTGACGGACTTTGAGCGAGGGCGTATAGTGAGCATGCGGGAGGCCGGGTGGACGTACCGCCGAATTGCTCAACACGTGGGGCGTGAGGTCTCCACAGTACATCGATGTTGTCGCCAGTGGTCGGCGGAAGGTGCACGTGCCCGTCGACCTGGGACCGGACCGCAGCGACGCACGGATGCACGCCAAGACCGTAGGATCCTACGCAGTGCCGTAGGGGACCGCACCGCCACTTCCCAGCAAATTAGGGACACTGTTGCTCCTGGGGTATCGGCGAGGACCATTCGCAACCGTCTCCATGAAGCTGGGCTACCAACTACCCTGGCCAGCAAGATCTCCGGATCTGTCCCCCATTGAGCATGTTTGGGACTGGATGAAGCGTCGTCTCATGCGGTCTGCACGTCCAGCACGAACGCTGGTCCAACTGAGGCGCCAGGTGGAAATGGCATGGCAAGCCGTTCCACAGGACTACATCCAGCATCTGTACGATCGTCTCCATGGGAGAATAGCAGCCTGCATTGCTGCGAAAGGTGGATATACACTGTACTAGTGCCGACATTGTGCATGCTCTGTTGCCTGTGTCTATGTGCCTGTGGTTCTGTCAGTGTGATCATGTGATGTATCTGACCCCAGGAATGTGTCAATAAAGTTTCCCCTTCCTGGGACAATGAATTCACGGTGTTCTTATTTCAATTTCCAGGAGTGTACTATTTAACTGCGAGTTCTTGGGTCCATAGAGAATCGCCGTGGGATTGCAAGATCGTTCGCCGGGTTTCCAGCGTCTCTCTAAATTCTCGTCAATGTAGTTATCTGGAACTCTATAGATATTTATGATAATGTAATTGTAGAAGAATAATTACTTTCTAGTCTCACCTATTAATCATTTGGGATGAGATCTTTTATTTCTTATGATACAATACGTCTATTGAGCGGTAGTAGTTTGAAGATAATCTTCACGAGAACAATAGTCCCAAGAACAATAGTCAGAAGAATTAACATTCCAGATGACAACACAAATTATACCTAACTCAGAGATGATAGCCTTGTTCATATCCCTCTGCCCCCATGATTCCTACATACATTGCACAATGTCAGTCATTTCACTAATAAAACTATTCATATTAAATTATGACATTACAATGGCCTCCTCAGAAGTACAGAAGAGTGAGGCGCAAAACGATGATGTACCCCTGCACAAACCTTTTATACTTCACAATTTTACTAACACACTCTTAAGTTCTTTCAAGTTTTTCGATCACACGTCACTGTTATTTTGTCCAGTTGAGCATTGTTCATGTTTGACATGACAATGATGATAGTTTTATCTACATTTATACACACGTCAAAAAACGTTTTGCATCACCTCAGTTCCAATAGTCCCGGAACCGGTACTGAAAACTGGAATAGACAAATGGTTCAAGTGGCTCTGAGCACTATGGGACTTAACTGCTGTGGTCATCGGTCCCCTAGAACTTAGAACTACTTAAACCTAACTAACCTAAGGACATCACACACACCCATGCCCGAGGCAGGATTCGAACCTGCGACCGTAGCAGCAGCGCGGCTCCGGACTGGAGCGCCTAGAACCGCACGGCCACCGCGGCCGGCACTTGGAATAGACATCAACATAAATATCATTTCCGCCCTTTTTATTGCTCATGAAAACCACACAGTGTATGTTCTACAACCATACAGCGATACCTTCAGAAGTGGTGGTCCAGATTGCTGTACACACCGGTACCTCTAAAACCCAGTAGCACGTCCTCTTGCATTGATGCATGCCCGTATTTGTAGCAGCATAGTATCCACAAGTTCAGCAAAGGCACTGTTGGTCCAGATTGTCCCACTCCTCTACCGCGATTTGTCGGGTGATCCCTCAGAGTGGTTGGTGGATCACGTCGTCCATAAACAGCCCATATCAGTCTCTCTCTGCCACTTTAGATAGGGTTAATGTCTGGAGAACATGTTGGCCACTCTAGTCGAGCGATGTCGTTATCCTGAAGAAAGTCATCCACAAGATGTGCACGATGGGGGCTCGAAATGTCGACCATGAAGACGAATGCCTCGCCAATATGCTACCGATATCGTTGCACTACGGCATTCACGTATCGTATAGCCGAAGCCGTGCCTTCCATGACCACCAACGGCGTACGCCGGCCCCACATAATGCCACCCCAAAACAGAAGGGAACCTCCGCCTCGCTGCACTCGCTGGACAGTGTGTCTAAGGCATTCAGCGCGACCGGGTTGCCTCCAAACATGTCTCCGACGACTGTCTGCTTGAAGACATGCGACACTAATCGGTGAACAGAAGGTGATGCCATCTTGAGCAGTTCATTCTGCATATTGTTGGGCACATCTGTACCGCGCTGCATGGTTTCGTGGTTGCAAAGATGGACCTCGCCAAGGACGTCGGGAGTGAAGTTGCGAATCATACAGCCTATTGCGCGCAGTTTGAGTCGTAACACGACGTCCTGTGGCTGCACGAAAAGCATTATTCAACATGGTGGCGTTGCTGTCAGGGTTCTTATGAGCCATAAGCCGTAGGTAGCGGTTATTCAGTGCAGTGGATGCCCTTGGGCGGCCTGAGCGAGGAATGTCATCGACAGTTCCTGTCTCTCTGTACTTCAATGCCCGAACAACATCGCTTTGGTTCACTCCGACACGCTTGGCACAGAGCAACAATGCGGAAGCGATCGAACCGCGGTATGGAACGTCGAGACATGGTAGAACTACAGACAACACAAGCTGTATACCTCCTTCCTGGTGAAATGACTGGAACTGATCGGCTGTCGGACACCCTCCGTCTAATAGGCGCTGCTTATGTATGGTTGTTTAAATCTTTGGGCGGTCTTAGTGACGTCTCTGAACACTCAAAGGGACTGTGTCTGTGATGCAATATCCACAGTCAACGTCTGTCCTCAGGAGTTCTGGGAAGTGGGGTGATGCAAAACTTTTTTTGATGTGTATATTTACTTGTGATGATGTAACTTTATGTGTTGTGTAATGTTCAGTAAGTTGCATCACAGTTCTGAACACCGGAAAAGACTACCCTTGATTCTAACTTGCCTTCTCATTCGAGCATGGATGACAGCAAAAACCACATCATGACTTTCAGAATAGAGAAATGCAATGAATTTGTCATTGTATGTCAACAATGCATGAATGAGTTGAGATGTCTCTATACATAAATCGTGTTTGCTGACTAGGTTTCTAGATTCTCTCTCTCTCCCTCTCTCTCATTTGTTGGACACATGCCTCGTATAGCATAGAATTTACAGTCTTATAAATATATACAATTATTGTCTGCTTGTGTCGTCCTGGTGTGTAGGTTGTAGGTGACGATGAAGTTGACGGGAAGTCAACCAAATCAGGACTGCAGAATAACCGGTTCAAGATGGGCTTTGGACATGGATCTTCAGGTTGGTATGGGAATCAGCTCTAGGGTAGGACATGGAACAATCGTAATAGGCCATTAGAATTTCTGAAAAGTCAATTTCGATGCCTGTGAGAAATGGATGAGTTTTTATAGACAGTCCATTCTCGCACAATGAATCTGTGGTCCTTGCAAATTCGCATTCAGAATTTACATGTAATAATTTAATAACGGCCTGCGCAGTCACTGTATATTACCTGGTCCACATAAATCAGCGAAAACTTGAGAGGAGCTCGTACAAATAGATTTGATCACAATCAGTGACACTAACTAAGCCTTCATATGGATCACATTACATTACGTGCCAGCACTGTCTTCACAAAATTACAAAAATGGTTCAAATGGCTCTAAGCACTATGGGACTTAACATCTGAGGTCATCAGTCCCCTAGACTTAGAACTACTTAAACCTAACTAACCTAAGGACATCACACACATTCATGCCCGAGGCAGGATTCGAACCTGTGATCGCAGCAGCCGTGTGGTTCCAGACTGAAGCGCCTAGAACCGCTCGGTCACCGCGGCAGGCACGAAATTACACATTTAAAAGTCATGTAGAAACACGTTTCAATAAAATTGTATGGTAATCACTGCACAAAGTTCGTACACATAATTATGTGTTCCTGAAAGTCATTGCACAGGAAAATAGTTCTCTGTAAACACTGTGTCCGAATGTTCTTAGAAAACAGATAGTCCCTCAGTCATTTCTGTTCATGCACGTTCTAACATTCTTTAATATAAATAAGCTACAATATGAGTATGGTGCGGATACTAGCATGAGATGCAGTTGTATCTTAGTATACACATTTTCATGTGAATCTCTACTGACTCATCTCTTGGGGATTGGTTTCCTAGCACAAAAGAGGCAAGAGAGCAAATAAATACTCCCAAAGCAGTTGAATAGACACCTCGCGAATATGTACAGATTAGTAATAGATAGAAAACACTAACGTTAAAGCCTATCACCTATAAGTACTTCCGTACGTCTGTGTGTACGCCATGTAGGAATAAATCACTAACATCCTTTTCATAGCTCATCGCTTAATACTAGAAGAAATAACAAAATAACATGATATCATTGTTGCACTGCTGGTAGAAACAATAAAAATAAATAAACACACGTTAAAAAATCATAATATCTATATGTAAAAAATCATCTCAGTTAGTGAGTGTAATTTGACGAAACAGTGGTGTAAAACTGATGTTAAAATCTTTTCTAAAATTATTAGTCTCTGATTACATCAGTCCTTTGTGTAGTAAGGTTTCAAGTCGTGATGAGGGTACACTCCCTTCACTTTGTTATTGTTCGGCTGACCTAATATGTAGGTTCCAGGATTAGGTACAGAAATGATCCTATAAGGTTCTGAGTGCACAAGCGAGCATCTTTTGTTCTTCCTTTTAAACAATGATGCCTCTGGGTGGGTGTTTAGTAGTACTTTTGTGCCCACTTCGTAAGTCTGTGTTTTCTTCAGTTGTTGCTTATAATAATTTTTCCTCTGTTGAGCTTTTCTCTTCATTGTGACCAATGCTAGACGAATCTTGGCCTCCTGAGATTCTTCTGAAGCATGTACAATCAAACCACTCATTATTTTTTCCCTTATTCTTCATTAGTTTCGTAAATGAATGCATTAAATTATCAACTTCGTCAAAACTGCTGCAGGTAATCCACCCAGAACGTCTGTTTGGTGGCAATATGTCCTCATAAATCTATTTATTTCACAAAAAACTATCAATCAGGTTAGCTTCTGTGTGGAATCTGGAAATTAAAATTTGTCTAATCTCGTTGTCTCGTAAATATCTTCTTTATCTGTGTCCCATAAAACTGGCTGCATTATCAGACAACAAAATGTGTCGCTTTCCAATATGCAGAACATAATCTGTCTTGAGCCTGTGGATGATGGACTGCGTAGTACATGCCTTGATTGGATATAGTTTTACATATTTAGTTAACAGATCATAAATCCAACAATGTATTTAACATTTCCTCTAACACGAGGCAGTGCTCCCATTACATCCACGCCCACAACATGTAATAGTTCTTCAATAATAATTGGATGTATTGTCCCTCTGGCGCTGTGGTTCAATTATTTTGCCTGCTGACATATTTGACAATTCTCCATTGTGCTTTGCACAATTCTTCTTAGACTGGGAATATGACAAAATCTTCCATCATTTTCTAAGCGTCTGTATACTCCACAATGTCCCCAAACTACGTGTGGCGCGCCATGTTAAATTCTGAACATAGTCTTGTGAAATGAAAACACACCAATTGTTTGATTGAGGATGTCTCCTGTGAAATAAGGCATTATCATGCAATTGATAACACTCATTTATCCTTGTTGAATTTTCTGCCTGAAACTTCTGAATGAAACGATTCCAACGAGGATCTGTTCGTTGCAGTTGTCCCATGTTCCTGGACATTCTAAAACACACCCTTCACATCCTTCATTAGCATAACTTTAAATTCCATTGTTTGGTTTTCTATTTCCGTAGCTTCAGTTAGTCCTTCTGGTAGGCTTCACAGGGAAGCTAACCGAGCGAGGTGGCACAGTGGTTAGACACTGGACTCGCATTCGGGAGGACGACGGTTCAATCCCGCGTCCGGCCATCCTGATTTAGGTTTTCCGTGATTTCCCTAAATCGCTCCAGGCAGATGCCGGGATGGTTCCTTTCAAAGGGCACGGCCGACTTCCTTCCCCATCCTTCCCTAATCCGATGAGACCGATGACCTCGCTGTCCGGTCTCCTTCCCCAAAACAACCAACCAACCAACCAACCAACTGGAAAGCTACTGTAATGTTGTCTCTGCCATGGGAGTACAAAATTTCAAAACGGTATGTCTGTGAACAAGCGTCCAACTAGCTAATCAAGGATGTAAAAGCCTGCAGTTATTCAGAAAGCTTAGTGGCTGGTGATCACAATAAACTCTAGTATAAGCTCCTGCTACACTCCTGGAAATTGAAATAAGAACACCGTGAATTCATTGTCCCAGGAAGGGGAAACTTTATTGACACATTCCTGGGGTCAGATACATCACATGATCACACTGACAGAACCACAGGCACATAGACACAGGCAACAGAGCATGCACAATGTCGGCACTAGTACAGTGTATATCCACCTTTCACAGCAATGCAGGCTGCTATTCTCCCGTGGAGACGATCGTAGAGATGCTGGATGTAGTCCTGTGGAACGGCTTGCCATGCCATTTCCACCTGGCGCCTCAGTTGGACCAGCGTTCGTGCTGGACGTGCAGACCGCATGAGACGACGCTTCATGCAGTCCCAAACATGCTCAATGGGGGACAGATCTGGAGATCTTACACCTTCTAGAGCACGTTAGATGGCACGGGATACATGCGAACGTGCATTGTCCTGTTGGAACAGCAAGTTCCCTTGCCGGTCTAGGAATGGTAGAACGATGGGTTCGATGACGATTTGGATGTACCGTGCACTATTCAGTGTCCCCTCGACGATCACCAGAGGTGTACGGCCAGTGTAGGAGATCGCTCCCCACGCAGCTCGTGGTCTCGCGGTAGCGTTCTCGCTTCCCGAGCACGGGGTCCCGGGTTCGATTCCCGGCGGGGTCAGGGATTTTTCACCTGCCTCGTGATGACTGGGTGTTTGTGTCGTCTTCATCATCATCATCAATCATCCCCATTACGGTCGGAGGAAGGCAATGGCAAACCACCTCCACTAGGACCTTGCCTAGTATGGCGGCGCGGGTCTCCCGCGTCGCTCCCCTACGCTCGGTAAACGGAGTATGGGACTCATCATCATCATCACCATGATGCCGGGTGTTGGCCCTGTGTGCCTCGGTCGTATGCAGTCCTGATTGTGGCGCTCACCTTGCACGGCGCCAAACACGCATACGACCATCATTGACACCAAGGCAGAAGCGACTCTCATCGCTGAAGACGACACGTCTCCATTCGTCCCTCCATTCACGCCTGTCGCGACACCACTGGAGGCGGGCTGCACGATGTTGGGGCGTGAGCGGAAGACGGCCTAACGGTGTGCGGGACCGTAGCCTAGCTTCATGGAGGCGGTTGCGAATGGTCCTCGCCGATACCCCAGGAGCAACAGTGTCCCTAATTTGCTGGGAAGTGGCGGTGCGGTCCCCTACGGCACTGCGTAGGATCCTACGGTCTTGGCGTGCATCCGTGCGTCGCTGCGGTCCGGTCCCAGGTCGACGGGCACGTGCACCTTCCGCCGACCACTGGCGACAACATCGATGTACTGTGGAGACCTCACGCCCCACGTGTTGAGCAATTCGGCGATACGTCCACCCGGCCTCCCGCATGCGTACTATACGCCCTCGCTCAAAGTCCGTCAACTGCACATACGGTTCACGTCCACGCTGTCGCGGCATGCTACCAGTGTTAAAGACTGCGATGGAGCTCCGTATGCCACGGCAAAGTGGGTGACACTGACGGCGGCGGTGCACAAATGCTGCGCAGCTAGCGCCATTCGACGGCCAACACCGCGGTTCCTGTTGTGTCCGCTGTGCCGTGCGTGTGATCATTGCTTGTACAGCCCTCTCGCAGTGTCCGGAGCAAGTATGGTGGGTCTGACACACCGGTGTCAATGTGTTCTTTTTTCCATTTCCAGGAGTGTAGATAATAATGAAATTTTCGAAGACCCACATAACTGCCAATGCTTCCAATTCTGTGGTTGTATAAGCTCGTTCACAGTTAGTGAGCATTTGACTTGCAAGAGATGTGGCACGAAAGGTATGTACACCATGAACTGACTGAATCTGAAATTGGCATGCTCCTATAATCTTATCTTTTTTGGGTCCATATACATTTTATTCTATTTGTCATTACTTTTATGTTGTAATTTCATGTACTGACATGTTCTGTGACCTTGGAGATTTGCTCCTCAAATTGTTCCTATTGAACTAGATTTGTAGAATGAAAAAAAAAATACATATGGTGATGCATCTGTCGTCAACCCAAAATCTAATGTCATGACTGCACGATGTAAGGTAGGTGCATTGACAATAGTGGAGTTAATAATGTCAAATGCTATCACACAGTCATGAGTCGATTCCCATGACACATTCTTCTTTAATAGAGACAACAATGATTCGGAATTTAAGACTTTATTCGGTATGAAACAACAATAAAATGAATCCTAAGAGTGCCTTTAATTGGGCTTCATTATGTGGTGATAGTGCATTTTCTATTGCACTAACCTTTTTTGTAGGGAAAATCCCATATGATGAAATCAGATGTCCTAGGAAGTTGATATCAGTTAGTGCAAATCTTGATTTCTTGAGGTTGGCAATCACCCCTAATAGCTGGAAATTCTCCAGAACTCATCTTAATATCTCAACATGTCGCTCCCAAACAGATGTTAAAATTACCATTTCATCCACAAATGGTGTGACCAAATAATGTAGTTCAGGTTCTTAGAACTGAATTATATAATAGTCATACAGCGCTAAAAACTGAATTTCAAACACGATTTCAAAACTTTTAGAGTGAATTAGAAATCGAATTTCAGGCAACTAAAACTGCATTGCAGGATCAAGTAGTAGAGTCGCAAACTGCACTCAGTAGTACAACTCAACGGATATCTATTGCAAAAACGAGTTTAGTCATTGAATTTGGCCAGTTCCGAGATCAACAAAGCTTTTGCCAGGCGCATTTAATACTTTAAAATCGAAATTTTTAAATGTGAAATTAGGGCAACAAATGGAACAATTTACAGACTTTTTCCAGCAGTGGTTAGGTGAGCACGACACACACAGCTGACTAATACTGTTGACTGGTGCAGTAGAGAATGCAAATGAGAATCGACTCATGCACGTGTGATAGCATTTGACAATATTAAAACCACTCTTGTCATGCAATCATGACATTAGATTTTGGGTTGATGACAGATGCATCATGATATGGATTTTTTTTCACTCTACAAATCTAGTTCCATAGGACCAAGATCACCAACCCAATGACTAGTGATTCATGCCTTAGCAGATTATAGCAGATTAACACAAAAGTAACTGAATATAATTCTCTAATGCCTCAGCACAGGCGTGACTTAAACAATTATTACAGGATAATGCTATGGTGTTTAAAGAGAAACCAGGCATTAGAAGAGGATATGTCTGTCATTTAAAGATGAGACCATATAAACCATACTGTCACAGGTATTACTCCATTCCTTGGATACTAAGATCTGCCACCAACAGAGAAATAAAGTGAACACTTAGCTGGACGTTATTGAGTCATAGTATTTATTGCAGTCCATTACACATGGTACCCAAGTCAGATAGAAGCATTCACTTGGTTCGGGGTGCCATTGAAATAAATAAAATTATTCTTCCAGTATGAACAGAACCTCCTAATACAGAGGAATTAATCCCAAAGTTTCCTGCTGTCAGGATTTAAGACCCTCATTTTCGTAAGTCACATTAGACTTGGAATCAAGAAAGTATACCGCCTTCCTTTACGTACGGCGCAGTTACCAATTTGCTGTACTGCCATCCCATCTTAATTTGAGCTCAGGGGTACTCATTTTGTAAGTAGGCTGTTTAGGGTTTTGTGTTGGTAACGCCACATAGTGCTCTGTATGAAAATCACTGACTGCACAGTGTGCAGACTGTGGCTGGTTGGACTCATTGTTGGAATTTTCGCTTGTGTAGTGCTGGGCAGTTGGATGTCAACAGCGCATAGCGTTGGGCAGTTGGAGGTGAGCCGCCAGCAGTGGATATATATATATATATATATATATATATATATATATATATATATATATATATATATATATATATATATATATATATATATATGATGACTTTTGAACACTATTAAGGTAAATACATTGTTTGTTCTTTATCAAAATCTTTTATTTGCTAACTATGCCTATCAGTAATTAGTGCCTTCAGTAGTTAGAATCTTTTATTTAGCTGGCAATATTGGCGCTCGCTGTATTGCAGTAGTTCGAGTAACGAGATTTTCCTGAGGTAAGTGATTCGTGAAAGGTATAGGTTATTGTTAGTCAGGGCCATTGTTTTGTAAGGATTATTGAAAGTCAAACTGTGTTGCGCTAAAAAATATAGTGTGACAGTTTAGTGATGATCGGAATAAGTAAAGAGAGAACTGTCTTAGTACGTTGAGTTCTGCTCAGCTGTTTGAAAATCAAATGACATACACTCCTGGAAATTGAAATAAGAACACCGTAAATTCATTGTCCCAGGAAGGGGAAACTTTATTGACACATTCCTGGGGTCAGATACATCACATAATCACATTGACAGAACTACAGGCACATAGACACAGGCAACAGAGCATGCACAATGTCGGCACTAGTACAGTGTATATCCACCTTTCGCAGCAATGCAGGCTGCTATTCTCCCATGGGGACGATCTTAGAGATGCTGGATGTAGTCCTTTGGAACGGCTTGCCATGCCATTTCCACCTGGCGCCTCAGTTGGACCAGCGTTCGTGCTGGACGTGCAGACCGCGTGAGACGACGCTTCATCCAGTCCCAAACATGCTCAATGGGGGACAGATCCGGAGATCTTGCTGGCCAGGGTAGTTGACTTACACCTTCTAGAGCACGTTGGGTGGCACAGGATACATGCGGACGTGCATTGTCCTGTTGGAACAGCAAGTTCCCTTGCCGGTCTAGGAATGGTAGAACGATGGGTTCGATGACGGTTTGGATGTACCGTGCACTATTCAGTGTCACCAGAGGTGTACGGCCAGTGTAGGAGATCGCTCCCCACACCATGATGCCGGGTGTTGGCCCTGTGTGCCTCGGTCGTATGCAGTCCTGATTGTGGCGCTCACCTGCACGGCGCCAAACACGCATACGACCATCATTGGCACCAAGGCAGAAGCGACTCTCATCGCTGAAGACGACACGTCTCCATTCGTCCCTCCATTCACGCCTGTCGCGACACCACTGGAGGCGGGCTGCACGATGTTGGGGGGTGAGCGGAAGACGGCCTAACGGTGTGCGGGACCGTAGCCCAGCTTCATGGAGACGGTTGCGAATGGTCCTCGCCGATACCCCAGGAGCAACAGTGTCCCTAATTTGCTGGGAAGTGGCGGTGCGGTCCCCTATGGCACTGCGTAGGATCCTACGGTCCTTGCGTGCATCCGTGCGTCGCTGCGGTCCGGTCCCAGGTCGACGGGCACGTGCACCTTCCGCCGACCACTGGCGACAACATCGATGTACTGTGGAGACCACACGCCCCACGTGTTGAGCAATTCGGCGGTACGTCCACCCGGCCTCCCGCATGCCCACTATACGCCCTCGCTCAAAGTCCGTCAACTGCACATACGGTTCACGTCCACGCTGTCGCGGCATGCTACCAGTGTTAAAGACTGCGATGGAGCTCCGTATGCCACGGCAAAGTGGGTGACACTGACGGCGGCGGTGCACAAATGCTGCGCAGCTAGCGCCATTCGACGGCCAACACCGCGGTTCCTGTTGTGTCCGCTGTGCCGTGCGTGTGATCATTGCTTGTACAGCCCTCTCGCAGTGTCCGGAGCAAGTATGGTGGGTCTGACACACCGGTGTCAATGTGTTCTTTTTTCCATTTCCAGGAGTGTAGAATTGACCAGCTCAGTCATTCTTAGTTTTTCAAGGGGGAAGTTTCAGTTTCTGCACGATATAGAGTGCATACCGTTGTTTGACCGTTCTGCTATTCTGTTCTTAATTCCGTTTTTAATTCTGACATTTCTTCAATACGCGCTAACAGTAACGTAATCGGATCAGCGACCTCATGCACATTCGCCTGCGGAACATTTTGTTAGTTCTGTTCTGCCATTTTAGCTTGCTGCCTTGACAAACTTTCTAAAACGCTTTTCTGTTGCAAGAGGCACAATGGCCAGTCTGCAACACTTAAATACATCTTAACCATCTTTCTTAAGCTGATTCATATGGGAGTGGATGTATATAATTTTTTGTATCCTTTATATAATAAATATCAATTGAACCACTGATTTTGAGAGCACTTCAACATATGATCTCTTTCCATTAGCATATGCCACAAATTCTGATTTCTATATCTAGATTTTTTCCTATACTGTGTTTAAAATAATACATGAGTCTAGCCTGCGCATCTGCAATAGCATCTTATTTTTCCAATAACATTCTATATTTCTCTTTTGCAGCAAGTATTTTCGCCATAAACTTCAGTTTTCATTTTTTTAATTCGACCTCTTACAATTCCAGTATTCTTTTTCATACATGTAACATATTAACTTCAATAATAAGGTGTGTTTTAAGTGTGTATGAAAGATTTCTTCTTCTTCTTCTTCTTCTTTATCTTAAGTCTTGTGGAACAACAGTATTCACAGCAATCAAACCCTAATTCGCCAATATCTGTAGTTGATGGTACTACAGAGAACAACGGCCTAGGTTGAGAAAAATGTGTTTCTCCAGCTTCAATATATAACACTTATATAGAGAGAACATAATTTATAACCATTTCTCAGTGTTGATTGTGTTGAAGGTGTAATTCTGCATCAGGCAACATCTATGGGTTCCTATCACCCCTGTAGGCAAAATGCAGAACTACAATAGTGCTCCATATCGGTCTGTGAACGACAGTGCATGGTACCAATACATTCCTAAAAGCCGTGGGCGAAAAAGCAATTTTTCGGGGGGTCATATCTCGGGTTCTATTGATCACAGAGATAACAGGCCAATTGTTCTGGATGGTGAGCCTTAGGTGGCTTCCAGAAACGCCATTTGTTACGGGCGGTTCCTGAGAAAACCCTGAAAAACCATGATTTTATGGGAACCAAATGTACCAATTATGGGGACGGTCACTTCTATAGTTTCTATTCATGACTAATCTTCCAAATAGTTACCATATGTACTTAAGATAATGTTCTCAGGGAGCTTCGAAACT
Source organism: Schistocerca gregaria (assembly GCF_023897955.1). Taxonomy (NCBI): domain Eukaryota; kingdom Metazoa; phylum Arthropoda; class Insecta; order Orthoptera; family Acrididae; genus Schistocerca; species Schistocerca gregaria. The sequence continues at coordinate 884,517,888 of NC_064921.1, read as the reverse complement.
TTTATCGGTATCATTATCTGTTACAGAGATCCATAGTTTCTTAGTTACTGTATCTATACAAGTAAAATACGCACATAATATCCAGTATGACGTGTAAATGTAGTGTCAGCTTACGAATGACATGACAAGGGTTCTGTGGTGAACGGAAGTGTTCTGAGGGCACCAAACTATGTTTTTAGTCACCATTCTTTCACCAGTAAAACTAAAGGCGTTCTTTCTGTATTCGCCTATATAAGCTGTCTTGGCCCGAAAATTATTCGATGGTGCCACCTGGCGGCGTAACCAACTTACAAAAAGTTATTTTGTCATAGGAAATTCTTTGTACCTACAAATCAAACATCCCATTTTTTGGTACAGCTGTATAGGTGTAGCCAAAGAATGTTGTGCGTTTTCATATAAAGTATTGAAAAGTGAACTTGCGTTATATGGGAGACGATTTTGTGTTAACCTTATATTAAACATACTTATTTGTTGTTTGTCATAGTACGCAAATGTGACGAAGAATATAAGTAAACTGTCAAAACCTTACTGGCCTACAGAATTCGCTTTATATAAGCAGCACGCCCTGCTTTAACAGGGGAAAGAAGGGAACCAGCTGAAAAAAGCTACTGTCAAAGCACAAAAAAGCCGAATATGCTCCTCTTTAAAAGACTCAAGTGAGGAACCAGCTGTCTCAGTCCTCATTCTGCTTTCCTCACCAAAACTTTTGGTGCATGGACATATTCGTGTTTTTATTTCTGCTGAAAGAGAGTTTCAGAGACACAATAACGTTGGAAGAGAGGGTATACAGTGCCAGTAGGAGAGAAAGAAGAGGAGACAGTGGCGGTGGGAGAGAGAAAGCGGCATTGGAGGAGCAATAGAGATGGATGAAGACAGTAGCAGAGAGAGAGGAGACGGTGATGGTCAGTGAGACATGGGCAGTAAAAAAGTAAGAGAGATGGATGGAGATTGTAGTAGTGGGAGGAAAATAGAGAGGGGACAGTGGAAATGAAAATGTGAGATGAGTGGAGACCATAGACAGGCTAGGTGTGTGTGGGGAGGGGGGGAGCTGTATCTCCTGTATCAGCGAAATTTAACACAAAAAAATTTGTCAACTTTCTTCCATCGCCTTTAGTCATGTATTAAAGTTTGCCAGTCTGTGAGAAAACAGACCATAACCAAGGACAGAGGAGAGGAAAGGATAAAAATGGGACACAGGCAATGGTAGTGGAGCAAAGAGACAGTGGAAGTCGTAGAGAAGGAGACATTGGTAAAGAGGAAGCGAACTGGATGAAGACAGTGACAGTGGGAGAGACAGACGAGAGAAAGTGCCAGTGGGAGACAAATGGACAGAGAGGGAGAGAGACATACACAAACAGTGGCAGTGAAAGGGTGATCCTGAGTATGAAGGTTTCACTGTGAGGGACGAGTGTGTAAAAGGACTTCTGTGTTAATGTGCACGAATATGTTCACTTGCCAAAATTTTTGGTGAGAAAGGAGGAATGAAGATTGAGGCAGTTGGTTCCTCACTTTTTTGTCAGTCTAGTCAGTCTTTTAAAGAGAACCATATTTGCCTTTTTTTCTCCTCTGACAGGAGCTTTTGTCAGCTGATATACTTTATACTCGAATTATTTAATATCGAATGTCGAATGTCTTATGTCTGCTCAGTATATTGGTTCTTTTAGGTATTAGATTTCGATACAGAATTCCGATGCATGTTATATCATTTTAACAAATTCTTTGGAGCGTGAAAAAAATGTTCCCCAGCACAATATATAATATCTATGTTTCTGTATTAAGTTTTCTCCTATTTCGTAGGTGTATATAATTTAAACTACTAGCAGACAGAGCATACTCATGAACCTTTTCTTGGTACTGATAATTGTTATGGCATACAGCCTTCTATGGTATATATAGCACCATCTTCCATCCTCATGATTTTGAAATGCAGTTTTTTTGCAAAGAATAGGGAGCACTCCAGTAGAGCAACGGAAAGAGATGTGTAAGATAGATTTCCACATAGTTTACATGCAAATAATGAAAACTATAAGCAGACAGTGTAGTTATCTTTGTACTGACTGGAAGACGTACTTCTTCACAGGTCAACTTCTATGTTCTTAGTATATATATATGTATGTGTGTGTGTGTGTGTAGAACTAAATGTCTCCTCTCTCTTTTCCTCCCACTGCTACAATCTCCATCCATCTCTCTTACTGCTTTGCTGCCTATGTCTCACTGACCATCACCGTCTGCATCATTTTAACACTGGACAGTTCCACTTTCTAGAAAGAGTGTTTTTGTTTGATTAAATAATCCACTACAATAATTATTAAACATTAAAGCATGAGATGCAATAGGTGTTCGCTGGCTGTTACATAGGGCTACCACTCTGACATGAGAAGTCAGCAGCATAAAAAAGTACCTAATAATTATGAATCCATCCGTTCCAGAATTATGGGCTCAGGTTTTGTTATACAAATAGGAGCTAAACAAACAGCTAAACAAACGACTATCTTATAACGCTACGCTCCAAACATACATTCTGAGAATTTTTTTTCTTCAGATTCAGGCTGACGTTTAATACTAATACGCGTCCCTTAGCCAGTAATTTCCTCTTTGCCTGCGCGAATCTGCTTTTTATGTCCTCCTTGCTATGTCCGCCATGTTTTGATTTGTTTCTAAAGTACAGAATTCCTTAACTTCATCTACTTATTGGTCCCCAATTTTTGTGTTAAGTTTATCGCTAGTCTCATTACTTCAACCTTTATTATTTTGGTCTTTTTTCGGTTTACTCTCAATTCAATTTCTGTACTCATTGGTCTGTTCATTCTATTCAAAACGTCATGTAATTAATTCTTCATCAGTGGGTCTTATCACGGACATATTTCATCTTGAATTTTAATTCCACTCTTGGAACTTCTTTATTTCCATTTTTGCTTCTTCGATGTATGGACTGAACAGTGGGGGCGAAAGACTGCATCCCTGTCTTACACTATTTTTAATCGTTCTTGGCCTCCCATTCTTACTGCGCCTTCTTGGTTCTTATGCACACAGTATATTATCCGTCTTTCCCTGCAGCACAGTCCTCTTTTCCTCAGAATTTCCAACATCTTGCACCATTTTACATCGTGGAACGCTTTTTCCAGGGCGACAAATCCTATAAAAATCTCTTGATTTTTCTTAAGTCTTGCGAGGTGCTGGGGCTAGCAGTGTATTTAACACCAAAATCTTCTAGAATCTTCATATGGAAATGATGCTCTAAGCCCCCCCCCCCCCCCTTTTCTAACACCGACTTTTGCTGTTGCACATGGATTAAGAAGAAACGCGAACTGACTGCAACCGACCCTGCAAGTGGAGTAGAAAAGAGTTTGGCACCTGCAATAATTTCATTTGACAAAGGAAAGTTTCATTAACGTAGTGAGAAATGAAAGGGTTGCTTTACCGATACACAGAATGAAAGTTCTGTCCAAAATAACAATTTGATTTACTATGACTAAACTCAAAATAACAAACAAAACACATGAAACATTTACAATACGTCAAATTGGATACTCAAATAAATGCTGTGAAGGTGAAGTTGTCCGTAAACTAGCTTGTGACGTTTATGACCAAGTGGTATGTGGAGCTAATTCCTTGCTACTCAAATCTTAAGAGAAACACCCAGCCAACCCAACATTAATCGCTGCTACAGTAGTGAGAACTCAGGCAATGAACTTCCAAGACAGAACCACGTAAGAAAAGACGGGAACAGGTACGCTCTGCTGAGATCTGATTATCACAGAGCAAATTCTCTAATCTGCCGGTGCTGCGGACATACGTTACCAAGCTGTCTTCTTAACTGCAAGGACACGATCTGGCGTACCGGGAGCGCTGGCTGATTGCTTCGACGTCCCGTCGTGATGGTGATAATGTCGCGAGTACAGCATGAAACAAATTATCCTGGTCTGGTTGTTCCAGACGAAAGATTTCCTATCAATACAAACGCGCCTCCGAGGGAGAAGAAGAAGGCTCGCCACACAATCACTGACGGTACAGTGATTGATTTTAACAAACGAAGCCACACAGTAACTCCGATACAGTCAACTTTAGCCAAAACTGCTCAAGACGGACAACATAGGCCGCTTGTACGCAGAATGCTCAATTGCAAACTGTACTCGAAAAGTTACGTTGAAGTCGAAACTTCAGCAACTTCGTCGAACAGTTACAATTAAATGAAAGTATATTAGACAGCGAACAGAAGGCAGGCTGTCCAGAGCACCGAGAGCTCAGTCTTGTAACCTACCCCGACCGAAAGGCGAAAGCTGACTCTCTCAAGAGCACCTGTACAAGCCGAACACAGAACATTCCGCCCCCACGACAGTGGCCGTGGTTAAACGTTCAAATCAGCAACTCGAAAACCGGCGGAAAATTCCACTATATTGTCGAAGCACTACCATCCAACCAATGGAGATTCTTGGCGCCAATTTCTGCACCGATTTTGCTACGTCACGGAGCTATGCCCTGAACAAGCCAATCACAGTCACGATTTTGCAGAAAATGCGGGAATTTGCCTGCCAAGACTGCCTGGGAACACAAGTCATTCCCACGCCTCGCTGGTAGCTCGCCAGAAAGTGTTTTCACTAAGTTTCTGCGAAGTAACGGAATCTCTAGCCCAGCCGCTCCATCAGACCCCTGTGGGCATGTCACTCCCACTCTTATGAGAATGTCAACGTCTGGAAAGCATCCCTGACACCCGCCGGATTCACCCTTTGAAGTTCAGCAGAACCCGCCTGTCACCGGACCACCCGGGTGACGAGAGACGCTGCGTGGGAAGTCCGCGTGTGAAGGAATAGCGACCTTTCATCGCATGCAATTAGAGAGGAAAACCGAATTACCCAGAGTAAGATAGAAATATGAGAGGGGGCTCATGCCACCTCTCAGTCTTACTTCTATTATCAGTTCCAACGTCAAAACTGACCCTCTTGTGCGGAAGCCAAACTGATCGTCATCTAATAGAAACGAAATCCCCATCAGATATAACCATTGAAAATATTGGTTTTTCATATTGAGATTCCCGTCTGTAGCTGATTAAAAGCCTTCCAGGTCAGATACGGAAGGTGAACGCGAGCAGAAGAGTCCTGCTAAATCTACAATAAGAGGTTTGGTATTAATCACCACATTTCATTTTGCGAGTTTCTGCAGTATCAGTAAGACTCCAGGCATCAAACAGTTTTTCCTTGATCAAATTCTGGATGGTAGCATCTGATGATCATAGAGCGAACGACGTTTGTCAATAATGGCTCTGAGCACTATGCGACTTAACTTCTGAGGTCATCAGTCGCCTAGAACTTAGAACTAATTAAACCTAACTAACCTAAGGACATCACACACATCCATGCCCAAGGCAAGATTCGAACCTGAGACCGTAGCGGCCGCTCGACTCCAGAATGTAGCGCCTAGAGCCGCACAGCCACTCCGATGGCGACGTTTGTCAATAGTTTGGTTTTTGTTCCTTAGGTGAGGTAGGCTAATTCCGTAATGGGATAAATTTTCTCAGTATGGGTTGTTCTCAAATTTATCGATACACTGCGTGCAGTCATACAAACAGTAATATCTACTTCGTTGTGAGTGGAATTTCTCCAAACAGGGGGTGCGTGTCCTACAGCCTATACCAGACTGCCATGACTTTTTGTTTAACGTCATGTTTGTGAAACAAAGTTCTGTTCAGATCTACATCTACACCTACATCCATACTCCGCAAGCCACCTGACGGTGTGTGGCGGAGGGTACCCTGAGTACCTCTATCGGTTCTCCCTTCTATCCCAGTCTCGTATTGTTCATGGAAAGAAGGATTGTCGGTATGCCTCTGTGTGGGCTCTAATCTCTCTGATTTTATCCTCATGGTCTCTTCGCGAGATATACGTAGGAGGGAGCAATATACTGCTTGACTCCTCGGTGAAGGTATGTTCTCGAAACCAACAAAAGCCCGTACCGAGCTACTGAGCATCTCTCCTGCAGACTCTTCCACTGGAGTTTATCTGTCATCTCCGTAACGCTTTCGCGATTGCTAAATGATCCTGTAACAAAGCGCGCTGCTCTCCGTTGGATCTTCTCTATCTCTTCTATCAACCTTGGTACGGATGCCACACTGCTGAGCAGTATTCAAGCAGTGGGCGAACAACCGTACTGTAACCTACTTCCTTTGTTTCCGGATAGCATTTCCTTAGGATTCTTCCAATGAATCTCAGTCTGCCATCTGCTTTACTGACGATCAACTTTATAAGATAATTCCATTTTAAATCACTCCTAATGCGTAATTTATGGAATTAACTGCTTCCATTTGCTGACCTGCTATATTGTAGCTAAATTATATGGGTTCTTTCGTTCCATGTATTCGCAGCACATTACACTTGTCTACATTGAGATTCAATTGCCATTCCCTTCACCAAGCGTCAATTCGCTGCAGATCCTCCTGCATTTCAGTACAATTTTCCATCATTACAACCTCTCGATATGCCACTGCATCATCCGCAAAAAGCCTCAGTGAACTTCCGATGTCATCCACAAGGTCATTTATGTATATTGTGAATAGCAACGCTCCTATGACACTCCCCTGCGGCACACCTGAAATCACTCTTACTTCGGAAGACTTCTCTCCATTGAGAATGACATGCTGCGTTCTGTTATCTAGGAACTCTTCAATCCAATCACACAATTGGTCTGATAGTCAATATGCTCTTACATTGTTCATTAAACGACTGTGGGGAACAGTATCGAACGCCTTGCGGAAGTCAAGAAACACGGCATCTACCTGGGAACCCGTATCTATGGCCCTCTGAATCTCGTGGACGAATAGCGCGAGCTGGGTTTCACACGATCGTCTTTTTCGAAAACCATGCTGATTCCTACAGAATAGATTTCTAGTTTCCAGAAAAGTCATTCTACACGAACATAATACGTGTTAAAAAATTCTACAGCTGATCGACGTTAGAGATATAGGTCTATAGTTCTGCACATCTGTTCGACGTCCCTTCTTGAAAACGGGGATGACCTGTGCCCTGTTCCAATCCTTCGAAACGCTACGCTCTTCTAGAAACCTACGGTACACCGCTGCAAGAAGGGAGGCAAGTTCCTTCGCGTACTCTGTGTAAAATCGAACTGGTATCCCATCAGGACCAGCGGCCTTTCCTCTTTTGAGCGATTTTAATTGTTTCTCTATCCCTCCGTCGGCTTTTTCGATATCTACCATTTTGTCATCTGTGCGACAATCTAGAGAAGGAACTACAGTTCAATTTTTCTCTGTGAAACAGCTTTGGAAAAAGACATTTAGTATTCCGATGGTGTCTTCCCGGCCAAGACTGGAGAAATCCCACCTGGTGATCTTTCTAAGACTGGAACACTAGCAGACACGATGAATGTGGAGAAAATAAGGGACGGCCATCTTTGCTGCTATGGTGAGGTCTGGAGAGGAGCATTTCCTAGCGTTACCAAAACTGGATGCAACCAGGAGACCAGGCTAACAGGTGGACGATCTAAACAGAGGTAGCAAAATATCCTTAACGAAGACATGAAGATCACTGGTCCTCTCCCAAAGACGCAAAAGACAGAGATAGATAGCGTTTCAAAATCAGAAGATGCGGATGCCAGACTGCAGAACGCACCTTGGTGGAAACACAAACTCTGTATGTACGGCAGTATTGATCCATCTCGTGAACCGACTTTCGATTTACATTGTCATCTCCAGACAAGTATCGTCATCAAAAACTAAACCATAGGGATGAACAAGTTTGGGGAAGAAATTACATACGAAAAGTTTAAACACAATCTTTTCCAATGTAACTTTATTGTTTTATTTTGTTGGCTTCTGGGTACACTTACAGGGTTGCCTTTCCACAAACTGCTAAGTAATTAAAAACATGAAATGCATTAACATAAAGGATAACACTTAAATAAGTACAGTGGCCAAAATTTTCTTTATCTTAAATTAAGAAACTAGTTTCCAAATAAGCAAAATAAACACACTCGCACACAAACTGTTTGAGATGATATTTTGTCAGCTTTTAGAATGAATTCCACAGTAATTTATGTTTATAGTCACCGTTGTCAAGGGTACGAAAACATTAGAGGAAAGTTCTTTTATTTTTATTTTAACCAGCTCTGTAAACAGCCAGATTGATTCCTTTCTGCGTTTAGGGGTAGCCAAAGTATAGTGCGTGCTGAAAAGTAACCTAACTAACCTAAGGACATCACACACATCCGTGCCCGAGGCAGGATTCGAACCTGCGATCGTAGCAGTCGCGCGGTTCCGCACTGAAGCGCCTAGAACCACTCAGCCACATCGGCCGGCCTCTCTTCTCAAAAAAATGGTTCAAATGGCTCTGAGCACTATGGGACTCAACTGCTATGGTCATCAGTCCCCTAGAACTTAAAACTACTTAAACCTAACTAACCTAAGGGCAACACACACATTCATGCCCGAGGCAGGATTCGAACCTGCGGCCGTAGCAGTCGCACGGTTCCAGACTGAAGCGCCTAGAACCACGAGACCACCACGGCCGGCCCACTCTTCTCCCAATGAGACCAATTTGTTGAAACCGCCACTGCAGAATGCTTGACTTTGTTGACAGAACTACAACCTCACCTTTGATTACACCGCTTCATCACTATCAAAGTGAAGTCCTAGAAGAGGTTCTGTAAGTTTTGGAACAGATGAAAATTGATTGGTGACAAGTCGGGTCCGTATGGAAGGTGATCGACGACAGTGAACCCAAGACGTTGGATTGTTGCAAATGTCACAGCGCTCGTGCGTGGCGTGGCATTGTCATGTTGAAGGACGGGGAGAGTGTGCTCCATGTGTGGTCGAGCTCTTCGAATCCGAAACTAATCACGCTGGTTCTCACTTACCAACATACACTACTAGCCATTAAAATTGCTACACCACGAAGATGACGTGCTACAGACGCGAAATTTAGCCAACAGGAAGAAGATGCTGTGATATGCAAATGATTAGATTTTCAGAGCATTCACACAAGGTCGGCGACGGTGGGGACACATACAACGTCCTGACATGAAGAAAGTTTCCAACCGATTTCTCATACACAAACAGCAGTTGGCCGGCGTTGCCTGGTAAAACGTTGTTGTGATGCCTCGTGTAAAGAGGAGAAATGCGTACCATCACGTTTCCGATTTTGATAAAGGTCGGATTGTAGCCTATCGCCATTGCGGCTTATCGTATCGCGACATTGCTGCTCTCGTTGGTCGAGATCCAATGACTGTTAGCAGAATATGGAATCGGTGGGTTCACGAGGGTAACACGGAAAGCCGTGCTGGATCCCAACGGCCTCGTACCACTGGCAGTCGAGATGACAGGCATCTTATCCGCATGGCTGTAACGGATCGTGCAGCCACGTCTCTATCCCTCAGTCAACAGATGGGGCGTTTGCAAGACTACAGCCATTTGCACGAACAGTTCGACGACGTTTGCAGCAGCATGGACTATCAGCTCTTAGACCATGGCTGTGGTTACCCTTGACGCTGTTTCACAGACAGGAGCGCCTGCGATGGTGTACTCAACGACGAACCTGGGTACACGAACGGCAAAACGTCATTTTTCCGGATGAATCCAGGTTCTGGTCACAGTACCATGATGGTCGCATCTGTGTTTGGCGACATCGCGGTGAAGCACATTGGAAGCGTGTATACGTAATCGCATACTGGCGTATCACCCGGCGTGATGGTATGGGGTGCCAATGGTTACACGTCTCGGTCACCTCTTGTTCGCATTGACGGCACTTTGAACAGTGGACGTTACATTTCAGATGTGTTACGACCCGTGGCTCTACCCTTAATTCGATCCCTACGAAACCCTACATTTCAGCAGGATAATGCACGACCGCATGTTGCAGGTCCTGTACGGGCTTTTCTGGATACAGAAAATGTGCGACTGCTGCCCTGGCCAGGACATACTCTAGATCTCTCACCAACTGAAAACGTCTGGTCAATGGTGGCCGAGCAACTGGCTCTTCACAATACGCCAGTCACTACTCTTGATGAACCGTGGTAACGTGCTTAAGCTACATGGGCAGCTGTACCTGTACACGCCATCCAAGCTCTGTTTGACTCAATGCCCAGGCGTATGAAGGCCGTTATTACGGCCAGAGTGGTTTTTCTGGGTACTGATTTCTCAGTATCTATGCAGCCAAATTGCATGAAAATGTAATGACATGTCAGTTCTAGTATAATATATTTGTCCAATGAATACCCGTTTATCATCTGCATTTCTTCTTGGTGTAGTAATTTTAATGGCCAGTAGTGTAGTTACGTTACACACCGTCATGTTACATGCTACAATTTGGAGCCCTCTAGCGGCAGGGGGCTGCAAAAATGCATTCATGATGTTGACTGTTAATAACGTTTGTTTTATAAGAAGCTTTGAAAGTTTTGACATGAAAAACTCGGAGGCATTTGTTTTCAGGACGCCTTTGTAGTATGTCGTTAGAAGCCTTTGTAGTGTAGTATGTGGTTGAATTCTGTGTCTCCCCAAAATCGTCGTGTGTTGGTGGTATGACGAGAATTATATGGATGTGTTGTCGGCAGCAGCCGTGGTGAATTTCAGTCTGGCAATGGTCATTGCATACCGTCCCTTCTCCCTTTACCACTGCAGTTACGTGAAATATTTCACCTTTCAGGATAACCTTGTGACATCGGTTTATGTGAATGGATTTGTCTGTTCCACGTGCTATTTTTGGTCGTATTTGAGACTGCAGCTATTAAACTGCCAGCTGGAAGGCATCTCCCTTATATTACACTATATGCTGTGTTCTTTGCCAGTGGGTCGATCATGTCATTCCCCACAATCCCGGCCTACCCCATGGTGCATAAAAATTATACATTTGCATAGTTTTTCGTATTTCTGATACTGTAGCAGCTATTTGGTATGGTCAGTATAAGTCGTCATACTGTGCCATAGCGCTCTTTCAATAACTAAGAACTCCGACGTGTCAACTGAAGGCTATTTTGGTGGGCGGAATAGTACTCTCTTTTCATAGGTACTGCTAACGCAATTATATATGGACCCATAAGTACACACATATCTGTTGGCCATTGTTGTAAAGGTTTTCTAAATAAGCGCTATTCTTTACTGGCTTATATTCTATATTAATACGCAAGTCCAGTACCTGTCTGATGTTTTCGTAGTGCGTTGTTTCGACGAGATTCTGAAACTTGCTTAGCGCTGAAAATGCTTTCTCCAATTATGCTGGCCATTTGTAGATCCAGTTTGCAAATTTTATTTTTCAGTTCACCTCCAAGAATAAATTTCTGCTCCGCTACTTTACACGTTTCGAGTAATGCTGCATTTGTCAAATGGATCCTAAAGATGGTACGCGTAGTAGCAGCGCCTTATATAGGCAAGTGCCGCGCGTCTGCAGCAACTGCTGCGAAACTGCGCCTACTCGTACATCATGCAGGCATAATTTAGATGAGGTTGCATCACCATGTTATACGAACTTCAAGCTATGCTGCACCGCGCGAGGTGGCGTAATAGTTAGCACTGGACTCGCATTAGGGAGGACGACAAACCTGCATCCGGCCATCGTGATTTAGGTTTTCCATTATTTCCCTAAATCGCTTCAAGCAAGTGGCAGGAAGGTTCCTTTGAAATGACACGCCTGACTTCCTTCCCCATCCTTCCCTAATCCGTTGGGACCGATGACCTCGCTGTTTGGTCTCTTACCCCCAATCAACCAACCAAGCTAAGCCGTGATCCATGCCCATGTGTCGACCAACCCGCCATTGCAGCTGATGTCGATAGTTATTCACTACTGGCCATTAAAATTTCTACACCAATAAAAAATGCAGATGATAAACAGGTATTCATTGGACAAATATATTATGCTAGAACTGACATGTGATTACATTTTCACGCAGTTTGGGTGCATAGACCCTGAGAAATCAGTACCCAGAACAACCACTTCTGGCCATAATAAAGACTTTGATACGCCTGGGCATTCAGTCAAACAGAACTTGGATGGCATGTACAGGTACAGCTTCAACACGATACCACAGTTCATCAAGAGTAGTGACTGGCGTATTGTGACGAGCCAGTTGCTCGGCCACCATTGACCAGACGCTTTCAGTTGGTAGGAGATCTGGAGAATGTGCTAGCCTGGCCAACAGTCTAACATTTTCTGTATCCAGAAAGGCCGATACAGGACCTGCAACATGCGATCGTGCTGAAATGTAGGGTTTCGCAGGGATCGAATTAAGGGTAGAGCCACGGGTCGTAACACATCTGAAATGTAACGTTCACTGTTCAAAGTGCCGTCAATGCGAACAAGAGGTGACCGAGACGTGTAACCAATGGCACCTCATACCATCACGCCGGGTGATACGCCAGTACGGCGATGACGAATACACGCTTCCAATGTGCGTTCACCGCGATGTCACCAAACACGGATGCGACCATCATGATGCTGTAAACAGAGCCTGGATTGATCCGGAAAAATGACGTTTTGCCATTCGTAGCAGGTTCATCGTTGAGTACACTATCGCAGGTGCTCCTGTCTGTGATGCAGCGTCAAGGGTAACTGCAGCCATTGTCTCCGAACTGATAGTCCATGCTGTTGCAAACGTCGGCGAACTGTTCGTGCAAATGGCTGTAGTCTTGCAAACGCCCCATCTGTTGACTGAGGGATCGAGACGTGGCTGCACGATCCGTTACAGCGATGCGGATAAGATGCCTGTCATCTCGACTGCTAGTGATACGAGGCCGTTGAGATCCAGCACGGCGATCCGTATTACCCTCCTGAACCTACCGATTCCATATTCTGCTAACAGTCATTGGATCTCGACCAACGAGAGCAGCAATGCCGCGATACGATAAAACGCAATCGCATTAGGCTACAATCCGTCCTTTATCAAAATCGGAAACGTGATGGTACGCATCTCCCCTCCTTACACGAGGCAACGCAACAACGTTTTATAGGGCAACGCCGGTCAACTGCTGTTTGTGTATGAGAATTCGGTTGGAAACTTTCCTCATGTCAGCACGTTGTAGGTGTCGCCCCTGGCGCCAACCTTCTGTGAATGCTCTGAAAAGCTAACCATTTGCATATCACTGCATCTTCTTCCTGTCGGTTAAATTTCGCGTCTGTAGCACATCTTCGTGGTGCAGCAATTTTAATGGCCAGTAGTGTACTATCTGACGATGTCAATGTACTCTGAATGCCGATTTGCAAGATGAACAAATGCTGTAGAACATTCACAGTGTTTTCGTCGATGAATTCGAAAAAGGTTTTGCCAAAAAGGTGGAAGGTGCCAATTAAATGAGTTAGTGTCTAGTAGATACTTCTTTCACAGCTTCACTGACTCGTACCATGGAACGACGCCGTTAGGATACACGAAATTTTGCAAAAGGAACATAAACTAACCGAAGTATTCTCGTTCATTCACTAATTCATTCGTTTATTGAAATGCGTAGGATGGATTTTACTTTCCAGGATGTGTAACAAGTCAAAGTCTAAATTAACAAAACAGAGAAGCAGCTCTTAAGTTATCAGTAAACTATATTAACAATAATCTGTCACCATGCTGTTTAATGCATTCACACATTAAATTCCTTCTACTAAATTCGCAGTGAAGTCGCTAGTTTGTAAAGAAAGCATCTTAGTTTGCACCAAATCGCTGTTGTTTATCTAATAGTGATAGGTTAATATTAAGGTGAATACATTAGCAATTTTTCTAAGAAAATCATTACCTTTTCTGTGTCAACAAATGCTTAGACTTGGCATGTACATCAGACAAGCTGTTTGGCTCGTTCTGCGTTTTGGACGACTTGCTTTCGAAAGACCTGTTGGTGACAAAATAATGGAAAATTAATTTCGCTGATTTGCTTAAAGGACAAAGGAGGAAGAATGGAGAGGGACGGAATCTTTTTGACGTAAACGAATGCCATAATCTCGTACACCGATAGCAAGTCAGAAGTGCTGCCCTCTGTAATAAGTAGAGATGTTACTCTTCTTTTTGCAAAGAAGATGAGCGTCGTGTGATCAGCTCTGGATTGCATCATGTCGGTCGCGTGGTCCGGCACGACCCTTGGACTCCAGCCTGCGTTCAGCACACTTGCATTGCGCGCCCACGGGAACACAGGTGCCCCCGCCCCGTTCCCCGCCGCTTCCCCCACTGCTGTCAGGCGATGACTCGCCGCCAACCCGCAACCGCCCAGGCGAACACGTGAGCGTCGGAGATATAGACCCGGCGGTCTGCCGACCAGAGCCAGTTGAACGTCGGTGGCTTGTTGGTGCAGACAGGATTTCGTTGGAAAACGTCAAAGGAGCTAGTGGTGAGTTCGACTGCTGTATCTTCCGCAGTGTAACGTGAAGTAGTTAGTAAGACTTGTGAATATCCTATTGTTGGTGGTACGAAATATTTTGTGGAGAAGCGTTCAAGTCCAGAATTTCCTGTGCTAATTCAGAACGAGAGGAGGACTTACATTATTACCAAGATTAAATACGGAGACTTGAAGTGTAAGTTAGTATTTGTTTCTAGCAAATACATGATTGATTTCAGTGTAATGAAAAATATTCAACAACATACGCAACGGACAAAGGAAGTATACTCACTAAGCTTCTATTTGCAAAATATCGACAAAGGTACGTAACGAATCATTTGAAGACGCCAAACGAAAATGGGAAATTTCCACTAAGCTAAATAATGGTGATGTACAATATTAGTTTGTCTAAAGAAAAGTAGCATTTATATCACCCTATTACGTGTGCAAATCTACCACCCGCAGTGTAATCTGCAGGAAGGTGGCTGCGAATTTACTAGTGAGAAGAATGGCGGATCGTGAACAGAGATATAACAACTAGCTGTCACTTTTGCACTGCCCGGGAGGAAAATGAATGTCGAATCCGCTCCCTCTGCGACATCATAGATACTTACCCAAAACTTTTTGTTTGGTTTCATTGTACCTGAAAACGTGTGGTGAGAGTTTATAGTTGAAACCTTCATTGCTTTTCTCATCTATTTGGGGAAAAAAAATCGTAGTAATATAATCGGATATGGGGACACGAAAGTCCTGCCTGAAATATATCATTGCTTCTAGCGGTCATTCACCTCAAAAGGGTACAATGCGTTGTTATGTTATAATCATCATGTTGCTCGTTACGGTGTGGCGGATGAACGCCGTTTCCTGCGAAATACGGCATGCGAAGTACGTTGTGGGGAGGAACGTCGGTAAATGGTATGCCTGTTAAAAACTTGAGCTCGCTATTGTCAGAAAGTTATGTTGTTGATATCAGATTGTTAGATAAATTTAATTTACAGTGAGTGAACTCTGACGTTAACACGTTATAGACAATGTAGGTGATTCCTAGAACCTCAAAATTCTTGCTTTGTTTTCTGTGTGTAACTTGCAAATTACGTAAAGCTGTCTTTGTCAAATGCTTGGTCGGTGTGAGTTACTCTTAAGTTAAATAAGAACCATCGCTTGATTAGATAGCTTAAGATACGTCACTACGGATTTCCTAAATCATTGCACGATAACTCATAGATTTGTACTCGTTATCACCTCAGTACATGATGTTTAATTGGTCGCTAAGTAGACTACACGGGTAAAAAACTGCTAGAATTTCCAACTTCAATGAGTCCGCGCTTGAAATTCAAATCCAAATCATAGAAACACTTCGTTTGTCCCCAGTTAGTTTCGCATGTTCTAACGGATGTGCATAAGTAGCTGAATTCAAACAGGAAGAAGTTATTCTGTGCTGTATCGCATTGATTCATATCTGGTAACCTTCATGTGACTTTGATCTGCTTAATTCTGTCAAATTGCCATAATCATGGCAGATCAGTTAGGGTTTTACATAATCCGCCATAGAAAGGTTCAGAATAGTGTGCCTCCTGTCTACTGAAGAGCGGATTCCTGTCAAATCTTCAGAACGCGATCAAACTTTCTCCATTACAGTTTGTAAGTAAAATTCTTGATTGCAATTTTTGTATGGCGAAACAATAGACAGCCATATTGTTCTGCCCCATATTTAATAGAAGTAATTGCCTTTGTTTCCCTAAGTTTATTCTTATATCTGAACGAGCAACAGAGGAATCCACGTTGTACATTTGTAAACGATTCCTCGTAGGTACCGGTAAAATTTGAATTGATGTCGTGGAACGTAACTTTGGTATAGATTTTTTGATATAAATGTCGGACCACAATTTTCACCGATTACTGCAACGCTAGGCTGAAACGAAGCACTTGTTCTTTATTGGAAGTGTATACCGGACTTCGGAAACGTGTCACTGCAAACGAATGTTACTAAGCCGTTTTTAAGTATTCCCCATGTCGTCGATTTTTTGCTATTTTTTTTCCTATCGAGTGCTCGATGCTGCAGCTGGAACGCCACCTGGACACATCTTTCCAGAACGTTCTTGCCACTCCAAAATTGTAGTGAAGTGTGTTGCTTCCATTGCTCAGTTTTCCCTCTTCTAATTCCATGGGTGTTAGCCACAAAGTATTGTATTATAGGTTTGAATCTTTTGCAACTAGTTTCTCTGACCGTGCCGTAGTAATGAATTGAAGACTGCCACTTTATTTCTCCGCTACTGAACAATTGTGACATCTATTTCATATCCCTACGCCGTATATTTTTGAGAAGACTGACTCCATTTGAGAGTACTTATGAAGCCGAAGGCTGCTGAAGTTTTACATTTCACGAAGTGAGAGACGTATTTATACGTTCATGACGTAACGTTTTAGTTATATAGGAATCATTAACAAAATTTATGGAAGACAACGAAGGCGTTAATTGTGCTGCAAGTGGTGTTCGTTGCAGGTAAGCATTTCCATATTGGCCCATCATTATGTCCAGTGCCATATTTCTTGAGAAGTGACACACATGTCGCTAAAAAATCGTAAATTTCGCATTTTTATTTATCCGCATTCAGAAATAAGATCTGTCTAATGAGGTTTCAGAGCGTGAAATAGTTAAAACAACTTGATAGATATGTGATGAGTTGTTTGGTGCGTAATAGTTTCTCTCTGTTATGGTATTTTTGCTTTAACTGTGAATGGAAGCTAGCCATAAATACGTACAATGGGCGTAGCAAAGGAGAACATGTAATTGTTTCTATGAAAGCAGTGCTGATTAATTTATGTTTGTCGATTAAATAACAGAGGATAATTTAGGTGTTCGGTAATGAAAGTAATTGATTGTTGCAGTAATAACGGGGCAATTATAGCGCTTCAGCAAAAGAGGCTATCTAACGATCAATAGTCCAGATTACTGCTACTTTTGTAGGATCGTCAGATCAGGTTGTAGGAGTTTGATATACACTTCACACAGCCAACTTCGTATGAAAATGTTAAGGCATAGCGGTTTTTGACGGTAGTTCAGACAGAATCGCAAGAGGCTGCTAGTTTAGAAAGGAAAATATGTATGTAATCTGCGAAACGAGTCTAGTGATTCCTAGAGTATTTCGCTTAAGTGTAATGCAGAGGATATGCAGGAACACACATGTATCGAAATACTTGCAAGCATTCACAGCGTTTAATGCGCCTAACATAAATTCAGTTACTCATCTCCGCTTGTCATTTCTAATTTCGTAGTTGTACTCAGCGTAAACTCAAGAGTTGTCCGTTAGTTAACGTAGGCAACAATCAGGAAGTATTAAATACCGGTCGAGATCACTTGATATCTATGAATTCAGCTGGTGCCATCAGCAACCACGCAGTATTAACGGCGTATTCGAATATCGAATAGCAATGATGTTTTCCACTCTTCTTTCGGACCTGGAAAATGAGGGAGACTAATTATTGAAACTGTGTTTAATAAAATTTTCGAGGTACCATAAACCTTGTAACAAATTATAGGAAGAGTAATTTAGCTGTACAGAAGTTGCTGTGGATAGTTTTGAAATGGAACGGGCACAACGCCGAATTGAAATAAAAATAAATTTACCAGATCGTGAAAACAGCAGGCCCGTGGGACAGGATAGACATCAGAGAAGGAAGCTGTACGTCTTAAACATTATTTCCTATCTTCGGAAAATATACCATCATTTAAAACGTGCAGAGCACACTTCTTCTATAACCAGATTCCTCTCTAACTTACCTCCGAGCGTTTTACTCGTTGGACGGTAACATTAAGAACATGACGTTATTTGGAACGCCTTAACTTAGTTCATAACCAGAGGACTTTGGGAAGACGCGTTTTTTTTATTTTCAACCCGTCTATGAACACAGATTTGCTTTACTAATTATACATGAACCTATTGGAAGTTTTTTCTTCCGATTTCGAACGGTTTTAATCATACTGGTACTGTGGGAAGGATCGATCGATCAATTCCTAAAGTATCGCTATCGCAGTACACCCTGTATCGATTGCAGACGGTGTGGTATAGTTTCGTTCCGTACGGTGGAGAACGGTAGGTGCGAGCCGCTGTGAAGGCTATGTATGATATGACGTTTGGGCGCCGCGAAGCCGTGGCGGAGACGGCAACGTGAGTGGCGTTGGAAAGGTTGTGACACAGATAGCTCATGGCCCGTCAGCTGGTCGCGTGAGCTTCAAGGCCACGGCCAGAGCTGGTTATCTGGTGCTGCCTCCGCGCAGTCTGGCACCTCTGCACATACAGGCTCACAGCCAAGTGGGCGGGGTTTCCCTCTGCAACGCCGTCCATCACGTCACGTACTTTCGAGACTGGCGCCTAGTGATCAGTCCAGGTGATTACGCAGTATCTGGTCAGACACGCAGTTGCATTGAAGCCTCCTTAGCAAAATGGAACATTACAGAGGTTTTGTTAGAATCGTATATCAAGTGAACGTTTATGAAATGACAGTATTTTCTCAATACCAGATGAAATAAAGTTAGTGTAATGAAATACATATTATATAAAATGATATCAGTCACATCTTACAAATAAAAGCATTTCTCTGAACCGTAACCGAATTAGAGCATGCTTATATTCTGACGGTTTACATTCATTGTAAGTCAAAATGAATAAATAGAAAAAAGCGTTGTGTAGACATTCCAGGCGGATTGTGCACTTTCATTTGTCATACCACTATTATTCTTGTTCTTCTATTTATCTGGACACCAATCGCAGGTTTTACTTGCACATTCTCAGTGTAAGTTGTAATATACAGCCATCCTCAGAACCAGTGTCGCGGCATTAGAAATGTCGTAGCACAGAGGCACATGATTATGCTACAACATTGGAGCTGAAGATGGTTGTAGATTAGAGATGGAGCTGGTAACTGCTCAAGTAAAACCAGTGATTGCTGCCAACGTAAATGAAAGAAGAAACATTTCTATCGAACAATGTGTTTTGTCGTTGAGAAAAAAAATGGTTTTTTAAAGTTTCAGTAGTTTTGTGTGGAAGCGAACTTTCCTTGCTCTGTGTAGCGAAGTGTCGGCTTTAAGCACGGTCGCCGTTTTCAATTAGCGCAGGGTCACAAATGAAGCTGTGTTAGCCACGCGTGTGTATTAGCTCTTCGGCTGAGTAATTCTCAGCGGAGCTTTCCAGCTCCTCAACATGCTTTCGACGCAAGTCTGCTTACCAAACGTGGCCAAAGGTGTTGTTAATTATGAACTACATCGCATGGACTATAGATATCGTAGTTACGGCACCGTCCAAAAGATAATCATAAGTAAAAGTTATTACGGAATCAAATACTTTATGCTTTTTACTGTGGGAGATAGTGTACGGCGATGCACCCCTAGCAGTCAAAACTACAGTACTGTGAGCTACGTAACGCTGGCTGTAGCCAAAAACAGTTGACTAGCGACGAAAGCCATCCGACAGTTATCGACTATTACAGATTCAGGACTAGGAAGCTGATCGGCCAACTTGACTTGTATATGACAAATGCGAAGCAGACTGGAGTAGTCGACGCTGACGGAGTGATCCAAGAGGCTAAAGTCAGGAAAGCTGTAAGGTAGGTTGCTGTGTCAGCACTGATCTTTAATCTGAATACTAAAGAGATAGTGAGGGAGATACAGGACTATCGCGAATTACGAAATGATTCTTGTGGACAAAAAATCAAGGTAAGGTTTGTTGACAACAGTAGACGCCGAGACTGAAAGGGAACCAGTCGGATGGTTAATGGAATGGAATGTGCCGTAGCTGATGGCTAAATATGCACATAAACAGAAAGAAAACTTGGGTAACAACGGGCGCAGCAGGTAGACAAGCTAAGGGCTCTGTTTAATTTGGAGGAGTGACTCTTGGAAAGGGGACAAATTTAGCCATCTGAGATGTGGGATGCAGCAGTTGTGCTAAAATGAAGAGAGAAAGAGATTGATGTAAAGGAGAGCTGCATGAAACCAACCTTCAGTTTTTGACCAGAACTGACTCATCTTTTACTCACTAATCGTGTAATGTATGGCAACGCCATTGTTGAGTTTCGTGAAGTATACTACTGGAATGAGTTGCCGAATCATACTGCGGCGAGAAAACGTGGGGGATGTTGTTGCTTAGCCTATTTGTTGGAGTACCGCTAGCAACGATAGCCTAGTACTTAGCAATCCAGGATCATGTCCTTTATTACTTTCGCGCTGACCTCTTTACATTTTGTTTGCATATTTGGTAACGAGAACCTGTAACGAGTACACGTGCGTGAGCAAATATATTTTACGTTAACTATTGTGCTTCCACTTCGTTTTCAGTACAACTAAACAAATCAGCTCTCTCAAAACTGATAGTTGTGAGATACTAGAACACATCATTAATCTTGAATTACACTACTGCCATACCCTGTATTTTTCGTTATCAGTTCCATTTAGCCTTGGCAAATGTTGGTCAGTCTGTAAATTACGTTGATATTTGGCTTGGGGTTCGCAGCACCCAATCGTGTCGTGCTTTGTGTCGATCAAGTGCTATTTCCTGTTGTCTAACTATTGTGCTTTACTTTAGTGTTTTTTGTTACGTCCAATGTACTGACAGACAACGGAGGTAAATAATGGGTCTATAACTTGAACGTAGTGACATTGATGTCTTCCAGTGGTGGTATTATTGATGAGGATCCAGACCATGTTGTGGAAGAATCTCAAGTGTCTGATGAAGATAGAGGAGCAGAAGGTAATGTACACTGATCGGACAGAACATTATGACTCTCTACCTAATAGCCAGTATGTCCACCTTTGACACAGAAAACAGCGGCGACGCTTCGTGGCATGGAAACTGAGGCTTTGGTGAATCGGTGGAGGGAGTAGGCACCACCTCTACACACAGGAGTCGCCTAATTCCCGTAAATTCTGGGGACCTGACGCCACGTTCAATCACATCCCAGATGTGTTTGATCGGGTTCAGCTCTGGCAAGTTTGGGAAGGGGGGGGGGGGGGGAGGAGGCAGCAGCACATCAATTGGAACTCGCCACTGTTGCCCTCGAAACATCCATCAAACTCCTGGTCTTGCGACGTAACGCATTGGAAACATGTCATGAAGAGGTGTACGTATTCTGCAACCAGCGTACTATACTCCTTGGCCATCATGGTGCCTTGCACGAGCTCCACTGGACTCATGGATGCCGTCCCCCAGAGCATAATGGAGCCGTCAGCAGCTTGTCTCCGTGCTGCAGTACAGGTGTCAAGGAGCTTCTCCCCTGGAAGACAAGGGATTCGCACTCTCCCATCGGCATAAATAAGAAGGTACTGGGATTCATCAGACCCTGCAATGCTCTGCCACAGAGCATCGTCCAGTGCTGATGGCATGTGTCCATTTCAGTAGTAGTTACAGATTTCTTGGTGTTAACATTGGGGCCGGCCGTTATAGTCGAGCAATTCTAGGCGCTTTAGTCCGGAACCGCGCTGCTGCTACGATCGCAGGTTCGAATCCTGCCTCGGGAATGGACGTGTGTGAAGTCCTCAGGTTAGTTAGGTTTAAGTAGTTCTAAGTCTGATGACTTCCGATGTTAAATGCCATAGTTCTTAGAGCCATTTGAACTATTTGTTAACATTGGCACTTCTATGGATCGTCGGCTACGGAGGCCCATCGTTATGAGTGTTCCGGTGCACTTATACTCTGTCCAGTTAGAAGTCTGATGTTAGTTCCGCCACAGTTCGCCGCTTGTCCTGTTTTACCAGTCTGCCCAGCCTACAGTGTCTGTAATGAAGGGTAGCCGCCCATCCCTACGACGTCTGGACATGGTTTTACTTTGGTTTCGCCACGTGTTGAAGACACCGCAGCACCCCTCTAACAATGGACAAGGCGTGCAGTTTCCGTAGTGCTTGTGCGTAATCTCCGGGCCATCACAATCTGCCCTCGATCAAACGCAGATTTCGCACCTTCCCCAAGCTACCCATGGACAACACGCTCACTGAAAATACACGCACCGTGCGTGCGTCTGACTAGCAGTCATGCCTCGCCAGGGTCGGTGGTCATAGTGTTTAGTGGAAAGCTCAAATCCACTCAGACGTCTGCTGGACTGCAGCAAGATTCTCAGGCCTCAGGGTCTGGACTTCCTAATGTCTAGTGCACCTTCACAGAATTAGAAATGTGGCAGCTCGTATTGGGAGAAAAAGACGAGTTGTGGAGCATTCAAGAACCAGAAAAGATTGTCGGTCCATTAGCTAATTACCTCTTGCCAAAGGATAAGTCAGAGTTGAGTCGTGGAATCCACTTATTTGGCCTAAATAACTGGAACAGATAAAGCAACAGCTAGGGTTCTCTTTTGAGACTGGTGTCAAAGTTATCATAATGACTCACCTGAAAGCGAACTATCATTCCTAGGTTTGTTGTGTATGTATGGAGCACAGAAACTGTCATAGAAATTTAGAACAACTTTGGTTTTCCAGCTTCAGAAGTTTTGTTTATCGAACAACTATATCATGGGGGAGGGGGGGGAACGATTTAAAATTGTAGGATAATATCTGAGATTGGATTACCGGCAAATCAGCTGAGCAACTCTGGACTCAGACATATGTGCCCATTCAGGATTTACATGAGACATTGCAACTGTGTTCTCCAAATCAGAAACTCGAAAGGCTCTTTTCCATATGCCATATTTAACGTGGCTTCAAAGCTTAACATGTAAACACCACCTTGTAAATATAGGATAAAGATTGTAAAGCTCAATTCAAAGAAGTATTGCGTGTTAAATACAGCAGCATATGCCGGTAAGTGCGGCTGGTCCCGGCCGAGGTTCGAGTCCTCCCTCGGGCATGGGTGTGTGTGTGTTTGTCCTTAGGATAATTTAGGTTAAGTAGTGTGTAGGCATAGGGACTAAGGACCTTAGCAGTTAAGTCCCATAATATTTCACACACATTAATATGCCGGTAAAATGAAACCACCTAATCAAGAAAAAATACGATATTGCTATGTGAGGACCTTCAGTCAACGAAGTAATGTCACTGTTGGGTATAACAAGAGAAAATTACCACTATCTTTTATTGCCAAGAAAGCTGAAGGTGTTTCCATTCCTTGTTTGTCTTTGACGCCTATTGCATGTGACTCATACTCGCCAAAGAGAAACAGAAACATTTCGATTGATCCTTAGGCATTGCAGCAAAGAAGTTAATGAAAATGCGAATAAAGCTGTAGTGATAATGTTTTATAATGTAACTAAACGAGACCCTTGCTTTTTTGACTAACTGTCACACCTACATTGTAAGTCGAATATAGAATCGCTGGCCATTGTGTCTGGTATGATATTGTGGAGCAAAGTACTACAAATGCAGTGATTCTGTACATTATGAGCGATGAAAACCCAAAGGTGAAAAGAAAATTCGTGAAACAACTATCATTATCAGTGGTAAAACCTGTTCTGCGGCGCGAGTTGAAGTGGCGACTCATTGGCGCAGTCTTTACACAGTGATCTACGATGTATTAAGGTGTGCCTTCCGACCAAGCAGGGTGACCAGCAGAAGAAGTAGACAGGAACAAAAGAAGATGCAATTTCTGTCCCCTCAATTGTGACAGAAAAACAAAATATCTGCACTTCGTGCCCCAGAATAATTTGTGATGAACACAGTGCAGATGTTCTTTGACTGCATCGAGTGAAAAACAGTTTCAAAGAACCATGTGGCTGGGAAGCAATACTGTAAAAATCTGCAACATCATTTCGTGAGAAAATTTAACGTTGTTTCTTCGGAATGTGTTTGTCATTATAGCTACAGTGCGTTTCATAGTTGTCTTAGTTTTAATATTGCATAGCAAAGGAGCGAAAAATTTGTCTTTTTTGTATACCTACGTGTTGATTCTTATATTAATACTAATGCTAATATTTTTTTAAAAAATAATAGATTTTTAATTTTGCATTGATTTATAAACTACAGGAAAACAGCATACAGTACTTTATAGAAATAAGACATCCTGGAGTTTTATATACCCCAGAGTGTCTTTGACATTGTCGTTTAACAGGGTTAATGTCCATTTAAATGCTACTTTCATTAAATAGTTTATAAATATCATGGAATTAAAACTCTGGACTGCCACGTAACGTTAAATTTTTATTAGTTTTTCTTCAAAGCGGTGAGTTGTCTTTGTCAGAGAAGAAAGTGATGTTCATAGATATTGTTTCCATGCGCTCCCAAAGACGGATTTCATGAACGGATTTACCAATAAGGCTTCTGGTAGGTCAAGTAAACACGCCAAAATCGATTCAGGAAATCCGTTTTTAGCTCCCTGTTCACCACTTCCGCATCGATTTTTCGTCCCCATGTAAACGCACATGGAACGTTATTGGGCTGTCATTTTTTAAAAATATTCGACTAAATGGACGGTGTGACTAACTGCGCAAGGAAGGAGAAGCAGAAATATTAGACGGAGCCTGAAGCAGTCCCTAACATTTAAGTCACGAGACATTGCGACTGTGTTCTCCAAATCAGAAACTCGAAAGGCTCTTTTCCATATGCCATATTTAACGTGGCTTCAAAGCTTAACATGTAAACACCACAGCGATAATTATTTCCGAAATACGCGTTTCGTCTTGTGGAAGATGTGACGGACGTAAACAAAGTCAGTTATAGCTTAAATCGACAAAATTATTGGCTAAAGGGAGCACTACTACACCATTTGCATCTTTGGATTCACGTCATATCTTTGACAATTGTGTTCTTGTAGAATCCACTGGAGGACGATGAAAGCCTGAAATTGTATTCAAATGTATAGTGACAAGATCACCAAGAACGTTTTGTACAAGAAATGTGTTGCTTGACAGCCACGCGAGGTAACCGGGCTGTCTCGGGGCCCTTGTCACGGTTCGCGCGGCTGCCCCTCTCGGAGGTTAGAGTCCTCCCTCTGGTATGGGTTGTTGTCCTTGGCGTAAGTTAGTTTAAGTTAATTTAGGTAGTGTGTAAGTGTAAGGATCGAAGAGCAGCAGTTTGGTCCCATAGAACCTTACCACAAATTTCCATATTTGTTGCGAGACAATTCATTAAACTCCTACTTGATTTCAAGTTTTTTAGTTCTATCTGCCTTTTCAGAAACGTATTTGTTATGTAATGCAATGATTCGAATTCTCGTAGGTTTGATAGGCCCAATATCCTGTCTATGTTGCGAAGCTGGTGCCAGGTGTTATTTGACACTTTTAGTAGTGGCATGACTGTGTCATTTTTGACATTATCAACTCGTCAACTGAATCTGTAAGTAGTTAAAAGACGGAGCCCTACTAAGGAGTGGGAAAATAAAGCCAATACAAGGGTGCTACTCAAGAAATACCTTTATAGCGCCTCGCCTGCATTGTAGTTGCACCAATAAATATTGAGGTAAAGGTTTTACGATACGGCGGTTAGTCGACTGCCTCGGTGGCGTAGACTGGCAGTGTTGCAGCTTTAGACCAGTGATGGACAGCCACGTGGAAG
Organism: Schistocerca gregaria; assembly: GCF_023897955.1. NCBI lineage: Eukaryota > Metazoa > Arthropoda > Insecta > Orthoptera > Acrididae > Schistocerca > Schistocerca gregaria. The sequence continues at coordinate 884,492,134 of NC_064921.1, read as the reverse complement.
GCGATATCTGCCGGTTTGCCCCAGCTGGCTTGCGGCTTGTCCCGTTGCCGTCACGGGCAGTGCTTCTGACGACCGCGTTTCCTGTTGGGAAGAAAGCAGCGAAGTTCTTTATTCACAGGCTGCTACAGAAATGACGTCTGGTTCAGTATAGGCCTAGATTAATTCTCAGTGACGAGTGATTTAGTAACTGAAGGAGTTTATACCTAAGTATTCAGTCTGGTAATTTAATTGAATAATGTAGCAGGTGCGACCCAGAAAAGTGTAAAGCAGAAGTTCGACTGGTATATTTCAGTCCGCACACCCGTTGGCTATAGTCGCCTCTTGGATACGGAGCATCGACCATGTGGCTCGTTGAAAGTGATGATACAGTTGTGTTGCAACTGATTCCGTAGAACAGGAGTCCTTGTGAATATGAAATACCCTATGTAGCTACATAAAATAAAGGAAGGCAGCCATAATCGATGTGTTGGTGAAAACGTTCGAGAAACTATCAAACAGAAACCATTAGGTTAGTGTTTTGTGTAACAACCTATTTCCGCAATTACAAGACGCGCGCGTGCTTTGTGTGTGTTTTTGAACTAAAATAAATAACAAGGTACTCTTCGGTTTTAAGTAGTCAAAAGATCTTTCGGACGTTCGCAGTATTGGAAAGCATTGTTCTAGAGTCATTATAAGCTTTGCTGCAAGATTCGCCCCATCTTTACAGATCTGTAAGCATACGCAGACATTTGACCTTCAATTTTGCCTTGCCTGATGTATTCTTCTCCACGTGCAGTTCGTCACGTAGCAGAGATACTGAGTTTCGCGCCATTGAACTAAATTACTGGCCTGGTGTAAAATAGTACTGAGTCTGCGTGCACTATGACACAGTTTTCCAAGTACTCGTACTTCACTGGTTCATTTGACTGTGTGTTGCGAAGGCTGCCTTCTGCATGACATTGAATTAGTCGTAACGAAATTGTTCAAATGGTTCTGAATCATAAAATAATCGAGTAGTAGTAGGGAATTATGATGATACGAACCTTTGGTGAACAGCAACAAGTGTCGATCGTGCAGGAAGTCTTAGTTGTAAGAAGCATTCTCGTTAAATTCGTATAGCTGCCCTCACAACACCATTTGGTTCAGATGGCTCTGAGCATTATGGGACTTAACTTCGGAGGTCATCAGTCCCCTAGAACTTAGAACTACTTAAACCTAACTAACATAAGGACATCACACACATCCATGCCCGAGGCAGGATTCGAACCTGAGACCGTAACGGTCGCGCGGTTCCAGACTGTAGCGCCTAGAACCGCTCGGCCAATTCGGCCGGCGTCAGTAGTAACGGTTTCGCGCGACGCGCGTTATGAAACCAATCATTATTTACTTTCCCTGCCATTCCTGGACAAAGCTGATTATGCACAGGCTGATAGGGTAGCAAATGAGAAATCATTGTAAATGATTTTCATTCTTCCACAACACAACCAGTGGTAACTAAATCACTGTAGTCTACGAAGTATTTTGATCCCTCTTACCTTATTGTTACGTCAAATTTTTCGTCATGTGTTATTGTATGCAAATGTGTATGTGATGAGTCTTTCCTGAGATCTTCTTGGACTAGATGTAGGTCACATTTAAAATTGGCAATGTTTAATCTGAAGTACCCACGGTGCCATAACGAAACTTTCGTCAATCCTTGTCGTAAGAATAGAACGTTTCATCTCCTCCATTGTGTAACTGTTGGAGTAGAATGCCATCTTCCTCGTCATTTCTACCGGCAGTAAATATAAGAATAAATCGCGATCATTATTTCATGAAACGTGCTTCCATGCCAACGAACTGCACACGACTGAAGCTAACAGTAAGAATGGCACTGACCAGTAAAATTATATGCATCACAATAGCTATGACCAATATCAACCATTAAAAAAAAAACAGCCAATTTATCATCACGCTGTGATGTGAAACAATAAGATACGGAAAAAATTCTCAAAATTGAATTTTATTATTTAGTAAAGAAGATGAGCAGCAAACCCGAAAGATTTTTTTAAAGTGATGAAAAGGAAACCTTCTATCGGAAAACTAATTCAATAGTTGATGTAGCTTTATTTCCTTTATATACAGGATTTTTTACAACGAGGAAATCAAAAAAATAATTTTCCTCGTGCACTGCCATCAGTCGCAGGTCACAACCTCTTCGTGGGAATCTATTGTGCACTTCACTCACACTGCGATGGCCGCAGCTGCAGGCTGCGCGGTAGGAACTGCGCCTTAACGATATGGAATCTACACCAGGGAAATGGGCATTGATGATATCAGATACGAAGGTTTTGAGAGAATTGAAAACTCGGTTAAAATTGCGCTGAATTTTGGATTTTAAGCAGTGTTTGTCTTGAATATCACGAAAGAGGTCCGCCATTTACCTGGAACACAATTTTGGCTTTTTATCCAAATCTCTTTCGCCGCAGTTAACTCGTCAAACTGGAACAATGCTACACTGAAATGCACTGCTTAGTGTATTCGGCTCGCTGCTGATAGCGGGTAAAGTCAATATAGCTTGTCATCGTCTGCTTCGCAATTTCCTCTGTATTCTACCAGTTCCTCGAGAAGCAGTATCGTACGACGCGCGGATCTCCGTGGTAGCTGTGACGTCATCGCCAAGAGTCGCAACCATTGGCCGAAAGAGCATGAGGTGAGATGGCGTGGCATGGTGCGATGCGGGAAGAGTACACAGGAGTTCCGCTAGCGGCGCTGGTGGCGGCTTCGTAGGGTGGCGTGAGGGGTCACCTGAGGACACGCCCAGAGCGTCTGTTCCAGTTCGCGTGCAAGTAAGTCATAGTGACGTCATCCACCCATGCGATGCTCATTGTGGAACAATACCAAGCATAACTACCAGTGAATATCTAAAGAAGATTTGTTAATCCGTCGGGTCCTTCTTTAAAACTGAAGACAGACGTGACCCACGTATTAAAATGCTGCAGATTAGCTACAGTATATAGAAAAAGAAACAATTGTTAAATAGTCGAGTCAGTAATTAAACTTACCCGTCAGGTGATGACGAAATCACAATTTTAATTCTTCAATTGCCAACGTAATTATTAAATTAATTCAATTGCCAACGTAATTATTAAATTAATTCAATTGCCAACGTAATTATTAAATTAATTAACCCTGTAAAAGATAATATTGCTCTTAAGCAACACAGATTTCCAGTAGACACTATATGAATAATAAGTCACAAGAATTGTAGTTGTCATATTACTCTAAAAATCATCCACTGGCTACGCACAGCTGGCAACTCCTATCTTTGTTCGCGCGATTTGGCGAATGTACGGCTGGCTGTAAGAGACCTAAGCTGGCACGTGTTTATTACTATTTACTATCAGTTCTACGTCATTGACCATTCTGGACTGGATTGACTGCGTAAGGGTTACATGTATCTACAATAACGTAATAATAAAAATATAGTGTCAGAATTATTGCTAGTGTCTGGCACTGAGTTGCAGTGTTCGATCATTAGAAACAAAAATTATCCACAGTCAACAATGGATCTTCGTTTTGTCACTCAAGATTGTGGCTTTAAACAGCTCCATTGGTAGATACTAAACACTGTTCGACAATGTACATGGTTTTTTCTGTTACTTTCTCACTTTTATGAAACCTAATATACACGAATATTTACGTTAATTAACGTAAAAATGTTTTATATACCGGAAGCACGTAATACCGTGCGAGAAATATCGTGTTTTTTTTTTTTTTTTTTTCAATGGGATCTCACAAATGTTCTAAGTTTAGGTGGTTGTTAGATACGACTTACACCGGCTTATGATACGGCGTAGATTATGTTTATTATTAAAGTACGATGTGTTGAATGTTGCATGGGATACAAGATGCTGAAGTATAGAGTGGTAAAATAAATTGTTACACGTCGATCCTGCAGTTCCCTTATGTGCGGATGAAGCTGCTGTCGAGTAATTTTTTGTCAGTCACTGTTTTAACCTGTTACTTTGCTTGGGTTTTACTTACATCTTGTGTGTACACACTGAAGTGACAAGTCACGGGATAGTGGTATGCACATACACATGTTAGTATTGCGTACACAAGGTATGAACTTAGAGTAGTGCATTGACGGAGGTGTCACTTGCACCCAGATACAAGAAAAAGTTTCCGACGTGGTTAGGGCGGCACGACGGGAATTAACAGATTTTGAATGCGGAATGGTAGTTGGAGTTAGACGCATGGGACATTCCATTAAGGAAATTGTTAGGGAATTAAATATTCCGAAATCCACGGCGTCAAGAGTTCGCGAGTATACCAGATTTCAGGTAGCACCTGTCACCAAGGACAAAGCAGTGGTCGACGGCATTCATTTAACGACCAAGAACAGCGGCGTTTGCATTGGGATGTTGGTGCTAACAGACAAGCAACGCTGCGTGAAATAACCCCGAAAAATAATGTGGGACATACGCGAAGATCGTATCCGTTAAGACAGTGCGGTGAAGTTTGGCATTAATGGGCTTCGGCTGAATACGACCGACTCGAGTTCCTCTGCTAACAGAACCACATCGCCTGCAGCTCCTCTTCTTGGCTCGTGATCCTGTCGGTTGGATCCTAGACGACTGAAGAGCGTGGGCCTGGTCAGATGAGTCCCCACTTCAGTCGGTAAGAGCTGATGGTAGGGTTCGAGTATGGCTCAGACTCCACGAAGTCGTGGACCCAAGGTGTCTACAAGGCACTGTGCAAGCTGGTGGTGGCTCAATAATTGTGTGGCCTGTGGGAATGAAGGGGGTTCTCTAGTCGAACTGAACCGATCGTTGACTGGAAATGGTTATGTTAGGCTACTCGGAGACCATTTGCAGCCATTCATGGGCATAGTGTTCCCAAAACACGATGGAATTTTTATAGATGACAGTGTCCCATGTCATCGGGTCACAGTTGTTTGCGATTTGGTTGAACATTCTGGACAATTCCAGCGAATGATATGTTAACCCATCGAACGTTTATAAGACATAATTGAGAATTAATTTCGTGCACAAAACCCTACGGCGACTAAACTTTCGCAATGGCTCAATATTTTTGCGGGGATTTCCAACGACTTGAGTCCATGCCACGTCGCGTTGAAGCACTATGCTGTGCAAAAGGAAGATCGACACGAAGTTAGGGCTGGCCGGGTGTGTCCCAGCGGTTCAAGGCGCTACAGTCTGGAACCGTGCGACCGCTAGGGTCGCAGGTTCGAATCCCGGCTCGGGCAAGGATGTGTGTGATGTCCTTAGGTTAGTTAGGTTTAAGTAGTTCTAAGTTCTAGGGGGCTGATGACCTCAGCATAGTGTAGTGCCATCTCAGTGTACTTAGCGAGGCACTAAAATCGTTCATGACTGGCAACACTTTGCACCTTATAACTCTGCCTGCCCTGTTCCAGTCACGTACTGAACTACCAGAAAAACGAAAGTCTCACAGCCCCGTTACTCCTACAATAATCTTACTTTATTTGCAGATTCCTACGCAGATTTTCTATTTAATTTATCTAAAAATCTCTTATTTTACACCGTCGTATTGGTGACACCAAGCCAGTGCTCCCTATTAGGCGTACTCGACGATGAGTCTTAAACACAAGAACAGCATTGCATCTTCTGTCGTACTAGCGTCGCGCATACGATTTCGATTACAGATTCACTGCCCTCTGTCATCAGACATTTCATGATGCAACAGAAATTGATATCTGGCGCAGATTATAGTGATTCGTGGTGTGTAGTATTCTAATAATACACACTACGAATCACTAGACTTAGAGAAAGCTTTTGACAATGTTGACTGGAATACTCTTTCAAATTCTGAAAATGGCAGGGGTAAAATACAGGGAGCGAAAGGCTATTTACAATTAGTACAGAAACTAGATGGCAGTTATGAGTCGAGGGGCATGAAAGGGAAGCAGTGGTTGGGAAGGGAGTGAGACAGGGTTGTAGCCTCTCCCCGATGTTATTCAATCTGTATATTGAGCAAGCAGTGAAAGAAAAAAAGAAAAATTCGGAGTAGGTATTAAAATCCATGGAGAGGAAATAAAAACTGTGAGGTTCGCCGATGACATTGTAATTCTGTCAGAGACAGCAAAGGACTTGGAAGAACAGTTGAACGGAATGGACAGTGTCTTGAAAGGAGGATATAAGATGAACATCAACAAAAGCAAAACGAGGATTTGCTATTTGGGGGCAAAATAATTGATGATGGTCCAAGTAGAGAGGATTTAAAATGTAGACTAGCAATGGCAAGGAAAGCGTTTGTGAAGGAGAGAAATTTAACATCGAGTATAGATTTAAGTGCCAGGAAGTCGTTCCTGAAAGTATCTGTATGGCGTGTAGCCATTATGGAAGTGAAACATGGACGATAAATAGTTTGGAAAAGAAGAGAATAGAAGCTTTCGAAACGTTGTGCTACAGAAGAATGCTGAAGATTAGATGGGTAGATCACGTAACTAATGAGGAGGTATTGAATAGGGTTTGGGAGAAGAGAAATTTGTGGCACAACTTGACTAGAAAAAGGGATCGGTTGGTAGGGCATATTCTGAGGCATCAAGGGATCACCAGTTTAGTATTGGACGGCAGCGTGGAGGGTATAAATCGTAGAGGGAGACCAAGAGATGAATACACTAAGCAGATTCAGACGGTTGCAGTAGGTACTGGGAGATGAAGAACCTTGCACAGGATAGAGTATCATGGAGAGCTGCATCAAACCAGTCTCAGGACTGAAGATCACAACAACAACGGTATTATAATGCAGGGACTATGCATACGCCTTGTAGGTGGTTTGTCTGACTTCTACAGCGTCCGCGGAGTTAGCGTGCGCAGAAGTTGTCTGCTGCCTACTCGAGGATTGTGGGCTTAGCCCATCTACCAGCTCAGCAGGCGGAAGAAGCACTCTCACTTTCTAAGTCTGTGCCCACTTTCTCCGCCGCTTGCCTGCTTCGGTACGTAGCAGGGAACAGGGCAGATGAAAGAACGCGGACTGTATCTATGACCTAACACTGTGATGGGCAAGCGATCCGCCGATGCCCGGATTAGTAACGTATGCACCGCTAATGAATGTCGTCTTCTTAAATAAAAGAAATTTCCTAGCTGTATGAAATGGGCATTCCAAATCGCGTATCGATAACGAGCTTGTCTTGGTTTTATTTCGTGCAAGGATTTTACATTCGTTAAATTGTCATAAGAGGCCACAGCCATATGCACACTGTCACTGAGTGAACAGTAGTCGTCAGGAAAAGCGCTTCACAACCGTTCAAGGTAGTAGCATCTTCCTCTAGAGGGCACCAAGCCTTCTCGTGAGGCTGGATTTTCTTAATCTGAAATGCAATTGAATTTCGCCGGCCGCGGTGGTCGTGTGGTTCTGGCGCTTCAGTCCGGAACTGCGGGGCTGCTACGGTCGTAGGTCGAATCCTGCCTTGGGCATGGGTGTGTGTGATGTCCTTAGGTTAGTTAGGTTTAAGTAGTTCTAAGTTCTAGGGGACTGATGACCATAGATGTTAAGTCCCATAGTGCTCAGAGCCATTTGAACCATTTTTTTTATTCTTTTAGTAAATTCCTAGAGGCTGTGGATGACCACAGTAGCAGAAAACATTGTAATTATCAGCTTTCTCCAACCGTTTTAGTACAACCTCATTAAAAAATAGCACTTTCCTTTTCTTCAGTTTTTTATTCATTCCACCGTTGCAAAGTTGTTTATATTCGTTGCCTACTTGAGGAAGTAGAAAAGCATAACTATTTCAACATCAGTCATAGTCTTGTGTGTCGAACAGTCTTTTCGAAGATACTTTGAACTCAAGAAGTCTGTGATTACCACGACATTGGGTATTCCTTGGAACCAGAAACAGTGAAGGGACTTTCTTAAGTTCAGATTTTGAAAGATTTAGAGTTTGAGATTAGTTGTTTAATTTTATGTTGCTCTAGCTTCTAGCGCCGCCACTGAGCAGAGTCGTCTAGCTGTTAGCTAAACGGAGAGAGGTTTAATTGAGGGTACGGACATGGCTGGATTTGTGCAGCTTAAGACTAAAATGTTTGTGAGTACTGACTCTCATCTTTCTAAAGACCAAATTGGGATCGTTATTTCCAAGAGATTAAAGGATGTTGATCGAAACCACTGTGTAGTAAAATGGAAAAATAATTGGGTGTATACCTTATGGTCCAGTGTTCGTGTCTAACAGAAATAGTCATTAGTTCGGTAGTGCTAGAATATAAACCGGTTAATCCTGTTTCTGTACATGAGAGTGAGGCTATTGTCCCATTTTGAAAAAAAAAAATCGCACACATCACATATTGTCGCTACAGCAATGGAAATGGCAACCATCAATCTTCCCTGCCAACTCATTTCATCCTCATCTCCGGCGATAATGTGGGTGTAATAAAATGCCAGGTCATTCTGTAATTCGAATTCCACTCAAAGAAATTAGGTCAGTCCGAGGGCAGGGGAGGACGAAAACCCCGTATGCCTAATGCTTTCTTGGCAAGTTCCAAATTAAGACAGTTTGTAGGCCTCTCCCTCCGACGTGTTAATGTAATTGGAAGGAAGAATGGAGTTTGTCTCATAGTCTCATCGGTAACGAGGTAATTGGAAACAGTAAGAGCTTATTAGTACAGGATGGTGACAGGAAATAGCCGTCATCCACATCAGGGAACTACCCTGGTATCCGATATTCATCTTAAGTGGCTTGCGTAAACCATAAGAAACTTTTTATGGCTGGAAGAGGATCTGAAGCCTGCCACCCCTACTGAAATGCCAGTCCAGCAACTTAATCACTGCCCCACATCTCTCGTGTCGTCTGAGCCAAATCTAGTGGCACCATGTAGCCTACTGATTGAACCCAGAAAGGAACCCGCCTAGTTAAAAGTCCGTCAGACTTGAGTATTCGTTGTTCGGTTGGTTGGTTTGAAGATTAAAGGAACTAAATCGCTTGGTTATCACTCCATCATTCGTTGACGTTTACGGGGCAGTGTGTTAAGACAACACAGTTCAATTGCCACAACACATTTTTGGTCCAAAAGCGTGTGATCTGGGCCAGATATTGTATATTAATTCCCGTAGTTTATGCCCCAAATGATGTATTAGTATGTTAAACGCGGCTACAGTTATGTTATATTGCTCCTATGAAATACGAAAGTAAATTCTACGACGTACACACACCACATTTGCATTTGGTAGTGGGGAGTCTTAAACACCCATTCGGCCATTTAGATCTAGGGTGTCCGTGGTTTCCCGAAATCATTTAAGGAGTTGCCGGAATAGTTCCTTTGAAAAGTACACCCTCCAAATTTCCTTCCCCATCCTTACCCCAACCTAAGCTTGCGCTCAATCGCATAACCCCGTCGCTGACAGTACATAAAAGTCTGTCCTTAAAATGTGATCTAATTATTTCTCACAGTGTAATCTAAATGTTTCACCTTACAGTGTCCCAGTGATCACCATTCCACTTCTGGTGATGAACAAGCCATTGTTCCGTCTTTAGGTACTGCCATAAATAAAAGGATGAACTTGTTAGATTGAAGGATGACCAGCTCATACCATCTCCAATGCGTTTATTAACTGTAGCAACTCCAATTCGATTATTGACTCACCGCTTTCAATACGATGATGACTATTACAGTGCTGTAGGTTTGAAGCCGCGCGGGGTAGCCGTTCGGTCTGGGTCACCTTTTCACGGCTCGCGCGGCTGCCCTCGCCGGAGGTTCGAGTCCTCCCTCGGGCGTGGGTGTGTGTTGCCCTTAGCGTAAGTTAGTTTTGGTTAGATTAAGCAGTGTGTAAGCCTAGGGACCGATGACCTCAGCCGTTTGGTCCCACAGTCCTTACCACAAATTTCCAATTTCCTGTAGCTTTGAAAACAATATCCTTGTTGGTGACTGGTTTACTTGCCATCAATCACAGACGTTACCTGTTAGGCTACGAACAGTAGGACCCAACTAAAACAGAACCTACCGCAAGGCACAGGGAAATTATTGCACAAGCTACGTACTTGGCTGAACTTTCCTCCGACGAAAGTGGAAGTAAAAGTGTAGATGGAACCGGCTTCGGTCTCAAGAGTTACGCAACGACCTGGCGTCAGACAGCTGGTCCAGGCGAGGGCACAACACGGAAGTTGCGGCCTACCGGAGTCCGTTTCTTGACGAGGAGCCGCCTCTGCGCTGAGGGCTGTGTAGCATGAACAGGAAAGTTCCAGAGGCCAAGCCCTCGCATACAGAATCGTACGAAGTGCATTACTTTGCGGCGAAGCACAAATGCACAGCGTGTACATCATCGAAGACGCTAAAGCTCATACATTTTTATAATGCAACGACACCTGACAGACATTCAGTTCGGATGTACTGCAACATTCGTAATAAATCGTGATAGGAACATTTACTTAAATAATGTGTAACACTCCCTTTTGCATTTTGGTAACGACGTATACGTTAGTGGCACAGATTCAAAGACACTGAAACACTGCAAACTTCTGTAAGTAAATACAAGGTAAGTTCAGTTTCAAAACGCTGTAGAAAGAGAACCACTGCTCAGAATGACGCCAAATTTGAACAGCATATTATTGATGCAGGCGGAAATGTCATGGAACAAAAAACGCTGTTGGCGTTAGAATGCACACTAACAGATGTGCAGGACACGGCTGTTCCTCAGTTTGCGCCCGAGACGCTCAACGTGACTGTTGGCATAAAGGATCGCGCACTGTTAGTAAACCTCTTTTACAAGAACGGTGACTGTGCGCCAGTAGCTTTGCAGAAGTTCCGGGCATTGAGGGGTATGAAAAAAGGGCACTAGTCCGACGTCTGTTAAGGATCTGGAGAACATTATTACAAAATTCGAAAAGACAAGTTTTTGAAGTGCAGTATGGCAGAGGGAGAAAAGCAGTTGATCAGACATTTGCCGAAGATGTGGCCACAGCATTGCTGGAGGGGTTGAGTGGTGGTGCGCAAAGAGCAGTGCACGGGGAATTGCTTGAACGTTCGACAGGGCTGCGAGAACAGTGCATAAAATCTTACGATGTATACTGCATTGCTAGCACATACAAAATCATCCCTCTTCAGCAGTTGCTTTCTGCTTGCCTGCCAGCAAGACTAAACGTTCGCTCTGGAATTACTTGCTTGCGCGGAAGTTGACAGTGAATGGCATAAACATTCTGTGGATGGACGCAGGTCATTTCCATCTCCAAGAACATGTTAGTGCGCAGAATTGCAGAATATGGGCAACGAAAAATCCGCACGCATATCAACTAGTGCTGCTCCATTCTGCAAAAGTGACTGTATGGTGCGGGTTGACGGCATCGCTTATCGTAGGCTTTTACGGGATGAGACCTTCACCGTCCCTGATAAACGCTATGCGCACCAACGTCATTCCAACCGTTCAACAGCTTGGGTATGTGTGGGTACGGTCATTTTCATGCAAGATGGTGCACTTCCGCACATTACAGAGGTAGTGCAGCGGCTGCTGCAGGGACATTTCGGAAATGTTAGAATCATCAGCCGTCATTTCGCTACAGCCTGGCCGTCCAGATCGCCTGATCTTAATGCGTATGACTTCTGGCTGTAGAGTTATGTGAAACATATGTTCCAATTACGAACGTAGCAGAACTGAAGGCAGGGATTGCGAAACTCAGTATAAACGTGACCCCGAGACACTCGGATCTGTTGTGGAACATACTGGTACTCGATTTCAAGTTGGGGTAGAAAACCTTGGACAGCATATTGAACATGTCTTGCGCCAGTATCACGACAGCTACAAACCGATGTCATTTTGTTTTTTATGACGTTTAGGACAATTAAAAACCGACGTAATTTTGCTTTTTATGCGAGTTTTGACCTAGGAACATTTTAAAATCAATTTTTCCCACCCGATGTCGTACGACCTTGCCGTAGTGGATGGGCTTATCTAACAGTGTGGACTATCCAACATATGCAGTTATGTACATTGAACAGTACGGATGGTGTAATGTGCAACTCAAAGAATAGCCGTTATATTGTCATTTGTAGCCGACACCATTTACGTTAAGAACCATAAAGCGTCATCTATTGGTAAAATTTTCGTTAGTTTTTTTGTTTCGTGACGGTTCCCTCTGCGTCAATAATATGCTGTTCGTATTTGACATCATTCTGAGAAGTGATTTTCAATCTACAGTGTTTCAAAACTGGAATTTAGTTATAGATAACCTTTATGCAGGTGCACGTTATTGGACACTAGTCTCCTATCGTCGCCGATGACAGTCAGATTCATCGAGGCCTCAATTGAATCCCATGCAAACACATCCCGTCATTTGCGTAAACGATCCTCTCTCAGAAAGTGGAGTATCACTTTCTGTGGACCATACAGTCGGCACGTACCAGTATGTACCGCGTCTTTCGCCGTCTCGAGCATCCGAGGGGGCTGTTCCTGCGCCTCGTGAGTCTCTTCACGCCGTGACATACGATGACAGAATACGTGCCTAGACTTCTGCATTCCATAGTGAGGTGGCAGTTTTGGATGGTTAGGCTGCCCTAAGACTGTTGTTGCCCAGCAATGAACCGATTTATTTGCTCCAATGTTGCTGTCTACCCACCGTTACAGTCGGCATTCGTCGAAAGCAGTTTCCATCACACAAATTGTTGCCAAAGGCAGGTGACCTGTCGCGTTGTCGGTTCCCAGAATCGAGGTACTCGATACACACAATGCCGTGTATGCACATCCCGTACATGAGGCGCAGAAGATGCAGCTTATATCCCGCGTCATGCCTTTCTGCGCTAGACTGCCACGCCGACGGCTGATACAGACTCTGATGTCATCCCAGTCACGCGAAACATTGATGCATTCCACTCACTGAGGCGACAGAAGGACTGTCTCTCCAACATAGCGAAACGCAGCTAAATAAAAAGGATCTTTGTCTTCTTTGAAACGTACAAAAAGTAATATAAAAAAATAAGTTAAATAACGTAGTGTAAGTACTCGAAGAAGCAATGCGGCACGTGCAACAATACGCGATTTTGTCGATGACCGTATCTGTGAGCTCGCTGTGAAAAGAATGGTGTTACTCTTGCGAAACTCCTCTGCTGTCAGTTGTAGAGGTAGCCTAAACCTCGGAGCGGCCTTCATTGGTGTGCCATCCACTGCGTATAGCGACTCCCCACTGCTCACTATCGCTTCTGTGACAGACAAAGAACGACACTGAACTACGTTGTCGCTTCGCATACGTAACATCCCATCATGCCTTCTGCGGATGGAACTCAATGACATCTTTCCTGTGGACACCAAAGGTATGGTATGGGTAACATTATACTGGGGAAGAAGAAGAAGTAGAAAAGACACTAATGTGGGAAGAAAGTCTAGACGTATGAAAGGGTATGTTGAAGAAACTGGACTGGACTGTGTTGAGCAACAGTCCTATAAGAAATTAGAAGGAAGGTCAGCGTTGGCCGTAAAATTGATAGTTAATTGGCAGCAAAATCGATTTTCAATCACATAGTGATCATCTTCAGTGCTGTGGTGTACAAATTAAACTCATAGACACTGGCGTCAAGATATTATCAGGAACGAAAGCTGTGAAACGATCACAATAATTGTGATAATAATATGACACCTGTGCCTATGAGTTTAATTTGTACTCCACAGCTCTGAACATGATCACTATGTAATTGAAAATCGATTTTGCTGTCAATAAACCATCAATATTACGGCCAACGCTGACCTTCCTTCTAATTTCACGTAAATAGTCGTTGTGCACACAGCAGTCTATGGAGTCGCCAATCAACAGTCCTACAAGAACTACCTCCTCCTAGTAAAGGAACGTTTGTTTCTTGTTTTCAGCTGCTAGATTGAACCAGTGTGTTTGTGAAGTCAAGTGAGATAACGCAACTAAAGTGTAAACAGTATTATTTTGTCTTTGCTGTTTTGTCAGTTCACTTTGCATTGATCGGAAATGAAACTCTGAAAAGGGAGTCGTATGATTGTTGCAAGCAGTGCGACTTTGGACTGCGTGTTTTTGAAGGATTTGAATTCTGTCATACAAAAAACTATTATTGCATTTATACATTTTACTTCAATATTAAGTCATGTGGACCTCAACAAACCAATAAATAGTCTAAACAATGATGAGGATTGAGCAAACAGTAGCGGAATTTGGGAATGGCGGGGGAAGCGCCAGTCGAAGTTTGACCTGGGCATCGTTTACCCTAGTCAGGCCTTAGTCTCAGGATAAGCAAGCTATTGTTGTCGTGGTATACGCGTAAGTTTTTTTCGTAAGTTACTGTAACGTTAAGAATTTTACACTAGTCAGTAGTATGCTGTGCTCAGGAATTATACACAGCCACTGTCATAAATAAATTCTTGCCATGAAAGTGTTTTCATCTCGAACGTCAGTGGATGCGACGTTAAACGGCCGACCGAATAAACTGTTGGATAAGTCAGTTCACAGGCCAGGGAATTAACACTTACAATAGCTGCATTCATAGGCAATGCGATTCTGTTGTCAAACGAACCTTCATGTGGTGGACAACCTTACTTTATGGAGGTGGCGAATGTAGTTTAGGCCCGGGTGCCAAGTGGCTACTGAGCAGGATGGGTAAGTGAGAAGAATAAGCACTGGTAATCGATGCAGAATAAAGGATCGCGAACGATGCGCCGTAACGCAGACACTGGCAACAAAACAGCTGATTGGCGCAGTGCCATTACCCCCTGCGACGCTGCCAAGGTCTCACCCGAGGCAGCTGCGCCTTCTGACCTCGAGTGAAAGAAAAAAGTTGTGCTGTAATTCTCCAGAATACCTAGCTAATGACTGCATAACTGAATAAACACGAAGTTACGTAGTATCTAATGAAGTCTCCTTTTTTTTCTTTCTTTTTTAGTTTTGTGCGCAGTCGGGAATCACGTAACTGCTCAGTTATTCGTAGAATAGATGAATAAAACGTTTAGTTGCAGCCGTACTTTTTGACACACCTGTTATTTTTCCCAACTTGACAGATAAAAAGTTATACATTCACGTGCTCAACATTTTCTTCGCTTCCACTTATAAGCACATTATTTGGACGACTGACATAACCTATCGTCTGCTGATAGAGAGAGAGAGAGAGAGAGAGAGAGAGAGAGAGAGAGAGAGAGGGGGGGGGGGGGGAGGGAGGGAGTGTACGTGAGAAAGTGAGTTTCAGGGTTATGCTAATGAGGACCCCGTATTTCTGGATTTATTTGATTTGGGCTAAGGAATTTTATAGATTTTTAACGCCACGTAGCTGATTTTAATCTGGCCTTGAGTGGAACAAAAAAGTTGTGCTGTAATTCTCCAGAATACTTAGCTAATGATTGCATAACTGTACAAACACGAACTTTCGTAGTATCTAACGAAGTCTCCTTTTCTTTCCTTTCTATTTTAGTTTTGTGCGCAGTCGGGAATCATGAAACTGCTCAGTTAATCGTAGGATAGATGAATAAAACGGTTATTTGCAGCTGTACTTTTGACACACCTGATATTTTTCCCCAACTTGACTTATAAAAAGTTATACATTCACGTGCTCAGCATTTTCTCCGCTTCCACTGATAAACACATTATTTGGACGATTGACTTGCTGATAGAGAGAGAGAGAGAGAGAGAGAGAGAGAGAGAGAGAGAGAGAGAGAGAGAGAGAGAAAGAGAGAGAAAAGAGCACTGGTAGTCCCAGTCTTCAAGAAGGGTCGTCGAGCAGATGCGCAAAACTATAGACCAGTATCTCTGACATCGATCTGTTGTACAATTTTAGAACATGTTTTTTGCTCGCGTATCATGTCATTTCTGGACACCCAGAATCTACTGTGTAGGAATCAACATGGATTCCGGAAACAGCGATAGTGTGAGACCCAACTCGCTTTATTTGTTCACTAGACAGGCTCCCAGGTAGATGCCGTTTTCCTTGACTTCCGGAAGGCGTTCGATACAGTTCCGCACTGTCGCCTGATAAACAAAGTAAGAGCCTACGGTATATCAGACCAGCTGTGTGGCTAGATTGGAGAGTTTTTAGCAAACAGAACACAGCATGTTGTTCTCAATGGAGAGACGTCTACAGACGTTAAAGTAACCTCTGGCGTGCCACAGGGGAGTGTTATGGGACCATTACTTTTCACAATATATGTAAATGACCTAGTAGATAGCGTCGGAAGATCCATGCGGCTTTTCGCGGATGATGCTGTAGTATACAGAGAAGTTGCAGCATTAGAAAATTGCAGGGAAATGCAGGAAGTTCTGCAGCGGATAGGCACTTGGTGCAGGGAGTGGCAACTGACCCTTAACATAGGCAAATGTAATGTATTGCGATTACATAGAAATAAGCATCCTTTATTGTATGATTATATGATAGCGGAACAAACATTGGTAACAGTCACTTCTGTAAAATATCTGGGAGTATGCGTGCGGAACAATTTGAAGTGGAATGATCATATAAAATTAATTGTTGGTAAGGCGGGTACCAGGTTGAGATTCATTGGGAGAGTCCTTAGAAAATGTGGTCCATCAACATTAAAGGTGGCTTACAAAACACTCGTTCGACCTATACTTGAGTATTGCTCATCAGTGTGGGATCCGTCCCCCCGTCTGGTTGACAGAGGAGATAGAGAAGATCCAAAGAAGAGCGGCGCGTTTCGTCACAGGGTTATTTGGTATGTTGTGTTGGCTGAAGAGCCAACACCGTGTTACTAGAGGAGACCGAAATGCACGCGTTACAGCTCACGCAGGCTGGCGTGAGGAGGGAAGAACTATACTAACGTGAGGTCTGGAACATGACAAGGAGTTAGAATTCAGAAAGCGGACGTAGCTAGCTAGTTTGATACTTAACTTTAATCTATTAATGATGAACGTCGCTCTTGCGGTACATGATTCACAATATTAATATCAATAGTAACTGAATATGGCGCTTTGCTAGGTCGTAGCAAACGACGTAGCTGATGGCGTATGTAGACAGTGGACCATCGCTAGCAAAGTTGGCTGTACAACTGGGGAGCGTGCTAGGGAGTCTCTCTAGACTAGACCTTTCGTGTGGCGGCGTTCGGTCTGCAGTCACTGATAGTGGCTACACTCGGGTCCGACGTATACTAACGGAACGCGGCCGATTTAAAGGCTACCACCTAGCAAGTGTGGTGTCTGGCGGTGACACCACATGGTAAGCGTGATAGCGTTACGGAAATGTTTAGCAAACTCAAGTGTCAGACTCTGCAAGAGAGGCGCTCTGCATCGCGCTGTAGCTTGCTGTCCAGGTTTCGAGAGGGTGCATTTCTGGATGAGGTATCGAATATATTGCTTCCCCCTATTTATACCTCCCGAGGAGATCACGAATGTAAAATTAGAAAGATTCGAGCGCGCACGGAAGCTTTCCGGCAGTCGTTCTTCCCTCGAACCATACGCGAATGGAACAGGAAAGGGAGGTAATGACAGTGGCACGTAAAGTGCCTTCCTCCACACACCGTTGGGTGGCTTGCGGAGTATAACTGCAGATGTAGAAGTAGAGAGAGAGAGAGAGAGAGAGAGAGAGTGTGTGTGTGTGTGTGTGTGTGTGTGTGTGTGTGTGTGTGTGTGTTGGAGTTATGCGAAGAGAAGCTCGTATTTCTGGATTTATAGCTTCAACGCCACGTAGCTAGTTTTAACTTCATTACTGCCTTAAAACTTCAGAACTAAGCAGCTAATGGTGCATCATACGTGTAAACGGACACATATACCTTATTTGTAAGTTGGCCGCTCGTAGAGCGATGACACGATTGATTGTGCCATTACTTCTCCTTAGTCCCATGCACATCACCGAAGTGACGAGTAGTTATTCTATTGCGGACCATTTTTGTGCTAGAACAATTCGTAAATACGCAAATATCCTCAAAATTGGCAGCCATCTCGCGGGTACAAGCGGGAGCTATGCTTTCTCTTTTGACTCGCCCACATGCTTAAAGGCCCAAGTTTTGCTTTCTTACGTAACCTTTTGCCCTAAGCCGACCTCAGCCGACTTAGGAAATGCTGTGCATGTAGGGTCGCCCAATCCTGTTAGAGCGCTTGACAGCGGCCGCACTCTCGGCTAGGCCAGATAATTGTTAACGCAGCGACATTGACTGGATCGTAATTACAAGGCGAAACTCCCTCAGACTTCAAGAAGAATATAATAATTCCAATCCCAAAGACAGCAGGTGTTGACAGATGTGAAAATTACCGAACTATCATTTTAATAAGTCACAGCTGCAAAATACTAATGCCAATTCTTTACAGACGAATGGAAAATCTAGTAGAAGCCGACCTCGGGAAAGATCAGTTTGTATTCCGTGGAAATGTTGCAACACGCAAGACAAAACTGACCCTACGACTTATCTAAGAACATAGATTAAGGAAAGGCAAACCTACGTTTCTAGCATTTGTAGACTTAGAGAAAGCTTTTGACAATGTTGAATGAAATACTCTCATTCATATTCTGAAAGTGGCAGGGGTAAAATACAGGGAGCGAAATGCTATTTACGATTTGTATAGAAACCAGATAGCAGTTATAAGAGCCGAGGGACATGAAAGCGAAGGGAGTGAGACAGGGTTGTAACCTCTCCCCGATGCTATTAAATCTGTATATTGAGCAAGCAGTAAAGGAAACAAAAGAAAAATACGAAGTAGGTATTAAAATCCATGGAGAAGAAATAAAAACTTTGAGGTTTGCCGATGACATTGTAATTCTGTCAGAGACAGCAAAGGACCTGGAAAAGCAGCTGAATGGAATGGACAGTGTCTTGAAAGGAGGATATAAGATGAATATCAACAGAAGCAAACCAGGATAATGGAATGTAGTCGAATTAGATCGGGTGATGCTGCGGGAATTAGATTAGGAAATGAGAGGCTTAAAGTAGTAAATGAGTTTTGCTATTTGGGGAGCAAAATAACTGATGATGGTTGAAGTAGAGAGGTTATAAAATGTAGACTAGCAATGGCATGGAAAGCGTTTCTGAAGAAGAGATATTTGTTAACATCGAGTATAGATTTAAATGTCAGGTAGTTATTTCTGAAAATAATTGTATGGAGTGTAACCAAATAAAGTAAAACGTGGACGATAAATAGTTTGGACAAGAAGAGAATTGAAGCTTTCGAAACCTTGTGCTACAGAAGAATGCTGAAGATTAGATGGGTAGATCACGTAACTAATGATGAGGTACTGAATAGAATTGGAGAGAAGAGAAATTTGTGGCACAACTTGACTAGAAGGAGGGATCGGTTGATAGGGCATATTCTGAGGCATCAAGGGGTCACCAATTTAGTACTGGAGGGCAGCGTGGAGGGTCAAAATCGTAGAGGGAGACCAAGAGATGAATACACTAAACAGATTCAGAAGGATGTAGGTTGCAGTAGGTACTGGGAGATAAAGAAGCTTGCACAGGATAGAGTAGCAAGGAGAGCTGCATCAAACCAGTCTCAGGACTGAAGACAACAACAACAAAAACAACAACAATAACAAGTTCGTGTGAGTGATTGGAATCTGTAATAAAGTGTACTTGACTGAATGCAAGATGTCGTTCTTTAAGCTCTGGTAGAAGATGCTTTCTACCGTATCGTAAAATGCTTTGTACAAGGACAGTGGGACGTAAGCTGTAGCGAAGTTACGCCTGTAGGTCTGAACTAGCAGTTAACGGTACTGAGTCAGATCGCTGCTAACTGGACTCATTTTTTCATCAGTGCCAACCTCCCCGGTAACGCTCAGAAATAGCTTTCACCCTCTGCCAGAAATTGTAGTTGCAGAAGCCTTGGGGAGTAAGAGTTTATAAGGCCCGGTCGAAGTCTGTCACGGAAATGGGTGGTCTTGAGTTGGACAGGGAGGAAGTTTTGATTAATGGTGTGTTTCCGGGTGCTCTGCCGAAATATTTTTTCCATTTTATACGCAATATTTAGACGAACCACCAAGCCGTTTTCTTCTGGTGATGAGAGTTTTGTTGTTACGTATGCTCACTGCCTCGACTCCTATCCGTAAAGTCATAGACGGAAGTCGTAATCAGAATGGCCAGGTGAAAAAAATATAAATACGTCCTCCTTCCCTCTGTTAACAAATTCATCACGTCATAGGATTGCTTTTCAGAGAAAAGTATTTGTTCTTCTTGTGGTTATGGAGAACATCAGTTTAAAATCTAAATTAGGACATAATGAAAAGTACAACTCTCATCCACATGAGTAAAGGAAACCGTTAAATTGTGGTTACACGATAAATCACACAAACCTAAAGGCTGTCAACAGAATTGAATACCTAGGGATTTCAATTGACAATAACTTAAATTGGAACGATCACATAGATAATGATGTGGGTAGGGCGAACCAGAGACTGCGTTTTATTGGCGGAACTCTTAGAAGATACGACAAATCCACTAAAGAGATGGCCTACAAAACGGTTACCCGCCATCTTCTAGAGAATTGCTGTACAGTATGTGATCCTGTCCAAATAGAATTGATAGGATTGACGGAGGACATCGACAATGTTCAAAGGATGGCAGCTTTTATTATACTATCGCAAAATAAGGGAAAGTATGTCACGGGTTGGGATGACAATAATTAAAACAAATTTTTCCGTTGCGGCGATATCATTTCATTTCAAGAAATTTCAATCACCAACTAGCAGTTCGAACTGCGAAACTATTTTGTTGGCGTCCACCTAGAGTGGGAGAAAAGATTATAGTGTTAAAATTAAGAAATCAATGCTCGCGCGGAGAGATTTAAATGTTCGTTTTTCCCGCGCGCTGTTCGAAGATGGAACGGTAGGGAAATATTATGGAAGTGGTTCGATGAATCCATGCACTGGAGCGTGAATTGCAAAGTAACCTTGTAGCTATACCGGTAGAGGTCATGTAGCTATAGATGTCATGCAGATGTAGATGCAGATATAAACGCAGTAGTAGGATAAGCGAAATAATACCGTCGATGAATGGTCGGAGTAAGATTGAAGAATGTTAAAAATTAAGTGGACAGATGAAGTGCAAAATGAAGTACTACACGGTATAGGTGAGGAAAGGGATCTATAGAAGGTTAGTGGGACAACCGCTAAAGCATTTCTGAATGGCTAACCTTACGATGGAAGGAAGGCTAGGGGGGGGGGGGGGGGAGGAATAAGAGAAACAAAGATTTGAATATATGATAAACATTTTAGAGGATGTTGAGGACAACAGAAATTATACACACTTTCTGCATATTACAGTTCCTTAAGTAATTTTTCATTAATATTGTATACGTCATCGAAGATTCGAAGATCAGTCTTGACAGTAACCTTTTTCTTTCAATTATAATTTTTCGATCAACCTACACTTCTCTGAGACGTCTTTTCGATCTTTGTCGTCTTATCCATTCATATCGCGTGGTCAGTTTCCATTACCTTTGTTGTACGAACAAAATTTAAGCAACATTGTTTTTTATCACAAGGAAAATAACGTATTTGTTGATGGTATTAAGCGTATTTCACGTGATTTTGCCGTGTATGTTTGCTGAAACCCACCTGACCACTCCTCGGAATGGATCTGAAAGAGACATGAAAAAAAATCTGTACCGTGTTTCCTGGATATCAAAATAACTGAGTTATTCTTCGATTTCGATGCAGTAGCTGGATTTTGGAAAAGTTCCGTTACCTTGGGGAATAACGGAGGCCTTTGAAAGTGACAACAATATGTTGTTATCAATAACAAAAGAATTGGCCGCGGTGGTCTAGCGGTTTTAGGCGCTCAGTCCGGAGCCGCGCGACTGCCACGGTCGTAGGTTCGAATCCTGCCTCGGGCATGGATGTGTGTGATGTCCTTAGGTTAGTTAGGTTTAAGTAGTTCTAAGTTATAGGGGACTGATGACCATAGATGTTAAGTCCCATAGCGCTCAGAGCCATTTTGAACCCAGGTACGATATGCGGCTGGGTCGGGAATTTTCTCTGCCCGGGGGCTGGGTGTTTGCGTTGTCCTCATGATCTCATTGTCATCATTATTCATGACAGTGGCGCGATTGGATTGTGTAAATATTGGACTGCGTCAAAATTGTGCTTTTGTACGGGTGTTGATGACGGAGCAGTTGAGCGCCCCACAAACCTGTCATCATCATTATCATGTACTATCAATGGGCGTTTTAATCTCATTATGTCAGAACTGAGTATCCAAGAGCGAAAGATAAAAGCTCCTACTGGCCATAGATACGCAATAAGCTCAGTTGCGAACTTAATAGATGTTATGTAACACTGAAGAGTGTTAGATTATGCGATAGTGAATCTTTTAAGCGATAGTGAATCTTTTAATCGCTACATTAGCAACTTGGGTATCGTCAAACAGCTGACATGTTTTTGTATTGGAACTGTGCTCCCCTTTATCGTGGATGCGAGCTATATCAGGCGTGCATCGAGACGTGATAAGAGTATGCTTATTGGCTGTGTGACGTAGCAGATAATCAGTATTGATTCTGTTATGTGCGCCTGTGGTTACTTCTACTAACACTTTTTGTTCTGTCTCTTCTCGTAGAACTAATGTGTATTATGGGATGACTTTCACAGACTTAACTGCTACGCAACTGTTTGTAATTTAGTGTGCCTATGACGCAAATGAGGAATCAGCCTTAAATGTGCGTAAACTGACATGGAAATGGCTTAAAAACCACTCCCATGTAAACCAAATGTATACTAGCTGTCAGGCTGCGTGTTATTTTGCTGCGAGGACTATGAAGCTCTGCGCAGTCGGAGTAGTGTCCCAGTATACATTTTTCCCTAAACGGTAATGTAAATTCCAGTTGAACCAAGCAGTCAATACTCTGGAATGAAAACACAAATCGGAATTTCTGGATTAGGCATATGTACCCGTATCCGTCTTCACGCGGTTCCGTACTTTTCTATGCTTTCCAGTGACATGCAATTGAAATAAAATACGGAGCACATGAAGAGCTCAGTATTAATAGTATTCTCATGTTTCATTCGTTTCTGTAAAACATATCCTCATAAACAGTAAAAGATATATATATATATATATATAAAGTGGTTTGTCAGGAAAGAAAGCCTCGTCGTTGGTTTAGCCCTCTCCGTTTGTTACAAGTCATTTTCAACGGTTGTGGGAATATATATGTGTTACATGTTACAGAATGTTTTTTCAACAATAATTACTTCTGAACGAAGGATTTAAAAATTAATGACGGTTGCACTATGGATTGGAATGGAGTGTTTGGGGGAAGAGACCAACCAGCGAGGTCATCGGTCTAATCGGATTAGGGAAGGACCGGGAAGGAAGTCGGCCGTGCCCTTTCAAAGGAACCATCCCGGCATTTGCCGGAGCGAGGTTGCACCTTGAACGAATACTGTTGTAACCTTTAAAAAGTTTCATGGCAACTACAGGCCGCACACACTAGTAATGTTCTTCGGTGTCAGAATCTCCGTTTTACCCGGGTCTACGTGAGTATTGTTAAATTTCTACGGCTCGCTTTTGACTAAAAAAAGTTTTAGCTGTGATAAGAGATTCCACAAAACTTAATTCCCATACTGTATTTTATTTTTAAGAGTCAGCTAAGTAGGTCTAAAGCAAGAGAGAGATGCTTCTCTCCAGAGCAAGATTTGCTGTATTCTTGTAGTTCTGTCCGGAATCTAACAGGTATGATTGTATCGTTCGAAAACAACAGTTGCATTTAGGTGCTACAAATGGTTCAGATGGCTCTGAGCACTGTTGGACTTTACATCTGTGGCCATCAGTCCCCTAGAACTTAAAACTACTTAAACCTAACTAACGTAAGGACATCACACACATCCATGCCCGAGGCAGGATTCGAACCTGAACTTTGAAAACTGTGATTTTCGCGGAACTAAAGTCGTTGCCGAGGCATGTTGAATGAGAAGTGATACGGCCAACCTAATAGTACTGGCGACTCCACCAGGTGTCAGGCCGCGCGCTGCTGGGCTGGTGACGTAATTGCGATTGCAGACGTCTGCTGTGGCATAATGCATGAGGTAGTTGGCTAGGTCTGCACCGCGTAACAAGGTCACTGTCGGGGTATTCCTAGCGCGTTCCCATGATGAGAACGTGAGCTCATGGCCGCAGCACTTCTGTATACAATGCCTTGCAGCTGACGCGGCACGGCCGTGCAACAGATGATACAAGCCATTGTCAGAGGGGCTCGCCAAAGATCTTATGCGTTACGTTACGCCTCCAGTGGACAATATAAGCAATGTGCGGGTATATTGTAGTATCATTGCCGCAGCAGTCAGACTTTAAGTAAAACAGTAGTTTTCTTGCTGTAAACAAAACGACTCCATTAAAACACTGACAGGTACGGATTTACTTGTAGAAACCTGGTACTATCCGGTGTCGTTGCAAGTGACGCGCAGCTGCACACTATTTACATCAAGCGAAAGCTTCATATTCGCCAATATTTGCCGCACTCCAATTTTGATAGGATATATACGCAGAATAGTTCGTGCGACTCTATATTGGAAAAAAAAGGTGACGTTATTGTCGCGAAACCCTGCTGTATAAACTAATACAACTGTTATCAAGATTGCGACAGTTCTGTTACCTCCTACGGGTGCCTCGAGTATGGGTCATTAGAATAGGGGCATTCTAAGCTTGTCAATCATTTTCCACAGTATGTTCCTTAAGTTTCTTTATTGAAATTGTGATTTTCAGTTGGATATAGTCTAATTTAAATTAGTTGTCATCTACGTTTAAGGTCGAAATTTGCGACAAGTACTGTCTGCAACCAGCTACCATGATGCTCCGTGGCAACAAAAAATGACTTTAATGTCTCTCTCCCACAAAAATCACAAATAAATCCTAAATTCACATATTTTACAGATCTCTGCAGCGTCACTAAGCATATTAAACAACTGTTAGTAATTTTGACCAAGGCCAGAGCTATGTTTTTTCTTGAAATATGCGAAATTTTCGCGTCTTGAGTAGTTAAGTTTTTTTGTCGAGATTTTCTCGCCTCCCGTTTGCCATTGATGGCGGGAGGAGTCGAGTCCTCTGGCTGTCAAATAACCAATTACTGTGCTTCGAAGCAGAGAAGTGAAAATAGTGTCTGTGCCAATAGAAGCTTTTCCATAGCATTCTAGCACATTGTTTTGCTGAATGTGTTTAATCATTGCAGCGTAGGTCCTGTGTGCTTCATTTGTATAAACTTGTTCCTCCATAGCTCTCTCATTTTGCTCTGTCACTCGTTCCCGAGAGCTACGTTACTTCTCAAGTTGTTTACTTTATCATGAATGCATGGGTAATACAATCACGGAAGTTAGCCAAAACTTATAACATTATTACGTCGTAAATACATTTTTTTTAAATGTCTGAAACTACTGAAGGAATTGCCCGCATCTCGTGGTCGTGCGGTAGCGTTCTCGCTTCCCACGCCCGGGTTCGATTCCCGGCGGGGTCAGGGATTTTCTCTGCCTCGTGATGGCTGGGTGTTGTATGATGCCCTTAGGTTAGTTAGGTTTAAGTATTTCTAAGTTCTAGGGGACTGATGACCTAAGATGTTAAGTCCCATAGTGCACAGAGCCATTTGAAGCCATTTTACTGAAGGAATTAATGCATTAGCCATAGTCATGGTCGTGTCGAAACTGAAAATCTAGATATTTCTGATGAATGACTACTCGTGACCCGAAGTAGTTGCCAAGAATGACTGAAAGCGAGTCCAGGGACTCGCCCTTGCCAGCTGCTGTTATTTGTATTCCGATGCAGCATTGTGGCGGGGCCGCGTGTAGCGTCCAAGTGGAGTTCGTTCTTGTAAGCGGACCCGACTGTAACGCGGCGTCGCGGTGTATGTTTAGCGCCAGCTACGTTCGTCGCACGTGAGCTATTTTGAGCACGACATGCCGATCTCATCTTGAATGGCTAACTCAGACGAATTTGCACCGTTTCTTGGCACGAGCTCTGTTCCTCGTTGGCAACCAAGGTCTGTCTGATGCCTCACATGTAAACATCGTTCAGAGCTTATCAGCACTACGTGAGCACATGCACGTATGCACAAAGGCCTAGAAGTGTGGACTTGAAATGCTGCTTGCAAATAAGACATTCAGTGCACACCTTTCGTAGATGAAGGTGTATATTTTATTAATCGAAGTTCCGACAACTGTTTTATTTTAGGCTTCTTATAACTTGTATTATTTGAGTAGCTATGCAAAGATGAAGACACTAGCACAATAAACGTCGGACAAAAGACCAATAACAACAGCACTGATTTCGGTGCAAAATGTCCATCTTTAAAGTTCAGATATTTTAATAAGGCATTCGATAATGGTCTCGCAAATCAGTTACACGAGGGCGAGCTCTGTCTTTTAAAACCTTTATAAATTAGTCTCGCCGCGGTTTCTGTCCACATTTTCAGGCTGATCTTTGGAACAAATGTAGGTTTTCACTGACAGATTGATGAGTTTCGTATCAACGCACACTCCGCTGCAGAGTGAAAATCTCATTCTGGAAACATCCCCCAGGCTGTAGCTAAGCCATATCTCCGCAATATCCTTTCTTTCAGGAGTGCTAGTTCTGCAAGGTTCGCAGGAGAGCTTCTGTAAAGTTTCGAAGGTAGGAGACGAGGTACTGGCAGACGTAAAGCTGTGAGGACGGGGCGTGAGTCGTGCATGGTAGCTCAGTTGGTAGAGCACTTGCCCGCGAAAGGCAAAGGTTCCGAGTTCGAGTCGCGGTCCGGTACACAGTTTTAATCTGCCAGGAAGTTTGATGAGGAATTTTGTGAAAGTTGCCTGTCATAGATACATAGTTCTAACATTGCGAAGGTGGGGCGGGTCGCTGGTTGACAAATAAATGGTAAAGACTCGAAGCGCTAATAAATACCGTACCTGTATTTTACGAAAACCTCCTTCGGTTTTTGTCCGTAATGAATTCCGTCTACATTATTTTTTGCTCATGCGTGTTATGACAACAAACCGACACATTACATTGGTCAAATGAGCTGGAAATCTCCTCACACATTCTTATCAAGTAATTCCCCTATACACATTTTGGGAGCAATAGTGCTGTTAAAGAATTTAAGAGTTTTTAACAATTAACGTTAGTGATGTGCATTATAAACAGGTCTTCAATAAAGATTTTTCGTAGTACACGGTCTTACGAAAATGGGGGGGCACATCGGTTGAGGAAGGGACAAAGGACAAAATAAACAAGAAATATAATTACAGTAGGTGATATTCTTTAACTCTGAGCCCCAACAATATAAAACATCGAATTTTGAAAATTTTTGCAAAATTGACTTTCATCGTCATAGTAAACAGCAGAGAGATGAAGAAAGTGGCAAAAAGTAAACACTTAATTGTTTCCAGGAGATAGATTCACTTCGGAACCACTGGGGCATACAGTTCTCAGCCAATCATCATTTCTTGAGATATATTTGAAAGCAATTTCGCGTTTTACCTAAACACAATCCCTAATATTGAAACCTCTATGAACTCGCAGAGCGTGAAATACATTATAGTCCTAAATAACAGGCAAAAATAGGCCTAAAATTTAATAAATTTATTTTAAAAGTACATACTGCTCTAATGTTTCATTAAAAAGAAACTCATGAATACAGTAGTACTAGTACAAACCCAGATTAAAAAACAGCAGTATCCCCTGATGTCACGTAGCACAATCTCCGCGCCGACGGTTGCATTGAACGCTGTTACGTGACTCCTACAGTGAATTACATTCCCAGAAATACCTTAATGTACCACTAGATGCTCCTGTCTTGCAATAGCATCGATGGTTTCATGCGAAAGGCAGTGGTACTTCTAAAAGTTAATCAAATTGTGGTTTCAGGCGTAAAAATACTGTTACTCAGAGGGTTAATTCTGTAACGGATGGCAACAATTGCATTAGTGTCTCTCTTCATGTAGAATGAGAATGTTGTGCAATTTTTATGTCTCAGATAACGAAGAATACCTAGTTCCAAGCCACTGAATAGCTACCACACCTTTATCTGCTCTAGGCGGAAGACTCCAAGAAATCGAGAGCACCACGATTTAGTTACAGATGCAAAACGGTTGGACACAGTAGATAACACCCTACAGAAACATCGTATGACTGGAGAGAGATTTGAACAACGTTCCTGTTTTTTATCACTGTACCTCCTTTGGTCAGTAAACATAATCTATAAAAAATATTCATCGTTCATGCCCCCCCCCCTTTTTTTTGACTGATTGATTTTGTGTGTGTGTGTGTGTGTGTGTGTGTGTGTTTCCTTTCCTATATAAGCTGCAGGTAAACAAATGGATTTTTCTCTCTTCACACTTCAAATGGTTCAAATGGCTCTGAGCACTATGTGACTTAAATTCTGTGGTCATCAGTCCTCTAGAACTTGGAACTACTTAAACCTAACTAATCTAAGGACTACACACACATCCATGCCCGAGGTAGGATTTGAACCTGCGACCGTCTCTTCACACTTCATTTGACTTCTGTTGCGGATGTAAAATGGTAGGAGTTACTTGTGCAGCTGCGCACTGAATTGCGCTAACTATAAGGTAACTAAAGGTAAACCTGTTTGAACATCAAGAAGCATAACCAGGCATGGGTTTATTGAAGTAGTATGCCATTGTCTTCCCGCGACATCTGAACTGGCTCGGCTTTTTCAGCCAGCTATAGGGGAACATAATTGTTTAAGCAGTTAATTATAGAATGAAAGACTTGGACCGACTGAATCACCAATTTATTAACTGGTTTGCAATTTATTAATTGGTTTGGTCTGCAGCGGAGTGTGCGCAGATTCGATGTTGACCTTCGTTATTTCCAAGCTTCCTGTGATGTGTTAACTGTAGAACATGTTTTTATTTCCACTTGTGTTAATGACTATCAATAAAGATAGTTGCTAGTGGTGTCAACCGGTTCTGTACACTTCGAGGTATAATGTTCTCAGAATAACAAAACTCGGACCCAATCTTTAAATAGTTCTGTTGAGTAGCACTGCCCGTTATTTCACCAATTATTGGCCGCGGGGATGTTAACATCTCGTCGTTGGGTGGTTGGTATCTCCCGCACGGCAGCCATAACACGGGAAGCGGGCAATAATGAAATCTTCCGCCGCCATTTCGCAGAACGTAGTCATCAGTCACTGGCCAGTTGTTGTAACAGCTAACGTCCACTAGGCAACACACTGTTTTTAGGCTGGAGCGGCGCACTGAAATGTAATAATTATCTGGTAGTATTTAAGGAAACGTTTTTTTTTTTCAATTTATTGGCTTTCGCGGGATGCCCTTCAGCCAACTCAACAGTTAAATGTCAATTATGATGATACGAACGGTAAGGACAACACAACATCCAGTCCCCGAGCGGAGAAAATCTCCGACCCTCACGGGAATCGAACCCGTGTCCCTTCGTTTGGCAATCCGCCGCGTCGACAGCGCAGCTGCCGAGGCGGACCAAGGAAATGATTGATTCTGGACAAGAAACTGGCATTTTCAAATATGATCGAAATTTATCAGCGATGGTGCACCAGTTTCATTGTAAATGAATCGTTGTTTATCGATTTCGCAGTGAGATGTGCCATTGACATTCGTGGTCCCAAAGATGACGACTTCCGAAACGACCTGTTTCATTATTATTATTATTATTATTATTATTTTGTGTAGCTCTCACTAAAGAACAGGCTTTTCAAAATTAAGCCGATGAATTCACATCTTCAGTTTTCTGTACATGAAGGATGGCGGTAGGGTGCAAACAAGTCATTAGCGAGGCTGTTTGTTTAGAAACAAAATCTTAGGATACAGATACATGTCAACAAACATGATAGAGCGACTTTGTGTTTTTTACACGTTCGGCGTCGTAGGTGCGATGGCTAAGTAAAAACCGGTGTGTGGCAAAGAGATGGCTTTTAATCAAAGATTTTGTATTATATTGATGTATGTTTTGCCGTAGTGTGAGTAAAGTATTAACGTGGTCATCGGAATAATTTCGTTTATACAGCCTTTTAAAGCAACTTCCGTGGTTCAAATGGCTCTAAGCACTATGGGACTTAACATCCCCTAGACTTAGAACTACTTATCACACACATCCATGCCCGAGGCAGGATTCGAACCTGCGACCGTAGCAGCAGCGCGGCTCCGGACTGAAGCGCCTAGAACCGCTCGGCCACAGTGTCCAGCTTCCGTTGGTCGACCAAATGGATAGTTATAAAAGTTTGCTTTATATAGTTTGTCGGCAGTGATTGTTAAGAGTAATTTTGTGAAAGTTTATAAGGAACCTATTTTGTCAGTTTCAAAAATTGAGAAATGGGCGGCTTAATTGGTAAGTTTTCTGGAAGAAATCCAAAAGTTATTCTCACTAATGAAAGAATATGATATTGGGTACGAAGATGCCAAACACATTGTCCCAACCATCTATGTTGTAATCCTGCTGTTCACAAAGAAGTGAAAGAGGATTCCTTAATTACGGATTGACAGAAGTGTGTTGACTTCGACCAGCTCATATTTTCTTTCCGGCCATTGCCAGCCTCAACGTTGTTTTACAAATTCTTGTGTTGTAGCCATTACGAAGTGTTTATTGTGCCGTGTTCTCTTTATTGCCACCATGTAAGTTTTACAGCTTACCCTTTTTCAATTTCGATTTGTCCATGACAAAGAATACGAAATTCAACGTGAAACTACCAGTTTCGGGCAGTAGATGGCATTGTCAGGTGGAGCCTTAAAAATAAAACATGAATTAATTGCGAACAGCACAGTCGTATTTCAAAAGCTGATGGCGCGCTTCCGTATCAAAATTCACTCCAGATAGCCACACAATTTGTGTAACTGTTACAGTCAAGAGTTTGAGTAATATTTAACTATGAAACTTCACCAAACAGCTTTGGAGAAGCAGCTCCGGAGCACAGAATGCTAAAGACTCGCTGGGGCGTGGCTATTGATCGCATGAAGTCGGCCTCTTGGAGCTGTGCTTAGACACACACACACACACACATTCTCTCTCTCTCTCTCTCTCTCTCTCTCCCTCCCTCCCTCCCTCCCTCCCTCCCTCTGTGTGGGAGGCCGCTTTTATATAACTCTTAGTATCAAAGTTAGTTGTAATGGGTAATCTATCAGACTTTCTCGACGTTGTTGATGAATGGTGGGTTTTCTGGTTTGTTGTCCATTTATGCACAATATTTCGCCGCGCGGGATAGCCGCGTGGTCTTGTCACGGTTCGCGCCTCTCCCCCGTTTTAGGTTCGTGTCCTGCCACGGGCATATGTGTGTGTGTGTGTGTGTGTGTGTGTGTGTGTGTGTGTGTGTGTGTGTGTGTGTTGCCCTTAGCATAAGTTGAAGTTACATTAATTAGTGTGTAAGCCTAGGGACCGATGACCTCAGTAGTTTGGTCCCATAGAACCTTACCGGCACAATATTTAAATAGCTGATCAAGTCGTCTTCATAGACTGTTTCCTTCCCCCTCTCTTTCCCTCTCTTCCGCACAAAACATAACACTCATACGATTAGTTTTGTGCTTCCACATGGTTTAAATATAAAATACTTTTCGTTTCGCTAGCGGAATGTTCAAACAGGCGGAAGTTGAGTTTAATGTAATAGATGAAAGATAACTCCGTGAGCCTTGTGCAACATTTCGTGTCTGCGTGCGGATTTCCCTTTTCCTGTCACGCTAACAAAGTTCCATCCTGCCGAAAAGATTTGTATGTTATGTAAACTGGGAGAATTTTTAATCTAGCGCAGACCAAGAGATACAAGCAAGTCGTCTTAACCTAATAAGCATAACCGTTTCGTTAATAACTGGTTTTCCAGATGCTTTCTTCCCGGCTTCTCTGTATTAGCTGCTTAATTAGTATTCTCACCTGTTGTTAATAGGGAATCTACATTTATATCTACGTCTATATTCTGCAAACCACCGTGAAGTGCATGCAGAGAGTACGCCCCATTGTACCGGTTATTGGGTTTCTTCCCGTTCCATTCACGTAAGGAGCGCGGGAAGAATTTCCATAATTCGGATAACAGTTTTGGAGGATTAAAAACCTCTGTGCATGCCACAGTTAGTCTAATGTTGTCCTCACGATCCCTATGTGTGCGATTCGTAGGGGATTGTAGTATATTACGAAAGTCATCATTTAAAGCCGGTTCTTGAAACTTGGTTAGTGGGCTTTCTTGGGAGAGTTTACTTCTATCTTCAAGACTATACCAGTTCACATGCTTCAGTATTTCTATGATGCTTTCCCATGGGCCAAATAAACTGTGACCATTCGTGCTCTTGTTTCATTACAATGAACTGTAAGTTTCTCATCTAAAAGCTTGTCCTAGGGTTTTCATTGATTTCCTCAGCTCTGTGGGACTATCCAAGGCAGAGTTGTTTATCTGGTTGTCATAATTCAGTACATGCAGCAACATTGCGCAACGGGCCACAGTTGAACTGTGGTGACAGACGTAGGTCGCTTATACAACTCATCTGGCCATTTCGGATTTATTGAAAGAATCCTAAGGAAGTGTAGTACACCCACTAAAGAAAGAGCTTGTGAAACCCTCGTTCAATCAATTCGTGACTTTTCGCCAGTCTGGTATCCTTGCTACCTTGGATTAACGGAAAATAGATCAAAAAGCATACTGCTTCCCCGAACTATTATCTCGGGTATCGGCCACGACGATAGAATTAGAGAAATTCGTGACCATGCAGAAAAGTACAGAGCTTTTCGTTCTGCGTACCATCTGCGAAAGGAAAAGAAACGGTTGAAAATGACGCTGTGACACTATACCATCCGCGACACACCGGACGGTGGTGTGAAAATGTATAAGTAACTGATCAGAAATACCAAAAAGGCGACCAAAGTTATTATTGTACTCCACCCGCTGAGAACAATGTATTTACATGTGAAATAGCTACAGGGTGAAAACACTACTGTGATACAGTTGTATCACTGTCCCTCCTGTGCTGTAAGGGTGGATGCGGATGATTTTCACGCTCTGTTTTGTTCGTCGGTTTCTTAGCTACTAGTGTTCCACCTCTCCCTACATATCAGATACCACTCTCATTACGGATCTATAACACCAGATCGGATGCGGCCAGAATCGTGGCTGTACCTATGCGTAACACTCAAGTCTTTCTCCTTTTCAGCCATTGTTGTTGTTGTGGTCTTCAGTCCTGAGACTGGTTTGATGCAGCTCTCCATGCTACTCTATCCTGTGCAAGCTTCTTCATCTCCCAGTAACTACTGCAACCTACATCCTTCTGAATCTGCTTAGTGTATTCATCTCTTGGTCTCCCTCTACGATTTTTACCCTCTACACTGCCCTCCAATACTAAATTGTTGATCCATTGATGCCTCAGAACATGTCCTACCAACCGATCCCTTCTTCTGGTCAAGTTGTGCCACAAACTTCTCTTCTCCCCAATCCTATTCAATACTTCCTCATTAATTATGTGATCTACCCATGTAATCTTCAGCATTCTTCTGTAGCACCACATTTCGAAAGCTTCTATTCTCTTCTTGTCCAAAGTATTTATTGTTCATGTTTCACTTCCACACATGGCTACACTCCATAAAAATACTTTCAGAAATAGCTTCCTGACACTTAAATCTATACTCGATGTTAACGAATTTCTCTTCTTCAGAAACGCTTTCCTTCCCATTGCCAGTCTACATTTTATATCCTCTCTATTTCGACCATCATCAGTTATTTTGCTCCCCAAATAGCAAAACTCCTTTACTACTTTAAGTGTCTCATTTCCTAATCTAATTCCCTCAGCAGCACCCGACTTAATTCGACTTCATTCCATTATCCTCGTTTTGCTTTTGTTGATGTTCATCTTATATCCTCCTTTCAAAACACTATCCATTCCATTCAACTGCTCTTATTTCAGCCATACGACTCTGGAACAAACTACCATGTAACCTGCATCTTGTCCAAAACCACTTTGCATTGAAGAATTATTCCAGGCTTTATCATTTTATTCCAGGCTGTATCATCGGCGTAGTTGCCCTCACTACATATCCATACTTTTCCTATTTGCTGTTTCTTCCTGCCATCTCTAATTCTGATCTTATCGAAGCGTTTCTCGCGGTTCCTGTAGCCAGTCAACTTTTTCTGCGTGGTGGATTCGTTTTTGCACCGACCATACATTTCTTTTAAGACGTCATTACCCACATTCGACAAGAGCACAATGAGGAACTTGATTGATACAGTGTTAATAAGTTTGGCATTCGTTGAATTCCATATAATCGCCACTATACTACTATCGCTTTGCTATATTAGTTTTGGTGATTAACAAAACGTCTGGTTGGATAGGGTGGATAGCAAAGTGCGGCTGTGTGCTGACGATGCTGTGGCGTACGGGAATGTGTCGTTGTTGAGCGACTGTAGGAGGATACGAGATGACTTGGCCAGGATTTGTGATTGGTGTAAAGAATGGCAGCTAACTCTAAATATAGATAAATGTAAATTAATGCAAATGAATAGGTAAAAGAATCCTGTAATGCTTGAATACTCCATTATTAGTGTAGCGTTTGACAAAGTCACGTCGATTAAATATTTGGGCGTAACATTGCAGAGCGATAAGAAGTGGACAAGCATGTAAGGGCAGTTGTGGGGAAGGTGGATAGTCGTCTTTGCTTCATTGGTAGAATTTTGGGAAGATGTGATTCATCTGTAAAGGAAGACCGCCTTTGAAACACTAATACGACCTATTCTTGAGTACTGCTCGAGCGTTTGGGATCCCTATCAGGTCGGATTGGGGGAGGACATAGAAGCAATTCAGAGGCGGGCTGCTAGATTTGTTACTGGTAGGTTTGATCATCACGTGAGTGTTGCGGAAATGCTTCAGGAACTTGGGTGGGAGTCTCTGGAGGAAAGGAGGCGTTCTTTTTCGTGAATCGCTACTGAGGAAATTTAGAGAACCAGCATTTGAGGCTGACTACAGTACAATTTTACTGCCGCCAACTTACATTTCGCGGAAAGACCACAACGATAAGAGAGATTAGGGCTTCTACAGAGGCATCAAGGCAGTCATTTTTCCCTCGTTCTGTTTGGGGGTAGAACAGGGAGAGAAGATGCTAGTTGTGGTACGATGTACCCTCCGCCCAGGGGCGGATCCAGGATCTGCCAGGTACCTGACTTTCAAAAAATTGATTCCAAATAAAAGCATTAATACTCTATATACGCCCGCACACACACACACACACATAATATTCTGCTTTTTAGTTTGTGTACTGCTATGTGTTAAGTGTATTTAATGAAATAACTTACTGCATTACCTAAAAATATTCTTCAAATACGACACGTGCACTTGAAAAACTCCGTGTTTGTCTGCTGATGTAAAATAATATATAAAAATGCTAATGTTCGTTTCCATTATTAAATTTTCGAAATTAGTTTACCAATTGCTTTCATATGACAGAATGTTGCCATAGAATTCGCGCATGTGTTTATACGCAGCAGTGACGATACGACTGCGAAAATTTGTAATAGGGTATTTGACTGTGTTCAGGAAATCATCTTATATTGTTAATTACCTCAGTATCTGTTTAAATCTGCTAACCGTAACATTTATATTCTTACTGTATGAGAGAATGGATTTTGAATGAATCCACAGACGTTATTTTCGCATACATTATTACATTTGGCTAATTAATGTTCACATTCCCCATCAAAGTGAGAAGAAAGCCAAAATGGGGGAGAAGCGTTCATCCAGATCGAAAACGTGCAATTGCAGAATAAAAGGGACTGTCGTAAGGTTCTCACTATTTGCAACTAATGAGAATATTTTCAAGTATTCCTTCGGTGTTCATCGCTTCATTATCAACACCATGTCTTTGCAAATTGCCACTAGAAACAAAATCTTACATACGCACTGCAGGGAAAGTGCTAAATTAGGGACACAGATCGCTAATGCCTCAGCGAATATTATCATTTTATTCGTAAGTATAGTTGTTTCTTCTGTAGTTTATTCACTAAATGGAAGAGGCTTCAAGGTCTCTTTTTTGAATTGTTCCATCAAACTGCCTGCCATTGTTTACATTTTCGACTTCAAGTAAGACATACTAGATAGGCCGACGCAATCAGCCCCTAAAGCAGTCGCAGCCCCCCCCCCCCCCCCCCCCCGGATCCGCCCCTCCGCCATCCACCGTATGATGGATTGCGTAGTACGTATGTAGATGTAGATGAAGTAAGACAGGGGCCTGAAGATCTTGCCAGGTGAATGCGAAGAAAATTTAGCCCCAGGATAGTTTGCAGTCAGTGAAGTATGTCGCCCTGGACAGGCAGCCATGCCATCGGACTAGTGGTGCAGCGAGTTGGCGTCGGCAGGTTGCGGTAGGCCGGCACGCTGGCGGTATCGATTCCGGCGGCCGCTCGCCGTGCCGGCTCCCCATTGGCCCGCGGCCGTCAGCTGAGGCTCGCGCCATCTCTGGTGTGACCGACCTCCCCGTTTTGCTCAGCAACCTCCCTGCGTGTCTAGCACTCTCCTCGGTGCTGGCCCGCTTTCGCAACATCGTCACGGGAGGCGTTCGTGCTCGCCCACGTTATCGAAGAGCAGCTCGAGGCGTGATACATTTTTATGGTTCGGCTCACGGATAAGACTTAATGTGGCGCAATCGTGTCACACAGCTGGCGTTGCTGTACCCCACCAGGCACATTCTCGCAGTCAGAAGTGAAGAATAAAAATAGACGGTTTGCAACACCTACGTATGCACACCACAGAACTGAAGAAACGCCTTAATCTGTATTTGCAATTCGAGTGTTAGCAGACATAGGCGGCATAAAAATTAAAAAGCTTGCATACTTTGCCTACTTTCATTCCATAATGTCATATGGTATAATATTTTGGGGTAACTCTTCAAGTCAAACAAAAGTTTTCAGAGTCAAAAAGCGTGTAATACGTATTATTTGTAGAGTAAATTCACGGACATCCTGTAAAAACCTCTTCAAAGAACTGGGTATACTAACTACTGCCTCTCAGCATATTTACTCCTTAATGAAATTTGTCCTAAATAATATATCTGTTTTTCCAACAAATAGCTCAGTTCATACATACAATACCAGGAACAAAAATGATCTGCAAAAGGACTTAAAATCACTTATTTTAGTTCAAAAAGGGGTCCGCTACTCAGGAACACTCATCTGCAATAATTTGCCAGCAAACATAAAAAAAATTGTTTCAAATAAAGATCAGTTTAAAAGGAGCCTGAAAGACTTACTAGTGGCCAAATGCTTCTACTCCTTTGACGAATTTTTTAATAGAAACAAATGATGTATTGTATATATTCATATTGTTACTATTGTTATTTCAGTTTTTCTAAAAAAAGAAAAGAAAAAAAAGGGTGACATGTTCCACATCCACGAGGATCTCCTAAACACGGATCTATGGAACGAAAAACTAATCTAATCTAATCTAGTCAAACCAGATGCAATTGTTTAAAAAGGAGGACAAACAGCTTCAAAAAGGAGGACAAAGGAAGAAAAAAGAGAACACATCAAACGGGTCAACTGCAGATGAGGATTCCAGCCGTTAGCTTTGGACAAGTCACGTGACTGCCGGGAGTTACCGGTAAAACTAGTAGTTAATTGTTACTGGTGGTCAGGTGGTGGTTCTCAGAGCAAGATTTTTTTATTTTAAATTAAAAACATTGATTGTGATGGCAGTGTGGCATCAAATGTTGTTATGTTTACGCGTAGTTTTATCAAAGACGGCTGCCTAAACGCCACTCCTGATTGGCTACTTAATTTGACTTGTCCAAAGCTGACGTGTGGTATCCTCATCTGCAGTATTCCACATCAAACACACGTTCAATTTTAATAAATGAGTTTATTATTTATAGACATAACATACATACATTCCTTAACAATTATTGATACTTTAAGAAAGAGCAATAGAACGGGACGAATTGTAAATTTAACTGTAGTACGCTCAACTTTGCGAAAAAGCCGGACACTGTAAAAATCCGCCCGGACCCCGGACAAAGAGCTAAAGAGGAGGACATATCCGGATTGATCCGGACGTCTGGTCACCCTGCGTATGCATTCCTCGAACCACAATGCAGTGCACAGTGGAGGGTGATGCTTACTGTTAGCAGCGATTTCATGAATAGGCCATTGGTGTCTTAAACCATGGAAAAAATCCTGCTTATCCACGCACCAAAAACACTTATCCTGCCCTGCGCGAATCACATTTAAAATGGCCCCTAGACGGTGAATTAATTGCCAATATTTCCTGGGTGCGCTGTAATGTTGAAAGTGTAGGAGTGAGATTCAGAGGTTGCGCAAGAATATTGAGAGCATCAAAAACATCGGAAACACATTGCGCTAGGTGGAAATATTGTACGTCTATGGGCAGTATTGATGATCTGCTTGACAGTCTCTCTCATTCTTCACAGACCAAGCAGGTTAGGTTAGGTTAGGTTTGTAGTGCTCAGCCTCGAAGTAGCGTACTGGTTGAGAGGCTGGACAATTAAGTGATACAAATTTAAATTTTTCGCTATATATCACTTTCAGCAAATGTCCGTATGGTTTCCGACTTTAATGTCAGTTCCCCAATCTCCATTCTTTCAGTAAGTGAAGCTGTTCTCAACCCGAAGATTGGTTTGACCACCACACTGCTTTACTAGGCATTGTACCATTGAAGGTGGTACAGGTACGCCTTTGCATTCGTTTGACATGAGAATGTACTTAGTCTGTTGTAGACTGTCGTGTACTCTAAACCACTGAACAGGTTTGCATTCTCATGCTCAAATCATTCCCAGAGGTAAAAGAATTGATAAGTGACAAAAAATCATCGGATTGAGGACTGAACGCTGCACCTATCGATCTGTAGCGAAACATTCACCGAATTAGCCGCAGAACCGCGTACCTCCTTTATAGCGGTTTCCTTTGCAAGGTACGGCATATTACCTTTATTCTGAACCAGTCTAATAGTTCCGACGCTGGCGTGCGTTTCGTTGCTTCCTTGTTTGTTTCCGTGAATTAAAAAAAAAACTATCAGCCAAATTTTTACTTTTTGGATTGCAATAGGAAGGAATATGCGACTCTGCATGACCAATCACAGTGAAACATGAAATGGTACTGCGAAAATAGCCAAAGAACCAAAAGTTCTTGAGTGAGTGATATAGATATCCATGTTTGGAGTTAGTTGGAGAGACAGGAAAACAAATCGGAAAACAGACTGGAGTGAAAAGCGCGATAGTGGCTGTAATAATGATGAAAAAGGTGTAGTGTGCCGAGTGAATGATAGATCAAGGAAGTTTCGTGATAGTCGCCAGAGTTTAGAAAAGTCAGAGAATATTAATTATTGGAATATGGGTATCCACCATCAATAAAATATACAAGAGCAACACTTGAAATCTGGAAGAGCCTCTGTTCAATAAATGGATGACAAACGTCTGATAAGAAAACGGATACTGGTTAGAGTAATAAACTTAAGTTTTGTTAATTATATAAATTGCCTCGTACAGTAAAATCTTAGTTGACAATTCTAAATTGTTTTCCACACTGCCATGAAAGAAAGGTTGCATCTGAATTCAAGACAACCCGCATATAAAAGCTGTACGACATTGATAACAAGCAAAATGCATGTTGCCCTTTCCACAATTCAGAGACGGTACACATTCTATCTCAGAAATAATAATGAACACTAAAATCTAATAATAGATGTCGTAGTGAAATCGAGAGAAGAGTAGCAATGCCCAAGAGAACCTGCCAAAATAAAAACCTTCTGCTGAACAAGTGCATAACATTATCTACTAACAAAGACTTGTGGCGACTTTTACATGGAGTGACCTGACATGCGGATGTGAAACCTGGGCATCTGCAAGGCAGGAGAAAGCTCGCCTTGAAGCTTACTTCTGGAGCAGAATTTAAAGAAATAATTGGGCTGACAGGAAAAAATAGGTGGTTCTGCAAGAAACAGGAGAGAATGGAGAACTACTGAAAGTTAAAAGCCAAAACAAACTGAAAATCATTGGACACTCTGACGAGGTATTCTTTTAAAAAAACATTTTCATTTTCGAAGCAAGATCGTGGAACAAAGCGGGAAGACGACCGAGAACATCGTCTTTAAAGGAAAATATAAGTGAGATGAGATGTTTTTTACTTGGGGATGGAAGTCTGGCGAAGAGGGGAATGTGTGGTTGCAGAGACAAAGCTGTGCTTTGAAAGAAGAGTAACTAAAAAAAAGCTGTAGGGGGAAAGTGGTCTCTTCAACTTGTAACCTCGTATAACAAGAATAAATTGGGCGTTGGTTGGGGGGAGGGGGGGGGGGGGAGAGAGACGCGGATCGATCGCATCTTTGTTTGATCAATTTGATTTATATTTTCATAATTCGGATAATAGCTTTGAACGAATGTGAATTCTACTCCTTGAGGAAGATCATCACAGCCGAAAGTATAGAATGTTTTTAGTATTTTGTATCGCAGCCCATCGGTACACACAGGACGATTTTATTGGAAGCAGAGGAAGTACAGAAGCTAAAACAATTTAAGGCGATGGATCGTCATTCAGTATGATAGTCACTAACAAATGTCGTATATACGCTACATGTGAAAGTTCATATGAATGGCAATACTTCACACTCAATAACCGTGCAAGTTATCATAAAAATTACAATTAAAAAGTCAAGCACGATGGGGATACACAAAGTCAGCAGTACTTCAGCGGCACTAGTAGTGAACGGACGAACGGTTCTCTGGCCCTTTCCACGTCACGCGAGAGCGGCATGCTGGTGATTTCGCGCATGCGCATTTGTAGCCTTCGGATCCGCAGCGTGGGCGCCCAACGACACAGCACGTAGGCACTGCCCTGCGTCACATGACCCTCGCGTGATGCAAGGGTGCGGTTACTTTGTGCCCCGCCGTAGGCCGGATAACTGTCTCTATGCCAATTCTGCCTACTGTTTTTATTTCCAGTACAGTACCTTTACATTTCGAAGGTCACCCGCCAGTAGTACAAGCTTCTCTTCTTCCGGTTTGCATTATCTTGTGTGTCTACATGTGTGATTCGTGCGAATTAAAAATTCCATTGACATATCCTTCGCGGCAATCTGGTGTTAGGCTCACGAAGAGCAAAAGGCTTTAAAATAATTACTAACGTAAAATATTTGTGCTTATTTAACTTTTAAGAAGTTTAATAGGCCCTATCTTGTCTTTTGTACAATGCAAAACTTATCAAAGAGAAAGTGTGGGAAAGTTAGGCGAGTCTAATATTATTAATTACTGTCGTATACTGTACATGAAATCGGAAACAGCTCCTCAGGAAACTTATGGAGAAGAGTAGCTCTCCCGGCACAATCAATTTTTTCCATCGTTTTAGCCGAGGCTAGACGCAGTAACTAATTCAGGGGTCAACCTTCTTCACCTACCGCCCACTTTTGAATCTGTTAATAGTATTTTCTAACTGCCCAACGGTTCCACAATAACAGTGATTATGAAGTAGGTAGATAACTTAATTACACTTGTAGAACGAAGGTACAGCAACTGAAAGCTTATAAAATAAGTACTTAACAAATAATTTTAAGTACTTTGTCAGCATTTTCTGAAAAATTATATATATATATATATATATATATATATATATATATATATATATATAAACTGTTTTTTTTCTCTCTCTTCGAGCAGTAAAATAACTGATGATGGCCTCAGAAGAGAGAATGCAACATGTTTCTGAAAAAGAGAAATTTAACATTGGTAAGAAATTTGTCTCAGGAAATCTTTTTGGAGAGTATTTGGGTAGCGAATTGGTTTCTAACCTTACTGAGATCGTCCCCCCCCCCCCCCCCCCCCCCCCCCCCCCCCCCGCCATACACTTAATCGCCACAATGAAAAACAATTTTCTTCGAAGACATCCATTTTCAAAATGACAAAAGAAATTGTTTATTGTAAATTTCTTAATAAACCACGAAGTAATGAGTTCGTGACAAAATTGGTACCATTTTGTTCCTAGCAATCCTTTTTGGAGAATGATGACGCAATTATCAGTGAAACACTAGTGCTACTTAAAAATCCTGAAAAAATAAAGCTATCTGTACTTTGGATAGACAGTTGTAACAAAATATTTCTCTCCCCGATATTTATTTCATTCATGTCCTGCACCAGATTTAAAATCATCACAAATTATAATGTTTGAGCAATAATTACGCCTAGTGCCTGTAAATCATTTGATCACTGGACTCCTTACTTCTGATCTGGCAGAAATTGCAAGTATTTTGGCTGTTAATACTTTGTGTCTGACAACTGATTGTAATAATAATAATAATAATAATAATAATAATGTGTAGGCCATGCAGCAGTGTAGTACCCATTACATAGTTACTGTTGTATTGTGCTTCATCTATTTTTGCGAAATGAATAATGAAGCAATATCTGATCACTTGTGGGGACCATGTACCACTTAGAGAAAGCATTTCCATGAGATATTTAAGTATAAGTGATGCTTAGTTTTACATTGAAGATATGTGGTACAAAATATGTGTGTAGGGGATGTACTGCGTGAGGATGATGATCCCACATTTGTTACACAAACATTAACCCTACAACATTGTTTCACACAGTAATTGTAGTATTTAAAGAAAAATGTAGTTATTGGTGCCTTTTATAATGAGCGTTATTTCCTTAACGAAATGATGATAATTGTAATCTTTCTTTTGCTTGCATCTTTATCCTGCAGTTTCGCAGGGTCGGAGTGGTTAGGTTCGGATTTGGCAACGTTAATGTTAAGGGGTGGCCGGATGCCCTTCCTACCGCCGCCCCCGTGTCTCCCCCCCCCCCCCTTCCCCCCAGGAAGGAATTAGTGTACCCCAGCTGTCTGCATCTACAGTAATCCGTGGAATAGTGTGAATGTGTGGAGAAGTCTGCGAGTCGTGTAGCTGAGGCGGAATTAGGGACCAGCCCAGTATTTATGTAGTGGGATGTGGAAAACCGCCTAAAAACCACATCCAGGATGGCTGGCACAAAGGAACGCGTCGCTAATCCGCTGGCGCGCTTACCCGAGTCTAGGAAGCAGTGCATTAGCGCTCTCGGCTAACGTGGCGGTTAAATGATGAATAATCGTAATCTGTTAAAAATAATCTAGTTTCTTAACAGAAATACATTTCAACTCTCTTGTTTTTACGCCACAGAAAAAAAATTACCACCATGTTGAAAACCACTGATCTTGTGTGTACGTAAGTGAAAAGTGGGCGATGGGCAGTTCACACTAGAATAGAATAGAAATTTTTGAAATACAGTGGTACAGAAGAATGATGAGGATTGGTTGGGTAAATACAGTAACT
The DNA here is from genome assembly GCF_023897955.1 of Schistocerca gregaria. Classification (NCBI taxonomy): domain Eukaryota; kingdom Metazoa; phylum Arthropoda; class Insecta; order Orthoptera; family Acrididae; genus Schistocerca; species Schistocerca gregaria. The sequence continues at coordinate 884,449,046 of NC_064921.1, read as the reverse complement.
AATGAGATGTTGAATCGAATTGGGGGAAAATAGGAAATTCATTGCAAAACTTGATACAAGAAGGTTGATAGGACACATCCAGAACCATGAAGGAATTGTCAGTGTAGTAATGGACGTAAGTGTGAGGATAAATCATGTAGAGGGAGACCAAGGGATGAATACCGTAAGCAGGTCCAAATGGATGTAGATAGCAGTAGTTATCCAGAGATGAAAAAGTTTGCACACAGTAGCTACCGTGGTGAGATGTATCTAAGTAGTCTTACATTACTGCACATTAACCACATAATTGTGGCTACAATAACCTAAATATTATCATATGCATCTCAACGTGTTTATAGTTTTGTGTGGCGTTATCACTTTTTAAATGAAAATGTGTAAAATATTTTTGACTTATTCCCAACATCGAAGAGGATCCACTTCGCCTGGGATCTGTGGAAGTTGGCTTTTTTTTTCTTTGTAAATATTATTGTGTATTCTCGTTTTTCTAAAGTGTTCTACATCTTGGAGGATCTCCTCACTGTGGATCTGTTGAAGCGTAAAGTAAATCTAATCACTAACGACGAACCTTTTTGATTATGATCTAACTTTTCCCAGATAACAATACAATATTTTTATTCGAAACCGCAATCTCAAATTAATGACCCTGGCTACTGAAATGAAGTGTCAGCAGCGGAATTTCCGGCATCTCTGTAACTGCTAATTACAGTTGCGAAGGCGGCTGCCATGAGGCGCCACCGTCGGAACAGTAATTGGTCAATGCCGCGCAAGGCCACTGTATTCGATCTCGGCAGACAGCGGCTGCGTCATCAGCACGGGCTTGCCTGCCCAGTTGGCCTCGCTCTCAGCTGTTTTCAAGTTCGTGATTGGCGCCAGCTGGGTCGAGGTTAGCGGCCGGTCTTTCAGAATACGTCAGACGGAAACAACTGACGACGCGATTACGCGTTGATCGCGTGTGCTCTGTCATGCGTGGCGTCATTGTGATTGCTGCTGCAGTTAGTAAACACGATAGCAATGTTATAAGAAACGAGTTAAAATTCACTGTTGCGGTGCATTGTTTATCACGCAGTGAAACAAATGAGTGTCAGTGCTCCAGAGATTTTGCACAATTAAACAATGTCGTAGATGCTCTTATGTGAAATTTTAACTGTGTCCCATATCTAAATTCATTCGCAACGACGGCAAGCGTCGGGCACTTCATAACTTCCCATTTAGTAAATTAGACATGTATCTGAATGATGTCTAATTTCGCTGTTGAAAGCTTTCCGCAGAAAACATTTTTATCGTTAATAAGTAAGTTATAGAAAGGCATCTGTTAATACAGACGGCTGATTGTAAAATGAAAAATCGTATTATTTGTTGCAGAACGTCATTGAAAATGGCCCCAAACATCACATCTACGCCGACGGGCGTTCCGTATGGTAATTCGATTCTGGAATCAAAGCAGATGGATCTGAACGAAGGGGAAGAGAAAAAGCCTGCACCTGAGTACAAGAGACAGATTGTTTGGCGGAATGTGCTCCTTTTTGCTTATTTGCATTTTGCGGCATTGTATGGTGCTTACCTGATGTTCAGCTCCGCGAAAATTCTGACCAGCATTTTCGGTAAGTATCTTCTAAATGTTTGATAACAATCGTTAATTGAAAAATTTGTGTGAATGTTAAAATATAAGTGTCATTACTGTTCTTTAGTGTACTGTAAATATATACTTTTTCTTTTGTAGCGATCTTAATGTACCAAGTATCTGGCTTGGGTATCACAGCTGGTGCGCATAGACTATGGTCCCACCGTTCCTACCAAGCACGTTGGCCCCTTAGAGTCTTGCTGATGGTCTTTAACACACTAGCTTTCCAGGTAAAGTTTTATTTTTTATCTCCTTCCGAAAGTTTTTAGAGTACGTTTTGAACTGACTGTGCATTCACAAATTTTCGACATTAATACAGCATAGCATATTTATTTCTAATCTGGCATTGTTTCAGAACCACATCTTTGAGTGGGCTCGTGATCATAGAGTGCATCACAAATTCACAGACACAAATGCTGATCCCCACAACGCAACCCGGGGTTTCTTCTTCTCACATGTAGGTTGGCTCATGGTACGGAAGCATCCAGACGTGATGCTCAAGGGAAAGCAGATAGATCTGAGTGATCTGGAAAGAGATTCTGTTGTTCAGTTTCAAAAGAAGTGAGTATTAATGTTGAAAATAATTGTCAGCTAGTGTGATACTGGCACCACCACTCCCCCTCCCCTTTGAAGTCATACTTTTGGTGACAGACTGATAAGTAGTGTTCCGTTACTCTTTGTAATATGCTCCTCACTTGTCTATGGTACATACATCCACATTGCTTTTACATATTTTCTCATGTCATCTGTTCATCTCCCATCCTCCCAAAATCCTGCAAACAACTTAAACTGTGTCCCATGTATTTTCCAGACTACATGCCGTGTCCACTTCTGTTTCAAAGTTATCAAAGCTGGTTAATTTGCCAGTTTATGCACATTTCAATATGTATCATTTAAAGAAACACCATACTTGCTTTGATTTTTTATTTGGGTATAGTGTACTGTATAATCATCCTGGCAAACTGTGTTGTCATCTGACATAATTTTACTGATCTAATCGATAGATGAGTTGTGATGGTTGTAACTCTGCAGAAGCAGCAGATTTCAAGGAAAACTTGAAATTAAAACAGGGAGATTGTTTTAAATTTGCATTCCAATTCTGGTTTTTATTGTACACTAATAATTCATCACTTTTGTTGTCTCTTCGGAAATTGACTAGTAATAGATTAGTACAGTAGTATCTTCATCATTATTTACACAAAAAATTTTGGTTTGCAGGTATTATTTGATCCTGATGCCTGTTCTGTGTTTTCTGATACCAACTTGCATCCCAGTCTATTGCTGGGGAGAGACCTGGAAAAATGCATGGTTTGTGGCAACAATGTTTAGATACACTCTCACTCTCAACATATCGTGGCTTGTGAACAGTGCAGCTCACATGTGGGGGAACAAACCATATGACAAGTAAGTGTAAAGTATTATTCAAATAATTTGGTAATCAAGTAGATTCATGATGGTGGAACTTGGTTCTTTTTTTTTTTTATTTAGTCATCTGTGAACAGTTTCCATAGCACAGATGTCAGCAGGATGTAAACAATTTCAGTTGTATTTACGCTTGAAACATAACGTGCAGATATATCTAATTTAGTTAAAACTAAATGCAGTCACTCTCAGATAAGTATCCAACACACATCCAAGATTTCCTTAACACGAACTGAATGAGATAAAATGTGATTAACAATACTGATGTCCGTGTGAAATTCCCACGTCTCATTTTCATGATTTCACTACTGAGGTGCAGTTTAACCCATGCACTTGGTAATCTACACTATCTTACACTCGACAGCATCACTTTGTAACACCATGTCTTTCTAAGCACCTGGATCACAGAAATTGCCACCAGCAGCAGCAGGAACTTTTTTTATAACGAAAGTGTACGTATATTGTATGTTTATTTCCTTATTTATGTGTATTTATTTATTGTTTGAAGGAGATCCTCTCCACTGGTATGCTTATAGGCTAAATAGAAATGAAGAGACTAAATCTTAAAATATCTGAAAACAGATGCCTTTGTCAATGCATTTTGTCGTGATAATTTGTATTATAAAATGACTCCAGCAGTTGTCAGTTGGGGGGGTTTTGCTCAACTTGAACCTCGTCCTATGTAGATAATAATCGTCCCTATTTCTTGCACTGTAGTAGAAGTTTTTCCATTCCTTCAATGGAATTGATTGAAAATATTGCTAATAATTTGGATCTGTTTCTCGTCATTCTTTAAATTTATATTACTGCTGGGTTTTATGTCAGAACCTGCCCTATACTCATTTATGTGATGCGTAGTCGTAGAAATGTTTTGGAACTCGAAATTTTATTTCAGTGAAAATCGTACTTAGTTTAAATTACTATTATACTAGAGGCTCTCCTGTTGTTGTAAATTGATTTTATAATGTTGAAAATGATGCATCTCTTAGTATTTCCCATATTTAGATTTCTGGATATGGTTGTGTAGCTGTTATTCAAGTAGCAGCTTAACACACAGAGCTAAAGTCGTCCCTCCCATCACTCCTCTGTTATGCAATTAGTGTTTCTCCCTTCAGTAAGGTCAGCAGTCTACTCAAATTCTAACAGTATTTTTCAAACAAACATAGATTACTGTTATTTGATCTACGTATATAGAATGATCTGAGATTACAGCACTTATTACTTGCGCTGTTCACCTACTTTTTAGTTGTATTAGTAATTACATGATCTACCAATGTTTCTGAGATCTTATACCTGATTGGGCTTTTACTCTTAGCTGGAGATTGTTGGTATTGGTCAGATCATATAAACTTATTGCGTGACAACTATCTTTGTGTATATCAATACAGAGATTACCCACTCTTAACTATATAAGAGAATACATTTTTGGCCTCATCTAGAAGCACTTCCTTAAAAAAAACTGTCAGCTAGTTGATGAATAAAGTCCAAATATCAAAGATTTCCCTCCCTGCAACTTAGTTTGCATGCAGCTATGGAAAACATTTCTGAACTATTTTCAACTGTGCATGGAGTAATCCCCTCATCTCACTGCTTACATACATTGCATTCCTCCCCCTACCCCACAGTCTTACAGAAATGAATTAATCTTTCATAGTTCTCTATATTGCAAACACTTACTTCATTTTCCATCAGGCCACAGTCTTACATAGTAAATAAGTGTTGCCCGCTCATCTAATTTACTTGACACGTGGATCACTTTGATGCACATTTTTGAGGGGGGGGGGGGGGGGGTAAAGAAAATCATGGTTCCTGTTGCATGTGGGCCTGCAACTTTCCCACATCTTCTGTATTGCATGGGAACTTCTGTTGTTTTTTAACATGATTGGTTTCCACAGTCATACTTCAGCTAATATATCCATGCTAGATAAAAGGGTGCAGATGCTATTTACAAAGATTTGACCAAAGATCATTATTTTTAATATCCCCACACACTGCTTTATTTGTGGAAGGAGACTGGCAGTCGTGTTCCATCTCAAGGCCGATTTGAGCAGTTTTGAAAGGGTGCATATCCCTCACTGCTGCACAGATTGAATTAGTGCCTCTTTATCTCTCAGGTACAGGCATGTATTTTGCTACCCTCTGCCTCTGCTGTTACAATGTTGTTTTTTGTGTAAGTTACTTTCCATTGAGTTATCTCAGTAAGATAATTCGTACTTGGCTTCGTCTTTCGCAGGTTCATCAACCCCGCTGAGAACTTAAGTGTAGCAGTTCTTGCTCTGGGAGAGGGCTGGCACAATTACCATCACGTATTCCCGTGGGACTACAAGACAGCTGAGTTGGGTACTTACTCGACGAATTTTACGACAGCCTTCATAGACTTTATGGCCCGCATCGGCTGGGCATATGACCTCAAGACTGTTCCACTGGAGATGGTGAAGAGGCGAGCTCAGAGAACGGGCGACGGCACGCACAGCAGTGCTGCGGAACAAAATCATGGTCATGGACACAGCCATGAGGGTGGTGTGTGGGGCTGGGGAGATCGCGATATCCCGGCGGAGGACACAGAACTGATAACTGGTGTTCAAGAATCTGCCGAGCCGTCCTTAACAGCAAAGACCACTGTGACATCAGCTTTGCTGGATGGAGAAGCTGTTCCAGAGGAGGAGGAGAAGGACGACGACAAGGTCGATGAGGCAGCTGCTGCAACAGTAGCAGAAACAACTGATGGTGTGAAGGAAAAGTGCTGCTAAATATTCCAGGATGTGTGAAGTGAAAGACTGCAGGAATGCTCATCTTGTGAACTGTTTGAAAAATTCAAGAGTTGATACCTGTGAGCAGCCCTTATAGTAGACTTATTAGATGCAGCTTAGTTTTTGTTTGATTTTGGAATAAATTTTTCATTATGTATGGCACAAGTACTAGTTGAATGTGAGTAGGAGAAAATCTTACCCAAACCTCTCATGGCTGTGTTGTCAGAAGTGGCAGAAATATTTTAAATGTTTTAACTGTTTCTGGATGGAGGGAAAATGACAAAATACCAGTGACAGTATTGTTGAACTTGTTGAGAATTCCCCATTCGGCATACAGCTTATTATGTTTTGTCTTGTACAAATGGGAATCGTTTGAAATAAATATAAAAACTCTTAATGATCTGTCTTGGAGTGACAAAAAAATTCCACTCTTCCATTCATGTGGACTCCTTATTTTGCAAGGAAAGTGAGAACAAAAATTTGATGATGTTTTGCAAGTTGTTTTTGCAAGAAATTATTGTTCAGATTGTTTAAGAAATTTGATTTAGCCATTTTAAAAGTTATAAGATTAACATTTGTAGATGGCAGAGAAATTCTTATTTAATTGAACTTTGTATTTCGCTAAAGGTATTTTTTGTTTTGTTACTGTGTATGTACAATTCTTGATTATGTAATTCTCATACATTGAATGTATGTAGTAATTCATAATTGTTGCATTCCAAGAACACAGTGGGGTGCAACCATTGTGTATCTGATACAGTGGCACATATCTGTGCCTGCCAGATATTATTTTGCACTTTAAACTTGAACAACAAAAATGTTTGTGTTGTGGCCCTACCTGCACTTGGAAGACATTTGTGTTATGTTTCTCTCCTGTCTTTCTTCCTGTTACATCTTCCACTAAGTGGTTTCTGTGTTAATTTATAAGTGTGTTACATGCACTTCGCATTGAATCACATTACTCTAAAGCTGTGGTATTTTTATAAAATAAATGTGAAATTGAAGAATGCAGAAAATTTTTATTTAAAGATGTCTTTAAAGAAGATTCATTGAAATACCAAGCAAAACTTATGACAATGTCAATTTCAGCACCAAGTTATGCAGTTTTAAATGGACCAAATCATTTAGTAGTTGGCTCCTTTTCACTTAGAAAATTGTTTTATTGTATATTCAGCCTCAGGTTTCACAAATGGTATCACAACTTATGTCGAATTCTTAGCATGTCATTCTCAGATGATGTGCTCAAAAGAAAGAAAAGTGGATAGCAAAATACTAAGAAACAAAATACAAATCTTCTGCACATGCACTTGAATAGGTTATGCAGCAATCAGTCAACTACAACTGAACAAGCTGGGTGAGGCACCCAAAATGTAAATATTCCTGCTCTGTGATTGATGAAACTGTAGGCTACAGTTAACTACCTAATCAATAAATTTGTTAATTTTTAAACAGAGATTTAAGATTAAAAAGAACTTTTTCATAGTGTACTGTAAGTACTGCTGTAGGTATGCTAGATTTAAACTAGAAGTGAATCAAATGCCACCTGCCTACAGACACTCTGCAATGTGCCATGGCTGGCTACTTTTTTTAACTTGACAAGTTATTATGCAGTGTATTAAAGCGTGTGGAATTATCTACCAAAGTCAGATTTTCTGATCTCTCTTTCCTATATTAGTCCCCATTTCTCTTCTCTGTCAAATAGATATTTGTGAAAATCCTTTACTACAACCATTTTATTACACGAGGTTGGAAAACACAAAAAAATTACATTAAAAGACTGTCACTGTGATTCCATGAAACAATGTGCCTAGCATGTACATTTGTTGATTAAATAAGGGTGTTGGCTGATAGATTGTTCATAAAATCCAAACATTTTGTTCTTTCATCTGGAAATGGGGCCCATAACCAGACAAATGAATAACAATAGTAGTAGCAACAAATTCTCAAGTTCTAGAAGTAAAAACCTTAACAAGGTTCTCAACTGCTAGGAAATTTCTGAGGAGTTTAAAAAGGAAAGCTTAGCAGGGGGTCCAGATTTACAACTATCAATGGGCATGCTTACATAAAGCAGGCTGTTGAGGAGAGAAATGCAATGTGATATTATTTGACATTTTTAATTGAAGTTTTTCTCTTTCTTCAGGGCACATCTGGCGAGAAATTCCTGTCTACACAGTCTCTGATCATTTCTAAATCCAGATAATATTGTTTTAAAATACACGTTTTACAAAATGCTGACTTGCAGATAGGCACAACAAAAAGTCTGGCTTAAGCTGCCAGCAACTAGTCAAGAGTATTTTTTGATTTTAACAAAATCTATGATAATATACAGAGGTATTCCAGTTCTGATCTTCGGCTAGAGACTAGTTTGATGTAGCTCCCATGCTAATATATCCTGTGCAATTCCCTTGATATCTTAATAGTTGCTACAGTTTAGCCTGTTCACTGTGGACTAGCTTTGGCTTCTGACCATTAATTTTTCCTTGGTGCTTTGGGGCATGTCCCATTAAAAGAACTTACCCTTCTTTCAGTTAAGTTGTGCCAAAAGTTTTTCTTCCCAGTTCCGTTCAGCACTGCTTTACCAACTTGTTTGCAATGTTCTCATCTGTTCTTTATCATTCTTCTGTAGCATTGCTTTTCAAAAGCTCCTATTTCTCCTCTTCTTGTCTATAGAGTTTATTATCCAGATATTAGTTCCATATAACAGCACCCTGGACAAATACCACAAGAAAAGACTTAATGGCACATTAATATCTGATGAGAGTAATATTTATCATACTAGTATAAATTTTTCTTGCTATTGCCAGTCTGTATTTTAAATCACCATCAATTCTGCAGTGTGGTCTTAGCTTTCATAGAGGTTGTAATATGGGCGTTTGGCAGCAACGCTGCACTCCCTTTATTAAAGAGTCAAAATCTATGATCTATCTGGATGTCAAACACCAGGTGTTGGAGTGTGCCAGCCAAAATGCTCATATCTGGTTTCTTGTCTAATTGCAACATGGCTGCCATAAAATGTCATGAGACTGCAAAATAATTTTTTTTTATCCTGCCCCCACATCAACCTATTACATTGCATGTTGATGTACAGTTCAATGCCAGAAATAAGTAAAAGGAATTCCTAATCATGTACAGACTGATCAAAAACATTGTTTGCTGAAGTAGAACATGGTGGACTATGCATATCATAAGAATCTGTAGGCACACTGAAGTGGTATGCTCTGAGATCAGAATTTTACCTTCAGGTACTATAGAACTTATTGGTGAAAATGTACTGAGGTTCTTGGCATTCTTGCAGGCAGTTCACATTGAAGGCAACCATTCTCAAAGATGACATCTCAACAAATTTACACTGTGAATAAATCTGTGCATGAGATGAATTGTCATTTGAGCTGATCACCTGAGTGTTATCTTCATTTTAACCCCACTGTTCTGTTCACTTACACTACACAAATTTGCTGTTTAAGTCCACATGATCTGACATTAAAACACTGTGAGGAACTTCCACCAACACTATATTTTTTGTAGAGTTGTTGACATTGTTATAACAATGTGTTGTTGAAAGTAATAATAATAATGATTATAATAATCCAAGCTTTATTAAACTTTAAGAAAATTTCATATTTTGATATTTGTGTTGGGCAAATTTAGAACAACAGTTTTCAATAAGACATCATCCTTAGAAAGCATTGCATTGTTTTTCTTTTCAAATGTTTCTCGTTACTTTATTGGTTGCAATTTGGGCATGAGTAATTGTTTAAATATCAACAAAATCATAGCTGTGAAGCAACAGTTTTAAGTACAAACAATTATTTTTGAAAGATTCAATGTTTATTTTCTAACTCTTATTCTTACACACTGTTTGGATTCAGGCAGGTGACATCTTATTACATTTTCCTCTCAATGTATTTTTTATCATTGCTTTCTGAACACAGCTTGTGGCATGTACATTTAGAAGGTTTTCTGTATTGTCACTGATTCTGACACGTACCGCACCACCATTATTTTGGATGCTCCGACCATCCTCAGGATCTTCATACATCATGCTTCAACGCTTGACCAAATCATAAGCCTGTATTTAACTCGAGGAAAGAAAGGAACGAGGATTGGATTTAACATCCCGACGACATCGAGGTTATCAGAGATGGAGCACAAGCTCGGATTGTGTCTAGGATGGGGAAGGAAATTGGCTGAGCCCTTTCAAATGAAGTATCCCAGCATTTGCCTTAAGGGGAACAACCAGATGAAGAGGTTCAAAAAATCCATTATCTATTTGATTTTTTAAAACTTTATTGCATAAGTTGTTAGCTTCCGTGAAGCAACTTGTTCTACTACAGTGACTTTCCCTGTTTCTCCAAGAATATTCTGCCCCTCAATATTTGTTGTGTCTGTTATTTCACTTTGCATCACTGTACAAAATATTATTTCAAATGAACTTCTTACATCAATTATTCTGCCAGTTGCATACCAGGTAACCCTGGGGATACGATGACGTTTGAAGCTGATCGGTGACCATGTTACTGCCATTCAGTATTCCCATGTTTAGAAAGAAAAGCCCTTACACTATTTTGTACTGCCTGTGGACTGTAGCCACTATTACAAGAACAGTTGCTTTCTGATGCATACACACATGATCTTCAAATTTGGGAAGAGCTCCTTCATCTGTTGCAGAATTTATTATTTCCTCGAATTCAACATCAGTCAATGATCCAGTAGCCTTGGTTCCACAGTTCAAACTGAGGAGAAACAATACGAATTTATAACTGAAAAGTGCTAAACAATTTCTTGAAAAAAGCAAGAAGCAAGCATAATGGTGTAAATACAAAGATTTCGTTGGTTGTTAAAGAGTAAGACGGAATGATGAAAATCATTATTATGATTAAATATAACCAAAAAAACAATTTGAAATTATTGTAATATTATTTGTATCATATCATCATTATGACTTGAACATTACATATCACTAAGATTTGTGATCAAACTAATAAATATATTTCATGTACATATTGTATATACACTTCCTGACAGTCACTGAGTTTCATGTAGGTAACTTGGTGTTTTAACTTTTCAGAAATGAAATTCATAATCATCTTGGGTCATATAGATCTGAACAGAACAGCAGGCTTAAAATGTAACTTGTATTTTGTGCTACAAGATTGTTGCTCTTTATTCCAATGAAGCAGCTTTCTGAAATGGAAAATCAGATTGACTGCATTTATAGGGAAACGAAGTTATAAGTGACGAGGAACAACTGTTATAGATAATTACTTTGCATTACGTACTTGAGTGAGCGATTCAGACATATCGAAGTTACTACAACTATAGATGAAGTGAAAGTTAACAAAAGGATATTACTCTGTAGTGTGCGGAATGTGGTGGTGCTGTAACTTTCCTTCATGATGCATGCAGTTACTGTAGTGTTGTTAGAGGCAATGAGCATTTTAGCTTGCAGCTAGATTTGACTGGCAGCAATGAATATGGATACAGAGCTATGTTAAAGAAACTTCCACATGGGAAAAATATATTAAAAACAAAGATTCCAAGACTTACCAAGCGGGAAAGCGCCGGCAGACAGGCACATGAACAAAACACACACACAGAATTACTAGCTTTCGCAACCGATGGTTGCTTCTTCAGGAAGGAGAGGGAAAGACGAAAGGATGTGGGTTTTAAGGGAGAGGGTAAGGAGTCATTCCAATCCCGGGAGCGGAAAGACTTCCCTTAGGGGGAAAAAAAGGACAGGTGTACACTCTCGCACACACACACACACACACACACACACACACACACACACACACACACAAGCACCCGGGATTGGAATGACTCCTTACCCTCTCCCTTAAAACCCACATCCTTTCGTCTTTCCCTCTCCTTCCTGAAGAAGCATCCATCGGTTGCGAAAGCTAGCAATTCTGTGTGTGTGTTTGTGTGTATTGTTCATGTGCCTGTCTGCCGGCGCTTTCCCGCTTGGTAAGTCTTGGAATCTTTGTTTATATATATATATATATATATATATATATATATGCTTCTTCAGGAAGGAGAGGGAAAGACGAAAGGATGTAGGTTTTAAGGGAGAGGGTAAGGAGTCATTCCAATCCCGGGAGCGGAAAGACTTCCCTTAGGGGAAAAAAAGGACAGATGTACACTCGCGCACACACACACACACACACACACACACACACACACACATCCATCCGCACATACACAGACACAAGCAGACATATTTAAAGGCAAAGAGTAAGGGCAGAGATGTCAGTCGAGGCGGAAGTACAGAGGCAAAGAAGTTGTTGAAAGACAGGTGAGGTATGAGCGGCGGCAACTTGAAATTAGCGGAGGTTGAGGCCTGGCAGATATCGAGAAGAGAGGATATACTGAAGGGCGAGTTCCCATCTCCGGAGTTCGGATAGGTTGGTGTTGGTGGGAAGTATCCAGATAACTCGGACGGTGTAACACTGTGCCAAGATGTGCTGGCCGTGCATCAAGGCATGTTTAGCCACAGGGTGATCCTCATTACCAACAAACACTGTCTGCCTGTGTCCATTCCTGCGAATGGACAGTTTGTTGCTGGTCATTCCCACATAGAAAGCGTCACAGTGCAGGCAGGTCAGTTGGTAAATCACGTGGGTGCTTTCACATGTGGCTCTCCCTTTGATCGTGTACACCTTCCGGGTTACAGGACTGGAGTAGGTGGTGGTGGGAGGGTGCATAGGACAGGTTTTACACCGGGGGCGGTTGCAAGGGTAGGAGCCAGAGGATAGGGAAGGTGGTTTGGGGATTTCATAGGGATGAACCAAGAGGTTACGAAGGTTAGGTGGACGGCGGAAAGACGCTCTTGGTGGAGTGGGGAGGATTTCATGAAGGATTGATCTCATTTCGGGGCAGGATTTTAGGAAGTCGTATCCCTGCTGGAGAGCCACATTCAAGGTCTGATCCAGTCCCGGGAAGTATTCTGTCACAAGTGGGGCACTTTTGGGGTTCTTCTGTGAGAGGTTCTGGGTTTGAGGGGATGAGGAAGTGGCTCTGGTTATCTGCTTCTGTACCAGGTTGGGAGGGTAGTTGCGGGATGCAAAAGCTGTTTTCAGGTTGTTGGTGTAATGGTCGAGGGATTCAGGACTGGAGCAGATTCGTTTGCCACGAAGGGCTAGGCTGTAGGGAAGGGACCGTTTGATATGGAATGGGTGGCAGCTGTCATAATGGAGGTACTGTTTGCTTGTTGGTGGGTTTGATGTGGACGGATGTGTGCAGCTGGCCATTGGACAGATGGAGGTCAACGTCTAGGAAAGTGGCATGGGATTTGGAGTAGGACCAGGTGAATCTGATGGAACATATATATATATATATATATATATATATATATATATATATTCTCTTCCTCTCCCCCCCCCCCCCCCTGCCCTCTCCCCTCTCCTCACCCACCTTTCTCATGCCTTATCCTTGAAGACACCAATATGGAATGTTAGTCTGCTTTAGGGTGATAGAGAGACTCTTTCTGACCACAGAAAAATGGGAATTCTTGCATATTGTCACAAAAAGCATTCGAAATGTTGTAAAACATAACTGTTATTTTCATTTCAAGAAGCAATGTAGCGCAACTGTATGAAAGCCTCAACTGAAGCAGTCGCCATAATTTACAGACAACAATTTGGGGCAAAAGCTTTGGAATTTACACCGGTCTGAACATGGTCTGTAAATCGATTGTATCAATATAAAATTAGAAAACCTATATTTAACAGTTGACAAGATGCATGAATTAATATTCCAAACTTCGTTGTAACTTACAAATACTCTTGAAGTACTCTATAAGAACAACAGAAAGTAGTTTGTATTTGGAGAGTAACATCAATATTCGTTTCAGATAGGAGCAGTTGTAGATATTATTTAACAGCTCATCCCATTGATGACATGTGAGTTAGTGGCAAAATAAGTGAAACAAAACTCACTAGTCACACAGCTAAGGATAATAAATTAATCAAAATAGAGACAGCACCAGAAATGATAAAATTACACTCAGTAAAAGCAACAGATAAAATATTCCATTTGAAACATAGCTTTCTCACCAGTCACAGGGTATAGGCAAGTCAAACAAAGTGAGGAAATAACCATCTGAGGGTTTAGAACATTTTTTTTATGAGAAAGGTGTCTGTTATAGGTCATACACTAGAACCACAGTGCAAGAAGTGTAGAATGCTGAGTAGTAATATAACAGGGGTCATAGTCGTGTACAGTTAAGCAAGGATCTTTCAACTCTTGCGCAGCGAAGCACACAAATTATGTGAAAGGTGAATCTACAGAATTTGGTGTTCTGTTTGTGACATGAAAAAAAAAAGGAACTAAATACGAAAAGTGCTACTTACAACCTGAAAATTACATAGTTCCAAATTCAGTTATAAAAATTTTAAAATTAAGAACATTAATTTTAAGGAAGTTCTGTACCTCGACACTGTGTTTTGAGAATTACATTTTAGAGTAACGGTGCTTCTGTATCCAGAGGCTGTGTATAGGGTAACATTTCTTGGTTTGACATCAATTGATGTAACTCCAAAAATCTTTAGGCTCCCATTTGGTCCTTCAACAAGCAATCCAATCTGTTGAACTATTTGTGGATCAGCTGTACCCAGACTTCACATCCAGCCAAGGGCTGGGCTATGTGGAACGCCGTTAGTACAGGATAAACTTCCGGAATGATGACGCACACACACCGAGCGAGGTGGCGCAGTGGTTAGCACACTGGACTCGCATTCGGGAGGACGACCGTTCAATCCCGTCTCCGGCCATCCTGATTTAGGTTTTCCGTGATTTCCCTAAATCGTTTCAGGCAAATGCCGGGATGGTTCCTTTGAAAGGGCACGGCTGATTTCCTTCCCAATCCTTCCCTAACCCGAGCTTGCGCTCCGTCTCTAATGACCTCGTTGTCGACGGGATGTTAAACACTAACCACCACCACCACCATGATGCCGCACAGTGTCAGCATAGCCACTTCACCAGCCAATGTGGTAGCACTCAGCTGCCCATGCAGATACATACTCTGCCCCGTTGATCTTACCCGCTGGCAGCACACAGACATCGATCTCTTGTGCAAAAGCACTTTTCTGTCTCCATGCTCATTGTGCCATTGGTAGAACACAATCCGCAGTTCAAGCGCACGCCATGCTGGGGCAGGAAACGATCTTCCTGTCCAGTACGGTCGTCACTGTTGACAGCAGCTGTGTCACGTACTGTGCTGAGGTGCAACGCCGCCACTTGATTTGATTTATTATTGGTGCTGTAGATCATACAATTTGT
The DNA here is from genome assembly GCF_023897955.1 of Schistocerca gregaria. Lineage (NCBI taxonomy): Eukaryota > Metazoa > Arthropoda > Insecta > Orthoptera > Acrididae > Schistocerca > Schistocerca gregaria. The sequence goes on along the minus strand of NC_064921.1, from coordinate 884,433,974 downwards.
ACAGCAAAGCACATCATCATATAGGACAAGTCAATTTGAAAAATTATGTTAAGATGGTATATGGCGAGAGATGACAGTAGTAGTATGTAACTCACATAGCAGAATACATATAGGATATATAGACAAAATATAAAAAAGTACGTAACTCACATACCGGAATACATATAGGATATAAAGACAAAATATAAAAAAAGGTGCTGTGTGATGAGAGATGACTGTGACGCATACTGCACATAGCAGAATACATATAAGAGATACAGACAGAATATGAGTAACAAACAATAATTAAATTACCTTACTAAGTAGAAATATCTACAAGTGAATATACAGCTTATTACAAGTAATTAAAATATTGTGGTACATAGTTCACATAGCAGTTGTGACTTCGAAGACCCAGCAGCATTACACTTGGTGTCAAAAGAGCCAGTAGAAACAAACTACAACGCTTACCAATAATCCGCAACCTAATTTCAGTACGCTGAGTGGAAAAGAAGTATATTTTTTCCCATGTTACTGGGTTGGACAAACAATGTCTAATCGCTGGGTGGGAAGCTCAGCTGTTGAAAGGGGACTCGGTAACTTAAGGATTTGAGGGTGCACAGTAAGAAAACAGATGGTAGTTTGCACCCACTTAGGTGTTTACAAGGGTGATTTAGCTGCCCGCACCGATGGCGCTTTATGCAACCCAGTTGTCATATCTGGTCTTCGAAAACCACGCACGAGATTTTCATAGTCTCTCGCTCGCTACGCGCAAAGTGTTAGTCCTACAGAAAAAAATTAACAACAACATTTTAAATTTAAATTTTGTTTTCGCTGGAGACTGCGGTTTTCGAGTTATTTAAGAAAAAAGTACAAAAGTAACCCTCACGTTTGTCTCTCACCAGTCGGTATGTTGTGGCACTCTCTCTTTCCACTGCACAAAAATTTGCGACAGCGCGAATTATTTCCCACATTCGACCTTTTTTGGTCTTCATTGACTGACCTTACTGAGCGACTGACTTAGTCTAGCACTTGCAAAACGTAAAGCTGACGTTTGTGTAATTTATAGCAGCATGAAATAAATTTTAGTGAGGCCTTCTGACTAGGAAAGAACTGTGCTTGTAAGGATTAAGTTTGGATCGAATTGTGAACGTAGTTAGTTTTGATATGACGTTTACAAAAAGTCCCTTTTCTTTCATCGTCCTCGTGGGCACGTTTATGTTAATAATGTTAACGAAATACCGCAGACTATGCTGGTAGCGTAATAGCCCAAGCAAAATAGACCAAAAAAGGTCGAATGTCGGGAATAGTTCGTGTAATCGGAAACTTTTGTGCAGTGATAGGAGGGAATGCCGCAAACAACATACAAGGATGCTGACTGGTGAGAGATGCGCGTGGGGATGGAGGTGCGTTAAAGGTCACTTTTGCAGGTTTCTTGGATAAATGGAAAAGCGTGGCCTCCAACGAAAAGTTTCCGAGTACAAAATTTAACTACATTAAATTTCCTACTAAAAAGACCAGTTAATTTTTTTCTGTAGGACCAATAGCTTGCGCGCAGCGAAAGAGAGAACACAAAAATCTTGCGCGTGATTTTTGAAGACCAGACGTTACATTGCAGGTTGCATAAAACGACGTCGATAGGGGCAGATGATCACCTGGGCCACAGTGCTTCTTGTGCCCAGTCATTTGCTGTGATTTATTTGAAACGTATGAGGCCGGGATATCTCGCCAGGGAATGTAGGTAACAACCATGGTAAGCATTCAGACGTAAGAATTGGGTGTGTTTAGTACAAGAAACAAGAATGTGATATTGGTGTTGATTCCTTTCCTCCTGTATTTTTTCTTTTATTGCGGACAAAGGCTTTGCAACGGACGAATTAGGAGTGGAGACGGTTACTGCTTCAAAGGCGGTTCAGAACATGTTTAATCAGGTGGTACAAATGAAGGTAGACAATACTGAGTTGTCGATGCCTTAAGAGTGGATAGGTCCTCGTCCAGTATGTTAGCATCAACATAGATGCTAATATCCCTACCCTAGTTTCTTTTTTCCTGTTACCGTTCTTGAACAACTTAACAACAGCTAATAAGCTGTGACGTTGGGCGGACGAACAGGTGTGGCATGTGGCCAAATTCTATTTGGAGGGAGATGCTAGGATGTACGTGATATAACATGAGGATTTGAGGAATGCTCACACGTTTGATACTCTGAGGGCGGGCTCGGTACAGCGATATATACTGACGGAAAAAACTGGAACACCAAGAAGAAGTTGTGCGACATAAACGAAAGTTGGTAGGCGTGTTTCTACATCTGAAAGATGATGACTATGCAGATTTCGCGCCAGTTACATTAGAGTGGAGCTAATAGCGACACAGAGAGGATGCGAATCAGGTTTGCTTTAAATGCTCGCTGTAACGGTCGCGAGTGTTAGTTACCTTTGACATTAGTCAAGAGTGCTTGTAAGGCGACAAAGACGCCATAGTCATCTGCCTAAGCTTGAACGAGGTTGTGTAATAGGGCTACCAGAAGTTGGATGTTCCTTCTTCGATACTGCAGAAAGACGTAGCTGGAATGTAGCCGCTGTACATGACTGCTGGCAGCACTGGTCACGAAAATGTATCGTTAAAGAAGACCGGGCTCCGGACGGTCACGTGACACTACTGACAAGGGAACCTCCCCATCGCACCCCCCTCAGATTTAGTTATAATTTGGCACAGTGGGTAGGCCTTGAAAAACTGAACACAAATCAATCGAGAAAACAGGAAGAAGTTGTGTGGAACTATGAAAAAATAAGCAAAATATACAAACTGAGTACTCCATGCGGAAGACAGGCAACAACAAAGATTCTGTGGGCACAGGCGCGCAGTGGTCCCGTGGTTAGCGTGAGCTGCTGCGGAACGAAAGGTCCTTGGTTTAAGTCTTTCTTTATTTTTGCAAAGTTACGATCTGTCCGTTCGTTCATTGACGTCTCCGTTCACTGTAAAAAGGTTAGTGTCTGTGTTTTGCGACCGTACCGCAAAACCGTACGACTAGTAGACGAAACGACGTGCCTCTCCAATGGGAACCGAAAACATTTGATCGCAAGGTCCTAGGTCAGCCGATTCCTTCACAGGAAAACACGTCTGATATAATCTATACGACACTGGTGACGGCGTGTGCGTCACATGACAGGAATATGTTGTCGACCCACCTAACTTGCAAACTTGGCGAATGGGTAAAAAGATTTTTCTACCTTGCCCGATTTAGGTTTTCTTGTGGATGTGATAATCACTTCCAAAAAAGTGATGAAAACATAAGAGTGTGTCACATAAACTGCAAGAAACGAATGCCACAGTTTCACAGTCGCGCTGTTTTCTCTGTGCTCTGTCAAAAAATATGTTCTTAACGTTTTCAAATTTTTCCGTGTGTAGACCGTCAAATCCTGCATATGTCCAAGCAAATCTGAACATGTCCTGGAATATTGGAGAGCGAAGTTGATTATGTGTGAATGCCTGAACTCTGATAATTGTCTGAAAATAAAAATTTGAACTTTTCACTCGAGGGAAGACTTGAACCAAGGACCTCTCATTCCAAAGCTGCTCACGCTAACCACGGGACCACGGCTTTCCTGTGCTCACAGTATCTTTGTTGTTGCCTATCATTCGCATAGACGACTCAGTTTGTATATTTTGCTTATTTTTTCATAGTTCCACACAACTTCTTCCTGTTTTCTCGATCGATCTGTGTTCAGTTTTTCAAGGCCTATCCATTGTGCCAACTTATAACTAAATCTGGGGGGGGGGGGGGGGGCGATGGGGAGGTTCCCTTGTGAGAGGGAAGACCATGTTCTGCATATGGCTCTGGCGCATCGTAGTGCGTCTGCAAGAACAGTATTAGCAACAGTTGCCACCACAGACACAACTAACTGTTGCAAATCGATTACTTCGACGACTACTCCGAGCCTGACAATCTGTAGCGTGCATTGACTCCAAACCATCGCTATTTGCAACTTAAGTAGTGTCAAGCGAGAGCTCATACGAGCGCAAGGCGGAGGTGTGTTGTGTTTTCTGATGAAAGCTGGTTCTGTCTTGGTGGCAATAATAGCCGTATGTTGGTTAGAAGGATGTCAGTTTACGGACTGCAGCCAGCCTGTCTGTTTGCTCGACACACTGGACCAACACCTGGAGTTGCGGTGTGGGATGTGATTTCAAATGACAGCAGGAGCACTCTCATGAGTAATCCACTCACCTTGCCTGCAAAATAGTACGTCAGTCTACTGATCTGACATGTGATGCTGCCATTCATTAAGGGGGCTAGGACGTCAAACGGGCCGACTTGGAGCAGGAGAGGCACCACAGGACATGTTATTTTCTACTGTCTATATTTTAGAAATAAATTCATAAAACTTTATCAGCATGACCAGGACGGATTCAGGATTCACACTCATAGCAGTGGAAGTGCAAAAACAAAACAAAATAATTTTTTTAGATATGAAATTTCATCATTTTTTCACTTACTGGTGGCTTCATTTGTTGCTATAGGTACATTTTTCTTCACAAGTAAGAGAGATTCTTTGATGAATTTTGCACAGAATACAAACCATACTCACAGGTGTATGAAACTCTAAATTTTTCCAAATCTATTAAAAACTGTGTTAAAAATTGAGATAATTAGCTAAAAAATTTGATTTTTTTCTAAACATAAAGTTTAAAACGTAACAGTTCATTCATTTTTTCATAAATTAAATAGATTCTAGAGTTTCAGACACCTGTGAGTATGGTTTGTATGCTGTGCAAAATTCATCGAACAGTCTCTCTTACTTATGAAGAAAAGTGTACCTATAGCAACAAATGCAGCCAATAGTAAGTGAAAATATGATGAAATTTCGCATGTAAAAAACTTATTCTGTTATTTTTTTGAACTTCCGCAGTTACGAGTGTGAATCCTGAATCCTTCCTGGTCATGCTGACAAAGTTTTATGAATTTACTTGTAAAAGTATAGACAGTGGAAATTAAAATGTCCTGTGGTGCTCTCCTGCTCCAAGTCGGCCCGTTTGACGTCCTACCCCCCTTAACAGCACTCCTAGTGTGTTTTCCCAGTGGGCAACGACGCTTGCGTACTGTTGTTGTAACCCAATATGCTTTACGGAGAGTCGATATGTTGGCCTGCTCGATCACCAACATGTCTCCAGTCGAGCATATATATTACATCCTTGCAAAGCATTAACTGTCCCTTAATTGACTGACCAAGTGCAATAGGCATGGAACTCCACAGTAGAAACTGACATCCGAGACCTGTACAACACAATGCATGAACGTTTACATGCTTGCATTCAACATTCTGGAGGTTACACCGTTTATTAAGGTACCAGCATTTCACATTTGCAATGACTTATCTGACACTGACATTAACCGTATTCTACATCTACATGGATACTCTGCAAATCACATTCAAGTGCCTGGCAGAGGGTTCACTGAACCACCTTCACAATTCTCTATTATTCCAATCTCGTATAGCGCGCGGAAAGAATGAACACCTATGTCTTTCCGTACGAGCTCTGATTTCCCTTATTTTATCGTGGTGATCGTTCCGCCCTACGTAGGTCGGAGTCAATAAAATATTTTCGCATTCGGAGGAGAAAGTTGGTGATTGGAATTTCGTGAGAAGATTCCGTCGCAACGAAAACCGCCTTTCTTTTAATGATTTCCAGCCCAAATCCTGTATCATTTCTGTGATACTCTCTTCTCCCATGTTTCGCGATAATACAAAACGTACTGCCTTTCTTTGAACTTTTTCGATGTACTCCGTCAGTCCTATCTGGTAAGGATCCCACACCGCGCGCCAGTATTCTAAAAGAGGACGGTCAAGCGTAGTGTAGGCAGTCTCCTTAGTAGGTCTGTTACATTTTCTAAGTGTCCTGCAAATAAAATGCAGCATTTGGTTAGCCTTCCCCACAACATTTTCCGTGTGTTCTTTCCAATTTAAGTTGTTCGTAATTGTAATACATAGGTATTTAGTTGAATTTACTGCTTTTAGATTAGACTGATTTATCGTGTAACCGAAGTTTAACGAGTTCCTTTTAGCACTCATGTGGATGACCTCACACTTTTCGTTATTTAGGGTCAACTGCTACTTTTCGCACCATTCAGATATTTCGTTTTGCAGCTTGTATTGATCTTCTGATGACTTTATTAGTTGATAAACGACAGCGTCATCTGCAAACAAACGAAGACGGCTGTTCAGATTGTCTCCCAAATCGTTTATATAGATAAGGAACAGCAAAGGGCCCATAACACTACCTTGGAGAATGCCTGAAATCTCTTCTGTTTTACTCGATGACTTTCCGTCAATTATTACGAACTGTGACCTCTCTGACAAGAAATCGCAAATCCAGTCACATAGCTGAGACGATCTTCCATAAGCACGCAATTTCACTACGAGCCGCTTGTGTGGTACAGTGTCAAAAGCCCCCCGGAAATCCAGGAATACGGAATCGATCTGAAATCCCTTGTCAACAGTACTCAACACTTCATGCGAATAAAGAGCTAGTTTTGTTTCACAGGAACAATGTTTTCTAAACCCATGTTGATTGCGTGTCAATAGACCGTTAATCACTTAAATACACTCCTGGAAATTGAAATAAGAACACCGTGAATTCATTGTCCCAGGAAGGGGAAACTTTATTGACACATTCCTGGGGTCAGATACATCACATGATCACACTGACACAACCACAGGCACATAGACACAGGCAACAGAGCATGCACAATGTCGGCACTAGTACAGTGTATATCCACCTTTCGCAGCAATGCAGGCTGCTATTCTCCCATGGAGACGATCGTAGAGATGCTGGATGTAGTCCTGTGGAACGGCTTGCCATGCCATTTCCACCTGGCGCCTCAGTTGGACCAGCGTTCGTGCTGGACGCGCAGACCGCGTGAGACGACGCTTCATCCACTTCCAAACATGCTCAATGGGGGACAGATCCGGAGATCTTGCTGGCCAGGGTAGTTGACTTACACCTTCTAGAGCACGTTGGTTGGCACGGGATACATGCGGACGTGCATTGTCCTGTTGGAACAGCAAGTTCCCTTGCCGGTCTAGGAATGGTAGAACGATGGGTTCGATGACGGTTTGGATGTACCGTGCACTATTCAGTGTCCCCTCGACGATCACCAGAGGTGTACGGCCAGTGCAGGAGATCGCTCCCCACACCATGATGCCGGGTGTTGGCCCTGTGTGCCTCGGTCGTATGCAGTCCTGATTGTGGCGCTCACCTGCACGGTGCCAAACACGAATACGACCATCATTGGCACCAAGGCAGAAGCGACTCTCATCGCTGAAGACGACACGTCTCCATTCGTCCCTCCATTCACGCCTGGCGCGACACCACTGGAGGCGGGCTGCACGATGTTGGGGCGTGCGCGGAAGACGGCCTAACGGTGTGCGGGACCGTAGCCCAGCTTCATGGAGACGGTTGCGAATGGTCCTCGCCGATACCCCAGGAGCAACAGTGTCCCTAATTTGCTGGGAAGTGGCGGTGCGGTCCCCTACGGCACTGCGTAGGATCCTACGGTCTTGGCGTGCATCCGTGCGTCGCTGCGAACCGGTCCCAGGTCGACGGGCACGTGCACCTTCCGCCGACCACTGGCGACAACATCGATGTACTGTGGAGACCTCACGCCCCACGTGTTGAGCAATTCGGTGGTACGTCCAACCGGCCTCCCGCATGCCCACTATACGCCCTCGCTCAAAGTCCGTCAACTACACATACGGTTCACGTCCACGCTGTCGCGGCATGCTACCAGTGTTAAAGACTGCGATGGAGCTCCATATTCCACGGCAAACTGGCTGACACTGACGGCGGCGGTGCACAAATGCTGCGCAGCAAGCGCCATTCCACGGCCAACACCGCGGTTCCTGGTGTGTCCGCTGTGCCGTGCGTGTGATCATTGCTTGTACAGCCCTCTCGCAGTGTCCGGAGCAAGTATGGTGGGTCTGACACACCGGTGTCAATGTGTTCTTTTTTACTTTTTCGAGGAGTGTATGTTAACTACACAAATGCATTCCAGAAATTTCATTACTCTACATTAATTATTTCTTGGTGTTGTGACTTTTTTTCTGTCGGTGTAAAATGATGGGTAGCTATAGGTATTACAGGAGCAGTTGAGCGATGTGTCACAAAAACTGGAGGAGCTAATATATCAATGGAGGCCAGTTGAGGCCATGTGAACAGGATTAGGACTCTAAATGTCAATTCGTACAAATTGACTGAAAGTGATGACATCAATAAGGCCTTTCTACAGAAGGAAGAATAAAGATCACTGGATAAGTTTTGTTGGATTGCCGCCCAATGTATGAACCGAAATATGGACTGAGTTTAGTAAGAACTTGTTTGAAACCTTAGAAAATATTATGATATTGGAAGAGATAGGCGCAGTGACGCGAATTCAGGATATACAAGGTATTTTTATTGCAGCTGGTAAGTGTTCCAGATGTGAACGAAAGAGTGACATATGACAGGAAAGCGTAAGTTGCATGGTAGGAAACTTGGATGAATATAAAATCTGGAACGGAATTGCAGGGAAAAGCCTAACAATTGACGTTATAAACCGCCAGGGAGCGGGAATAATAAATCACCGTTAAAACAGCAATAGGAACTATGGAGCCTGTTTTACAAAGAGTACTCTACAGCATTTGCCCCTTACTTAACTTGCATTTATCGCGAATCCTTCGCTCAGAGGAAGTCCCAAGCGACTGGAGAAAAGAGCAGGTGACTCCTGTATACAGGGTGTTACAAAAAGGTACGGCCAAACTTTCAGGAAACATTCCTCACACACAGTGAAATAAAATATGTTATGTGGACATGTGTCCGGAAACGCTTACTTTCCATGTTAGAGCTCATTTTATTACTTCTCTTCCCAATCACATTAATCATGGAATCGAAACACACAGCAACAGAACATACCAGCGTGACTTCAAACACTTTGTTACAGGAAATGTTCAAAATGTCCTCCGTTAGCGAGGATACATGCATCCACCCTCCGTCGCATGGAATCCCTGATGCGCTGATGCAGCCCTGGAGAATGGCGTATTGTATCCTAGCCGTCCACAATACGAGCACAAAGAGTCTCTACATTTGGTACCGGGGTTGCGTAGACAAGAGCTTTCAAATGCCCCAATAAATGAAAGTCAAGAGGGTTGAGGTCAGGAGAGCGTGGAGGCCATGGAATTGGTCCGCCTCTACCAATCCACCCGTCACCGAACCTGTTGTTGAGAAGCGTACGAACACTTCGACTGAAATGTGCAGGAGCTCCATCGTGCATGAACCACATGTTGTGTCGTACTTGTAAAGGCACATGTTCTAGCAGCACAGGTAGAGTATCCCGTATGAAATCACGATAACGTGCTCCATTGAGAGTAGGTGGAAGAATATGGGGCCCAATCAAGACATCACCAACAATGCCTGCCCAATCGTTCACAGAATATCTGTGTTGATGACGTGATTGCACAATTGCGTGCGGATTCTCGTCAGCCCACGCATGTTGATTGTGAAAATTTTCGATTTGATCACGTTGGAATGAAGCCTCATCCGTAAAGAGAACATTTGCACTGAAATGAGGATTGACACATTGTTGGATGAACCATTAGCAGAAGTGTACCCGTGGAGGCCAATCAGCTGCTGATAGTGCCTGCACACGCTGTACGTGGTACGGAAACAACTGGTTCTCCCGTAGGATTCTCCATACAATGACGTGGTCAACGTTACCTTGTACAGCAGCAACTTCTCTGACGCTGACATTAGGGTTATCGTCAACTTCACGAAGAATTGCCTCGTCCATTGCAGGTGTCCTCGTCGTTCTAGGTCTTCCCCAGTCGCGAGTCATACGGTGGAATGTTCCGTGCTCCCTAAGACGCCGATCAATTGCTTCGAACGTCTTCCTGTCGGGACAACTTCGTTCTGGAAATCTGTCTCGATACAAGCGTACCGCACCACGGCTATTGCCCCGTGCTAATCCATACATCAAATGGGCATCTGCCAACTCCGCATTTGTAAACATTGCACTGACTGCAAAACCACGTTCGTGATGAACACTAACCTGTTGATGCTACGTACTAATTTGCTTGATGCTAGTACTCTAGAGCAATGAGTCGCTTGTCAATACAAGCACCGAAGTCAACATTACCTTCCTTCGTTTGGGCCAACTGGCAGTGAATCGAGGAACTACAGTACATACTGAGGAAACTAAAATGAGCTTTAACATGGAAATTAAGCGTTTCGGGACACATGTCCACATAACATTTTTTCTTTATTTGTGTGTGAGGAATGTTTGCTGAAAGTTTGGCCGTACCTTTTGTAACACCCTGTATAAAAAGGGTAAGAGAACGGACCCGCAAAATTACAGACCAATATCCTTAACATTGGTCTGCGGCAGAATCCTTGAACATATTCTCAATTCAAATATAACAAATTTCTTTGAGAGCGAAAAGCTTCTGTCCACAAATGAGCGCTGTTTCAGAACGCATATCTCATGTGAAACTCAGCTTGCTCTTTTCTCACTTGAGACCCTGCTTACCGTGGATGAAAGGTAGCAGACTGATTACATATTCCTAGGTTTCCGTGAAGCATTTGACACGGCGGCCACACTCCCGACTGATAGGGAAGGTACAAGGGTACAGAACAGGTCTCCATTGTAACGAATATAAAAATAGTACCCCAGAGCCCAAGAGTCCCAAAAATCGAGTTCCAAATTTCATAAAAAAGAAGAAAAAAACCAAGTCCCTTTTGGAATAATGTTGCTTGAATAGTAGCACGTAGATAGAAAAGAAATTCAGTACCAAGTAGCTCAGTGTTTTGAAAAAGAAAGAAATAAAAAAGATAGAATCCCATTAGTTTCAAAATGAAATCATAGTAGATCGCAAAGTACCGTAATTAGAAATCACGGAGTAAGACGAACGATCTCGAAGAATACTCCTTATGAGTACTCTTTGAGAATCTTGTGTAATATCTAAGAAAGAGCCATGCACTGTAACTGTGTTACGAGAGTTTGCCGGAGCAAGTCGTACCTCTGCGTGTGTTCGTATGCGTGGGCGCGACATACGACAGGAAAACGTATCACATAGAATCCAGATAGTGAAAGATTCGAAATGGTCTTAAATTGAATATTTTCAATAAAAGACTGGACATTACCCAAACTTAGAAACTATTAATGATGGACCGATATAGAGCCCAAACTTTGAAACCGAATTGTGAGAAAAGCATTAACGTTCGTAAAATCAGTATATGGTCTCTGGAACTTGCATAATATCTTGGACTGAACTATACGTCATTAATTCCACCCAGATAGGAAAAGCTGCTTCCTTACGGCAATGTTAGCATATGAAAATAGTGCAATAAATCGGCATTGAGTGTTATTACTGCTTTAATAACGTCTTTCAATCCATTAAATATTGTGTACTCAGTAAATAATTATATGTGCGACGACATTGATTGTCCAAGGAACGCGGTATGCATAAGTACTCTTTGCCACATTAACAAATTATCGCTCTGTTACGAACTATTAGGATCTTGTAAACTGAAAAACTTTAGTGGAGATATTGGTGTTGTGCATGTAATGATGCTATGATTAATACCGGAATAGGAATAGATATATCCCTACTTGTAGCTGTGTTTAAATACGCCGGGGAGCACGTAATTGCCTGACTTGATCGAGACAAATAATACGCACTCGGTGGGATTTCAGCGCAGTCCAAATAGATTTTTTTTAATAACGTCAATACATACAGCTCTGCCGTTAGTTAGCCAGATTGCGATGTAATACCATGTATGTGAGTGGCTCGAAGACTTCTTAAGTAATAGAAACCAATATGTTGTCCTCATCAGAGACAAAGTTATCGTCAGGAGTGCTCAAGGGAAGTGTGAAAGGACCACTGTTATTTCTGTACACATAAATGCTGGCAGACAGGGTAATTAGAAGTCTGCCACTCTTTGCTGATGATGTTGTGGTATAAGGGAAGTTGTCCTCATTGAGAGACTGTAGGAGGATACAAGATGACTTAGACAAAATTTCTAGTTGTTATGATGAATTGCAGCTAGCTCTAAATGTCGAAAAATGTAAGCTAATGCAGATCTGCAGGAGAAACAAACCCGTAATGTTCAGATACAGCATTATTACTGTCCTGCTTGATACAGTCACGTCGATTAAGTAAATATCTACGCGTAACGTTGCAAAGCAATACGAAGCGGAATTGGCATGTAACAACTGTAGTGGGAAAGGCAAATGGTCGACTTCCCTTTATTGGAAGAAATTTAGGGAAGTGTGGTTCATCTATAAAGGAGGCTGCATTTAGGACACTAGTGGGACTTATTGTCGAGTACAATTCGAGTATTTGTGATCTGCACCAGGCGACAGTAAAGGCAGATCTTGAAACAGTTCAGAGGCGGGCTGCTACATTTGTTACCGATAGGTTCGAACAACATGCAAGTACGAGTATTACTGAGATGCTCCGAGAACTTTACAATCACTGGAGGGAAGGCGATGTTCTTTTCAAGGACCACAACTGGGAAAATGTAGAGACACGGCATTTGAAGCTGAGTGCCGAACGATTCTACAGCCGCAAACATACACTGTGTGTAAGGACAACGACGATAGAACATGAGAAATTAGGACTCATACAGAAGCATATAACACCGAAGAGCGAAAGAAACTGGTACACCTGCCTAACATCGTGTAGGACGACCACGCAGAAGTGTCGCAGCACGACGTGGCATGGACTCGACTAATGTTTGAAGTAGTGTTGGAGGGAACTGACACCATGAATCCTGCAGGGCTGGCCATAAAGGGGTGGACATCTCTTCTGAACAGCATGTTGCCAGTCATCCCAGATGTGCTCAATAATGTTCATGTCTGGGAGTTTGATGGCCAGTCGAAGTGTTTAAACTAAGAAGAGTGTACCCCAAACTACTCTATAGCAAATCTGGACGTGTAGAGTGTCGCATTTTTCTGCTGGAATGCGCAATGGATATGAATGGATACAGGTGATCAGACAAGATGCTTACTTACGTGTCACCTGTCACAGTCGTATCTAAACGTATCAGGGGTCCCCATATCACTCCAACTGCACACACCTCACACCATTACAGAGCCTTCACCAGCTTGAGCAGTCCCCTGCTGACATACAGGGTCCTTGGATTCATGGAGGTTGTCTCCATACCTGTACACGTCCATGTGCTCGATACAATTCGAAAAGAGACTCGTTCGGCCAGTAACAAGTTTCCAGTCGTCAAAAGTCTAATGTCGGTGTTGATGGGCCCAGGCAAGGTGTAAAGCTTTGTGTCATGCAGTCATCAAGAGTACACAAGTGGGTCTTCTGCTCCGAAATCCCATATCGAGATGTTTCGTTGAATGGCTCGCACACTGACACTTGGTGATGGCCCAGCATTGTAACTTGCAGCTATTTTCGGAAGGGTTGCACTTCTGTCACGTTGAACGATTCTCTTCAGTAATCGTTGGTCCCGTCCTTGCCGGATCTTTTTCCGGCCGCAGCGATGTCGGAGATTTGATGTTTAACCGGATTCCTGATGTCCACGGTAGACGTACGAGAAATTCCCCACTTCATCGCTATCTGTGATGCTGTGTCCCATAGCTTGTGAGCCGACTATAACACCACGTTCAAACTCACTTGAATATTGATAACCTGCCATTGTAGCAGCAGTAACCGATCTAACAACTGCGCCCGACCCTTGTTGTCTTATATAGGCGTTGTCGACCGCAGCGGCGCATTCTACCTGTTTACATATCTCTGTATTTGAATACGCATGCCTATAACAGTTTCTTTGGAATGTAGGTAGTCATTTTTCCATCGCTCTGTTTGCACGTGGAACAGAAAAGGAAATAACTAACAGTGGTACAATCGCCAAGCACCTTACGGTAGCTCGTGGAGTACATATATACATACACTATGTTATCAAAAGTATCCGGACTCCTGGCTGAATATGACTTACAAGTTCGTGGCGCTCTTCATCGGTAATGCTGGAATTCAATATGGTGTTGGCCCACCCTTAGCCTTGACGACAGCTTCTACCCTCGCAGGCATACGTTCAACTAGGTGTTGGAAGGTTTCTTGGGGAATGGCAGCCCATTGTTCTCGGAGTGCTGCACTAAGGAGAGGTATCGCTGTCAGTCGGTGAAGCCTGGCACGAAGTCGGCGTTGCAAAATACGCCAAAGGTGTTCTATAGGATTCAGGTCAGGATTCTGTGGAGGCCAGTCCAATACATGGATGTTATTGTCGTGTAACCACTCCGCCACAGGCCGTGCATTATGAACAGGTGCTCGATCGTGTCGAAAGATGCAATCGTCATCCCCAAATTGCTCTTCAAAAGTGGGAAGTTCAAAATGGTTCAAATGGCTCTGAGCACTATCGGACTTAACATCTGAGGTCATCAGTCCCCTAGAACTTAGAACTACTTGAACCTAACTAACCTAAGGACATCACACACATCCATGCCTGAGGCAGCATTCGAACCTGCGACCGTAGCAGTCGCGCGGTTCCAGACTGAAGAGCCTAGAACCGAAAAGTGGGAAGTAAAATGGTGGTTAAAACATCAATGTACGCTTGTGCTGTGATAGTGCCACGCAAAACAATAAGGAGTGGAAGACCCCTCCATCATAACACCACCGCCTCCGAATTTTATTGTTGGCGCTAAACACGCTGGCAGATGACGTTCACCAGGCATTCGCCATACCCACACTCTGCCATCAGATCGCCACATTGTGTACCGTGATTCGTCACTCCACATAACGTCTTTCAATGTTCAATCGTCCAATGTTTACGCTCCTCACACCAAGCGAGGCGTCGTTTGGCATTTACTGGCGTGATGTGTGACTTGTGAGCAGCCGCTCGACCATGAAATCCAAGTTTTCTCACCTCCCGCCTAACTGTCATAGTACTTGCAGAGGATCCTGATGCCTTTTGGAATTCCTGTGTGATGGTCTGGATAGATGTCTGCCTATTACACATTATGACCCTCTTCAACTGTTGGCGGTCTCTGTCAGTCAACAGACGAGATCGGCCTGTATGCTTTTGTGCTGTACGTATCTCTTCATGTTTCCACTTCATTATCACTTCGGAAACAGTGGACCTAGCGATGTTTAGGAGTGTGGAAATGTCGCCAACAGCCATATGACACAAGTGACACCCAATCACCTGACCACGTTTGAAGTCCATGAGTTCCGCGGAGCGCCCCATTCTGCTCTCTCACGATGTCTAATGACTACTGAGATCGCTGATATGGAGTACCTGGCAGTAGGTTGCAGCACAATGCACCTAATATGAAGAACGTATGTTTTTGGGGGCGTCTGGATACTTTTGATCACATACTGTACATACATTGATACTTATTCCATAGATCATGAGTACATCGGGAGTATATTGACGAGGAATTCGTCTTCATGGGCGTCAATTCTCGGTCCCATAGTGCACAACTTGTGAATGACTTCCTTCAGGATAACGACATCTCTCGACTAGAGTGGCCAGCATGTTCTCCAGACATGAACCCTACCGAACATGCCTGGGATAGATTGAAAAGGGCTGTTTATGGACGACATGACCTACCAACCGCTCTGAGGGATCTACGCCGAATCGCCATGGGACAATCTAGACCAACAGTGCCGTGATGAACTTGTGGATAGTATGCCACTACGAATACAGGCATGCATCAATGCAAGAGGACGTGCTACTGGATATTAGAGGTACCAGTGTGTACAGCAATCTGGAACACCACTCTGTAGGTCTTGCTGTATGGTGGTACAACATGCAATGTGTGGTTTTGATGAGCAATAAAAAGAGTGGAAATGATGTTTATGTCGATCTTTATTCCAATTTTCTGTACCTCGAAACCGTGGTGACGCAAAACTTTTCTTGATGTGTGCATATCTACATGCTGTAAACCAGGTTGAGGTGCATGACAGAGCGTACAATCCATTGCATCAGTTATTATGATTTCTTCCCGTTCAGTTCATGGAAGAAAGATCGTTGAATGTCTCTGTGCATGTATTAATTATTCTAATCTTATCCCCATGATTCCAATGTGAGTGATACATAAGGGATTGTAATATATTCCTAGACTCATCATTTAAAGCCGGTTCTGGAAACTTTGCTATTTGACTTTCTCGGGATATTTTTTGCCTGTCTTCAAAGTCTGCCAGTTCAGTTCCTTCAGTATCTCTGTGGCAATCTCCCACGGATTTCTGAACATTTCTGATTATTTAAAGCAAGCTGTCAATCTTGCCACCACTCTGAAATCTTATCAGTATCTGACTCAATATTTATGTAGCTTTTTCCAGATAGTAATTCGCTATACACAACTGCATCATCTTCAAAAATCCTAATGTTACTATTAATATTTTTGGCACTCTGCCACGGATTTCTGAACATTTAAAGCAAGCTGCCAAATATTGACACCACTCTGAAAGCTTGTCAGGATCTGGCTGAATATTTATGCAGCTTTTTCCAGATAGTAGATAACTGCATCATCTGCAAAAATCCTGATGTAACTATGAATATTTTGGCAAGGTCATTAATGTACCACACGAACAGCAAGGGTCCCAACAGACTTCCCTGGGTACGTCCAAAGTTACTTCTACATCTGACCATGACTCTCCACACAACATAACCCGCTGTGTCTTCCCCACAAAAAAGTCCTCAGTCCAGTCACAAATTTCACTTGATACCCAAATGATCGAACTTTTGACAATAAGCGCAGATGTGGTACTGAGTCAAATGCTTTTCGGTGACCAAGGAATACTACATCTATTTGACTTCCTTGATCCAAAGCTTTCAGTATATCATGTGAGAATAGTGCAAGTTGGGTTTCGCATGATCGATATTTTCGGAATCCATGCTGGCTGGCATTGGGGAGATCATTCTCTTCAAGATACCTCATTATGTTTGAGCTCAGAACGTTCTACAACAAAATAATGTCAAGGATATTGGATTGTAGTTTTATGGGTCGCTTATACTACCCTTCTTGTAGACAGGTGTGACCTGAGTTTTTTTCTCCAAGAACTGGGCACAGTTGTTTGTTCAAGGGATCTGCTATCGAGTAAAGTCAGAAGAGAGGCTAACTCAGCTGCAAATTCATTATAGAATTTGACAGGGATTCCTTTGGGCCCTGGAGTTTTTTTCAGTTTAACGATTTCAGCTTTTTCTCAACACCACTGACACTAATACTTATTTCATTCATCTTTTCAGAGGTGTAAGCATTAAATTGGGTCAAGTCTCCTGAGTTCTCCTTTGTAAAGGAACATTTGGAAACTGACTTGAGCATTTCAGCTTTTGATTTGCTATCCTCAATTTCAGTCCATGCCTCATTCGCTAAGGACTGGACACTAACTTTGGCTCCTCTAGCAGCCTTTACGTACGACCAGAATTTCTCTGGGTTCTGTGAAAGATCATTTGACAATATTTTGCTACAGTAGCCATAATGCGTTGGCAAGGCACTCCTCTTGCTGTTTCAGGCAGAAGTTGACGAACTTATCATGGGCAAACAGTAGATTACTTAGTGAATGGAAGGGAACATAAGTTTTTATTGAACACAGTGTAACACTGGAGGAGGAGGAGATGGCGAGTGCCGATCGCGGTGGCCGAGCGGTTCTAGGCGCTTCAGTCCAGAACCGCGCGACTGCTACGGTCGCAGGTTCGAATCCTGCTTCGGGCATGGATGTGTGTGATGTCCTTAGGTTAGTTAGGTTTAAGTAGTTCTAAGTTCTAGGGGACTGATGACCTCAGATGCCATTTGGCATAGTGCTCAGAGCCACTTGAACCATTTGAGATGGAGATTAATGTCCAACGTCCCGTCGAAAATGAGGTCCTTAGAGATGGAGATCAAGCTCGGATTAGGGAAGGATGGAGAAGGAAAGCGGCCGTGCCCTTTCGAGGGAATATCCTGGCATTCGCCTTAAGTAATTTAGCGAAATCACAGTGCAACATCCCCTTCTCCTTCCAAATGCATAGTCCACATTCAGAAGGTGTCACAGCAAGATGATTTGTAGTTTCTATCACTTGAATTTTGAGGATTCATCGATTGATTAAGAACAGAAGTGCTGTGGTATAGTTAGACTTGCAGTTGTTAATAATTTTTCGTCCTGTAGTTTTCTAACATGTGCCACAAAACAACTGTTTAAGAGAAAAGCGATTTTCCTACGAATATTTATGCCTGATACGCTACAGGGTGGCTCTAACATTGAATCAAGAGTGTACCAGGCCAAGCCGACACTCAGTGAAAGAACTCAAACAGAAGTGAAGCTTGCGTACAGCACTAGTTGCCAATCTTGAGCTCCTACATTGTTGACACATAACCTGCTGATACCAGTCTTACGCTCTTGTGCTCTGTTGCAGTTATGGTGATTAAACTACACTTCTTATAACACGATACGATATTGCAGTACCTGTGTTATTCTGATTACGATGCAAAGTACGATACGATATTGCAGTGCCTGTGTTATTCCGATTACGATGCAAAGTTCCTTTGGACATGCATGCATAGGAACAACCATCAGCAGTAGAATGGAATGACGACAATGAAAATTTGTGCAAGGTCGGGACTCGAACCCGGATTTCCCGCTTATCGCGACCGTTCGCCTGACCATTAGGCTATGTCCGTGTCCAAAGGAACTTCGCATCGTAATCAGAATAACAAAGGCACTGGTACATCGTATTTATCTGCCGATACCGGGCAAGCGACTTTCAAGTACGAGGTTTTAAGCAAGTACCGTTTTGAAATAAAAAAAAGACGTGCTAAGATATCTCAATAATTTTATTTTTACATGAAAGCCTGTACCTTAATCTACTTTTCTACATAATTTCCGTCAATATTGAGGCACTTGTCATAACGTTGTACCAGTTTTTGAATACCTTCCTCATAGAAGTCTGCCGCCTGACTTGTTAACCACTGCATCACCACTGTTTGACTTCGTCATCATCTTGAAGACGCTGACCGCCCAGGTGTTTCTTCAAGTGCAGGAACAGATGGTAGTCACTGAGCGTAAGATCGGGGCTGTACGGAGGATGATCTAGAGTTTCCCATCGAAAAGATGTGATGAGATCTTTGGTCTGATTCGCCATATGCGGACGGCCATTGTCTTGCAGCAAAACGATGCCCTTGCTCAACTTCCATGCACTGATGTGACGCAGGCCACCCATGTTTCATCGCCCGTAACAATTTGGTTTAAGAAATCATCACCGTCGTTATGGTACCGCTCAAGGAAAGTCAAAAGACTGTCTAAAAGTTTGGTTTTGTGCACATCCGTCAACATTTTCTGTAGTCAACGTGCGCGCAGTTTTCTTTAATTCAAGTGCTCGGTCACAATGCCATGCAAAACACTACGAGAAACCTCAGGAAACTCATCCCGCAAGGAAGAAATCGTGAAGCGTCTCTTTTGTCTCACCTTGTTGTCCACTTCCTGTACCAAGCTTTCATTAACGACCGAAGGACGCCCACTCCGTTGTTCATCATGCACATCTTTAAATGCTCTCACCCACTTTCTTTCCATTGCATCACTCATTATGTTTTCTCCGTAAACTGCACAGCTCTCACGATGAATATCGATCGCTTTTAGGTCTTTAGCACTAAGAAATCTTATAACAGCCCGTATTTCACAGTCGGCGGGACTCACGATTGTCGGATGCCGGCACGGTAGCTCAGCCTGTTCGGTCAGAGGGGTAGCTGCCCTCTGTAATTAAAAAAAAAAAAAAAAAAAAAAAAAAAAAAAAAAAAAAAAAACTGAGTTAATGGATCAACGACGAACTGAAACGGGTGTCTTGCGGCATCCGCCCCGAGCAGATGCAACGAACGAAAACGAACAAAAAAATAAAAATAAAATAGAATAAAAATGGTACGGTCACCACACGCAGAGAGCGGGAAATCGGGGTTCGTCTCCTGGTCCAGTATAAATTTTCATTGTCGCCTTCCATTCTACAACTGATAGTAGTCTTTATTCCCAGCTGCGAATTCATTTGATGTGCTTCTTACAATAGGTCCGCAGGTGTCAGGTATTTGTTCCAGTTTTGGACGTTATGGGTAAAAGGAGGCAGGATCCACACCTTAAATGGTGTGGTTGGAAGTGATGTGCATTCGCTAGCTTCAGCGATATTGGGTTGAGTGCAGAGGACATTTCGGGATTTGTTTGGAAGTTCTGCCTCACATAGGCAATGGCTATTCCACATTCTTTGGGCTAGATTTCTTACTTAAACACCTTGGTATAATTGGCCTTATCAGTATACGGTAGAGTTGAAAAAGATATCAATCCATCTAATGGAAGTCGCTGACGGTGACACACTGCTACAAGGTTCGTCCTTGGTCTACAGGAAACCAATTACACTGCATGCACGGCCATTAAGAATCAATCTGCGCTGTACCTAGAGGGTTGGTTCTTGCCAATCTGGAGATTTTGAAGGAAGAAGATTTCGACCGAGCAAATTTAGACCATAAGCTTAAGCAACCTGCCAGTTTAGTTGCATTATGAGATAGAGCAGTGCACTTGGAAGGAGCAGAGAGAACAGAAGTGGAATAGTTATTGTTGGAGCACAAGCATCTGTTTAATCCTGTTGGGTCTTTGCCAGGGACCCCAGCGACACGACTTAGAATCCTAACTGGGAAGAACAGCCTGTGTATTGTAAACTGCACAGAATACCATATTACCTGCAACCACCAACGAAAGAATTTATTAATGAGCAGTTACGTGACTGCACTACTAAGGGGTGTTGCACTCCTTCGAGGGGACTGGTGGTGATAGTCTTGAAGAAGAGTCAGGATGGCACAAAAGCATATTGTTTTGTTGTGATTGTAACTACCTTAATATGCATTCATTTGTAGTTGCTTGGTATTCAAAATATAACTGAAACTTTCGGTAGTTTGGGTAGCAATTATCATCAGTTAGAAGTAGCACTAAAGCATAAGCCAAAGAGAGCTTTTGTGGTTCCTTCAGTATTGGCATATGGCATTCGGTTGAAAGGCATAGCACTACATTTTTAGATGGAACTTCTTGAGGGCTAAAACCAATACAGTATGTGGTGTATTTATATCACAAAGTTGTTATTGCAAAAGACATGAAAGCACATATGTTACAACTAAGGAAAGTGTTTAATCAGTTGTGCAGGGACAAAGGAGGAGTCATAATGTATGTTAGAAATGATATAGTGTACAAATCTATAGATGTAAAAAAATATTGTGTTGACCAGCATTTTGAGGCTTGTTGCATTGAAGTCCTTGTCAATACACTGCCTATTTATGTTATTGCTGCCTACAGAGCTCCCTCAGGAAACGTCAGTGTATTACTCTAGCAAGTAGAATCACTTTTAATTTACTTGTATTCAAAAACCAAAGAAATAATAATGCTTGGTGATTTTAATGTACGTTTTCTTACCTGTAATAATGATAGAACAGAGTCTGAGAATGTAATGAATTCTTTCAATCTAAGGGCAGTTGTTGACTTTCCCACTAGGGTAACAAAGAACTGTACAAGTCTGATTGACAATATTTTCGTAGATAATAATAGAATTGAAAATATATTTGGAACAAAAATCTTAAATGGTCTCTCTGACCATGTGGGCAGCTGTTGGAAATACGCAATGTAAGCCCTGCTAACAAGAGCAGTTCTATCAGTAGACCATACAGGTTAATCAACGGTGAGAATCTGGAAACCTTCAGAAGGCATTTGGAGCAGTTAGACTGGGAAGCAGTATATCAAGCTAAAAATATAAATGATAAATCCAACCTTTTCCTGACCTTTTTGAAGCTGTATTTCCTAAGAAAATTTCAAAAAGCACAAACCGGAATGTTTGTAGGAGACAGTGGCTCCCTAAGGGACTAAAAACTTCATGAAGAAAAAAGAGAATGCTTTATGTTTCACTCAGAAATTCTGATAAACCTCAGGATAAGGAACACTACAGATTGTAATGTAACATCCTAAAGAATGTTATCAAATCCGAAATTGACAGGTCAAATAACAAAATAAAATCAATCTGGAAGGTGGTAACAAGGGAGACAGGAAACGTTTCAGAGGATACAGACAGTATCCAAGTGTGTCACAATTGTAGCATGGAACATGAAGGGGAAATAGTTGCCAATATCTTCAACGATCATTTTCTGACAGCAGCAGATCAAATTGGATGTAGAGGGTCTATGGATGAAGCCATGAACCTTCTACAAAAAGCAGTGCAGAGAAAAATTAGCCTGATGTATGTACCCCACCTCACAGCAGATGAGATTGAGAAGGTGACATGCCAAATTAAAAACAAAAATTCCACTGGTGTGGTCAATATATTTATCAAAGTACTGAAATATTGCCACAGATATATTCCTTAAGTTCTGTGACACATATTTAATGAATCTCTAAATCAAGGTACTGTCCCTAATAGACTAAAATTTGCAGTTGTTAAACCACTCTTCAAAAAGGGTAATAAAGCAGAGATTTTTAACTACCACCCAATTTTATTGTTAACAAGTCTTTCAAAAATCCTTGAAAAACTTATTTACAATAGAATCATGGCTCACCTTAATAAATATAACATCCTTAACAAAAATCAGTTTGGATTCCAAAAGGGTGTTTGAACTGAACAAGCAATTTTCTCTTTGTCAACCAACTCCTTGAATCAATAAACAAGAAAATGCACCAGTCGGAATCTTTTGTGATCTGTCAAAAGCATTTGATTGCATAGATCAGAAGATACTGCTAAGAAAGGTTGAGCATTACGGCTTAAAAGATGAAGTAGGGAAGTGACTTGAGTAGTATCTACATGACAGAAATCAGAAGGTAGTATTAAACAATTGTGCAAAGGCGCCTGCCAGCTCTGATTGGAGTACATTAAAACGTAGAGTGCCACAGGGCTCGGTGCTTGGTCCCTTACTTTTCTTAATCATTGTAAATGACCTCCCATGTTGTGTGATCCAAGAAGCACACTTCACCCTACTTGCAGATGACAAGGTATACTTCCAAAGTATACAGTCTTATTCCTACATCTAAACTGCCTTTATTATTTTGTCAAAAACTAATTTTAGTTTGCCTAAAACACATAGCAATATCAGCCAAGATGATTGACAAGGTACCCAACTGCAGTCTAGAGAACACTGCGATCACTATATTCCAAGAAGTTCTAGATCAGTTCACTGCAAATGGTGGGAAGAAGATAATGCTTCATGTTCTACAATAGAAAACATAGCTGGCATTATTTGCTGTCTAATACAGCGTTATTTTAATTACTTTTTCATCCTGCACCTATGTGTGGTTATGTTTTGTTCTTTTTCTGTACACTGATGTTACATTTTTCAAGACTTTAGCACAGCAAACTGTACTGAAACTGTGTGTGTTGATAAGATTGTTAATGTGCTGTACCACATGAACTGCATATTTCGTGGTACACAGGGATAACTTCGTAATGTATGAAATTAAGTGGAAAGACACAATTGATTCAAAAAGCTTCCTCAAATAGAGCAAAATTCATTAATTTGAAAATAAATATATGCACCAAACTAAAATTATTATATAATTTTAAGTTCAAAAGAGATACAAGTTGGTTATCGTAATATGATATTACTGTTCCAGATCTCTGATTGCAAACAAAAATTCGAGCATTGCACCAAAATAAAATTGTCTGTATTATTTATGAAAATTCACACAGATCTAGAGTGTGAAACACACATGACACTGCTGTCACAACTAGTTGTCTTGTAACATTAAGAAAAATATACATGGCTCACATAATAACACTATTACTCTAACTTACTGGTTAAGCAGCACTTGTTGATGAGCTTACTTCTATCATTCTACCACAGTTTAAAGGAACCAAAATAGTCTGTCTTATTTATCAAAATACATGAAGTTGGTTTTGTAACATTACATAACACATGTGGAACTGACACTGATCTAAATAACAGGTCAAAGTGCACTTATCAGTGAGAACACTTTGATATTCGTGCTGAAGTAAACTTCATCTCTAAAGAACGCACTGTTGATAGAATGTTAAACTCTAATCTTCCTTCCAAAGTATACAGTCTTATTCCTACATCTAAACTGCCTTTATTATTTTGTCAAAAACTCATTTTAGTTTGCCTAAAACACATAGCAATATCAGCCAAGAATTATAGTGATCCCCATGGTATTGTAATAACTTCAGCTTGCAGTGTAATATGTTTGTCATCGTCTGCTGATAATGCTACATGCGACGATGTCGCATGAGTCCACACACACAAAACCAGATTCCCAGTTAGTGATAAACAGTTTATTCTAACAAAACACAAAAGAAAGGATTCACAAAATAAGGAACTCTAGAACGTAAAGTAATTAAATCTGACAACACACAATTAATGAACTTCTTAGTTTGGAAGAGAACAACAACACTTGGAGTTGAACTAAGTCCAGTTGGATGTCAATCAATGCTAACAATTAATTTGTAGAATTACAAGTTAACTGGCATATACCACATCCAGGAGGACAGAGTGCAAATTATTCCGAGGCCATAGTCAGGGAGGGTTCTGGCTGCCATGCTGGCTGCTAGTGGCTGGTTCCTGTGGTACTGTGGTCGGAACTGTCTACTCTGTGGCTGACTAGCCACTGAATTGAAGCATTGGTGGGTGGATATTTCTCAGTGTACTTGTGGGCATTTGATCATTGGAAGCAGGTAGTAATGATCCTCTCGTACCTCCAGCAGCGATACAGGCACCACTCATTTCTGTGACGTCTACTGGAGTTCCAGTCGAAAACAAACAGGTGTGTTGTAGTTGGCCATAATGTTTACATGCCATTCACCTGGGTCGTGTCTTCAGTGGTGGCTGGAGCTTTGGCAGCTGCCATTCACACCTGTATTGCTAGTGCATGGAGCTGTCTGATAAAGCATTACTGTCACACAGTGGAGACTACATGAACCTTTGACTACATGAACTTTCGCCATTTTACCGCAAAATTATAACAAATTACCCGATTCATCACTAAGTTATAGCAAAGTTGTAGCAAATAGATTCACACATGGTCATGTTACACAATTATTGTTACAAATTGCTCCATATTTTGCTAAGTTCACATAAGAATTTGCCTCATGTGCAAAACATTTGCCACTTTCTGTTGATATTGCTCAGTTATGCTACTGCTCATTGGAAACTATAATGCTAAACAGGCAAGGCAGTTATAGTTGACACAAAGAAACAGGCATTCATGACTAAAACAGTATTGTAACATCAGAAGCAGACAGTGTATGTGACATATCTTGACAGAAGGTGTCAGCTCCTGTATCTCAAATAGTATTCTAACACCAGAATCTGACTTTAATGAACTGCTCCATACATCATCATGTCACAGCAAAATTGTAACAAACTGCTCCATATTAGAGCAAAATTGTAACAAATTGCCCCATCGACAAAATGTTTATCATCATCTGCTGATAATGATATCTTATGTTACTGCATTGTGCAGACTACATGACACTTCACGCCTTACATCTACATCTACATCTACATGACTACTCTGCAATTCACATTTAAGTGCTTGGCAGAGGGTTCATCGAACCACAATCATACTATCTCTCTACTATTCCACTCCCGAACAGCGAGCGGGAAAAACGAACACCTAAACCTTTCTGTTCGAGCTCTGATTTCTCTTATTTTATTTTGATGATCATTCCTACCTATGTAGGTTGGGCTCAACAAAATATTTTCGCATTCGGAAGAGAAAGTTGGTGACTGAAATTTCGTAAAAAGGTCTCGCCGCGACGAAAAACGTCTATGCTGTAATGACTTCCATCCCAACTCGTGTATCATATCTGCCACACTCTCTCCCCTATAACGTGATAATACAAAAGGAGCTGCCCTTTTTTGCACCCTTTCGATGTCCTCCGTCAATCCCACCTGGTAAGGATCCCACACCGCGCAACAATATTCTAATAGAGGACGAACGAGTGTAGTGTAAGCTGTCTCTTTAGTGGACTTGTTGCATCTTCTAGGTGTCCTCTCAATGAAACGCAACCTTTGGCTCGCCTTCCCGACAATATTATCTATGTGGTCCTTCCAACTGAAGTTGTTCGTAATTTTAACACCCAGGTACTTAGTTGAATTGACAGTCTTGAGAATTGTACTATTTATCGAGTAATCGAATTCCAACGGATTTCTTTTGGAACTCATGTGGATCATCTCACACTTTTCGTTATTTAGCGTCAACTGCCACCTGACACACCATACAGCAATATTTTCTAAATCGCTTTGCAACTGATACTGGTCTTCGGATGACCTTACTAGACGGTAAATTACAGCATCATCTGCAAACAGTCTAAGAGAACTGCTCAGATTGTCACCCATGTCATTTATATAGATCAGGAACAGTAGAGGTCCCAGGACGCTTCCCTGGGGAACACCTGATATCAGTTCAGTTTTACTCGATGATTTGCCGTCTATTACTACGAACTGTGACCTTCCTGACAGGAAATCACGAATCCAGTCGCACAACTGAGACGATACCCCATAGCTCCGCAGTTTGATTAGAAGTCGCTTGTGAGGAACGGTGTCAAAAGCTTTCCGGAAATCTAGAAATACGGAATCAACTTGAGATCCCCTGTCGATAGCGGCCATTACTTCGTGCGAATAAAGAGCTAGCTGTGTTGCACAAGAGCGATGTTTTCTGAAGCCATGCTGATTACGTGTCAATAGATCGTTCCCTTCGAGGTGATTCATAATGTTTGAATACAGTATATGCTCCAACCCTACTGCAAACCGACGTCAATGATATAGGTCTGTAGTTAAATGGATTACTCCTACTACCCTTCTTGAACACTGGTGCGACCTGCGCAATTTTCCAATCTGTAGGTACAGATCTATCGGTGAGCGAGCGGTTGTATATGAGTGCTAAGTAGGGAGCTGTAGTATCAGCGTAATCTGAAAGGAACCTAATCGGTATACAATCTGGACCTGAAGACTTGCCCGTATCAAGCGATTTTAGTTGCTTCGCAACCCCTAAGGTATCTACTTCTAAGAGACTCATGCTAGCAGATGTTCGTGTTTCAAATTCTGGAATATTCCATTCGTCTTCCCTGGTGAAGGAATTTCGGAAAACTGCGTTCAATAACTCCGCTTTAGCGGCACAGTCGTCGACAACAGTACCATCGGCACTGCGCAGCGAAGGTATTGACTGCGTCTTGCCGCTTGTGTACTTTACATACGACCAGAATTTCTTCGAATTTTCTACCAAATTTCGAGACAAT
Source organism: Schistocerca gregaria (assembly GCF_023897955.1). NCBI lineage: Eukaryota > Metazoa > Arthropoda > Insecta > Orthoptera > Acrididae > Schistocerca > Schistocerca gregaria. The sequence continues at coordinate 884,406,773 of NC_064921.1, read as the reverse complement.
GTTTCGTTGTGGAACATCGAAGGCATCTCGCATCGAAGTACGTGCCAAATTTCGCGCGTCTGTAAATTTTAGCCCATCTTCGGGATTTCGCGATCTTCTGAACTTCGCATGCTTTTTCCGTTGCCTCTGCAACAGCGTTCGGACCTTTTTTGTGTACCACGGGGGATCCGTTCCATCTCTTACCAATTTATGAGATATGAATATCTCAATTGCTGTTGCTACTATATCTTTGAATTTGAGCCACATCTCGTCTACATTCGCATAGTCAGTTCGGAAGGAATGGAAATTGTCTTTTAGGAAGGCTTCTAGTGGCACTTTATCCGCTTTTTTAAATAAAATTATTTTGCGTTTGTTTCTGATGGATTTGGAAGAAATGGTATCGAGCCTAGCTACAATGACCTTGTGATCACTACTCCCTGTATCAGTCATGATGCTCTCTGTCAGCTCTGGATTGTTTGTGGCTAAGAGGTCAAGTGTGTTTTCGCAACCATTTACAATTCGCGTGGGTTCGTGGACTAACTGCTCGAAATAATTTTCGGAGAAAGCATTTAGGACAATCTCGGAAGACGTTTTCTGCCTACCACCGGTTTTGAACAAGTATTTTTGCCAACATACCGAGGGTAGGTTGAAGTCCCCACCAACTATAACCGTATGAGTGGGGTATTTATTTGTTACGAGACTCAAACTTTCTCTGAACTGTTCCGCAACTGTATCATCGGAGTCTGGGGGTCGGTAGAAGGAGCCAATTATTAACTTAATTCGGCTTTTAAGTATAACCTCCACCCACACCAATTCGCACGGAGTATCTACTTCGACTTCACTACAAGATAAACCACTACTGACGGACACAAACACTCCACCACCAATTCTGCCTAATCTGTCTTTCCTGAACACCGTCTGAGACTTCGTAAAAATTTCTGCAGAACTTATTTCACGCTTTAGCCAGCTTTCTGTACCTATAACGATATCAGCTTCTGTGCTTTCTATTAGCGCTTGAAGCTCAGGGACTTTTCCAGCGCAACTACAACAATTTACAACTATAATTCCGACTGTTCCTTGATCCAAGCACGTCCTGTAATTGCCAAGCACCCTTTGACATTGCAGCCCATCCCGCACTTTCCCGAGGCCTTCTAACCTAAAAAACCGCCCAGTCCATGCCACACAGCCTCCGCTACCCGTGTAGCCGCCAGCTGAGTGTAGTGAACTCCTGACCTATTCAGCGGAACCCGAAACCCCACCACCCAATGGCGCAAGTCAAGGAATCTGCAGCCAATACGGTCGCAAAACCGTCTGAGCCTCTGATTCAGACCCTCCACCCGGCTCTGCACCAAAGGTCCGCAGTTGGTTCTGTCAACGATGCTGCAGATGTTGAGCTCTGCCTTCATCTCGTAAGCAAGACCGGCAGCCTTCACCAAATCAAATAGCCGCTGGAATCCAGAGAGAATTTCCTCAGATCCAAAGCGACACACGTCATTAGTGCCGACATGTGCCACCACCTGCAGCTGGCTGCACCCTGTGCTCTTCATGGCATCCGGAAGGACCCTTTCCACATCAGGAATGACTCCTCCCGGAATGCACACGGAGTGCACACTGGATTTCTTCCCCTCCTTAGCCGCCGTATCCCTAAGAGGCCCCATTACGCGCCTAACATTGGAGCTCCCAACTACCAGTAAGCCCACCCTCTGCGATTGCCCGGACCTTGAAGGCTGAGAATGATTCTCTGAAACAGGGCAGGCAGCTGCATCTGGCTCAGCCAGAGACAGTGCCTGAAACCGGTTTGTCAGACGCACCGGGGAGGCTTTCTGATCAGCCTCCGGGGACGCCTTTCGCTCCCTGCCACGCCTTGGAACGACCTCCCAATCAACCACAGGCGAGGGCTCAGCCCCACTGCGGGCAGCAACCGGGGCAACCACAGCGGAAGACCGATCTGGGAACAGACGGGACGAGGTTGACATCCCCTTGATACCCAAGTCCGGCTCCCCACAGTGGTGCCCATTGGCAACAGCCTCAAGCTGCGCGACCGAAGTCAGCGCCGATTGCAGCTGTGAGCGAAGGGATGCCACGTCAGCCCTCATCCGAACACAGCAATCGCAGTCCCTGTCCATTCTAATCGATGTTGAACAACAGTTACTGAAACACGAGTCCGTGCCTAGATAACGCAAGCGAAACACGCAAAGAATGTATCAACTAACCTGTACAAATGCCTAACGACTCTGCTACAATCTGCTGAATTTACGATTACAGTAACTAAAACTCGAAATTGCACCTCCTATACGAAACTCACACGCAATTTAAATAAGAATCTACCAAGTAAACACTAAAGCGCGATGCTACAACTGTCAAATACTATAATACGCCCGAAATATATGAATTAAACAATGCAAGTACCCAAAAAAACGCAAAGAAATTAATTAAACTATCTAACAAATAAGTAAGCTAGGGTTATACGACTTGCTGCTGCAGCTGCTTATTCAACGGCGGCAGGGAGCACAATGGCTGTGACCAACCGACACTGGCTGTTCAAAGAAAAACAGAAGACAGACGACTACGCGAATTTACACTATTCAGGTAATAAGGCGCGATGCTACAACCCTCAAATACTAGAATACGCCCGAAATATATGAATTAAACAATGCAAGTACCCAAAAAGATGCAAAGAAATTAATTAAACTATCTAACAATTAAGTAAGCTAGGGTTATGCGACTTGCTGCTGCAGCTGCTTATCCAACGGCGGCAGGGAGCACACAAGAGCACATCAAGATTTTAAAACAAAATTATTACAAATTGCCACATAAAGGATCATGTTATAGCGAAGTTGTAATAAACTGACATATACATAATCATATTACTACAAAACTGAAACTTATTGTCCCACACATTACCATTTCATAGCAATATTGTGACGAATTGACCTGTGGATCGCCATGACCCCCAAAACTGCAGATGCTATTGTACGGTTATGGTGCTCCATTCATGGGATGACTATCATTATCCTAAAACATTTGGGTGGGGCAATGATAATCATTAACATGATGACTGCCATTAATCGACATGATCCCCACTTCATGGACTATAATATGCTTTAGATTCTGTCAATAAGCATTAGCAGATGTCAGCAAGTCTAATTGTAATGTCACTTCTGCTTATGCTTCCTAAATTTTGATCAAGAATCAACTGATCTGAGAGCTTGGTGGCTGAGCACAGATATAAATCTCGGTAGAATACCGCTGATGTCACATGCATTCATCGAAAATGAAAATTCGTTACACCAGATGAATTAATGTTTAGTGTTGCGAATTTTTCCGCCACTGTATATGTATATATATTTAAAAAAGTATCAAATGATTTGAGAGGTGGTAGTACTCATCGAAATGAGAAAGTCCGATAAACATGGATCCAGAAATGCATACTTTCTGTGATGGGCATGTGTTTACAGGAAGGACTGCACAATGCTTGGTTGTTGAGAATCTCCTGACAAATCAGGGTAATGAAAATTACATTCAAATGTTTCATGTTTTTTGGGTTATAGTGTCTGACTTGTTCCACTCACATGAGAATGATCTCATTTTTGGGTCTATGAAACGAAAACTGAATCTAATCTAATCTATGTAATATATATACTTTACAAGTAAAAGTCCAAGCACAGTCAAAAACACAGTGGTATTGTAGGTTTTTGTAGTTGGGAGAAATTCTGTCTCACACAACATCACATATAGAATTTGTATGAGATTGTGTAACTATGAGCAATACACTTGAAATTAATTGTCCCATAAGAAATGTTAACTGTTTGTGAACTTTCTAGATAGCATTAGAATATGGAAGGTTCTTTTGTCTTTATGATGTTATAAAAGTGGAAATATTTTATATTCAAATACTAATTTTTTCATGAAAAAATTATGAAGATTTAAAGCAAATAGAGTTTACATATCAGTTGTAAAAAATTATATTTTGAATTTGAGTAATAAAATTTTTTAATTTTTTGTTAATAATATGTCAGATTATCAGCCATTGTTTCTTACTATAAAGTTAATTGGAAAGTAAAAACAATTTCAAATACAAAAAGACGTTTATCACATAAAAAGAAAGATAGATTTTGTTACAAGTAACATTTTCTGAATTTTTTTTATTAAGAGTAATCTTTTGTGTGTGTTACAAATTGTCTTCAGTGTTTTCATTCAATTAAATTTCATATAAAATGACAGTTCATACACAATACTGTGAACTAGCATACAAATTTTTTGGTACTCATCATAAGTCCTAAGTTCTTTTCCTTTCCTAAGGGATGTCTTTTATTTTCTCTTGATTATCACAGGCATAACGAGTTATCCTATGATATTAACAGAATCTTCCGTCGGTTCTTGGTAGAACAACATTATAATAAATGAAAAGCACCAGTTTGCTTTTCTTCTACAATATTACTTTTATTGTTAACCGGTTTTCGGCTTACAAGGCCATCTTTAGACATTTACTGAGTATTATCACCAAAGAAGTTAAATATTAGCAAACAACATTGGAAGAGAAGTAACAATATCTAGACTGAAGTAGAAACATACAGTAAGTAACATCTTTGCAATGAAAAAGTAAAAACTAAACAGTACATAAATAAAAATGGAGTATACAGGAAAACCTTTAGCACAAAATAGGAATAGCATACCTACATAACAGTTTCTATTAATAAACAGAACTAATAAAACAAAATAAAATTAGTGCATTACTCTTAACATGATCTACACATTCAAACACCTTGAAATGATCACAAAAGAAAAGAACTGCCGAAAATTTACTATTTAAGTCTTGTAATATCTGGTGAGTGAAAGAAAAACAAATCACTAAGTGCTGTTTGAGAAGAATGCAGGGAAGAGAGACAAATTTTGGTAGCCCAAAGAAGCAGATTGTGTGATTATATCCTTTGCAGAAGGCGTTGTGGCTTCATTGTGGAGCAAAAACGCCGCCTTGAGTTGCTTACCACAATGATTTGCTTTGACAGCCTCTTGTAATAATGTCAGGAGATTCGGTAGTATCCTTCTGTGATTTCTCCCCTTTATGAACATAACTGTTAGCACCACACAATGACAGTTCCAAAAAATAGAATCACCTTACTCTATGATGTTTAGGTCTACGTCTTTTTCGGCGATACCGAATCCAAATGTATCCACTGCTTGTTTGCTCCTTTCTCTCTGACTCATAGTGATACCAACAGTACTCATTCAGGGAGATTAAGTGCCTAACAATGTCATCAGCATTAGGCTGGCATAAATGGAACATTTAACTGCTTCCTCAGTTCAATGGGCTTTTTGCCTGGGCTTGCACTTTCATAGAACCCAGTGAGCGACAACTTTTCTCATCTTCAAAATACCTGGAGTATATTGATAAGTGAACCATGATGGAATTTAAATTCTCCATTATCGCCTCAATAACGATATGTCAGTCTTCGAGGACCTGGACCTCCACTTCTCTTGAGATTCCTGGATCTTCACAGACAAATCGTCTGCCACTTCATTCATCGTCATTCAGACATGTTTCATCATACAAGAAGAACTAACCAGTGTCTCATTGATGGTGCAAGTAGAGGGTCATTGTATGTTTGGCCCAAATTGGTGGCTCAGCGTCCATCAATACTTTCTTTTCAATGTCAGATTACAACTGATGTAATTGTGAACGTCGTATTCAAGGTCGCTGGAACCACATGTCCCAGGGGTGAGTGAGGTGAGGGAAAGGTCAGCCAGTGTGAATCAACCGCCATCCTCCCTCCCCCCTCCTCTCAGTTTGCTCTCATTTTACAGGAATAATTTGAGTTCTGTGCTGTGCAATAAGATGGCCAGCCTTCCAAACCCTGATCAATTTTTTTAATAATTCGATTGTTGTCTGCACTTGATGAACTCCACAAATTATTCCAATTACGCAGTGCTGTAAAATAATGATGCATAGTACAGTCTGCAAATCGAGAGTCTAAAATTGTCCAAATGATTGGACAGTATCGCACCAGTATTATGCTGGTGATGCACTGGTGTTATAACACAATCAAACTGACGCCATATTATGTTAATGTTGCTCTCTATTTGAGGCCTGTGCTCTGTAGTGAGACTGGATTTAAAGAGTACCCCTACTCTCAAGCAATTTTTGCTCTGAATTTAAGAGAAAATGACGGTATTATCAGGCTATCACACATCACAGACAACGTAACTGTAGAATGCTACCTGAGCATTGTATTTTTTTTCGAGGTGATGTGTAAATACATCTGTGAATGGTGTGTTTTCAAACACCCACACAGTAAACACATCGATTTTTGATATGTCATCCACTGCTGGCTAATCGCAATTTAGGACCACTCTGGCTTCTCGTACATGTGTAATGATTCTTTCACAGACTTTGCACAGTACTTCTTCGAACTTGAGAGAGATGCTGGCGCTTGCCAGCTAGTCCTTTGAGAACTTTGAAACAGTAACAATGTGGTCATAAATAATGTTGGTTATGGTCAGTTACAGCTTAAACAGGGGAGCCTGTAAACATGTTAGTATGGGATGATGTTGGATCACGAAATTTTATTCAGAGATGGCGTTCGAAAATCCATGATTCACACGTGTTGAAGTAATGTTATCCTTGTATGAATGGAATTGTCTCTGTAGTTTCTCAATGCAGACTGCTGCTTTATTCCACAGAAACAGTCCGTCGCCTTCAGTGATACCAGGTGAGTTTACTATCATGGAAAGAGATTTACTACACACAGTTAAACTGTTCAGTGAGAGAGATTGCACTCATCTACAGATACATATTTTCATGAACTTAATGTATTACCATTATGCAATACAGTACTCTCAAGACTATCGATGAAGCTAGCAACCATTCATCTCCAGAATGTATGAGAGAATGTTGAGTAAACCCATCAGAAGAAACCATCGCTCTACTCCACGATTCATGTTGCATTCCGATGCAAGAGGAAAAGAAAATACGCTCAAAGAAAAAAAAAATGATGCACCACAAAAGAGTTATACAAATTGGTCACAAATTGACATTCTTACAGGTACCAATGGAACAAGCAAAACTGTAGACTTTGGCGGCCGATGGGTGAATGTGTGATGCTGCAGCAGAATTTTATCACTAAGTTGGGAAGTGTAATAAACATGGGACATGTCGATGCAAGAGCATGTAGTCTTCACGAATTTCATTCCATGTATTCAGCTGGATAGTGATTACGCCTTGCAGACAGGCAGGTGGACAATGTATGCAGATATCAGGCTTTGAGAGAGGATGTGTAGTAGGGCTCACAGAAGCTGATTGGAGTTATTGGCGAATTTCTCGACATTTGAAGAGGATCGATTCAACCATGGTACATCGACGATATTCTATGCCTAGTTTTATTGCCCTTCATAGCAAGTCATCTTGGACTTACATTTCAGCAAGATAATGCCTCCCTGCACAAGGTGAGAGTTTCTACTGCTTGTTTTTGTGCTTGGCAATCCAATCTTTGCCAGTAAGATTGATGGACTCCTCCCCAGTTGAGAACATCTGGAGCATTGTGGGCACAACCCTCCACTCTACTTGGGTGATAATCTAACATGTTAATTCGCAAAAATTGTCATTATATCCCTCAAGACATTCATCAACTATCAAGCAATGCCAAGTAGAATAACTGCTTGGACAAATGCCAGATGTCGTTGACTCAATTTTGAAGCTCTTTCTCCTGAATATCTCATCCAATTATTGTGAAACTGTAATCTTTGTTTGTATGTAGATATATGAGTACATCACATGTATGGATTTCCGTTTCCATTCAGGCATTTACTTGGCAGTGCATCTTTTTTTTGTCTTAGAGTATATATGAACTAAATACAGGCACAGAAATACGAATTTACTGAAGTACCATCATACACACTGTTATATGTAATAGTTTATAAACAAAGCATTGTAGCTATAAAAGCCCTCTGCATGCTAATGTAACTGTATAGTGGTCACCATGACTGGATGGATGAAGCAGCCCCATTACAAGAGCCGTGCAGTAACAGACTGGTCCTGTAACGATATTGGAGGAGCAGATGAGGAATGCTTTACTACTGCCTGATAATATATGTAGTTGGATTGTTGGGCTTGTGATTATGAGAAGGCTACTCGTGTCACATCACTTTTAACATACTCTGAGTGGATTCACTGGAAGCATTTATATACATTTTCGCAAACTCTATCTCAACACAAATACCATCTATTATGGAAGATTCTAAGCAGCGTTGGTGTAGTAACCTACTAGAAATTTAGCAAACACAGTGTTATCCCACCCTTGAGAAAGTAAAGCCGAACATTGTCTCCTTGTTTGATGATGTTGCAGTGGAAGAACAGGAACAGTTATGCAAATTATTTTTTCAGCCATATGTGAAAGCTGATGTCATGTATCTGAGCCAGACATGTTCCAAGATTTCAAAGCAATTTATGTGGGACAATGTGAATCTTCAAACAGGACAATATTAAACACTGCTCTATCCATATACTGCAACTATATCTCTATATTGTAGACAATGAAAAAATTTGTACATGTGTAATACACTCGTTCTGAGGGCATGAAGCACATGTGTCTATGCGTTAACAGAAAAATCGAGACGATAAACGTGAAGTTAAAGGAACTGAAAAGTATTATCAACGCATAAGGTAGAAAAGGTGAGATTATGAATGATGAGATGGAAGAAGTCAAGAGAAGACTATCAGAGATGCTCAGCTCTATCCATGCAATAGCTGCGGAAGTTTCAGCCCATCACCAGTAGTAGTTTCAGAGTATGTATAAGTTGTATTCTATCATGGAAATGGTTTAGTATACAACGTCATCCCCATAGCAAAGCCTAAAGTTACCGAAGCACAAAAGGCTATTCGACGGAAATTACGAAATTACGATTGCTAAAAGTGGGATATTTGCAATGAGAAGAATTTCTCCCAAAAACGCTTGAACTGGTAACTGAAAGCCTAAAAAGGGTCTCACAAACTGCAGATGAATGCAGAACAAGTAGAAGAAGAAGAAGCAGAAGAAGAAGAAAAAGAAGAAGAGGTGGAAGGAAACACTATTACTGATTACATTAATGAACACATGGATAGAGAGCTAGACACCATATATAGGATCGGCAATGAGAGGCCTTATATGGTTGGCATCCACCCTACATTTTTAACTAAAGATGCAGTACAGATTGGGAATACGAAATCTGAATGAATATCAGGTTTATTAAATCTGATATTCTTCAAAAGTTCAAGTCCAGAAAGAGAAGCAAGTATATGTTAAACGTTATGTATGACTATCACACCTCGGAAAGACAATGCCTGTGAAGGACGAATAAAAGGCTCTAAAAATAAGAAATGTGGCAATACTACTAAACCTGCTTTGAGAGGTCTGTATTGTTCAGTTGAAGGTACTGATACTCAGCATAAAAGACTGAACACTGTACCTCTGGAGTACATATACTACAACGACCCTAATAAAACCATAGAATATCTATGTCTACTTACAGCATCGATTGTAGTAGGAAATACAGCACACAAGAACGAAATCATATCAGTAGTTTCAGAGCTTTTAGAAGACAGATCATCAAGTGACTATGGAGGTAGTCGTTCATAAGCTTCACAAGCCTGCTTGCAGAATAGTACCCCCACAGACACATGAGAATATGGAGTTTAGATTAGTTATAGCAAGATGATCTCATTGATATGAACCAATATTCACTATCAAATAAAGACTTAAAATATATTTTAGTGGTCATAGACACATATTTAAAATTTAGCGAGTTCTTCCCGCGAAGACATAGACAGGGGAGGAGGTTGTGCAAGTGTCTGTAGAATTGCTGCAGACAGGGACAAGTTGATGTCCTGACAATCTTCAAAATGACCATGGAGGTGAATTTTACAATAGACATTTCAACTCGGTAATCAGACTATACAGAGGGAACCACTATTCAGCATCCTCCTACATGAAAGTGAGTATTATGGAAGGTTTGAACAGGATTATAAAAAGCTGGATGTGGATGAGATTTAACCTTCAGGGGTCATACAAATGGTTAGACATTCCCCTTCAAATAATTTAGCTGTATAATCGAACTAGATAATAGAATTAAGATGCAACCTATTGATGTGCATGATAAAGGACTTTTATGTACAGCATACAGTCGTATAAAGACGGTGGATCAATGTAAGCAGAAATTCAGTGTGCATACTTTGAAATACAAAACTGAATTTGAGAAACCTTTCCTACCAAACACGTCAACAGAGATAGTAACGGTTTCCAAAGTGTAACACTCAAACCCGAGAACTTACATGTTAAAGGAACAGTAAAGGCGAAGAAATTATCAGAAGGTTTTACACAGACGAATTACAGAAAGCTCTGAACCACATGTTTCTCGTAGTGTGTGTTATAAAATGTTGAGGGAACAAGGTTTTAACGAAGTGGCTTGGCTTCTCATCAAAGCTCAACAGTTGCTTCAATGTTCACGATTTGTTGTTTACACATAAAACCACAATCCATACACTAATGTGACATGTGTGGTAGGAAGCACATCAGAGGTGGCGATGGTATTCTCAGCAAGTTACTATTTGAATTGCATATTCCTGAACACAGCTGCTGTGGACCTGGAATAAAGTTGAGAAAGTGTCTAGCTTGTGGTGATAAGGGGATTAATATACTAGATAATGTCTGCAAGGACAACAAAATTGCCTACGTTAACAATAAATATCGTCACCTTGCAGATAAAATGTTAACCGATAAAGCTAGGGATAAACGTGAAGAAAGGACATAAGCATACAGTCTTTTGCAGCATTCATAATTGACAAATCAATGTACACTAAACTTAAGTTGGGTGCTGGAATATATTTCAAGCAAATCATGAGTGCAGCTCATTGTACACTAAGGAAGAAACACGTAGGGTGTTAAAGAAATGCATCCAGTCAGTGGTAGCAGAGTCTAAAAGTGACTTTAAGCAGAAAGGAAGAAGAAGTCGATTTAAAACGCCAAGCATTGTGCCAGTACTTAACACGTCAGGTGAAACCATCCTATTTCTAATTCCAGCGCTCGCTGAGTTATCAGCAATCAGTTCTTTAGCCAGGGAAGCTACCACACCAACAGTGAAGAATGCACAAAATGCAAAAGTGTAACTACAGGAGGCTAAAAGGCATAATAGAGCACTGGAAGTTTATAGCTATCAGGATTATGTTTAAAACCATACAAGAAAGGACTTCGATTGTTTATTGAAGAGAGCCTCCTTACTATACTACCAGACAGACCGCTTACCTATACAGATCTGCTTAAATTCTGCAGAAAACTCAAAACTCTGATATTTCATGGGGTGTTTACGTGGAATACGTTGCCAGAGGTGATGTGGATATGTAAGGACTGAGAGATTGTCAATTGAGACTGTGCAGGAGGATATGGCGTCACTGAATCCAATAAGTAAAAAAAAAACGGAAATACCATGTACTACTTTGACTTGTACAGTGATCTGAAAGTGCCAAAAGAATTGTACTGATACTTTAACAACAAGAACCTGGTGTTCTACAGTTTTCGACACTATGCATAACATTACATCAGTTGATATTTAGATGTGATGTTGTGCACTCTTACTTTCAAAGAGTGCTCATTGGTGTTAATAGTGAATTACGCCCCCCCCGCCCCCCTCCCCATAGATGTAAGCAAGGGGGAGTGAGGTGTTACACTGATCGGTCTGGAAACATATGACAACATATCTAACATCACTGATAAGTACGATAAACTACATTTAGGTCGTGGTGGAGTTGTGCCAATACCTCCTGGCTCACTCAATAGTGCTAATTTGAATGCATATACAAAACGTTCTGTATAAGACTTTCAGTTATGTGCAAACATTAATACGCTTAAAGCAGAGAATAGACTTAACACACAAAGATTAATTAGGATTCCTACAAGATTACTCAACGAGCCAAGTGTTGGAGAAGAATGCTGATAAAATTTATGAATCGAATCAACAATTGGATATTCAACCTGTTAACAAGACCCATGTTGAGTGTAATATTGCAACGAACTCATGTCTTAATGATAGATTAATTCATATCTTCTACAGATTTTCTCCCACAGTGGATCGAAACTACGAAAGGGTGAAGTGCCCAAACAATCCAACGTGCCTCCTAGTGACAGTTGAGGGAGTGGACCATCTTGAGCTGAATACCATGCATCAGAACAGAAATCTAACCGATTTTTGTGGTGAGGAAATTGTAATATGTCTTCAACTGAGGAAGCATCATGTGTATAAAGTATAATTGCTGAATATGCAGTCATCAGAACACCATTTTGCAGAGGAAGAAGAATGCAATAACTGTTTCTTACATCAATAGGACTGAAATATCATAATTACATCATTTTTTGTGCAACAGCTTCAACTCAGTATGGTAATTAGATCTTTTACCAGGGATATTTTTGTCCGAAAATCTTTTGCTTCTATGACCCTTAACAGTAACGACGAGATTAGAATTCTTATTCGGCATCATGACGAATTAACACTTTCAAGAAACAGTTTCATATATTTTGCGGAAGATATGTAACCGCAAAGAAGTATCGAACTGAAAATGCGTTTAACTTGCTGTTTCAAGAATTAAGATACGAACTTAACGATACTGAGCTCGCCAACAATATATATAATGAAATCACATCGAGTCTCAAAACGTACATCTCTTCATCAACCTCAGATCTGAATGCATTGGCATAGATAGATGGAGAGATGGTCGCTTTAGCGGCCGAATCCCACTCAACATGTTATAGGTCTTCCTTGAAGTTAATAAACGTGTCATTATGAATGTTAAGCAGAAGTTAACACATAATAATTCATATTTTCAAGGAGGGCTAGAAGAGCAGAGTAAAATTATGTTGGATAAATAGGGTGGAAATTACTCTATTTATCAGCATCAGATGGAGAGTGCCTCAAACGTTTGTGAGTGTTCCATACAGGTGCCCATCCACTACAAACTTTCTGTTTGTGCGAACTTAACAAGTATCCAGTATGTGTAGAGACACTGAGAGAATTATGTACAATTAAGACATCTAGGGGTAGCGTCTTTGATTCATAATCAAAACGTCTTCGGTCTCGGGTTCGATTCCCGCCACTGCCTAAATTTTGATAAATAATCAGCATTGGTGGCCGAAGACTTCCGGGATAAGAAGTCAGCCTCATTCTGCCAACGGCCTTGTCAAAGAGGGCGGAGGAGCGGATAGAAGTTCAGGGCACTCTCTTGTCCTAGGGGTGGAAAAATTGCCCCTAAAGGCGGAAGAATTAGCAATGATCAACGACATGAGGATGCAGAAGGCAATGGAAACCACTGCATTAAAGACATTTAACGTGTATCCACAGGACATGTGGCCTGTAGTTGAAGAAGTGTCATGATGATCTCTCCATTGGCAAAAGATTCCGAAACTGTCCCCCATTCGGATCTCCGGGACAGGACTGCCAAGGGGGAGGTTACCATGAGAAAAAGATTGAATAATCAACGAAAGGATAACGTTCTACGAGTCGGGACGTGGAATGTCGGGACGTGGTAGGGAAACTAGAAAATCTGAAAAGGGAAATGCAAAGGCTCAATCTAGATATAGTAGGGGTCAGTGAAGTGAAGTGGAAGGAAGACAAGGATTTCTGGTCAGATGAGTATCGGGTAATATCAACAGCAGCAGAAAATGGTGTAACAGGTGTAGGATTCGTTATGAATAGGAAGGTAGGGCAGAGGGTGTGTTACTGTGAACAGTTCAGTGACCGGGTTGTTCTAATGAGAATCGACAGCAGACCAACACCGACAACGATAGTTCAGGTATACATGTCGAAGTCGCAAGCTGAAGATGAACAGATAGAGAAAGTGAATGAGGATATTGAAAGGGTAATGCAATATGTAAAGGGGGACGAAAATGTAATAGTCATGGGCGACTGAAATGCAGTTGTAGGGGAAGGAGTAGAAGTAAAGGTTACAGGAGAATATGGGCTTGGGACAAGGAATGAAAGAGGAGAAAGACTAATTGAGTTTCAGCTAGTAGTAGCGAACACCCTGTTCAAGAATCACAAGAGGAGGAGGTATACTTGGAAAAGGCCGGGAGATACGGGGAGATTTCAATTAGATTACATCATGGTCAGACAGAGATTCCGAAATCAGACACTGGATTGTAAGGCGTACCCAGGAGCAGATATAGACTCAGATAACAATATAGTAGTAATGAAGAGTAGGCTGAAGTTCAAGACATTAGTCAGGAAAAATCAATACGCAAAGAAGTGGGATACGGAAGTTCTAAGGAATGACGAGATACGTTTGAAGTTCTCTAACGCTATAGATACAGCAATAAGGAATAGTGCAGTAGCCAGTACAGTTGAAGAGGTATGGACATCTCTAAAAAGGGCTATCACAGAAGTTGGGAAGGAAAACATAGGTACAAAGAAGGTAGCTGCGAAGAAACCATGGGTAACAGAAGAAATACTTCAGTTGATTGATGAGAGGAGGAAATACAAAAATGTTCCGGGAAAATCAGGAATACAGAAATACAAGTCGCTGAGGAATGAAATAAATAGGAAGTGCAGGGAAGCTAAGACGAAATGGCTGCAGGAAACATGTGAAGACATCGAAAAAGATATGATTGTCGGAAGGACAGACTCAGCATATAGGAAAGTCAAAACAACCTTTGGTGACATTAAAAGCAACGGTGGTAACATTAAGAGTGCAACGGCAATTCCACTGTTAAATGCAGATGACAGAGCAGATAGGTGGAAAGAGTACATTGAAAGCCTCTACGAGGGTGAAGATTTGTCTGGTGTGATAGAAGAAGAAACAGGAGTAGATTTAGAAGAGATAGGGGATCCAGTATTAGAATCGGAATTTAAAAGAGCTTTGGAGGACTTACGCTCAAATAAGCCAGAAGGGTTAGATAACATTCCACCAGAATTTCTAAAATCATTAGGGGGAGAGGCAACAAAACGACTATTCACGTTGGTGTGTAGAATATATGAGTCTGACGACATACCATCTGACTTTCGGAAAAGCATCATCCACACAATTCCGAAGACGGCAAGAGCTGACAAGTGCGAGAATTATCGCACAATCAGCTTAACAGCTCATGCATAGAAGCTGCTTACAAGAATAATATACAGAAGAATGGAAAAGAAAATTGAGAATGCGCTAGGTGATGATCAGTTTGGCTTCAGGAAAAGTAAAGGCACGAGAGAGGCAATTCTGACGTTACGGCTAATAATGTAAGCAAGGCTAAAGAAAATCATAGGATTTGTCGACCTGGAAAAAGCGTTCGACAATATAAAATGGTGCAAGCTGTTCGAGATACTGTAAAAAGTAAGGGTAAGCTATAGGGACAGACGGGTCACATACAATATGTACAACAGCCAAGAGGGAATAATAAGAGTGGACTATCAAGAACGAAGTGCTCGTTTAAGAAGGGTGTAAGACAAGGCTGTAGCCTTTCGCTCCTACTCTTCAATCTGTACATCGAGGAACCAATGATGGAAATAAAAGAAAGGTTCAGGAGTGGAATTAAAATACAAGGTGAAAGGATATCAATGATACGATTCGCTGATGACATTGCTATCCTGAGTGAAAGTGAAGAAGAATTAAATGATCTGCTGAACGGAATGAACAGTCTAATGAGTGCGCAGTATGGTTTGAGAGTAAATCGGAGAAAGACGAAGGTAATGAGAAGTAGTAGAAATGAGAACAGCGAGAAACTTAACATCAGGATTGACGGTCACGAAGTCAATGAAGTTAAGGAATTCTGCTACCTAGGCAGTAAAATAACCAATGACGGACGGAGCAAGGAAGACATCAAAAGCAGACTCGCTATGGCAAAAAAGGCATTTCTGGCCAAGAGATGTCTACTAATATCAAATACCGACCTTAATTTGAGGAAGAAATTTCTGAGAATGTACATTTGGAGTACAGCATTGTATGGTAGTGAAACATGGACTGTGGGAAAACCGGAACAGAAGAGAATCGAAGCATTTGAGATGTGGTGCTGTAGACGAATGTTGAAAATTAGGTGGACTGATAAGGTAAGGAATGAGGAGGTTCTACGCAGAATCGGAGAGGAAAGGAATATGTGGAAAACACTGATAAGGAGAAGGGACAGGATGATAGGACATCTGCTAAGACATGAGGGAATGACTTCCATGGTACTAGAGGGAGCTGTAGAGGGCAAAAACTGTAGAGGAAGACAGAGATTGGAATACGTCAAGCAAATAATTGAGGACGTAGGTTGCAAGTGCTACTCAGAGATGAAGAGGTTATCACAGGAAAGGAATTCGTGGCGGGCCACATCAAACCAGTCAGTAGACTGATGACAAAAAAAAGACATCTGTTTAACTAGAAACACCTTGATCTACTATTCTAGTCCTGCAAACAGACAGAGTAAGAAATCCGAAAAATGATTCAATTGTGTTTCACAGCTGTTATAACCAATACTAAACTGTATCTAAATTCAGTGTATTTTCCGTATGATAAATTACAACTGCAGTGAGACTAAAACGAAGTCAGTCTACTGTATTATATGTATGCATGGTTTCGCTTTTCTTGCTATGGGGGTGATGAATTTGGTTGTATGCTCAGTTTTAAGAAGCTTAGAGAATTAGTACCTATAGTGATGATTAATTGATCAAAAGCAAAATGGTATGATGAAACCTGGAACTGTAGACATAGATTTGGAATCTGAATCATCTCACAAAACTTCCTCCAGGTAAAGCAGCATATGCATTACTACTATAAAATTGCTTCATAAATTAGTCATCTCTCACAGTAATGATACAACGTTTATTACAAATGTAGAGGTATTGCAGCACATTCAACATGTATCACAATGATACATAGCGGTGTGGATGTACAGGTGTTTTATAACGAGTGTGGACAATTTGTGTTTAAACATGTTGTATTTTCTGCAATCTCCGACACTGGACAAATGTTAACGAAGTATTTCCAATTCTTGCTTTGCCCAAACTGTTTAGTACAGTACAGTGTGGTAAGATGCATCGAACCATTGCATGGCCGACTTGACACCATCACAGTAAGCAGTGGGATGCTGAGGGAGTGCCATGTGAAAATATGGTGCCATCACTCTGAAACTATGATCATGGGGACAGCATAGTTTATGTCAAAGCTATGAAAAAGTTTTATGGCTGTGCATCAATATGAAATCCTGAGGAGTACAGGTGCCCAAAAATTTAGAGACTCAAGCTACAACACTAACGTAACGTGAACTACGCTAATGTTACCCACAAAGGAGAATTTCAAAGTTCAACCGTGTGTGTGTCTAATGGAAAAGGGTATCGGGCTATAATTTCGAATTTTGTGAAGTTAACAGTAAAACCAAACGGGACTTAACCTTGGGAGTTAACAAAAGTGGTAAAATTATAATTGAATAAAAAATGAACGGTCGCCAGCCTAATTAGGCATATTAATTGGAAATATATATTTGAGAACATTAGATATTAGTTACTAAAGTTACCATTGTTGAGATTTCCCTTTGAATAGGAAACAGGATACGAACTAACACAGTGCACCCTGTACTGCGTGTAGCAGCAGGTACCAATAACACACACACCTGTAAATTATTGGGAGTAAAATTTGCACCAAGCTCATACTAATGATGGCCACAATCATTAGCATTAGCATTACTTAATAAAAATAATGAAACATCACTGCATGAAGTGCAGAACTAATTTTGGACATGAGGGGCTTCTATCTTGACTGACACGAATAACACAAATAAAGATGAATGACATCTTAAATACACTGTTTAAGCACCCTGCGTGTAGCAGTTTCCTTTAGTAAGAGTAACAGCTCATTTTTTCTTAATTGGAGGACAATATGATGGGGACCCATAAACTGCTATATTTTCATCTGCCAAGGTTCTTTGATCATTGGCAAAGTAAAAACTATCTTTAAAGCTGATCATTCACTTAAATCATTTTGTAAGGTATTAAATGCAACACTGGGCTTAATTAACTTCAAAAGGTACCATTCATAATGGGTACCAAAGCTACACTAACTTTGAAAATGTACGTAACTTCACTTCTAATAGTACTATCACAAATCGGTTCATTGAGGATTTATATCTACTTGTACTTTAATCACCTGTGAAGCAGCTATTCTTGGCAATAATATTTACACAATCTTGCACTGTAATCATACAATACTATATTTCAAAATAAACCAAGAATACTTTAGCAAAAGCCTATTTAACTTATCTTTTATGGTTTTAGTTTTTGAATAGTTAAAGTTATCACTTTCCTATTGATTGATCTTTAAATTTTTGTACTTAAACTTCCTACCTTTACAATTTCACTTGGAGTAGTCCATAAGCAAAGCACCCAAATATTGCTCTTACTTTAACTTTTGTTATCCCTTTTACTTAGACAAAAAACAACTTTTAAACACACGAATGCCAGAATTATTCATTTAAATCAGGATATTCGGTTTTAGTAGCACTTAGGTCAGGACCCTGCATAGGTTCATGATGAGGATTGACATCATTGACGATTTATGTAATTATTACTGAAACCACACACAAATTAACTGGTCCATGCCAATATACATTACGTAACTCAATGTATGAAGTCTGTGAAGCAGTCGTGAAGATTAGTGGCAGGCAAAATGGCGGTTAACTGTACTCACAACTCTTGATGTGCAAAACTCTGTAAAATCTCTTCTTGGCGTCGGTTTTCAACATATTAGAGCCATTCCATTATTCCATGAATACCAAATAACAGCCAGATCCACATACGCCCCCCTCATGAACCATGGACCTTGCCGTTGGTGGGGAGGCTTGTGTGCCTCAGCGATACAGATAGCCGTACCGTAGGTACAACCACAACGGAGGGGTATCTGTTGAGAGGCCAGACAGAAGTGTGGTTCCTGAAGACGGGCAGCAGCCTTTTCAGTAGTTGCAAGGGTAACAGTCTGGATGATTGACTGATCTGGCCTTGTAACATTAACCAAAACGGTCTTGCTGTGCTGGTACTGCGAACGGCTGAAAGCAAGGGGAAACTACGGCCGTAATTTTTTCCGAGGGCATGAAGCTTTACTGTATTATTAAATGATGACGCCGTCCTCTTGGGTAAAATATTCCGGAGGTAAAATAGTCCCCCATTCGGATCTCCGGGCGGAGACTACTCAGGAGGATGTCGTTATCAGGAGAAAGAAAACTGGCGTTCTACGGATCGGAGTGTGGAATGTCAGATCCCTTAATCAGGCAGGTAGGTTAGAAAATTTAAAAAGGGAAATGGATAGGTTAAAGTTAGATATAGTGGGAATTAGTGAAGTTTGGTGGCAGGAGGAACAAGACTTCTGGTCAGGTGACTACAGCGTTATAAACACAAAATCAAAAAGGGTAATGCAGGAGTAGGTTTAATAATGAATATGAAAACAGGAATGCGGGTAAGCTACTACAAACAGCATAGTGAACGCATTATTGTGGCCAAGATAGATACGAAGCCCACACCTACTACAGTAGTACAAGTTTATATGCTAACTAGCTCTGCAGATAACGAAGAAATTGAAGAAATGTATGATGAAATAAAAGAAATTATTCAGATAGTGAAGGGTGACGAAAATTTAATAGTCATGGGTGACTGGAATTCGAGTGTAGGAAAAGGGAGAGAAGGAAACGTAGTAGGTGGATATGGAATGGGGCTAAGAAATGAAAGAGGAAACCGCCTGGTAGAATTTTGCACAGAGCACAACTTAGTCATAGCTAACACTTGGTTTAAGAATCATGAAAGAAGGTTGTATACATGGAAGAATCCTGGAGATACTAAAAGGCATCAGATAGATTATATAATGGTAAGACAGAGATTTAGGAACCAGGTTTTAAATTGTAAGACATTTCCAGGGGCAGATGTGGACTCTGACCACAATCTATTGGTTATGACCTGTAGATTAAAACTGAAGAAACTGCAAAAAGGTGGGAATTTAAGGAGATGGGACCTGGATAAACTGAAAGAATCAGAGGTTGTACAGAGTTTCAGGGAGAGCATAAGGGAACAATTGACAGGAATGGGGGAAAGAAATACAGTAGAAGAAGAATGGGTAGCTTTGAGGGATGAAGTAGAGAAGGCACCAGAGGATAAAGTAGGTAAAAAGACGAGGGCTGCTAGAAATCCTTGGGTAACAGAAGAAATATTGAATTGATGAAAGAAGAAAATATAAAAATGCAATAAATGAAGCAGGCAAAAAAGGAATACAAACGTCTCAAAAATGAGATCGACAGGAAGTGCAAAATGGCTAAGCAGGGATGGCTAGAGGACAAATGTAAGGATGTAGGGGCTTATCTCACTAGGGGTAAGATAGATACTGCCTACAGGAAAATTAAAGACACCTTTGGAAAATAGAGAACCACTTGTATGAACGTCAAGAGCTCAGATGGAAACCCAGTTCTAAGCAAAGAAGGGAAAGCAGAAAAGTGGAAGGAGTATATAGAGGGTCAATACATATGGAATATTATGGAAATGGAAGAGGATGTAGATGAAGATGAAATGGGAGATACGATACTGCGTGAAGAGTTTGACAGAGCACTGAAAGACCTGAGTCGAAACAAGGTCCCCAGAATAGACAACATTCCATTGGAACTACTGACGGCCTTGGGAGAGCCAGACCTGACAAAACTCTACCATCTGGTGAGCAAGATGTATGAAACAGGCGAAATACGCTCAGACTTCAACAAGAATATAATAATTTCAATCCCAAAGAAAGCAGGTGTTGACAGATGTGAAAATTACCGAACTATCAGTTTAATAAGTCATAGCTGCAAAATACTAACACGAATTCTTTAGAGACGAATGGAAGAACTAGTAGAAGCCGACCTCAGGGAAGATCAGGTTGGATTCCGTAGAAATACTTGAACACGTGAGGCAATACTGACCTTACGACTTAATGTAGAAGAAAGATTAAGGAAAGGCAAACCTACGTTTCTAGCATTTGTAGGCTTAGATAAAGCTTTTGACAATGTTGACTAGAATACTCTCTTTCAAATTCTGAAGGTGGCAGGGGTAAAATACAGGGAGCGAAAGGCTATTTACAATTTGTACAAAAACCAGATGGCAGTCATGAGTGTCGAAGGACATGAAAGGGAAGCAGTGGTTGGGAAGGGAGTAAGACAGGGTTGTAGCCTCTCCCCGATGTTATTCAATCTGTATATTGAGCAAGCAGTAAAGGAAACAAAAGAAAAATTCGGAGTAGGTATTAAAATCCATGGAGAAGAAATAAAAACTTGGAGGTTCGCTGATGACATAGTAATTCTGTCAGAGACAGCAAAGGACTTGGAAGAGCAGTTGTACGGAATGGACAGTTCTTGAAAGGAGGATATAAGATTAACATCAACAAAAGCAAAACGAGGATAATGGAATGCAGTCGAATTAAGTTGGGTGATGCTGAGGGAGTTAGATTAGGAAATGAGACACTTAAAGTAGTAAAGGAGTTTTGCTATTTGGGGAGCAAAATAGCTGATGATGGTCGAAGTAAGGAGGTTATAAAATGTAGACTAGCAATGGCAAGGAGAGCGTTTCTGAAGAAGAGAAATTTGTTAACATCGAGTATAGATTTAAGTGTCAGGAAGTCTTTTCTGAAAGTATTTGTATGGAGTGTAGCCATGTATGGAAGTGAAACATGGACGATAAATAGTTTGGACAAGAAGAGAATAGAAGCTTTCGAAATGTGGTGCTACAGAAGAATGCTGAAGATTAGATGGGCAGATCACATAACTAATGAGGAAATATTGAACAGGACTGGGGAGAAGAGAAGTTTGTGGCACAACTTGACCAGAAGAAGGGATCGGTTGGTAGGACATCTTCTGAGGCATCAAGGGATCACCAATTTAGTATTGGAGGGCAGTGTGGAGGGTAAAAATCCTAGAGGGAGACCAAGAGACGAATACACTAAGCAGATTCAGAAGGATGTGGGTTGCAGTAGGTACTGGGACATGAAGAAGCTTGCACAGGATAGAGTAGCAAGGAGAGCTGCATCAAACCAGTCTCAGGACTGAAGACAACAACAACAACAACAACAACAACAACAACAACAACATCCACATACGAGGCAAATCCCTTTTAATGTAGCTTCTAATTGCCTCTCTAAGCAACTTCAAGGTGTACTGTGCTAAGGCTAGCCACACACTGTGTGCCATTCATACAAAGGAACCGCTCAGTTCGACCTTTTACATCGCAGCATGCCACTTTTGTTGCTAAGGGATTTCCCTACAGTGTTAACAGGTTACAAATACAAGTGCCCTAAGCATGAACCTTTTTACAAACATATTTCTTTCACAAACATATTCATATCATAAGAATTTAAAATTTCAATGTATTCTTTTGCTTTTTTCGTATGTAGATTACAAAACTTTAATTTTCTTGCCATACATCAAGGAGCTCAAACAACACAGAATGCACACTTCATCAAATGCAGATACAGAGTTACTTAAAAGTAAACTTACTCCTAATTGGTATAAGTGTTACACATGCCCCATGTTTCAGTGATGTTTCCTTACAGGGATACATCAATGAAACATCAGTAACACTTCAGAACAGTGTTGGGAATACAGAAAATATTTGCAAATACATTGTGCAACAAACACTTCACATAAATGTTTACATAAAACACTGATTCATCAAGTATCAAAACATGAATTTTTGTCATATTCACTATTCTATTCGTATGTCCCTATTGGGAAAACATATATAGGAATTTACATATTGCTTACATACACAGTTTACATTAAACAATATTTTCATTTGGATGATAAGATGAGTCAATATTTTAAATTGCTTTTCTTTCATATGATAAGTTCATACCTTTTTTGTTTTACTGTATGATCATTAAGAAACCATGTTTTGTCTGCTTTATACATTCATGCAATTCATCATGAAAAACATAACACTCAGTACTATATACAAACTTTTCATCACTGCCCCTTCAATATTCTAGGCAGTCCACCTTTATTTTGAACTTCAACACTTGTCTGCCTCTAGACATATTTGGCAGTCTTCCTGATTATGCTGTAAGTATTCAATCAATGCAGTCCTTATGCATGCTGTAGCCTGGACTTGACATATAATTAGTATATCCAGTTACATTACACAGAATCTGAAACTTACATACATGTATCAGTGGTCTCATAGTAGAAAACTTTTCCAACACAAAAAACTTAATAACACAACATCATGAACAAGAATATACAGAGTAAAATGCTGTTTTATGGACTCCACATCCACTTTTTAATGTTGCACCTTGTTCTGTGGATGTAAGGTTTTAAATCTACAATGTTATGATCACCTAATAGCTTCTTTGACTTAGGGTAAACTAGGAAATATGTGTTAGTGTGCAGAGTTCATTGCACTTCAAAGGGACCATTGTAAATTTATTTGAACTTAGAAATTTCTTGGTTTATTTCACTTGATTTTTCGTGAGTCTTTACGAGAGCAAAATCCCCAATTTTGAATTTGGTCACTTAAAATAAACCTACTCCTATTTGATATAAGTGTTACACATGCCCCATGTTTCAGTGATGTTTCCTGACAGGGATACGTAAATGAAACATCAGTAACACTTCAAAACAGTGTTGGGTGACCAGAAAATATCATGCCTGGCTTCCGCTTTTTGTTTTATTCTTTTTCTTACAAAGTCTTTTTTCTCCCTCGATCTCGTTCTACAGAGGACGGAAATTGTAAGGTTTCTTCAATTATACCTTTTCTCTTATGATAAAGTAGAATTTCTTTGGGTGTAAATCCTTAGTTTCATGGTGGCGGGTAATCATTATAATTTCAAAGTCTGCAGTAAACCTGTCCCACACGTTATGATTGTGGTGGCAGTAATTTCGACACAATCTACCTAGTTAACGCATATAGCACTCTACTGGACTGCTTGCAGGATGATATGCTAAAATATATTTCACTTGGATGCCATTCTGTTCCATCCCTTCCTTCCAGATTTTTGATGTGAATTGGGGTCCATTATATAATAGTACTGTCTTTGGTTTTCTATTGCATTGAAATATTCAGTCATTCTATTAAATACTGATTTTGCTGTAGCTTTTCTAATGGGGAAAAAGTTCGAAAATTCTTCTGATACCACTAAAATATAGGTAAACGAAAAGAACAATTTATTTGCACATTATTCTTTATATTTTTACACACACACACACACACACACACACACAGCCTCACGGGGTAGCCACGTGGTCTGAGGTTCCTTCTCATTGTCTGCGAGGCTCCTCCCATTGGAGGACTGAGTGCTCCCTCGGGAATAGGTGGGTGTGTTGTCCATAGCATAAGTTAGTTTAAGTTAGATTAAGTAGTGTGTAGCCTTGCGGACCGATGACCTCAGCAGTTTGGTCCCATAAGACCTTACCACAATTTACCAATTTACACACACACACAGACACACAAACACACACACACACACAGATATATACACAATACTAATCTGTGGACTATTCTCGTCATCGCCAGCCGGAGTGGCCGTGCGGTTCTAGGCGCTACAGTGTGGAACCGAGCGACCTCTATGGTCGCAGGCTCGAATCCTGCCTTGGGCATGGATGTGTGTGATGTCCTTAGGTTAGTGAAGTTTAATTAGTTATAAGTTCTAGGCGACTGATGACCTCAGAATTTAAGTCACATAGTGCTCAGAGCCATTTGAACCATTTTATTCTCGTCATCCTTACTTCTTCTTCCAGTTCCAGTTTCCTGATGATTCTTCTCCCTATGAAGTTATCCCCAGGCCATCTTGTAATGGAGAACACCTCTACAGTGCACTGTAACTGCTGATAGACACACAGCACACACTGTGTTTTCCTGTTCGTTCAACTGCTTCGTGTTGCGGGGCCAATCCACTTTGGGACTACAGTCATGCTAACCTCACATGTGACGTCCAATTTTCTGTGCACGACTGGGAGACCTCTGGAAACATGGTCCTGCACTTTATCTATCTCGTCCTTAAGTTTCGCAGAGCACAGTAGTTGTGAGTGAGGAAATAGAAGAAGGCAACTACAGAAAGAAGGCAAACGTAGATGTTCAAAAGACAACAAAACCTGTGCGTGCATGAAACTCCCTTTTCTGCGTTCTGGTATTGTAAACTTGGATGAAATACACTCTAAGACAAAAAGAGGAAAAACAAACGACGCACCACGAAGGAGTTATGCACGTTGGTCACAAAGTGATATTCATACAGGTGTCGATGGAAAATGAAAAATTGTAAAATCTGGCGGCCGATGGGTGAATGTGTGACACTTCAGCATAATTTCACCGTGCAGCTGGCATTTAGGAATGTGCTAAGCAGACGATATAGATACCAGGGCACAAAGTATTTGTTAATTACATTCCACGCACTCAGGTGGACAGTAACTATGCCTCGCAAACAGGCTTGTGAACAATATATGCAGATGTCAGGTTTGAGAGAGAGTACAGGTAGTTGGACTCAAAGAAGACGGATGGAGTAATCAGTGAATCGTTCGACATTTGAATAAGAGTGACGCCACAGTTCGACGGTGTTGGCAGGGGGTGAACCACAGCTGAACATAGCATCAGGAAGCAAGTGGTCGATCTAGAGAGATGACAGAACGTGAGACTGAGCAATCGTCTGAGAGGCACTCAGAGATCGCGATTCGTCATTATCATCGATCCGACGTACAACTGGTACTTCAGTGACCACAAGGACCATTAATAAGCGGCTTACAGAAAGGAGACTGATCTCACAGCTACACTTTCGACGACTACTATTGACCTCAGCCCGCCTGGTTGGCCATGCTGTCTAACAGACGGCTTTCCGGGCGGGAAGGAGCGCCTGGTCCCCGGCACGAATCCGCCCTGCGGATCTGTGTCGAGGTCCGGTGAACCGGCTAGTACATGGATGGTGTTTAGGCGGTTTTCCATCTGCCTCAGCGAATGCGGGCTAGTTCCCCTTATTCCGCTTCAGCTACACTATGTCGGCGATTGCTGCGCAAACAAGTTCTCCACGTACGCATACCAAGCAAACATAGGGGTTACACTCGTCTGGTGTAAGGCGTTCCCTGGGTGGTCCAGGGGGGGGGGGGCGAACGGCACAATAACCCTGGGTTCGGTGTGGGGGGGGGGGGGGGCGGAAGGTTGAGTGGACTGCGGTAGTCGTCGTGGGGTTGTGGACACTGCAGCTGTGGCGGGGACGGAGCCTCTCCGTCATTTCTAGGTCCCCAGTTAACATACAATACAATACAATACTATTAACCTCCTTGCAATAGCAAACACTTTTGCAGTGGTGTCTTGCAAATTCAGACTGTAATCTCATTGACTGAAGCAGAATTTCTTCAGTGACGAGTCCCAATTTGAACTTATCCTCTATGACAAGCGAAGACAAGTCTGGAACTGTCCCACACAGCGATTTTATACCAACCTGACTGTCGCCCAGTGTATGGCCTGACAGCCAGGAGTGATGGTCTGGAGTGCCATTTCTTTTCATATGCAGAACCCCTTTGGTTGTCATCTGTGGCACGTCGACGGTATACTACATCCAGCTTTGTTGCCCTTCATGGCAAGTCATCCTGCATTTAATTCCGGCAAAATAATGTCTGATCACATGAGGCGAGAGTTTCTACTGATTACCTTCATGTTGCCAAACCCTATCTTGGCTAGGAAGTTCGCCAGATCTCTCATCAACTGAGACAGTTTGGACCATTATGGGCAGGGACCTCCAATCAGCTAGGAATTATGTTGAGCCGGCCGCGGTGGTCTAGCGGTTCAGGCGCTCAGTCCGGAACCGCGGAACTGCTACGGTCGCAGGTTCGAATCCTGCCTCGGTCATGGATGTGTGTGATGTCCTTAGGTTAATTAGGTTTAAGTAGTTCTAAGTTCTAGGGGACTGATGACCACAGATGTTAAGTCCCATAGTGCTCAGAGACAATTATGTTAACCTTACGTGCCAATTGGACAGAATTTGCCACGATATCCGACAGGGGGACATCCAACAACTCTGACAATCAATGCCAAGCTGAACAACTGATTGCACATGGGCCAGCAGTGATCCACCACGTTATTAACTTCCTGAATTTGTGAAGCTCTTTCTCTTGAATAAATCATAAATTTTTTCTGGACTTATAATCATTTAATTTTATGTACATGTACATCACATCTACCGCTTTGTTTCCCAATCAGATAATTGCTTCATGATGTGTCTTTTTTGTCTTAGAATGTAGTTTATCTAGTCAGAGGACACACTCCATTTGAATTTCACGAAATATATGTAAACTCAGAAATTCTCCGAAAAAGAAGATCGGCTTTTATTCGTGTGGAAGATGACTCTTATACTGTCTCATGATCTTCATCTACATTTGACTGATTTTATTTAATGAGAAGGAATAAATTATTTTATTGTAAAGTTATTTTTTTCCATAATGTCCAGAAAATACTTCACTTTCTTTTTAAGTGCAAAGTTAATACATTTTATTTTATCCAGAGTAATATATGACTACTCTTAGTTCAACTTTTTGTACTAAAAGAATTTTATTACTTGATGAAATCGAAAGACCCACTACGTTTCTTGTTTCACAATTTCAACAAAATAATGTTAAAGCTCTCGACTTGGAAAATTTTATATTGTGATTTCAGTATGCGGATATGTCCATATATTTACAACTGATTGTTACCTCAGGCTACTCTCACGTATCAGAGTAGTTTTGTTTTGATGAGTGGTGGTAAGTAAGTAAGCTGTTGTAAATGCAATAACGTCAGCTCCTATCACTTTTCTGCCTGTTTGCATAAGCATAGATTGTGCATAGATACAACCCTCTCCAAATTCCCCAACACAAGACGAAATGGCATGCATACAGCATTGCTGCTTAGCAGTGCATGCGGATGGGTGTGGGCAGGTGTGCACATCTGTACGTTATGCTACTTCACATTATGCAACTAATTTAATAATTTTTGTAATAATTTGTGTTCACTGTTTCAAAGAGTAAGTATTTTCCCTAATTTGCATAAGGCCCTTCAAATATCTATCTATCTTGTATTAATAACTTGAATAGAATTATTAATTTTCTAAAAATTGTGGAACATCAATACATTGTATTAAATTTATTAATATATCTATCTTCCTCCAAGAGCAGACGGAAAATTCCACAAAAATATCTCGTACTATACCCATTCTGTCCGCAGTTCGTGGTCTCGCGGTAGCGTTCTCGCTTCTCGAACACGGGATCCTGGAATCGATTCCCGGCAGGGTCAGGGATTTTCACCTGCCCCGAGATCACTGGATGTTGTGTCGTCGTCATCATTTGTTCCCCTTACGGTCGTAGGAAGCCAACGGCAAACAACCTCCATTAGGACCTTGCCTAGTACGGCGATGCGGGTTTCCCGGATCGTTCCCCTACACTCTGCCAAGAAGCGTGGGATTTCATTAACATTTTTCCATACACTTTCTAATGCACCCGGTGTTCTTCCTCAGCTTTCAAGCTATCTCCATAACAAATTTCATCAGAATCAGTTAACGTGTTGAAACAGATGGACAGGACAGTTTTAGATAAAACAACTTTAGGATGTATAGGAATGTCCGATATTAGCCGTCAGCTTTGATCTGTGACGTAATGGTGGCTGTGACATCACGTATTTGTGCGTATTTTGAATTGAATTTCCGTGTAGCCTTAGATTCTACAGATCGTAATCTCGTTGGTTTATGCATAAAGTAATTTATAATCTTTGCGCGGGAATTGAAATTGCTTTTCAAGTATTAGTATTATTTATCATACTTGATTAGTAGCTTTACGATATATGGAGGCAAGTGCGCCTGATTTTGATGCGGAAAATAGTAAGAATAGGGGACAACATATTCCTCACGTTCGTTTCGCTATTGTGAAATTAGCTGCTGAGCTGAGTGAACCAATTAAAGTAATCGGTTTTGTTAGACAATAAAATTTAATGGCTTGCTATTGTAATTGTAGTGTTTGTGGCAACGAGATGACACTGTGCAAGATTTCGAAGAAACGTACGACCGATTTGTACATGTGGACCTCTGCAAAAGATCGTGTGTGGCGGTCTATTCGTAGAGGTACGTGGCTTGAGAAATCAGGGCTTCCTTAGAAAAGTATTGTCTTACTTTCTTATTTTTTTGTTTGCGATCTCCTATTTGGCTTATTGCTCATGAGACAGAAACAGACAGTAAAACTTTTACAGACTGGTGTTCGTTTTGCTGGGAAGTTTTTCTGGATTTTGTTATGAGAAGGGGAAAAATTGGTAGGCTGGAGGGTTATTATAGAAATTGACGAATCGCAATTTGCCAAAAGAAAAAAGATGAGAGAGGGCATGATGCTGTTGGACCATGGGTTGTGGGGTAGTTGTTTCAGGGAACCACTCTTCTCCAGATATGTTTTAAAGTAATTAAAGACAGGACAGCTTGTACGATGCTTCAGTTAGTGAAACGTTATACGGCAAATGGGTCAATCATAACGTAAGATGGGGGCTACTTAAGAGGGATTAAAAGAAATCGGGTACATGCATTTGGCTGTGAGTAACTCCATTGAATTTAGGGACAGAAGAAAAAGAACAGGGGGAGCCACAAACACAATTGAAGGGTATTGGAGGGTGGGGGGGGGCAATAAAGATATTATTGGGCGAAGGAAAAGGAAGACTTAGTACTACAGAGCCATTTAGATGAGCAAATCTGGAGGAAGAATGTTCCACAAAATCGGTGCTTGTTTGAGGTGTTTTTGGTAGGTGTGGGGATGATGTATGTGCCCAAGAAAGTGCATCAGGAAAGGAAGTGCATTTTTTGATTTTTTGTTGTAATTTTTGCAATTACTATTACTTCATTAATTTTATTTCTTGTTTGATTTTGAAGTATTAGGATGTTTTTTAAATAGTTTATAGATAGGCTTGATTTCTTGGATGTCAACCTATTAGAGATAGTAATCTGCTATTGATAAGTACTACTGCGTATCCTATTACCGTAATTTTCATTTCTTTGCTAGTTTTCTATAACAGTGACTTGCAGATAGCCCGAGGTCTAGATTAAGTTGGAATGCAACGGTCTGGTTGTGAGTTGACGGAGCCAACGAATGTGACAGCGGAAAACCTTTCTGTGGTGACAGACCGATCTGTAGCGTAGCCCGAGCTCTAGGTTAGGTTGGAATGCAACAGTCAGTTTGTGAGTTGGCGAAGCCAACGAATCTGACAGCGGAAAAGATTTGTGTGATGACACACTGATCTGTAGCGTAATCTGAGGTCTAGGTTAGGTTACAATTCAACAATTTTCTCGCTGAAGCCAAGAAAGCTGCATATGTCAAAGAGACTCACCTGTAGTGTAGCAAGAGATCTGTGATAGGTGTAATGTGCAAATTTCGTTCAAGTGTCGAAGGAAACGAATACCAACACGAATGTACATTGCCTGATTGATCTGTATCGTGTCATGATATATGTTGCTCTTCGCAATGTTCTACTTGTATTTACGACTTTTCCGAATATTTAGAGTATGAGTTATTAGTAGAAAACTGCAGCTGATATTAACTAACATTGAGTATTGTCATTGGCTGACAGTATACTAACGATTTAAAGTTATCAGTTTGTTCATTGTGATGGTTGTTTTGAATTAGTTCCGAATATGACTCGATTTACGAGGCATTATTTATTACAGAAATTCCGCTGTTTTCGAGAGTAATGTGAGTTTAGTTATTCGCGAAGCAAATATTATTTGGAAATTTCTGGTAAGTTCCTATGGGATCAAACTGCTAAGGTCATCGGTCCCTAGGCTTACACATTACTTAATCTAACTTAAACTAACTTATACTAACTATAACACACACACCCATGCCCGAGGGAGGACTGAAATCTCCGACGGGGAGGGAGAAGGGGGGGGGGGGGGGGGCTTGATCGCACGGATACCCCGCATGGCCCAAATATTATTTTCGAGATTCAAGGGAGAGCCATTATCGATAGTAGCAGACTTTGGAAAAGTAGATGAACCTGTAAGTGTATTTCTATTTTACTTATTTGCATGATAGTTTTGAGTCTTTCGTTTAGTAGCATTTTTTTTCAGGTCCATGGCCCATATTTTGAGAAAATTAATGTGTATTTCTTACTTTGGTAGTTCCTGAGGTTCCCAACCGATACTGGTAATTAAAGTTCTCGGTTATGATTCGATTTAATGTCCAACAATTCATCTACAATATAAGGGATGTATAAGAATCATTTTTTTCCACTTTATAATTTATGTTCTGGCGTCCATTCATAGCGGTACAGTGTGTTTTTACGATAAGGCCTACTCGATTACTTTTCCGTTCTGTGAACTATTTCTTTCATTACAATATTCGTAATCCGAAGTGTTTATTTAGTGACCTTTTTTTGCTCATTGTTTCTGTCTGTTACCATGAAGAAATCCCCAATGATATGACGGCACATTGGGCATAATATTTACAACGTTTGTCGCATGTTTTTTATGCCACACGACAAAGCCAACGGCTTGTATCGAAGATTCATTTTCTTCCAAACTCTACATCCTAATATCATTTTTTGAAGTAGTTTTCCAGATTATCGCGTACAAAGAGACTGACCGTTTTATAGTTACATTATTACTGAGGAAAAGATTTGTGTGGTTACACACTGATCTGTAGCGTAACCTGAGGTCTAGGTGATTGTGGCTGCACTCGTATACCAGTAGTTTTGTTATGAGGGGTGACAGTGAGTAAGTGAGTAACTGTACGTGCAATATCAGCTGCCCTGTCCCAGCACACGATGCGTCGGCGTGTCCAGTGTCGCTGGCGAGCAGAGAGTCAACTGGGGCGTGGGCAGGAGTGTGCTACTGACGTAGCTGTGCATTACACAACGTGTACATTATCCAACAAATAGTGTAGAAGTATGGACGAAACAATCCAATGATTGTATAAGCGTTGTATTCATTACTTTGAATCGTATCATGTAGCACATATCAACCAATAAAAGTATTTTCACAAATATGATCAAGATCAAAATTCAAAGAGTACATAGCTTTCTCAAAGAGTAAATATTTTTCCCTAATTTGTATAATATTCTTCAGATCAATAAGTATCTTGTGCTACACGCTTTTTAAAGGAGCCTATGTTCTTCTCTGGGTCCAAGTTATTTCCAAACGGGTCCAAGTTATTTCCGTACCAATTTCACTTAAACTAGCTCAGTGGGTTAATTGTGAAAATGAACCGGGCTGAGTTACTTTCGCATTTATAATATTAGTGTGGATAAGACTTTCAATTCCAATATCTTTTTTTTCTGTGGTCCGGATTTGGTGAAATAAAACCAATATGTTGCTCCAAGGTATGCTCAAGTTACTTGTGAGAACTGCATGACAATTTGTTTAGTAAGTTTGGAGATTTGCGTTTTCATTTGGACAGACAAGATGATTTTGGAAAAATTTTAAATCACGCTAGCCTTCTTTCTGTCATTAGATTTAGATGAACTAAAGCCTATACAATGGCAAAAATGAAAATTCGTCTTGTACGTTTGAAGAAGTGTGTTTAAACAGCCAGACACGATTGTTTTACTGATTTATTATTAGTATATACAGGGTGCTACAAAAAGGTACGGTCAAACTTTCAGGAAACATTCCTCACACACAAAGAAAGAAAATATGTTATGTGGACATGTGTCCGGAAAGGCTTACTTTCCATGTTAGAGCTCATTTTATTACTTCTCTTCAAATCACATTAATCATGGAATGGAAACACACAGCAACAGAACGTACTAGCGTGAATTTAAACACTTTGTTACAGGAAATGTTCAAAATGTCCTCCGTTAGCGAGGATACATGCATCCACCCTCCGTCGCATGGAATCCCTGATGCGCTGATGCAGCCCAGGAGAGTGGCGTATTGTATCACAGCCGTCCACAATACGTGCACGAAGACTCTCTACATTTGCTACCGGGGTTGCATAGACAAGAGTGTTCAAATGCACCCATAAATGAAAATCAAGAGGGTTGAGGTCAGGAGAGCGTGGAGGCCATGGAATTGGTCCGCCTCTACCAATCCATCGGTCACCGAACCTGTTGTTGAGAAGCGTACGAACACTTCGACTGAAATGTGCAGGAGCTCCATCGTGCATGAACCACATGTTGTGTCGTACTTGTAAAGGCACATGTTCTAGCAGCACAGGTAGAGTATCCCGTATGAAATCACGATAACGTGCTCCATTGAAAGTAGGTGGAAGAATATGGGGCCCAATCAAAACATCACCAACAATGCCTGCCCAAACGTTCACAGAATATCTGTGTTGATGACGTGATTGCACAATTGCGTGCGGATTCTCGTCAGCCCACACATGTTGATTGTGAAAATTTACAAATTGATCACGTTGGAATGAAGCTTCATCCGTAAAGAGTACATTTACACTGAAATGAGGATTGACACATTGTTGGATGATCCACTCGCAGAAGTGTACCCGTGGAGGCCAATCAGCTGCTGATAGTGCCTGCACACGTTGTACATGGTACGGAAACAACTGATTCTCCCGTAGTACTCTCCATACAATGACGTGGTCAACGTTACCTTGTACAGCAGCAACTTGTCTGACGCTGACATTAGGGTTATCGTCAACTGCACGAAGAATTGCCTCGTCCATTGCAGGTGTCCTCGTCGTTCTAGGTCTTCCCCAATCGCAAGTCATAGGCTGGAATGTTCCGTGCTGCCTAAGACGCCGATCAATTGCTTCGAACGTCTTCCTGTCGGGACATCTTCGTTCTGGAAATCTGGCTCGATACAAACGTACCGCTCCACGGCTATTGCCCCGTGCTAATCCATACATCAAATGGGCATCTGCCAACTCCGCATTTGTAAACATTGCACTGACTGCAAAACCACGTTCGTGATGAACACTAACCTGTTGATGATACGTACTGAAGTGCTTGATGCTAGTACTGTAGAGCAATGAGTCGCATGTCAACACAATCACCGAAGTCAACATTACCTTTCTTCAATTGGGCCAACTGGCGGTGAATCGAGGAAGTACAGTACATACTGAGGAAACTAAAATGAGCTTTAACATGGAAATTAAGCGTTTTCGGACACATGTCCACATAACATCTTTTCTTTATTTGTGTGTGAGGAGTGTTTCCTGAAAGTTTGGCCGTACCTTTTTGTAATACCCTGTAGATACAGATGTCGCTGAAGCCTGGCGGATGAAGACACATTTGACGAGAGCAAGGAAGGGCTGTAGGGGAGGATGGGGCCATCGTCCCTCCGCCACCCAAAAAAAAAAAAAAAAAAAACAACAATTGTCTGGAAAGCTGACAACGGGCGGGAGGCCGGTGTGCTGAACATCATCACCCCTCTGCACCGCTCACTGCTACAGTGTGTCAAGTGCATGACAGACACACGTTTCGCGTTTTTGACACAGTTCAGTGGTTGCTGTCTCTTCTCTGTACCTAGTGGTAGTTCTAAAGCTATCTGATCTTCAGATTAATTCGTGGGGGTAAGCTTAAAAGAATCGTAGACTAAATTGATCTGTATACAATGATGGTAATGTTGATGGTTGTGCTGTAACATCGTGTTATCTACTTGCAGCTTATGCTTGCAATACGACTCAAGCCTGGTTCAAGAAGTAGTGAACACAAGCAGAACAACAGTGAGCAAGAATTCTCTACACCGGTTGTGTAGACCGGAGGCGAAGGCGCGTGAACAGCATTCGGTCACCGTTGGTCCGCAAATCACTTTCTCTAGTACTCGCTTGTTTTCTGACGGTTGTTCTTTTAGCAAACTATCGAAGGATGTTTGCATCCTCTCCACTAGGCTCCAGCACTACAGAAAGCTTTCTTCTAATGTCTTGTGTACTTTTGTTACTGAAATGAGTTGCGTAACTGATGGAGCGGTCTGAAGGGAATGTATGTTACTGAAATGAGTTGCGTAACTGATGGAGCGGCCTGAAGGGAATGTAATGAGGCTGGTACAAGACTAGAGACATCATAGGTAGTTCTGGCCGCCCCAATAGCTGAATAGGGGCCCGGGTTCGATTCCCGGCTGGGTCGGGAATTTTCTCCGCTCAGGGACTGGGTGTTTGTAATGTCTCTTTGTGCTATAAGTGATATGAGGATTATATTAAGTTCGTGAAGGTAAATTTCGTAAAGCTATCTTTCATAAATCCTCTTAAGAAACAATTACAAATTAGCAATATTACATTTGTAGGTTGCCAAATTAAACTTTAAATTCTGATTGAAAACGAGCGCCAGGCTCCCTACAAATAGTATCAGATGTTCTAACGTAATAAAATTTATGCAAAGAGGCACCTGACCTATAATAAATTGTATCACTGAAAATAGTCGCTTTATGATAAAATAAATATTGTGATTTGATGTTAATTGCCGGCCGTGCGGTTCTAGGCGCTGCAGTCCGGAACCGCGGGACTGCTGCCGTCGCAGATTCGAATCCTGCTTCGTGCATGGATGTGTGTGATGTCCTTAGATTAGTTAGGTTTAAGTAGTTCTAAATTCTAGGGGACTGGTGACCACAGATGTTAAGTCCCATAGTGCTCAGAGCCATTTGAACCATTTGTTGCTAATTAATTTTGATAATATTTTTAAATAAGTTCTTCTGGTCCGGCTTCGTCGTATTTCCCGTGGAAATAAAAAGTTTAAATGCGCCGCGTAATGGTGGTCAACTTTATCAGTCAAAGATGATCGCAGCTAGCTCCGCAGCAGCTGCAAAAAATGCTACATAAACTCTTGCGTTATAACAAATGTGGCGTGGGTTCTTTAAATGAGTACTCTGCGCTCCAGATTAGCTTATTATATTTTCGTAACTCTTTTACACATTATTTATGTTCTAGTAATTAAGCGAGAGCAAGACAAAAGAAATCGCAATACAATCGTACCTTCTGCACTCAAAACAATAGCTAAGACACAAGAAAACGTCAGAAGACGACTAAGTTCATTGTCTTCCAGTCCTTTTATAATATAAAAAAGGTTATAGTGTTCAGTTCTTCAGTTTACACGTATGATCTTATGTCACGGAGAATAATGTCCTCTTTCTGTTATCATTATCGATAAATTGTCTCTAAAGTTATTTCGTCACTTCGTCCGTATCACAATTAGACATTAAAGTTCACACAACATTACGCATGTATAGATCTTTTGTCGTAATTTATATTGTGCATGTCAAATATATGGAAAGGGATATCTTGTGTTGTCTTCATCATCATTTCATCCCCATCCGGCGCGCAGGTCGCCCAATGTGGCGTCGAATGTAATAACACCTGCACCAAGGCGGCCGGACCTGCCCTGTAAGGAGCCTCCCGGTCAATGATACCAAACTCTTATTTCCATTTTCCATAGGTAGTTCTGGCGTCCTCCAAGAGATACACGGCACATATGCCAAAGGAAACGAAATATTATACGAATGCAATGTGTCTGTTCTTTCAGAGATTCACAAATATGTCTGAACTCCTGTGAGTATCTCTCAGTAGCGAATGGGAGTATAATGGACAGGGACTGAAGATAGTTCGCACTCGGTGAGAGTGTGGGTCGGCCGCGAGGTGTGACGAGATAGTCAGTGCAGTTGCAATAACGCTGTGTCCCAGACGGAGCAGTGGTTACTGCACCTGCCAAGTAAACAGGAAATCCCGGGTTCAAATTCCAGTCAATTACACATTTTCGCTCTGTGCCACTGATTCTGCTTAATGTCTCCCTGCAGCTTACAGCAGTGATCCACTTCAATTTACATATAATGTTCCACACCTGCGGATTCTGAGTGGTATCTGTTCTTTCGGACATGTGCTAAAGAACAGACACCATGCATTCATATAATTGATAAGCCTGGCTGGACAATGGACCCGTCTCCTCCAGTGTGGATGCATAAATACGCCCGATCTCCTGCGGGAATCTCTGAGCAGTGAATGGGAGTATAATCGATAGGATCTGCGGATAGGTGACAGTCGTTGGTGGGAGCGTGGTGACAGGTGCTGAGATAGTCCACGCAGTTGTGATAACGCTGTGTCCCAGATGGTGCAGTGGTTACCATGCCTGTCTAGTAAGCAGGAGGATCTGGGTTCGAGTCCCATCTGCTACACATTTTCACTCAGAGCCGCTGATTTTACTTAACGACCCACATCAGCTGACAGCAGTGATTCCATTCAATTTACAGAAAAGAAATATGGTTGGTTGTGTAGATTCACAAGGTGTAGTAAACGATAGTGATGAGTAATCGTTTCGTCCAAATACACTGTATAACATTTTTACTTTTTGGATATACACTTGTAAGAGGTCCATGATTAAAGAATTTGTTGCTAGCGCAGTCGAGCAGATGTAATTTCGATGGATTGCTCACGCGCTGCCTTCGACATGTAAGCTATCAGAGAATCTGAGACCATAGAGCAGTGTTGACTGCTGTTGGAACTGTGTGGCAGTAGCAGTAAGTAGTTGCTAGCGAGCAGTCTGGTGTATCGTGTTGGCTGGGCCGGTCGTGTGCAGTGATGGCAGAGCCTGAGCGTTGTAGGATAAGGTAAAAGCAGCCTCGCGCATATGTAGTATTGTTATATCAAGTCCCATGTAAATGTTTTTAAAAAAATCGCTTAATAAGAATCTTTCTCATAAAAAGTAACTTTTGACAATCATTCATTTCAATTTAAAGAACTTACTAATTTCTCCGATCCTTGGCCATCCCGATTATTGAAAAGAAAAATCAGTTCTTTCCTTTTGTATAAGACAAATCTGTCGGCCAGCATTGCACTTAGCTGCGCCAGAAAAATTTCTTATAGGTAAGATTTTTCAGTTTATTCAGAATGATGTATCAGGGCCATGACGCAGCACTGCTGACGTCCAAAATTTACCAGGTTAAATTGACAGTCAATTATTGAAAGGTTATAAGCGAGCGACAATTTTATTGAGAGATTAGTCGCATTGTATTATTGGTAGGTTAAGGAATTTATCTGCGGGAGGTTACGCTGAATGCTATAAATAATTATATTTCTTATTATTGGTAGGTTACGGAAATTATTTTGTGGGGAGGTTACACACTTCATGTACAAATGATTGTGACAAAGTCATCAGACTTACTGTCGGTCAAAGAGCTGCCCACACAGGGTCCATGCCGACCAACAGCGATGTTATTTTATGGAGCAGTGTTCCCATAGAGCCCCTATCCTCGCCCCCAACATGGAGTGTGGTGACAGACGCTGCACAAAGTGTGGCTGTCGAGGCTGAGAGGGTGCATGTAGGTGGGTGCGCTGTCCTCTGCAGCATCGGGCAATGACGTGCACCAGACTGATTGCATGCAAGTGCTGATCAGGAGGCAGGCCGGCATGCAATGGGGCTGGCTGTAGCGTGGCTGAGTGGTGGTGTCAGGTGGAGCTGAATGGTGCCAGCGATGGTTTGTGGTTTGTTGGAAGTAAATGTGGTGCCATGGTTGGGAGGATTCCTTTGCTGGAAACACGAGACGTGAGAGTGGCAATACGAATGTCGTGGGGAAATTTGATATTCCGGCAGAAGTGGCTTATAATGGGACCATCTGCAGTCTTCCGACCAGCAAGCTCAACTTTGATAAGGAGATCAGTGTCTATGAGTTTGAAATAAAGGTTCAAAAATGGTTCAAATGGCTCTGAGCACTATGGGACTTAACATCTGGGGTCATCAGTCCCCTATAACTTAGAACTACTTAAACCTAACTAACCTTAAGACATCACACACATCCATGCCCGAGGCTGGATTTGAACCTGCGGCCGTAGCAGTCGAGCGGTTCCGCACTGCAGCGCCGAGAACCGCCTGGCCACCGCGGTCGGCCCGAAATGGAGATATTTGGGAAGGAAGTCTCGGCTGTCCAGATGTATTAAGGTCGACAGTGCATTGTCACTACCAAGAGAGTCGGGAAGTGTTGGAGGGGGGCTGTTGTCGTCAGGTGAGGCATCTTGAACCGTCCTCATGAGTATCAGTCAGTGGATGTCCATGGTTGGAGGTTTTCCATTGATTAATATCGGGGAGATACGATCAGCTCTTTAGTGCACTTTGTGCAGTCCTCTGTAGGGGAGGGGGGGGGGCAGGTTGGGGAGGTGGGGGCTGTAGGGCAGGCTGTACCGTGTCATCTCTTAAGATTATGAAGTCACAGTCTCTGAGTGTTTCTTGAACAAAGACTTTAGGTGACGAGTTTGGAAGAGTCGATTGTGTACAGAAACGTGTTATGTGAATCTTAACACTTGTGACTAAGTTCAGTAGTCCTTGGAGTGTAGGTGATTCTTGGAGCACAAAGCCTACTGGGAGGTATTGCATGTCTATGTATAGAATTTCGTCCAGTGAGGCTATGAGGTTTTATTTTTGTGCTGGGCAAATTCCAAGGAGAACTCAGGGCTGCTTCTCAGTCCATGGCATATGGAGGCTCCTTTTGAAGTATGGTGACATCACTCGACCAAACTGTTGCTCTGAAGATGGTATGCGTTACTGCTGGAGCACTTAGTGTCTGTCGTATTGCATAGTTCGAGGAAGAGAGGAGATTCAAACTGCTGGCCCTGATCTGTTGTGAAGGACAGGGGGCAGCTGAAACGTGAGATCCATGTTTCAATAAACGCTTTGGTGGTAGATTTAGCTATTATCTGTTTTAGTGGTGTTGTTTCAACCCATCGCGTTACGCAATCCAGTGTCCAGAGGATACAGATTTAGCTGTAGGAGATGGGTAGTGGGCTGACAAGATCAGTATGTATGAGTTGAAAGCGCATTTTTAGGATTTGGGAACAGCCTATGAGAGGTTGTACTTGACATGAGACTATACTCTTTTGATACAGGACTCATGTGTGGACTGATTGCTGTGAACAGAATGTGAACCAAGTTGGTGACACTTCACTCTCAGCTCCAGGCTGTGTTGGCTTTTGTTACACAGCTTGAGGCTACAGTGGATGGGATCACTGTTTTGGACTGACCGTGGGGATCCAACAGACGTCCAGCACATCCCAGGATTCCGAATATTATTGTGCAGTATTATTGACCACATAGGGGCAGCTTTCCTTTCGCTGTAATGTAAACGCTTCTCCACAGATACAACTGAATGGTGGTGAAAACTGGCGAATTTTCTGCGAAAGCTGGCGAATTTTCTGCGAAAGCGTTCCCATGTGTTCGATTCCATTCGCTCCGGTGAAAACCAGACTTCAGTGTGACGTTTGGT
This sequence comes from Schistocerca gregaria, assembly GCF_023897955.1. Classification (NCBI taxonomy): domain Eukaryota; kingdom Metazoa; phylum Arthropoda; class Insecta; order Orthoptera; family Acrididae; genus Schistocerca; species Schistocerca gregaria. The sequence goes on along the minus strand of NC_064921.1, from coordinate 884,366,704 downwards.
GCTGATACTATTTAATGATTTCAGCTTTTAAGGCACGATTCATTGTCAGTTTCGTAAAAGTAACAACAGTATACTTTCACTTTCGCAACAGTACTGATTCTTAATACACCCACAGTTTATTATCAGATCGTCTTTTAAATTTACTAGAACACTAAATTATTTAATTTTTAAAATTTGAAAGAAAAAGGTCGTTGATTTGCACTATAAAATCCGAGGCGATACATTAATGCCGTTAAAAATGTTCAAAGTAAAGAATGAAGCTGCAACGTATTGTTACCAGTCGTTTCCTACGATTATAATCTCGGAACAATACCATACAGAAAGGCAATGGTAACTGAGCACACTGTAGAAAGACATTGAAACGTAGTTGTGATTACTGGTTCAGTATGCGGTAACAGACATAAGTCGTTCAGTGTAATTATTATTTAACTATCACGTTTGTGTAACCTATGGACCTAATTATTCATCTTTTATTATTAACAACCATTTCAAATGCTGGTAAGCAATGTCTGTTATCAAAGAATTTAAATTCTGTTGTCTGTAGGGGTTTTTCGCGTAAATTATTTCTTGTGGCGAATTTTATAAATACGTGATATCGCGTTGTAATAATAGTATTGACGATGGAAATGAACGGAATGTTTAACTGTGCCGGCATATCAATAAAACGTGCACCACCCTTCCACACAATTTGTCTAGACTTCGAGATTGCCGCACAGTTTCAGTTTTCAGTTGTCTTATTTTTGAAATAGGGCAGATCAGAATAATGTTAATCAATACTGTGAAATAGACGTGATCAGTTGTACAACAAAATACATTAAACATCGCAAGTGAAGCGACTAAATGAGTTGAAGTATGGCTGCATAATCTGTGGTTTATCCTTTGATTAAGAAATATGTTTATACTTAGTAGCCATTAATAGTCATCGTTTTTCCCACGGACAAAAGTAACATGTTATAAAGGAGTTTTATGGGAGATAGGGGAATGGACATGCGCATGGGAGGGTCAATGTCGATACTTGCTCATACCACAAAAAAATAAGCTACATGATAACTCGAAAAACTTATAGCGCAGAGATGATGGTCAGTCAGTCACGTCAAGAGGTGTGTAAGAATTCTGCAGTGAATAAAACCTCTTTAAAGGAAATAATGCTGGTGGTACATAGTTTTCTTCTTTCGGGTTCCATGCAACCATAATGCGAATATTTATTGTGATGTAACTATGGCAGGCAAAATTCCGAAAGCCATGAAATAATGTACTGTTGGGAAGGTCGCAGCAACACATCTTCAAAAGTCCTGATCAGTAGTTACCTAAGTCATGGCATCAACAGCAGAGGTCAGGTCACCTGCAGCAGAGATCTGATCACCTTCAGCTGAACCCAGATATCCCACAGTAGAGGCCAGGTAGAAGACCTTACACCAGTAGCAGAAGGAACCTCCTTCAGGAGCAGAGGATCCTACATAAGTAGTGGATGACCCCGCACTGGCAGCATAAGACCCTACACCAGCACCCAGAGATCCGAAGGCAGCAGCAGCAGTGACAGTAGACTGGCAGCAGAAGATCCAGCTACACCGGTAGGTGCTGCATCAGGGTTTATAATGTAACTAAAGGGAAGACCTGCAGTTTATTGTAGTGCTTAAGAAGTTTTAGTAGCCTATCCTGTCTCAAAACAGCCCAGTCAGACCCTGGATTTTGCAGCTTGCATTTTAACGCAGCGTTCACCTCTCAAAATTGTGGGGAGTTGCTGGAAATGATACGTGATTTGCATTCTACATTAAACTGTGGGTCCCATTTCCCTAGTTGGATAACTGGGGTAGCTTAGGGACATGCAATTCATCGGAGTGGCATCCTGTTGAAAGTCTTGCATCACTCTAGTGAGCCACATGAAATAATAATAATAATTGTTATTATAATAATTATTATTATCATTTATGACACAGCAAACTATGAGTACAACTGTTATCAGCCTCTGTTCCAGTTATTTTCATACTTTAAACTATAATATCTGGAGAGTTATAGTAGTAAATATTTTGAAGTTACAGTTAATGATGCCAGTAATGACTGTATTTGTATTAAGGAACAGTGATGCAGGAAGTTTGAAGTAGATATTGTTAACTTTAATCATTACAATCTGGCTAGTCAGTTCTGTAGAAAGAATGCCAAAAGAGGAGGTGTTTGAATTTTATCCAAATATTAAATGAGGTGTGAGGCAGAAGCTTTGAGTATTGAAAAGCATTTTGAAGCTGCTGCTGTCCAGTTGCATGGAGATTGGCGTAAAGTAATAATTATAGCAGTATGGAAATCCTAGGGGATGTAGACACTTTTGTTAGTAAGTAAAGAGTGTGCTGGACATTATGTTAACAAAAAAAAAGCCACTGTATTATGTGTGACACAATTTCAACAGAGTTATAAGTTGCTCCAAACAGTACAGACAGTCTTACGGACACCATGTTTCCAAATGTGGATACCAGAGGGACAGAAATCATTAATATTATTCTAGGACTATCTGATCATAATACTCTTGCCCTTAGAGTTCAAGAAGAAAGATTTGTAGGCCCCTACTTCTTGTTTATACAAGACAATTTCTCTAGGTAGAAAGCAGTGCTAGTTCTGTAATGAATCTAAATACAGAGTTCTGGTTAGAGGTGCTTTCACAATCAGGTACTAACAATGCTCACAGTGCTTTCTCCTTAGGATTCAAGATTAATTCTCGAATGTGTTTTCCAAAGAAACTGACCAGAATCCATTCATGTCTGATCATTGAATCTAGTTGCTGGATTGTGTCTAGCGTTAAGATTTCCTGTAAGATTCCAAAAGGGCAGTCTCAAATGGAAAGTTCTACAGATCCTCATTTTGTAGTATATGTCAAAACTTATAAAAAAGCATATTGATGGGTAACTGCAAAAGCAAAACTATTTAGAAGTAGTTAGTAGCTGCTAGTTTTCCTCTGCTGTTGGTTATCTGATTCCTCTGTTTTGGATGCAATGCAAAACATCTCTGCAGTGCAAGTGACATCGTGCCCCGGCTCTGATCTACATCTACATCTACATCCATACTCCGCAAGCCACCTGATGGTGTGTGGCGGAGGGTACCCTGAGTACCCCTATTGGTTCTCCCTTCTACTCCAGTCTCGTATTGTTCGTGGAAAGAAGGATTGTTGGTATGCTTCTGTGTGGGCTCTAATCTCTATGATTTTATCCTCATGGTCTCTTCATCAGATATATGTAGGAGGGAGCAATATACTGCTTGACTCTTCAGTGAAGGTATGTTCTCGAAACTTTAACTAAAGCCCGTACTGAGCTACTGCGCATCTCTCCTGCAGAGTCTTCCACTGGAGTTTATCTATCATCTCCGTAACGCTTTTGCGATTACTAAATGATCCTGTAACGAAGTGCGCTGCTCTCTGTTGGATCTTCTCTATCTCTTCTATCAACCCTATCTGATATGGATCCCACACTGCTGAGCATTATTCAAGCAGTGGGCGAACAAGCGTACTGTAACCTACTTCCTTTGTTTTTCGGATTGCATTTCATTAGGATTCTTCCAATGAATCTCAGTCTGGCATCTGCTTTACTGACGATCAACTTTATATGATCATTCCACTTTACATCACTCCTAATGCGTACTCCCAGATAATTTATGGAATTAACTGCTTCCAGTTGCTGACCTGCTATTTTGTAGCTAAATGATAAGGGATCTATCTTTCTATGTATTCACAGCACATTACACTTGTCTACATTGAAATTCAATTGCCATTCCCTACACCATGCGTCAGTTCGCTGCAGATCCTCCTGCATTTCAGTACAATTTTCCATCGTTACAACCTCTCGATACACCACAGCATTATCTGCAAAAAGCCTCAGTGAACTTCCGATGTCATCCACAAAGTCATTTATGTATATTGTGAATAGCAACGGTCCTATGACACTCCCCTGCGGCACACCTGAAATCACTCTTACTTCGGAAGACTTCTCTCCATTGAGAATAACATGCTGCGTTCTGTTCTGATGATGTTGACATTGAGACCTGTGCTGTTCCAAGTAAGTAGTGGTGCTATGTTAGTTGTGATGGATATAGTGTCAGGTTTTTGTGTGGTCATGTATTATATTTTTCAGCTGTGTTGTGTAATGTGACATGCATTTTCATTTTTCAAAAGAGTTTTATATCAAAATTTCATGTGTTATATTATTTATTTACTACTTGAGCATGTTCTAATCTCAGTTTAGACTACGTATTAGTGATTCTGCTACCAGTCATATACCGAGAGAGGCAGTTTTTACAGTCTTAATGCACTGGACTTGCGTGCAGGAGGAGGGGGATTTATTCTCCGTCTTCCCATCCTGATTTGGATTTCTCAAGGTTTTCATAAGTTGCTAAGGTGAATGCTGGTATGGTATCTTTGATTAGGCCATGGCCAGCTTCTATCCTATCCCCACTTAATCCTCTCCTCCTTTATGTTTTATACTTGTACATGTACGTGTCTGTAATGTATTTGATCGGCCAGGAGAGCAGTGGGCAGACCACATGCCTCTCCATATCAGCATCCAGTGATGCCTATGGGCTCCTTAATGGTGTAAGGAGGAATAAATAAACAAATAAATGAAACAAAAGTAATTTATATCATAATAAGAAAGTCAGGCAATAAATCAAAGTCTGTTAAAAAAAATTAAAAAGTGAAACAGGGAAGAGATGAAGGGCAGAAAATTACATGTACAAAATGCTGAAACATTAATATAAGTGGAAAAGACCTGTCAAATTACATAAATAATTACTTTATAAATGCTTCAGAAACACATAAATTTGAATATTATACGCTGGCATACAGCATGAGGTTAGCATCAGTTAGTGAAAGTGAAGTAGCCTAATAAAGGTGTTTAAAATACAAAATGTCCACAGCTGTAGATGAAGTACCAGTGTCACTTATAATCTGTGCTGCATCACAGATTACAAAGTTCTTAGTGCACGCTGCTAATTTGTTGCTCACAGAGGGAGTGTTTACTCCCAGACCTCAAGACTGGTTACAGGCATAACGTTAAAAATTATTGACCCATGTCACTCCTCTCAGCACTGTTCTCCATCCAGCTGTCAATTTATAGAGGCACTGCGTGTTTGTGTATACGTGCACGCTGTTGTTTGAGAAAGGATTTACTCTAAAATCTAGAAAATTTTCTCTTTTTTTGTGTGTTATTGTCAATGACTCAACACTTCTGCTTTATGGTGAGTTGTCTCCTTCACTCCTAAAGTGTTTACATTTTACCAGAACTGTTCTACTACTTTGTATGTCAAACAATGAAAAATACAGGATGGAATCTAACAATATGAGAGAAGGAAAGTTGCTACTCACCATATAGTGGAGATACTGAGCCGCGATAGGCACAATAAAAAGATGCACACAATCATAGCTTTTGGCCATTAAGGCCTTTGTCAGCAGTAGATACACATACACACGTGCACACACACACGCAAGCGCAAGTTGCACACACAACTGCAGTCTCAGAGAGTTGCAAGTTGCACTTGCGTGAGTGTGTGTGCGTATGTGTATGTGTGTCTGCTGACAAAGTTCTTAATGACCGAAAGCTATGATTGTGTGCATCTTTTTATTGTGCCTATCGCGGCTCAGCATCTCTGCTATATGGTGAGTAGCAACTTTCCATCTCTCGTATTATTACTACTTTGTATATGTTCATATAGGTAAATATTATCCTGTAATTCGTCTGACATGTTTGAGACTGGAGTGCTGAATGGTCTGAGGATGAATTACTGTGAGATTGATGCACCATTAACTATAAGGCTCATAGTTCCAATTTGTAAGTAACATAGCCCCCAGTAACAGAACTAATGCAAAAAAGGGTTCAAGAATAAGGTTAAAATATTAACACTTCTGAAAATTTATCCGAATTCATAAAATATAAATTGCTAAAAACTTCTTCTAAACAGTTAAAAGCATTTTTTTTAAAAAAAGACTGTTTTAGCTCTTTTTTGAAAATTTGGGCAGGTCATCACTAAGTGATCAGTCATGAACTGGTTGTATGTTTGGAATGGCACCCTTCTGTTTGAGTTCATTTGTTCATCCATTATGTTCTGTGGATCTCATTATGAAGGAAAACCTTCAGGGATGAGAGATTTGAGAAGTATGAAACACCTGTTAGAAACCAGTGCAGTAACCTGTATGGACTGAATGTCATTTAAATATCCACCCCACTCTTTCCCTGTTCGTTGTGTGATTTTATGTATAGTATTACCATTTATCCACCTTAATGTAAATTATTTCAGTGATTTCAAATTGTGTTCTGATAAGAATGTAACACATGTAGCGCTACTTTATTAATAATTTTTCTTTGTTGATAGTAGATGTTCAGCCTTTTAATGTAATGCGTGCATAGAGAGGGCATATGATAAAGGGACTTTTTTTTTTAATTTAAAACAATTTTGCTATAAAGCTCAACACTACAATGCATAAAAGCAGTCAAGCTTCTCCACTGTTTCTTTGGCTATTATGAACTCTTCTGGGCGTACTCCATACAGTATAGTATTGTCAGGTGACTACTTGCTTTTCCCCATTTCTAAAATTAGTTTTAATAGACTAGGAGGTGCAGAATGCTGTGTCTGAATGGTCAAGGGAGTTGATAACCAACTCAGTGCCACTCTCACACAGAAGATGATACACTGACTCACCTAACACCTGAAATATAATTATGATTATTTGAAAAAATTGTGGTAGGCCTATACCCTTGCAATACACAGTCTATGTTTCATGAATAAATTTGTGTTTGTACATAAATGGAATATGTTGTAATGTGTCTTTCCGAATACACATTGTAGGCCTATGTGTTATTTCAACCATTCTGATGCCCGCAGCAGAAGTCAAAGATATGAGACTGCGCTGCCTTCTGGGGGAGTACAGAGGAGCTGAATGTCCACTGGACGGTGGCTGGTCATCATGGGGTCCTTGGGGACCCTGCCAAGGCCAGTGCGGGGCAGCAGGACGACGTGTGAGGCGGAGGCTGTGTGACAGCCCTCGTCCGGCCCAGGGCGGGGCCTCGTGCACCGGCTCTGATGTTGACATTGAGACCTGTGCTGTTCCAAGTAAGTATTGGTGCTCTGCAACAATAAAATTGCCCACGACACAGAGGCAAGTTTTTTTTTATTATTTTTGTATCAGAAGTAGCTTGGGTGGACTACACTGGGTACTGATGTCAAGCGCAAAACTAATGTTGATTTAAATTCCCCTTTTCTAAAGGATACCACAATATGTAGCTCACTCTTGCGATTTACATCAGTTATACAGTATATCTTAGCCTTTGGCGCACTGCATGCTTCTTAAGACCTGTTGATGTAGTTATGGGATTAATTTTTAGTTTGCTTGAGGGATAATATCCTGGTCTTTGTGCAATCGTGTTAATACATCAGTAATTTGAAAGGAACATCTAATAAGAAAAATGCCAAAAGAGTTGGCAGAAGTGCCCAGCACAAGTTATATTAAATTGAATGTTTATTAGCACATTGCATGTCTTACACAATCAAAGTGTGTGATGAAGGTGATCTGTCAGTTGTAATGTTATATATAGACTAATAAAATTAATGTAAATTTACAATATGTAAGGTGTTACTTCTTCAGTTAGCTTATAATGAGGATCAGTGGACATTTTTGACTAAATTAGTGGGTACGTGCAGGTACTTACAGGTACTATTTTACATGATTAGCATGCAAGAAATCTTGTACACTATAATAACACTTTCTTTTTAGATATTTTTCCAGATCAACTGCAGTGTTTTTTAGAATTGTGTCACAATCTCACTCCTATATCTTATTAACCAGTTTCATGGCCTATAAAGGCATACAGTTTTAGTCACTGTAGGTAACACATAACTTATTTTGTGTCCTGTCTCATACTGATGCAAAAGTAGTTTCCCTCAAAAAGTTGTGGGTTTCTCTCCCCCGAAAAAGGTACTATACCTAATGACCCAAAAAAAACTGCACTTAATAGCTTTTTTACAGCTACTTCAATGATGTTATATAAGATTTTCATGAAAAGCAAGACTGCCCATATGGTTACTCCACAATGTATTTTTATTTACTGAAGTTTCGTCAGTTTAAGTTGATCCCTGGCAGTAGTAGTGGGCTGGACATAGCAGCTTCAAGGGCCTACCTCAACTAGTAATCTAACTTGATTTTGAGAACATCTCTATGCCAATGTCTTGGTATTGTCAGAGCTCTACGGACGACTACTGATTTCACCTACAGTTGTTAGCACTGCAGATTTGAAAGCTGGAAACAGTGCTACAAGCTGTCAGGGATCTTCTTACACCGCCTCAACTAGAGTATACCAAGCAACTTGACACTGTTTGCAGTGTCCTGTTTTTTGTCCATATAGTATAATTCACATATATATTGTTTTTATGATTTTTCTATTCTGTTTTTGCAAATTGTAGTTTCAGGTTATTGTTTTTGTTCTTGGAGACATGGCCTGTCTTTGCAACCAGTCGAAAGGTTTGTTTTGTGCCATAAGCATTTTGTTTCTTTTTGTTCATGAAGTATCTTCTGTGTTGATTTTGTGGTCTTATTATTTCACATGTGTCATGCTGGAGTTGTACTTAGTTGGTTAACACACGCCAGGATGCCTGATTTTCAGCATTTTTGAACACATTTCACTTCAACACCTCACTTGTGCTGTGTGTTGGTTGTGTGTGTTTGCTGTGTATTATTTTTGGCCCATGACTCTAGTTCCTCAAATGTGTACTCAGTATGGCGGATAAACTCTCTGTCAGTTTTACAGCAGACTATTGCTGTTGAGTCATCTGTATAGAAATCAGTATGAGACTGCATCTGGAATGCTATATCATTAATGAAATAAAAAAAAATAATGGGCATAACATTGAGTCTTATGCAACACATAATTGTCTGTTTTTTCAACCACAGAGGAAATACTCTTTGTTTTCTCTTGTCTAAATATGATAACATCTAACCAAGAGACTTCAATGAAAACTACAGCTTATCATTTTGTTATCGTTTTGTCAAAACAAAAGCATTAAGTAGTCTATTTTTTTTTTCTACTTTCAGGTTTGATCAGATTCTAATTTAAATAATTTAGGAGAAATAGTAGAAATTTTGAGTCATCCACAGACATAAAAATAAGAATGAAAACTGCTGGCTTTCAAGTGAATCCTTTAATGAGCTAGAGTGTGCACACACACACACACACACACACACACACACACACACACACACACACACACACCTGTTCAGCTACATTGTGCCAGCTGAACCTACACTGTAGACGCTGCTCTTCAGCAGGTGTTCTGGGGTGAAGGGTTATGTTGGATGGGCCAGGGGGAGAGAGAAAAGAGATGGGAAGAGGGGTAGCTGGTGATTCAGTATGAGGCAGCAGGTGTGCATTATAGGAATGTGGATGGGAGAGGCAGCAGGTGCACTGACAACAGAGCTGGTGTTTGTGTGGCACACAATGACGATCACCTAGAGAACTCCTGAATTATTTACATTCTTCCAGAACATCCTTATCATATTCAAATTTTAACTTAAGAACTGTACCCAATGATAGCCAATCGTTATTTAATTTTTACAGTTTATCTTGATGTAATTCATTTCGAATATTAAACTGTATTAACCCTGTGTTGGGATGTTCAGTTTTAGTTTATTCAGTTAGAACAAAAATTAGTTTTCTCAATGCTCTATTAAGGCTGTGTCCAATTTTTTTAAAGTAGAAAATTGGGTTCTCTATGATGATACATTTTGGCTACTACAAAACTGCTTCTTCCTGGAACTATTCCACTTTTGTTGCAGAGCCTGCATCTCATAAGCTTTGTTCTTGGTGCCATCTCTATGTCTGTTTGGGATTTTTTTTTTTATGCCTTGTTACGATTTTAATCCAAGGGGATGAATGTTACTATGAAGCTGCTAAATCATTGTAACGCACCATCTCAAGGAGTGAATGACACAGCGCATTAGGAGGCATGGTTTTTTTCTTTATATTCCTTTCTGTTTTTGTTTTCTTCCAATGATTTTAATGGAATAAAGTAATCCAAAGAAAGCCAGTTTTTTTAACTCCATGAGCTGTTAATAAACAAACTTTCAATTTAAATTCTCTTTAAATCCAATGCTTGATCAGGAGCATACACAATTTGATTCCCATTTCAGTTTATGATGCCTGTCTTCAGATCTGAAGACAACTATCAAAGAACAAAATTCTATGCTCAACTGATGTACATTTGGTCTCAAGCCCTGGAATTACAGAGTATATTTTCTACCAGTTTCAGTCTGTCTGATTATCAGCAGACACTGTAAAAATCATTCCTGGAGCCATTTTGGAATCATAACACTAAAATTATGAGAAGCTGTTATCCATCACTGTCTTCAAAAAGGTAAAATGCATTTATACATTAGAATAATGTTAGTACACTGCCCATTTCTGCATTCGTTGCTGTTCAGTGGTGTGCACTATGTATACTGTAGATATTGGCAAAACAGAAGATCAGCATTGTTTTGGGAAGGCAATATAAATGGCAAGTTAGGTGCTTCCAGGGGGAAAAAATATTCCAGTTACAAAAGAAATAATCTGCTGGATCAGATGGTATTCCTGCAGAAGTAATACAAGCCTTAATTGATCAATTATCTATGTAAGTGAACTGTAGGAGTGCCATTTCCAGGGAAGGGTGGCTGTATTATGGAAAAATGTTGAGATGGTGATGATCGGTAAAGAACAGCGCAAGAATCCTTTGAAACTCAGTTTGTCTTCTGAACATCTTGGGTTACACAAAGTGTTCGGAAATTCCTGTTAGAGACTTCTAGGACTTGTAGAAGGAAGTGAGTGCACAATATTTTGAATAGGAACCCCTGTCCAGAAACATAATGTTTCTGCTTTACGATGGTTTCAATTCAGATGTTTTGGTCATCCATTTCTGCTTAAGGAATTGAATTAGGCAAGATGCCGTACAATTATTAGGTAACAATTCGAAAGGAAACATCCATTTATCACTTAAACACATTTGTTTGTAATAACATTTAAACATTATACATTTACATTATTCCAAAACAAAATGAACCCAGTGTACTGTACATACGGAACAGTACTAATGCATTACAACAGTGGCTTAATGTGGTGCCCACTATTATTGTTGCAGACATTACACCTACAAAGCATGTTTTGATATGTCCATTCAATCTAGTGTCTCTTCAGTTTCTAGTACAGCAGTCATAACTTGTGCCATCAGATCTTCCTCTGTCTGCAGGAGTTGCGTAAATTATACTTTGCATATGACCCCACAAAAAGTAGTCCATAGGAGTTAAATCCAGCAGTCACGGTGGGCACATGGTTGGATGACCTTAATCTATCTATCTCTCATCATGTCGACTGTTCAGATGTCCCAAAACTGCATGTGAGAAGTAAGGTGATGCACCATCATGCTGGAATCACATTTCCTGATGGACATTCAGTGGCAGATTTTCCAAGAACGTATCTGATATGTTTTGCAGTAAGATCAAGTATGCAGGACCAGTTAGCTTGAGTGGAAGGAGGCATGGCCCAATTACATGACTGTTCAGAATACCTACCCATACATTAATACCAAACTGGTACTGAAATCTGTGAACATGCGGAGCATGAGGGTTTTTGTCTGCCCAGACATGGCTGTTGTGTGAATTCAGAACACAGTCTCTAGTAAGCATACACTCATTTATGAACAGAACTTGATGTGGAACAGGAGTGTGTCAGTCCAGTGATGCAGGAACTGTGAATATTTGTATACTGCCAAGGACTCTTGGCCACAGCTTACCAATGTGGGAGTATGCACACTTCCTTCCACATACAGTGAAATGTATGTTTGTATTATTTACTAAAAGAAGTGTTTATGCAACACCTGCTTAAAGAGGAAAACAACATTTTACAACTGCGGCAGCTTTAGGGCAAAATGTCCACAGAAAGCCCACTCACAGATACCTTCACAGTAATTCTAGTCCCCATCTCAAGCAGAAGGAGGTGTAGTTAATACATTGGTGAAATGGCCTAAAACAATCTGTGAGCCATAGTAGTTATATAAAGAGGTCAGTCATTTGAGGATTACTTTTAGAACAAGTTACTACTATGTTAAACAGATAAATAGGACACTACATCCTAAAAAAAATCTGGAATTTCTGATGAAAAACGTCCAGGTAAAGGGGAAGTTTTTTGCCCATCCATAAAAAGAATCACAGATTGCATCAGTAGACTGATAATACAGGGTGTATATGACCCGGGACAACCAGGAAATCTGAGAAAAACTTGGGAATTTTTTAATCTGGGAGAAAACTGGGAAAAACCCAAGAATTTTTTGAAATTCTGGGATTTTTTTAATTGTTTTTGATTCCAGTTAAATTTTTTTAATTTTGGCTGGTAAGAATTGGCTGCTGGAGAATGATACTGCAGCAATAAAATATAAACGGGAGGAAAAAGAAAAGACTTCTGTGGCTGAAAATGACTTACAGGTTCATGGCACCCTCGATTGGAAATGCTGGAATTCAATAAGGTGTTTGCCCACCCTTAGTCTTGATGACAGCTTCCACTCTTGCAGGCATACATTCAGTCAGGTGCTGGAAGGTTTCTTGGGGAATGGCAGCCCATTCTTCACGGAGTGCTGCACTGAGGAGAGGTATCGATGTTGGTCGGTGAGGTCTGGCGCAAAGATGGTGTTCCAGAACATCCCAAAGGTGTTGTATAGGATTCAGGTTAGGACCCTGTGCAGGCCAGTCCATTACAGGGATGTTATTGTCATGGAAGCACTCTGCCACAGGCCGTGCATTATGAACAAGTGCTCGATCGTGTTGAAAGATGTAATCGTCATTCCCGAATTGCTCTTCGACAGTGGGAAGCAAGAAGGTGCTTAAAACATCATTGTAGGACTGTGCTGTGATAAACAAGTGGTGCAAGGCCCCTCCATGAAAAACACGACCACACCATAACACCACCGCATCTGAATTTTACTCTTGGCATTACACCTGCTGGCAGATGACGTTCACTGGGCATTCACCATACCCACACCCTGCCATTAGATCGCCACATTGTGTACCATAATTTTCACTCCACACAATGTTTTTACACTGTTCAATCATCCATTGTTTACGCTCCTTACACCAAGCAAGGCGTTGTTTGGCATTTACTGGCATGATGTGTGGCTTATGAGCAGCCGTTTGTCCATGAAATCCAAGTTTTCTCACCTCCTGCCTAACTGTCATAGTACTTGCAGTGGATCCTGATGCAGTTTTAAATTCCTGTGTGATGGTCTGGATAGATGTCTGCCTATTACACATTATGACCCTCTTCAAGTGTCGGTGGTCTCTGTCAGTCAACAGATGAGGTCGGCCTGTACGCTTTTGTGCTGTATGTATCCCTTCGTGTTTCCACTTCATTATCACATCAGAAACAGTGGACCTAGGAATGTTCAGGAGTGTGAAAATCTCATGTACAGACACATGACACAAGTGCCGCCCTATCACCTGACCACATTCGAAGTCTGTGAGTTCCGCGGAGCACCCCATTCTGCTCTCCCATGATTTCTAGTGACTACTGAGGTCGCTGATATGGAGTTCCTGCCAGTAGGTGGCAGCAAAATACACGTAATATGAAAAACATATGTTTCTGGAGGTGTCCGGATAGCTTTGATCACATAGTATTTGTCAAAGGCCTGAAGTTGAAGATTATATAATACTTCGTAACAATGAACTACTTTCTATGAGCCTGACATCACAACTGTTTGAAATTAGGTTCATTTGACCAGTTGCCAGTGGGCTCATGCGCATATGAACAGCACCTTCTCTCTCTTCCTGCTGCTTGAAGTGTGACTATTATCTGTATCGGCAGTAGCAGCCAGCAGCCAGATGCTAATGAGAAAAATTTTTCTCATGCGCCGTAGCTGCCAGATCCGCACATGTGCAGAGTTGTCTCAGTTGTTGTGTGGAGGGGGCTAGACTCCATGTAACCCATGTTTGCGTTAAGTGATTTCGCTGTTTCCTCTTTGTTTACAGCTCCTATGTCAAATGAAAACAAAACGGATTTCTTTGGCTGGGAGCTATCTGGTGAATTAAAATACATTCACATAATTATGGAGGGCAAAAATATATAATTAGTTTCAGTTTTCTGATTTTATTTTATTTCCAAGCTATTATCAATCAAGCATTAATCACCTTGAAGAACAATGAAGTTTTTTTGTCAGTTTGCTAAAGAAATTTGGCTTTATTAATCTTTTCAATGTATTTGAAATGAAGTGTTTCATTCCACAGTATTGGCTGGTTCCAACTGTTTGCTGAATTTCAAGTGCATGTTTTCATCTTCTTCCATGTATGGCAGTATGCCATAATAAAGAACCAAATATGAGATAGTACAGTACTTGTACTCCAAGAAAATTTACGTCTTAAAAACCACACTGAAAAGCTTAATATCAGATGGGACCTACTTTATTGTGAATCTGGAAAAAATCAGTGCGCACTTCTAGCCAAATTATGCGTCTTAGTAGGGTTTACGAAATTCTGAAGCTCTTGGAGTATCCTCTGATGTCCTGTTTCTTTTATGGTATAATGTAAGCTCTCTTAGTGCTTTATACATATGAACATGTGGGCTTCTTACAGCATTGCAGCTGCACATGCGCAATAATGCCTGTTTTCTGGTGCTCTCTGGCAACTGCAACTGTTTTCTAACAGTCTCAGGATAGTATTGTGAATTGTGGTTTGAAAAGTGTTACTGTCAAAGTAAATTTCGTTTTATGCAAGATGAATTATGTTACGTATGAGAAAGTGGGATGAATTTTTTAAATCACAGAGTGTTTAAAACTGAATGATTTGAGGACCAGCCACTTACAAAAATTTCAAGCCCAGAAGACCAGACATTTATGTCATTATTTTAAATTTACTTCCACATTTGTATGACGTATCTTAAAGTATAACACACACAAAAAAAGATCAATATTGAATGTGAAAGCTTAGCTTCTCTTGTTGATTATTAATCTTTGAGACCAATATTATATGTGAAAGCTTAGCTGTTCTTGTAGCTGTACTAAGTATATTAATGTAAACCATTAACTTTTCCTCTTTGTGTGTTTGTGCTATGTAACAGTGATCTTGCTATTGGCTGACTATAACACATGTCCTATGCTCTGAATATCTGCCGTCATCTGCTGGCGAGACCAAGTGGTATGCTGTATGTCTGGCTTACAAAAGGACATCGCACTCTCAATTTCAACACTCTGGAAACTAACATGCTGTGTTTGGTGCAATTTGAATTTATACTTCTTTCCAAAACTTCTCTCTTCCCCTTCTAGGGAAGTTCTACGCCAGTGTATAAAACATTAACCATTCAAAAGATGCATAAGTTTTACAGTTCCAAGGGAAAAATCTGCGGAAAACCTACTGTCACTTAGAACGGGCAAACGTACATTTTTTAAACAGGACATCTGGGAATAACCTGTAAGATGACATGGTATTGACAAAGTGTTCAAACCAACAAGAAAAATTCATGAATATTTGTATGTTCCTAAGAACTCATGGCGAGTGCTTACTGCAGCGGGAATATACAGAATTCCTTCCACATGCAGAGAAGTGTAGGTACATAGGAACTACTAAAAGAAGTGTTTTATTAACATCTGGCTTAAAGATATAATTTTGTGATATTATCATTTCATCAGGCAACGGTTCCCGTCAGATCACTGCAGTTAAGCGCTGTTGGGCGTGGCCAGCACTTGAATGGGTGACCATGCAGGCCTCCATGTACTGTTGCCATTTTTCGGGTACACTCAGCCTGAGTGGAGCTACAGTAGCAGCTCTGGTCTAAGAAAACCATCATAATGACACGGGGATCGGTGTGCTGACCAAAGGCCCCTCCTATCCACATCCTCAGCTGAGGATGACAAGGTGGTCGGATGGTCCTGATGGGCCACTTGTGGCCTGAAGATGGAGACCATGCTTGACCAGGGCAGGTAGTGAGTCTTGAGAGGGAGGTGGGACGTCATCCTTGAACTTGGTGAGTGGGTTTAGTGGTTCACTGTACAGGATTTCTGTGAGTGATGCGTCCAGGTCCTCCTATGTGTCGCATGTACAACTAGAAGTATCCAGGGAAGTGCATCAGACCAGAGACTGCCATGGCACATGAGTGCAGCCTCGAGTGTCTTGTGCCAGTGTAGAACCAGGCCAATGGTCTGCAGGTGGTAGGGCGTGGTGTGGAATCTGAACACGTCACGCAGAGCACACAGCTGATCAAAGAGGCCAGGTTAGGCTCAAACTGGCAGTCCCGGTCCATCATCATGGACAAATGGCAGCCAAATTGGGAGATCCACATATTGATGAATGCTTGGTCATCAGTGCAGCTGTGATGTCTTCCAGAGGAACCACCTCACAACCCACCAGGTATCTCAGTCAATCACAGACAATGGGTATGTGAAAGCTTTGGATGGAGGGAGTGGACCCATGAGATTGCTGTGGAAGTGCCTTAGTCTGCCAGTGGAGAGGGGGGGGGGGGGCATGGCAAAGGTGCTGAGAGGAGACGAGGCATACCTGCCGACCTTGATATGTTGGCAGGTGATGCACGCCCTCATGCACCTGGGGCAGTCGTGTTTGACTCCGGGCCAGAGGTAACATTTGGTTACAAGTATACAAGTATGGTGGTTGCTCTTGCGCCCGGGCATCTAAGGCATCTAAGATGTCATGTCACGGTTCAGTCGGGATGAGTGGTCAGATACTACCTGTCAATCTGTTACAGAGCATTGGTGTCATCGCAAAGGTGGTGCATTTCAAGAGCGAGTGAACTGGATTAATCTGGGCAAAGCTGTTGAATTGATGTCGGCAGGCTGACGACACTAAAGGTCTTTGAGATCGATAGATGCGGTGATGGTTGATGATATTGACTCATGAGAGGTAGTTCGCCACCATGTTCTCTGCCCTGTGGATGTATCATGCGTCTGAGGAATACTGGCAGATGAGGTTGAGGTGGCAAAACCTGCGGGAGGGGATGGGGAGGAGACCCTGAGATTGGTTGCAGATGACATGAGCAAGAAGTTTATGGTCTGTGTATATAGTGAAGGGATGCCTTTCAGTATCATTACGGAGGTTTGTGATCACCTCAGAAACTGCTAAAACTTATCCATCAGACACTGACCACTTTTACTGAGCTGTTGTCAATTTTTTTGAGAAGAAGCATGTGCAGTTGTAGCAAGAGGCCGATGGCTGTGTTGCTGGCATCTGCCGTGAGGGACACATGTGCTTCCGGAATGGGATGGGCAAGGGTAACAGCCCCGGAAAGCATGGTCTTCAAATTGTGGAAAGCATCAATCATGTCATTTGTTCAAGGGAGACACAGTTTGCCTGACATGTTCTTCCTGGTCAGTGCATCAGTCAAGGGTATTTGTATGGAAGGTGTGTGGGGAAGATGTTGGTGATAAAAATTGACCAAGCCTAGAAAGCATCATAGTTCAGAATAATCTTCTGGGAGATGCAGGCTGAGAATGAGGTTGACACAGCCCGAAGTGGGGCACATGACATTAGGTGAAATGGTATGGCCGAGAAAAGTGACAGTGGTGCTACTGAGTTGCGACTTTCCATGATTCATCCCAATGCCATTTGATTCCAAAGCCGCGTGAACTTGTTCAAGGTGCTGCTAATTCTCACTGGCAGATGATGAAAGCATGCCACAGGCAAAAGGAAAGTTAAACAACATTGATTCGATAAAATGTTGCCACGTTTGAGTGCCTTTTTTAAGACTGTAAGGCATGAATTGGTGTTCAGAGAACCCAGACGGTCTAATGATAGAAGTCTTAGATATGTCGGGTGGGTGCATGGCAATTTGGTGGTATGCCTTAGGGCAGTTGAGCACTGTAAACTCTTGGGCACAATGTAGCAAGTATGTGAAGTCCTAGATGTGGGGACTACGGCAGTTATCAGTGATGGTGTGAAAATTTATGGTTCCCTAATCACAGCACATGTGGAATGTACCATCTTTCTTTAACATGAGGTGTACTGCTGAGGACCAGTTGCTGTCAAAGGGCCTTAGTATACCAGCATTGAGTGACTCTTTGACAATGTCTTTAGTGCAGTATAGCTTGAATGTGTTAAGGCACTGAGCATCGTGTGGGACTGGAGCTCCCTCTGTGGTATTTACTTTATGACAGGTGCCACTGGTGAAGTGGGCTAAGTGGGAGGGGGGGGGCAGGTGGTGTGAGCTGTGGGTTGCTAGTAGCTGATGAAACAGTGTTGACGGGAGATGGGTTGCTGGTGCACGGGAGGCAGGGGTGGGTCTGCCAGCACATGAGGTGTACTGCTGAGGACCAGTTGCTGTCCAAGGGCCTTAGTATACCAGCATTGAGTGACTCTTTAACAATGTCTTTAGTGCAGTATAGCTTGAATGTGTTAAGGCACTGAGCATCGTGTGGGACTGGAGCTCCCTCTGTGGTATTTACTTTATGACAGGTGCCACTGGTGAAGTGGGCTAAGTGGGAGGGGGGGGGGGGGGGGCAGGTGGTGTGAGCTATGGTTGCTAGTAGCTGATGAAACAGTGTTGACGGGAGATGGGTTGCTGGTGCACGGGAGGCAGGGGTGGGTCTGCCAGCAATGTGAGTGATGCGTCAGTTGATATCGGGAAACTGCGGGCAAGACACACTGTGATGGTGGAAGGTGAGTTTGGCAGCAAACTAACAGTAAGGATGGTGTTGCAGTCGCTATGTGTGTCATGTGGAGGAGGGTGCAGTTGCTGGGCCTTGTGTAGTGGTGTCCATGTAGTTGCTGTGGATGCAGGGAGTGGTGTGTTGGCCCAGGTTGTGACTGTTGTGTCAACATAACACTCAGAAGCCCCAGAGTTGGTAGGGAGGTGACAGAAGTCGGCCAGTACACGTGACAGTTCATGGGATATTGCCATGATGCATCAGAGCAGCATCAGAGTAGCTCCGAGTTTCATGTGTGGAGGGCTGTTGTCTGAGAGCACTCAAGTGCGAGTGGTGTAGAGCATTGTTGTGATCTAAGACGCATTCTGTGAGGATTATCAGTTGTGGGGTTGAAGGAACAGGCATCAGGTGTGGTATGTGGCTGTCATCACAGGAGATGAAAGCACCTAAAGAGTGGTGATGAGTGGCGGCTTGAAGGTCAGGCAAGAGGTCATAGTGGCAGAGGAAGTCCAGTCCTGCTATGGGTTCATCGATTTCTGCCATGTATAAAGTCCATGGAAAAGCTTATTGTGTAAAAGGCAAAGTATTAACCTGATGGAACCATGAACAGCGATACGTGACCTGCTTGCAGCGGTGAGAGGTAATGAAGCTGGAGAGGGATCAATAGGCGTTGCAGTGGCAGGGATGATGCTGACCTCTGCTCTGTGTCCACAAGGAAGCGGAGGCCAGAAGTGAAGTAGTAAACAAAGAGGCGGTGAGTGAGTGCCTGAGTTGGATACTGCGCGACCTGGACTGGTAGGAGCCATGTAGCATCGAGGCGGGATGCGGTGCCTAAATGTGCGCACCATTGGCATTTAGGTGACGGGGCTTGCAGTTGCAAGCAGTGGCACCAAATGTTGCGTGAAACCAACAGTGCGGATAGGTTGTGGGGGGGGGGGGGGGGGGGGGGGTTGGATAGATTAGATGGCAACGGCGGACAGGCTGGGTCGTTGCTGAGTGCTCGAGGGCTGGTTGGATGTGGATTCGACTGAAATAATGTGCGTTGGGTTGTACACACTAGCAGTGCAGGCTGGAGCCACCAGGTGGCAGTGGTGTAGCATGGCGGACTGGCCTCTGTGGGAGGACAATAGAGGTGGTCAGTGAGGCAGTTTTTATCCAAAGGGGAGCTGTGCCAGCCTGTGTGTGAAATTATGATTGAGCAGCACAAGGATCATTATCAAACGGGTAAGTGAGGCAGCGGAAGGCTGGCCTGCTTGTAGTCGGAGGTATGTACAAGTCTGCTAATTTCTGGAGTGGGTGTGATCAAAAGGGGTGTACT
This sequence comes from Schistocerca gregaria, assembly GCF_023897955.1. Taxonomy (NCBI): domain Eukaryota; kingdom Metazoa; phylum Arthropoda; class Insecta; order Orthoptera; family Acrididae; genus Schistocerca; species Schistocerca gregaria. Next base: position 884,346,759 of record NC_064921.1, on the reverse strand, counting down.
AACGATGGGGCATTAGAGGACAGTGCAGCAGGAGCAGGCGCTGGCAGACCAGGGATGGTGTAGTCCATAACAGCAGGGCTGGGCTCGTGGGCAGCAGAGGCCAGCCGAGCAGGTGTAGATGAGGCAACAGGCATGAACAATGCTGGCACTAACAAGGAAGGAACGCCGTGGCCCATAGTACCCAGAGTGGGCACGAGTAAGGCAGCATGCAGGATGCTACGGCAGTGTGGGCTGTGCATTTGAAGTGGACATAAGCAGGGTATGAGTGCTGTAGGTCAGTGCATCAAGGAGCCAGTGCAGAATGTGCATGACCGAAGTCATGACATAAGTGACCGGAGCTGCAGAAGTGACTGCCTTTGCCAAAGATCCATGTGGGTGGGATGCAAAATGCGGGGAGATGCGGGCATCTCATGCAGTGAGGTCAACCAGCATTACCACTAAAGCAGGTGATAGAGGCAATGCGAAAGAGGTGAAATGTGATACCTGATGAGCATGCAGACCAACCAACATGGCAGAGGTGACCAGCATTATCGAGTAACTGTGTGAAATGAAATCATCTTACCAGAACCCGCTGCAACTGGCAGGAGGGGTGGGGGGGGGGGGGGGGCAGGATGGTCATCGCAGATTTTAAATTATGAGAACACTGCAGAGTAAGAAGATGAGGAGCAGAGTGAAACAGGGCAGCGTGCTGCAGACTCACTGAATGGGCTGTGTAGCTCCAACCTTATCTGTGAGCTGGTGAAGTGGTGTCGAATGGTGTGGGGACACCCCGTACAGGGATGAGGTCAGTGAGCAGGCCATTCAGTCCTGTGTGGTTAGCATTCAGGGCAACAGGCGAGGTGAGCAATATTGTGTTGGGTGAGGATGGTTCTGTGGTTTCGGAAACCCATGAATTGAAGTCATATGTTTCCATCTTAGCTGTAAATGATGAGGTAGCAGATTCACAGTCAGACTTCACTCTAGGCAAGGAGAAGTCCAAATGCGAATGAATAATATGGTCCATGTTGACAGTGAACAATGGGAACTGAAGCACACAAAACAAAGGCCATAAACACTTGCATGTTTTTAATGTTACTAATGCTCTTCGGGGTCACTACTGAGGGTATTGATGCAGTTAAGGCAACATATGTCTCTACTAACACATGTTTCAATGGGCATACATTTATTAAACACTGAATAACTAGACACAATACTGCAAAAAGCATGAATGTTATAGCACCTGTGAAAGCCGCCATCGGACTGACTCAAAAAAAGTAATTCAGAGATAAAACACACTTTTCACTTCCTGATAGTCACCACAAATAGTTTGGCTTACTGAGCTTGTTTAAGTTCAGAAATCACAACAATTTACTGCCTCTGAAGACAACTCCAGCATCAGATGAAACATTAGGCATTGAAACATGCCTCAGACTGCTAGCTGCCACCTACTTTAGATAATCATATCTTGGGACAAGAACATAAATGCACCATCAAATTTATCTGAATTGATTTTGTCCCAACAGTTGTAGTATAGAGACTGATTGTACACTGCTGCAAAAGAGTTACTTTTTTTAAAACAAGTTTGTTATTTGTTGTTTACTCCAATATAAATAAGTGGATGTACCTGAAATTGATTATATGGAAATTCTGCTATGAAGAGAGTATGAGTGGATGAAAGCTACATGTTGTTCTGCGATCAAGTGCAGTGTGCTGCCAGGTAATTTCTTTGTGTTTGCAGTTTTTGTAGCAGTTGCAAATTTTTGTAGCAAGCACGCAGCATGGGCAAGGACTCTCATAACAGCAAGAAGACAACAACCTGATCCACAGCACTTACTACAAGAAAGTTTCAGGATGCAGGGTTTGCAAAGCAGACAAGAAGTAGTATCTTTTTGCGACAGGTACTTTCTTAATCTCCCATCAGTATACATTCATTGTATATCTATATCTACATGACTACTCTGCAATTCACATTTAAGTGCTTGGCAGAGGGTTCATTGAACCACAATCATACTATCTCTCTACTACTCCACTCCCGAACAGCGAGCGGGAAAAATGAACACCTAAACCTTTCTGTTCGAGCTCTGATTTCTCTTATTTTATTTTGATGATCATTCCTACCTATGTAGGTTGGGCTCAACAAAATATTTTCGCATTCGGAAGATAAAGTTGGTTACTGAAATTTCGTGAAAAGGTCTCGCCGCGACGAAAAACGGCTATGCTTTAATGACTTCCATCCCAACTCGTGTATCATATCTGCCACACTCTCTCCCCTATAACGTGATAATACAAAACGAGCTGCCCTTTTTTGCACCCTTTCGATGTCCTCCGTCAATCCCACCTGGTAAGGATCCCACACTGCGCAGCAATATTCTAACAGAGATGACTGACTAGCACTTATGGCACAGCTGTTTTTGAACTACAATAAGAGCTTGAAGCCACTGTGACCATTTCTGATCCTACACTGGAGCTATGGGTGTCCACCAACAACGAGTGTGAAATGCTGATGAAACTGATGGAGGTCTACCTGATTGAAGAAACAATCACAATGGAGTTACGGAAGAAGACACCAAATGTGATGGCCCTACTACCGGGGGTGCCATGGATTTTCTGTGGTTAAAACCGTTCACCAAGTACTGCTCGACTGTGGATTCGACATTGTACCAAAAATCCACAGTTGAACTGATAAGGAGAGGCCTCCATTGTTCACCCTGGCAGTAGATATGTCAAATGGTAATGAAAAGTTCATGAGCCCAGACAGTGCCATGAAAAACACCTTCTAACTGGATAGTCTATAGTTATGAATGTTGGCGTTCGAGATTAGGATTGTTCTGCTACCTACATTATGGTTTCTGTGACAGCCAGTGAGCATTCAGCAGTGTTGTGGGTGCTCTGCTGTGAATGTCGTAGCTAGTGCGAGCATTAAACTTGATCATAGCAAGTTGTTTAGGGAATTTTTATTTCATTTGTTGCGAGTTGTCATTACTGATGGTCGTGATATTCAAGCTACTGTGGCTGTAGGGCCTTTTCAATCTACAACAATGTTAGAAACAAGATGCTAGAAAGGCAGAACATCAGACGAGCCCAGAAGCAGTCACCAAAAATAAGAGATGGAGAAGAGTGTATGGTAAACGTATCCAGTGCAGTACAGTAGTTGAAACAACCCATTAGCAAGAGTGGTGGGGGCAGGGGCCCAGCCTCACAGCACAGAGTGAAGACTGTCAGTGCCAGAACGCTGGCTGGCAAAAGGAGTCACAGTAGCAAACTGCATCGCAGTGGCAGAAGGCATTGCAAGAACAGAAGATGACAAGCACATGGAATGGAACTGGAAGTTAAGGTCGAAGCACTCATCGATGTAGCGGTGATGAGACTCTACCATCAGCTTCAAACCGAATCGCTACATAGGATAAATAATGGCAGTCCATGCCATAATCAAAAGGCTCAAAAGCCCTAAAGCACACAATCAGTCAGAACCAAGCTTTTAGAGGAGATTTCCCCTGCCATAAAGCAAATACCAGCATGTGCATCTCCTGCTCTGCTGAGCAAGATCTATATTTTTTATGCCTTACAAATCTATCAGTGAATTAAGTCAAACCAAAATAATGCAGGTTAAATCAAGGGACAAAAGAACAATGTTCTCCATATGCCCTTCTGGGGACGGAGAGAAAGATGAAGGAAAAAAAAAATTAAATTCGTTACGTGAAACAAGGAATGTCTTTGATATACAATAGTTTACACATTAAAATATAACTTTTGTAGTGACACTAGTTATTTCAGAAACTCTAGCATGCAGCCAAATTCACAAAAAGCATACTCAAAGTGTTTCACACAACTCACAAATAGTTCTTCAGACTGTCAGTTTCACAGTGTGTATGACACAATGACAAACTTCCTTATGAAAACTTCAAAGTTTCTCAGTGATATCACTCATGGAAATATTCTAAATTCAAATGTGGACTAAACTTACAAAATAATCAAAGTCCTTGACACATACACTATGTGGCCATATGCTGCCCATAAATCAAATTACATAAATGTTACCTTGGTGTGTACTGGTGACTGAGCTCCTTATCCTTTTGACTCTAAACTCTAAGCTTCCTATGGTGTTACTCACAGAAAAATTCTAAATTGTAATATATTCTGGACTCACAAAGTAAAGTTCCAAGTGTTTCAAAACACACGAACGTTGGAAAATTGCATTCTGGAACAGAGGTCGTCACCCTTTTGAGTCTATAAAAAAGATACGTTTCAGTCTCACACCCAAGACCAGCTTACTACGTATTCCACCACTACTTCTTTTAGCTTGCTTCCTATTGGGTGCCACTATCATCTTACCTACCACTGCATTCCATCTTAGTGATGTGCATTGCATCACATTTTGATACAGGTTTTGGAGTAATTGGCCAATACTACTGAAAAGAGTTTCATAATAAGTACTGCTCAAAAACAGATCAAGTGGTATGAAACACTAAATATTTAAAACTGATAGCTCCTCATAAAATATTATGTTAACATGATTATTCTGTTGCTAATCTAAGACTGCGCACTTTTATTACTAAGTAAAGATGTGAAACTCTAGAAATATTATTATGTAGCTTTGCATGCTGTGGTGTGTGTGTGTGTGTGTGTGTGTGTGTGTGTGTGTGTGTGTGTGTTAAATGTTTGTAACTATGATTTGGTGAGATTTCCTTCCACCTCAAGCATCAGTGGCGAGAGTTCCATGTATACAATAGTGAAGCACCTGCTAGCTAAACTCTGTGGGCTAGCCCAGCATACTTGCCCATGTATCTGCTTCATCTGTTAAACATTTTGATCATTCCTAGTTGCAAACCACAGTGTGTTTAGTACAGCAGTGCCCCTTTGATGTTTCAAACTGGAAATACTGTGGTCCCATTTACACACAGAGACATCTTGTCCTGCAATATTTATTAAGAAATTGCAACCAAGATTTCATAAACTGGGTTGCAAGCTTACAGCTTAAAATCTTTTCCCTTAAGTTTTCCTTACCAGAGAAGTTTGCCAGAGAAGTTTAAGTTTACAGTGACCATTACTTGAATTGGAATGTCTATCCGAGATACTCAGAACCTCATTCTCCACACTGTAATTACTGGTCTACTCAGACTAGAACACTGGTGTTCGTACTGTAATCTCTCAGTAACTCCAGTAGGCTTGTCCTCACTATGAAATGTATGAGGGAGGATCAGAAAGTAGCATACAATTTTTTTTTCTGCCCTGGTATTACAGCTGAAATGTTGAAATCTCATGACAATATGTTTCAAGTTGTCACTATAGAGGGTATTTTGTTGTCATGTGCAGGGCTGGCGAGAGAAGCTGAACTAAAAAATAAACACAATGCGCTTGTTACTGTTGTCAAGTTGTGAAGAGAGGATAAGTGTAGCTCAATATTTGTGAGCCAAAGGGCATAAAATGAGTGAAATTCAGAGGGACGTATGTGGTGTGTATGGGGACGACTGTATGGACTGTAGTAAAGTCACCAGATGCATTCTCCCAAGAGGGCCATGTGAACCGTAGTGGTTCACTAAGCTCCAGGCAGCTGGTAACAGCTGCAACCCTGCAGAATGTCAGAGCCATTCAGCCAGCAATTTCGAATAACTGGTGTGTGCAACTGCGAACCTTATCACAGCAGTTCAACATTTCCTGTGGTGTGGTGTATGATATTGTTCATGACATGTTGAAATTCTGTAAAGTTAGTGCCTGCTGGGTGTGTAAGAACCTGATGGTCAAGCACAAGGGCCATCAAATGATAACAAGCCTGGATCACTTAATGCATTACGTCACAGAAGGGCATGACTTTCTGAAAGGAATTATCACTGGGGATGAGTCATGGGTTTACCATTACACGTCAAAACCAGGCAGGCCTCTATGGTGTTAAAACATGCTGCTTCCCCAGTATGAAAAAAATTCAGAGTGACTCAGTCTATTAGGAAAGCGCTTGTGAATGTGTTCTGGGATATGCACCGTGTGTTATTGGTGAACTTTGCTGAACACAGGACGACTGTGAGTGCTGCAGACTACATTAAAACTTTGGTTAAGTTATGTTGTGCCGTTTGTGACAAATGACACAGCAATACTGATGGTGTCAAACTTCTTCCTGACAATGCTCTCCCCCATGTTCCTGCTCCTGTTCCTGAGAAAATTGTCAAATTTGTGTGGAAGGTGCTCCAGCATCCACCATACAGTCTGGACCTTTCACCTTCGGAATTTCACCTGTTTGGTCCCATGAAGCAATTCCTGGCCAGCCAACGCTTTGAGACAGAACTAGAAATGAAATCAGCAATCCACAGATAGTTATACTCCAAATTGAATATTGAAACTGGTGCCGCATTGGGAGAAATTTGTTGAGAACATTGCTGACTGTGTAGAAAAGTAGGTAAAAGATGTTAGTTCATTTTTTATTTTTTTTTATTTTTACCATTTAAACTTAATGGTTATAAATTTATTGTGCATTAGTTTCTGATCTTTCCTCGTAAATAACTTGACTATTAGCACCAAATTCATCTTCTTACCTGAAACAGCACCTCTACATTTTGCTTGATGTATGTATAAACTTAACAAAACCTGACTACATGTCATTGTGGAGAATTTGCCCATCAGCATACCTCATTTGTGAGCAAAATCTATATGTGTATGCAGAATTACTACTCATAATGTCACATGAAATAGTTGAGATTCAAAAACTTCATTCATGGATCTGCATAGGCCAAAATTAACAAATTAAAAGACTTCAGATTCCAGATCAAATAAAAATAAAATGGCTTTAACTCTCCACCCACTGCTCTCAGGCTATAAGAAAAAAATGCAAAAGACAAAAATTTAAAATTAACTGCATGTGAGTTTTTCATCAACTTTAAAGATATACAATAATTGTTTTAAATTGCAAATTTGCAGGTAACAGTGGCTTAATAATTCAATGATCTCTTGTGTTAATCAGATTGTGCACAAATTCATCTTTGCAATTTTAAAGAAAAGTATAAAAATTCACTTTACTACAGCATTCATTTATCTTTTGTGCTGGACGAAATCTGATGTGGTCCATACTACAGTATCTTGCCTTCTTGTTAACCAGTACTGAGATTTGAGATATAATTCTGATGAAACTCCATTCAGCTAGATGGCTCTTTACTGCAAAGTTGTGTCTGCTGTTGCCAGCCAAGCTCTTAAGTCCCTTAAAACAAATCTATTTGAAAAACAGACTGAGTATATATGTCATTGCATGCCCTGATAACCCATTGTGAGGTTATTAATACCTTCCCATTACTCATGAAGCCTTAGAGTATCTAAGAGAATCCCAAGAAATCCATGAAAAGAATATGGTTGCAATGTTCCAATTAAGAAATTACATACACAATTTTATGTTAACTGCAGGATACTTTTGACCTCTAGCTTAAGAACCTAATCTCATTGGAGTGTTTACACTGTAGAATTCACTGCCGTTAATCAGGTGTTGTATGAAATTTATTCTAATGGCTAGCCAAACTGCAGTGTTCTCCAGAGATAAGAGACACAGCCATACATACGAGAGCACGAATCTGCCTGCAACTGTGTTAACATTGCCATCCAAAGAGTGGTGTCACGCGGCAAAGACTATTTCGTGCCTCCACAATACCTTACTCAAATAGTTCCCATGTGGACATCCATCCTCTGAACAAAGACACGATCAGACACATGGCTCCACTAAATCTGTTCAACAACAGTAGGCTCTCAACAGTACCTCAAGACTAAATCAGAACCATGTTAATAGTGGCCACCAATGAGAGGCATATTGGACCTTATACAAGTGTTGTTCACTGCATTCAGGACTAGACCAGCGTTAGACAGATATTAGTGCATGTGAATATTGATCCATTGGCATGCATCAGTTGCGTACTGAAGTTAAGTGATATGATATTTCTTTAATAAATTATCTGTGTTGCCATATATAACTTTTTCACAGTGTTACGTAACCTTATGTGGCCCTGTGACATTATCATTTCTGTGTGCAAGCAATCTACCTCATAACATCAACTACTTTCGGTGGCAAGGGGTTCTCTTACAGCCTCCTATTTATGTATGGCATCAATTGTATTTGATGAATACAACACAAACCAACACACAGTTGATTAAAAACAAACTTCCCCTCAGTCGTCATCAATTTTATTCTTACTAAACTATATAAAGAATTCTCTTTTTCTGAATTTGTTGCTTTTGAAATAAAAATGCTGTTGCCACAGCTGTGTCTACAATAATGCAACTGTAGTACATTCATAGTCATAAATAAACAAATACCATGCCCTGTTTTCTGAAGTTCATAAAAAAATCCTCCTCAAATGACTTCACTAACAAGACATTAGAACCAATTCATAGACACAATCCAAATGATATCCTGCAAATAAATATTAACATACTACAATAATGAAATTTATCCACACACTAATAACCTCCAAATAAGCATTATTACTTGTCACCTGTCATTACCTGTGTCAATCAACAACCGTACAGTGATATAGCTACTCCCACACACCAAGACATTAGTACACCCTGAAGCAAAGCACATAGACATATAAATAAAAATGTAATTGAACGAAAACCTTCTTCATTCCTACATTATTCAGTCCACATATTCTTATTACAGTGGTACGTGATGTGTTATGCAAAAAATGCACCTAATAAAATTCCCAAAACCATCAATAGATTAACCCTTCACATGACAAAAGACACTATTGATAAATACATCTCTCTTCCTTCTTCTTTTTCCTGGCCTTTATCTTGTATCTTCACCGGGTCGGCATTTTAAATATGGATTTGGCAATGTCAGTGGTGAGGGTGGCAGGATGCCCTTCTACTCCACCCCTTTCACCCAGGAATGGAACTTGTGTATCGCATCTGTCTGTGTCTTGTGTTATTTCATGTGAAAGTGTGTGAATTTTATCAGAATGTTTGTAAATCATGTAGCTGAGCCAGGACCTGGGTACCAGCCCAGTGTTCACCTAGTCAAATGCGGGAAAACTGCCTAAAACCCACATCCTGCCTGGTGGTACATCATTCCTCATTGTTAATTCACTGGGCAGATTTGATCTGGTGCCAGCACAGCTTCCTGTATACCAGAAGTGGCGTTATATTCTGGCCTTTGTATATTCCAGCCTGTACCCAACGGGATGTGGACAGTCAGCCACAATGAATGGCCCATAATACAATCAGATACCTATTTTGTTTCTACATCAGTGTCACTCAAGTACTCATTTGTCTTCACCTAGACCAAATCTCCTTTCTTGGACTTTGTAACCCAGTACCTCCTGTTGTGCTCTGTTGCTTTCTTTTGCTTATATTCCTTTAACAATGCCTCTCTCTCTCTCACTCTCTCTCTCTCTCTCTCTCTCTCTCTCTCTCTCTCTCTCTCTCTCTCTCTCTCTCTCTCGGGCAGCAGATGACCAATAATAGTTTGCCCATTTGAAAATTCCACCACTTCATGGATCAGATTTATAGCCTTTTTGTGTTTCATTGCTTCATAAGGGTGTATGTTCATGGCATCTTTAGACATATTCACATATTGCAGCCATCTGGTATGTTTTCAACTACAGTGAGTATGGATCAGCCACCCAAGCTCCTGCCTGTACCTTTGTGCTAGTTACTTGGAGGATAGTGGATAGATATTCTGGCATGCTTCAACTTATTCGTTGCACAAACTCAGTCCATTAAGTTGTAATGAATTGCAAGCCATTGTGAGATAGTATTGTGACAAATTTGTTGACAGGTGTGAAAAAATTCTTTTCCAACTTGCTGATTATTGCCTTGAATGTAGCTTCAGTACGTAAAGTTTTATGAATTTTGAAAATATGTTGATTGCCACCAAAATGTATTTTAATGTACTCCTGCCTATAGGGAGAGGTCCAAATGGATGGATCACCACTTCCTTATTTGCTATTATAATGTGCATATCCCCATGTATCATTGTAGTATTACACTTCACTCTTTGGCATTTGTCATAAGCAGTGATTCCCTTCCTCACCCTTCTTGACATGTTGTTGAGCAAAACATATTCATGTAAAATTTCAGTGCTTTTTTGTGCTCCATAATGCCCATGGTTATTATGATATAATCTATCAAAGTATCCACATGGTTGTCAAGAAAGCACCATTGGTTGTTCTCCTGCAAAATAATTCCTTACATATTTCACAAAATTATTTCAATTTTTCATGCCCTCTTGTGCCAAAATTAATCGTAATCATTTTTAATATAGGATCCCCATTCTGCATTCTTCTAATGTCTTCACAGAGTCTTCACATCTCCTTCTGGTCGAACACTCCCTTGATATACATCATATATTCTTCCAGATTTTCTTTGTCTTCCAGCCTTTCATTACTGGTGAACTTGACAGTGCACCTACCGCCATAATATCTGTTCCTTTAATGTATCTAACACCATAGATAAACTATGAATATAATAGAGGGAAACATTCCACATGGGAATAATATATCTAAAAACAAAGATGATGTGACTTACCAAACAAAAGTGCTGGCATGTTGATAGACACACAAACAAACACAAACATACACACAAAATTCAAGCTTTCGCAACCAACGGTTGCTTCTTCAGGAAAGAGGGAAGGAGAGGGAAAGACAAAAGGATGTGGGTTTTAAGGGAGAGGGTAAGGAGTCATTCCAATCCCGGGAGCGGAAAGACTTACCTTAGGGGGGAAAAAGGACAGGTATACACTCGCACACACACACATATCCATCCGCACATACACAGACACAAGTGGACATTTGTAAAGGCAAAGAGTTTGTGTTTGTTTGTGTATCTATCAACATGCCAGCGCTTTCGATTGGTAAGTGACATCATCTTTGTTTTTAGATATACCATAGATAAACTGTTATAAGAATAGTGCCATCTTGTTAATCATCATTCAGCAACTTGCATTCCTGCAAGCAGCCCAGTGCCTTGTCGTCTGTATATACCACAATTTTGCATCCTTCAAAGTAGAACGAAAACTTTGTGAAAGCAGACAACAATACCAGTAGTTCCATCTCAGTTATTCCATTTACTCGTTCATGTTTTGTTAACATGTGGCTTGCAAGCACTATGCTTCTAGGTTCAGTTTACACATTGACTTCCCTTTCCTGAAAGAGAGATGCAGCAATGCCAAAATCCAAGGTGTCTGCTGCCAAATAGAATGACAGTGACAAGTTTGGATAATACAAGATTGTACTGGTATGTAAACTTCTCTTAATTTAATTGACATCCTTTTCATGTTCACGGATCTTGAAGTGTTTGGTTTTGTGTGCAAAATGCTTGTGTTCCCATTATGAGTGGTATTACTCTTGAGTTCTGAACTGCTGCATCTTGAAATAATGTCCAAAACAACCATATAATTTGCATTTATGAGAACTTCTTCACTACTGCAATTCCGTGCTGGAAATTGTAGACTTTATATATCTTCAGCTTTTTGCTAAATGATAAAAAACAATTCTTTTGAAGTACTGTTGTATTGCTTTTTCTGGTACAATAAGGCAATACTCTGTATAATAGTGGTGTTCATATATTCACTGTGACATTAGTGACAGTTCTGTATGAATCTGACAGCTAACAAATCTTAGTTTACGTTCTATGATGTCTCCACCATTGTCATGGTGCATCTTTTCATTTAAAGGTGTGCCCCACTACCTCAAGCCGGAACACTGCAATATGGTATGCAGCCAAGGCAGCAAGTACTGTGAAATATAGTAAAGCTGCTGTTGTTGTCCCATCTTGAAGATGCACGGCATGCATCCATACCCATTTACATGTACAAACAATAACAAAATTTACAAACAGTTCAACCTTGAATAGAAACAAATCTCCCGTGCCTTATCTTTCCAGTTTCCCACACCTCTAAAAGTCCCACAGTCCGGCCGCAGAGGAGCATTCTCCTTGTAATTCAGTACCATTCGGGACTGGAGAAACTGGATTACATCCTCCGCCAGGGTTTTGATTACCTCATGTAGCGCCTTGAAATGAGAAATGTCCTGCCCACTATCCTTCCCAGCCCTCCTACTGTGGTATTCCGCTGTCCACTGAACCTACACAATATACTCATCCATCCTTACACAACCTCTGCTTCCAGGACCTTACCTCATGGCTCATACCCCTGTAATACACCTAGATGCAAGACCTGCCCCATACATCATCCTACCACCACCTACTCCAGTCGGGTTACAAACATCACCTATCCCATCAAAGGCAGGGCGACCTGTGAAACCAGTCATGTGATTTCCAAGCTAAGCTGCATCCACTATGGTGCATTCTATGTGGGCATGACATCCAACAGGCTGTCTGCTCACATGAATGACCACTGTCAAACTGTGGCCAAGAACCGAGTGGACCACCTAGTTGCTGAGTATGCTGCCAAACATGATATCCTTTGTTTCAATGGTTGCTTCACAGCCTGTGAAATATGAACCCTATCCACCCACACCAGCTTTTCTGAATTGTGCAGGTGGGAACTGTCCCTGCAATACATCCTACATTCCGGTAACCCTCCTGGCCTCAACCTTCGTGAGTCACTGTCCTCACCCATCCAGCCTCCTCCCTGTTCCCATTCCAGCACTACACATCTGTCATTTCACCACCACACACAGTCTTTTTATTTCTCTCCTTCTCCACTACTTACCCTCCCTCCCCCTCCCCACCTCTCCTCTGCCCTCCATCTAAACTGCAGCACTTCACTGTCTGCCACCCCCACCATACTGTCCCTTCCCATCCCCACCCCAGCCTCCTCCTTATCCCCACACAGTCGCCACTCCCATAATGTACTGGTGCTGCTGCTCACAGTGCGGTTTCTGTTAGCTGAGATTGCAGTTGTGTGTGCGAGTTGTGTTTGCGAGTGTGTGTGTGTTTGTGTGTGTGTGTGTGTGTGTGTGTGTGTGTGTGTGTGTGACTATTGTTGACAAAGGCCTTAATGGCCAAAAGCTATAATTGTGTGAATCTTTTTGTTGTGCTTATCTATGACTCAGAATCTCACTTAATCAATAAAATTGGTGTAAACACCAGCAGAAAACCATTATGTTTTGACAGAAGTCAATAATTTTTCATGTCCATTTCTATGATAGCCATAACAAACCGAAAGGCCGAAACAGCAGCATTTGCTATGGTGAACCAGTGGATACTCAAGTTCAGAATGCCTGAGACAGTAATAACAGACCAAGTGACAAACTCCATGTCCAATTTAATGAAGCAGTTATGTCAATTATTGCACATTAAGAATCTTTCGAAGAGTGCTTAACAACTGCGGGTGAAAGTTTGAATACAAAAGGTTCATTGGATGATTGCAAAAATGTTAAGCTACTATGTTAACTCACAGCATAATAACTGGGATCCTCTACTTGCATATGTCACAGGAGCATACAATTCAAAAATCCACAAGACCACAGGGTTGTCCCGATACAATGGGCTCATAGCAACGAGGGAAGAGCAAGAGGAATGGAGGAGCAGAGAATGTTCAGTTAAGTGTAGTTTCAGTCTGTTATAAGCCATGTTCTATTTGTGTGCTGGAAGAACATGTTACTGAAGAGCAGTTACTGCATGTGGACACTGTACTTCCTGTGATTCCATATACCTCGCAATCTGCCCCTGGTAGCCGAGTGGTCAGTGTGATGGAGTGTCATACCTAACAGCCTGGGTTTGATTCCTGGCTGGGTCGGAGATTTTCTCCGCTCGGGGACTGGGTGTTGTGTTGTCCTTATCATCAACATTTCATCCCCATCAATACGCAAGTCACCAAAGTGATGTCAACTCGAAAGACTTGCACCAGGCGAACGGTCTACCCTACAAGAGGCCCTAGCCACACGGCATTTCCATTTCCAAAATACCTCGAAAATAAGTGAATAGTACATTAGTGGACAGGCTACATTGAAATCACAAAGGAGGCCAATTATGATATATTAGCAATGCGTACAGGTCATACTTTTGCTTTGAAATCAGGAACCAGGACAAGCCCTTGGCTCTTCAAGTATATTTCATGTTTTTTGTCTCGAGTCTTCATTCCTGGGAAAATTGTAAAAGATCTTCCATGGGCTTTGCTGTACCCATGATCTAGTGAGAATTATCAAAGCACGTGAATGATTGTTGCTTTTGTATGACAATCCATTAATACGTGGCATTTCCAAGAAGAAAAAGTATTCCATGGCATATCCTAACATACGAGGCCATGTGACCAGTGCATCACAGAGACAGACTGCCTTTTCGTGTCTTACCTGATTGTGATAGTGATGAGGGTGGTAGTGCAACTAGGGCTGCACCACCACCTTCAAAACACAGGTCTTCAAAAGACCCTGATTTTGTGTGTAATGATGTGTATACAGAGATTCACAAAATAACACAAAGTGAGCTGTATGACCTAGTGAGAGATCTGGAATTGCTGGAAGGTAAAGTTGAACTGTTGATGTCAAGACTGCAACAATGGAATTGTCTTGATAAGACAGTAACTGTGACTGCTTTCTGTGTCTGCCGTACACCATTCCTTCGATTTTTCAAAAGTGAAAAGAACCTGTATTTTGTAGTTGATGTACAGGGCTAATAGCAACTGTGGACATTGAATATAAAAGTGATTAGAAGCAACAGTCACTTGAGCCAGAATTTCAGAATGTTATGCTCAAAGCACTTGTTGAGTCCAAGAACATAATTCTCCCTGTTCTTAATAAAATTGGACCTAATGAAAAACTTCATTAATTCCATGGACAAAACCGGGGGAGCATTTCTCTCCCCAAATATGCAGGGAACTGTACAGAGATGAGCATTTCAACACCATCTCGACAGGTGATGAAAAGCTAGCTTGAGATACATTTGTTTAAGTGTCAACAAACTTTGTGGGAAATAAGAGGGGCAGAAAACAACAAGAATCTTGTGGAAAATCGTCTGCACTGCTAAAATAGGCTGGGGTGCAACATGTCCTTAAAATTACATTTCTTAGATTCCCACTTGGATTTCTTTCTTGGCAATTGTGGTGCTGTAACTGATGAGCTCGGAGAATGCTACCACCAGCAAAGTTTGGACATGGAAATGAGATACAAGGCAAAATGGAGTGCTTCAGTGTTAGCCGATTACTGCTGGATACTGATCAGGGAATCACCAGCAGAAAACTACAAACATCAGGCAAAGCAAGGAATACCACCAAGGTAAATACATGCATAAACTTATATGGGCAGTAATGTAAAGCTATCATAACTTCAAAACAAAGTCCAATCTTGCATTTTCATTATCAGCAAATCCAAAACATATTTTATGGTTATATTTATGTTTTATGAAAGAGTGGATAGCAGAGGACACTATTTTGGTGAAAGAGGTTCACAAGTTAACCTAAAGAAAATGTTTGGTATAACATCTAGGTTGAAGGAATTTAGGGAAAACTGTACCTGCAATGTTACTAATGGCAGATGAACTTCAGTGCTTAGACTGACAGGAGGATGCAATACCACAACCCTTTTTGGGATCCTGTATCCTTTTCCAGTCTCATCCCCAGTCTCCCGAAGAGGGGATATGTGTAATATGAGTAACTTATACCAATTTAAACTGAGGTTTTGATTTTGTCTTTTCTGGTTATCTGGATTTGAATACATTGAAGATTTTCTTTTGCAACAAATTAGTAATTTACACTAATTTAAGCTATTGTTTTGACATTGTTTATGTTTGGTCTCACCAATATGCAGAATGAAGGAGACATGTTGGATTAAAAGCTGATGTACCACCACAATTTGTACATTATACAAACTTCAGGCACATGGTAGGAATAATTTTGCTATTGTAGTTATGGAGTAATTAACGATTAAAGATTCGATATTTTTAGTCATCGAAAGACAGCTATTTTTATGTATTCATGCTAGAAACAAATTGTACCCTTAACAGAAATATGACATGACAATTTTTCAGTCAGAATTAAACATATTCATATTTTAATTGGTGTTAGTTAATGGAATTGTTATTATGACTATATAGAAATGTAGAAATTTACACATACAAAATTTATTTAATTGAAGCCTTTCATTCAGTAAAACTAATCCTTCTGATCATCTGAAAACAATAGGGTGATTATCCTTTAATTAAGTAAAATAATACTTGCAAATTAACAAAATATATTGTTGCAGTGATAAAACATGTAATTTATAATCTTAATAGAAACAGATTCTTTCCTGTATTTGTATTAAATTATTCATTTTTATTTCATGTAAATTTCTATGTAATTTTGGGAGATGTATGTAAAAGTTTTAATTGTTAAATATGCCAATTTAATATATAACAATGTTAGTAATTGTATAAAATCATATAAATAGAGGCGATTTGTAAACCGCCATAGGGCAGTTCAGTTCAGTTTGAGGTAAGTCTGAAGTTAGTGTTACATCAGCCATGAGACAGTGTTAAGACAATTTTACGCATGTACTTTGTTGCCGAACATCTTGCGAAATAAAACTCTTTGTGAACAAGAATTCCTGTAGCTTACTTCTACCATTGGATGACTCCCTTGTGGCCATGCAGTAACATCAAGATGAATCTATGGCAGCATTAAGAAGCAGCACCCTGGATTACATAAGATAGGTATTATTTATTTGGTGGAGGCTATCTGTAATATGATGTGGTATTCTGTTTTTCTTGTATTAAGCAATGATACACATCCCAAACTTCACCACACAAAAACATTTTTGCTATGTTATATTACAAGAAACACAGATATGTGTTGTGTGACAAGTTAATTTTTCCCAAGGAGTGGGTCAACACTGGTTATTTTCCATAGCGAACTGAACACTCATTATCTGTAGTTATTAAGAGTGAGGTTGACAAAACTGCACACAGCAAATAGAACTATATGGCCAGGGGTTGATAATCAGTGGTACCCAACGTGACATATCCAGACTGATCTTCTGATGACCCACCACCCTGAATACAAACTCACATTCATTTATGTACCTGATCTACCTCTAGAGATTTCATCCATAGAAACCTACCTTCCTAAATAATACATTAGATCCAGCCCTGCTTGCTTCCCTTGATCAAATGTTAGCCATCTCACTGGGACACCTGTTAGAGTACATAAAACAATACTGTATTGACCATCAGCGGGAACTAATAGTTATTGGATCGAGACACTCAGCAGCCTACATAATTTTCACAGTTATAGGAGTCATGTACTACTAATTTGAGTGGAAAGTAGCCGAAATCCCATCCCTGCCAACCTTCATCCTTGTTCAATCTACTCACAACGGCACCAACCAGAAGGCATTTGACAAGGTACAAAGTGCACAACGAACGAAGACCTTGCGGCAGAACTGCCAGAAAATATTAATATCTTTGCTTTTTTGTACTTCGTTTTACTTACTTTGGTTGTTGACTAGTTGGTGTGAGACATTCGTCATGACTATTACCGTGATTGTCGAAAACTATTTCTTTGTGTTTTGATTTATCTTGTGCCAGTAAAAATATTGCATAGTGAAAGTGTTTTCTGTGTTATAAGTATAACACATGCCATACTGGTGACCTTCGATGCACAACACATGTTTGATTCAACAATGTGGCCGTTTACTTCGACTTCTCCACATCGCTCACCTTCCGCTCCTTTCGGACTACAACATGATACTAATGGTGCTTCTACACTGCCTTTCCACAGTTTCCTACGCACAACGCCACCAACAACTGGTATAAAATTGGAAGATAAGTATAACGCCGTGGAGTTTTTTCCGTCATCAACAATGCACTTGTGGACTCTTTCAACATCATCAGTGATGTCACCTGCTATGAAATCTTTTTCATGTTCGTCTATAACAAACCAATCATGAGTGCTGTGCCTAAATTTGTGACTCACAGTGCGTAGTATGTACAACCTCCTGTGACATGTAGTGTGCAACAGTGCCCCAACACTATGAACCTCATAGACTTTTTGAGTCCACAGATCACCCGGAGCACCCCATATATTTCTGATAAATCGGTTTTGAACACATTCTCTCCCCACCCACTACAAGACTCACTACAAAAATAGATGGGTACAAATTTCAGTGACAACAATTACTGGTTGGACAGTCGTCCTGCCACGATTGTTTGAGCAGCCCCGGCTGCGCCTGCCGCACCAGCTGTGTTGAAACCAGTCGCCATGAACGCCGCGAGTGACAGCTTCATAAACACTCCACCACTCCCATCTGCTGTGCTATGAAATCTGTTACATCCACAACACAAGAGTGAGAAAATTCCTAAATTACCAAGGTTCACAATGGATAATCCACATACGTGGTATATTTTGGCAGAGGCTATATTCACCACCCTAAACATTGATTCAGACAGTACTAAATTTATTGGGCTTATTAATGCTCTAGAGGACCATGCTGAGTGCGTACAGGACTTGGTGCTGTCGGCGGTCCCCGCAAATCATTACGCACTGGCAAAACAACAGATCTGCGAACATCTAGCTGAGACTACGCAAGAGTCTGTTTTATACATACTGCAAGATGTACATCTCAAAGACTCGTCTCCTTCACAACTGTGGCGACGTATCAGAGCAGTCTTCGATAGCAAAACTATGCCAGATGAAGCTTAATTTCTTTCTGGGTTGCAAAGCTGCCGCAAGCTATCCAACTGCAGCTCCTATCACACCATCAGGAACCTCTACAAGCGAAATTATTGCTGGCCGACGCCGCATATAAGATAATCAACAGAAGAAAGTTATCTATGTGTGCCCCCCTCAATGTTACGCCTCCCCCGCATGGCAGAGGCCAATCTTTTCAAAACAACAAACAGAGTACACTGGCTGAGCACCAGGTTCCACACCGTCCTTCACCATCCCATACCACAGCTTCAAGTGACGTCCTTCACCTGGTAACAACACAGGATCAGCAAGTTTATCCTCTCTGCTGGTATCAGTCTGTTTACGGTAATACGCCTTGGTGAACGCTATTACCCTGTCTCACTCTCACCCTGATGCCACGCCACCCTGACAATAACCACAGACGCCAGTGATAATGCCATTGGCGCAGTTTTGCAACAGACCCTACCTACAGGTACTACACCCCTGCGTTTCTTTTCAAAAAAGCTCACCGAAACGCAAAGAAAGTGGTTTGCATTTGATTGTGAACTTTACGCCATTTATGAGGCCTTAAAGTACAGATATTGGAGCCCGACTTGTGACAGTTTGCACAGATCACAAGGCCCTTGTCAAGGCTCTCCGCAAACCAGCAAACCAGCATTAGATGTACTACCCAGAAGGTTTCGCCATATGGATTTGGTATTACAATATGTTTCAGACTTACAATATATCAGGGGTAATGACAATGTTGCAGCAGACTACCTGTCATGCCTGTCCTCGCTGAAGACAGCTATTGATCCTCACCGCTTACATGAGCTCCAGCTATCTGACCCAGAGATACAGCACCTTCTCTCTGACTTTGATACTTCCTTATAAATTGCTCTACTTCCCTTCCCTAATGATGATTGATCTTTGTATTGTGACATTAAAACAGGTCATCCTCGTCCTATAGTCCCTAAAGCTCTTAGGAAAGACGTTTTCAACACAATCCACAATCTCGCTCATTCGAGTATTTGCGTGACTACGCGCCTCATAACAGAGAGATACATTTGGCCTAATGTAAAAAGAGATTGTAATCGGTGGGCGAGAGCATGCATACCTTGCCAGAGAGCCAAAATACACAAACATACTAAGCCCCCATTAGGCAAATTTACTGTGCCCTCAGGTAGATTCCGTCATGTCCATTTGGACATCGTCAGTCCGTTAGCGATATCTAACAACTTCTGTTACTTACTGACCATGAAAGGTCGTACCACACGTTGGGCCGAGGCTATCCCCATAGTGGACATTACGGCCGACACTGTAGCTAATGCTTTTGTTTATCATTGGTTTTCTCATTTTATTTGCCCTACTCACTTACCACAGGCCAGGGGAGACACTTTGAATCTAATCTGTTTAATCGCCTCTGTCAACTGTGTGGTATCAACAAATTCAGAACTATGGCCTATCACCCGCAATCTAACGGCCTAATAGAACGATGGCATCATACATTGAAGGTCGCTCTCATGTGTCATTCTTCCTCTTGTACTGAGGCACTCCCCTGGGTCCTTTTAGGTTCGAGGACGGTTTTCAAAGAAGACCTTAAAGTGTCAGTTGCTGAGATGGTATACAGAGAAAATCTCACACTTCTGGCAGATTTTCTTGATGATCCTCCTCTACTTCTCAAGGATCAACTTGCCGAGTTGGTACGACAGCTTCGACAGCATATCACCAAGTTACGTTTTTCACAACCTCGATCGCATGTTACCCTTCCGGTTTTCATTCACCCAGACCTCAGTTCTTGTAGCTATGTGATGATTAGAGAAGACGCTATCCGTCCACCCCTTGCTCCACCCTACACTGGCCCATACCGGGTCCTGTCATGCTCTGAAAATACTTACACGATTCTCTTTAAGAACAAACCATCTGTCGTGTCCATTGAGCTCTTGAAACCAGCATGGATCCTTAACGACACCGACATACACGATAATTAATTTGTTTTGCAGGAAACTTCAGAGGCTTGTCCCCTCCCTTCTCTACAAGCTAATCAAACACTCTCTACAAGTCAAGGCCCCCCTCTTCTATACTTCACGCCTCCGAGTGCCAGCAGTAATGAACTAGTGTTTCAGGTGAACTTGAGTGACTATGATGTGGACTCTATAAAAATACAACTTGTGGACACATTTCTTTTTTTATTTGAAATTCAAAACAATTCTGTGCCATCTGACCAGAAAGACATTAAGCTATTACAGTGCTTCAATGTGGCTTCTGGTACTTCGCAAAATGAAATTTCAGCCTATGTAGACTCCAATAATGTTTTATTTATAAGAGTAACCCCCCTTCTCCTTCGTCTTCCCCAAATCCTCCTACCCCTATTGCTATCACCTGTGCTGGCCGCACCATACGGCCACTTCTCAGACTTCAAGATTACGTCATGCCTTAAATGTTTACCTTGCCTTTATCACTTATTCCTCCTCATCACTCCTCCTATGCTCTCCGCACTCCTTGGGGAGGGGGGGGGGGGGGGGGTCTCTGTGGCAGAACTGACAGAAAATATTAATATCTTTGCTTTTTTGTACTTCGTTTTACTTACTTTGGTTGTTGACTAGTTGATGTGAGACATTCGTCATGACTGTTACCGTGATTGTCGAAAACTATTTCTTTGTGTTTTGATTTATCTTGAGCCAATAAAAATATTACATAGTGAAAGTAAATGGTGTTTTCTGTGTTATAAGTATAACACACGCCATAACCTCCTAATATAACCTAATATAACCTGCTAATATGTCGGACAGATAATGTAGAAAGTGCAAAGGACTTGGTGATACATAAATGGGGATAGAGAGGAGGAGTGCAAATAAATGATTGTCTATTGCCCAGTAAATTTTGAGGGTGAATTTTCTTGCAGGCATGAGGCAATGAGGAATAACACAGTCAAAGTTCATTGAGTATAGGTTGTACAAGACACGAAGTGAATGAAAACTATAAAAGCACGAATTATTTCAATAACACTCTGAAACTGAAGCAATCAGAAAATTATGTAAAGCACTGTAATGGATCCAAAACTAACTATCTGACTTCTGTTAACTTAGAATCAGTTTCCATTGCACATATTAATTCAGACTCAACATGCATAAAATTGTTGCAGAGCTTGTTAAGAGCAGATTTAGCTTCCTTCACCTGATTGTTGCACTACAACTTATCCCATCCCATACCCTATCTTCAGTACTCTTTGAGGTCATGCTTCACTGCAGCCAGCAATGTGTGACATCACATAATTTCTCACCTACAGCTGTTGATGTTTATTGCCACTCAGTTTTTCTTTAAAATTATCCTACCTCTCTAAACTTCATCAACCTTTTATTACTCGCAGTATGTCCAGATGTTTGTAAACTCAAAATAACATACCAAAATGCCTGTCCAAAATTGTACAAATTGTA
The DNA here is from genome assembly GCF_023897955.1 of Schistocerca gregaria. Lineage (NCBI taxonomy): Eukaryota > Metazoa > Arthropoda > Insecta > Orthoptera > Acrididae > Schistocerca > Schistocerca gregaria. Next base: position 884,324,829 of record NC_064921.1, on the reverse strand, counting down.
ATGTAACTATGAAAAATTTGCCATTATGTAATCAATTGTGCTGAAGAAGATTATTGTTATTATTATTATTATTATTATAAAAGAGGAATAGACTCATGCATTTATTAACAACTTGTTCACTTTAATTCGCTGTGGAAAATAGACATTTCCAATACAAATTTTAAAGTAAAAAGCTCTACCCATACTTTCAATGTTATACTAGAGCCTGCTCTGCTCTCTGCCAGCCGAGTCATGGTAGAATCATTGACAAAGCAAGTCTCATTTCTTCATAGATGGGTATGAGTCTGTCTTTCTTTGATGTTTTAACTTCAGTCAATGTTTAGAAGCCCATTTCACAAAAATATTTAGTTGAAAATGGTAATAACACATTAATTACTGCCTGAGATAGCCAAGTGTTGAATGCTTATTGACAAGCAAATGTATCAAAAACCACTTCGAAAAATTTTGATTTCAGTGTCCTGTATGCTTTCACATCTGCCAGTGGACTTGTAAGCCTAAATCTATATTATTTCTAAGATGTTTCAAACCACGAGTGGATCATGAATCCAGTCAGAATGTTCAACACTCTCTCCAAAATATTTTTTGAAATTCTGCTGCAAGAGTACATACATTTGGGAACATCTCATGTATAGCATTTTCAGATGTCTGTATCCACAAATTAAATGAATTAATAAATCTGTGTATATTATCCATACTAGCCAAAATGTTGTCATTTACGTCTTGCATTTTTCTGTTTAGTCATGTAAGTGTACAAAAATATTGGAAAGATATGGCAACTTAGATATCCATTCATCATCTGCAAATAAATTACCATGCTGATGAAAAATGCTGTTGTGTCTTCTCTTTGTTCGAACATTTGTGTTAACACTTTACCTCGAGATAACCATTATACTTCTGTATCTAACAGAAGTGTAGTCTGCTGTGATCCCATTTCTTGTCACAAACCATTAGAAAGCTCCATATTTACAGGCCATGATTCAATGAAGGTCACCGCTTTTACTACTTTGTCCATCACAATTTTCAGATGATATGGCAAAGACTTAGCAACAATAGCTTTGCGATGAGTGAGCTAAAGGTCGGTTGTAAAGTAGGATTTACTTTGCGTAATTTACCTATGAATCCTTTCACTTGGCCTGACTTATAAGTGGCTCCATTGTATAAACACTAACGCAATCCTCCCATGTTGATTCATTGAGGACCAAATATTTATTATAAACATAAAATATTTCTTTTCTGCAAAAAAAGAAATTATTTGCAGTTGCATCCCCATCAACATACCTTTTGGAGCAAAGGCATATGCATGACTGCTAATATTGGTGGACTTTTCAATATGAAGTGAGAACTTCAAATTGCTCTTTATTTTTTCCTTCAAAATGTTTTCAATGTCACTGGATACGTCACTGACTTTGCAGCTGATTGTGTCAGCAGAGAGAGGAACTTTTGAAATTTCGGTAGCAGCTTCTGAACCAAGGCCTATCTTTACATGTGAGCATTAACAACATTTCTGCTGTTTGTGGTTTTTTGGCTTTCACAGCGAGTTCAGTGGCAATTCCTTTTTGTGAAACAAGTACCGCCATAGTCATGAGATTAATTTGATTTTTAAGTTTGTTCCAACCAACAAAAGTAATTCACAGTTTTACTTAAGAGAGATGAATGTGTTGTTGACAAATGTCATTTCTATTTACTGGGAACCATACCAACATTACGGAGTTTTTCACCACACACAACACACTCAGGGATTGGGCCTGTTTTGTCACCACACCAAAAAAGCTGTAAGATTAATAATTATTGCTATATCGCATTTGAAGGTGTCGCTAGTTGCACCCGAGGATGGACCACTTCATACAATGAACTTATCCCTACAGAAAAACAAAAGGTTTAGTAGCACTGCGATAGAAATGACTGGATAGTGACAACAATATTTACACTACTGCAGAGCACAGCTGTGATAAAACTGAAATGAAGTACTTAAACAAGGGACAATCTGGGATGAAAAACATAATATTGTCACATAGAAGAAGGTATAATTAAATGAATGACGAACACTAACTTCACTTAGCGTAGGTTTATTCAGCACTTGAACATACAAGAGCGCGGAGCAAACTGCATCCAGCCAGAACACATACAGTATATATACAGTTACAGAACATTCCGGTACAATGATTCTTGACATTTGTGGATACTTCTAGAATGTACTTAAAGTGAATATAGAAATTAAAATTTTACAGTTCAGGTGAGTTTCAAACTCACGAACCTCCATGCACCAGTCTCGTATCATAACCATTACACCACACTGACTGTGCTACTCAGCTTCTTCCACGACATTGCTCCCTCCTTAAGAGAACAGCCTCTCGGTGCGTCCTCCTAGTCTGGGAACGAGTCATCGGTCCTGCATACACCAACTCCCAATGACTGATGGTCACCCTGGCAGTGATCTTCTTAGGACTTCCTTTGCCACTAAGCTCTTCGTCACATTTCCGCTTGTTGCCTGTCGCTGGAGCTTCGAATTTACCCTGGGTTGCAGGATCCTTATAGGGCTTCATTTGAAGGACGTGGACAGTATCTCTGATCTTTTTTCATCTAGTGTCAGGATCGAAATCTTCAACTTCATAAGTAACATCAGACAACTGTTCTACAACCTTATAAGGACCAAAGTAGCGCCGGAGGAGCTCCTCAGAGAGATCAACCTTCCGAACAGGAGTGAAGACCCAGACGAGGTCACCAGGCTGGTAGGCAACAGGGAAGTGGCTCACATCATAGCTTCGGGTGATTGTTTTCTTGAGCCTGCAGGGCTCGAGCTAAGTGCTGAACTCCCTCAGCTCTGGTTAACACCTGGCTGATGTAGTCGTCATCCACATCATCAGGATTTAATGGAAACACAATGTCCATGAATGGAGTTTCCTCACGCCGATGCACCAGGAGAAATGGAGTAAATCCTGTGGTGTCTTGGCAGTGTTGTAGTCAAACATCATGAAAGGTAGCACCTCATTCCAGTTGTTGTGCTCAATATTGATGAACATTGACAGCATGTCGGCCAAGGTCTTATTAAGGCATTCAGTAAGCCCATTAGTTTGCGGATTATAGGCAGTCGTCATGTGATGAGTTGGATCTACGGTTTATCTGTCACAAGATTCGATTGAAAAATTTTCCTTTGATCTGTAATTAATGACCGTGGGACACTGTGTTTTAATACAATGTCTTCCATGGTGAATTTGGCTACCTCTAATGTTTTGGCTGTTTTCACGGCTTTTGTACTGGCATAGCTTGTCAGATAATCAGTGCAAACAATAATCCTTCTATTGCCACTAGCAGACATTGGAAATCGTCTGAAGAGGTCAATCCTAACTTGCTGGGAAGGTGTTTCGGCTAGTGGGATTGGTATGAGTCAGCCAGGTGGTTTCTGAGGAACTGCCTTTCGCCTCTTGACAGTACGACACATAGTGATGGAAACACCTAAATAAACCTGGCCAGAAAAATCTCTTGCGGATCCTTTTGTATGTCTTAATAAATCCTAAATGTTCGGCCCTCAGGTGTGTCATGGAATTTCTGTAGAACATCTAAGCGCATCTGCTTAGGAATCACTGGCAGCCACCTCCTTCCAAATGGATCAAAGTTTTTCTTACAAAGTAATCCATTAACAACCTTAAGTTGTCCTTTCACATGCTCTGACCGACTTAAGGCAAGCATAATTTAAGATATCTTTGCATTCTTCTTCTGCTCAGCAGAGAGATCTTGGAGTGCAGCGAGACAGTCACTATCTTCATCAAAGTCTTGATCGTCTTGCACAGGGTTTCTTGAGAGCCAGTCGGCATCTTGGTGTGTTTTCTCCCACTCTTGTACACTATGGTAATGTCATACTCTTGAAGACGTTGTGCCCACCTGGTGAGTTGTTCTGTTGGATCCTTAAGACCAGTCAACCAACAAAGTGAATGGTGGTCTGTAACAACTGTGAATGGCCTTCCAAAGAGATACTGTCAGAATTTCTATGTGGCCCAGTTGACAGCAAGACATTCTCTTTCTGTAGTTGAGTAGTTCCTCTCGGCGTTTGTAAGTGTCCTATAAGCATAGGCTATAACCTTCTCTTTTCCATCCGAAATTTGCACCAGAACAGCACCGATCCCAAACCCACTGCCTTCTATGTGTAGTTCTTTAGGTGCTCTCTCATTACACAGACCAAGTACAGGGTCAGTCATCAGAGTTTTTCGCAGCACGTCGAAAGAATCTTGTTGAGCACCACCCTAGATAAATTTAGCATCAGCTTTTAACAACTCTTGGAGTGGCCTGGCTTTGATACAAAAGTCTTTGATAAAACGACGGTAATAAGGACATAATCCGAGGAAGCTTCACTCATTTATAACCCTTTTAGGAATAGGAAATTCCGTTATAAACCTCACGTTTTCGGGGGCTGGCCGCTTACCTTCGTTTGGTGCGAGGTGTCCAAGTATTTTGATTTCTTTTGCTCCAAAGTATTAAGTTTTTGTCTGCCTTGTTGGAGACACTTAAGAACAGCCCTCAGTCTTTTTATGTGTTCATCAAATGTCCCTGAGAACGCTATAATGTCATCTAAATAACAAAGACACATCGTCCACTTCAGGTGACCTAGAAGATTATCCATCATCCATTCAAAAGTTGCTGGTGCATTACACAAACCAAATGGCATTACGTTAAACTCATACAGGCCCTCAGGGGCGATGACTGCACTTTTCTCACTATCAGCCTCATATACTTCGATTTGCTTGTATCCTGAGTACATGTCCGTGGTTGAGAAAAACTTAGCCCCTTTCAGGCAATTTAGTCTATCGTCAATTTGTGGAAAGGAGTAAACGTCCTTTTTAGTTATCTTATTAAGCTTCCTGCAATCAACTCAAGAGCGCCATGTGCCATCCATCTTCCTGGCGAGAACCACTGGTGACGACCATGGGCCCTGTGAAGGCTGAATGATGTCATTCTTCATCATTTTTTCTACCTCATTGTGAATTATTCTATGTTCCACTGCTGACACATGGTATGCTCTCTGGCTTATTGCTTGATAGTCTCCAGTGCTCACTGTTGATTTGTCTAATTTGCTCTTCACCTGTGGATTGAAGTATTCAGAGAATTCTTGAAGAATGGCAGGTAGCTTCTTGTGTTGTTCCTTAGTGAGATCTGGTGATAATCGAGCGAGAAGATCTTGTCTCATAGTGGTAGCGCTAATTTCACCCACAGACTCGGCATGGGAGGTTTCTGTGATACTCTGCTGTTTGGCAATTAACGGCTCAGTGTTTGCTATGCAGGTGTCTTGGAAGGATCTGCGGTTCTCGGTAACAGTTAAGTATCCACAATTCACCGAATCCGTTCTTAAATGAGATGACAGCGGCTGGGATGGCCAAGTTATTCTTCAGTGGTATGCTTCTCTTACATTCCACTACAAGATACATGGGTTGATGCATGACATGACACTTGACAGTTACTTTTCTTGCACTGACTGCAGGAATGATCACTTCATCCAGCACACATAGTCTCCACACACTCAGATGCGCATCTTCCTGTCCACAGTATCTCATCTCGTCTAGCATAATATTCAATCTACCAAAATCTATAATTGCTTGAGAAGCTTTCAAAAAGTTCCAACCGAGAATGACATCATGACTACACTCTTGTAAGATGATGAATTCTAAGGGCTGTGTATGGCCACTTATACCCACATGAATGACACATCTTCCTGTAGGTTTTACATATTTCCCATTAGTCACCATCAGCAGAGATGTTTTACTGTCAACAAATACGGTTTTGTGCAACTGGAAACGGTACTTCTTCGAAATGACTGAATATGATGCTCCACAGACCACAAGAGCTTGGGCTGGTTGGCCATCCGTGAGGATATCAACATAGTTTCCTATCATGTTTGTAGTGTTCGAAGATGGAGGATTTTTCTCTTCAGCGGCCTCACCTCCAAGGAAGGTCACACCCTTTAGTTTATCAGGTTGCGGCGGCTACGTGATAGGCTGGAGCATGTAAACAGCGATGGAGACCTTCGATTGGCATGTTGAGGAGCATCCTCTCCAGTGGCTAACTTGTGGCGATGGTGACCTACGTCGTCCTACACCCCCATCTACTTGTTCAGCTTTGTCGTCCTGGAGTTGGCATCGGTTAAGATCAATCTGCTGTCTTCTGGTGCGGGCGTCATCAAATATCTGCCGCCTTTCTCAACAATAGCACACCACATTTCCTGGTCGTCCGCAGTGGAAGCATACTGGTTGGTTATCCTGGGTCCTCCAAACGTCAGTCTTCCTTGGTGGCTAAACAGGTTTCTCACACAGCTTTGTAGGAATGTAACTTCGCCTGGGTCTCGACTTTTTCACCATTTTAAAGGGGAATGAAGGACGAGAGATTGGGTTCATTGCCTGTTCCACTTCCTCTCTAATGACCTCTTGAAGCCTCTTGTTTTTTTGCCCGCCGTGCATTCGAAGTGCCTTCTGAATTTCCTCACTCACTATCTGATGAAGAACACTTGTGAAATCAGTTCCTTCCTCCATCACAAACGTCTATATGACGTTTGGAAGCCGCTCAAAACTCTTACATGTAATTCTTTTTTGATGCATGGTCTCGATATACTGGTACCATTTTATGAAGTCGTCTGCTGTCAAAACCTCCTTCAGGAGTAGGTCTTGATACATGTCCTCAGCAACACCCTTCATGAGATGTGCAACCATATGTTCCTTCTTCATTCTAGGATCCACTATTTTACTCTGCTCCAAGACGCCTTGAATGTAGGATGCTGTACTTTTCCTGGACACTGTGCCCTGCACTTTAATTCATTTTCAGCCTTGCACTTCTGTTGGTGTGTGTTGCGAAAAAACTTGCACAGTTCCACCTGGAATATATACCAGCTTGTGAACTTCTCCTCATTGTTCTCATACCATTGCTTGGCAGTGCGCTCCAAGAAGAAAAATATGTTAACATCTACATCTACATCTACATGACTACTCTGCAATTCACATTTAAGTGCTTGGCAGAGGGTTCATCGAACCACAATCATACTATCTCTCTACTATTCCACTCCCGAACAGCGAGCGGGAAAAACGAACACCTAAACCTTTCTGTTCGAGCTCTGATTTCTCTTATTTTATTTTGATGATCATTCCTACCTATGTAGGTTGGGCTCAACAAAATATTTTCGCATTCGGAAGAGAAAGTTGGTGACTGAAATTTCGTAAAAAGGTCTCGCCGCGACGAAAAACGTCTATGCTGTAATGACTTCCATCCCAACTCGTGTATCATATCTGCCACACTCTCTCCCCTATAACGCGAAAATACAAAACGAGCTGCCCTTCTTTGCACCCTCTCGATGTCCTCTGTCAATCCCACCTGGTAAGGATCCCACACCGCGCAGCAATATTCTAACAGAGGACGAACGAGTGTAGTGTAAGCTGTCTCTTTAGTGGACTTGTTGCATCTTCTAAGTGTCCTGCCAATGAAACGCAACCTTTGGCTCGCCTTCCCGACAATATTATCTATGTGGTCCTTCCAACTGAAGTTGTTTGTAATTTTAACACCCAGGTACTTAGTTGAATTGACAGCCTTGAGAATTGTACTATTTATCGAGTAATCGAATTCCAACGGATTTCTTTTGGAACTCATGTGGATCATCTCACACTTTTCGTTATTTAGCGTCAACTGCCACCTGACACACCATACAGCAATCTTTTCTAAATCGCTTTGCAGCTGATACTGGTCTTCGGATGACCTTACTAGACGGTAAATTACAGCATCATCTGCGAACAACCTAAGAGAACTGCTCAGATTGTCACCCAGGTCATTTATATAGATCAGGAACAGTAGAGGTCCCAGGACGCTTCCCTGGGGAACACCTGATATCACTTCAGTTTTACTCGATGATTTGCCGTCTATTACTCTATTACTACGAACTGCGACCTTCCTGACAGGAAATCACGAATCCAGTCGCACAACTGAGACGATACCCCATAGCTCCGCAGCTTGATTAGAAGTCGCTTGTGAGGAACGGTGTCAAAAGCTTTCCGGAAATCTAGAAATACGGAATCAACTTGAGATCCCCTGTCGATAGCGGCCATTACTTCGTGCGAATAAAGAGCTAGCTGCATTGCACAAGAGCGATGTTTTCTGAAGCCATGCTGATTACGTGTCAATAGATCGTTCCCTTCGAGGTGATTCATAATGTTTGAATACAGTATATGCTCCAAAACCCTACTGCAAACCGACGTCAATGATATAGGTCTGTAGTTAAATGGATTACTCCTACTACCCTTCTTGAACACTGGTGCGACCTGCGCAATTTTCCAATCTGTAGGTACAGATCTATCGGTGAGCGAGCGGTTGTATATGAGTGCTAAGTAGGGAGCTATAGTATCAGCGTAATCTGAAAGGAACCTAATCGGTATACAATCTGGACCTGAAGACTTGCCCGTATCAAGCGATTTGAGTTGCTTCGCAACCCCTAAGGTGTCTACTTCTAAGAAACTCATGCTAGCAGATGTTCGTGTTTCAAATTCTGGAATATTCCATTCGTCTTCCCTGGTGAAGGAATTTCGGAAAACTGCGTTCAATAACTCCGCTTTAGCGGCGCAGTCGTCGATAACAGTACCATCGGCACTGCGCAGCGAAGGTATTGACTGCGTCTTGCCGCTTGTGTACTTTACATACGACCAGAATTTCTTCGGATTTTCTACCAAATTTCGAGACAATGTTTCGTTGTGGAACCTATTAAAGGCATCTCGCATCGAAGTACGTGCCAAATTTCGCGCGTCTGTAAATTTTAGCCCATCTTCAGGATTTCGCGTTCTTCTGAACTTCGCATGCTTTTTCCGTTGCCTCTGCAACAGCGTTCGGACCTTTTTTGTGTACCACGGGGGATCCGTTCCATCTCTTACCAATTTATGAGGTATGAATATCTCAATTGCTGTTGCTACTATATTTTTGAATTTGAGCCACATCTCGTCTACATTCGCATAGTCAGTTCGGAAGGAATGGAAATTGTCTTTTAGGAAGGCTTCTAGTGGTACTTTATCCGCTTTTTTAAATAAAATTATTTTGCGTTTGTTTCTGATGGATTTGGAAGAAATGGTATTGAGCCTAGCTACAATGACCTTGTGATCACTAATCCCTGTATCAGTCATGATGCTCTCTATCAGCTCTGGATTGTTTGTGGCCAAGAGGTCAAGTGTGTTTTCGCAACCATTTACAATTCGCGTGGGTTCACACACACGGTGTCATCCCATTTGTTAAATTTGACTATATGCTCATATACATTCAGCCACTTGTTTGGATCTTGGCCATCGTCACCAGAGAACCTGGAAGAATGTCTCATGTGGTGGCACACAGTTGCTGTCATTGTAACGTCCTCTTCTTCTTCTTCTATCTCCAATAGGTTGTGATCTGTTGAATATGGCTCGAACTCCGTTTTCTCACCAGGCAAATGGCAGCTCTGTCGTGGCATGATGGGAGCCACTGTGTCATTGATAGTGTGTGCTATCACAAGTTTCAGTACTCAGCGTCTCTACCAGATTAATGTCAAGTAGAAGAAGGTGTAATTAGATGAATGATGAACTCTAACATCACTTAAAGAGGGTTTATTCAGCACTTGCACATACAAGAACACGGAGCGAACTGCCTCCGGCCAGAACTTAAACGATATATATACGGTTACAGACCATTCCAGTACAATGATTCTTGACATTTGTGGATACTTCTAGAATGTACTCAAACCGAATATGGAAATTAAAATTTTACAGTTCAGGTGAGTTTCGAACTCACGAACCTCCATGCAACAGTCTAGTATCATAACCATTACATCACCCTGACTGTGCTGGGAGGAGGCATGCAAGGCGTGCGGCGCACATGGGGGCACGCATAGGGGGGGGGGGGGGGGGTGGCAAATTCAGCCAAATAGCTTTGATCGGATTCATTTTAAGTGGCTTCCCGGCAGGTGCATTTGACTGACAAAACTCTGCTCTCCATTCACTTATTCTGAGCCAGTAGCATGGTTCAGAAAGCCGCACCTTGTCCATTGATTGTTTACTGCAACTTCAGAGTGCTATCAGCGCACATTATTTTTAGTCTTATAAAATATAGGCAGAGAAAAAAAGCATCCGTATGGTGAGTGCGGTTTTCTATTTTAATTGTATTTCTAATACTAAATATTCTCTGTGCTGTAGTCGCTGTTTTAGCACATTAATTGCTGACAGCAATGTCTATACAGAGCTTTAAACCCTCAATCAAACGTAATGTTCTCCCAAAGTGGCTGCATTTCACCTTTGACATTAAAAATTAAAACTGTGTTCCGGACCGAGACTCGAACTCGGGACCTTTGCCTTTCGCGGGCAAGTGCTCTACCGACTGAGCTATCCAAGCACTTGGGTAGCTCAGTCGGTAGAGCACTTGCCTGCAAAAGGCAAAGGTCCCGAGTTCGAGTCTCGATCCTGCACACAGTTTTAATCTGGCAGGAAGTTTTATATCAGCGCACACTCCGCTGCAGAGTGGAAATCTCATTCCATTAAAAATTAAATTTTTGCTTGTATAACAACTAGTTATTTTTAGAATATTTCTTGCTTTCTTTCATGAGCTACCCATTCCCAGGACTTACAGTCAAGTTTCCATTTAGTCTAATCATCCATATTTCATCTAATCAAATGTAGTGCTTGCAGAACTTAGACTTTTCTAGCCATGCTCATAATACTTTTGGAAATCAGTGGATGTGTGCTACACCTTGGGCAAGCCTGTGAATACAGGTTTTAAGAAACAGATATATAAGAAGATTGTTGAATAGAGTAAAGAAGTAGGATAGCCAAGTGGTCCAGAGGAGGAGAAATAAAGGAAAAGAAATATTAACAACATTAGAACCTACGAAGAAAAGAAGCTAGACTGAAAACTGATAGCCATCCCATCCCCCATCCCATGATTCCCTCCCTGACAGGTTCTGCACTGAGGAGCTGAAAGATGAAGCTGTTTGGCACACCCTACAGAATGGACTACCCAAATTTCACTTGTACAGGCGCCGAAAAGTGGTCCTATCACCTTACTATTGACGTGGAGAGGGTAGTAACATGACACCTTTGCGTTTGTAAACTCCACATTCATATTAAACCAATTCCATGGTCTAAACTACCCAAACCTCCTACAGAAAATTTCTTATAGACCCAATTGTATTACTTACCATCGTCAATAATAATAATAATAATAATAATAATAGGGGCCTCTCTAGGCTCTACAAAATTCACAGATCTGTCAGTTTCTGTTCAAACTCATGTTGCTTCTCAAGCTGTTGTTTCCAGAGCTAGAAAAATTTGCTCTGTTCTGATTGAAATGCTTAGCAAAATGGCCTGACATGTCCTTTGTGGTACTGGTAGATGGTAGGTTAAAGTTTCAAAAAACCCTTGTCTGCTTCTTCAGCAATACAGGTTTTATTAAGCACAAATTATTTCCAAAGAAATTACAGAAAAGAATAAATAGTTCATGATTCTTTGAGAAATGAGCAAAATAATAAACTACAGTAGGTGGATAACCATTGGCCAATACAGTACTCTGGAAGTTTGTTTGTAGGTTCAACTTGGAAGCTGTGAAATACAGACCACACTCTGGGTGTGCCCATATGCTATGAGTTTGTATGCTGAAAACACACTGTCAGTTGAACAGTGAGTGAAGACAGTACCACATTAGGCAAACAGGAAAATCTCTGTGCTAGCCAAAAATTGATGGCAGGTAACATCAGAGTCCAGTCACAGTCCATGACAAAATTGCATGTTGCAGTGTCATAATCAATGACTATAGTGGAGATTTTGGTGTAAATAGTGGCTGACAAGTGAGGCTGTAGTGGTCTGCAGCAGCCCTTAAATTTGCCATGGGGGTTTTGTCACTTGACCTGGAACAAGCACATGTATTCTTCCATGTCATGCCTAGCTACCTCACTGGACAAATGCCTAATTATATCAACTGATTCACTGATATATCCAGTAGGTACTGGTTGATCAGTGATGTGTGTATCTCATACATTTTGTGACATTAAATTTTATTTTCGATTTACACATATATAAACACAAGATTTATTTTTTCCTATTATATATACAAATAAAATAGGTAAGATTATGGATCATCTTTTTCTCTGTCATGCAGCTCCCTCAGTAAGGCAGCTCATTTATTCATTGGATCATTTGCTTATCACAGTGTGTACAATGGAACAGCTGGAGGATTTGCTTGCTGGAGACCCAGTTCGACAAAAGGCAATGGCAGCGGTGCAGCAGATTCACCAGAAATACCCTGCTCTCCTGGAACGTTGTCTCCTAGGAAATTGTTACTTTGATACTGTCAAAAATATTCTGCAAGCAGATGCGGTGGGCACACACATTCAATTTTAAGTTATGCACTGTATATACAGAGTGATTCAAAAAGAATACCACAACTTTAAAAAAGTGTATTTAATGAAAGAAACATAATATAACCTTCTGTTATACATCATTACAAAGAGTATTTAAAAAGATTTTTTTCACTCAAAAACAAGTTCAGAGATGTTCAATAAGGCCCCCTCCAGACACTCGAGCAATATCAACCCGATACTCCAACTCGTTCCACACTCTCTATAGCATATCAGGCGTAACAGTTTGGATAGCTGCTGTTATTTCTCGTTTCAAATCATCAATGGTGGCTGGGAGAGGTGGCCGAAACACCATATCCTTAACATATCCCCATAAGAAAAAATCGCAGGGGTTAAGATCAGGGCTTCTTGGAGGCCAGTGATGAAGTGCTCTGTCACGGGCTGCCCGGCGGCCGATCCATCGCCTCGGGTAGTTGACGTTCAGGTACGGACAGATAAGTGCCAATGTGGTGGCGCTCCATCCTGCTGAAATATGAATTGTTGTGCTTCTTGTCCGAGCTGAGGGAACAGCCAATTCTCTAACATCTCCGGATACTGTAGTCCAGTTACAGTAGCACTTTCGAAGAAAAAGGGACCAAAAACTCTATTGGCTGAAATGGCACAGAAAACGTTCACCTTAGGCGAGTCATGTTCATACTGAGTTGTTTCCCGCGGATTTTCAGTGCCCCATATACAGACATTGTGACGGTTGACTTTCCCGTTAGTGTGGAAAGTTGCTTCGTCACTAAACACAATCTTTGAAACAAAAGATTCATCTGTTTCCATTTGAGCAAGGATAAAATCAGAGAAATCGATTCTTTTAATCTTATCAGCTGCAGACAGTGCTTGAACCAATTTCAGACGATAAGGTTTCATAACTAACCTTTTTCGTAGGACTCTCCATACAGTTGATTGTGGAATTTGCAGCTCTCTGCTAGCTCTTCGAGTCGATTTTCCTGGGCTGCGAACAAATGCTTGCTGGATGCGTGCTACATTTTCATCACTCGTTCTCGGCCGTCCAGAACTTTTCCCTTTGCACAAACACCCATTCTCTGTAAACTGTTTATACCAACGTTTAATACACCACCTATCAGGAGGTTCAACACCATACTTTGTTCGAAATGCACACTGAACAACTGTCGTCGATTCACTTCTGCCGTACTCAATAACACAAAAAGCTTTCAGTTGAGGGGTCGCCATCTTAGCATCAACTGACACTGACGCCTAGTCAACAGCGCCTCAAGTGAACAAATGTACAACTAAATGAAACTTTATAGATCCCTTAATTCGCCAACAGATAGTGCTTAGCTCTGCCTTTTGTCGTTGCAGAGTTTTAAATTCCTAAAGTTGTGGTATTCTTTTTGAATCACCTTTATATTTAGAGAATGTATTTTTACTTTATGGTATAGCGTGTGTTGTTATGAAACTTCCTGATAGACTGAAATTATGTGCTCTTAAGATGGAGGGATCTGGGTTTAGGTCACAGTTTGCTACATGAGTTTTAATGTGACAGGAAATTTCTCCACTTATTTGTGTTTGGCAGTGAAGTTCTGATAATAGATAAATGAGTTAAGATGTGGGATGCTTTTAGAAGGTATTTCACAATTTCCCACTGTAATTTCTGGGGGTGAAGAATGATTTGGTGCATTGGCCTCTTTCCAATTCCTTTTCTTTGTACTACTTTTACATCTCTTATTGACAAGTACGGTATTTAATACGCTTCATTTTTATGTCCTCTTTTGACACAACAGGTCTTGCATTGACTGAAGCTGTTGGATTGTTGTTTCTGTGCTTCATTTGATAAACATATTGTTTCTTTGAAAACAAAACATTCTATTTGTTTATCTACCATTATCTATTGTAAGCTCATGCTCTGTCTCTATAGACATCATCATTCATGGGATATTAATTCATAATATTCTGTCCTTGGTTGCTTAGGAGTTTGGTAAATGTCACCTTTAATGTAAAACTAGAGAAGAAATTTGCAAGAATGCAAATTCAAAGTATATACAAGGCCAGGAAATTGGGCCACCTCTACTATTCTAACAGCCATGAAATACATTGTTCTGGACTTCTTACACCTCAAGAAAACAAGGGAATGGCACATAACTACTTTGTTGGGAAAATGCTGTCAATTCAATTTCACTCCAGTATGGCATAGTAATTATGTACAATTAACTGTTAATGCCACAGAAAAAAAGAACCCATTTGTATGCTAGATCATGATATAGCTCCATATGTTAACTTTTCTGATTTAACATGTCTCTACTCATATAGTAAGTGAGTGTGTTGAGTCCAAAATGCTGACATTATTTTTATTGACAGTATTGTACACATTAAGTCTGTTCATCAGAAAATGTCAGGTTATTTAGGAAATATTTGTGCTCTTCCAAACATTAAAGATTTTTCTTACTGAATTTCATCTGTTACACTGTGATATGATTACTTTTCCTGTAGTCATTGCAGTTGGTATGGGCACAGTTGAAGAAAGTTAACATCATATGAGAGACTTATTTATGTATTTATTTGTCATTTTCTTTTAGTCTGCAATCCAGATAATAAACAGATCAACTGTGGCACCTAAATTTGTGCTGTACATATAACATATTAACAAAAAATTTTGAATGTGTCAATGTATCTCAGCATTATCTCTTTAAGGAAAGTAAAATAAGAAAATAAGTAGGAAATAGAAATACAACTGAGAAGGGGGTGGGGTTGGGGGGAGGGGGGAGGAGCATGATGACTTATTAAGGAAAGAAAAAAATAAGTCTGCACACTAGTCTTTTTCCCTTTGTCACCCAAGTATGTGCCCATCCAGAGTGCAGAGGGCACACGCTACTGCACTGCTGTACTATACTCCATTCCTACAGTACCAATTTTATAAGTTATTATTCCACACTGTACATCTGTACACTACTGCTCTAAATGCTTTACTGGTGTCAGAAGCAGAACTTGTCTTTCTTATTTTATCTGGATTGTTATCGCTTGGCACACTGGCATATCTCAAACTTCACAGGGATTTACTACTACACCACCCAATGTGTAGAGACTGGAAGATGGCTTTCAGGGTCTCTGGAAATCCTTGTTGGTCCTCATTGAGGTTCATCTTCTCTGTGCTTGTGGAAGGACATTTCAGTTGGAAATTCTGCATTTTGTGATTATCCCTTCCTCACATCATTTGTCGGTGATCACTGACTTCGTAATTAACTCTTTTAATAAATTTTGAGAGGAATAAGATTTACAATAAACTTTTTACTCATCTTCTTTTCTTGTAGTTCGTTCTTGTTCTTCACGTCTAGGGCCTCAATTCTTCACATGAAGGGGCTGATTCCTGAGGCTGAAATTTTTGATATTATAGGTTCTCAAAGCTCCAATTGATGTAACTTCTGAAATAATTGATTGAACTGTTAATTTTAGTCTGACACTTTTTTCTATATAACACTGTCCTTACAATTTCCACTTCAAAACTGAAAATTACATTGTTATTGCCAAAAATAAAAACATGTCTGATCAAATCAGAGGCATGCCCACTACTAATCCACTCTGCGGTACTAACAATATTCCAGAGTTCACAAATTTTCTTGACAAATGAATCTCCACTAATTTAATGATTTATAAATGAATCCAGAAGTAAACATAATAAATATAATCTGATTGCCCAATTAATAACAGGAATTTTAAGTGTACCAGATATATCATAATTTCAAAATTTTCTAAAAAAAAGTAATTTTAACTGTATATACAGAGCTAGTACATATAAATTGTAACAACAAAAATTAAGTAATTTCTTTTTATGGGTTATAGCCTGAAATATACCACATCGTGTACAAAATCGTATGCAATTCTTTTAGAAAAACAAATATTAACCTGTTTAAAAATTTGCAATTATTTTCAGTATTGTCTACTTTTGTTGAGGTAAAGTGATGCTAGAGAAGGGTGTCCCTTTACAATTTCTGCTTCTTATGGTCAAGATGGATGACTTCTCTTAGTCTATTTCCATGCCAGTTAGGCATGCAGTTTGTAAACTGGTATTTTGCTTGTCAGCAAGTTCAGCTTGAGCCACAGCACCTCATTCCTTATTTCATTATAGACTGGAATTTCACCAAGAATGTTCCTTCCCAGATTTGTAACTTCTTGTCTGCTGACATATTCCCAGACAATATGGTCCAGGGTGCCAATTGTTTGGCATTCACAGATGTTTGTTGTATATTGACATATTTTTTAAGTAAATAGGTTGGTTGTGGACCATGCTCTGACAGATAGTATATCGGTCACTTGCTTGGTGAGAAGTATGGTGGTCTCAATCCTTCTTTTATGTTGGGAAGCAATTGGTAGGTTCTCCTGTTTCCAGTACTACTATTCTTGTAGAATCAGGTAAACAGAGTTTTGTGGTGAACACTGGAAGACTACTTAACATCCCTTTAGGTTGTGTTCTACTCCTGTCAGCATGATGTTTTAGAGCCTTACTAATGTGTTCCACAGTTGTGCACCAGCTGCCGTAATAGCCTTGACACCTGCCAGAGGCTGTGCCCTGCTGCCCAGTATTAAAAAGAGACAAGATCATATTGGAACAAATGTAGAACATTTTTTTAAAAAAACTTATTACTATGAAGACAGTAGTTTATTAATTTAAAGAAAAAGAGAAGTTACCATGTGGTTTCTTCCCACCAATACCAGCTTCTTTGAATTTCACAGGTTCCTAAAACATAACCTTTATTCCTGTAAAACTCCTGGCCTCAACCTTTGCTAGTCCCTGTCCCTCCCTGCCTCTGTTTTCTAGCCTACGTTGCAGAATGCCAAACACATAACTGTCTTGTAATCTCTGTTTGATGTTAGTTTGAGCTGCCTCCAATCTGCCAGTGGTTCTTGATATGAGCCAATGAAACACCACAGCTTTCTTGTTTCACTCTCCAATCCAAAACATTCAGTTGTATGCTATGTACAGATTATTTAAGCTGATTATGAAGTCTTAGATTTCCTTGTAGCTTTATTGTGCAGCACATTAGGGAGTTGGGATGATGATTTCCTTGTATCTTTATTGTGCAGCACAGTTGGGAGTTGGGAGAACAATATTCTTAACTTTTCTTAACTCTGGTGCTGGGTTTGTGATTGTCCCTTATTAATGGAATCCGGTGTAGTATTTAGTGGATATTTTACCACCCATATATATTCCAATCATAGTTGTTTGCACAACATGATAGGGTCAGCTAAAAATAATAATTTTCTTGATGTTCCGATAATGATAGTGTTTATTTATCATACATTAGCATGATTAAATGAATGCTCAAAACATTTAATACTTGAATCTTCATTTCAGATGCGATACTGGAATTCCTTGATGTGTGTCAAGCACAATGTTGGTTGTCCAGGTTGGTTACATTTTAATAAAAAATATTATTGTCACTCAATCATTAATGTTAATAAATGATAGCGGTAGATATCTTTTTATTTCCTCACCTAACACATGGGAAGTGTGGTTTATGCTGAAAGATTTAAATGTGTAGCAATTAAATGTTGGACTTAAAATAATGTACAATCAACACACAAAAAACAAAATAAATAGAAATTAACTGTGCAGTCATAGAACTTTATATTTAAGGTTATTGAAACCATGAGTAGATCAAGAGCAAAAGAATAAATATAAGTAAAAAACTGGCCTGGAGTGCTTTTGCTAAACTGGGGTTTTCAAAACTAAATTTATCATGTGTATGAAGGTGCATGTTAGGAATTAGTATGAGAGACAGGAAAACAAAGATGTTAGTGAAAAGGCTGTAATGGAAGACATATTACTGATGCATTCCAAGAAGACACTTGGTGGGATGGTAATGGGAGTAGCTCAATTGATGGATATTGATATATGTTGACTGGTATTGAATGCTTTCGGGTTGTTACAAACTTTAGCTAGCAGACTATACAGATTTTAATGTGTTGAACGTGTCAATAAAAAAGCCAATTTCATACTGTATTATGCTCAACATTTCAGCAATGGTTAATTACTTGTGTCATTTCTGATTTTGCGGATCTGTTCGCCCTAAACATAATGTTAATTGCTAGTTGGCATTGCTAATTACCAGAAAGCAGTCAGTATTGGTTAATACAATATTATTAAAAGGTTAGTTGCTATTCACCATATAGCGGAGATGCGGAGTATCAGTCGTTCTAACTATTCAGCTACTCCCATCAGCCACTGTGCTGAGAGTCTTTCTGGAATTCGCTAATAGTAATATGATTATAACGACAACAAAATATGGCGAGGCAGGACATGCAATTGGGTAATTGACTGATAAACTGATTAAAGAAGTTGTTTATTGGAATACAAGAAATAAAAAAAGACCAAGATGATGACTTAATGGGTGGTGGCTAAATGATAAAAAAAAAGAAAAACATGTGGGAGGTATGTGAAGACTGTAAAACTTTAGAGGATGAAGTGAATATCAAATGTCTGAATGATGATGAAACTAATGTTCATGGTCCACCCTCTTCTGCATTAAAAATTACTGTCTTGATTTGTGTAACCAGGCATAGATAATCATTTAAAAGTTAACATCAACCTTAATTCCTTAAAGCATTTATTAACGGTTCTGTCAACAGTTGCAGTATTTGTTAGGTGACTAGTTTGGAAACCTTACAGGTTAATTTTCAAGCCTGACCTGCTGAGGCTACAAAAACAGTACGTAGTTATCAGGGAATACAAAAGTAGTATTACAATAAAAAGGTAAAATGTAACAGAAATAAATTATCTGAATATTGACATATTTCTGCTGACAATGACTAATCTTAATAATAAACAATATGTGTCAACACATTCTCTTTAAATGTTGGCAGGATAAATGCCACGATCCACACACACCTATTACCAGTTCAAAATCTAACTGAAGGTCAGCATAGCCATCAGCACCAGGAAATTTTCAATGGCACACGCATCACACCTCATGTAAAAATGCACATATGCAACCAATGGGTGTGTTGCATTTAAAAATGGGGATTTGTCTAAGCATCTTTATTACACCTGACATCAATACAGTGAATGACAACAAAAAATGTACAGGTCTTACATACATACAAATACTAGTGTGCTGTGTACATGTTACATATATGAACAGAAGACAAGCATTTTATGTTCAAGTGTGTGTCTATGGCCAATAGACACATTGAATTAAAATAGAGGGTATCACAGAACCTTTTATTAACCAGTCACATGTAATGTTAAGTACAATGAAACAAATCACATTTGTTTCTCCATTACAATTTTTGCATTGTACATACAGACAGTTGTCTTCCAAAAGTGTGCATACACATATTTTACATACTTAAAATATTTAAAAAGAATATACATAGTTTGTTTAGCCAATAAGTTCTCCAGAAACAGTTACAGAGTCCTGCTAAAACAGCATCTCATAGCACTAAATCATTACTACATCACGTCATGTGCAACCACCTTGTCCTGTACACAAAGTGCCTATCAATTCATGCGAGTCGTGTTGTGAATTACAGATGACAAATACTGAAATATGGATACGCAAGTATTTTATGTAATTCCATACAATTTTGTATTACTGGTCATGCATGCTGCAACCTTTGTCATATAGTGCCTCTGTGATCACACCACCCTTCAGATACGCACATCATGACCTGATATAATTTACTAACTAGACATGCTAACCCAATTACAGATGCACTTAAATGCTCTCCTATGAAATTTTGTTTGAAATTCCAATATCTTGATCCAACATGTTTGCTGGCTTGATATGCACTTCTAGTTATGGATTACATTCAAATGATATAATATCCAGTAGAAAATGCTCCTGTGCAAAACATTGTGCTACATGTCATACAGTGCACAGTACTTGCCTGTTTATTCGCGTTGAGATCATCGTACACTCTTTTGGGCACCTAATGCAGTTATTTAAATTGAAATGGCCATTATATGTAGCCTGCATGCGAAAACTCACATACTCTTAAGCAAAATATGAAATGAAATAAAATTAAAATTAATAAAATTTGAAAAATCAAAAAAGGAAATTTAAAAATCAGGCCACTGTGTATGAGGATTTTGTGTGTCATCTGCACACACTACTAAAAAATCATTTAATCCTAGAGATCGTATCAATATCTTTGCATTACCATCTAGCAATTATCAGGAAACGGCACTGGTGCTCCAGAACCTGTGATAATGACACTGGTGAGTTTGAGTGGGTGTTCAGTGTCCACATGTTGCTGAATACATGAGTAAGCATGAAGTGCTTACATTACAGTGACCTTATCAATGAGTGTGGTATTAAGTAGTTCAAGAAATCATAAAATAGAAGTCACTACAAGCCTCAAAACAATTTGGACTATACAGTGGGAAGCCCTGGTTGGTCAGCCTACACATCCACTTGTAAAATCAGTATACTAATTGTAGTGAATAGTATTTGTTCAACCCCCAAGATACCTTAAGGAATGCAACCATAAGAAACGTATAATGTAATCAAATGTAAATATGTAATCAATTTAACACTGTTAATGTTCAGCCATTGTATGCATGAATATACCTTCTTCTTTTCAAATTACCATCTATAGAATTAATACTTAAGTTGAATGCAAAGGCACTAAGAAGAAACTAAGAAGAAACATTTGTGCTTGGGGGTTCACTGCTCTGTGTCACACATGACTTGATGTAGTGGTGCTATGAGACACTGTTTTAGTAGGACTATGTAACTGTTTTTACGAAACTTATTGGCTAAACAAACAGTATGTATTCTTTTTAAATGTTTTATCTATGTGAACTATGTGTATTGATACTTTTGGAAGACAACATTCTGTATGTACAATGCAAATGTGATTTGTTTCCTTTACTTTATGTTACGTGTGACTGGTTAATAAAGGCATTGTGATGCCCTCTATTTTAATTCAGTGCATCTAAACGCTCTGGATACGCACTTGAACATGAAATGCTTGTTTGCCGTTCAAATATGTGATCGGTACACATCACATTAGTATATGTAATACCTGTACATATTTTGTTGTCATTCATGGTATTGATGTCAAGTGTAACAAAGATCCTTAGACAAATCCCCATTTTTAAATGTGACACAGTCATTGGTTGCAAACATGCATTTGTTAGTGAGGCTCAATGCTAGTGCCATCAAAAATGCATGTGTGGATTGTGGCATTTATCCTGCTAACATTTATAGATCATGTGTTGCCACTCAATGTTTATTATTAAGATGTCACTGTCAGTGGAGGTGTTCAAATTATTATGTCTGGTTTCTGTGTCCCCACTGAGAGAATCTCTGCTCATGTAGACCAACACCTTCAACCTATTACCTGAAACCTACCCTCCTATATAAAAGATATCAGCATGTCCTCCATCATTTCACCACAGTTCCTGTTCCTTTACACAGTGCCTGCCTGTCTGCCTGTCACTGTTGATGCCGCCTCCCTTTACACTGACATCCCTAATGCCCATGGCCTTACTGCTATTGAACACGACCTTTCTCAATGCCCAATGGATTCCAAGCCAATAACCTCCTTCCTAGTTGCCATGACCAACTATATCCTCACTTACAATTACTTGTCCTTTGAAAATACCTACAAACAAATCTGGGGTACAGCTATGGGTATTTGCATGACACCATCCTGTGCCATTACATGTAGATGAATGCTTCCTAAACACCCAGAATCCTAAACCCCTGTCCTGGTTCAGATCCATTGATGACTGTTTGGACACTGTTTATCATTATGGTCAATGAGACTGAAATTTGTGCCAAAATTTACTGATGTAAGTACCTTTAGCACATACTTATTTACTTAGAGTATGGAAAAACTACAGAAAAATGTAACATAAAACTGAAACATATAACAAACATGCAAAATATTAACAAATCAGTATAAGATATAAATTTTATGGATCTCATTAATATCACATTTGCATTGAATTTAATCACACAATACCATTTGGAGAAGCTTTTAGCAAGTCATTCCACATTCCTTAGTGTCTTCTTCATGGGATTCACTAATGATGTTATATGCAGTTTACTCCATTGCATTACACTTGCATTCTGAACTGTGTACAATACTTATGACATCCAACATCTAGCCCTTATTTATGTAAGGACACATAACTGATCCCGATGCTATTGAGATGGCTCCAGTTTTTTTGGCAGCTGCATGCCTAAAGGTGACCTGGTCAGGTCAGTCTGATTCTCCAGGCCTTATCTGGCAAAAATTGTCAGTCCCACAGGAAAACTGGCGCTCATTGTGACAATCAAATGATTATTATCACCACAGTGACAGTGCTTTTGGTCACATAACTTTGAGCCAACAATTTTTTGCCTAGTATAAAATAACAGTGGTCACTGGATCTGGCCTCTCTGACTTTAGTTCCTGCAAATGAAGATGCACCACGAAGGGAAGCACTTTCAGTGAAATACATGGAAAAAATAACTGAATGCCACAAATGACATTTATGAAAAAAGGAGCCTGACCTTATCAACACTTTCACATGACTGATTGTATTGGAGACCACATATAGGATACTAGTGCAATGTATACTTCAATACTGCTTGAGTGTTTGGGATTTGTACCAGGTCAGATGTAAAAAAGTCATCGAAGCAACTCAAAGGCAGGCTGCTACATTTGTTATCAATAGGTTTGAACAGCTTGCATGTTTATGGAGATGCTTCGAGAACTCGAATGGAAATCTGTGAGGAGAAGGCAACACTCTTTTTGAGGAACACTATTGAAAAAATTTAGGGAACTGGCATTTGAAACTGATTGCAGAGCTATTTTATTGTCACCAATATACATTTTGCCGGATGGTCAACCTAGTGTCTCGGCAATGTATAGCAGATGTACATATACTTTAATTAAAATAGCTTTGTCATTGATGTTTCAGTTAGTGAACTCATATGAACCACATCTTTTTAGGGCTCCAAATGCTCACTTAGAGGAACTGACAGTGTTTTGCCAGATGAGTCAGGTTCCATGACTTGGAGGGAGAGAATAGCCAGCAACATTGACTACCTGCCACTAATGTCAAAGAGTTATTTTATTGTAGCTGTAGTAGGAAATCAGTCATTATCATCTCTCCTCCTGCAGGGAAGGATTTAGGATTCAAGGTACATTCAAGAGTCCATGGCGGTGAGGAAAATATCTCTGTGACACTGTCTTGTGCCAACATGTTCATGAGCTGCCTTGATGAATTCTCTCTAGCCATTGAGAATCGTAAAGCTTGATGTGGTTCATAACACATTTATACTCTGCAAACCACTGTTTAGTGTGTCGCAGAGGGTACTTCTCTCTGTACCAAGCATTAGCATTTCTGCTCACATGGGGAGTGTGGAAAGAATGACTGTGTAAATTCCTCTGCAGTTAGACTATTCTTGTCTTTGTGGCCCCAAAGGGCCTGATACATAGGGCCAATTTGAAAACTAATAAAGATCTGACTGCATAGTAATGAAGCATTCTTCAGATATTACTTTATTATCTGTAGCTATATCATGTGCAAAAGTCTGCAGTTTTATTAATATTCTTTGCCATATAATTAATTGACAGTATGAACATCGAGGGTCCAAACACACTGCCCTGGGCACACCTGGAGTTACTACTGGATTTGTTGATGATTCAGATTCATTGGACGTCACAAGGTTCTGTAAACAGAGCGATCACTGTCTACATCTACTCCACATCCATATCCATACTCTGCAAGCCACCTGACGGTGTGTGGCGTAGGGTACCTTGAATACCTCTATTGGTTCTCCCTTCTATTCCAGTCTTGTATTATATGTAGGAGGGAGCAATATACTGCTTGACTCCTCGGTGAAGATATGTTCTCGAAACTTTGACAAAATCCCGTACCGAGCTACCGAACATCTCTCTTGCAGGGTCTTCCACTGGAGTTTATCTATCATCTCCGTAATGCTTTCACAATTACTAAATGATCCAGTAACGAAGTGGGCTGCTCTCCATTGGGTCTTCTCTATCCCTTCTATCAACCCTGTCTGGTATGGATCCCACACCGGTGAGCAGTATTCAAGCAGTGGGCGAACAAGTGTACTGTAACCCACTTTCTTTGTTTTCAGACTGCATTTCCTTAGGATTCTTCCAATGAATCTCAGTCTGGCACCTGCCTTACCGACGATTAATGGTCAGTCCATTTTAAATCACTCCTAATGCGTACTCCCAGATAATTTATGGAATTAACTGCTTCCAGTTGCTGACCTGCTATATTGTAGCTAAATGATAAAGGATCTTTCTTTTTATGTATTCGTTCCTTCAAAATTTCACCTTCTCATCTGTTTCACTTGGTATGTCTTAACTAGGAAGCCACGCAGATAGTGACCTTCACCACACTGAAGGGTTAGTTAGTTAGTTACATGTTCCATTTATCATTTCGCCTGAGAGGTCATAATGATGTGGAATGAGTCGTTTTACATTCACATCCCAAATTAATTTGTGCACATTGTTTGCATTCTGAACATTTCTAAGAATTCTTTTTTTATGAAAAGAAAACAGATATAAAAATGGGAGTTAGTAATTCCTACCTACCACCTTTTACACAATGCAGTAATAAAAATTCTTCTATGGAATGGAAGGAGTTGTCAAGAAGTAACTTTCTCAGTTTGTTATCAAATTTTACTTTGCTGTCTGTTAGACATTTTATATCCTAGGCAATTGATGAAAACTTTTCGTTGCAGCATTGTAAACAACCTTAATGTGAAGTAATAAATGTCATTTTTCCTTCTGGTATTGAATTATGTACCTCATTATTCCTTTGGAACTGTAGTGGATTATTTACAACAAACTTCACGAGGGAATTAATGTACTGTGAAGCAGTAGTCAGGATGCCCAACTCCTTAAACAGATGTCTACAAGACGATCATGGTTGAGCACTACATATTATTCTTACAGTATGTTTTTGCACAATGAAGACTTTCTTTCTTGAAGATGAGTTAGCCAGACCATTATTCCATATGACGTTATCAGATGTGGAAAAATCAGACGTGGGTATCACAGCCCACCAGGACAAGGTAGATGCCAACTTTTTAAATATAAAACAAAATGCAAGCCTTAAAACATTCAAAAGAATTATCCCAAAAGATGTAGAAGATGCTATAGTGTCTTTAAAAAACAAGAAATTAGCCTGGTGGGATGAAATTCCAACCACTGTAGTCAAGGCTGTTTATAACATTATATCTCATGCATTGGCTAAAATTATTAATCAGTTATTCGAGGAAGGGTATTTCCCAAACGTGTTAAAATATGCTGAAATAAGACCAATGTTCTAGAAAGGCTTACCAGACAACATGGGAAATTACCACCATGTTTTCCTGCTGCCATTTATTGCTAAGGTGATAGAAAAGATTGTTGCCAAAAACTAGTTGAAAACTTTCTTATAGAAAACGGTATTATAGTTAAAAATCAATTTGGATTTCAAAAGGAGAAAAATTCAATAAATGCTATCAGGGAATTCATGGAAAAGACAAGCTCTGCTTTAGATAGGGGTAAAAAGGTCACATGTATTTTTTGTGACTTGATCAAAGCTTTTGACGTGGTCAGTCACTTACTACTTCTGCACAAGTTAGAGAGATATGGGATCATGGACAGGGCAGTACAGTGGTTAAAATGTTATTTGTCAGAAAGAAAACAGAGAGTTATTCTAAATTCAGATGGAGAAAAAATCAGTCTTGGATTGGAAAAAGATTAGTACAGAGGTCCCACAGGGCCCAATTTTAGAGCCAAATCTTTTTCTGCTGTACATAAATGATTTACCTTTAAGCACTGATGTTTACTCTGTTTTATTCTCAGATGACACCTCAGTTTTTATTGAAAATGGCAATTAAGACAAAAATCGTGATACTGTGGAAAATATAATAGGAAATCTAGAATTATGGTTTCAACAGAATGGATAAAACTCGAAGTCACAAAAACCCAACTAGTGCAGTTCAGTGCTAAAACATTATCAGCATCTCTCATAAAAATAATGCACGGTGATCAGAAAACGACTGAAGCAAGTTATGTAAAATTTCTAGGTCTAAATCTTGCAAAAATTTAAATTGGAATGCACATGTAGACTTCTTAGCAAACAATCTAAACAGTGTTGCTTATGTGATAATTGTCTTATCTGTTTCCACTTTTATGGTCACCAAAAGATAGTCTATCACAGCTACTTTAAAACTATAATTGGATACAAAATAATTTTCTGGAGAAAGTTTACTAACAGCCCGAGGTTATTTACACTTCAGAAGAGAATTATAAGACGCATTTGTTTAGTCCAAAAAAGAACATCATGTTACCCCTTACTTAAAAAATTAAAAATACTAACCATTCTTTCTCTGTTGTTGTTGTTGTTGTTGTTGTTGTTGTTGTGGTCTTCAGTCCTGAGACTGGTTTGATGCAGCTCTCCATGCTACTCTATCCTGAGCAAGCTTCTTCATCTCCCAGTACCTACTGCAGCCTACATCCTTCTGAATCTGCTTAGTGTATTCATCTCTTGGTCTCCCTCTACGATTTTTACCCTCCACACTGCCCTCCAATACTATTCTCTTTCTCTTTATATCTATGAAATTTTTATTGTCATGTATAAAAATCAAAACTCACTTGACAATGTTCATTTCAACCACAGTTACTGTACTTGTCACAGATACAGTTTCAAACTTTACGCTCAAACACCACCATTGTTCATAGGATTAAATAACACAAATCTATTAAATATGGAGTTTGACCCACTAAAAAGATTGTTATTTAATATGCTAGTGGAAAAATGTTATTATTCAATTGAAGGATTCATGCAGGGCAGTGTGGCAATTTGCAAAGAAAAGAAACAATAAAGATTATGTTGTCTATAACAAACTATTAATATATTGTATGTATAAATTGTATACAACCTGCGAAATGGCCATAAGTGTTATGTATGTTCTTGTTAAATCCTCCATGTCTTAAAATTCAAAAATTCCTGCTTAAATATGTTAAGTATTATTATCTTATTTTTTAAAGTAATATCACTTGTCTCCAGTAAAAAATCTTTGATTTGTAACTGTACGTTATGAGATGAATCAACTACATTCTACATTCAAAATATGTCAACTTACTGATTTGTCTTTCCTCAAGATTTACAATGGTTCTAAGTGCAGATATGGCTGAACTAAGTAGTTTTAGGAGTTCCACAATGTGTCTTTTCCAGTTTAAATTCTCATCAATATGGACCCTTAAGAATTTTGAAGTTTCCACCCTATTTATTTTTTCCTCACTATGTGTTACATTTACTTGTGTAGTGCTCCTGGAGATGTGTGGGACTAATATGATGTGTCTTTTTAAAATTGAGGGTGAGACCATTCGCAGAAAACCAGTCAATGATATTTGAAATAATTTTTTTTACAATTTCTTCTGTTGCTGTATATATGCTTGGATTGATTACAATATTAGTGTCATCTACAAAAGGAACTAATTCTTCTTGTTGTATACTAGACAGAAGATAATAGATAATTTACCTATATGAGGACAGTAGCAGACCTAAGATTGAACCATGGAGAATATAACATCAGTTTCATAAAACATCAGTTTACCTAGGAGAATACTGTGATTCACAATTGGTGAACCATTCATATTATTGAATTTTATGAGAGTTACATTTTCTACATATTGCTGTGATTTTTCTCTTGAACTGTTTGTCCTTATGCTTTCCACTGTATTTAAGAAATGATTATTAAATGTATTTGCTATCTGTGACTCATCAATTCTAGCCCTTCCATTCAGTTCGGTTGTGATATTGTCATATTCTGTGGCTGGTTGTCCTGTCTCGTTTCACTACTTTACACATAACTGTAAGTCTCTTGTCAGAAGTACTGGTTTCTGGCACTTTGTGCATGTTCTTTGATGTTTTAATAATTTTTCTTAGTAATTTTGAGTATTTTTTGTAGTGTGCAGCTACTGCAGGATCACAGCTTGTTCTCACCAAAAGATACATTTCCCTTTACCTTTCACAAAATACTTTAATCCATATAGTGACCCATGGTTTTTTACATCACTGTTTAGTGTCCTTTCTGATTAGATTTTGTGGAAAGCTATTTATCATGGAATAAATTAAATTTTATGCTACCATTTGATTCATTATAAATTATGTCCCATGTCATCTCCTGTAAACTATTCTTAAAAACATTTGTCCTTGAGTCATTAATTACTGTAAGTGATTTCCACTGAGGTGTGTCTATACTGTAAGGCACTATGTTATGTACTCTAACTAACTGTGCATCTAATGAGAGACAGTATTTGTTACTGGGTAAACAGTTATTTTCTCCCTTTAGCTTCATCAAAGAAAATGTTATCAAATAGGGTCTTAGTGTCTTTATGCACCTGCATTTGAAAGTTGATTACTGAGACCAAATTGTGGGATCCAAATAATTTTTCCAGATCAGTTTTCCTATCAGAATCCCTTAGAAAATTTACACTGAAGTCACCATAGACTAGTAACTGCTTGCTGCTGTCTGATGGATAGCACGGTAAGGAATCCTGATTTCTCATAAATAGTTCAAAATTTTGCATTGGGGATCTGTATACAGTTATAAGTAAAAGTGAACTTTTTCTCAACATTAATTCACAAACATACACTCAATGTGTGCTGATCACTACAGAAGCTACTTGTCTCAGTGGATTTGACCTTGTGTTCTGTCTTAATGTATGTAACAACTCCTCCTTTCCCTATGCTATTTCTGTATGAGTAAGCTGCAATAGTGTAATGTTTTATATGTAACTTATCTAACTCTGTGGTTATGTGGTGCTCAGACAGGCACAGAATGTCTATCTTTTCAGAGCTCTCTAAAGCCTGGAAGCTCTTCACACAAATTCCCAATGTCTTCAGCTAGCACTTGGCTCCACAGTACTTGTGACCTGGTACCCTGTCCCATATCTTTCGTGTACCATCTGCTCGACACCCAGTCGCCCCCCTCCCCCCTGTGACTACTAACTAATTGCATGTCTCTTTTCTTCCTACTCCCTTTTGGTACTGACCTACATTGAATTCCTTTGCTAGAAGTCTGCTGCACCCTACCATGACTTACAGCTGGGTAAGTCCCTTCCCCTCCTACATTAGGTAACAAGTCAAATTTGTACGGTACTGTTAGCTCAAATGTAGATGAAGTTGAAGAGCTGTTCTCCTTTCACCCATTGTGTGTTATCTTTATTGACTTCCCAAGATCTTTTCCCCCTTCAACCTATCTTGTAAAAATTTTGTGTGCTCTAATTCAGCCTGAATGGTGCAGCAATTACAGTGAAACAGTTCAGTTTTTTAAGTGAAGCGTTACATGAATACCACACAAAAAATATCCAAAATATTTTTAAGTATATTTTTATGAAAAAATGCATTTAAACAAAAAACTGCACACAATCAATATAATGTCACATGATATTGTTAATGCTATGGAAACTCAAATTCCCTGCAATAACAAAAAACCTCACATAAAACATTGAAAAAATGAAAAGTACACTAGTATTTTTCAGGTTTTTGCGTCCTTGGCTTTTTTTGCATATGCTGGAAATTTTTGTAGAGAAATTAAGTTAGATTGGCTTCTTGCAGCAATGAGAAATATAAGGCAGCTTTACCTTCTTTTTTTAGTCACAGGTGGAGCATGTTTTGTTTTTTCCAACCTTTCTATGATGACTTTTACTCTTGGTTCTGATACGTCAAAAACATGGTGAATGGCTGCATAAAAGTTCACAGGGTATGTGACAGTTGTTGACCTGCTTTTTATCTGTGGAATCGCCAGTGAGTTTGCGGGATTCTTCAGAAAATTAAAGCAGCTCACCTGAGTATTGTCATTGTAGGAATTGTGAGCAACAATTGCATTCACCCCACTTATTTTCAACATGTGGAAAAATAATGCCATTGGCCATCGTTGGAAGTGGTTTGGACAATTAGTATAATTTTTTTCAACTAAGTATAATTGTAGCAGAATATTTAGCTAAAGATTCTGTCTCAACATTTCTGTCTTCATTACTTTGATCATCTGTTTCTTTCAAGGAATTCAGAGATGGCAAAGCAAATTTGTTGTCTCTTTTGCAATGTTCCTATTCTAATTATTAATTATGTTCACTTTCAGTTTTGTTGTCACTATTGAATCCAACATCACTTCCTAAACTGTCCTCAAAAGTTTTAAAACAGTACCCTCAAAATCAGCAGATAAAGACCTGGCTACTGAATCCATAATGTAAAGTCCCAGGTGTGGTCTCAGAGACTTCTAGCACGAAAGAAGCAGTACTAGTATAGGTCCGTGTCACATTCAAGTGACTACTGACAAAGACACTATAGTAGGTTTGAGGAAGAACAACTGGACAAGGCTGTAATCTCCTGTCCCACCTCTATGCTTTAGCAATGGAGTAACAATACATGCTAGTGGTCTGTGAGACCACACCTGGGACATTAAGGGTTAATCACAACAGAATGAAACTTTATTGTATGCAAACTGCACGTAAACAATCGACTAGTGTGAAAAATTCCTAATTGTAGCAGCCAAAGCCATCATCTGACATATTATTGTGATAGTGCATGAGTATCAACCAGAGTGCCAATGTCAATTTTTGTTTGTGTGCCAAGTAGTTCCATGCATTCTGTTAGGGGTGTTGCGTTCTCACGATGTGCAGACCTTTTATTCCTTGTTTTTTTTACTTTTTGTGTATTGGTTATTCTAAGTTTTTTTTGCCTTTAGTCTCTTATGGGTTCCTACGTACAATGTACCTAGTAAGGCAAGCAAAAAACGAACTCACTAAGTGCAATTGATCTGTTTTTGTGGTCCTAGTCATGCGAGCCTGGCATTTAACATTCATCCTCAGGAAGTTTCTATGATCAGATAAAGTTCTGTTGTTATTTTGAAGATGGTCTGGTGTACATGTTTTTCCTGTAGCAGGCGTAGCAGAGTCTCAAGGCCTGATCCTTATACACATTGGCCAAACTGTTGACGTCGATGTGATTGGCCACCTGCACACACATAACACAAGTAAACAATACAGTGGATGAAAATACGGTGACTTTGAATCCGACTGTGTCCAGGCTAGCTGTGAGGCTACCACCATTCTGGCTGCACAACCTGTCCTTGTAGTTCACCCAGGTAGAGGCAAATGTTTTTCTATTCTGGTGTGATTGCAGATGCTTCTAAATTTGCATTGGTGGTTAGACAATTGGAACAGCAATATGCGGCAGAAGCGGCAGATGTTTAGGACATCATTGTTGCTCTCCTTGAAGGGAAGGCATACAACCATTTAAGGTCAGAACTGATCCAACATATTTCCGCATCTCAAGAGGAGCACATTAGACAGGTACTGACCCACTATACAGGTGGCATCTTAGAAGTGAAATCGACGCAGGTATCGTACCCAGTCAGCTGTTGTGTATGATCTCGAACTGTTACTTGCCTCCCTCTATCAAAGTGATTATTGCAATGCAGTCAGAATTGTTGCTAGACATCATGGCAGAATTGGCTGACAAAGTACTGGGTGTCATATCACCTTCGCCCACTATGGTATCAGCTGCACAGTGCATGAGTTCACTTACCACGGTAGCATCTGCCGAATATGAGGCATTAGCAGAGAAAGTAGATCAGCTGACGCTACAGTTTAGCCAGCTGGTAGTGTGTCACAACATTGGTGGAGATCGCAGCCAGCAGAGAGATAGAAGGCACTCATGGTAAGGCTGCATCTCACTTGCCTGCGCCGACACCTGATGTGCAGAAGGACGTCTGCTGGTACCATCAACATTTCAAGGAATGTGTACAACACTCCCTCAAGCCGTGCGCGTACCCAAGTGCCAGCAGCAACTGACCATAGGCACCTCATCAGATTGCTGGCCAATGTTACAGAGGCTAATCATCAGCAATCGACACAATGGCCATAAGTACCTGATGGACACCAGCTCCAATTTATGCATCTACCCTTGCATGCTGCTACATCAGTGCCAACAGCGTATGACATTCTGCCTGGTGCTCGACATTCTACCTGGTGACCAAGACTAACTTGTTTATCTCCGTGTGTGGCCTGCACAGAATAGGGCTGGATTTCAGCCTCTGCTGTGCCTTCCCATGGAATTTCACTGTGGCAGACGTGGGTGTGCCAATTATAGGCGCACATTTCTTGGCATACTTTAACCTTTTGCCAGGCATGTCCAATGCCTGCCTTGTAGTGGTGGTGGTGGTGGTTAGTGTTTAACGTCCCATCAACAATGAGGTCATTAGAGACGGAGCGCAAGCTCGGGTTAGGGAAGGATGGGGAAGGAAATCGGCCGTGCCCTTTCAAAGGAACCACTCCGGCATTTGCCTGAAACGATTTAGGGAAATCACAGAAAACTTAAATCAGGATGGCCAAAGACGGGATTGAACCGTCATCCTCCCAAATGCGAGTCCAGTGTCCTAACCACTGCGCCACCTCGCTTGGTGCCTGCCTTGTAGACCATACCACCAGATTGAGAGCCACAGGCTTTTGTCACCAGACATCCATCCAATCTGTGGCAGCGGACGGCCAATATGTCTTGGTACTGAAAGACTTTCTTGGCATTAACAAAGCCACCAGGAATACCAAAAGATGTCCAACACAACACTGTCCATCACTTCAAGATGACTGAGGGGCTGCCAATCTCTTGCTGACATTGATGACTAGTGCCCGACCTGTTGAAGGTAATGAAAGCCAAGCCTGATAACATGATTAAAGAGGGCATTATGCATCAGTCTGATAGCCCCTGGTATTCACTCCTGCACTTTGTTCCTAAGAAGTGTGGTGTGTGGCAGCCTTGTGCAGACAACGGGACTTTGAACACCTGCGTGATTCCTGACAGATACCACGTACCTCTGCTCTGCTCTGCACTGCATTACCCACTCAGGCTCATTGCCATTGATGGACAATTTTGAGGCTACCTGCCAGCTGCCCCAGCTGGCCACACAAAGAATTAAGGCACTATTTAGGCATGCTGAACTTTTATCGACAGTACCTGCCGCATCAGCTGACATTCAAGAGCAATTAGATGATATGATCATGGCATTTGAGAAGCCGTTCAAGTGGTAGTAGATGTGGCATTGTTGGCACATGCTGAGCTGAATGCACTGTTGGCTGTGGTAGTAGATGCAAATCTGATGACAATAAGCGATATACTTCAACAGCATGTTGATGAGACTTGACAGCTGCCAGCTTTCTTTTCTAAAAGGTGACTGCCTCACGGAAGAAACAGAGAGTGTACAACAGGGAATGACTGGCAATTTACGAAGCCATCAAGGACTTCCAATCTCATGTCGAAACTTGTGCCTTCACAATATTTACGGACCTCAAACTGCTGGCATTTGCCTTCTGGCAATATAACCTTAACTGCTCACTGAGGCAACACAATCAGCTGCTGTGTTCACTGTGGACATACAGCACATTTCAGATATAGACAACATTGTGGCAGACTGCCTCTCTCACTTCGGATGCATCTCTACAGTGGACTATATGGCACTTAGAGCTCGAGTAAAGAGCTTCAAGACCTTGTTATAGGATACACGGCCATCGTTACAATTACAACTCGTGAACATTCCTGGTACCATGAACAACTGTATCACAATATGCCCACAGCCAAGCCCCATCCACACTTGCCTCTGAACTTCCATCTGCAAGTGTTTGTATCCCTGCACAACCTGAGCCACCCAGGTATGAGGTCTACACTTCGTCTAGTTCTTGCTCACTTTGTGTGACCTGTGGCGAAGAAGGATTGCAGAGAGTGGACAAATTTCACTCTACAGTGACAGTGCTAATAGGTTATCAGGCACATTTATGCGCCAAAGGTAATTTCCGTGATGTCAAAGTACACTTTACACATGCTCACGGTGACATTCTCAGACCACTACCACCCTTGAACGGTCAGCGTTACCTGTTCACTTGTTGGCCTGAAGCAATTCTGATAGACAATATCTTGGTCAAAACTTTGGTGCAGGCCTTCGTAATGCATTGGACATCGTGGTTCGGCTGCCCTCTCAATGTCACGACTGAGACACGCAGACAATTTGAGTCTGAGTCGTTCATGAAACTGGTAGCACTTTGTGGCATGAGCCATCATTGGACAACCAGCTTCTGCCCAGCCAGCAACGGAATGGTGGATTGATGGCACTGCACCCTAAAAGCGGCCCTGATGTACCATGTGGCCAGGTGAACTGAAGCTTTGTCAATTGTCCCCCTTAGGCTTTGCAACACCTACAGACCAGACATGGGTGGTTCCTCAGCAGAGCTAGTGTGTGGGGAAACAGTGAGACTTTCGTGCAATTTCATAGAAGCCGCCTCATGACAATAGATCGACCCATCTACACTTGTTGGGGGTCTCAGAGACCACACAGAGAAGATGTGCTCTTCATAGCCATCCAGACATGGTACCAAGCCACTGTTTGCACACAAGGACCTGAGCTTGTGCTCACATGTGATGCTGTGTGTCAACAGCATCAGACTGGCTCTCCAGTCACCCTTCACTGGTCCACACCGGGTTGTCAGCAGGGGAGACTGCGTCATGGACATTCTCTACAGTGGAAAATGTAACACAGTCACCGTAGACAGAGTGAAGCCCGCCTATGTGTTCCAAGAGCTGCTACCACCCATGGGTCATCAACCATCTCCTCTGCTGCCTGGTCCAGCATCCACATGAACAAGTACACCGCTTTCACCAGCAGCTTCTCTACTACATCACACCATGACATCTGGTTGTCATGTGCAGTTCCCAGTGTGCTTTCTAGCTGGCACACCATTCCTATTGAGGGGGCTGTTGTAGTGACTGCAGCCATCATCTGGCATCTGTTGTGTTAGTGCTTGAATGTCAACCCGAGTGCAAATGTCAATTTTCACATGTGCACCAAGTAGTTCTGCACATTCTGCTTGGTGTGCTGTGTTTTGTTCTCATGATGTGCAGATCTTTTATTCCTTGGTTTGTTACTTTTTGAATCTTGGTTGTTCTATGTTTTTTACCTTTAGTCTTGTATTAATTCCTATGTACAATGTACCTGGTAATGCGAGTAATCAATGAACTCACTAAATGCAATTGATCTGTTTTCGCATTTATAGTCTTGCAAGCCCGGTATTTAGTGTTCATCGCCATGAGCTTCTGTATTTAGAATTCTACGATCAAGTAAAGCTCAGTTGTTGTGTTGAAGATAGTCTGGTGTACACGTTATTCCTGTAGCAGGCATAATAGAGTCTCAAGGCCTGATTTTCCTACAAAGCGGCTAAAACAATCAAACAAATTAAGATTTATGCTATTCTCTGGAAATATGAACTTAACAATGAATGGACACACTCAAATTCAATTGTTGGAAAGAAAAACTGAACAATTTAGCAGGATTCTACAAAGCTGTAGACAAATATACTGGTACCATCTGACCTTACAATCATTTCTTGTTTTCTGAACTAATACATAAAGGAAAGTGATACCTTTGATAGTAAGCTTATGAAACGCACTGATATGTGTATTTAATGAGTAATTTGTACTACTCTAACTGTTATTACAATCTAAATAATTTATCTTTGTGAGAGCACAAAAACTTGAATGTCTTGCCTGGAGGAGGGCTGCCGACCTTCCATACACTCACAAAAATCTGTATCAACAAAACTCACCATCTGCTAATGGGCACTCTTAACACCTGCCACAAATTCCCCACCAAATCTGCTTCTGATACAGCTTTCCACCCATGGATGCAGCATACACAGCAACGTTAGTCTCTGTTCAAGTATGCTGAAGGTTATGTGAGCTTTTTGTTGACCAAAACTACTCTACCTATATTGCCCAGAAATGGTGGTTGTCCAGCACTTAATATGACCTAGGATATGGGCAGGGGATTTGATGATAATAATAATAAAAACAGATTGAATTTCTACTAACTCTGGTTATGATTGCAAATAAGGAATATTTTATCCATTACTATATTTTACCCATTACCGTTGCCATCCTTCCCAAAGCCACCCTATCTGTCAAATGTCCTTTTCGTTATGATCTTCATATTCTTAACCCTATACTCATGTGTAATTGCCTGTTATAGTGATATAAATTATTTACGGAAGACCTCAGGGAAGCTAAGTTTTTGGGTTCCAGAGCAATGTAGGAACAAGGGAGGCAATACTGAAGTTACAACTTGTATTAGAAGACAGGACAAAGAAAGACAAACCTATGTTTATAAAATTTATAGAAAGCTTTTGGCAGGTTTGGATAGAATACATTCTAAAATTCTGAAGGTAGCTGTGATACAAGGAATGAAAGGTTATTCACAACTTGTATGGAAATTAGACTGCAGTCTTAAAAGTCAAGGGGCATGAAACGGAAGCAGTAGTTTAGAATGTAATGAGACAGGGTCAGAGCCTCTCTCTGACATTATTCAGTCGTTATATCTGTACGTTGAGCAGGGTGTGAAGAAAACCAAGAGGAAAGCTGAAAAGGGAATTACGGTTCAAGGAAAAGAAATCAATAATTTGCTGATGATATTGTCATGTTGTAACCACACTGAGACGAAATCCAAAAGCAGGATCATCAGCAGAATACAAAACTTAGCACCAAAAATACATTTATTACAAACACTCTGGTACATCCAGAACAGAACTGACCACTTAGATGGACAGTGCAGCTATTTATACAAACATAAAATATTCCAGAATGTTAGTATTTATACAAATGTCAAATATTCTCAGATATACCAGTATTACAAAAATAAGATATTTCAAGAATCTTCCAGAAATAACAAATACTAAATAACAAATAACTGACAGTCAGGTTTGAGCTGGTGATGTGCAGTATATCATCCAGCAATGCTAGCCACTATGCCACACTGCATGCCTCACAGCTCATAGCACTGCTCTGTCTCGTGGAGTAAGAGCTCCAGCGCTCTGGATCTAGATATGGTCAATGATCCTCTGCAGTGCTGGCAGATTTAACATTCTGGTCTTGTTGTTACATCCTCTTCACTATGATGAGTGCCAAAGGTAGTCCGTCCTATCAAAGCTTCATGATTGTTAAGTGGGTCTTCTGTTTCCTTGAACCTGCCATTACTGGTTTGCACTTGTGGGTTGTAGTAGGACTTCATACGGAGCACATTGATGAATCCCTGCACCTTTGTCTTCTCGATGAAGGACCGTAATTTTTAACTTCATGTGTGACGTCTGATAAGCAATGAAGTACATGATACAGCCAATGCTTTAGTAACTTATCCAGTAGTCCCACCTTTGTTGCAGCCATAAAAATCTATACCAAG
Source organism: Schistocerca gregaria (assembly GCF_023897955.1). Taxonomy (NCBI): domain Eukaryota; kingdom Metazoa; phylum Arthropoda; class Insecta; order Orthoptera; family Acrididae; genus Schistocerca; species Schistocerca gregaria. The sequence continues at coordinate 884,287,254 of NC_064921.1, read as the reverse complement.
TCTCCCAGGCTGCATCTCACTGGTTGGTGCTTCACATTAATAGTGCTCTCGGTCTTTCTTGTAGGCACCCAGGTCTGAACATAAGGCAGCTGCCTGGCTTCTTCAGTCCTGACAATGAAGTGTTTCACAAAGTCATCCTGAGTATATTCCAGCTGAAAAGAGAACAATGTGTCCCTTATTGGTTCAGTCTCGCAACTGTGGAACAAAAAGAAAGGTGCGTAGCCTGCAGTGTCTTGCTTTGCTGTGTTGTATATGAATGTCACAGTAGGGAAGACTGTATCCAAGTCTCTCTGTTCAACATCAACGTACATCAAGAGTATATATGCCAACATGTTATTAAAGTGTTCTGCAAGGATATTCATCTGTGGATTGTTGGCAGTTGTCGTCCTGTGGGTGATGGCGCTATGTGAAATATGTGAAATTACCTCTGATACTAATTTTGACTGGAAAACTTTTCCATCACATATCAATACACATGGTGCTCTGAAACTCAAAATTATGTCTTTTTTGAGCAACCTTGAAATTTCCAGAGCTTTGGCAGTTGACGCTACCTTGGTGGCAGCATAGTGAATGATGTAATCAGTGCAGAGTATTATCTACCAATTCTGGTTTGTTGACTTCAGATACCTCCTGAAGAGTTTGATTCCATTTTGGACCAATTGTGTTGCTGCAGTTGGGATTGGTACCAGATGCCCTGAAGATAATTGCAGCAGGAGGATTTGTTGTTGGCATTTCTTGCAGTGGTTCACACAGTGTCAGACAGATTGGTAGAGACCTGGCCAGTGATATCTGCATCTGGTTTTGTGTAGTGTCCTCATGAATCACACTTGACCAGATGTTGGAGCATTGCGGAAATATTGCACTATAGCTGGCTATATATAAGCTTGATGATGAGCAACCATTGGTTTATAGTTCCTTTTATCAATGTTCTGTTAATTGATTGGAATCCTCCTTTTGTCAGTTCCTCCTCCTTCAAGACTTCTATGGTTTTCAGCAGTTCTGGGCTTCCCTGTGCTCAGCAGCAGTGTTGTTTAAACCAGTGATGACTGAGTTTTCATCATCCATGCTGCTGTGTTCTACCAAAGGATTCCTTGAAAAGCAATCAGTGTACATGTGTTTCACCCACTTTTGTATACCCTTTGTGCCATCATATTCCTGAAGCCTCAGCACCAATCTCACCAGTTGACATGACAGATTATTCAGGATAATTAGCTGGCATAGAGAATATTGGGTCGTTTACAATATTCGAAGGTTTGCCAAATAAATATGGCTCTAACTTGTTGATGACCCAAAGAACTGGCAATCATACTCTCTTAGTTGTAGAGTAGTTCATATCGGACTTAGAGAGTGCTCTGGAAGCAGATGCTGTCACATTTCCAGCACTTTGCTCAATTTGTACTAGAAGTTCCCCTATCCTATCAGTGTGAAGTTCTGTCTGAGCATTCTTGTCATACAATGCTAGAACTGGAGATGGTGTAGCACTTCCATAAGGACAACGAAACATCTTTTTTGTATCTCATTCCAGGAAAATTTGGCATCTCCCTGCAGTAGTTCTTGCAAAGGGCGTAGCTTGATACAGACCTTCATGAATTGTCAGTAGTATGAGCACATCCTGAGAGAGCTTCTCATGTCATGAATGTGCCGATGAGTTGGAAAATCTCTTACTGCCTTTTTCCTCAGAACTGGGCCAGACTCCAGTGCCATTAACTAGATGCTCCAAGATTTTTATTTCTTGTGTGGCGAAGAGGCTTGTAGCACGAACACAAGTCAAAACATTTGTCAGACAGCTTAGATGTTCGCCAAATGTTTTAAAGAAGAAATGACAGCTTCATCCAGATAGAGAAGACACATGTCCATCTAAGGTGTTGAGGAAGGTTGTTTCTCATATGCACTATGCTGACTGGACTATTACACTGCTCCACTGTCCATATAGTAGCTGTAAACTCATAGATGTCCTCATGGTTATGAAGGCAGTCTTTATCTGTTTAGCCTTATAAACTTCGATTTTCCAGTGACCTGCTTCGATTTTCCAGTGACCTGCATGACCATAGTTGAGAAACACAAGGGGAAAATCAAAAAGCTTCTATTTGAAGGCCATACAGTCCAGAATCGGTATGCCCACCCACAGACAAAATCACTGTGAGCATTGAGGCAATCATCCCACTGAAGCACCCGGTGAAGATACCAGTTTGGTAAAACACCTTGTTCTCCTGTGTGAAGAAGCTATAACTGTCTGCTGCACATCCATGTCTGACAGGAATCATCAACCCTTCAAGGCCTTTTCCAAGGGACCGAAGGTGTGGATAATTGTATGGGGAGAGATTACGACTATAGGGTGGGCACTTTAGTGTCTCTCACTTGAACTGATGTAACTTATGCATTAGTGACATTTGCGATATGGGGACATGCATCATAATGAAGTAGAGGCACACCTTGGCATTTCATTCCACAGTGGTGGTAGACATGCTGGCCCATACACATTCTTCATTGCCTGATGGATGTACTGGTGTTTGTCTTTTGGCAGTTTTGAGAAGAATGTCAGTATGATGGTCCTGTTTGGATGCATTTGGTAATAATGTCTCCATAGTTCACGTCTGTGCATTTACTGCTCACACGTCACAAAGTCAGAAATGCCATACTAATCCCTAGCACACAAGTTGGTTTTTATGTACCTGCATTGGAGTCATGCTGTATTGCATATATGCTGTAGCAATGCCTTCAAATCGAAAATTTAAATTTTTATCACATTTTCTACTTTCTCCTTTGAATTAGTCCAGTGTATCACCAATGCATGACAATGTACACACATTTTTTTTCTGTAATTTTCTCCGGTCATTGGTAGTATATGTAGAAACACCATGAGCTCTTAGTCTTTTTTTAACAAGGAACACAGGAGAGGACCAAGGCCTTTCTGAAGATTCAGTGATGTCAACTTGCAGCATCTTCCCCACTTTATCCATAATTATCTGTTGTTCAGCCTATGCTGGCTAGTTGATGGGATGGTCGCCAGTGTTGATATGGTGTTCTACGTTGGGTCACATGGTCTGGCTTTTCTCCACTCCAGATTTGAAAGCATCCAAAAACTGATGCATAATGGCTATCACTCGCTGACATACCTCAGGCTGGCAGTTGGATAGTAGCTCCCACCCATGCATTGATGGTATCGGTAGTGGATATGACAGCAAGAGTCTGTATTTGGGTGTCTGTGTGGTTGTGTGTGAATGTGTCTACTTTTCCTTAGAAAGAGCAAGAGCTCGAAAGCTGGTGTGAATACCATTTTCTTTCACATGTTTCTTCTTCTTCACAAAGATCACAGGAGTAAGAGCCTATGGAATATCAGACCAGCTGTGTGGCTGGATTGAAGAGTTTTTAGCAAACAGAAGACAACATGTTGTTATCAATGGAGAGACGTCTACAGACGTTAAAGTAACCTCTGGCGTGCCACAGGGGAGTGTTATGGGACCATTGCTTTTGACAATATTTATAAATGACCTAATAGATAGTGTCGTAAGTTCCATGTGGCTTTTTGCGGATGATGCTGTAGTATACAGAGAAGTTGCGGCATTAGAAAATTGTAGCGAAATTCAGGAAGATCTGCAGCAGATAGGCACTTGGTGCAGGGAGTGGCAACTGACTCTTAACATAGACAAATGTAATGTATTGCGAATATATAGAAAGAAGGATCCTTTATTGTATGATTATATGACAGCGGAACAAACACTGTAGTAGTTACTTCTGTAAAATATCTGGGAGTATGCGTGCGAACGATTTGAAGTGGAATGGTCATATAAAATTAATTGTTGGTAAGGCGAGTACCAGATTGAGATTCATTGGGAGAGTCCTTAGAAAATGTAGTCCATCAACAAAGGAGGTGGCTTACAAAACACTCGTTCGACCTATACTCGAGTATTGCTCATCAGTGTGGGATCCGTACCAGATCGGGTTGACAGAGGAGATAGAGAAGATCCAAAGAAGAGCGGCACGTTTCATCACAGGGTTATTTGGTAACCGTGATAGCGTTATGGAGATGTTTAACAAACTCAAGCTGCAGTCTCTGCAAGAGAGGCGCTCTGCATCGCGGTGTAGCTTGCTCGTCAGGTTTCGAGAGGGTGCGTTTCTGGATGAGGTATTGAATATATTGCTTCCCCCTACTTATACCTCCCAAGGAGATCATGAATGTAAAATTAGAGAGATTCGAGCGCGCACGGAGGCTTTCAGACAGTCGTTCTTCCCGCAAACCATACGCGACTGGAACAGGAAAGGGAGGTAATGACAGTGGCACATAAAGTGCCCTCCGCCACACACCGTTGGGTGGCTTGCGGAATATAAATGTAGATGTAGATGTAGAGATGACCAAGGCCTTTCTGAAGGCCTGCTATAGGTGAGTGGTTACCTTTCCATTATTTTACATATTTTTCCATCCACAAATTGCCTTTTTTCTTTAGTAATAACAAATTTTATGCATTGAGATAATGTTTCTAGGAATGCTGATGACTGTAGCTATCACTGCTCATTGCAGTCCGTGGGGGATGGACAGCATGGAGCGACTGGACTCGCTGTAGTGCTGTGTGTGGCCAGGGCAGTGAGTACCACTGGAGGAACTGCTCTGATCCACCACCCAGCATCCCAGAGCTGATGTGTCGTGGTGTTGCTTTTGAAAGCAGGGCATGTACAGGGAGTGGCTGTGCATCCAAGAAAGGTATTTTACTTTACACTTAAGACTTGTTGTATTGCTGTGAGTTTAAATAACCCACCAGTATCCAGTCATACTTCCACGATGTATTGATTCATGAGCTTATGATCAGTTCACATTTGAAGTGACTGTAATAGGACAAGATATCCTTCTTCCATATAATGTGCAGATGCTTGTAGAGTGTGTATGTGGATCTCTTGAGTGTGAGACACTGTAGCATATTGATGCAGATCATGACATGCTGACAAACGGATGCTTAGAACATATCTTTGTGTGATACTGTTTGATAATGTCCAAAGGGGAGAAGTAAAAAAATGATCAGATCTAGGTTCATTTCTGAAGACTATTGATGTAACATACATATGTGTGTGTGTGTGTGTGTGTGTGTGTGTGTGTGTGTGTGTGTGTGTGTGTGTGTGTGTTTTAGCACACAAGTTGTAGCGACTGAATCTTAATTCTAGGTGCATTCAAGTTCTAAGGCGTCAGATTTTTTTTTACTAATTAACTACTCACCCGAAATCGATGAAACTGGCGTTACTTCTCGACGTAATCGCCCTGCAGACGTACACATTTTTCACAACGCTGACGCCATGATTCCATGGCAGCGTCGAAGGCTTCTTTAGGAGTCTGTTCTGGCCACTGGAAAATCGCTGCGGCAATAGCAGCATGGCTGGTGAATGTGCAGCCACAGAGAGTGTCTTTAATTGTTGGAAAACGCCAGAAGTCACTAGGAGCCAGGTCAGGTGAGTAGGGAGCATGAGGAATCACTTCAAAGTTGTTATCACGAAGAAACTGTTACGTAACGTTAGCTCGATGTGCGAGTGCGTTGTCTTGGTGAAACAGCACACGCGCAGCCCTTCCTGGACGTTTTTGTTGCAGTGTAGGAAGGAATTTGTACTTCAAAACATTTTTCTAGGATGCACCTGTTACCGTAGTGCCCTTTGGAACGCAATGGGTAAGGATTACGCCCTTGTCGTCCCAGAACATGGACGCCATCATGTTTTCAGCACTGGCAGTTACCCGAAATTTTTCTGGTGGCAGTGAATATGTGTGCTTTCATTGAGCTGACTGGCGCTTTGTTTCTGGATTGAAAAATGGCATCCACGTCTCATCCATTGTCACAACCGACGAAAAGAAAGGCCCATTCGTGCTGTTGTTGCATGTCAACATTGCTTGGCAACATGCCACACGGGCAGCCATGTGGTCATCCGTCAGCATTCGTGGCACCCACCTGGATGACACTTTTCGCATTTTCAGGTCGTGCACAGAACCCACAGAAATGCCAACTCTGGAGGCCATCTGTTCAACAGTAATTTCGGCGATCACCGAAAACAATTCTGTACAGCTTCTCGATCATATCATCAGACCGGCTTGTGCGAGCCCGAGGTTGTTTTGGTTTGTTGTCACACGATGTTCTGCCTTCATTAAACTGTTGCACCCACGAACGCACTTTCGACACATCCATAACTCCATCACCACATGTCTCCTTCAACTGTTGATGAATTTCAATTGGTTTCACACCACACAAATTCAGAAAATGAATGATTGCACACTGTTCAAGTAAGGAAAACGTCGCCATTTTAAGTATTTAAAACAGTTCTCATTCTCGCCGCTGGTGGTAAAATTCCATCTACCATACGGTGCTGCCATCTCTGGGACGTATTGACATTGAACGCAGCCTCATTTTAAAACAATGCGCATGTTTATATCTCTTTCCAGTCCAGAGAAAAAAATCGGAGGCCTTAGAACTTGAATGCACCTCATAATATGAAATGTCCTCAAGCACATCAAGTAATTTTTGTTACACTGAGCAGAGCTTTTAAACTATTGTGTATGCTTCCACAAACATGGAAGAGGAGTAAATATTTCAACTTGAACTAGTAATCAGTGACAAGAATGAGAGTAATATGAGTATTTTTATTCTGACTTACAGAGTCTAGTTTTGTGGGAAACAGTAAATAGGCTTTCAGTCTCAGTACAAACACAAACTTATGAAAATTATGTCACATAAGCAATTCGCAAGCTGCGACGCAAGATATGTGCAGCCGTGATATCGCTGATTGTGGATGCCACAGTTTCATGATATTGTTACATAGAAGAAGGTGTAATTAGATGAATGACAAACACTAACTTCACTTAATGATGGTTTATTTAGTACTTGCACATACAAGAGTGTGGAGAGAACTGCCTCCGGCTAGAACACATACAGAATATATACAGCTACAGAACATTCCAGTACAATGATTCTTGACATTTGTGGATACTTTTGGAATGTACTAAAACTGAATATAGAAATTAAAATTGTACAGACCAGGTGAGTTTTGAACTCATGGCCCACCATGCAGCAATTAAGTAACATAACCTCTACACCATGGAGCTACTCAGCTTCTTCTGCGATATTGCTCCCTCCTTGAGAGAACAGCGTCTCGGTGTTACGAAGTCCTAGTTTGGGAACGAGTCATCAGTCCTGCATACTCCGACTCCTGATAACTGATTCTCGCCGTGGTGGTGGTCTTCTTAGAATTTTTTTTTGCCATTACACTCTTTGTCACTTTTCCACTTGTTACCTGTTACTGGAGCTTCGAATTTACCCTGGGTTGCAGGATCCTTATAGGGCTTCATTCGAAGGACGTGGACTGTATCTCTGATCTTTCATCGTCTTGTGTCAGGGTCGAAATCTTCAACTTCATAAGTAACATCAGACAACTGTCTTACAACCTTATAAGGTCCAAAGTAGCGCCTGAGGAGCTTCTCAGAGAGACCAATATTCTTAACAGGAGTGAAGATCTAGAGGAGGTCCCCAGGCTGGTAGACAACAGGGCGGTGGCTCGCGTCATACCTTTGGCGATCGTTTTCTTTAGCCTGTAATGTGCGGAGTCGAGTTAACTGCCGAGCTTCCTCAGTTCTGGTTAACAACTGGCCGATATATTCATCGTCCATGTCATCAGGATGTAACGGAAACACAGTGTCCATCGATATAGTCGCCTCACACCCATGCACCATGAAAAATGGCGTAAATCATGTGTGTCTTGTTTGGCGGTGTTATAGGCAAATGTCACGAAAGGTAGCACCTCATCCCAGTTGCTCTGCTCAGCATTGACGAACACTGATAGCATGTCAGCCAAGGTGTTACTAAGGCATCCAGTAAGCCCATTAGTTTGCAGATGATAGGCAGTCGTCATGTGATGAGTAATGTTGCACTGACGGTTTATCTCTGTCACAAGATTCGATTGCAAGACTATCCCTCAATCCATAATTAACGACCTTGGGGCACCATGTTTTAATACAATGTCTTCCATGATGAATTTGGCTACCTCAAATGCTTCGGCTGTTTTCACGGCTTTTGTAATGGCATAGCATGTCAGATAATCAGTTCAAGCAGTAATCCTCTATTGCCACGAGCAGACGTTGGAAATTGTCCGAGGAGGTCAATCCCAACATGCTGGAAAGGCGTTTCGGCTGGTGGAATTGGTATGAGTGGGCCAGGTGGTTTCTGAGGAACTGCCTTTCTCCTCTGGCACTCTCGAGAGTGTGACACATAGTGATGGACACTCCTAAATAAACCTGGCCAGAAAAATCTCTTGCGGATTCTATTGTGTGTATTAATAAATCCTATATGTCCGGCCTCAGGCGTGTCATGGAATTTCTGTAGAACATCTAAGTGCATGTGTTTAGAAATCACAGGTAGCCACCTCTTTCCAAACGGATCAAATTTTTTCTTGCAAAGTAATGCACTTACTACCTTAAATTGTCCTTTCACATCCTCTGACTGATTTAAGGCAAGCATAATTTGAGATATCTTGGCGTCCTTCTGCTCAACAGAGAGATCCTGGACTGCAGCAAGACAGTCACTATTTTCATCAAAGTCTTAATGGTCTTGCACAGGGTTTTTTGAGAGACAGTTGGCATCTTGGTGTTTTCTCCCATTCTTGTACCCTATGGTAATGTCATACTCTTGAAGACGTAGTGCCCACCTGGTGAGTCGTCCTGTTGGATCCTTAAAACCTGATGATGGTCTGTAACAACTGTGAATGGCGTTTCATAGAGATACTGTCGAAATTTGCACATGGCCCAGATGACAGCAAGACGTTCTCTTTCAGTGGTTGACTAGTTTCTCTCAGCTTTTGTAAGTGTCCTGGAAGCATAGGCTACAACCTTCTCTTTTCTATCAGAAATTTGCACCAGAACAGCACCGATCCCATACCCGCTGGCATCTGTGTGTAGTCCTGTAGTAGGTGCTCTCACATCATGCAGACCAAGTACAGGGTCAGTCGTCAGAGCTTTTTGCAGCACATCGAAAGTATCTTGTTGAGCACCACCCAGATAAATTTAGCATCAGCTGTTAACAACTCTTGGAGAGGCCTGGCTTTGATACAAAAGTCTTTGATAAAACGACGGTAATAAGAACATAATCCGAGGAAGCTCCTCACATCTCTAATACTTTTAGGAATAGGAAATTGCATTATAGATCTCACCTTTTCTGGGTCTGGCCGCACACCTTCATTTCACACAAGGTGTCCAAGTATTTTGATTTCTTTTGCTCCAAAGAGACGCTTTTTTGGATTAAGTTTTAGTCCACCTTGTTGGAGACAGTTACGAATGGCCCCTCAGTCTTTTTATATGTTCATCAAATGTCTCTGAGAACATTATATTGTCATGTAAACAACAAAGACATTTCATCCACTTCCGTTCAAAAGTTGCTGGTGCATTACACAAACCAAACGGCATTACTCATACAGGCCCTCAGGGGTGATGAATGCAGTTTTCTCACAATCAGCCTTATCTACTTCGATTTGCCAGTATCCCAAGTACATGTCCATGGTTGAGAATAACTTAGCCCTTTGCAGACGATCTAGTGTATTGTCAATTTGTGTAAGAGGGTAAACGTCATTTTTAGTTATCTTATTAAGCTTCCTGTAATCCACACAAAAGTGCCAACTGCCATCCTTCTTTCTGATTAGGACCACTGGTGACAACCATGGGCTCTGCGAAGGCTGAATGATGTCATTCTTCATCGTTTTCTCTACCTCTTTGTGAATTATTCAACGTTCTGTTGCTGACACATGGTATGCTCTCTGCTTATTGGTTGATGGTCTCCAGTGCTAATCCGGTGCTTCACAGTCAATTTGTCTAATTTGCTCTTCACCTGTGGATTGAAGCATTCAGAGAACTCATGAAGAATGGCAAGTAGCTTCATCTGTTGTCTGTAGTAAGATCTGGTGATGGTTGAGCTAGAAGATCTTGTCTGGTAGTGGTAGAACCAATTTCACCCACAGACTCAACATGGAAGTTTTCTATGACACTCAGCTGTTCGGCAATTAATGGCTCAGAGTTTACTATGCACATGTGTCTTGGAAGGATCTGTGGTTCTCGTTGACAGTTAACTATTGACAATTCACCGAATCCGTTCTTAAATGAGATGACAGAGGCTGGGATGACTAAATTATTCTTCAGTGGTATGCTTCTCTTACATAGCACTACAAGAAACATGAGTTGATGCATGGCATGACAGTTGACAGTTACCTTTCTAGCACTGACTGCAGGAATGATCACTTCATCCAGCACACTTGGTCTCCACACTCTCGAGTGCGAATCTTCCTGTCCACAGTATCCCATATTTTCTAGCATAATCTTTGAATGACCACACTCTATAATGGCTTGATGATGATGAAGTCCCATACTCCTTGACAGAAAGTAGGGGACGATGCGGGAGACCCGCACCGCTGTACTAGGAAAGGTCCTATTGGAGGTGGTTTGCCATTGCCTTCCTCCGACCATAACGGGGATGAATGATGATGATGAAGACGACACAACAACACACAGTCATCTCGAGGCAGGTGAAAATCCCTGATCCCACTGGGAATCGAACCCAGGACCTTGTGCTCGGGAAGCAAGAACGCTACTGCGAGACCATGTGCTGCGGATATAAATTCCTGAGAATCTTTCAAAAAGTCCCATCCGAGATTGACGTCATGACTACACTCTTGTAAGATGATGAATTCTAAGGGCTGTGTATGGCCACTTATACCCACATGAATGGTACATCTTCCTGTAGGTTTTACATATTTCCCATTAGCCACGTTCAGCAGAGATGTTTTGCCGTCGATGTATACACTTTTCTGCAACTGGCGATGGAACTTCTCCAGAATGACCAAATATGATGCTCCAGATTCCACAAGAGCTTGAGCTGGTTGGCCATCCATGAGGATATCAACGTAGTTTCCTATCATTTTTATAGTGATACATGGCGGAGGATTTTTCTCTTCGGTGGCCTCACCTCCTAGGAAGGTCACACCCTTTAGTTTTTCAGGTTGCTGTGGCTAGGTGATCCACTGAAGCTTCTAAACGGCGATGGGGACCTTGATCAGCGTGTTGGGGAACCTCCTCTCCAGCGGCTAGCTTGTGTCTGTTGTGACCTACAGGGTGTTTCAAAAATGACCGGTATATTTGAAACGGCAATAAAAACTAAATGAGCAGCGATAGAAATACACCGTTTGTTGCAATATGCTTGGGACAACAGTACATTTTCAGGCAGACAAACTTTCGAAATTACAGTAGTTACAATTTTCAACAACAGATGGTGCTGCAAGTGATGTGAAAGATATAGAAGATAACGCAGTCTGTGGGTGCGCCATTCTGTACGTCGTCTTTCTGCTGTAAGCGTGTGCTGTTCACAACGTGCAGGTGTGCTGTGGACAACATGGTTTATTCCTTAGAACAGAGAATTTTTCTGGTGTTGGAATTCCACCGCCTAGAACACAGTGTTGTTGCAACAAAACGAAGTTTTCAACGGAGGTTTAATGTAACCAAAGGACCGAAAAGCGATACAATAAAGGATCTGTTTGAAAAATTTCAACGGACTGGGAATGTGACGGATGAACATGCTGAAAAGGTAGGGCGACCGCGTAAGGCAACCACAGAGGGCAACGCGCAGCTAGTGCAGCAGGTGATCCAACAGTGGCCTCGGGTTTCTGTTCGCCTTGTTGCAGCTGCTGTCCAAATGACACCAACGTCCACGTATCGTCTCATGCGCCAGAGTTTGCACCTTTATCCATACAAAATTCAAATGCGGCAACCCCTCAGCGCCGCTACCATTGCTGCACGAGAGACATTCGCTAAGCTTATTTTTACCTGGACGGCTTCATCAATAAACAGAACTGGCGCATATGGGGAACCGAAAAGCCCCATGTTGTAGTCCCATCGTCCCTGTATCCTCAAAAAGTACTGGTCTGGGCCGCCATTTCTTCCAAAGGAATCATTGGCCCATTTTTCACATCCGAAACGATTACTGCATCACGCTATCTGGACATTCTTCGTGAACTTGTGGCGGTACAAACTGCCTTAGACGACACTGCGAACACCTCGTGGTTTATGCAAGATGGTGCCCAGCCACATCGCACGGCCGACGTCTTTAATTTCCTGAATGAATATTTTGATGATCGTGTGATTGCTTTGGGCTATCCGAAACATACAGCAGGCGGCGTGGATTGGCCTCCCTATTCGTCAGACATGAACCCCTGTGACTTCTTTCTGTGGGGACACTTGAAAGACCAGGTGTACCGCCAGAATCCAGAAACAATTGAACAGCTGAAGCAGTACATCTCATCTGCATGTGAAGCCATTCCGCCAGACATGTTGTCAAAGGTTTCGGATAATTTCATTCAGAGACTACGCCATATTATTGCTACGCATGGTGGATATGTGGAAAATATCGTACTATAGAGTTTCCCAGACCGCAGCGCCATCTGTTGTTGACAATTGTAACTACTGTAATTTCGAAAGTTTGTCTGCCTAAAAATGTATTGTTTTCCCAAGCATATTGCAGCAAACGGTGTATTTCTATCGCTGCTCGTTTAGTTTGTATTGGCGTTTCAAATATACCGGTCATTTTTGAAACATCCTGTATGTTGTCCTGCACCCACCTCTTCTTGTTCGTCTTCGCCAGCCCATAGTTGGCGTCGGCTAAGATCGGTTTGCTGTCTTCTGGCACGGGCGTCATCAGATATCCGCCACCTTTCTCGACAATAGTGCACCACATGTCCTGGTTACCCACAGTGGAAACATACTGGTTGGTTATCCTGGGTGCCAAAACAGGTTCCTCATTCGGCATTGTAGAAACGTAACTTTTTGAAAGGGAAATGAAGGAAGAGAGATTGGGTTCAATGTCTGTTCCACTTCCTCTCTTATTACCTCTTGAAGTGTCTCGGTTTTTTGCTTGCCGTGCAATCCAAGTGCCTACCAAACTTCCTCTCTCGCTATCTGATGAAGAATACTTGTGAAATGAGTTGCTTCCTCCCTCATAGACATCGATACAATGTTTGGAAGCTGTTCAAACTTCTTGCGTGTAATTTTTTTTTATGCTTGGTCTCGATATACTGGCACCATTTTATGAAGTTGTCTGCTTTCGAAATCACCTTCAGGAGTAGTGCTTGATATATGTCATCAGAAACACCCTTCATGAGATGTGCAACCTTATCTTCCTCCTTCATTCTAGGATCACTATTTTACACATCTCCAAGATGTCTTGAATGTAGGATGCTGTAGTTTCTCCTGGATGTTGTGCCTTACACTTTAATTTATCTTCAGCCTTGCACTTCTGTTGTTGTGTGTTGGCAAAATATTTGCGCAGTTCCGCCTGGAATACTTCCCAGATTGTGAACTTCTCCTTGTTGTTCTCATACCATTGCTTGGCAGTGTCCTCCAAGTAGAAAAATATCCCATTTGTTGAATTTGGCTATACGCTCATACACCTTCAGCCACTTGTTTGGATGTTTGCCATTGTCACCAGAGAACCCGGAAGGATGTCTCATGTGGTGGCACACAGTTGCTGTCATCGTAATGTCCTCTTCTTCTTCTGTCTCCAATAGATTGCGATCTGTTGAATATGGCTTGAACTTGGGTTTCTCACCATGTAAACTGCAGCTCTGTCGTGGGCTGATGGGAGCCACTGTGTTGTTGATAATGTGCGCTATCACAAGTTCCAATACCCAACGCCTCTATCAGTATAATGTCACATAGAAGAAGGTGTAATTAGATGAATGACAAACACTAATTTCACTTAATGAAGGTTTATTCAGCACTTGCACATACAAGAGCACGGAGCGAACTGATTCCGGCCAGAACATGTACAGGATATATACAGCTACAGAACATTCCAGTACAATGATTCTTGACATTTGTGGATACTTTTAGAATGTATTCGAACCAAATATAGAAATTAAAACTGTACAATACAGGTGAGTTTTGAACTCAGGAACCACCATGCAACTGTTTAGTACCATAACCACTACACCACAGAGCTACTCAGCTTCTTCTGTGTCAATATGCAACAAGACATCTAAAAACAGATTCCATTCTCCTTACACAATAAGAAATATCTTTATGTGCCAAAATCTACATCTACATTTGCAGCTACATTACAAAAGCATCCTTATGGTGTGTGGTGGAGGGCACTTTGTGTACCAATGTATTTTCCTTCTTTACCATTCCAGTTGCGTGTGGTTCACGGGAAGAAAAATTGCAGGTAAGCCTTTTTATGGGCTTGAATCTCTTCGATTTTACCTTGATGGTCTTTTCATAAGATATACGTGGGAGGAAGCAATATGTTAGTTGACTTTTCTAGGAACCTACACTCTCAGAACTGTAACAGTAGACCATGCTGTGATGCAGGTTGCTGATCTTGCAGCATCTGCCAGTGGAGTTGACTGAATATCTCCATAACATGTTCGTGCTTCCTAATGAACTTGTAATGAAATATACTGCTCTTCATCTTCTCTATTTCCTATCTACTCCTATCTAGTACAGACTCCATACTGAGAGTAATATTCAAGTTTTGGTGCAAGGAGTAATCTGTAAACTACTTCCTTTGTTGATGGATTACATTTCCTGAGGATTCCTCCTATGAACCTGTCTGACATCTGCATTACTTGTGATTAATTTTATGTGGTCGTTCCACTTGCAATTGCTCAGTATGAGTACTCCTAGATATTTTAGGGAAGTAACTGTGTCCAGTGATTGTCCTGTAATTGTGTAATCATACAATACAGATCGTTTCTTCTTTGTATTCTCTATACAGTACATTTGTTTATATATCTTCCTTGTTTCACTACAATTTTCCAGCGTTCCTACTTCTCTGCATACAACAGTGCCATCTGGAAAAAGCCTCATGGAATCTTTGACATTATCTACCAGATAATTTATATGTATTGTGACAAGTAATGGTTATACAACACACACCTGGGGCATATGTGAAGTTACTTTTACTCTGATGATTCCTCTCTGTTGAGAATGACATGCTGGGTTCTGTTTGCTAGAAACTCTGCGTCCAGTCTCACAGTTGGTCTGATATTCCTTATGCTCAGTTTTTGTTCATTAGGTGGCAGTGCGGAACGGTATTGAATGCCTGACAAAAGTCAAGGAACATGGCACACATGTGGGTGCCTGTATCTATTGCTTTTTCGGTCTTATAGACAAAGAGAGCAAGCTAGGTTTCACAGGACCATTGTATTTGGAATCCATGCTAATTTCTACAGAGAAGTTTTTTGGTCACCAGAAATGTCATGATATATATAAGATATATATAAGATATATGTTCCAAAATTCTACAACAGACCTACATTAGAGGTATAGGACTATAGCTTTGAGTGTTTGTTCGATGACCTTTCTTGAAAATGGGAATCACCTGTGTTTTTTTTCAATCATTAGGAATGCTTTGCTCCTCTAGAGATCTATGACACATTTCTTTTGCAAGAGGGGAAAGTTATTTTGAACACTCTATGTAGAATCAAACTGGTAATTCATCAGGTCCAGTGGTCTTCCCCCTGTTGAGCAATTTCAGTTGCTTTTCTACCCTTTGGTAATTTATTTTAATTTGATGCTCATATGATGATCTAAAGGAGGAACTTGAGTTGATCTTCCTTTGCAAAATAGTTTGCTAAAGTATTTCAGCCTCTTCTGTGTCATTCTCTGTTTTAATGCCATTATGGTCACAGAATGTCTCAACAGATGGCTTTGATCCATTTACTAATTTATCATAAGACCAAAACTTCATAGTATTTTCTGTCAAGTTGGTAGATAGCGATTTACTTTTGCATTCATGGAATGCTTCATGCATATACTCCTTATGCTAATTTTGGCACTGTTAAGTTTTTTTTTGTCTGTGAGGCTTTCGTTACATTTAAATTTGGAGTGAAACTGTATTTTCTTTTGTAGCAGCTTCATAACATAGTTGTCAAATCACAGTGGGTCTTTCCACCCCACACAAATTTGCTCAGGATGTACTTGTCTAAAGTGTATTCTATGATGATCTTGAACTTCATCCCATGATGCTCAATATTGTGAATGCCGGAGACTAAATTTTCATGATGGCTGTCAGATAATGTGAAATTTATGTCTTGCTGTTCTTGCTATACAGGAAGATCTTCCTACCTTTGTTTGTATTCTTATTTACATCCATATTCAGTGATGCCAAAGCAAAAAGAGAGCACCAGCGCTTTATATTGTCGACTAATCAAGATTATTTTTTATTGTCTTTTCTGCAATTTCCCCACATTTTTATGCAATTTGCTCAAATCTTTATTTTATAACTACCGTAATTTCATATAGAGATTTATTCTAGTTTGTAGAATCTCTCAGGTGGAGTGATGACTTAATAATTGTGTCACTCTGAAAGTTCAGTTACATAAATAGATTTCTTGTAGAGCTGACACATTAATATTAGTAACATTATGTTTTATGTTGTTGTAGGAAAATAGAAATGGATGTTTGACATTCAGTACACCTCATTTAATAAACATTATTGTCCAAAGGAGACTAAGTATTAGGTACTGTAATGGACAAAGAGTTATCATGCATTTATTGACAGAACTTAGAAGCACTGGACCTTCCATACTTGTTATAGATGGTTCGGTATTCTACTTCTATATCCACAGCTCTACTTCACATGTTTCCTTATAGAATATGATTGAGGCTACTTTGTACCACTATCACTTAAACTGTGTGTCCCAATCGTTACTGTTCTGCAGGAAGAACGATTGTTTTTGCACTTACTTAATGAATCTGTAATGAAATGTACTGATCTTCTTTGCATCTTCCTTATTTCCTCTATCAAGCAATGGAAAATCCTGAACAAAATAATGACAGTATTATGAAAAGGATAGTTGCTACATACAATATAGTGAAGATGCTGAGCCGCAGATAGGCACAACAAAAACGCTGTCAAACATGTAGACCTTCAGCCAAAAAGGCTATCATCAGAATTAGACTAACATAAATGCACACTCATGCAAATGCAGTTCACACACACATGACCCCAATTTCTGGCTGCCAAGGCCAGACTGTCGAGGCAGACTTGCTCTCGGGTCGTGTGTCGTGTGAGTTGCATTTGTATGAGAGTATTTTGTCTAATCCTGATGAAGACCTTTTTGGCCAAAAAGCTTACTTGTTTGACAGACTTTTTGTTGTGCTTATTTTATCTGTTGATCATATCTGATAGGGATCCCAAACAGATAAACTTTACCCAAGTTATGATCAAATAAGGGTTTTGTAAGCTCATCCTCTGATTGGGTGGATTACACTTCCTGAGGATTCTTTCAATGAATCTCAGTCTGGCATCTGCCTTACCTGCAACCAGTTTTACATGGTTGTTCCATTCTAGATCCCTCTGTGTACAAACTCTTAAATATTCACTAGGTATGACTGCTCCCAGTGAATGTTCTACTGTCATGTAATCATACAATAATAGGTCTTTGTGCCTATTTGTATGCAATACATTACACTTGCAACAGAAGGATATTCTAGTAAGACAGTATCAACCAAAGTTATTGTAGCCCAGTCTGCAATGTTGTATATGGTACAGCAGTTGTTTACGTGCGAATTGAAGTGTTTCATAGTCTGGAAGATCCTGAGTAATGTCGTACAGGGAAGATGAGATCATTTGTGTATAGAGTAAATGTCAGAGAATTCACACTGCAAGTGAAATTTATGAGGGAGTAAATAGTATGCTGGCAGCACCAGTCTCTGCATCAAGAGCACAACATTGTCTCCATGAACAGGGTTTAAAGGGATGCATATTTTCCAAAAAACTTTGTTACACAGACAATGTGAAATGATTGCATTGGGCACAGAGACATAAAAACTGAAGTGTGCAGCAATGATCCAAGTTGTTTGTTTTTCACAGACAAAACTTATGTGTGAAGTATTTGGAAGCCATTGTCGAATGTTTGTTCATTGACTTCATGGAGAATGTATAAAGAGCCAATGTGTCATGCCAAAGGTGAAACTTGGTGGACAGTTGGTCATAGTGTGGGGATGTTTTATGGGTGATAAAGCCGGTGATTTAGTGAGAATTAATGACACATTAAAGAAGGAAGCTCCATCTGGCAAGACACTTATTAGTTGTGGGTTTGTTCTGCAGCAGGACAATGATCCCAAATATGCTTCTAAATTGTGGAGAGGGTGTATCAGTAGAAAATAGAAATGTGGGGAACTGAATAATACGATTTGGCCAAGTCAGTCACCTGACTTAAATCACTGTAAGCTCTTATGGCATGAACTTGATAAAGGGGTCAGAAAAGTTTGTTCATCTAATGTTGAAGATCTACTGAATTACTTAGAAATGTATTGTATTCCAATACCTGAAAAGGCATTACAAAATCTTATCTCAGGAATGCCAAGAATTTGTGCAGTTACTCTGAGGACAAAGGGTGGATACTTTCATGACATTAAACTCTAAACCATATTGTATTGTCCTTAATGATGGAGAGAGAAAATACTTATTTCATTGGTCTGTTTAGTTTGTACATTAAAATAAAGTATGTAGTTTTTATCATGGATGCTTAAAAACTTTTGACTGGTAGTGTACATTCTGCCACAACTTCCCTTACCAGTTTTTCTGTGGGGTCTTGCCCACTCATATTGTATAGGGTGCCTAAACGATGCTGTGTTCTTGGAATGCTACTGGTATACAACAGTTCAAGCAAATAACATTAGTAGTTTTGTTTCGATAAAGCAGATTGACAGTACTTAACTTTTGAATTTACGATAGTGTCACAAGCAATGGGTGACATGCAAACAATAAAAGTCCTTTGCAGTATAGAAGGTCCATGTAAGTGATTGATATGGATCACACGTCACTGCTATCATAGGTCTCCTAGTACTGTGCTAATACTATCTGAACACTGTCCCGTCTACTAACAGTCCGCCTGAGGCTGGCAGGAGTGGTGCTTGTATTCGCTTCAGCTAGTGGGCACTCCTGTCACGGTGCAGTCCGTGTCAGCAAGCTATTGGCTGACGTCATCTCACCGCCTTTTTTGCTCTTGCGATCTTTGTCTTTGTGCCAGCACTTGTCGATATGGAACATTTTCCATGCTTATTACTTATGTGGACTCCTCCATTATGAATCCTATCTGATGCAGTGATCCATATCACATGCTCCAGCACTAATACTGGCAAAATACAGCGTGGAGAAAAATTGTGTCATGAAATTTTAACCCTGGATAGCTGATGCTAGTAGGAACCCAAATTACTAGTGTTGTGTAGGTCGACGACGCACCATTTTTGAACTACGGAAACTTGGCGCCATGCACTCTGATTGGCCGTGGGATTTCCCTGTTGCTGTTCATCGGTTGGTGGCAGTGCAATGGTTGTTGGTTCACACATAAAAGTGTCCCTCACCCCGTCACTGCCGCAGTGTGATACGCACACGTGTCAAATAGGTCTTGCTGTTTGTCTCCACCCCACATCAGAGGCATTCACATGTAAGCTTCACTTAGGAGTGCACACACATCATCTACAATATAATCATGCAGTAAACATGATGGGACAGTAATCGTTTGAAGAACAACGAGATACGGTTTTTGTTTGCAACCATAGAGCTGCCCGTCAACTGACAAATGGGAACAGGGCAATCCCACGACCAATCAGAGCATGTGGTGCTAAGTTTCCATAGTTTAAAAATGGTGTGTTGTAGACCTACACAACATTAGTAATTTTGTTCCTACAGGCATCGGCTATCCAGGGTTAAAATTTTGTAACACAATTTTTCATCAGCTATCCAGGGTTAAATATTTCTAACACAATTTTTCTCCACTCTGTATATAAAATCAAGGGGTAAGAAGCCTGTGAAAGAGCACATGTGGCCTGTGAACTGTATTCTAAGTTTTATCCAACATTTTTCATTATTGTCACTAGTACAAAACTACAGTGAATGACCAAAGACTTTCTAAGCTAGGAATACCCAGTATTCTGTCATCAAGTGTTTTGTGTAACACAGTGGCTGTTATTTCACTGTAGAAAGTCATTTAGATTCCTTGCCATGCTTCATCCAAAGAGATTAGTAGACCAAATCTCTCTCTGCTTCACTTAAGCCCCATCATCCCACTCCACCCCTCTCCTGTCCACCCTGCTTTACATTAATTATTTGGCCATTTTTTTCAAGTATGTTTCACATGTCAATACAAACACTTCATCATTAATGTAGTCAGACATTTCAATGTAACCTATTATTTTATTGTTCTTTTTGAATGTTTCCTTGAATGTTATGTAATTCGTTATTATAGGTTTAATATGATATTTTTTCCTTTTGATACCTTGGTAGTTTCCTCTTCCTTTTTCTTTTTTTCACTTTCTTCTAAATAAGAATTTTAAAAACTATTGAAAACAAGAGATAGATCTATCCTTTTTTAATTATGTGTATGCACCAATATTAGACCAGCTGATCCTGTTTCAGCTGCTGGTAAGTAGACACTCTTCTACCGTATTAGTATTAAGTGTATTGTAACTTAAAGATTTTTCATGCAGTCATTCAGAGGATAATCCAGAGAAATGATGTTGAAAGTATGTATGCTATAATTAAATGCTGGTATGTGGAGATAAGTGCCTTGGGCTACCAATTGACAAATTTCTTTGGTCAGCTCATAATTTCATTGTTTGATATGGATATCATTTTTGTTTTCATTTAATTTTGTGCCTTATATATTTTGCAATCATGCTTCTTTGTCATTTATTTTGTTTTGCTGCTGATGTAGAATGCTTTGAAGAAGGGCAGGTAGAACTGCAATATGAAATGAGAAATTGTTGTCAGAAAGTGAACAGTGAGGCCAAAAAGCAAAGGAAATAAAAGGAAAGAAAGAAAATTCACCCTTTGCCACTTTTCATTTTCAATTCCAGATGGGGTGTGGTCAGATTGGAAGCAATGGTCAAGCTGCACTGCTAAATGTGGGAAAGGAGTTATGAAGAGAGAACGGGACTGCTTGAGAGCTCAAAAACGTGAAACTCAAAATGTTCTTAAGAAGCACTCTCGTAGTAGGTCTTCCTTATTGGTTGCCAGAGAGAGTAAGTAGCAGTGGTTTCCTGTCTGATCTACAACTGAAGAAACTTACCAAGTCTGTAAATGTTGTGTAACAGCAATCTTTAAGCTTCTTTTAAAGTAAGACTGATTTGACTTAATTTAATAGGTATCTGACCTAGACTTCAGTGTATAGCTATGTGTGTGAAATAGTTTTGTTGTGCATTTCATCAGCCAGAATGGTGACCAGTTTTCAACTAAGATTGTGACGAAGCAAGCTGGGATATTTTTACTTCCCCTCTTTTCTTGCCGTCTGCCTCCTTAAAATACAATTTTTCATTTCTGACTGATTACCATTAATGTACTTGAGTATAATCCGCATTTTCATAAAAGAGAAAGGTTGGCCCTCAGCTTTAAAGAATACAGCATCAGATCTAAATTTGTGCGTAGTTTTATGCATGTAATAGATTTTCTAATTTACTTTGACTATTCCTAGTTGGCATCTTTTGTTATAGGGTGAAATCAGTAATTGTTTCGTAACTTAAATTCTATTGTTGACTTGTTGTTGTTGTTACGGTCTTCAGTCCTGAGACTGGTTTGATGCAGCTCTCCATGCTACTCTATCCTGTGCAAGCTTCTTCATCTCCCAGTATGTACTGCAGCCTACATCCTTCTGAATCTGCTTAGTGTATTCATCTCTTGGTCTCCCTCTACGATTTTTACCCTCCACGCTGCCCTCCAATATTAAATTAGTGATCCCTACCAACTGATCCCTTCTTCTAGTCAAGTTGTGCCACAAACTCCTCTTCTCCCCAATTCTATTCAGTACCTCCTCATTAGTTATGTGATCTACCCATCTAATCTTCAGCATTCTTCTGTAGCACCACATTTTGAAAGCTTCTATTCTCTTCTTGTCCAAACTATTTGTTGTCCATGTTTCACTTCCATACATGACTACACTCCATACAAATACTTTCAACAACGACTTCCTGACACTTAAATCCATACTCGATGTTAACAAATTTCTTCTTCGTCAGATACGCTTTCCTTGCCATTGCCAGTCTATATATTATATCCTCTCTACTTCGACCATACAGTAAAGCTGCATGCCCTCGGGAAAAAATACGGCCGTAGTTTCCCCTTGCTTTCAGCCGTTCGCAGTACCAGCACAGCAAGGCTGTTTTGGTTAGTGTTACAAGGCCAGATCAGTCATCATCCAGACTGTTGACCCTGCAACCACTGAAAAGGCTGGTGCCCCTCTTTAGGAACCATACGTTTGTCTGGCCTCTCAACAGATACCCCTCTGTTGTGGTTGCACCCACGGTATGGCTATCTGTATCGCTGAGGCATGCAAGCCACCCCACCAATGGCAAGGTCTATGGTTCATGGGGGGGGGGGGGGGGGGATTGTTGACTTATAAACAAATAAATTCTCTACTACTTATAAACATTTGGAGGAACAACTAATAGTATTCTTAAATGATCTATTTGGCTCTATTCTGAAACATGTTAATAAAGCCCACCCTTAATTAATTCCAAGGTAGTTAACCATTTTGACAAAGTATTGTTTGTGTAACAATATCTATTAATTTCATCTTTTAAACAAATAATTCAGCCTAAGACAGAATTTTTCCATGTTTTCAGTTAATTGAATGATTTAGGTGTTAATTGTAATTCCTGTAAATTACACATTGAACTATGTATAGTTTCAGTCCTTATTATTGTGAGGATGTATAAGGGTCCTGTTTTTGGTCACAAGGAAGTCAATCTATGGTCGAATTTCAGATGAGAAACCTGTGTTGCTTAGAACAACAACAATGTATCAGCTTAACTGTGAAATAAGTGTAACACAATTAGGCCGTGTGTTAAAACAGTGTCAGTGTCTGTTCAATTTATTTGAAAGACTGTGAACTGTGTGGTTAGGCTTTTACTGCTTGTAGATGTTCAACAGTAAAGTATTGTAGCGGTATGTGGATGTTTGCCTGTAACCTATTAATGAGACTTATCGAAAGTTAAACAATAGTGGACTGGCCATATAGCTGTGTATTATTGGGAGGTTGTGAACCATGAAAATAAAGAACTGTGAAACGCAAATGGGCTCCTATCAGCTACATCATTTAAAGTAACCAGTGCTGAACTTTCACCCTTTCACTGCCCCCCCCCCCCCCCTCCCTCATTTTTCAGCCAGTATAGTAAACACAGTACATCGACACTGAGGACAATCGATGATAAAATAAGGCAGGCAAACCTCACAAGATGACTAAAGTTATTGATTATGCAGGATTTTTACTGTATTGATTTTATTAATAATAAACAGCTCGTCCAAGTTCTGAGGATGGTCATTCTCTCTGATAAGAAATTTATTAAGATGTCTAGTGTCCAAAACAATTCTCCCTCCACTGTTTCGCTTACTTACCACAACTAAATGACTATTGTAAGCACTCCTACTTCTCTTAGTTACTTCTCATATTAACATTTCCTGAATTTCTTTCTCTACATCCTTCCTTTTTGAAAATGGTATACTATATGGCTTGAGAAGGAAAGGTTGCTGGTCTCTAAGGTAAAGAATGCACTGACAGTCTTTCACTTTCTGTGGCCTTTCATTAAACACATTTATGAACTGAAAAAACAAATTCCTAAGTTATTGCTTTTGTTGGTCATTAGGAGTTGTAGCTTATCTTACTTTAGAACGTACTACACTTCCAAAATCCTGATCCTTAGTCTCATCAAAATCTATATCATCATCAGACACCTGGTACTCACCTTGGTTCACAATGTTTTGCAAATAGTTTTCCCACAGTTTAAAATACAGAAATTAGTTTTCACATATGTATTACTTTTAGCTTCCAAAATAAACAATTCTTTAACATTCCATCCAAAACAAGCCTCAACTTTCACTATCCAATCCCTACTGAAATTATGTTTTCTTCCAGACTGGGGATCACTAAGCATCCATGTTCAGAGGTGCTGTCTTCTACAGTAAACTTTAAAAGTACTTGAGAGTTTACCAATTTGCTTTGCTTACCTGTAGCTCCTTGTATCTTTACACCTACAGTGGGCATTTCCACAAAATTCCTACTATACCTAATCTTGTCTCTGTATTGTTCTGATATACCACAAATCAGGCTTCCTGTATCAGTCAAACAGTTCCATTCCACTGACCAATCTTAATCTTAATGTAAGGACACTCAAAATCTGTATAATATTCTCTGTTAGACACTTCAAGAAAAAGATCACTTTCAATTTCATCAAATGCTACATCCACACTGTTTTAACAAAGTTTTGTCAACTTTACTGGTATCATAGCATTACTTTGGCTACTCT
Source organism: Schistocerca gregaria (assembly GCF_023897955.1). Taxonomy (NCBI): domain Eukaryota; kingdom Metazoa; phylum Arthropoda; class Insecta; order Orthoptera; family Acrididae; genus Schistocerca; species Schistocerca gregaria. The sequence continues at coordinate 884,262,953 of NC_064921.1, read as the reverse complement.
TGTTGCCAGGTAAAGATTGAACGCAATGAATAGGTTCCATGGTGCAGCTAACATCACTTGTTACAGAAGGAACACAAAACACATTACCGTCAAAATTACACGTACTGCTTGGATCTCCTTTCACTTCATTCCACTAGTTGTGATACTAACCACAGCTGACTTATTCCAGAATGCACATTTATGTATGTTATCATCAATCTAGTCCCAAACAAACTTCAAAAAGTTTTCAAAGATGGGAGGTGAGTCAGTCTCATCCTGGGTTCTTGTTTGTAAGTGTGTATTACGGATTATCAGCAATATGAATGTGAACACATTGCTACTGACTGCATATAGGAAGTTCTGAGTGGGAAGGCTGTGGCTGGATGCTTGATGTGTAAGTCTTTTCATTGTGCCTGTCTGTATCTCACTGTGTCATCTTTACAGTGAGTAGCAATCCATCCTTTCCATGATTTTTGATATTCCAACCTGGTCTTTGCATTGGAAAATTAATGTGACTGATGTTTGAATGCATATTCTGTATGTTGTTGTTGTTGTGGTCTTCAGTTCTGAGACTGGTTTGATGCAGTGATGCAGCTCTCCATGCTACTCTATCCTGTGCAAGCTTCTTCATCTCCCAGTACCTACTGCAACCTACATCCTTCTGAATCTGCTTGGTGTATTCATCTCTTGGTCTCCCTCTACGATTTTTACCCTCCACGCTGCCCTCCAATACTAAATTGGTGATCCCTTGATGCCTCAGAACATGTCCTACCAACCGATCCCTTCTTCTGGTCAAGTTGTGCCACAAACTTGTCTTCTCTCCAATCCTATTCAATACTTCCTCATTAGTTATGTGATCTACCCATCTAATCTTCAGCATTCTTCTGTAGCACCACATTTCGAAAGCTTCTATTCTCTTCTTGTCCAAAATATTTATATATTCTGTATAAGTGTACAAAATTATGTTATTTAGGCCACGAAAACTTTTCTAAATGAGAGATTACAATTTTGAACTTATCTGCATCATGTAGTAAATGTATGGAGTGTATTGAATAATCCAGTGTATAATGAAGGATGAGCCGTTGACCAGTTCCATTACAGTCTGTCTGTATCATTGAGGCACACAAACTACCGCACCTTGGCAAGGTCTATGGTTCATGAGGAGATACTACATAGTCATAATGATGTAGTTATAAGCCATCTTCATTTGAACTGATGGCCACATCTAAGCATTTTATACACAACATATATGATCGTGACAGTACTGGTAAAAGTCATTGAAAGTATGGTAGTTGTAATCTCCCCCTCCCACAATTTGGTGTTATTGTCACTACCATTTTCAATGGTAAAGTATCTTTTTTCAAAAATACAAGAGAAGTAAGATTTACAATAAACTTTTTATTTAGCTTCTTTTCTTGTAGTTGGCTCCAGTTCCTTATGCCTAGGAGCTTATTCTTGAAGCTGAAATTTTCATATTTTAGGATCTCATGGTTCCAGTTGACATATTTAACCAAAAGTAAGCCCGTGCAATTTTTTTTGTTTTTACTGTAATTTATTCTCTCACATTTTTCCGTATCAAACTGTCTTTTGAATTTACACATTAACAAAGCCATAATTACATTGTTCTTCCAAAATACAAAAACACAACCTTTCATGTCAGAGGCATACCCTCTACTACCTTACTCTGCAGTAATAAAAGATTCCAAAGAGTTTACAAATTTTCTTGACAAATAAATTTCTATTAATTTCTATTATTATTTTATAAATGAGTCCAGAAGTAAACATAATAAGTTGCACTAAATTGTGTAATTAATAATAGAAATTTTAAGGGTGCCAAATATTTCGTAATTTCTATTCCAAAATAGTAATTTCAACTGTACATTCTGAGCTTGTACATATCAGTTGTATAAAAGATAGCTAGTACATATCAATTGTAAAAAAAGATAGTAAAGTAATTTCTTTGTATAGTTTTTTATCTTGTAATATAACACATTGTGTACAAAACCATATGAATTTTTTCTAGAAAAACAGCTGAGAAAATATTAACCTATTAAAAATTGGAAAATATTTCTGGTGTCAGCTACTTCCAATGACGAAAAGTAATGCTAGAGGAGGGTGCCCCTGTACATGCTGGCTTAGTAAATGAGGAAACAGACACCAGATTTTGAATTTTTCAGAGTCTTAATATTTGTATCATATTCAAAAAGCTAAAATATATATTAAAAACAAAGATTCCAAGATTTACCAAGCGGGATAGCGCCGGCAGATAGGCACAATGAACAAAACACACAAACACACACACAGAATTACTAGGAAAGAGGGAAGGAGAGGGAAAGACGAAAGGATGTGGGTTTTAAGGGAGAGGGTAAGGAGTCATTCCAATCCCGGGAGCGGAAAGAGTTCCCTTAGGGGGAAAAAAGGACAGGTGTACACTCGCACACACACACATATCCATCTGCACATACACAGACACAAGCAGACATATTTAAAGGCAAAGAGTAAGGGCAGAGATGTCAGTCGAGGCGAAAGTACAGAGGCCAAGAAGTTGTTGAAAGACAGGTGAGGTATGAGCGGCGGCAAATTGAAATTAGCGGAGGGTGAGGCCTGGCAGATATCGAGAAGAGAGGATATACTGAAGGGCGAGTTCCCATCTCCGGAGTTCGGATAGGTTGGTGTTGGTGGGAAGTATCCAGATAACTCGGACGGTGTAACACTGTGCCAAGATGTGCTGGCCGTGCACCAAGGCATGTTTAGCCACAGGGTGATCCTCATTACCAACAAACACTGTCTGCCTGTGTCCATTCATGCGAATGGACAGTTTGTTGCTGGTCATTCCCACATAGAAAGCGTCACAGTGTAGGCAGGTCAGTTGGTAAATTACGTGGGTGCTTTCACACGTGGCTCTCCCTTTGATTGTGTACACCTTCCGGGTTACAGGACTGGAGTAGGTGGTGGTGGGAGGGTGCATAGGACAGCCAAATCCCAGGCTATCCGTGATCTGAAAGCTGACCGATCCATCATCATTCTTCTGGCTGACAAGGGTTCCACGACCCTGGTACTTGATCGTAGGGAGTATGTGGCTGAGGGACTGCGTCAGCTTTCAGATGACTCTACATACAAAGTTTGCCAAGGTAATCCCATTCCTGATGTCCAGGCGGAGCTTCAAGGAATCCTCAGAACCTTAGGCCCCTACAAAACCTTTCACCTGACTGCATCAAACTCCTGACCTCACCGACACCTCGCACTCCTACCTTCTACCTACGTCCTAAAATTCACAAACCCAAACATCCTGGCCACTCCATTGTAGTTGGTTACCAAACCCCCACAGAACGTATCTATGCCTACGTAGATCAACACCTTCAACCCATTACATGCAGTCTCCCATCCTTCATCAAAGACACCAACCACTTTCTCGAACCCTGGAATCCATACCCAGTCTGTTACCCTCGGAAACCATCCTTGTAACCACTGATGCCACTTCCCTATACACAAATATCCCGCACGTCCAGGGCCTCGCTGCAATGGAGCACTTCCTTTCACGCCGATCACCTGCCACCCTACCTAAAACCTCTTTCCTCGTCACCTTAGCCAGCTTCACCCTGACCCACAACTTCTTCACTTTTGAAGGCCAGACATATCAACAATTAAAGGGAACAGCCATGGGTACCAGGATGGCCCCCTCGTATGCCAATCTATTTATGGGTCGCTTAGAGGAAGCCTTCTTGGTTACCCAAGACTGCCAACCCAAAGTTTGGTACAGATTTATTGATGACATCTTCATGATCTGGACTCACAGTGAAGAACAACTCCAGAATTTCCTCTCCAACCTCAACTCCTTTGGTTCCATCAGATTCACCTGGTCCTACTCCAAATCCCATGCCACTTTCCTTGACGTTGACCTCCATTTGTCCAATGGCCAGCTTCACACATCCGTCCACGTCAAACCCACCAACAAGCAACAGTACCTCCATTATGACAGCTGCCACCCATTCCATATCAAACGGTCCCTTCCCTACAGCCTAGGCCTTCGTGGCAAACGAATCTGCTCCAGTCCTGAATCCCTCAACCATTACACCAACAACCTGAAAACAGCTTTCGCGTCCCGCAACTACCCTCCCGACCTAGTACAGAAGCAGATAACCAGAGCGACATCCTCATCCCCTCAAACCCAGAATCTCTCACAGAAGAACCCCAAAAGTGCCCCACTTGTGACAGGATACTTCCCGGGACTGGATCAGACTCTGAATGTGGCTCTCCAGCAGGGATACGACTTCCTAAAATCCTGCCCCAAAATGAGATCAATCCTTCATGAAATCCTCCTCACTCCACCAAGAGTGTCTTTCCGCCGTCCACCTAACCTTCGTAACCTCTTGGTTCATCCCTATAAAATCCCCAAACCACCTTCCCTACCCTCTAGCTCCTACCCTTGTAACTGCCCCCGGTGTAAAACCTGTCTTATGCACCCTCCCACCACCACCTACTCCAGTCCTGTAACCCGGAAGGTGTTCACGATCAAAGGGAGAGCCACGTGTGAAAGCACCCACCTGATTTACCAACTGACCTGCCTACACTGTGACGCTTTCTATGTGGGAATGACCAGCAACAAACTGTCCATTCGCATGAATGGACACAGGCAGACAGTGTTTGTTGGTAATGAGGATCACCCTGTGGCTAAACATGCCTTGGTGCACGGCCAGCACATCTTGGCACAGTGTTACACCGTCCGAGTTATCTGGATACTTCCCACCAACACCAACCTATCCGAACTCCGGAGATGGGAACTCGCCCTTCAGTATATCCTCTCTTCTCGATATCCGCCAGGCCTCAACCTCCACTAATTTCAAGTTGCTGCCGCTCATACCTCACCTGTCTGGTGGGTGGGTGCGTAGGACAGGTTTTATACCGGGGGCGGTTACAAGGGTAGGAGCCAGAGGGTAGGGAAGGTGGTTTGGGGATTTCATAGGGATGAACCAAGAGGTTACGAAGGTTAGGTGGACGGCGGAAAGACACTCTTGGTGGAGTGGGGAGGATTTCATGAAGGATTGATCTCATTTGGGGCAGGATTTTAGGAAGTCGTATCCCTGTTGGAGAGCCACATTCAGAGTCTGATCCAGTCCCAGGAAGTATCCTGTCACAAGTGGGTCACTTTTGGGGTTCTTCTGTGAGAGGTTCTGGGTTTGAGGGGATGAGGAAGTGGATCTGGTTATTTGCTGCTGTACCAGGTCGGGAGGGTAGTTGCGGGATGCGAAAGCTGTTTTCAGGTTGTTGGTGTAATGGTCGAGGGATTCAGGACTGGAGCAGATTCGTTTGCCACGAAGGCCTAGGCTGTAGGGAAGGGACCGTTTGATATGGAATGGGTGGCAGCTGTCATAATGGAGGTACTGTTGCTTGTTGGTGGGTTTGACGTGGACGGATGTGTGAAGCTGGCCATTGGACAAATGGAGGTCAACGTCAAGGAAAGTGGCATGGGATTTGGAGTAGGACCAGGTGAATCTGATGGAACCAAAGGAGTTGAGGTTGGAGAGGAAATTCTGGAGTTGTTCCATCTGGAGTTGTTACCATCTTTTTTCCCCCTAAGGTAAGTCTTTCCACTCCCGGGATTGGAATGACTCCTTACCCTCTCCCCTAAAACCCACATCCTTTCATCTTTCCTTTTCCTTCCCTCTTTTCTGATGAAGCAGCCGCCGATTGTGAAAGCTCGAAATTTTGTGTGTGTGTGTTTGTGTGTTATTTTATTGTGCCTGTCTACTGGCGCTTTCCTGCTTGGTAAGTCTTGGAATCATTGTTTTTAATATATTTTTCCCATGTGGAAGTTTCTTTCTATTTTATTTATATATATGTCAAAGGAATAACTGTACAGATGATTTCTGGAGGGGAGGGGGGGTCATTGTTCCTTGGATCAGTGGAAACATGAGATGCAGGCAAGGGATGAGAAATAGTAACTGAATTTCCAACTTCTTTATTCTTTTTAACCTTACCATTAGGGATTTATAATATCTGTGACCATGTATTGAACATAAGTGCAGAAAAAATGACCAGTTACTATTTGAAATATTATTTTATTCCCATAAACTAGTGATCAGATTTTTTCAGGCTCCTCTTCTGATGGGGCACACAGGAGTTATGTATTTATTTCTAGAATGCTTCACCTTCTCCTACTAGCTACTGTATATACAATCTTCTTCCAGTGAAGGAAATCCTTAAATGAGTTTGGATATCACATGATTGGATTTTGTAACTTCTGTTTGTGTCTCTGTCAACTCTTTTCGGAGGTGCTTTTATTTTAAGATTTCATAAGTGTGGCTCTCATATGTCCCTCATAACCTGTATTTTTTAATTTTGTATTTTGTGTATACAATCTTTCCTGGAGCTCAGTGTTTTGCTTGATATACACATTGAACTTCCCCATGTTAATTTATGAGGAAATTCTAGTTGTTACCATCTTTTATCTGCACTTGACTGCCCGATAGTTCCATCATTTATTTTATTAACGTTTACCCTCATTAGTATAGTGCACAGCAGCTGTCCTGTGAAGTAGACTGGCTCTTTCTGGAAGCATAAAAACTTGACCTTAATATTGTAATTTTGACATTTGGACTACTATTATTAAACATTCATCTGTTCTGGCATGGGTTCTCTCTGTAATCTGGTTCATGCAAAAACAATCATAAATTTTAAGATAACATAAAATTTCAGGAAAGCTCGCATTTGTTGCTTCACCCTTTCACTTGAGATGGGCGAGAGCTGTTAAGTCTGCGAGCAGCTGCTCAGGAGCCAGGGAGGAGATGAAGGAATGTCAGAGTAGTGATTGCTCAGGTAATGGAAACTTCAACTGTCTGTTTAATTCAGAAAAAGCTCCTGGTAAGTACCCATGTGCCAATGATCTATATGAACAGAAATTATTTGTAAGAACCGTACTGTGTTTATTATGTTTATTACAGCTAATGAGTTTATTCAAGGTTGATACAGATATAATCACCAGATGACAGCATTGATATGACAATCATAGATTGTGTGTGTGATTGTTTTACGGGATATAGAAAAGGAAAAGCCACCTGGTAGAATTTGCACAGAGCACAGTCTAATGATAGCTAATGGTTAGTTTAAGAATAATGAAAGAAGATTGTATACACAGTAAGAGATAAGAGGCACTGTAGGGTTTCAGATAGATTATATACAGTAATTGTAAGAGAGAGATTTTAAACTGCAAAATATTCCCAGGGATAGATGTGGGTTGTGACCATAATTTATTGGTTATGAACTGCAGATTGAAACTGAAGCAGTTGCAGAAAGGAGGGAAATTAAGGAGGTGAGAATTGAACAAATTAAAAGAAATGCTTATTGCTGATAGTTTTAAAGTGAGCATTAGGCAATGATTGACTGAAACATGGGAAAGAAATACAATAGAAGACATATGTGTAGCTTTGCGAGATGGTGTATTGAAGGCAATGGAGGAAAAATAGGAAAAAATGACAAGCCGAATAGAAATGCTTGAGCAACAAGTAAGTTGTTGGATTTTGTATCAAAAGGAAAATTCAATTAAGAAAATTATAAAATAATGAGACAGTACACTGGCCACCACTTATTTCAGTGAAAATGTCTAATTACATTACTTCAAACAATGGAAAGTCCAGAACAGAATAACAACAATATCATGAAAAATTTAGATTGCTACCACCACATAGAGATGGAACTGGGTCACAGACAGGCACTATGCAAAGACTGTTAAACATTTAAGCTTTTGGTGGGAAGGTCTTCTTCAGAAATACAAAACAGACATATCAACACAAGCACAACTCACACAAAAGTGGCCACTGTCTCCAGCTGTTGTCTCAGACCACAGCAGCTGAAGACAGTGACCATGTGTGTGTGAGTTGTACTTGTGTGAATGTGTGTATGTTTATATTTCTGAAGCAGGCCTTTTGGCCGAAAGCTAAATGTTTAACAGTCTTGTCATTGTGCCTATCTGTGACTCAAATGTCTCTCCTATGTGGTGAATAGTAATCTATTCTTGCCATGATACTGTTGATACAACTTGTGTTTTAGAAGAATGAAAACACCTGGGAGGAAGAAAAGGTTTGTAAATTATGGAAAGAATACTTCCAAAAATTATATGAGGGAAGGGATAAAACAAATGCACATGATGAGATAGAGGGAGACAGAAGTAAGAACACCAATACAGAGGAACTAGAAACTGTGGATATTGGATGTAGGGAAAGCTGTATTAAAAATGAAAAATGGCAAAGATGCTGGATTAGATGACACCACAACTGAAATGACCAAAGCTGCAAGATGTGTCAGATTTCAGTGGCTGAATAGAATAATGAGAACAATATGTACATACAGAAAGAGTCCTGACGATAAGACGAAGAGAATTGTTGTAAATATCTTTAAAATGTGTAACAAGACATTCTTTGAGAATTACAGAGGAATAGTGTTACTGTGTCACTGCATGAAGATTTATGAAAAGATAATTTTTACAGATAATCAGAAATAGGATAGAACCACAATTAAGGGAATAATGACAAGGATTTTGATTTGGAAAAGCCAGATAGGTTTTGGAGAACAAATCGGAATTTGGGAAAGACATCATAGATATAAATAAGGTTTATGGCACTGTTAAAAGGAAAGAGATGTGTCATAGTCTGAATAGGCAGGATCTGACAGAACACTGAAATACCTAAGAGACATGTGGAGAAGATGACATTCCCTCAGAATTATTGAGATCCTTGTAATAACATACCATGTCAAAACTATTCCAACTGTTATTCAAGATATATCAGACAAGTGAAGTAGGCTAATACTTCAAGAAGATGTAATAATCCCAACGCCAAAGTAAGCAGGTCATTGAAGGTGTGAATATTACCAAACCATCAGTTTAATAATGTAGGAAAAGGCAAATTGTTACTTACCATAAAGAAGAGACGTCAAGCCCCATTCCGGCCTGAGATGCTGGAGTTGGAAGTCATGTGTGCATGAGGTGTGCTTGCATGTGTTTGTGATTGATGTATCTCTCTCTTGTACTGATGAAGGCTGTGGCCAACAGCTTTACGTAAGTGTCTTTTAATTGTGCCTGTTGCAGCTTGACGTGTCTTCTTTATAGTAAATACACTCCTGGAAATGGAAAAAAGAACACATTGACACCCGTGTGTCATACCCACCATACTTGCTCCGGACACTGCGAGAGGGCTGTACAAGCAATGATCACACGCACGGCACAGCGGACACACCAGGAACCACGGTGTTGGCCGTCGAATGGCGCTAGCTGCGCAGCATTTGTGCACCACCGCCGTCAGTGTCATCCAGTTTGCCGTGGCATACGGAGCTCCATCGCAGTCTTTAACACTGGTAGCATGCTGCGACAGTGTGGACGTGAACCATATGTGCAGTTGACGGACTTTGAGCGAGGGCGTATAGTGGGCATGCGGGAGGCCGGGTGGACGTACTGCCGAATTGCTCAACACGTAGGGCGTGAGGTCTCCACAGTACATCGATGTTGTCGCCAGTGATCGGCGGAAGGTGCACGTGCCCGTCGACCTGGGACCGGACCGCAGCGACGCACGGATGCACGCCAAGACCGTAGGATCCTACGCAGTGCCGTAGGGGACCGAACTGCCACTTCCCAGCAAATTAGGGACACTGTTGCTCCTGGGGTATCGGCGAGGACCATTCGCAGCCGTCTCCATGAAGCTGGGCTACGGTCCCGCACACCGTTAGGCCGTCTTCCGCTCACGCCCCAACATCGTGCAGCCCGCCTCCAGTGGTGTCGCGACAGGCGTGAATGGAGGGACGAATGGAGATGTGTCGTCTTCAGCGATGAGAGTCGCTTCTGCCTTGGTGCCAGTGATGGTCGTATGCGTGTTTGGCGCCGTGCAGGTGAGCGCCACAATCAGGACTGCATACGACCGAGGCACACGGGGCCAACACCCGGCATCATGGTGTGGGGAGCGATCTCCTACACTGGCCGTACACCTCTGGTGGTCGTCGAGGGGACACTGAATAGTGCACGGTACGTCCAAACCGTCATCGAACCCATCATTCTACCATTCGTAGACCGGCAAGGGAACTTGCTGTTCCAACAGGACAATGGACGTCCGCATGTATCCCGTGCCACCCAACGTGCTCTAGAAGGTGTAAGTCAACTACCCTGGCCACAAGATCTCCGGATCTGTCCCCTATTGAGTATGTTTGGGACTGGATGAAGCGTCATCTCACGCGGTCTGCATGTCCAGCACGAACGCTGGTCCAACTGAGGCGCCAGGTGGAACTGGCATGGCAAGCCGATCCACAGGACTACATCCAGCATCTCTACGATCGTCTCCATGGGAGAATAGCAGCCTGCATTGCTGCGAAAGGTGGATATACACTGTACTAGTGCCGACATTGTGCATGCTCTGTTGCCTGTGTCTATGTGGCAGTGGTTCTGTCAGTGTGATCATGTGATGTATCTGACCCCAGGAATGTGTCAATAAAGTTTCCCCTTCCTGGGACAATGAATTCACGGCGTTCTTATTTCAATTTCCAGGAGTGTAGCAATGTGTCTTTTCCTACATTATTGATATTCCTACCTAGAGAAACCACCAGTTTAATAAGTTATTATTGCAAAATAGTAACAAAAATAATTTACAGATCAGAGGAATGTAAGACTCATAGAAGTTACCTTGGGGATGATCAGTTTGGATTCCAAACAAATGTAGGAATACACAAGGCCATACTGACTATTTGACTTATCTTAGAAGATATACTGAAGAAAGGCAAACCTATAGTCATAACATTTGTATTTTTAGGGAAAGGTTTTGACAGTTTCATATTGTGAAAGTAGCAAGAGTGAAATACAGTGATTGAACAGCTGAAATCGTGTTTCTGTTATAAGAGATGTAGGTCATGAAAGGGAGGCAGTAGTGGAGAACAGAATGAGCCATGGTAGTAGCTTATCCCCGATGTTATTTAATCTGTACACTGGACAGGCGGTGATGGAAACAAAGGAGAAGTTTAGAAAGTGAATTACAGATTAGTGAAAAGAAATAAAAACTTTGACATTTGCTGGTGAAATTGTAAAACCTTCAGAGATGGCAGTGAAATATTAAGATTGTATGAATAGAATGTTTTGAAAAGAATTGTAAGATGAACACTAGCAAAAGTAAAACAATACTAATGGAGCATAGTTAAATTAAACCAGGCTCGTTGGGAAACAAATAATGATGGCGAAAGTGTGAAGGGTACAAAATACAGATTGGCAATAGCAAGAACATCTTTCTGGAAAAGTATCTAGTATAATATTAAATGGTAAGAGTTTTTTGCCTGGAAATAATGTATGGACATAAGGCAGACAAGAATAAAATAGATCTTTTGATACATAATGGTGCAGATGAAGTCTGAAGTTAGATAGGTAGATTGAATAACCCACAAAGAGGTCTGAATTGAACTGGAGAGAGAAGAGTATAATAGCACCACATTTACTGCTTTCCTGTTAGTGCCAACGATTTTGTGATGCTACAAGCTTGACTGAAAAAAAAAAAGTTTGATTGATAAAACAGTCTGAGTCATCCAGAACTATCAATTCAGTAATGGAGGGAAGTATGGAGGGTAAAAACTGCAGAGGGATACCAGTGCTTTACAACAATAAGCAGATTTAGATAGACATATGTTGCAGTAGCTACATAGAGACAAAGAAGCTTTCATAGGGTAGACTAATGTGGGGAGCTGCTTCCAACTAGTCTTCAGGCTGTAAACAACAACAACAACACTGTGCATTGTGTTAGGAGGCCTAGGCACTCAGCTGTTATGCCCACATTAGCAGAAGCCATATGTGGCTTCAGTGGACTTGGCCTAATGGCTTGCTATGCGCAATAATGGTGAGTGATGCAGCAGGCCACAGTCAATTTGCTATTCATGAAGCATTCTGGCATGTGCCGTATATAGTCTTCCTACACTGATCGCACTTTGTTTTTTAATTTCTTATGGTTTACAATAATGTTGCTATTCTCATACTCACAATGAACTTGGCTTCAGTTTGGGTTGTGTGTTTGCTCACTGTGTGCTTCAAACTCCCCTGAACTGAATTGTTTGATTCATCATGCCATAACTGCTTTCATCAGTTCAGTCATTCACATAACAAACTTGCAAGTGAACTGTCTCACAGTGAACAAAGTGAACGGAAATATTTTGAATTATTCAGTAGTATGGCATTTGCCTGTAAACCTTCTTGAACCAAGTATGGAAAGTGTTGTCTGTAAGTAGGTAACATAGTCCACTGTTATTTGATTAGACCATCACCAGCCATTACAGGAATCATTATCCTCCATCATGTACAGGGGGATGGGTGTCCAAAATAATTTCATGTAGATAATCACACAACTGTGATAATGGAAAAGGCAGATACCGGGCTGATGTGTGTTGAAAAAATTGTGAGGAACTGACATTCACCCACAAATTTGTAGTAATACAATAAAATTGTACAACTGATAGAACAGACTTTTGCTTATTAACAGAACTTTTATAACAGTTTATCTTCCAGTGCAGAATGACAGATTCTTTCTGGAAACAGCCCTTAAAGTATGAATAAGCCACTAATCAGCTTATACTTTCTAACAGAGCTGTAATCTAACAAGTCTTGTTAGAGATCACAATGGAATTTGGAAGGTAGAGTCAGAGATTCTGGCACATTGAAGCTTTTAGATGGCTTGTAAGGTGTGGCTAACAGCTCAGCTGGCAAAAGCATTGGTAGCAAAAGGGAAAGACAACATATAAGTCAATTTTGCATACATATTTTTGTTCTGGTAGGAGGTTTCAAAGAGAAATATGTGTGGGGTGTTATATGTTATAGGTAATCAATTGGGAGACCAGTAACTTTAAAGATGATTGAAAATGAAACAGAGGAATTAAAGCAAAGGATTTTATAAAAAAGAAAAATGGGGAAAAGATGCTGTAGTTTGAATGTTGACCCTTAGTCCAATTACTAAATGTGATCTTTTTCCTGTAGTTTGTGTTGACCATGACCCAATACAGTGGACCTTATCGTGCTTCTTTCGTACCTTCTGTCTGTTGTAGTTCACTTACTAAAGGGACTGAAAAGTGCGGAAAGGTAAAGATTTATTATCTCTTTCTTTTCATGTACATATTTTAACATTATTCAGGAATAAATAGACGATTACAGAAAGGGAGGAGTGCTGCTTCGTTGATAGGTACACAAACAAAAGGTACAGAGCTTGACTTGCTTTTATAACACATTTCCTTTTTCAAGCTTGTAGGAAAAAGGCACGCACACACATACACACACACACACACACACACACACACACACACACACACACACACACTCACCCACTTACTTATGTGCACACACAATGTGCTTGTTTGAATGTCAGCTCTTTCCTGGCCCATGATGAGGTGTGCTGGGGTGAGGTGGGGATGTGGGATGGGGTGGTGTGGGGTGACAGATGGAGAGAGGCAGGAGGTGGTGGTGGGGGGGGGGGGGGGGGGCGCAAGTGTCTAGTAGCATGTAGGAGAGTGGGGAGCTGCCTGTGGGCTAGCTAGGGGTGCAGGTAGAGGAGGCAGGTGGCAGATGGCTGGGCATGCGATTCCTTAGACTAGGGCATAAGATAACAGCACACAACTAGCTGATGTGGAGACACAAATTGGGTGGGGCACTGGATCAGGGGATGGTGTACACACACACACACACACACACACACACACTATTGGGAGGGGGGTGAGGGACAGTGAGTTACCTTCTGTTTTGGTCAGAAAGGCTATGGGAATGAAGGATATGCTGTAAGGCTAACTCCCATCTGTGAAGCTGGTGGTAGTGGGGAGGACCCAGATGGCACGGATTGTGAAGCAACAATTGAAATCTCACTTGTTGTGCTCTGCTGCATGTTGTGCCACTGGATGGTCCTCCTTATTTTTGGCAACAGTTTGGCAGTGGCCATTCATTCTAGTTGACAGCTAGCTGGTTGTCATACCTACCGTATTTACTCGAATCTAAGCCGCCCTCGAATCTAAGGCGCACCTGAAAAATGAGACTTGAAATTTTCCCAAATATAAGCCTCACCTGAAATTTGAGACTCGAAATTCTAGGGAAGAGAAAAGTTTTAGGCTGCACCTTCAAATCGAAACAAAGTTGGTCCATTGTAATATGAGGCACAATTTAGGTCAAATGAATGACGATACAGCTACAGTAGTTTGGTTTGAAATGTAAGCTTAGCAGTAAAGCTTTACCAGATAGCCATTGCTATGTGCCAGGCATTCCGTCCGTATTTATATGGGTACCCTCCCTTTTTCACGTGCTTCATCTGGTTTGAATTGATTGCTTATTTTTCTTTCATCTAATAAGTACTGTTCTCTTTGTTATAGGTGTTTACGTCACTCTAAGCTGAAGATGCATTACTGTACTGTGTCATGCATTGTTTGTCGCATTCTGATAATGAGTGTTTACAGCCTGTCGCCGCTCATAGCATGGCTTGCTTTTGTGCACGCTACCGCTGCTTACAATTTAAAAAAAAGGGAGGAATCGTCTCATTAGCGAAACAATGGGAAGAGACTGCTATTTGTTGTTACTTACACTGCTGCTTTCTTTGATAATGATCAACAAGAACCAAATAATAGACTGCGTATGATAGGAGATGTTCTGAACGAGAGTTTAACGAAAATTTTTCTCCGTTTGAAAATCTTTGCAGACGCCTCTTTAGTACATTACATTCTGCACAGAAATTAGAGTCATCTTAGATTTAAAAATCTTGTAAATTGCCGTGCTTCATTTCTGACTGTATCACTATTACGCATAAGAATAATATGAATATAAACATGACATCATATGTATATTCTTCCATGTTTGCTGTTGTCTCACTCTAGTTTCGTAGTTTATTAGGCAGACAGAATTTAAATGAGACAGCAGCAAACACGAAAGAATATGTGGCAAAATTTTTATATTCGTATTATTCTTATGGTGAGGAGAATACTGCATGTGATTCATAATTCATAAAAGTTCCTATTAGCAACCACCTCTTCTCAGAGGTAGGAAAAAATTCAGAACATAGAGCTGGCCATATTGACAAACATTCCTAACAGTCTTGCCAGTTGGATTTACGTAGTACATTGGAACGCTGCAACATTCGAAGATAAACAATACGGAATTTGTATTTACTTCAATGGCTAATGTATGAAAATGCAGTGGTCAAAAGCTCATCTTCCACCATTTTTTAAAATTTATTTACTGACGCAGAGGTTTTGGCTCCAGTATTTATCTTTGTGCCTGCAAAGCATGCCTGTGAAGCGCTACATATATTCGACGGCAGAAGTTAGTTGTGGCGGCACCTACCAACATTTTTCAGAACTTCTGCTTGCTTTGCACTCGATTCTAAGCTGCAGGTGGTTTTTTGGATAACAAAAACTGGAAAAAAAAGTGCGGCTTAGATTCGAGTAAATACAGTATGTAAAATACTGTGTAGTGTTTGCAGCAGAGCTGGTATATAACATGGCTGCTTTCACAGGTGGCCTGGTCTATGATGGGGTAAGATATGCCTATGACAGGACTGGAGTGGGTGGATTGGGCTGGTTTTGCATCTGGGTCTTCCACAGGGGTATGATCCCTGTGGCAGGGGATTGGGGGTGTGAGTGGCATAGGGGTGGACTAGGATGTTGCATGGATGGGTGGGCAGCAGAACACCGTTTTGGGGGGGAGGGGGATGGAAGTATCTTCTGTAGGTTTTTCCTCATTTCAGGGCATGATGATTGATAATCAAAGCCCTGACAAAGGACATGGTCCAGCTGTTCCAGTCAGGGATGCTATTGGGTGACAAACTAGCCAAGGTCTGTACTTGTTGTTTGTCTACCTGAAAATGATGCAGCACTTCTGCCTTTTGGTGAGTGATCTTTATTCTTAAATAATTCATAATTCTCAACCAGAACTTTCTGTACATTATTATACCACTTAGTGGCTCCCTTCCATCCAAACCTTGTGTTGTCCGTCCTTCGTTACTGTCTCCTCTATTTAGGAGGAGGAGGAAATTAGTGTTTAACGTCCCGTCGACAACAAGGTCATTAGAGACGGAGCACAAGCTCGGGTGAGGGAAGGATGGGGAAGGAAATCGGCCGTGCCCTTTCAAAGGAACCATCCCGGCATTTGCCTGAAGAATTTAGGGAAATCACGGAAAACCTAAATCAGGATGGCCGGAGACGGGATTGAACAGTCGTCCTCCCGAATGAGAGTCCAGTGTGCTAACCACTGCGCCACCTCGCTCGGTCTCCTCTATTTAGCTTCCCTCTATTGTCCATCCCTTTCTTTCTCTTATGTCTATTTCCTCTTGTCTTGATGGCACACTCCATGATGGCCTTGACACATGTGGTTGCAAGGGACTTTTGTTATATCATGTAATATCAGCCACATCCATTATGACAGCCATGCACGCAACTCCATGCGCCATGCGACTCCCGATAAAAGCTTAACATACACTTCTAGCAACTCAAAATCCTCACTCCCTCACATATTGTTCCTGATCTGTCTGTCCTTATTTCCTTTTTATCTCTTATGATAAATCATGCATGGTTGAATTTATATCGCGCATATGATGATATATCATGCGTGATCAGATATACCCCTGTCACAATACTATCCCCTGTCCCCAACACCATTCCTTTCATTCATTGCACTCACCATTCTTTGCACTCGTCATGTTATTCAACTCCCCCTACAACCACCTGACACCTTAGTTGTCATTTCCTATGCCAACTTCCTTCCCCAATACTATTGCCCCTTCCCCCTCTGCAATGGACCCCTGCTCTATTTATCTGCACCAGCTCAGAAATGTTCCCTATCTATAGCCAAAATCCTGTCCCACATCCTGTTCCTTATATACTGCCTAAGCCATGGAATCTGCCCCAGTGGCCTAACATAAAAGTCCCTGTTTTGGGATTCCCCCCCCCCCCCCCCCCCCACCTTCCACAATGACCTCCCATCTTTTCAGATTCTGCAAGTCCCTTTGCCTCACAAACCTGGTTCTACAAAAACACATCTTCATGGCTCAGGTGTCCCTGAATTACCTCCACCCCCCCTGTAAAATACTGTTACTGTACAATCCCCATTGCCTACACCTCATCGCCCAAATTGAAATCCTGACATTCAGATACCTAGAAGAACATTCCAAACACCACCTTCACAAGTTATACAGCCTGCTGACACCCTTCTCACACAATGGGGCACCACTATCCATTCCCCATCTTATCCTCGTCAACCCCTCATAGCACCTAGACCCTGCCCAGCTGGCCTTTTCGACCTACCACATCCTCCAAAACCCTCTACAAACATTCCAAAATCCAGAGCCAAAACAATTTCAGAACACTAGTTTTAACCTCTCCTTCAAAATCCTCATCTCCCGGAAGTTTCAGTCCTATCCGGAGGCCTCACATTCACTCCTTCTCCCAGATTTAACCATGTTGGACTTGTGAAAGAACTTCCCTCCTTCTCCTGCTCCCTACAGTGGAAGCACTTCTTTGCCACCAACATCTACAGCCACAGCCAATCCAGTTCGAACATCAAACCCTGTCTGTCCCATTTCATACCCCTGTCCAACCGTGAACCTCCCACACTACCACCTAACCAACCCATGTTCACTTTCCAGGAATGTCTAATTTCCAACCTGGCTTCACCAACATTCCCCAGGTCCCTACCTATGAACAACAACCTTTCAACAGAAGGAAGGACACAAACAAAAGCTCCACCGCTGTTGTGATGAACTGGAGTGCCTAACTGGCAGAGAGCCTCTATCAGTTGTGCAACACCTCCACATACAAGCTCTGCGAAAGTGGCCCCATCTCAGAAGTGCAACATAACCTCCAATCCCTTCTGAAATCCTGAGGCCCTTTCCCAGGACCTCTCTCCTGGATCCATCTCCCACACACCCATCTTCTTCCCATTCACCAAAATCCACAATCCTAACAATCATGGGTGCTCCACTGTGCCCACACTAAAAGATCTCCTGTCTACATCCTCACATGCACTTGAACCTCACATCCATCCCAGACCCAACCACAAAGTAGTGCTCTCCTTGTTACCCCACACCACTCCAAACTGGAACAGCTGAACTACGTCCTCTATCAGAGCTTTCATGATCTGTGATCATGGCCTGAAATGAGGGACATCCTACCCTAGATACTTCCAACCCCTCCCAAAGTGGTGTTCCAGTGCGCACCAAACCCTCACAACATTGTAGTCAATCCCTATGCCACTTCCACCCCCCAATCCTGTGCCACAGGGATCATATTCCTGTGGAAGACACAGATGCAAGATCTGCCCAATCCACCCACCCAGCACCACCTACTCCAGCCCTGTCACAGGCTTATATTACCCCATCATAGGCTGGTGGGCCAACTGTGAATAGCAGCCATGTTATATACCAGCTTTGCTGCAAACACTACTCAGTATTATACATAGATATGAGAACCAACTAGCTGTCAACTAGAACAAATGGCCACTGCCAAACTGTTGCCAAAAACAAGGAGTACCACCCAGTAGTACAACATGGAGCAGAGCACAATATGCAAGATTTCAATGGCTGCTTCACAACCTGTGCTGTCTGGGACCTCCCTACTGCAACCAGTATTTCTGAGCTGCACTGATGGGAGCTATCTTTACAGCACATCCTTTGCTCCCGTAACCTTCCTGACCTAAATCCAAGGTAACTCACTACCTCCCTCCCAAAAGTGTGTGTGTGTGTGTGTGTGTGTGTGTGTGTGTGTGCATGTGTGCGGCCATCTGACACATCCAAGGTAACTCACTGCCTCCCTCCCAAAAGTGTGTGTGTGTGTGTGTGTGTGTGTGTGTGTGTGTGTGTGTGTGTGTGTGTGTGTGTGTGCGGCCATTTGACACCTGCCCCCTCTACCTGCACATGTAGCTAGCCCATAGGCTGCTCCCCACTCTCCCATGAGCTGCTAGACACTTCCTCCCAACCCCCTCCTTGCCCCCTGCCACTCTCCATCCCTCACTACTCACCATCCCACACCCCTACTTCACCCCAAAACAATTACTGTGGTCAGGAAAGAGCTGACAGTCGACTGTGCACAGTGTAGGGAGACAGGTGTGTGTGTGTGTGTGTGTGTGTGTGTGTGTGTGCGTGTGTGTTTTTCCTGCAAGCTAGAAAAAGAAAGTGCATTGTGAAAGCTAGTCAAGCTCTATACCTTTTGTGTGTGTACCTATTGATGACACAGTGCTTCTGCCTTTCAGTGATTCATCTCCTTTATTCCTAAATAATTTGTAATTCTTAACCAAAACTTTCCATACTTTATTGTTACATTATTCCATGTTTTAGGTGGCAGTATCCCCATTGTCACAAAAATTTTCTTTATGTAGAAATAATAGAAATTCTTGAATGGAACAATGCTTAAAATGAGGGAGAGGCAACCACTCTCCTATAGCAGACTTATGTGTGGCACATAGATGCAAGTACCATAAAACACTATTCACTAGTTTTTGAATTTTCTGGCTCTTCTACTAGTAGAAGATACACACATTCACACACACAACACAGGTACCCAAATGCAGCCTGCTGCAGCCACAGCAACACATATTACTGGTTTTCTGGTTATCGCAGTTGTCTGACTTATGGATGAGGGGAAGAGTAGGAAAGGATGCACAAGGCAAGGAGGAGGTAGTGGAGTAGTGCAACAAAGCAGGAGCGTAATGGATGGATGACTCAGAGGCTGCACAAGGCAAAAGGAGTTCTGAGGAGTCACAGCACATTACAGATTTACAGAGAGGGAGTTAAAATAGATATGAAGAGGAAGCTAGGGATGGGAGAGAGAAGATGAAAGGTGTGGAGGGGGGTGGGGGGGGGGGGGGGAGGGAGGGAGAGAGAGAGAGAGAGAGAGAGAGAGAGAGAGAGAGAGAGAGAGAGAGAGACTGCCCACAGGAGTGGAGTTGGAGTGGTGGGCGGAGACAGTACATTATCAGAACGCGAAAGAGTGATGTGGAAAATGGCAGAAGAGAATAGAGAAAGGGAAAAGGTAAGATGAGGCAGTGGGAAACAGTTTAGTGGAGATTTAGGCCAAGGGGTTGCACGAAAGCAGGATATACTGGAGAGACAACTCCCATCTGTGGAATATAGAGAAACTTGTGCTGGAAGGGAGTATCCAAACTGTATGTGAAGTGAAGCAGCTGTTAAAGTCATTTGTCTTATGGTGCACCGCATGTTATGCAACTGTATGATCAAGTTTACAGGTGGCCACAGTTTGGCAGTGGGACCTTTGTGCTAGTAGAGTGGCTTTTGAGTTCTCCATCTCTTCTACTAGATGAAGGTACACACATTCACATTCAAACCACATAGACATGCTAATGCATGCTACCATGGCTACAGTAACACTAATTATTGATTTTCGACTATTGAGAGCAGTTGCGTAATTGATAAATGTGGGGAGGAAGTAGGGAAGGATGCAGGAGGTAGGGAGAGCAGGGTAGTACGAGGCAGCAGCATGAAAGACAGATGACTCAGATGTTGCACAACAAGACTAAATGAGTTCTGAGGGGGATAAATGATATAATAGATATAGAGAGAGGAAGATGGGGGTGGTGGATGTTGCCATTCAGTAGCTGGGACAGTATTCTCAGCGTCATCTTAAGAAGCTGTCCCAGCTACTCCTGTATTATGCCCACATGGGATTACCTCCAGCCAATAAAGAGCTTATTAACTGATCCAACCCCTCATAGCTTCTCAACCATGCCTTGCTGAACTACACGGCCTTCCATATCCCCCAAAACTTCTGCTACCCTCCCCAAAACACACTGCTCCTGAACACCAATTCCATATCACTGTTGTCAACCTTTCTTCCAAAACTGTGACCCCTGTATAAGTCTCAGTAATTTCTAGAAGCCTCACCTACAGCCCAAAACTGAAGTTCAGCCAAGCTGGACTTGTAAAGGGCTTTCTTTCCTTTCCATACACCCTACGACAACAGCCAACCATAACCACACATAGAACTATCCAACCATGATCCTCAACCCCTTGAGACCTTTCAAGAATTCCTCACTTCTAAACTGGCCCTTCCCTGTTGAGTTCAGTATCACTCATACAGAACACACAGCTATCAATAACATGGAAACCAGCCTAGATCTTATCATCCTTTCCACTGTGAAAGGTTCCACCATTGTGGTCATGAATTGTAATAACTTTGTGGTTGATGATTTCTGCCAACTTCCTGATACCTCTGTGTACAAATCTTACAGCCATAATCTCATCCTAGAAGTCCAAAAGGAGCTCCAGCAGCTCCTCAGGATTTTAGGCCCATCCCAACACCCGACACCTGAATATGTCCCCCTCTTTGCACAAGCAACCTGTTACCTACTTCCCAAATTAAGCCCAACAGGTCTCCCTAAAGGCCGTCCCATTGTGGCTGATTACAGTGCTACCGCAGAACAATCCTCTGCAGTTATTGACCCACACTTTCAAACTATTGTCTGCAACCTCCCATGCTACACCCAGGACACTACTCCCTTCTTTCAGCACCTTTCTACATTTCCTGTCCTGTTACCATATGACTCCTTTTTGGTCGCTGTGGATCCATTGTCCTTGTACACCAACATCCTCCATGCCCACACTCTTGTGGACATGGAACACTACCTTTTCCAGTGTCCTCCCAATATCAAATCCTCCTGGCTTACCACATCCTACCCCACAATTATTTCAGTTTTGAAGCCCAAATTTATCAAAAAATCCGTGGTACTGCCATGGATACTTGCATCACACCATTCTCTTGGGCTGTTCGGAGGAATCTAACCTATACAGTCATCCCCTAAAACCACACATATGTTTCAGATTTATTGACAGCATTTTCATGATCTGGTCTCCACCAGTCTGCAGCACAACACAAATGAATTTAAGAGCTGCTTCACTACCTGTGCATTTTGGATACTTCTTTCCAACACAAGTTTCACTGATCTACACAGATGGGAACTGTATATCCTATGTTCTCCCAGACCCCCTGAACTAAACCTCCATTAAAGTGTTTTCCACTGCTTCACCTTACCTCTTCCCTTCCTTTTTATCTCCAATGTTGCTAGCTACACACTCCTTTTCCATCCAGATTATCTACTATCTTCACCCTTTGCTGTTCCTCCTCCCACCCCCTCCCCAGTGGGCATTCCATCCCCCCCCCCCCCCCACTTTCCACCCTTCTCCCCTCTCACTTTTGCTCTTTTAAACCCCTCAGAATTTCGCCTTTTTCAGGCTCTGAGTCATCTGTCTTTCCTGCTCCTGCCTTGCACTGGCCACTAGCCTCTCTTGCAGCATGCATTCTTCCCGGCCCCATCCCCACATCCCACATCCATCAGTCAGACCCCTGCCCTCAATAACTGATTATCAATAATCAGTGTCTATGTGGCTGGGTGCCTATATGGTTGTTTGTATGAAAGTATGTACTTTCTACTACAAGAAAACTCAGAGAGCTCGAAAGCTAGTGAACACTGTTTTCTACTACATGTGTCTATGTGCCCCTCATCAGCCTGCTTTAGGTGAGTGGATGCCTTTCTCTTATTATATGTATATTTTTTTTACGTTCACATAAAGCTCACGAATGTGTTTAATGATAACAAGAACATCACAGTCTCTAAAGTAAACACTGTGTCTTAAGCTATTAGAGATAAAGGGTTGACTTCTGAAAATGGAAAAAAGAAATCTGTAAAGATGAACGAGAAGGAGGAGATGGGAGACTAGATGACAGAATAGATGGGAGCCTCGATGGCAGAATGTAGAAATAACACAAGGGAGGTTATCAATTATAGGATGAGAAGGGAGGTCAATCTGTCTTGGCATTCACTGCTTCCTAATGTATGTCTGTTTCGTACACTTACTTCATTTTGACTTTTTTAAATTTGTTTTATATGATTTCTGATACATGTTCAGTGTTGGAGAATAAAACAAACAGAAGATCCATTAAGAACATAGCTTAAGCTTTCCAACTTCTGAAAATGATGTAGGATAGCTCATGATGACATAGTCTACTTGCAGCTCAGATTGCTGATTTGTCACAGATGATTTTTCTCACAGTGGATGGAGGCTGGTCTCAGTGGGATGTGTGGTCACCATGTTCAGTCCCATGTGGCTTGGGTGTCCAGAGCCGCAGTCGATCCTGCAGCTCCCCTGTACCTCAGGGCAAAGGAGCTCCCTGCTCAGGTCCAACAACTGAAGTGCAACATTGTTACCCCCGACCATGCTCTGGTAAATAATTCATGTCACTCTAAATACATATTTCAATATTATTCTCAGTTACAATTTTAAACATACGTTAATCTCATAACTTGAAGGCAAAGTAACTGTAATCTTTTCTATTTGGTCTGTTCTTATTTGGTTTTTTGAGTACTTGCACTGTCATAAAAATTATCTCTGAGTTAAATTGAGTTAAATGATCATCATTTTCTTCTGACCTTTTGTGAACTTTAAGTTTCATTCACTGTTGAACTTTCCATCTAGTCTTTTGCCTGGTCTACACCTACATCTGCATCTACATAGATACTCCACAAGCCATCGTAGGGTGTGTGGCAGAGGGTACCGGTACCACAGCTTTCATTTCTCCTCCTGTCCCACTCGCAAATAGAGTGGGGGTGAAAATGACTGTCTTTACACCTGCACATGAGACCTAATTTCCTGTATTTTATCATGTGGCCCTTACGTGTGATGTAAGTTGGTGGGAGCAGAATTGTTCCGCAGTCGGCTTCAAATACCGGTTCTCTAAATTTTCGTAATAATGTTTCCCAAAATGAACGCCACTTCCGTCCAGGGATTCCCATTTGAGTTCCCAAAGTATCTTGATAATACTTAAGTATTGTTTGAACCTATCGGTAACAAATCTAGCAGCCTTCTGATCCAGTAAGGATCCCAAACACTTGAGCAGTACTCAAAAATAGGCCGCACCAATGTCCTTATGTCGCCTCCTTTACAGGTGAACTGCTCTTCCCTAAAATTCTCCCAAAGAACTGAAGTCGACCATTTGCCTTCCCTTCCACACTTTTCACAAGCTTGTTCCACCTCATATCGCTTTGCAGTGTTACACCCAGAAATTTAAGTGACTTGACTATGACAAGCTGGACACTAGTAATACTGTATCCGAACATTACAGGTTTGTTCTTCCTACTCATTTGCAGTAACTTTCATTTTTCCGCAGTTAGGGCTAGATTCCATTCATCACACCAACTGGAAATTTTGTGTCAGTCGTTTTGTATCTTCACACAGCCACACAACTTTGACACCTTTCCATACACCACAGCATCAGGAGCAAACCAGACTGCTGATCACCCTGTCCACCAAATCATTTATGTATGTAGAGAACAACAGCAGTCCTATTACACTTCATTGGGGTCACTCCTGATGATACCCTTGTCTCTGAAGAACACTCACCATCGAGAACAACATATTGGTTTATATTATTTAAGAAGTCTTCAACCCACTCGCATATCTATAAACTAATTTCATTTGCTCATACGTCCATTAACAGCCTGCAGTGAAGCACCATGACAAATGCTTTCCGGAAATCTAGAAACATGGAATCTGCTTGTTGCCCTTCATCCATAGTTCTCCATATATCATACAGTGTTACCAGTGGAACAGGCAGATTGGAGATGGCCTTGATAGCTGTAATGTTATTGGTGGGGATAATGGTGGCCAGCTCCATTCTACCTGCATGTCCCAACATTTAGTTGCGATGGATTGTTGGATGGGTGAACATCGCAGCTTCGTGGTTAAAGTGTATTATATGAATGGTGAAAGTTTGGTGAAAATGTGATGTGCTTTTCGATGCCATTTCAACATACCACGCAACAGGCCTTTTCCCTTGGATAACGCAATTCGTTCGTGGATAAACAACCTTGAACAAAATGCATCAACATATAAAAACTGAGGTGGGAGTGCAAAAACCATTCGAACCACTCAAAACATCGCTGCTGTTCAATAGGCAATGCTCAGAAGTCCATGATGATCTGCCAGACAACATGCTCTATGTCTTGGAATAAGTAACACTGCGGTGAGAAGGATTCTTCGTCAAGATTTACATTTTCACCCATACAAAATACAGATTGTGAAATCTCTCAAACCAGTTGACTATCAGAAGCAATTGCAATTTTGTGAGGAAATGGCCAGAAGACTTGAAGAAAATGACGACCAAGTAAACCACATGTGGTTGAGCGATGAGGCGCATTTCCACCTCTCTGGTTTTGTTAATAAACAAAACTTCAGATATTGGTTGGAGGAAAACCTTGGCACACTTCATGAAATGCCTCTTCATGCTCAAAAAGTGATGGTTTGGTACGCACTGTCGGCAAGAGGCCCATTTTTCTTCAAGGATAACAATGGAAGTGCTGTGACTGTTAACTCTGTGTGTTATGTTGCAATGATCCAGAACTTTCTTACTCCAGAACTCGCCCGTTTTCCAGAGAATGAACACACAATGTTCCAACAAGATGGGGCAACAAGCCACACAGCAAGAGTTGCCATGAATGCTGTGAATGCTTTGTTTCCAGGCGGCGTCATTTTCTGAAATGGGGATATCCCTTGGTCCCCTACATCTGCAGGTTTTGCCAACCTGTGACTTTCTTCTATGGGGTTACTTAAAAACAAGAGTTTTTCGGAACGATCCACCAAGAACTATCCCAGCCCTAAAACAATAAATTCAGAACGAAATTGAAGGCATACCAGTCAATATGCTGCAAAATATCATGGGTAACTTCCAGGCCCGGCTGCAGAAGTGCATAGATTCCAGTGGAGGACATTTGGCAGATGTTATATTTAAAAAATAATTTTTTCACTTATTGTACAGTAAATGGCTACCTTTGTACTTTATATTTATAACCACTAAATTTAAAAAAAATCATAAAGAATTAGTTACTTATTTAAATCTTCACTTTTCACTGGTTAACTCTGTATTAGAAAAGAGCAGGCTGAGTTTCGGATGAGCAATGCTTTCTAAAACCAGGACGTAAGCTGCTTAGCGTCAAGAAACAATGGAAAATCCAGGATGGAATGTAACAATACGAGAGAAGGAAAGTTGTTACTCACCATATAGCAGAGATGCTGAGTCGCTATAGGCACACTAAAAAGATTCACACAATCATAGCTCATGGCCATTAAGGCCTTTGTCAGCAGTAGACACACACACAAAAGCGCAGCTTGCACAGTCTCAGAGAGCTGAAACTACACTGCGAGCAGCAGCACCAGTGCATGATGGGAATGGCGACTGGGTGTGGGTAAGGAGGAGGCTGGGGGGGGGGGGGGGGGATAGTATGGTGGGAGTGGCGGACAGTGAAGTGTTGCAGTTTAGACAGAGGGTAGGAGAGAAGGTGCGGAGGGGGAGGAGTAAGTACCAGAAAGGAGAGGAATAAAAATAAAAATAAAAGAATTAAAAGACTGGGTGTGGTGGTGAAATGGCGTCTTTGTAGTCCTGGAATGGGAACAGGGAAGGGGCTGGATCGGTGAGGACAATGATTAACAGAAGTTGAGGCCAGGAGGATTACGGGAATATAGGGTGTATTGCAGGGAAAGTTCCCACCTGCGCAGTTCAGAAAAGTTGGTGTTGGTGGGAATGATCCATATGGCACATGGCACAGGCTGTGAAGCAGTCATTGAGATGAGGGGTATCATGTTTGTCCTGATTGTATGGGACCCATTCAGATGTGTAAGTTTATAGAGTTCCCATGAGACCTGGCAGTAGCTAACTACTTTTTAAAAAGTTAATGTATGAATAGCCATGACTTTTACATGCACTTTTATAATCTTTGTCCATGGCATGATTCTTCAGAGCTCTTGGAATAGATACCTGTGGGTTCACAATACAAAACTAATAAATTTCGGTCCATTTAGTACTTTGAAGCCTAGTATTTTTCTTAATATCTTCCGTCATTTGATCTCCAGCCTTTCAGTTGGGCTATACTTGGTGATGGACAGTAGTTCAGTTGCATATAGGGCTTTCAGTTTGATTACAATGTTACAGTGCCTTATTTTTGCACTGTGTGAGAGGGACTTTTTGTGATAAGTGTTTTTGGTGAGTTTGAATGCCTTCCAACTAAGTTGATTTCTTCTAGATTCCATTGCCTCTTACTCATGGGCATTCCAGCTGATCTGTTCTTGAGATTTTCGAATTCTTTGACTATTTATATTTTTTATTCTTCAACTTCAAAATGTTTTGGTGGGATTTTTATATTTGTCATTATTTCTGACCTAATTCTACTTTCTTACGTAATTTTTAGCATTTTTTGCACCACCATGGATCCTTGCTCCTTCCATCTGCATCAATACAGAAAAGTTTCCTTATCCCTACCCAGATCCCAGTCCCACATACTGTTCCTGCATTGTTGCTTGGCTCATTAATCCCCCCTAACGGCCTTACCATCAAATTACCCGTCTCTGGTTGCCACCACTCCTTCCACAATCACCTCCACCTATTCAGATTCCGCCGGTCCTTAGCCCTTACCAACATAGTCCTGCAAAACCATATCAACCAAGCCCAATTCTACTTGTAGTACCTTCTCTCCATCCACAAAATTCTCCTGCTAGGTAATCCCAAATTCCTGGAACCCATAACACACATTGAAACTCTTGCCCTGCAACATGCACATCACCTCAAAAAGCTCTCCATCCTGCTCACTTCCTATTCCCGCCTTGGAGTACCACTGTCCACCACTTCTACAACAACTTCCAAACCGCCCCCCGAGCCCCCTCATAGCTGACAAACCCTGTCTCGCAGACCTACTACGCTTACCCCAGCCGCCAAAACTCCCTCCCACCACCGCACAGAACCCAGAACCTAAACAGATCCGTAACACTTTCCTCCGGAAGCCTTAGTCCCACAGAAATATCAGTCCTTTCCAAAGGCCTCACCTTTTGCCCCACTCCCAAATTCAACCACGCAGAACTAGTTAAAGACCTTCTCTCCTTCTCCCAGTCCCTACAGTGGAAACACTTTTTCATCACCAACCCGACCAATCAGACTCAACCAAAGACCAATATTGAACCTTGCCTAACTCAGTTCACTCCTCTATCCAACTGTGGTCCACCCTCCAAACCACCCCCTGTTAACTTTCCATAATTTCTTAACCTCAAACCTTGCCTCACCATCATTCCCCAAATCCCTCTACATGTAAACTAACCTTATATCCACAGAAAGAACCACAGTCCACATCTAGAGGAGTCCTTCCTAAAAACCCCACCTATTTCATATCAAGAAGGCCCTTCCGTACAGCCTAGCTACCCGTGGTCATCGCATCTGCAGTGACGAGCAGTCCCTCTCTATATATACCGAGGGTCTCACTAAAGCCTTCACTGATCGTAATTATCCTCCCATTTCTTCAAATGCTGGAAATCCTCATCCTTTCATAGGTCTCTTCAGTTTTGGGAACAGGAAAAAGTCGCAGGGGGCCAAATGCGGTGAATATGATGGCTGAGGCTGAGGCAAGCAACAATGAATGATCAGGTGCATTGTCGTGATGCAAAAGCCATGAATTGATTTTCCACAATTCCAGACATTTTTTGTGTATTGCTTCTTACAAACAGTGCATAATGTCAAGGTAATACTCCTTATTGACTGTATGACCTTGAGGCAATAATTCATGATTCACTATGCCACAGTAACTGAGAAAAAACAGTGAGCAAGACTTTGACATTCGCTTGAACTTTGCATGCTTTTTTTGATCTTGGCTTTCTGGGGTGCTTCCATTGGGACGATTGGGCTTTGGTTTCAACGTCATAACCATAAACCCATGTTTTGTCACCAGCTATGACCCTTTTGAGCAAATCAGAACCATCATTGACTTTATTCAAGAGCTCCTGAACAATGCTCATGTGACAGTTCTTCTGATCAAAATTGAGAAGTTTTGGAACAAACTTCGTTGACACACGTCTAATTCCTAAAACATCAGAAAAAATTGCATGACATGAGCCAAACAATATGCCAATGGCCTCAGCAACTTCTCATATGGTAATTTGATGATTTTCAAAATCAATTTTCTTCACAGCTTTGTCATTGAGCAGACTCACCGTAGGCCACTGTCAATATTTCAAGTGTTTTAGACCACTTGATTCCATTTTCCACACAAAACATGATGCAATTCTTTGCTCCATTTTTTATAACAATCAAAAAAGGTTGAGCCCACTATAGCACGTCTAAACTTCCTATCTGTCAAAAACAAATGAAGTATGTTGTACACTTGAAACTGTGAACATATGTTCGGGACATTTGTACCATCATAACACAAAAAAAAGATCGTAATTGAATGTACATTGCCCACGCAATTTGAAAAGTCACCTTACTTTTTGAACAGCCCTCCTATAATTTATCTAGAAATACTATGAGGTACAGCGGATAGTGTCACTACCCTTTTGTGTGCTGTAATTTCAGAGAAATGCTTCAGTGACATGTTTTGGTCTTTACACTACACTTACACTCAACAAGTTAACATGTGTCTTATACAGTGTGATTTTCCAGATCTTTGGGCAGGCTTGCTTTGAGCCGAGGGTGTGACTGCAGAAAGACGCAGTGGGCTGTGGGCCAAGGTGCCTCTTCCACAAAGTGAGGTATCTGGCAAGTTTCATCCCTGCAGCTGCACAGTTTGTAACTGTCCCTAGACAAACAACAGATGTGGTTGTGGGTTGACCAAGATTGATTGCTTATTCATAGTGTGGTCTGGGTTAGCTAGTTTGTTGACTTTTTATAACCACTGTAAAGTTACAAGCAAACCTCTTGTGATAAATTGAGAGAGAAATGTTGGATGCTACTTGAAGGTAGGCTTATTAGTAAGGAAAAATATCAACCACTCAGTAGGTTTCACACAGTTATTAGCAGTTAAAATTCTTGAATGACTCATGTGATGTCTTTATAGTGACCTACATATCGTGTGAGGCTATAGTGCAGCACGCCTCTCATCCCGGAATGTGTATTGATTGCGTATTAGAAATATTTCAAAATACTGAGTATTTAACATGAGAATGTTGGAGGATAGTCAACAGGTCCTATATTCGACATGGAAAATTTATTTTTAAAACAACAATAGTTACTGAAAATTTATGAGATATATTCAGTTGTAGGTACTGTACGACACTCAATACAAAGTATAAATATGGACAGGATCCAAATGTAACTATAAATTTTGTTTATAAATTAGTGCGGCATTGACATTTTCACATGAGGTTAGCCTCTCTTCACACATAACAGGCGAATCACACAAAACTCAGAAGGTAGCAGCTGGCTTCGCAAATATATGTAACTCAGCCAAACTCCTGCTATGGTTGATAGATAAAGAATTATGAACCTGCAGAACTATCGAAAACTTAGTGCCACGGCAGTGTAAGGCCCGCATTCTGTGTAGGCAAAGTGAAGTTATCTGTCACAAAATAAATTACTGGATTTTTTTTTTTTTTTTTTTTTTTTTTTTTTTTTTTTTTTTTTTTTTTTTTTTTTTTTGCGAAACATTCATCACTACAGAAATTTGTGTTCTTAATTGAACTCCTCACAACACTTTATAAAAAGGTGAGAATTACACAGGCCAATGATGGAAAAATCTTTTTGCTGAAAATACCTTATTCTTATGTTTTTTAGGGTGGGAAATCCAAATATGATACTTAAAAAACTGTATTGTCTGCCATTTCTTCACATTTTACAGTTAAATTTATTAAATTAAGCGATTTTTTGAAGAATTTAACAGCTTTCAAATAGTTAAAATAATTTGAAAAGGAGGTGTAATAAATGTAGATGATGTTGCTAGCACTGCTGAAAACATTTGCAGGCTAAAAATGATTGATTCTTTTTTTGTGTTAACAAATGGTGTTTTGTTTACTGTCAACCTAACCTCTGTTTCCTGTACATGTGACCAGTACAGTGGTCTAATTGTGGTTATAAAAACTCTGCTGACAGTTTTTGTTATATTTGTGGTGAATTTGTGATTAAAAAACACCAAAGAAACATTACAGACTTTGTGAAAAAGGTTTATCTGTCATACTTTGGGTCTAAGCTTGGTGATCAAGATAAATCTTGGGTGCCTCATGAGGTATGATGTGTGTGTTGAAGATCTGAGAAAATGGTCCAAAAAGGAGAAAAAAATCCTTTAGATTTGTTATTCCTATGATATGGAGGGAACCAAGAAATCATTCCAATGATTGCTACTTTTGCAGTGTTGATGTTACTGGTAATAATTCGAAAAACAAGAAGGTAATAAGCTGATGTACAATGTGATTTGGATGAACCAGATGATGATGAATTCCATTGTAATACAGAAAGTCTAGAGCCCAGATTGTTTATTCAGACCGAGTGTAATGCTTTGGTTAGGGATCTGGGCTTAACAAAAGAAAAAGCTGAATTGCTTGGCTATAGATTAAAAGAAAAGAACTTATTGGCAGTTGGAACCAGCATATACATATATAGAAAGAGAGAGAGAAGCAATTTTCCAAGTTTTTTCAACAAGAAGGTGATTTAGTGTACTGCTCAGACGTTCCCAGTCTGATGATTGAGTTTGGTATTGAATACAAAAAGGAAGACTCGAGGCTGTTTATTGATTCATCCAAAACTAGTTAAAAAGCTGCTTTATTACACAATGGTAACATGTATGCTTCTACACCAGTTGGACATTCTGTACATATGAAAGAAAGCTATGAAAACCTAGAAATAGTGCTAAATAAAATAGGCTATACTGCTCATGGTTGGATGATATGTGGCGATCTAAGAGTAACGTGCATGCTCCTTGGTCAGCAAGGTGGCTTTACCAAAGTTCCATGTTTCTTGTGTGAATGGGAAAGTAAGGCTCTGAATTGACACTGGCGCAGAAAGAACTGGCCTGTGACAGAGTCTTTATAACCTGGTAAGAAGAACATTCTACGAAAAACCTTGTAGATCCAAAAAACGTACTCCTGCCACCTCTACATATAAAGTTAGGCCAAATGAAACAGTTTGTAAAGGCTTTGCCTAAAGATGGACCATGTTTTAAGTATCTCTGTCAAAAGTTTCCACACCTTTCAGAAGCTAAAGTAAAAGAAGGCATCTTTGTCGGACCTGCCATTAGAAAACTGATGTTTGATGTTAACTTAGAATCGACAATGACCTTAAATGAGAAAGAAGCACAGATATCATTCAAGCAAGTCATTACAAAGTTCTTAGGACATGAAAAAGTCCCAGAATATCTTTCTATTATAGCTACAACGTTAAAGAAGTTTAAAACTTTACGCTGTTCAATGAGCTTGAAAGTTTATTTTTTCACAGACACCTTGATTACTTGGGCGATGTTAGTGAGGAGTAAGGAGAGTGTTTCCACCAGGACATTAAAGTGATGGAAAAATGCTACCAAGGCCACTGGAACACCAACATGATGAGGGACTACTGTTGGTCACTTCACCGAGAAGTTCAGCAAGCAACTCATCATAGAAGAAGCTACACAAGAAGTTTCAAAGAAAAAAAAAATACAAACCAATTCCAGCTGACAAGTGAAACCTCTATTAACAAATATCATTGTTTTAAGTAGCTTACGATAAATACAAACCAAGTTTATGTTGTAACAAAGCATTTCATTAATTTCCCCCATACCACGTATCCTAAGATTTCTATACTATATAATAAAAAGCATATTGCTCGAAAACTATGGGTGATACAAAAAAACTAAGGCTATATTTGAATTCATTTCATAAAAATCAATAAAGGTCAGCTATCAAAGTAAAAAAAGTTAAATTTTTTTTTTCATTGGCCTGTGTTATTGATAATAAGAGGACAAACAAGATTCAGTCACGTCACTAGGACATTTTCCTCAAAAGAACAATATGTTCTCCCAGTTGTAAAGCAAATAGTGGTTACAGCCATTTAAGTAGATTTTGGGGAACAACATAGAACTTGGGCCACAGCCAGCCTGAACAATCTGAAGATGAGTATGAAAATGATTTAATTAGTAAGCAGATGGTAGCATCAACTGTTACGGGAGCAATGCCAAAGATCTAGGAAGTGTGTCAGTGTTTCCTTTGAAGATTCCTGTCCTTACAATGTGTCCCTCTGTTTGGTAATCCTTGTTGCAGATATTAATGATGCCGAAAGCTTTCATCCCCCAAATGGATCAATCTTAAAGAAATTGAATACAAATTAAATTAATAGTGTTATGCAAAAGTTTTATTTCAATCTATCCATTCTGTGTTGAATCCAGGACTGGCTGGATAATGGCACATGGCATATGACGTGTTCTGGTTGACGGAGCAAGGATTGGCAATCATGCCTTAAAAGAAATGGCGGCAACCAGCTGGTGAGAATTCCTGTGGTCTGAGCTGTCATACAGGTCTGACGTAACTCGTGCGATGACACACTTGCAGTGTATTAAGTCGTTCAAACTGTAATTCTGCTCCTATTTTACAACAGAACAGTATAAATTGTTTTACGGGGTGTACCACAGGTGTTCGTCTTGTTGTAATGTGTCCCAGTAATTTTATTTCTGTTAAACACTGTACTTTTCATCAGTAGTAAAAACAAAATTTACCATGGTTGATTATAATTCCATAGGAACAGGTACCATTTGAACAGATCCATTGACAAACAGTAGTAAATGTTGCTTATTAAAAGTGTAAGAACCTGACCAGTACTGGATGGTTGTGGCATAAATTGTCTATGAGTTGTAAGAGGTCAACATATCTTCCATCTAACATTTCATAATTTGTTTCCTTACCACTTTAAATAATTGAAGTCTTTCTATGTGATGTAGTTCCAGTGGTTAATTTCAAATAACTGTATTATACAACTGTCTTATTTCTCTCTGATCAACACTAATGAATGTGTCTATGTGCTCTTTAGGTAAAGGAAACAGAGAACATTAACAATAAAACTCTACAAACAATAGCATATTGTTGAAAAGTAAAGTCTACATTTAACTGTGTAATTAACTTTCTGAGAACATACAATATAGCCCTGTTGTAGAATGACTTGAGGCATGCCGTGTAAGTGAGTAAAAGGATGGACATTTAGCTTTCTATTCCTTTAGAGTGATTATGTATTTAATGTAGTCCATCCAATAGAAGAAAACAGTAGATTCCCAGCTTGTATCTCTCTTGTAATTCTTGTAGGCAAACTTCAGTAATACCTTAATTAAATAATTAACTCATAGTTTTTATGTGTATGTGAACAGTTGTGTGGCATTTTAACAAAAATGTTTTCTCTTAGGCAAAGATGATCTCAGTAGGCATTGGAGAGGGACTTTACTAGCAAGTATTCTCTTATCGGAAAGTTGTGATCTGTGTCTTGCATTAGTTAATTATTCATTACATGTGGTCTACAGCAGTGTAAATGAGTCTTTCAGAACCTACCTTGCATATTGTGCAAAAGTCTTCTTCAGCAAAGAAAACACACACACACACACACACACACACACACACACACACAGAAGCAAGCACACCTCATGCACACATGACTACTATCACCAGCAGTCTGACTGGCTCTCAAGTAAATAACAATCTTGAGTTGGTAGGGAAGGGGGAGGGATAGCGGGGTATGGGTGGAGGTACTCAAGAGCATTGTCTGGTTGGGCATGCAGGATCTAGAGACTGCCAGGCACAGTGCCATGACACGGGGTGTGGGGGAAAAATGAGGAGCAGAAAAGAAGAGGAACAGGGAAGCGAGAAAGAATGGGTGACTACAGTTGTAGAGGGCAGCACGTAAAGAGGGTGAGGGAAAGTGAAAAGGGAGGATATGATAGAAGATGTGGGAGCGGAAACTGTTGGGATGGACAGTATGGGAACAGTAGGTTACCGTAGGTTGAGGCCATGATGATTTTGGGAATGGAGAATGCACAGTTCAGAAAATCTGACGGTGGGGGGGAGGATCCCCAGTCATCTTGAGCCTCCCTTCCATTGTGCGGCTTGTTGTTTCCTCAAGTAACAGGCTAATCTCACGGCCTCATGTAATGAAGTGGGGAAACCCTTTTAACTTCACTCACATTATGTGGGTTCATTCTGTGAATGAATACATCAGCAGTTCTTGCCTCTGTTTCTTCAGTTGGAACCTCATTACGCAATGGTATCTTTTCCAAGCGCATGGGTGTGATGAGATATGGTTCATATGTCATCTGCGAATGCCACGAGATCTTCACCATTTTTCTGGTGTAAAGTGGATAAACAAACTTTGTAATAACTGATACTTCTTTTCTCGGAGTGGCACTCTGCTAACCTGTTTGCCAGTAATTCAGATATCACATTACATAAGACATCCGTTGTGTGCAGTATCTGAAAGCTGTAGTTTTGTTATGTTTAGCAAGAAGCTACCCGGCCATGAGCAACTTCTTCCTTTGTCTTGGACATTCTGTGAAAATATGGCAACATTATCACCAGATTTAACTGGAATGGAAGGAACAAAATAGTTATGGTTTTCACTGCAGAGGCTCTAGTAGTGGTGCTTGCTGTAGTTTGGCATGCTGCCTGCTTAGTTTCATTTTTGCGTGTGTGTATTAGACCTGCCTCCTCTTCCTGTAACTGCAATTTTTGTATCAGTAATACACTAACCTGCTCTTGAAACAAAGTGGCATTATGCACCTCAGCATTTCTAGCAGCAACTGCTTCATGCCATTCTGGCAGTCCATGACAGTGTGTATACCAGTAGTGTTTGGTTCACTGATTGGAGTTTATTTACCTGTCTTATGCTGCTAAGAGTTTGAGGAAGATGTAAACTGCAGCATGACAGGGGGTTGCCACAGCCAGACTGACGGTCAATTTGCCCAGAAAGAGGAGCAGCAGAACACATCTAGTCAGGACAAGGACTGGCACACAAGAGAGCAACCCCGTGGTGTCAGTGCACTCACACTAGCCCACTGCACTACTTCGGGCGACCATTCCATGTCCTCTGATTGGCTGGTAGAGGGTACTTTGGATGTGTCCCTCTCTTCATCAATGCTTTGCAATAGCATCCTCTGTCAGGCAGTACCCAGTGTGGGAATGCTATTCACATGAACTGAAGATGGGTAGGTGTGGTATCCAGAACCATCTGGTGTCACAACAGCACAGGCCCAGCCAACCTAACTGTAAACTACACTTGACCAGAAATCCAAAGGGGGAAAAAAATATTAATCCCAGTAAATCTTTCCACTAGGTCTGTCTGCTCACCATGCACAGAACGTTTGAAAGTGGAGGTAAGCATTTCTGCTTTTGCTTCACCACACTCAATTTCAGCTCCTGAGTCATCTGTGAGTGACAGATACTAACAGCATTTACATATGTAGTCACAAAAAGCTTCACACATTGCTCTCTTGATAGCTAGATGCATTTCATTCATTATCTCTCTATTTATAGCACTTTGCTTTGTTGTACCCCTATAATGCAGTAGACTCATCTCACATACTGTTCTGTTCTTTTAAAGTTGACACATAGTTTTGCTGTCCCAAGCTAAAAAGTTTCAAGTTCCTCATTGAGATATAACACTACTGTTTCTTTATCTAGTTTACTGAAAATATAAGTCTTTATTTGTTTCAATTGCCCTTTTTTTACTTTGATAATCATTGTTGCCTGTCCAGTGATGCAGTATGATGATATGTAGAGTTCACGGCAAATATGAACTGGGGAACATGATGTGTTTACCTTTAAGTTAACTGTAGGATGTAAGTTGGACTTGCTCTGTTGCATGTCTATTTAGTGCATTTAATTTATGAAACAGACCAAAATAATGTATTTAATTTGTATTATATAATATCTTAGCAGTAAAACAAGTTGCACAGTAATGATATTTTTTCACATTGCAGTGAAAACACATGAAGTGGCAACATTTGTGGGTGACGGTGTGTTGCATTACTCTTCCACTGGCAGGCCAGCACGAATGCTATTAACATACTTGCGGTTCCGACCACAGGGACCATTTGGTGCACTAATCAGGCGCCAGCAGGAGGAATGTGTTGGCTACACTTGTGACAATGTTCGCATTGCTCTTGAGGGTGGCTTTCTGGTGCTGACTGTGCTGTCCGCAGGATGCTCAGCAGTCATTATTGGTGGCAACAAGGTTGAGGTACAACAATGTTCATATTGCATCCAAGACAGTCATATGTTGTGTGAAAATACTATTTATTTAACACAACAGAGAGTGAATAATTATGTTGTGTAAGAATAAGTTGAAAAAGAGAACATTAACATCATTCATTTGTTCAAAGTCCAGAGACAGTTCAAGGACTGTACACAGCTTTATGTTCACATCATGGGCCTTCCCCCAAAGTGTCAGCAATATTGTCACAAAAAAAAGAGTCGCTGTATGGTATATTCATTTGAAACAACTGGCAGAGTTTATTGACTTGTTAGAATATCTGCTATGTGACATCTGATGTTTTAATTATTTTATTAGATGTGTTGGTGAAGAATTCTCTAACAGATGTGGAGTTTGTCCATACACTAATTCAAATGTTGTCTAATTCAGATCCTCTTTGAAATTCAATAAGGTGCAAAAAGGAGGCTGTCAGTTCAATTCTCTGTGGTATGACATCTGAGTGGGACCTTTTTTGGTGATGGAGCTGTTCCACAAGACCTTTGTCAGTAGAGTGGTAGACTCAGTTCTCACATCAGGCCATGCCAAGAACAGTTGAGACCACTTTAAGGAGGTATTCGTCAAACTGTTTCCTGTAATCAGCAATTACCTGGAGAGGTAAACCAAAGTGGGCAGTCCACATACGAAAGGTTTTGGCTGTAGTGGTTGCTTTTTTTTCTTTCATGACATATCTTTCAGATCAATGAGGTAGTGTTGGACGTCTGCTGTTAGTGGCAAAAGTCCAATGATATCCATACAGAATGCTGAAATTCTTAATTAGGTGTGGTGAAAGTACCAGTTGGACTGTAACATTCCATGTTATTTAGTTGCACTGGGAAGCGTTACACTGCCAGACAAATACCCAGCAATCCTTCTGATACATGACCAAACAAATGCTTTTTCACCTATTTCCGTAGTAGTACTTCTTTCTGGATGATGCAGGCTGTGGGTGAAGGAAATTGCTTGCTGGTGGAAATGTGCTTTAATGAATGATTGTGGTTGTGAAGCTAATGCATAATAATGTAGGGCTATGGTCCTGTATTTTATTTGAAGGTGTCAGAGCTGCTACCCTGATGATCCTTCGAGGAACATAATCTGTTCATTTGCTCTGTTCTGAGCCTTGACAACTTGTGTGAAGTTGGGTTCCTTCTCAATGGCATCACTGTGAAACTGGCATTTTTTGTTCCATTCTGCTTGCAACCAACATGTGGATTGTGAACTGCCTTTAAGAAATCCCAGTTCTGTATTTGGCTTGATGGTGCCTTATCTGACGTCAGACCACAGGTGAATATGAATCATTTGTAGTCCATGATAAAGCTAAAATGTATGCCTCCAAGCATGTGACTACACCTTTAGATTGAGCTATAGGCCATATAGAACTCACAGTCAAACATGGACCAATTTGCTTGTGATTGTGATAATTTTTTACTGTAGAAAGCCAGAGGATACCAGTCGTGTTGTACACATTATCATGATACAGCACCTATAGCAGGAAGAGGATTAAATCGTAATACAGCCTCTGTAAAGGCAGTGTTTACTCTGCTGAAGGACACTTTCTTTTTGTCAGCCTACAACATTGTGTGTTCCACTCACTGCTGTAGCTGCACTAGATATTCTGTCCATTTGGACACTAAACCAATGTCAACCATTCACCTTCTCTACTACTGTCCTTAAATGCTTGTCTGTTCATATTCTGTGCAAAATGGTGCCTAGATATTTAATCACTGTGACTGGTGAAGCAGCACACTACTGATGCTGTATTTGAGCATTACTCGATTGTTTTTCCTAGTCATCTGCATTGAGTTACATTTTTCTACATTTAAAGCAAGGCACAGCCAACTAGAAATTTTCTAAAAAAAAAAAAAAACACTTTTTTTTCAACCTAAATTTATTTTTGCAGGAAGAGCAGTTCTTAAAATATTTTTCTACATATTTACCACCATTGTTCAGACTTTTTAAAAGTGGAAAACCTGCTCTGTGCCCTCTTCACAGAAGATGCCGCCAGTGAAGACAGCCGCTGCTGAACACTGCTTTGTCCTCATTCAATTCGATTCAGTTCCTTTCAATTTATTGCTTGTAACATGTAATTTTACATGCATTTGCATTTTCAAATAAGTATAAAGTTTTTACAATTACAGTTTTTTTAGTTTACATTATTTCTTATTACATTGTAATTCATGATAAATTCAAGTTATAAGGGCATTTTTGGGTAAGCCACTGCTTGACTTGCTTTTTAAAAGGATCCCCTGTCAATATCTTAACCTTGTTTGATAACAAGTTATTAAAAACAGCACCTTTGAGATAGGGGCTTTTCGCTTTTAAAGTTAATCTTCTGTGGACCATACGAAAAAATTTTCTGTGCCTTGTTTTATAGTTGTGAATATCCATATTTCTTTTTGTGGTCTTAGTGGATTCTTTCACTAGCATTATAGTTTCTAGTATATACATGGCATAAACTATGAGAATATTGTGTCTGATGAATAGGGGTTTCCAAGAACTTCTGGTTTCACATTTGCTATGATCCTCAAGGTTCCTTTCTGCAGTATGAAAACTCTTTTCATATTAGTTTGGCATGTCTCACCCCACAATACTATTGCATAAGACAAGAAAGGTTACACTAATCCATAATGTAGAGTCCTTAGGGTTTCAGAATTAAGATATGATGATAATCTTCTTAATACATTTAGACTGGATGCTATTTTTTTTACAGACATAATCAGCTTGCTGCTTCCATGAAAGTTGCATAAACCCAAGAATTTACAATCTGTACAGGTTTTTGATGGAATTGCATCAAACGCAGTATTTTGTCTGGTAGGACCACTTGGTTTAAAATGAATAATATTAGTTTTTTCTATGTTTACTTTTAAGTTCTCTCTT
The DNA here is from genome assembly GCF_023897955.1 of Schistocerca gregaria. Lineage (NCBI taxonomy): Eukaryota > Metazoa > Arthropoda > Insecta > Orthoptera > Acrididae > Schistocerca > Schistocerca gregaria. The sequence goes on along the minus strand of NC_064921.1, from coordinate 884,223,119 downwards.
TCAAAGTTAGCTCTTGCCTTTTCAATAAAATTATGTATCCAACTAGGCTGGGCTCATTGTCTACATGGAAGGCACCAGATATATTGTCAGCATATATAGTGATCAACTGCTTATTGTCAAGAGAACTTTGGAAATCATTTACATAGCATATGAATAGGACTGGATCTAAAATGGAGCCCTGAGGAACACCGAAATATATATTTCTTATACTTAACCTTCTTCTCTCCAGTATTTCTCCATTAGATTACATAATCCCTAGCAATTGCATGAGTTTTCCAGTGACACCATTCTTCGCAATTTTTGATAAGAGCACGTCATGATGTACTCTATCAAAAGCCCTTGAGAGGTCCAGAAATACTCCAGCTGCTTCAGATTTTTCATTTATTTTTTCAATTACATTATGGACTAATTGTACTGCTGCTGATGTGGTGCTTTGACCTCTTCTTAAACTGTGCTGTAAATCACTTAATATGTCAGCATTGTTGTAATGAATGTTCCAAGAGTTTTTTAAATATTATTTTCCCTATCAGTTTGCTGAAAGTTGAGATTAGGGCAACCGGTCTGTAGTTGTGTACATGCCTTGTTTCCCCCTTTTAGTGTATTGGTTTCACTACAGACAGTTTCAACTTGTCTGGGAATACACCGTCTTCAAGAACACAGTTTATTAGATGAACTAGTGGTTTCATTAGTTCTGTCTGCATTTCTTTCTATAGATACGGAGAAATTTCATCTAATCCTTTTTTTTCTTTCTGAGGTTATCAATAAGCTGCAGAATGTTATATGTGCTTACTGCAATATTGTACTGCAGTTCTGTTTGTAACAGGTTTCAAATGTATGCTGTACATCCTATTTCATAGAGACATCATTTTTGACAGTAGCTATGAAGTAATTATTAAAAATATTGCTGACTAGAAGAGGACTAGAGATATCTTCACTATTCACAGTTAATTGTACATTATTAATTTTATTTTTTGTTTCATTGTTTCTGATTTTATTTACAATTGACCATTAAGTCTTTGAAACATTATCTGAACCTTATATCTGTTGGCTGATTCTTTCTGATTGTAATCTCCTGACTTAGTTGTGTTAGTTATATTTGTACTGCTTATAGAGTTCTTTATGTAATTTTGAGTTACTCAGTCTGTGTAAGCTATACATGTTTTCTGCTTTATTTTTCAGATCTTTTGTTTTAAAATCTAATGGCGCAAGTTTTGAGTTTGGAGGTTTATTTTTCTGGATACTCTCTTTCTTTAATGGCATGGCTCTATTTAAGTGCTCAGTCATAATTTCTGTGAACATGTTCCATTTATTGTTGACCCCAATCGTAGTCATAACTGATTCCCATGATTGCTGGCTTAAACTGTGTCTTAGTGTAGCAAAGTCGTTTGCTGATAACAATTTCCTGTGACCGTACAATTTTCTTGGTTTGAATTTGGTATTACATTTCAGCACTAGTGTTTGGCGTAAATAATCTGAGAGATGACCATTTATTACATATGTTGAGATGATGTGACCATAATTTGTGATAACAAGATCATTTAAACTACTCTGTGTGTTAGCTATTCTGGTGGGTACTAGTCCAAGAAGATGTTTAGCCCCATAACACAGGATGCAATCTGTAAAATGGTTGCTTTCCTGACCATCATGTAAAGTGTTGATGTTCAGATCTCCCAGTATGGCAAGATTTACAGTTCTACTGCCTGACAGTAATTTACTTAAAAGTCCATCAAATGATTTAAAAAAAGCATGAAAGTTTCCACAGGGGGATCTATGTACACCTGTTACATAGAAAGGAACAGTGCAAAATGGGATATTAAAAGAATTGCAATTTCAAAACCTTTGTCAACACAGAAATTGTTCCCTCATAGCACTTTTTTCCATGGTGGTTATGAACTTACATTTTGAGTAGATGGCATCACCACCACCTTTATTGTGTATTCTGCAGTAGAACGTATCTAGGTTGTAGCCTTCTAATTTGCAAAATTGCATGTTATTCACTGTTTAACTGGTGTTCTGCAACTATTACTACAAGTGGAGGTAGTCATGTGTTAAATCATTCAAAAGCATCTGATTTGTTCCCTAAACCCTGTAAATTATAATGCAAAAGTGATACATTATCCTCATGTGGACTGATTGTTTTGTTTCCTAAACCCTGTACATTATAATGCAAAAGTGATAAATTATTCTCATGTGGGCTGATGTCCGTTTGTGGCACATATGAAACACATACACATGCATCTGGTGTTGTGCTGGTGGAAGGTTTTATTGTCTTAAAAAAACATTGCTCTTGTCCTGTCAATGTATATTTTTACTGACCTGGCATTTCATGGTTGATTCTCACAAGTATTCATTATTTTTGTCCTTGAAATGGATTGCCTCTGTAGCACAACACTGCCCGTTCAATTTGCTGTTCACTATTTCTTGGATCTGTTTTATAACTAAGTCCTTCCCTAGTCTGTTGAGATGTAAGCCATGGGTTGTGTGGACTTTTCTTTCTATGCAGCTTATGTTTGCAAATGTAACATTTTTTAATCTCATGTATATATTTAGGATCTGTTTATTTCCGCTTCACACTTCTTTATTTACCCATGACCAGATTGGCAAGTCATGTCGATGGGGAACAGAGAAGATGATCACGTTGGAACTTCTCAGCTCATGTAGCCTTCTTTTAAGTGAGATCGCTATGTCTTTTGTTTTGTTTTTTGCTATGTCATTTGTTCCCACTAAGAGCACGAAAAAGTCATTACTTGTTGATGTTGTTTACATGCCATGGTTCATGAAGTCACTGTCTGAAATTTTGCATATGCTCGATATTTTGTGACTGCTTCTAGACTGAAATTCGGTTGCTATGTTCCGTCCTTAACTGTCTGCAAATAGGCTTATTTTACACATTGTGGCTGGTTGATAATAACTGTCTGTAGGCCTACTGGTACTTGGATGTTGCGTAGTGGCACTGTTTATTTTGTCTTTTTTGTCCATATTAGTCGATAATCCAACTTGAGGAACACTTGATTTTGATTCACCGTCTCTCTCTCTCTCTCTCTCTCTCTCTCTCTCTCTCTCTCTCTCTCTCTCTCTCTCTCTCTCTCTCTTTTTTTTTTTTTTTGAAAGCTACTCTGTCATTCTGTGTTTTTGATGTCCTTTTTATTTCCATGTGGTTCAATGCAGCTCGTTGAGATATCACAGTCTGCAACTGAAAGCACTTCAAAAGGGTTTTCATGCACACAGGTTGGCTCACCAGTACTTTTATCATTTACACAATTTTGCAGTTCTTGTGTGCTGTGTTCGTAAGTGACTTTAACCCATTTTTCAGTAGTAGTTGCTTTGCGGAACTTGTCAAGTATTCAGCTCACTTTTCCAAGCTGGAAATTCGAGAGACCCACTTTCAGAGCACTGATTGTAAATTTAAAGCTGGACACATGTTCGTTGAAGTTCATGATTTCTTCTTTACAATTTGCACACACCTTCTCTTTAAAGGCAAAATTAACTGTTTTCTGTGGAGAAACATGTCGAACTTTCACGTTGGCTGCCTTACATTTCATTTCGTTGCATAAATTCTTTCTTTTTACCATCATTTCACTTTTTAACTTGCTCATTCTCTCATAAGTTCATGATGCAAGTGAGGTAATTGTATGCCTGTAAACAGTCTCTGGTTATTACACATATTCAAATACGAATCCCCTAATTTACATTTGCAGCTTTCTAAGTTTCACAGAACATGTCAGTATTAGATTGTACTGTCTCACAACTGACAGAAAAATTTAAGCTTTAAAATCACTTCTCTTTCCTATCTCATAGTGAATCAGTCTGTGGCTAATCAATGTTGAATAAATTATCCTACATGTTTGCATGATGTGGCATTCAGTAATACATGTGAAGTTCATAAATAACAGCAAATACTTAATGGTTACATTACTCTTATTTGTGTTCTCTTAAATTACATGTCTATACAATTATGGGCTAAGTCCTCAGGACTTCACATCTCTACATCTACATCTACATAGACAATCTGCAAGCCGCCTTAAATTGCATGGAGGAGGGTACCCTGTACCCCTACTTGTCATATTTCCCCTCCTGCTTGACTCGTAAATAGAGGGAGGGAAAAACGACTGTCTCTTCACCTCTTCATGAGCCCTAATTTCTCTTATCTTACCACCGTGATCTTTATGTGAGATGTATGTTGGCAGGAGCTGAATCAATTGGCAATCAAATGCCAGTTATCTGAATTTTCTCAGTAGTGTTTCCCAAAAAGGATGCCGCCTTCTCTCCAGGGATTCCCATTTGAGTTCCTGAAGCATCTCTATAATACTTATGTTTTGTTTGAACCTACTGGTAACAAATCTAGCAGCCCTCCTCTGAATTGATTCAATGCCTTCTGTCCATCCAACCTGACGCGGATCCCAAATACTCAAAGAGTACTCAAGAATAGGTCGCAACAGCATCTTATATGTGGTCTGCTTTACAGATGAATCACTCTTTCCTAACATTCTCCCAATAAACTGAAGTCGATCATTTGCCCTCCCTACCACAGTTTTCACGTGCGTGTTCCACCTCATACTGCGTTGCAATGTTATGCCCAGATATTTAAATGACTTGACTGTGTCAAGCTGGACATAAGCAATATTGTATCCAAAATTTGCAGGTTTGTTCTTCCTACTCATCCACATTAACGTACATTTTTTCACATTTAGAGCTAGCTGTCATTCATTGCACCAACTGGAAGTTTTGTGTCAGTCATCTTGTATCTTCCTATAGTCACTCAACTTTGACACCTTACCGTACACCGTGTCGTCATTGCAAACAATTGCAGACTGCTGCCCACCCTGTCCGCCAGATCATTTATGTATATAGAGAACAACAGCGGTCCTATCACACTTCTCTTGGGCACTCCTGACAATACCCTTGTGTCTGAAGAACACTCACCATTGAGGACAACACACTGAGTTCTATTATTTAAGAAGTCTTTGAGCCACTCACATATCTGTGAACTTATTCCATATGCTTGTACCTTCATTAACAGCCTGAAATGGGACACCGTATCAAATGCTTTCTGGAAATCTAGAAATACGGAATCTGCCTGTTGCCCGTCATCCGTAGTTTTCAGTATATCATGTGAGAAAAATGGCAAGCTGAGTTTCGCATGAGCAGTGTTCCCTAAAACAATGCTGATTTGTGGACGTAAGCTGCTTAGCCTCTAGAAAGTTTGTTATATTTGAACTGAGAATAAGTTCAAGGATTCTGCAGCAAACAGAAGTTATGGATAGAGATCTTTAATTTGGCGTGTTCATTTCTTACAAATTTCATTATTAAAACATGGTGGGTCTTATCCATCCTTTATCCACTGACTAGGCACATAAGTCTCCAGACCACGATTTACTATCTGCTATGTCAATAACTGCTTATCTGTTCCATCTGTCAGAAACGCTCTCCTAGCCTTATTGACTGGTTTATTAACTTTCGTAATCATAGTTGCTGTAATGGCATGATGATTGCTGCTCCCCATTTCTACACTAACATTGTCGATAAGATCTGGCCTTTTTGTAGCTACAAGCTCTAAGGTATCTCCATTGTGTGTGGGCTGCTGAGCCAGCTCCTCAAGACAATTTTCAGAAAATATGTTCAAAAGTATTTCATGTAATTGTTTGTCTGAACCCACCTGCAATGAATCCAGAGACATCCCAGTCTATACTCAGCAGTTAAAGCTGCCTCCAGTTAGCATTGAATGATTTGAGTATTTATGCACTGTAGACTGTAGACTTCCTTTGAATGACTCTAGAACAGCCACATTGGAATTTGGTGACCGGTAAAAACATCCAACAATTATCTACACCTGTTATAAGTGACCAGGCGACTTCACTGTCACACTCAGCTTCGACCTCAATAGAGACAATATTGTTGTCAATTGCAATGAAAACTCTCTCTCCTATGGCCTCTAATCTGTCTTTCCGATATACATTCCACAACTCACTAAATACCTCACACTTCTCTCTCCACTTTGAGTTTCAGCCAGCTCTCAGTCCCAAGAATAACTTGAGTGGGAGAACTTTCATGGAGCATGGTAAATTTGGGAATTTTATTATGAATACTATGACAATTTACTGACAAATTGTGACAGTCGAAGTGTCTTTATTCTGAATGCCATTTGACTTCTCTTTCTGTGAATCAACTAGCAAGTATTCACCAGAGCATCTAAAACTACTGCTTGGTTTAAAAGAACCTGATGTGCACTGCAAATACTCTGCAACCCAAGTAGCTGCTTCCTTTATGTAGTGTCAAGGGTAGTAGGGTAGTAGTCATACAAACCCCAAATGATAACAAAGGGTCACAATTCTGCAGCCAAGACCAGCAATGCCTTTGTTAGAGCCCCTTCACTCGGCTCCATACAAAAGGACCCTGATCAGCTCTGGGAATAATGCTGTGAATTGGTGCTCTGCTAGCACACCGCAGGTGAGGCCAGCAGTCTTCACCATCTATGCCAGCTGCCTGCATGAACTGAGAATCGTCTCAGAACCCATGTGACAGGTGTCGTTGGTGGAAATATGAGGCACAACTTGCAGACAGCTGCACTCTGTGTACTTGATAGCCACCAGGAAGGCCACCTCCACATCCCAGACATCCCTCTGACAGACATATCTTGTGAACATTGGCTTTCTTTCCAGCCCTGAACGCTATCTGCCTAAGGGTCTCTGTAATGTGCCTAACATTGGAGCTCCCAATAACCAGTAAACCCCTCCCCCCAATGTGCCTGCTAGGATCCTGTTGAAGGAGAGGCCACCTGTCCTCTCACAGGGTAATTGGGCGAGGCCAGGCGGCCACTCATCACATAGGCCCTCCGCCTTGAGTGATGCGAATGCATTACCATCTGCCACTCACGCTGCCGTGAGGACAGATCCGCCACATCGTGTGCTCTAGGAGGTGTCTCTGAAGCAGAGCCTGAGGGTAAAACAAATGGCACCTGAGGTGTCTCGAGCGATGCACCAGGTTTTCTGCTACCGCTAAACCCTGAGGCAGTAGCCTGAATGTGACTGACCATAGCCGCTGTTCACATACTGTGGCCAGCTCCTCCTGCGTCCGCACACAGCATGCACACATCCTACCCATCCTAACAAGACCAACTGAAGAAGTGAACTATAAAGGCAGACAATCCTAGATATGTGACTTACTACCCTCCTGATGTGTCACCAATGGACACTGATGCTTTAAAGAGCACGTTGCTGGCTGTTCAACAAGCAACTATTTGGCTAAAGACTGAATGAATTTACACTTGCAAAAATGTGAGGTTAACCCTCTTCAACTGAAGAACAAGCACGAAATTTAATAAATGGAAAACACAGAAAAGGATTAACACTTAACTTGCCAATCTGTAGACATACTCGTATCATAGCCGAGAGCGGGAGAGTTATGTGGTTTGTTTAGTTTTAGGTTAATTTCCCTTATCATGGGCAAAAGGAAACTTCAAGACTATCTTCCTGTTTTTATCTTGGTTGTGAGTAATATCTCAGTAAGCAGTCTCAGTATATTACTCATCATAATTACCATTTCAATCAATACACACACACATAAATCAAATGAAACATTACTGTCTCTATACAGTGTCTGAACATTTTTCTGTATGCAGTGACATATTTTAGTCAAATATGTGTCAGACACAGATAAAAGTACCCTTGGCATAAGGTGTCAGACCATATACATAGCACAGGCAACAAGTAACACCTTTCAGTCAAACCTTCTCCCACAGGTAAAAAAAGTTCAATCCTTCTTTTTTTTTTTTAAAAAAAAAATGCTAACTGTTTTCAATGTATTAGTATAATATTTCATCTTTCACCCAAAATTGTGTTCGCAACAAAATACTCTCCTTTTCTCAAGCTTATTTCTTTTCTCAAGTTCATCAGAACAATGGTTATGAAGTATCTCATTTGTCAGCCTAATAAATCCTGATTCTCAGCCAAAATTTGTGAAATGTTTCATCAAATCACCCTTCAAATAATTGGAAACTTGGTACAATTCTAAAATTATGACAATCTCAGAGTTTCTTCACTGAAATTTTTGTATATCAGTGCATGAAAAATGTTCAGTCACTAAACATCATGTAAGAAATCCCTGTATTGTGTATTTTCATTAAATTACTGAAAGGAATCTCAACATTTTCAATGGACAAGCCATGCACAAATCTTCAAATTACATTTATCAAGCATTTTCTTTCACGACAGTAGTGTAAAATGCATATGGCATATGAATATGACCACAAATGTAAGTTTTAAATAATCAGAGATCATTCACAAGTGAACAAACACTAAATAATAGTTATCAGCTTCATTAGAACTTTTGTATAGCTTCAGTTGTGTAACATTTCTGAGTCCCAACAAATTTATTACTTTGGGTATATAAGCCTATAGGCATTAGGGTATGGATTTTTAGATATTTCAAATGGTCCACATAGATGTCAAAGAGTTTCAATTTTGCTACTCACAGACCTGAATTTTATGCAGCTTTTACTTAATAGAGGATCTTCTGTTGAATTGTGTAGGTCTTACATCTCTATATGGTCTGTTTCCTCCTTTCATAGTACTGTTTCAGTGTTTTTCTGATAATTTCATCTCTTTTATAAGCTGAAATACCTTTACAGACAGGAAAGTCTGTAACTTCTTTAATCAAATGAGACAGCTTTTTATCAAACAGTATGTCATAAGGTGAAAACCCTGTGGTGGAATGTTGCAGGCTGTTAATTATGTCTTCAAAACTGTTAATGTATCCTATCCAATAGGCACGATCTATGTTGCAATATGTCCCATACAATCTTCTAATTTATCTGATATACCTTTTTGTGATGTTACATTTTGGTGAATATTCTCAAATCAGTACATGTTTTATGTTGTCATTTGTGAACTCTTTGCATGTTTTTGAGGCTAACTGACTTCCATTGCCTAATGAGATTGTTTTACGTATGCCTGCTGTAGTGAAGTAATCTTTTGTGATTTTTTCCAGTAATTTTCTTGCCTTTCTTCAAAAGGTAAAGTTTCACATACTTACAGAACAAATCTGCTATCATAAACATGTACCTAAAACCAGCTTTGACTTTTGGTAATTGGTCAAACAAATCAGTGCCTACTAAATCCATTTGTATAGCTGGAATAATACTCTGAATATAGACTCTGCTAATTTTGTTACTTGCCTTTACCATTTAACACTGGTCACAACTAGCAAGGAAATTCCTGACCCTTCTAGAAATATTGTGAAAATATAGTATTTCCTGAATTTTTTGAATACACTTCAATGATCAATGACATCCAGAACTTTCTCGGGTATATTTTATTAATGTGTCTGTATACAGGTCTGGCCAACAAACTTTCCACCTGTCACTGTCAGGGCAATATCCTTAAAATACTATGCCTCTATAGATTTGGAAATATTGCTGTACTTTCTCATATCCCTTCTTACCTAAATAACTTTTGACAAGTTTCCAACGGTCATCGTGGTTTTTCTGAACTGATTGCAAATTCTCTTAACTTCTTTTTCATCCTTTACTGCTCTTAAAAACATAAGTTTCAGATTTGTCTCTAATCTTTCATTCCCATATCCTTCTGCACCACTTACTGGTAACCTAGATATAGCATCCACTGTTACATTCTCCTTTCCCTGAAATGACTGAACTGTATAGTTTCTTTTGTGCATCTGTAATATGCTGCTTGGAAATGCTATTGGATGGTGTTCTATTTTTCCATTAATTTCCTTTTCCTGAAATAGATGCACTCCCAGTCCTGTATCACAAGTATCTGTCATGAGGCAAAAGGTCTATGTAGAATCTTGCTATCACATAACTGATTTTTAATTTTATCAAAAGCTAACTAGCATTCACTAGTTGACTCCACAATGTGCATTCCTGTAATGAAGTATTCAAACTGGATGCTTAAGTTCTTATGTACTTTATATAGAATCACTTTAGCCCATGGAGTGACATAAGTCTTTTTTTTATTTTTTGGTTTTGGAGACTTTGCTATGGCTTCAGTTTTTCTGGATCAGACAAAATTCCCTCTTCACTAATTCTGTGGCCCAAAAATTTCAATTGTCCCACCACAAACTTACACTTTTCAAGTTTTAATGTCATACCCCCTAATCTCATTTTTCTCCCAATTTCTCTTAAAAATGTTAACGTGTTCTTCCTAACTCTTACTGGATAATAAGATATCATCTAATATATAATTAATTTGTCCAAAAGTTCCTTTCCTAGTACATAAACCAAACCCCTGATGAACTCTGATACAGAAACATTTAAATCAAATGGTTCAATTCAATATTGAAAGCTTTTCCTATTATATAAAAATGCCATGTATGTTACCATTTCCTTTTCTGTTTGGTGAAACCCAGATGTCAGATCTAAACTAATCATAAACTTCACATTTTCAATCTTGTTGAGTAACTCGTCAGTGTTCTCCAGATAGTCAGTCTCCCTCTCGATATTTATTTAAGTGCCTAGAGTCAAGTACAATTCTTATACCACTGTTTTGTTTGGACACTAGTTGTACTGGCTGCTGCTTCTTTTTTTCCATTTTGAATTTGTTCCAGCTCCTTTTCTATTTCTTGCCTTTTACAAATTGGGATGACATAAGGCTTAACAAAAAATGGCTATGAGCTTTGAATTTCAGTCTACAGTGATAACTTTTGACTCTTCCTGGTTTAACAATAAAAATATCATTATATTCCCATTTAAAATCTCCTATTTCTTTTCTGTTTCCTGAGGTTACAGTTTCCACTTCAGACAATTTTTGAGCTACAAGTTCACTGAAAGAGTTACTACAAGGGTTGGAACTTAAATAGTGGCAACTGTTTATTCACGACCAACACAAAAGAGTTACATGTTTGCACCTGTTACTGTCCTTCAGAGAGTAGTCACCAGCATTGTGTAGAACCCATTTCCAGCGATGTTGAAGGCTTAGTATACTGTTAGCAATGTCTGTTCTGTTGATGGTGTGAATGGAGCAGTCTACTGCCTGTCGAATCTCTGGAACAGCTCTGAAGCGAATGCCACAAAGTGGTTCCTTCATCTTTGGAATCAAATCAAAGTCACAAGGACTTAAGTCCGGGGAGTATGGCGGATGGTACAGTATCTCCCAGTCCCATTGACCAAACAGAGCAGCCACTGCATGCGCTTCATGCGTTCACGCATTGTAGTGCAAAATGATGGGTGGGTTGCGCAGAAAGTGTTGCTGCTTCTTTCGCTAAGCTGGTCACAGGTGATGCTCCAAAAACAAACAGTAAAAGTTTGCCGTGGAGGAACATAATGCGTTATTATAACACCATCACAGTCGTACACGAGAATCACAATAACTTTCACCATACTGGGGTTCTGACGCATTTTTGACTTTAGCGGTGATCCATAAAGACACCATTTGTTGGATTGGCATTTCAGTTGTGGCTTGTACGATGTGGCCCGTGTCTCATCCAATGTTACGATATGGCATAATAAAACCTCTCCTTCATGCTCATAGCACTCTAGCATTGTAACACATCCATTTCTGCATTTCCGTCAAGTCATGCGGAAACCCATCGTGATGCAATTTTTTGCAAGCCCAGGTGTTCCTTCAGGTAGCGAAGCACAGTTGTATGTGCTAATCCAGTTTCATGGGTGAGCTCAAGAACTGTATGGTGTCGATCACTGTCCACTAACATGGCAACAGCATGCACTTCTTCTTCAGAGACGCTAGGATGACCTGCCCGATGCATGTCTGCCACAGTATCAGCGACAATATTAGATTCCATTGCATAGTGTCTCTACAACAGTGTTGCCACTGTTCAAGTTCCAACCTACTTATCTATTTCATCATTACTATATTCCTCATTTTCCTCAAAATAACCCATGAGAATCATCGCCGATCGCAGTGGCCATGCAGGCGCTGCAGTCCAGAACCGCGCGACTGCTACAGTCACAGGTTCGAATCCTGCCTCGGGCATGGATGTGTGTGATGCTCTTGGTTAGTTAGGTTTAACTAGTTCTAAGTTCTAGGGGACCGATGACTTCAGATGTTGAGTCCCATAGTGCTCAGAGCCATTTGAACGTTTTGAGAATCATCTAATCTATTCTAATCTAAACCTTTATCTCCAAATTCTTCTGCCTCCCCAGTCTGATTACTGTGGCCATTATTTAACATTATGATACTAGCTTCTTCACAGAGCACACTTTTTGGGTCGTTAAAAGTTATTGTCATGTCCCTGAAATTAAAATTTTTTTTTTGACATGTCAGTAATGGGACTCCCAGTCTCCAGAAGACACTTATCTCTCTAATTATCAATTTCTACAGTAATATAAGGCTCCCCAGTGCTTCACGTTTTTCATCTTTTTCATTCTCATGTAAAAGATATTCCTCAGTTTCCCTAAAACTCATACATTTTTTCTATCTGAAACTTTATTACTTTCTACTGATTATGAAGTTTCCAAAACTACATTACATCTAGAGGCCTTTTTATTAGAAGCAACATTCACTTCATTGCCTGAGTGCATATTCCAGAAAATCTTTCTTAAAAATTCTTGCATTTGACTATCATTGCTAACATTATCATAAGAATCGCTAGCTACTTTCAATATTTCATCATTGGCTAAGCTCTTTCCCTTACTTTTATTAAAACAAGTGGACACAATATAACTGGCATCTACTGGGAAGAGCAAACAATCATGTACTTCCCCACCTGAGATAATACTATCACCTAAACCCACAATTGAACTCCTATCACCATCTTCCAACAAACTTCCACTTTTAATCGCTACATAAATCATTCCATGTAATTTGTCATACCATAAAGTATTATCAACATCAGAAAAATCGTCATAAGCATCATAATCACATAAATCCTCAACATATCCATTATGAACCTCAGAACAAATGTCACCGTTAACATCTGAATCACCAGAAAATACTTCAGTAATCCTAACAGGATCATCATTAACATCATCATCATTCAGGAAATCACGTATACTTTCTCCCTGCCTCCTAAATACATGACTCTTTGACGCTATAAACATGCAACTTCAGTACCAGCAGATTCATTTAGCATACCTACATCAGGATTACCCATTAATCTCACTAAACCATATTCATCAAAATTCACACCATTAGCATCATTACATGCCACTTCATTACTGTTATTAGATTCAGCAAAAAAATTGTCAGTATACCACTACTAAGCTCTAATTCAGATTTATTTTTACTGTTCTCTTCTTCTTTCATTTTACCCAGAATAGGTTCCCAAAATTCTTCACTAAGTTCTATTTTATCCATTATATGTGGTTTGCCGGTATCTCCATCTCAACATGTTCTATTAAAACTATCTCTCTTTCTTCTGAAACTGCTGTTACCCTAATTTCAATAGTTATTTCTCCTTGTCTCACTTGAACAGATTCATCTTGAGGCAAATCTTAGTTTTCCGTGTGACACACTGTATTCATAGCTCCTATTACTAAAAATTCCTGCCATGATTACTGTTATACTGGCTATTCCTTTACTCATGACCTCTTTCATCTTCCTTGTGCCTATTGTTCCAATTGTTACTTCTCCTGTCATCATCTCTATGCCCATCGTTCCAGTAATTATCTCTTTGATTAACATTATTTCTTTTTCTATCTCTTGTTTTGATGGTGATCATTAGAAAATTGCCATTTCGGTAATATTCATTACCTATTGGTCTATATTTATTTCTTTCAGTTATCTCCCATGCCATGTCTAACTTATCTATGTATCTGAAAAATAACTCTGTTGAATAGTCTGGTCCATATACAAACCCCCGTTGCACTTTACATGGTAAATGTCTCTTAAGGGCTTCTATCTGGACCATTTCATCTAATGGTTTGCATGGTGTACCAATGCTTTTATTTGTTCTTCATAAAAGATTTTCATATGACCACTACCATCCCTAAAGCACAGTCCACTTAAAAATTCTGATTTTATTTTTGACTGTTTAATATCTGACCAAAACTTTTTGTAAAATGTTTTTCAAACTCTGTAAAACTAATCTCAGAATGTATGATCTGATGTGCACAGGATAAGGCCTCACCATCTAAAGACTTTTTCACAGTTTAATCTTTAAGTTATCTGACATATTGACTGTGAAATTATCTTTACATTGGCAAATAAAGTCTACAGGATTGAGTTTGTTGTCTCCTGGAAAATTTTTAATACTTAAGTTACTACCCACTACTGCAAAAGTTCTAAGTGATTAAATTTTCTTCTATCTCAGAAACTTTTGGTCTTGCATTATAAATATTACAGAAACACACATCTACATCACTTTTGACTTCTGAAAATTTTTTGTTTACTGTTGTAGTCACTTCATCGTTTTTAATCATGTTATGCAGGGCATAACTGATTTTTTTCATATTTGTTAATCTCATCTAGTAAGCTATTTTCAGTTTCTGAATTTCTATTTTCAACTTTATCTAACCTCATGTTGAATTCCTTATGATCTTTTTTCAAATCAGTAACCTCATTTACAATAATTTGGGTTTTTTCTACAGTGCTGCCAACAGTGGTCTGAATTTGGACAGCATTGTTACAAACTAGCTTTGCGCCTCGCCTTTGCTCCTGTTCATACATTACTAACTGATCTAGCTTTTGCCCTTGTTTATGTACTTTTTTATCCAATTTACTTATTTCTCTACTTTGTTGTTTTGAAGTGAATTTGATTAAATTGGCAAGTCTATCGAATATGCTTCCACCTCTACTGTTTATTGCCTCACATTCATCCAGCTCTCGAAGTGACAAACAAGTGCTATTACTTTTGTCTTCTTCAGCTTCCCCTTCTGACTCACTATCCCTAAAATGGTCATCATGAATACTTTAGTCACCATTAATTACTTGCTGAATCTCTAGCACCTCCTTCTCTGCTCTACTCAGCACATTTTCTGCACATACATTTTCCTTGCCCCCCCTCCCCAGCTTTCATACAGCTTACTTCTTAGATCTATTTTACACACCTTTATGTCTGGCATGCTAGTGGGTCATTTCAAAAGCAGTGTCTCAAAATTCACTGAATGAATATAAACGTTTTTCAATCAGAAAAGATTTTAATTGTGTGTTAAAGTCATTTCCCTTTAAATGTTCTTGTAGCCAAATCAGACTGTTAACGTAAGGTCTTCAGTCTTATCACTTTTACTATGGTTCTTTTTGAGAAGTGATGTGATGAGTACTGCACATTTTTTATGCCAATAATTGTGATTGGTTCATTGCTCTTGAGACCCTGACTGTTGAAGTATTTCATTAATTCTATTATGATTAGTAGCAAAAGATGCTAGATTCTTACATTGTCTACCATAGAATGAGATTGAGGTGTACCTACATAGCTTATTATATGGGAGTTAATGGGTTGTGCAATGCTGTTAATGTATGTGAGCCCTGAGGTCCACCTTGTGTTGTTGCTTCACAGGTGGATTGAAAGTTTGTCATTTTATCATGAAATTTGTTCATCAGTTTCTTGCATTAATTGCAATTCAGCAGATATGTGGTCAGGAGGTGCATGGATGAACACTCAATATGACCTCAGTTTTTGTAGAGATAATATATGTTTTCTTGTGTCGAAAGCTTTTGTCAGATCTACAAGAAAAATAAATCTGCATTCTGTGGTGCAACAGACAGTTCACATCATGTAAGAACTGTGTGACTGCTGTGCTTGTGCTTCGCTCTTTTTTAAACCCATGCTGAAAATATGTAAGCAGTTTGTGATTTGTGAAAAAGGCACTAAGCTGGGTCAGGATAATACTTTCAGAAATATTGCTTAAGATTGGGAATTAATGGTACTGATCCCTAGTAGAAGACAGCTTCCTTAGTTTTCTTTTCTTATGATGGTTTCATAACACTTAATTTTAGAACAGTTAAGTAGATGTTTTGTCCAATTGCTGCTATTAATCAGGTAGGTGAGAGGTTTTGAGAATCCTTTTAAGCTCACCACAGTAATTGTACTGGACACGTGATACCATCGAGATGAATTTTTTTCTTCAGTCAGTGCATTACTTTGTGTATGTTCTGCTCAGTCACCTCAATAAATTAAAACTTGGAATATTGAGTGAAGAGACAAGGGCGATCTTAACCTGTGCATCTATAATATGGTACGGTTGGTCAGAGCAGAAGCTAACTAGTTATTAAGAATAGTGCATATAGTATTTAATTTTTTCACAATGTTATCATCATGTCTTATGCTGAATGGTTCAATGTTCACCTTCTTGAGACCTTTATACTACTCGCCAGCTACGAGGATACATTACTTATAGTACCAGACTGCTCTATGGCTTTGCTGTTAGTTAACTTGCTGCGCAAGATTAGCAATTTCAGTTTTAAAAGTTTTCTGTGCCGGATTGTATTAAAAATCTGCCAGATAGTAGGTTTATAAAGTAGTTTTACATCATGAACATCATGTACCTTGTCTGAGGCCAATAAGACCTGATAGGAGTTTCAGTCTAGGATTACTTCTATTTTTGCAAAGTCAGGCTACCTTCTGGATTTCTGTGACAGGGCAGCAATAATCATAATGACTAAACAGGGTTGAATAGAATATATTCTACTTGTCATATATTCAAATTGGAATGTAGAGTTCATTTGAAGTAGGCTGCTATTTGTTCAAAGATCCACCTGTGACAAGTGAAGATTATAAATTATCTTCAAACACCAAAAACCTTTGGTTGAAATTTTGTATGCATTGATGGTTAGACAACAGTCCAGCAGTATCAAGAGCCATTATAGTAAGGGATGACATGCAAAAGTACGTGTCCAATGTTGAGAAGGGAAACGTCACTAAAACAAGTTGTAAGTCATTCACTGTCATTCAAAATGCTGTTTAAGGTAAGCTAAAATCTGTTAAGTTAAACTTCTTTCTTGGTGTCTCAAAACTTACTGAGCCATTTTTGACTCAGTATCAAAGTGATAAACCCCTGTTTCCATTTCTTGAAGCAGATTTGGCAACTTTGATATGAAATGTACTGTCAACATTCAGTGCGTTAAAAGAAGAAAACTCACAACCATCAACTCTCCGGCAAAATTAGCAGAGCTCACATTTGAAAAATGTTCTTAGAATGAACACATCAGAATTTAACTTGGAATTCATTTGGGGCTGATAACTGAAGGGACTTCTAAATAGCAACAAATTCACAAAGAGGGATGCATTGGAAGCCAAACATGAATCTATGATGCTTACAGTTGCATTTATTAAAAAGTTTGTAGAAATGTCTCCAGTAAACTATCCTATAGTTAGATGTACTTATTGTCTGGACTCAAGAAATATTGTGTCAAAGAAAGAGCCCACCGTCAAGAAAATGAAGATGACTTTAAGCACCTTGTTCGACAGTGATGTTCATCCAGGTGAATGTGACAGCTTGCTCCTGCAGTATAGAAATTTCGTAGCATCTACCCATACATCACTTTTTCCAGTTCTGATCCCATATTCAAGAATTCTAAGTTGAATTACTTTTTTCAAAAATGTATGCTTAAGGAGGAATATATGAAAATATGGGATTTGTGAAAACGTGGTTGATATTATCACATGGATGAGCCTCCATAGAAAGAGAATTCTCAGTAAACAAAAAGTTGCAGGTAGGAAACCTACGGAGGTCTTCTTATATTTCTTTGAGAATAATCGAAGGCCACACCAGCTTCTGTGATGGCTTACTAAAAGTGGAAATCAACTAATAGTGCTAGGCAGAGATACATGCTATATCTTGACAATAAAAAAAGCCAAAAATCTGAGGGTGTCAATAAAAGAAAGATAAATTGAAAGAAGAATTGGCATCATTAAAGAAGAGAGCTTGTTTAGAAACAGAGAGAGAAGAGAAAACTATGGGTATTGAACTTTGTTGTCATTCAAAAACTTCCCGAAGGACATCTAAGGAAAAAATGGAGAAATAAGTGAAACTGAGAAACAAATTGGAGAAAAAAATATGAGTCTAAAGAAGTAAGTGAAAATAATTTTATGCTGCTATGCTATGTAAAACTGAATGTGTTAAGTAGAATATAAAAAAGTGGCCAAACTTATACTGCAGCTAGTGTTAATAGCGTGCTCAGAAATTCCTGATACAAACTTCTAGGAGATGTAGAGGGGAGTGAGTGCATAAAATTTGAATAGAAACTTATGTCCAAAAATGTATCATATCCATTCTATGGCAGTGTTGATTCAAATGTGTGATACATCCACATCTGATGATCTCACAGTTGTTTGTTGTGGTATCCAATAGGCTAGACAGGATGATGTGTACTATGTCAGATGGTCACCTGATGTCACTCTTAACATCTGCCTTGCCCAGAGACCTATTCAATACCTGTGTGTTTCTGATACAGTAAACATGGTTCAGTCCACATTTGCAGAATAGAGAGAGATGCTTGTATATGGCAAAGCTCGAGGTAATGGAAGGGCAGCTCCAAGAAACAGGTACCTTCACCGTGAGGAGGCAGGACTTTGCGGTTCCACGGCGATGCCACATGCCCGAATTTGAAGAAGACATACTGCACTGCATTGAAGAGAACCCGTCCTCAAAAATTGCATGTGCAATGACCGTTTGTCACTGTATTGTGTTTGACAATCCACGTGAGCAAGAAATACCTTTGTACCATTTACAAAGGGTACATGATATCAATTCAGCTGATTTTCCACGACACGATGCGTGCTGCACATGGTTCCTGCACTGCAACATTCACACATCCCTGCTTCCATGTCGAGCTCTGTTCACAGATGAATGTTAGCTCACTAGGGCTGTGTTCTGAATTCATAAAACAGCCATGTCTGGGCAGACAAAGACACTCATTCCAGACATGTTCAGGGATTTCAGCATCATCTTGGTATTAATGTGCGGGCAGGTATTCGCGACAGTCATGTGATTGGGCCGTACCTCCTTCCACTCAAGCTAATTGATTCTGCATACTTGATCTTCCTGCATAAAAAGATTTTGGAACCATTCTTGGAAGCTGTGCCACTGAATTTCCATCAAGAAATGTGGTTTCAGCATGATGGTACTCCATCTCACTTCTCACATGCAGTTTGGAGACATCCCAGCTGATGATATAGTGAAAGATGGATAGGCCAATGTGGTCCAACCGTTTAACTCCTATGGACTAAGTCTTTTGGGGTCATATGAAAAGTTTAATTTACGAGACTCCTGTAGAGACAGAGGAAGATCCACTGGCATGAGTTCTAGCTGTTGCACTAGAAACTGAAGAGATACCATGTGGAATGAAGAGTGTGTACCAGAATATGCTTCTTAGGTACAATGTCTGTAATAACATTGGTGGTGGACATATTGAGCTGCTGTTTTTGTGCATCAGTACTGTTCTGTATGTATGGTATGCTGTGTTCTTTTTTGTTTTGGAATAACATAAACATGTAGTGTTTAAGTGTTAGTACAAACCTATATGCTAAAGTTATAAATCAATCTTTTGTTACATTTTCATTCGAATTGCCACCTAATAATTATACTGTGCTACACCTAATTCAATTCTTCAAGCAGAAATGGATGCACTGAGCATCTTGAACATCTGAATTGAAATGATATCTTTCCGAACATAGGTTCCTACTCAAAATATTGTGTACTTACTCCCCTCAAGAAGCCCTAAAAATTTGTAATGGTAATTTCTGAACACCATGTATAATTTCTGCCCAAACCGAGTGGTATTTTTACATATTATGATCTAAAAATCAATATCATTGCACATGGGAATGTTTGTGCTAGAAACTTCAGATTCATTGAAGAAATATTTGAATAGAAAGATAAGGTATTCTTGTATTCTTAAGTTTATCTATTATTATGTGAAAAATAATTTGTTGAAAACTACTTTATATGAAATTACGGTTGTTTTATTTGTTTAAATTTTTGATGTACACTGTGTATATGTGTAAGCAGTGACTTCTTAAAAACTCCTTAACTCCCCCCCCCCTCTCCAACCCCCCCCCCCCCCCCCCAGTGTTTTAATCTTAGAAGAGACCCCTGTACCAAAGGAGAGTAAATGAAGAGCTAGCAAACTTACAAACTAAAGACAATATAGAAGAAGAATGGTAAACTCTGAAGAATACTGTATGCAGAGTAGCAGGAGAAGCTTTTGGTAAAAAGAAAACAATATGGAAAAGGAAAGGCCTAAAAATTTGGAATGAGGATATAATGAAAGCTGTCATAGAAAAACAGGATACATATATAAGATGTTAAACAACCCCACTATTGACAACAAACAATACTATAAGGAGAAAAGAAATAATGCTAAATGTGTAGTAAGGAAAGCACATCAGTAGCACTGGAATAGGTTTATTACTAATATCGAACATGATGTCCAAGGAAGACAACAATTGACATATAAGGCCTTATAAACCTTAAACACAACAGAAAGAGAGAAGATACAAATAATTAGCACTGAAGAAGAACAATGGATAAATCATTACAGCGAATTGTTGTATGATCATACAGCACAAGAAACTGAAATTGAACAACTAGACAAAAAAGGATTAGATGACATACAGTCTGACGAATTAGCTTCTGCACTAACATCACTTAGGAACAGAAAAGCAATAGGAGAAGATGGCATAAATGCTGAATTATTAAAATATGGAGGAATGATGCTACACCAATGACTGCTACATCTCTTCAACGAATGTTGAAAGACTGGAAAACAGCTAGAGCGATATAAATGTTTAAAAAAGGAGATAAAATCCATACAGTAATTTGAGAGGAAGAAGTTTACTGGACTCAGCATACAAGGTGCATGCTAAGATTCTAAATACAAGGCTTAAAAATGTAGCAGAAGCAGTACTGCATGTGAAACAAATGGCTTTTATGAAAGAACCCTCCATGATAGATGCAGTTTTTATTCTACAGCAAATAATAGAAAAACGGAGAGAGTATAATAAAGAAACACACATTGCTTTTATTGACTTTAAAAAAGCTTTTAACAGTGTCAATAGACTAATGACAAATCATGGATATCCAAAGCATATAGTAAATGTGATAAAAAGTTTACATCAAGACACAAATATCACTCTAGATTTCAATGGTAAAACAACTAATGAGGTAACAACTCATAACAAAGGGTACGACAAGGCTGCTGCATCTCTCCAACTTTGTTCAACATCTACATTAATGAAATAATATGTATATGGAAATCGGAATTTCAGACAGGAACATTCTTTTAAGTAATTTACTATATGCTGCTGATGCAGTGATCCTAGCAGATAAGGAAGATGACCTTCAGAAAGGAATCTACTCAGTAAAACAAATGAGTACCAAATTTAACATGGAAATTACAAAAGAAAAAAATAAGACAATGGCCTTCATGGGGAAGGAACCAATCAGAACCAAAATAGTGATAGGCATAAGGTTTTAGAGCAAGTAAACCATTTCATTTACCTCTGATGTGAAATGACATATGTCTACAGCAGGGATATTGAAATTAAGCTTAGTAAATTGAGTCGGGTATGTGGTATCTAAAAAGCAAAACCAGGAAAGACACTCAAATGAAATTTAACAAAATTGTTGCAGTTCCCACACTGCTCTATGGAAGTGGGACATGGGTGATTACCAAGAAGCAAGAAAGCCGGCTTCAGGCACAAGAAATGAAATTCCTTAGAGGTGTTAAAGGTTGCACAAGAGAAGACAGGCTAAGAAATCAAGATATTAGAGAAGAACTCCAAAGCATTAGCCTCAATGATAAAATTCGAGATTACAGAATAAAATGGAATGAACATCTACAAAGAATGGAGAGTGAGAGACTTCCTTTAAAGGCAAGAAATTATAAGTGCCATGGGAGAAGAGACAGAGGAAGTCTGGAACAGAGATGGGTACTGTAACAGGCAATTCCTGGCTAATATCTAAAGAGAAGAAGAAGAAGAAGAAGAAGAAGATGTTCTTAGAAGAGAGGCCAAGGAAAGACAAACCTATGTTTATAGCAATTGAAGACTTAGAGAAAGCTCTTGACATTGTTGACAGGAATACCCTCTTTCAAATTCTGAGGGTAGGAGGGGTAAAATACAGGGAGTGAAAGGTTATTTACATTTTGTGAAGAAACCAGATGGCAGTTATAAGATTCGAGGGACATGAAATGGAAACAGCGGTTGAGAAGGGAGTGAGACAGGGTTGTAGCCTATCCCCAATGTTATTAAGTCTGTATATCAAGCAAGCAGTAAAGGTACCAGAAGAAAAATTTGGAGTAGGAACAAAAATCCAGGGAGAAGAAATATAAACTGTGAGGTTTGTCAGGGACATTATAATTAGGAGTTGAATGGAATGGACAGTGAATTGAAAGGAGGTTATAAGATGAACATCAACAAAAGCAAAACAAGGATAATCAAATTTAGACGGATTAAATCAGGCGATGCTTATGAAATTAGGTTAGGAAATGAGACACTTATGTAGTAGATGAGTTTTGCTATTTGGGAAGCAAATTAACTGAGAGTGGTTGAAATAGGGAGTATATAAAATGTAAACTGGTAATGGCAAGAAAAGCATTCCTATAATAGTAATAATAATACTTTATTCAACATAGAATGATTCATAGCATATGTATAAAAACAGGTTACAATTCTTGACACCTAACTCAAAAATACCTTCTTCTGAGTACGTCAGTGATTAATCAAATGATTATATTACAAATAAAATGGTGTTTACGCTGTTTACCTATTTTTTCAAAGGACCTCTTATTCTTCATTTAAGTATGGCATTCTTCTAATGTGTAAAATGAATTTTGTATCAGAAATTTCTTAAGCAGAAATTTAAGCTTCATTGTGGGTAGGGTCATAATTTTACTGGGCAGTGCATTGGCTGACTTTAAACTTGAATATTGTGGACCCTTTTCATAGAGTGCTGTTCTGTGGCTGCTGATGTAAAATTTTTCTTTATTTCTGGTATTGTACTGATACAAATTGGAACAAGTGTTGGGCTGCAATCTTTCGACAAGTAATATGGCTTTTAGAATGTACATATTTAGTACATCAGTTTTTGGAAACAAGCCATGGCATCGTTCCTTTTATTTTATTCCACAGATGATTCTTATAGCCTGTTTTTGAAGTAGCAATAGCTTATTTAGATTTGCTTTGGTTGTCGCTTCCCAAATTTCTATTCTTAATTCAGGTGAGAGGAAAATAGAGCACAGAATGTGGTCTTTAGGACAACAGTATCTTTGCTGAACTTGCTGATCATATTAATAGCAAATATATTCTTTGTCAGCTTACATGATAGAGTCTCAATATGCATGTCCCATTGTAGATTGCTTGTAATTTTTATACAGAGTAATTTTACACTAAACTCTGTTTTTATTAATTCATTGCCTACATATAATTTAATTTCATAATTAAAACTACTGTTGTTAAACTCCATGAGACATGTTTTACTACTGTTTGCATTTGAGTGGCTCTCATTAAAGCACTGAACAGTTTCACTTGTCACGTTATTATAGTGGGTCTCTAGTTCGTTAAATGATTGCTTTTTACACACAATGGACGTATAATCTGCATAAAGAACTATTTTGGAACTCTGCGTGCAATATCTTATGTCATTTACATAAATCAAAAGCAGAAGAGGACCCAGTACTGAGCCCTGGGGCACTCCATATTTTATATTAGTGAGTCTGGATTTGTGAACACCACTGTCAGTTTTAAGCAGTGCAAACTGTTTTCAGTTACTCATGTAAAATTTTATTAGGTCATGAGCAGTGCCTCTGATATACTAGCAACGTGTTGCTTGTTTTGAAGCTACTTACCTTCTCTTCAATGAACTGAACTGCTGCTGTGCTTGTTGATTTGCATTTTAAGAAACCATGTTGGTTTTCAAACATTAGATTGTGCATCTGGAGGAAGTTTATAATTCTACTGTATATGACTTTTTCAACTATTTTGAAAAAGACAGCAAGTATTGAGATTGGTCTGTAGTTTTGAATATTGAGTTTGTC
Source organism: Schistocerca gregaria (assembly GCF_023897955.1). Taxonomy (NCBI): domain Eukaryota; kingdom Metazoa; phylum Arthropoda; class Insecta; order Orthoptera; family Acrididae; genus Schistocerca; species Schistocerca gregaria. Next base: position 884,199,228 of record NC_064921.1, on the reverse strand, counting down.
TCCTTTTTTTAAAGACCTGTGTTAGCTGAGCTATGTCCGCCTCTGGTAGCTGAGTGGTCAGTGCGACGGAATGTCATGCATAATGTCGTGGGTTCGATTCCCGGCTGGGTTGGAGATTTTCTCCACTCAGGGAGTGGGTGTTGTGTTGTCCTTATCATCGTCATGTCATCCCCAATGACATGTAAGTCGCCAAAGTGGCGTCAACTCAAAAGACTTGCACCAGGCGAACGGTCTACCCGATGGGAGGCCCTAGCCTCATGGCATTTCCATTTTCCTAAGCTATTTTTATAATGGAAATGGACAGATCTACTCACCAAGTGGCGGCAGGGGAATACACACTCAAAAGGATTTAACATTTACAAACTTTTGGAGCCAGTGGCTCCTTCTTCTGGCAGAAGAAGTCTTTCTTTCTGTTCCTGTCCAGAAAGTCTCCCTTGATCCAGTGTTCTGGGTGACTTTTATGAACTGTACTGTTTTCCCGAAACCTCTTCAGACCTTTTCCTTCACCCCTCTTCCTTCCCCTTCAAGTCTCCTGTCAGAAGAAGGAGCCACTGCCTCTGAAAGCTTGTAAACGCTAAATCCTTTTGTGTGTGTGTCCTCCTGCTGCTGCTTGGTGAATAGATTTTTTATCTGTCCATTTACTTTATACTATCAATAACTGATCATTTTCATTGTTATCTCAGCTATTTTCAGTCTGTCTGTGAAGGTGCTGATTCTGTGATATTATTTACTGCTACAGGCAGAGGTACAGAGACATTTTGATTGCACACTTTTAATAAATTAATACTGAGGCCATCATGTCCTGCAGAACTGGAAGATTTTAGAGAGCTAATTATGTTTACTATCTGTTTGCAATTTGTGGGGGCTAGATATATCCTAACTCAGATGGATTGTCTTTAAAATTATACTGCAGGTTATTATGTTTGTCATTGATAACATTCCCCTATTGAAGAAAAATATTCATTGAATATATTAGTAATTTCAAGTTGATCTTTTACTACCTTTCCATTGTGGTCAATAGCAAAGTCCATATAGGATTCATCTCTGCCTGTTCTAAAACTGTCTATCACTCCCCAGACACCAGTAGTAACACTGTGTGAAGCCTGAAGCTTATTTGCAATGTAATTCCTTCTGGTCTGTATTAATAAATCTTTATAGTATTCTTGATTAGTTTTGAATGCCTACTTTAGCTTGAGATTTTGTCTATTATTCAACATTGCACTACGGAATAATTTTAATTTTGCCCTTGCTTCAATGACATCTTTACTTATCAGATTCTTTTCTTTATATTTTTAGTTTGTTTAATTTTGTGGCCTGAAGAAGAGAAATTTGTTTACATTGAGTATAGATTTAAGTGTCAGGAAGTCCTTTCTGAACTTATTTGTATGGAGTGAAGCCATCTACGGAAGTGGGATATGGACAATAAACAGTGTAGACAAGAAGAGAATAGAAGCTTTTGAAATTTGGTGCTACAGAAGAATGCTGAAGATTAGATGGGTAGTTCACATAACTAATGAGGAAATACTGAATGTAAATAGGGAGAAGAGGAAAACTTGACTAGAAGAAGGGATCAGTTGGTAGACACATTCTGAAGCATCAAGAGATCACCAGTTTAGTACAAGAGGGAAGCTGGGAGTGGGGTGGGGGGAATCATAGAGGGAGACCAAGAGATGAATACACTAATCAGATTCAGAAGGATGTAGGGTCCAGTAGTTTCTCAAAGATGAAGAGGCTTGCACAGGTTAGAGTAGTATGGAGAGCTGCATCAAACCAATCTTTCGACTGAAGACCACAAAAACAGCAGTGTTTTAATGGTGTAAAATTAATGTATTTTGTTAAATAACACAGGTTAATAACAAATATGTTTGTACTACATTTGACAAGGGACCCCTTGAGTGCAAGTTCAATCTTTAGTAAGGCCCATTTGAAAGTGTGTTAAAAATTATGACATGAAAAATATTAGCTGGTAATGACTTTTCATGTGTATCAGGAGGAAGACAGAAAATGGGTGTGCAGGTGGTGCAGAGATCAATCTTCTACGGGACGTATGCTTACGCTTCACAAAATGGAGATTGTTGACATTCAAGAAATGTTCATAACAATCCATTAACTTGCACCATGAACATCAAATGAAAAATAGCATGCCACCCCAGTGATCACAAAGATTCACAGTTTCAAGATTGAAGGCAAGCTCCTTGGGAGCTACAAATCATGCAGGACATTCAGCTAGGTATCCACATGTAAAGAATGTAAATAGAATAATATTGGTGTAATGGGGTGATGAGAGCTGATGGAATGTGCAACAGTCTGTCATGGAGCTTATCATGAAACTAGCTATCCTTTGAGGCATAACTGCTGAGAGTGTGGTGATATGTTGGCATTGGAAAAACAAACATCGAGAGCCTGAATTTGTCCATTGGTTCCAGGTGGTAAGAACTGCAATGTCGCACAGTACTTAGGAGGGATGTTGGTCTAAAGGAGTATGATTTTTATACATAGGCTGGGAATCAAGCAAAAGCAATTTATTTTGACCAGCTGTTGTCCTAAAGCAGTTCTTTATTTATTTTATTTATTTATCTCTTGTTCCGGTGATCCATGTTGTGACACTGTCACAGGATATGGAACGTGTCAATTTTACAAGCTTTTGGCCAGAATTTATGGTAATACATAAAACGAAACAAAAACAGTAAACAGTAACTTAGGTCCCACTACAAAAAAATACATTTTAGAGATAGATACAGATTACAAAACAAAAAACAGTAAACAGTAACTTAGGTCCCACTACAAAAATACATTTTAGAGATAGATAAAGATTACAAAATAATAAGTGTTACAGACAAATAAATATTGCAAAATATGTGTTTACAATAAAAATATTTGGTATTACAAATACAAATTTGGGCATACGTTTGCAATTTACAATACAAGAAATGTTAAACACTGTAGTTCAGGAACTCTTCTAATGTATAAAATGATCCTTGCAATAGGAACTGCCTTAAGGTTTTTTTTAAACAAGAGATCATCATCTACCAAACACTTAATTCTTGAAGGGAGGGCATTAAAAATCTTACAGCCACTGAAATGGACTCCTTTCTGCACCATACTTATTTTTGGCTGTTCATAGTGGATATCATGTTTCCTTCTAGTATTGTGACTGTGATATGCACTATTCAGCTTAAAGTTGGATTTTTCTCTCCTTATGAAGCACATCAACGAGAATATATATTGCACAGTGGATGTAAGTATTTCAAGCTTCTTAAAAAGATTCCTGCATGTGGCTCTAGGATGGACTCCACACATGACCGTTATGGCTCTTTTTTGTACACACAGTACTTTTTTTAGCCAGTGGCTGATTATTTAAAATAAGACCATTAATGCTGAACCAGTTCACCGTTTCATTTAAAACCTTATTTGCCGTTACCTCAAGTTTATCTACTGAATTATCAAGTAGTGTAGTGTCAGCCGCGAAAATGGTGAATCTACAATATTCCGTAGAGAGAGGAAGGTCATTTATAAATATAATAAAAAGTAGGGGGCCCAGAACTGCGCACTGCAGCACTCCACATGTGATGGTACCCCATTCTGAAGATACTGGGACACCATCTTGACTATCTACTACAACTTTTTCTTTGACAGATATGAGTCGAGCCATTTCCCTGCTGCACCACTTATACCGAGATGTGGAGCTTTTTGTAAAAGAATTTGGTGATTTACACAGTCAAATGCTTTTGTTAGGTCACAAAATATGCCAATCACTTTCAGTTTTTTGTTGATAGATTCCAAGAGTTTGCCAGTAAATGCAAATATTGCATCTTCCATTGACAAACCTTTCTGAAATACAAACTGACTTTTGCTGAAGCTATTGTGTTCACTGAGATACTTAACTATCCTGGCATGCATTAGTTTCTGTAAAACCTTTGAAAAGCTTGTCAGTAGTGATATTGGCCTATAGTTAGCAGTATCTGTCTTATCCCCCTTCTTATACAGCGGTTTAACAACTGCATACTTAAGCCTCTCAGGAACTATTCCTTGCTTAAGTGAAGCATCAAAAATGTGGCAAAGGACTTTACTTACATGGCTGGAGTAGTATTTTAATAATTTGTTTGAAATGTTGTCAATTCCAGCAGAGTTTTTGCTTTTCAGGTTTAATAACTTTTTGAATTTCTTGAACAGTGACTGTTTTTACCTTCATGTGTTGTACTGAACCAGGTACTCTAGCTTTCAAAAGGTTGATGGCTTGCTTAATGGACCCTTGTAAACCTATTTTTTCTGTTACTGTTAAAAAATTGTTGTTGAATGTGTCTACAACTGTTTATGGATCGCTAACAAGATTACCCTCACTTTTGATTTGGATATTTTCACTACAAACTGCATTTTTCCCCATTTCCTTCTTTACAAATTTCCAGATAGTTTTTACTTTATTGCTCGAGTTGTCAATTTCTGAAACTTCCTGGCAGATTAAAACTGTGTGCCCGACCGAGACTCGAACTCGGGACCTTTGCCTTTCACGGGAAATTTAATATCAGCGCACACTCCGCTGCAGAGTGAAAATCTCATTCTGGAAACATCCCCCAGGCTGTGGCTAAGCCATGTCTCCACAGTATCTTTTCTTTCAGGAGTGCTTGTTCTGCAAGGTTCACAGGAGAGCTTCTGTAAAGTTTGGAAGGTAGGAGTCGAGATACTGGCAGAAGTAAAGCTGTGAGACCGGGCGTGAGTCGTGCTTCGGTAGCTCAGATGGCAGAGCAGTTGGTTCACGAAAGGCAAAGGTCCCGAGTTCAAGTCTCGGTTGGGCACACAGTTTTAATCTGCCAGGAAGTTTCATATCAGCGCACACTCCGCTGCAGAGTGAAAATCTCATTCTTGTCAATTTCTGCCTTCAAGCACATGTTCTTTGCTGCCTAATGGTCTTATTCAGAACTTTATTGTAGATTTTATAGTGTGTAATCCTACTGTTATCATTTGAACTCCTGGCTGCAGCATATAGTTCTCTTCTTGTTTTACAAGATACTGTATTATGATGCCTTTAGTAATCCAAGGCTTGTTTCCAGATTTGAACAGATTTTCTCTCACTGATTTTTTAGGAAATGCTTCTTCAAAAAGGCTTGTAACTTCATTGATAAATATATTAAATTTTGAATTAACATCAACTGTAGCATATATAGGAGACCAGTCCACAAGCTGTAATTGCTGATTAAAGGTTTCAGTGGTGTGTCTGTTTATAATCCTAAATGTTTTCCAAATGAAATTTTCTTTTCTTTGTACATTCATTTGGTTTAAAATGAGGAATTTTCCTTCATGATCAGAGAGACCATTTATAATATTTTTCATGGTTAAATTATTGGAAATATCCTTATCTACAAATACATTATCTATTAAAGTGCTAGAGCTGGCAGTAACTCTGGTTGGAGTGTCCACCAATGGTACTAAATTGTAACAGTACATTAAATGTTCAAAGTCTGTCTTGTTTCTATTTTCTGTTAAAAGGTCCACATTGAAGTCACCCATAACAATAATAGATTTAGTTTTCCTACATAGGTGGGCCAGAAGTGATTCAGTTTGTCTTAGAAATACATTTAGATTTCCAGCACATGCCCTGTAAACAGCCAGAACAATAACAGTTGCACTGTCTGCTGTTAACTCGATGCCACACACCTCAAAAGGTTGTTCATCACAGTCTTTGCTTAAATCTAGGGATTTATACACTATATTATTTTTTATAAATATTGCAGCACCACCTATTTCCATAACAGATCTACTGTAATGAGTAGCTAAACTTAAGTTCTCAATCTGTATCATATGGATCCCAGTCATAACGTGATGTTCTGAGAAACACAGTATATCAGGCTCACTTTCACACTCGTCTTTTAAATTTATTAGCAACTCTTCTATTTTATTCTTGAGGCTACATATATTTTGGTGGAATAAAGACGAAGTTTGATTTTTTCTCACCTCTGCATTTGCCTGATGTTTGCTAGGAGTGGCTTTTTACAGTACATTAGTTGACAGTATTTGCTTCAGGTGTGGAAAACTCATATTGAACACGCGAGAGAGATGCTTCATGCAACTTTGAATTCTCATCTCTCGTGCTACTCACCATAAAAAATGCTGAGTTTGTTTTCTGTTGCGTGTAGGACGGGCAATAGTTACCGCTGAATATGTTGTTTTAGCTGTTGGTTCCGCCACTGACGATTCTGCTGCTTTTGAGGATGCTTCTTTTTCTTTTGCTGAGACTGGTCCCATACCGGTACATGGAATTTTTCTGTTTGCTCTCTCTCTGTTCGCAATGATTTCATTTATCATTTTACATACAAAGTTTTTCCCTTCATAATTTAGATGCATTCCGTGTTTGGTATGCTGGCATCTGTCCAATTTGCCTATATCAAGGATGCTTCATTTTCCAAACAAAGAACACTTCTGCTTTATTATGTTAGTTTTACGAATTTCTTTATTTACACACGTGTAATACCTTAGATCATGTCTCTGTGATAATGTTGCAACTATCGTATTTTTTTGTTTACTTCGTTCCAGGAATTTTTTTAGTTCAGTGAGACAGTTATTTGCTTCTTTTTTTGCAACATCATTTGCACCCGCTATACACATGACATAGTCATTTTTTCCCGACATTTTGTCTTGTAAATCAACACCAATAATCTTTTTTGCTGTTGCTCCTGGCTTCACAAAACCTGTTGCATCGTATTTCGTGTTTTCTTTGAATAGTCTCATGCTCAATTTCACACCTTCATTGTTTGCGTTAATACTGAACTCAGAGCCTGTATCATCATTCTGATTACGAAGTTTGTTCAAAAGTGCATGTTCCCTTACCGATGTTAGGCCTAAATCCACCTCTTCACTCACGGAAAGACTTGAAATTTGTTTTTAACCGCCAACTGTTTGGTGTTTTTACTCCCTGGTGATGCTTTCGTATTCACACCTCTGTTTTTATATGGTATATTTGTCCACTCGTTACAGTTTTTTTTTTTTTTTTTTGTGGAAGAGAACTGGCCTTTTGTTTGACTAATGACTCACTTATTTCTTTTCGAAGTTCTGACATCTCACTACTCAATACACTGATGATTTGATGAAGGCTAGAAATACACTCATTTAACTTCATAATTACGTCCTTACAATTCACACACACTGTACTTTTACCGATATTATTTTCATTTTTCGCAGGAACACTACTCACTTATACACACAACATCTCCGCCATCTTGCATGAATGCATACCATAGTTGTAGTTCTCTTAAGCCCATTTTTTCCACTGTTTCTTGCTGTGATGTAAATACTCCCTACTGCCCTTGCAAGATCACCCACATGAGAAAGAACTGCAGGGGGCATCTACATCATACTCGGCAAGCCACCTAATGGTGTGTGGTGGAGGGTACTTTCGGTACCACTATATGATTCCTCCACCCCTGTTCCACTTGCGAATGGTGCATGGGAAGAACGATTTTTGGCAAGACTTTGTATTGGCTCTAATTTTTCAGATTTTCTCCTCATGGTCAGTATGCGAGATGCATGTGGTGGGAAGTAATATGTTGTCCAACTCCTCCCGAAAAATGCTGTCCTAAAATTTCAATTGTAAATCTCTCTGTGATGCACAACGTCTCTCTTGTAACGTCTGCCAGTGGAGTTTGTTTTAGCATATCTGTAATGCTCTCTCGCCGGCTAAATGATCCCATGACAAAATGTGCCGCTCTTCATTGGATCTTCTCTATCTCCTCTGTCAGTCCTACTTGATAGGGATCCCAGATAGATGAACAGTACTCAAGAATCAGGCAAACAAATGCCTTATAAGCCACTTCTTTTGTGGATGAGTTATATTTCCTTATGATTCTTTTGATGAATCTGAGTCTGATGTCTGCTTTTACCACTATCTGTTTTATAGGGTCATTCCACTTAAGGTTGCTCTGGATAGTTATGCCTAGATATTTTATGGCAGACGCTATCTCCAGCCTATTTGTCATCAATAGTGTAGCTTTACAGTAGTGAATTTCTTTTCCTATGCATTCGCAATATGTTACATTTATTTATGTTTAGGGTCAACTGCCAGAGCCTGCACCATTCATCAATTCTCTGCAGGTCGTTCTGCAAATTCTTACTATCTTCTGGCTTTGCTACTTTAGTATAGACAACTGCATCATCTGTGAGTAGCCTTAGAGAGAATCTGATGCTTTCTACTAGATCATTTATATATGTTGTAAACAGCTTCCCTGTGCTACTCTGGACATTACCTTTACATCTGTCAGTTTAGTTCTGTTAAGAGCAACGTACTGAGTTCTATGTGCAAGAAAGTCTTGAATCCAATCCCAGATCTGCTCTGATACTCCGCAAGCTCATATTTTTTCATTTACCTTACTGAAATCAAGGAACATGGCATCAACCTGAGTGCCATTGTCCACTGTGCAGTGGATCTCATGGAGGAACAGGGCGAGCTGAGTTTTGCAGAATCTCTGTTTGCGGAATCCATGTTGATTTTTATAGAGGAGATTTTCATTTTCCAAAAACATCGTAATTATTGAGTATAAAACATGTTCCATAATTCTACAACAGATTGACGTCAATGATACAGGTCTATAATTGTGTGGGTCTGTCTTACTGCCTTTCTTACAAACCGGAATGACCTGCACTTTTTCCAGTCGTTAGGTACCTTTCGTTGCTCCAGCGATCTACAATAAATTACTGCTAGTAGGGGACCAAGTTATTTCACATAATCTTTAGAGAATCTTACATGTATCTCATCTGATCCTGAAGCCTCTCCGCTACTAAGCGATTGTAGCTGCTTTTCAGTTCTGTGATCGGTTATCTCATTATCTTCCATTTGATGTTTGTACGTTGATTGAAAGGAGGGACAGTGTTACGATCATCCACAGTGAAACAATTTCGGAAGACCGAATTCAGTATTTTGGCCTGCTCTCTGTTGTCTTCCATTTCGGTGCTGGTGTGGTTGCTGAGAGAATGAATAGATGACTTTGACACACTTACTGATTTTATACGTGACCAAAATCTCTTAGGTTTTTTGCTCAGGTCAGTTGACAACATCTTACTTTCAAAATCATTGAACAATTGTCTCATTGCTCTCCTTATGCTGATTTTTGCTTCCTTCAGCTTTTGTTTGTCAGCTAGGTTTTTACTTCTCTTGACTATGAGATGAAGTGTTCTTTGTTTATGTAGTGATTTTCTAACATGGCTATTAAGCCATGGTGGATCTTTCCCATCCCTTAAAACCTTACTTGGAACATATGTGTCTAGGACATATTGAATTTTTTCCATTTGTTCGCCACGTTTTCATCCTCATCACCGAATATTTGATGCAAACTGCTGAGATATTCTGAAATTTGCTGTGCAAATATATCTGCCTACATTTCTTAACATTCTGTATATGACCCGTCATCATATTTGCTGTCACAGCCTAATGATCACTGATGCCTTCCTCTACATTAACTGATTTGGTAAGTTCAGGTCTGTTTGTTGCCAGGAGGTCTAAGATGTTACCACCACAAGTTGATTCTCTAACTATGTGCTCGAGGCAATTTTTGGACAAGGCATCCAGAACAATGCCACACAATTCCCCATCTCTGGCACCCGTTTTGATTGCATAACACTCCCAACCTATACCTCGCAAGTTGAAGTCACCCCCTATTACAGCGGCATGATCAGAAAAATTACTAATGATGTCCTGCAAGTTCTGTCTGAAGCGCTATACAACTACAGATCCTGACCCAGGTGATCTATAACTACACGTTCATAGTAGTATGGTCTTATTCAAAAACTGTTCATAATTGTTTTTTTACTATGCTGCACATGATCTTCCATGTGTCTAATTATGTTTAGTATCTGCTCTTGGATAATGAGTGTCCTTTACTATGTTTCACAGGAGATGGGGTTTGTGGCTCCCTGTCTGACAAGGATGATGAACTGCTTGGCTTGACACATGTTTTAATATCACTTTCATTTGTTAGGTACATATCACGATCACTATACTTCTCATTTACATTGTCAACACTGGTGGGTGTATATAACACGACACATTCCACTGACTCATCTTGCAGAAACGCTAATATCACATCTGCCATTTCTTTCTCACTCCGCAAAATTCCTAGGGCTTTTTTCTGAAGAAAAATCAACTCTGGCAACTATTGTTGTAGATATAATGCAATGTTTCTTTTGTTTATCATTGCCAGTGTTCTGCTTTCTGTCAACACCACTAGCACTGTAGTACTTTTGTGAGTTACTCATTGACTAAGCAGTTCAACTATGCTCATCAGTGGATACCTCTAGTCTCTCCACGTTTTGCCTTTAGCAACCAATATTGTGGTTGCATGGTAGACACTATGTGTGGCATGAGATGCTGTAAACATCATTGGTCTTTTGCGGCCTCACTCTCAAGGGGTTCCTCGTAAATACAGTAGAACAATATTAAGAGATAAATTGTGTTCTGGAGGTGTAAGAATGGGGATGGGGTAGAAAGTAGAAGCGTGAGGGAACGTACCTCACCGGATTGTGTTCATCTCCTTCCCTCCCTTATAGGTCTTCAAACTGAAGAGTGAGCAGGCAACTCCCTGCCTACTCTACCATACTATGTCACAGGAAGCAACTACAGTGTGTTTCACAAAGCAATATGGACTCTTTTGCATTGCTACTTATGAACCAGTGGTGAGTCAGTGTGCAGATATGCCTAGGTGTGTTTATCTTCCATAAAGTTAATTAATATTATGTGAAATGCAGGTATGAGTTACTAATAATACTAATGTAAGAAATGCATGTGGCCAGAAACTATATCAATCTATGCATACTGTTAGGTACTTAGTCATCCTGTATGGCAGTTGCAACATTCTTCTGAGAAAAGCAACATCCTCCAACAAAGGTGCTGCTAGGTTTTCACTTACTGGTAGACAATACCTCTCCAGCATTTCCTGTCCAGTTTTCTCATGTGAATAGACAATAAAACTTCACTGTGCTTGTGTTTATATAGTGGAGTAATTTTTAGTTTAGTAAGTGAGTATTCATATGCAGTTGTTAAATGAGCTACTATATAGAAAATTTCAACAGCTGGAGCTGTCAGCTGTGTACAACATTGAAGATCCTATCTCCAGTGCAACATGCTGTCAATATGTATTTGTCAATGTTGATTTCATTCTCTCCACTACAAATGGCTGGAATACTTCTTGCTACTTGAGGGTACTAAATGCATCAACCCAGTCTCAGCTCTTCCAGCTATAACATCTTTGCTGATTACAGTATTATCTGTTATAGAGGAGCAAATTGTCCATTACTTCTGTGTCTGAGCTTACAGTATTGTTAAGATTATATGAGCTTAATACACAGTGAATTTCAAGTTTACTATACTATTTCAGTTTACGTCTATGTTAATGTGACCATCTACACTGCTACGTCTATCAATAATGAACTTTAATCAGCGTAAACCCCAATAACTTTATGCTTAGCTAACTTAAGACCATTACTGTGAACCACAAATGTCATTTCTGTGTAGCATTGTTGAAGAAAAGAATTTTTATTGAAGTCCTGTATGTTTAGTAACATAAATTGCCTCACTACTATTTTACAGCATTGCCTGTAATAACTGTTTGCTAGTAAGGGCACTTCTAATCTATAATATAGGAATACACTGGATTTTAGTCCATGTTCAATTATTGCTAACACATGTAATGAGTATTCCTCTAAGAATGTTTCCAATAAGTGTAATTTGTTTCTGAGGTGTTGAATACCCTCTTGTATAAAACATAAGGATGAGACTAACTTTCACTTGATAAGTCACTGCCAAATAGCATAGGTTGACGAAAGTTGGACCATACATATAAAGCAATGCTACAGTATAGTACAGAAGGTAACTGAAAGAAATACTCAACGAGATGATCAGAAACAACATTTTTATTTCAAGGCAATAATTAGAATGAAGTCATTGTGATTTATGGTGGTCCACTGGACATTACAAAATGCAAGACATTGTTCATAACAGGTTGTATGATGACCGCAGATGGCAAAGCATGCTCTGCAACCTGCTCACATGCTGGCCGCAAGGTTTGAAAGGAGTTCTTGTGGCAGGGCACTCCAGTTCTGTACCAGCATGGTTGACAGCTGCTAGATAGTCATTATTGCATGTGGATATGCTGCAATATGTCTCCCAAACATATCCCACACAACCTCAGTTGGATTCAAGTTGGGGCAATGGGCAGGCTTATCCATTTGCCAAATATCCTGTTGTTCCAAGAGCCCCTCCACCTGCACTGTTTCATGTGCCTTCAACTGCCTCATATTGTGGGGCCAGCCCCTTTTGGCATTATAGTCACACTAATCTTGTGCCACGTGACATCCAACTGTCTGTTCATGACTGGGAGAACTTTGGCAACCTGCTCCCATGCTTTTGCACATTTCCAGCAAGTTGTTAATGCGATGGTGGCTATAAAAATAGTGGGACTGATGCCGTCATGGAGTAAGTATGCTTGCACCAAAACTGTGAAAGATGAAGCCTTCTCAGTCGAATGTGACATCTCTGGTGCCTGTAGACAAATCAGTGTGGCTGTGGCCTTTGTTTGTGCAAGAGATGTTATTTTGTTTTGCTGAAAAAATGATAAATGTAATAATATAACAACATATTATCATAAAGTTTCACTTGAAACTTGGAAAAAAACTGCTGCAGTTTCATGAAACTTGGAAAAAAAATTGCTGCAGTTTTATGAAACTTGTAAAAAACTACTTCTGAAAATTATCTTTTACTAAAAGAACTGTATGGCAAAGACTGTTTATCATGTATACAAGGTTATGAGTGGTTGAAGTATTTCCAAGATGTCCAAGAAGACACTTAAGATGACTCATGCTCAAAAACAGATGAAATATTGAAAATGTAGGTAATCTGATTCGATCTGACCGTCAGTTGAGTACCTATATGATTGTTGAACCTGTAGGAATTGACAAAGAATGTGATGTCAAATTTTACATTACCAATTTAAGCTGAGAAAAGTGTGTGCAAAACTGGTGCAAAAAATTCTCGCAATTCAACAAAAAGAAGCTCGTGAAAATGTTTGTATTGACACTTTGAATACTATTGAAAATGATGATAATTTCTTGGAAAGAGTGATAACATGTGAAAATCACACTGTTTCACTTATGATCCATAAGCTGAGTGCCAGTCCATGCATTGGAAGTTCCCAACTTTACCGAGAAAGAAAAAAGTTCAAATGAGCAAATCAAGATTCACAGCAGTGATGATTGTTTTTTTCGATATTCGTGGAACTGGGTATCTCCACTGCATTTGTCATGGTTGGACTATTAATCAACATTACTACCTTGAGGTTCTTGTTCAGTTCCATAAAAAAATAAGGGGAAAAAAAGACCCTTGGTGTGGAAGAACAAGTCATGGATTCTGCGTCAAGGCTATGCATTGGCTCATACCACATTGTCTGTTAAGAGGTTTCTATTGAAATACAGCATCCCAGTTTTAGACCACCTACCTTATTCGCCTGACCTAACACCATGTGACTTTTATCTATTCCCCAATGTTGGATCTGCATTAAAAGGAACAAGATTTCAGTATATTGAAGCAGTGAAAGGAAAAGCAGCATGTGTCACCAAGGAGCTTAGAGAGGAAGATTTACAGCACTGTTTTCATCAATGGCAAACTGGCATGGAGTCTTGTAGCTGTTGTAACCCTATAGAGTGAGTGCACATAATCAAATAGCGCACGCCTCCACGCCTGGCCTAAAGAAGTCACCTCGCATCAGCCCAGATGGTGCCCCAGGTACTGTGCTATGTGCAAAACAGCCTTGCATAATCCAGTGCTCGGAACTCTCAGTCAGACTAGTGATTATGTAAGGATTGTATGCTCAACTGATAGACTGTGCTTTAATGTATTTTATGGTTAAGTGTAATTATACGGATTCGTACTTCATTCTTTGTCTTAGTGTATCCCTTCATGTGGAAGCATAATAAAAGTTGGTTGGTGGACATTCTGATATTGTTGTTGTTGTGGTTTTCAGTCCTGAGACTGGTTTGATGCAGCTCTCCATGCTACCCTACCCTGTGCAAGTTGCTTCATCTCCCAGTACCTACTGCAACCTACATCCTTCTGAATCTGCTTAGTGTATTCATCTCTTGGTCTCCATCTACGATTTTTACCCTCCACGCTGCCCTCCAATATTAAATTGGTGATCCCTTGATGCCTCAGAACATGTCCTACCAACCAATCCCTTCTTCTTGTCAAGTTGTGCCACAAACTTCTCTTCTCCCCAATCCTATTCAATACTTCCTCATTAGTTATGTGATCTACCCATCTAATCTTCAGCATTCTTCTGTAGCACCACATTTCAAAAGATTCTATTCTCTTTTTGTCCAAACTATTTATCGTGCATGTTTCACTTCCATAGATGGCTGCACTCCATACAAATACTTTCAGAAAAGACTTCCTGACACTTAAATCTATATTCGATGTTAACAAATTTCTCTTCTTCAGAAACGCTTTACTTGACATTGCCAGTCTACATTTTATATCCTCTCTACTTCAACCATCATCAGTTATTTTGCTCCCCAAATAGCAAAACTCCTTTATTACTTTAAGTGTCTCCATTTCCTAATCTAATTCCCTCAGCATCACCCGCCTTAATTCGACTACATTCTATTATCCTCGTTTTGCTTTTGTTGATGGTCATCTTATATACTCCTCTCAAGACACTGTCCAGTCCATTCAACTGCTCTTCCAAGTCTCTTGCTGTCTCTGACAGAATGATAATGTCATCGGCGAACCTCAAAGTTTTTATTTCTTCTCCATGGACTTTAATACCTACTCCAAAATTTTCTTTTGTTTCCTTTATTGCTTGCTCAATATACAGATTGAATAACATCGGGGAGAGGCTACAATCTTGTCTTACTCCCTTCCCAACCACTGCTTCCCTCTCATGTCCCTTGACGCTTATAACTGCCATCTGGTTTCTGTACAAATTGTAAATAGCCTTTCGCTCCCTGTATTTTACCCCTGCCACCTTTAGAATTTGAAAGAGAGTATTCCAATCAACATTGTCAAAAGATTTCTCTAAGTCTACAAATGCTAGAAATGTAGGTTTGCCTTTCCTTAATCTTTCTTCTAAGATAAGTCGTAAGGTCAGTATTGCCTCACGTGTTCCAGTATTTCTACGGAATCCAAACTGATCTTCCCCAAGGTCGGTTTCTACTAGTTTTTCCATTCGTTCGTAAAGAATTTGTGTTAGTATTTTGCAGCTATGGCTTATTAAACTTATTGTTCGGTAATTTTCACATCTGTCAACACCTGCTTTCTTTGGGATTGGAATTATTATATTCTTCTTGAATTCTGAGGGTATTTCGCCTGTTTCATGCATCTTGCTCACCTGATGGTAGAGTTTTGTCAGGACTGGCTTTCCCAAGCCCGTCAGTAGTTCCAATGGAATTTTGTCTACTCCGGGGGCCTTGTTTCGACTCAGGTCTTTCAGTGCTCTGTCAAACTCTTCACGCAGTATCATATCTCCCATTTCATCTTCATCTACATCCTCTTCCATTTCCATAATATTGTCGTCAAGAACGTCACCCTTGTATAGACCCTCTATATACTCCTTCCACCTTTCTGCTTTCCCTTCTTTGCTTAGAACTGGGTTTCCATCTGAGCTCTTGATGTTCATACAAGTGGTTCTCTTATCTCCAAAGGTCTCTTTAATTTTCCTGTAGGCAGTATCTATCTTACCCCTAGTGAGGTAAGCCTCTACATACTTACATTTGTCCTCTAGCCATCCCTCCTTAGCCATTTTGCACTTCCTGTCGATCTCAGTTTTGAGACGTTTGTATTCCTTTTTGCCTGCTTCATTTACTGCATTTTTATATTTTCTCCTTTCATCAATTAAATTCAGTATTTCTTCTGTTACCCAAGGATTTCTACTAGCCCACGTCTTTTTACCTACTTGATCCTCTGCTGCCTTCCCTACCTCATCCCTCAAAGCTACCCATTCTTCTTCTACTGTATTTATTTCCCCCATTCCTAACAATTGTTCCCTTATGCTCTCCCTGAAACTCTGTACAACCCGTGGTTCTTTCAGTTTATCCAGGTCCCATCTCCTTAAATTCCCACCTTTTTGCAGTTTCTTCAGTTTTAGTTTAGATTGTGGTCAGAGTCCACATCTTCCCCTGGAAATGTCTTACAATTTAAAACCTGGTTCCTAAATCTCTGTCTTACCATTATATAATCTATCTGATACCTTTTAGTATCTCCAGGGTTCTTCCATGTATACAACCTTCTTTCATGATTGTTAAACCAAGTGTTAGCTATGACTAAGTTGTGCTCTGTGCAAAATTCTACCAGGCGGTTTCCTCTTTCATTTCTTAGCCCCAATCCATATCCACCTACTACGTTTCCATCTCTCCCTTTTCCTACACTCGAATTCCAGTCACCCATGACTATTAAATTTTCGTCTCCCTTCACTATCTGAATAATTTCTTTTATTTCATCATACATTTCTTCAATTTCTTCATCATCTGCAGAGATAGTTGGCATATACTACTGTAGTAGGTGTGGGCTTCGTATCTATCTTGGCCACAATAATGCGTTCATTATGCTGTTTGTAGTAGCTTACCCGCGTTCCTATTTTCCTATTCATTATTAAACCTACTCCTGCATTACCCCTATTTGATTTTGTGTTTATAACCCTGTAGTCATCTGACCAGATGTCTTGTTCCTCCTGCCACCGGACTTCACTAATTCCCACTATATCTAACTTTAACCTGTCCGTTTCCCTTTTTAAATTTTCTAACCTACCTGCCCGATTCAGGGATCTGACATTCCACGCTCTGATTCATAGAATGTCAGTTTTCTTTCTCCTGTTAACGACATCCTCTTGAGTAGTCCCCGCCTGGAGATCCGAATGGGGGACTATTTTACCTCCGGAATATTTTACCCAAGAGGACGCCATCATCATTTAATCTTACAGTAAAGCTGCATGCCCTCGGGAAAAATTACGGCTGTAGTTTCCCCTTGCTTTCAGCCGTTCGCAGTACCAGCACAGCAAGGCCATTTTGGTTATTGTTACAAGGCCAGATCAGTCAATCATCCAGACTGTTGCCTTTGCAACTACTGGAAGACTGCTGCCCCTCTTCAGGAACCACATGTTTGTCTGGCCTCTCAACAGATACCCCTCCGTTGTGGTTGTACCTACGGTACAGCTATCTGTATCGCTGAGGCACACAAGCCTCCCCACCAATGGCAAGGTCCATGGTTCGGGGGGGATTCTGATTGTGTTTGTACAATGTTACAACATTATTGGCAATGAGCATGGTATTCTAGTCCATTTGTTTTATTTCTCAGTTAGGTATGGGCAATATGTCAGTGGAAGAAATTCTTCAGTCTCTTGTTGAACACTAGTGAGCTCTCACCAAGCAGCAGGAGCCTCTAAACAATTTGGCAGCGTCATTGACACACCAAGGTTCACTGCCATTGATGAAACACCCACTGTTTCCTCCATATGAAGATTCATCTCCCCCCTCCTTCCTACTTCCATGTATAATCCACATTACACAATGTCTTTTATGAAGATTTGAGAGGAGTGAAGATTACAATAAACTTTCAGATTTACTTAGCTTGTCACATTGAGATGGCTCCAGTTCTTCTTGTCTAGGGGTCTGATTCTTGAAGCTGAAAAATATCACATAGGGTCCTCATGGTTGATTTAAGCTAAATAAATCTGAAGATTGTTGTTGCAGCATTTTTTGTTTTGTTTTTTACTAAATATGTTTTCTCACATTTTAGTATATCATACAGTATTCTGATATTTCACATTAACGAAGTTAAAATCACATTGTTCACACAAAAATATTTCAGATCATGTCAGAGGCATGCTTACAACTCTTACACTCTGTGGAATTAATAATATTCCAAAAGGTTTACAATTTTTCTTAACAGATGAGTTTCTACTAGCTTTAATTTTGATTATTATTTCATAAATGAATCCAGAAATAATCATAGTAAACAGTACAGGATTGCGTAATTAATAATAGAAATTTTAAGTGTGCAAATGTTTCTAAAAAAAAAATAATTTTGCCTGTACATTGAGAACTAATACTTATCGATTATAACATCAAAACTAAAATATTTTATGAAGTATTTCCTTTTCATAAAATTTAACTTGAAATATTACATACTGTGCATAAAATTATATGAAAGTTTTGACCTGTCCAAAATTCGGAAAATAATACTGGTATCGACAACTGCTGTTGAGGGAAATTAATGCTACAGGAGGATGTCCCATTACAGGATGCATATGAAAAATGGCTTTGGCAGCATTTTCAAGCTTTTGGAGTTGCTGATCCCAACATGTATATGTACAAGACTTTCTTTTTGTTCATAGATTTCTCCTCATGTTAATCATGTTTTGTATCAGCTATCTCCTCTTCAGGAACTTGCCAGTCTCTCTTCTAATGAAATGTGTCACTTGCTCTCTATTTAAACACACAAACATACTCATGTTTTTGATGCTCATGTTGAGTTCTACCATTGTCAAAAGCAACTACAATAGTCATACAGAGCTTAGGCAGTGGAGCTTCACAGGCTTAGCCATTGTCGCCTTTTTATCTCACTGGGATTCACTTACTGATTTGGTGGTTTGTGATGCTATAATACACCTGTCCAACTGCAGCCTCCATGCCACATTTTACTGCACCGTGCTAAGCAGCAACAGCAGTCAGCATCGCAACAGTAGCCACGTGCTTCTCTCCCACCATGCCCTTATTGTTTTGTTCAATGTGAACAGACTGTGTGCACCAAACATTAGACGACATACTCTCATTGCAAAAAAAAAGGGACCTATTGTGTCTGCATGCACCTCTCAACCTCCTTCATCGGACATGAACATAGATGTGAACGGTGTTTCCCTGCTGATGGTAGCCGCAAACAAATTATGTATTGAAGTATGTGCTATGGACGAGATTGTAAAAATGCAAGTGGACATGGGTGCAGCAGTGACGCCTTTAAATTCTCAAACCTATGTGGATCTTGGATCACCGGTGTTGTCCCCTGTCTTTCATCAGTCAGTGAGTCACAACAAACAACAAATATCCATATGAGGACAGTTTTCTATTCCCGTAGAGTACAAAAGAGTTGTTTGGCCTTTGAACTTTCTAATGGTTGATTATGTCACCACTGAAAACTTATTTGAGCTAGACACCTTCAAAATTTTTGGATTCTCTGTTTTTGACGAAATACATATCAGATCGTGATCTGTGCCAACAACTGGATGCATTCTGCTTGAAATATTCCTCTCTGTTTTTGGATGGTTTAGGGTCTGCTACCAATTTCAAGGCTCAAATCAGCATGAAACTGTGATGAAGCAAGCTAAGATCTCTTTACTTCCTCTCATGATTTGCCATCGGCCTCCTTAATTTCATTTCATTTTCATTTTTGTGTAATTAGCATTAATGTACATGAGCGTAATCTGCATTTTCATAAAAGAGAAAGGTTGGCCCTCAGTCTTAAGAAATATACTACTGGATCTAATTTTGTGCTTCCTAATTTATTTTGGCAATTTCTAGTTAATATCTTTTGTTATGGGATGAAATCAGTAATTGTTTAGTAACTTAAATTCTATTGTTGACTTATAAACAAATATAAATTCTGTACTAATTAGAAACATGTGGAAGAACCACCACTAGGATTCTTTAAGCATTTATTTGGCTATATTCGAAAACATGTTAGCAAAGCCAGTTCTTAATTAATTCCAAAATAATTACCAGGCTTGTCAAAAGTATTGTTTGCGTAGCTATATCTGTTAATTTTATTATTTAAACAAATAATTTGGCCTAACCCTTGTAGTAGAAGGAATGGTTAAAAAGATGGAATTTTTAATAGATTGAGTTAATTGAATGAGTTATGTTTTAATTGTAATTTCTGTAAATTAAACATCAAACAATGTGTAGTTTCAGTACCTATTGTTGTGAGGATATATAAAGGCCAAATTTTTGGTCCCTAGACAGTCAGTCCACGACCGGTTTTCAGATGAGAAACCTGTATTGATTAGATCAACAAAAATGCATCAACTTAAGTGTGAAATAAGTGTAACACAAACAGGCCATGTGTTAAAATAATTACAGTGTCTGTCCAATAGTATCACATATACTGTATTATTCTGCAAGAACTATGTGGTTAGGGTTTTACTGCTCATAGATGTTCAGCGGTAAACTAATGCAGCAGTGTGCTGACGTTTGCCTGTAAACTATTAATGAGGCTTATCAAAAGTTAATCAGTCATGAACGGGCCATATAATTATGGGATATTGTGGGGTCGTGAACAGTGAAAGTAAATAACTGTGAAAAGCAACTGTCGGCTACATAATTTACCGTAGTCAGTGTTGAACTTCCACCCCCCCCATTTTTCTGCCATTATAACAATGCAGTACATTGACACTGAGGACTGTCAAAGAAGAAATAAAGCAGCCGAATGTCAGAAAACCAAGGGTGCACCAACATTTTTTTTTTGTGCCCTCCAATCCCAATACCTTCATGGGAACAAGTCAAATTAGAATTAGATCGAATTATGTCTTTGGATTTTATCAAGCGTGTCTCCGCTAGTAAGGGGTCTACTAAATTTTTAATTGTCACAGCCTACTGGTAATCTTAGATCCATGGTTATTTTAAAAAGGCCATAAATTCACAGTCTCTTATTGACACCTATCACTTAACCCTTCAGGATGAACTCAGATTACCTTTCTTGGGGCCAATATTTTTCCAGAATAGACTTATTGGAAGCCTACTTGCAATGGCCCTGGATTATGACTCCAAATATATCCTCATAGTGAGTAAACCCTTTGGGTTATACCTATTCCTCCAGCACCTTCCATTTGGTGTAGCTTGCACCCCTACCATTTACCAATGATTTTTGGGGCAAATCATGGTCTTCATGCTGAGGGTGCATCAACTACCTACGTTATATTATGGTTTCAGTTTCCACAACAGATAAATGCCTGCAGAACTTGAATGTCTTGTTCATCGTGCTGCAGGCCACTCCGGTGTGTCAGACCCACCATACTTGCTCTGGACAATGTGAGAGGGCTGTGCAAGCAATGATCACACGCACGGCACAGTGGACACACCACAAACCGCAGTGTTGGCCGTCGAATGGCGCTAGCTGCGCAGCATTTGTGCACCGCCGCCGTCAGTGTCAGCCAGTTTGCGTGGCATACGGAGCTCCATCGCAGTCTTTAACACTGGTAGCATGCCGCGACAGTGTGGACGTGAACCGTATGTGCTGTTGACGGACTTTGAGCGAGGGCGTATAGTGGGCATGCGGGAGGCCGGGTGGACGTACCGCCGAATTGCTCAACACTTGGGGCGTGAGGTCTCCACAGTACATCGATGTTGTCGCCAGTGGTCGGCGGTAGGTGCACGTGCCCGTCGACTTGGGACCGGACCGCAGCGACGCACGGATGCACGCCAAGACCGTAGGATCCTACGCAGTGCCGTAGGGGACCGCACCGCCACTTCCCAGCAAATTAGGGACACTGTTGCTCCTGGGGTATCGGCGAGGACCATTCGCAACCGTCTCCATGAAGCTGGGCTACGGTCCCGCACACCGTTAGGCCGGCTTCCGCTCACACCCCAACATCGTGCAGCCCGCCTCCAGTGGTGTCGCGACAGGCGTGAATGGAGGGACGAATGGAGACGTGTCATCTTCAGCGATGAGAGTCGCTTCTTCCTTGGTGCCAATGATGGTCGTATGCGTGTTTGGCGCCGTGCAGGTGAGCGCCACAATCAGGACTGCATACGACCGAAGCACACAGAGCCAACACCCGGCATCATGGTGTGGGGAGCGATCTCCTACACTGGCCGTACACCTCTGGTGATCGTCGAGGGGACACTGAATAGTGCACGGTACATCCAAAGCGTCATCGAACCCATCCTTCTACCATTCCTAGACCGGCAAGGGAACTTGCTGTTCCAACAGGACAATGCACGTCCGCATGTATCCCGTGCCACCCAACATGCTCTAGAAGGTGTAAGTCAACTACCCTGGCCAGCAAGATCTCCGGATCTGTCCCCCATTGAGCATGTTTGGGACTGGATGAAGCGTCATCTCACGCGGTCTGCACGTCCAGCACGAACGCTGGTCCAACTGAGGCGCCAGGTGGAAATGGCATGGCAAGTCGTTCCACAGGACTACATCCAGCATCTCTTCAATTGTCTCCATGGGAGAATAGCAGCCTGCATTGCTGCGAAAGGTGGATATACACTGTACTAGTGCCGACATTGTGCATGCTCTGTTGCCTGTGTCTATGTGCCTGTGGTTCTGTCAGTGTGATCATGTGATGTATCTGACCCCAGGAATGTGTCAATAAAGTTTCCCCTTCCTGGGACAATGAATTCACGGTGTTCTTATTTCAATTTCCAGGAGTGTATATATATAAAGTTGATGTGACTTACCAAACAAAAGCGCTGGCAGGTCGATAGATACACAAACATACACACAAAATTCAAGCTTTCGCAACCAACGGTTGCTTCTTCAGGAAAGAGGGAAGCAGAGGGAAAGACGAAAGGATGTGGGTTTTAAGGGAGTGGGTAAGGAGTTATTCCAATCCCGGGAGCGGAAAGACATACATGTGTATATGCGGATGGATATGTGTGTGTGTGGGAGTGTATACCTGTCCTTTATTCCCCTTAAGGTAAGTCTTTCCGCTCCCGGGATTGGAATGACTCCTTACCATCTCTGGAGTTCAGATAGGTTGGTGTTAGTGGGAAGTATCCAGATAACCCGGACGGTGTAATACTGTGCCAAGATGTGCTGGCTGTGCACCAAGGCATGTTTAGCCACAGGGTGCTCCTCATTACTAACAAACACTATCTGCCTGTGTCCATTCATGCGAATGGACAGTTTGTTGCTGGACGCAGGCAGACAGTGTTTGTTGGTAATGAGGATCACCCTGTGGCTAAACATGCCTTGGTGCACGGCCAGCACATCTTGCCACAGTGTTACACCGTCCGGGTCATCTGGATACTTCCCACTAACACCAACCTATCCGAACTCCGGAGATGGGAACTTGCCCTTCAATATATCCTCAATCTCCGTTAATTTCAAGTTGCCGCCACTCATACCTCACCTGTTATTCAACATCATCTTTGCCTCTGCACTTCCGCCTCGACTGACATCTCTGCCCAAACTCTTTGCCTTTTAATATGTCTGCTTGTGTCTGTATATATGTGGATGGATATGTGCGTGTGTGCGAGTGTATACCTATCCTTTTTTCCCCCTAAGGTAAGTCTTTCCCCTCCCGGGATTGGAATGACTCCTTACCCTCTCCCTTAAAACCCACATCCTTTCATCTTTCCTTTTCCTTCCCCACTTTCGTGACGAAGCAGCCGCCGGTTGCGAAAGCCCGAAATTCTGTGTGTGTGTTTGTGTGTTTTATTCATTGTGCCTATTTACCAGCACTTTCCCGCTTGGTAAGTCTTGGAATTTTTGTTTTTAATATATATATATAAAGATGATGTGACTTACTTAACAAAAGCGCTGGCAGGTCGATAGACACACAACACACAAACAAACACAAACATACACACAAAATTCATGCTTTCGCAACCAACGGTTGCTTCTTCAGGAAAGAGGGAAGGAGAGGGAAAGATGAAAGGATGTGGGTTTTAAGGGAGAGGGTAAGGAGTCATTCGAATCCCGGGAGTGGAAAGACTTACCTTAGGGGGAAAAAGGACAGGTATACACTAGCACACACACACATGTATCCACCCGCATTCCGCATTGGTCTGCTTGTGTCTGGGTATATGCGGATGGATATGTGTCTGTGTGTGTGTGTGTGTGTGTGTGTGTGTGTGTGTGTGTGTGTGTGTGTGTGTGTGTGTTTGCGAGTGTATACCTGTCCTCTTTTCCCCCTAAGGTAAGTCTTTCCACTCCCGGGATTGGAATGACTCCTTACCCTCGCCCTTAAAACCCACATCCTTTCATCTTTCCCTCTCCTTCCCTCTTTCCTGAAGAAGCAACCGTTGGTTGCGAAAGCTTGAATTTTGTGTGTATGTTTGTGTTTGTTTGTGTGTCTATCGACCTGCCAGCACTTTTGTTTGGTAAGTCACATCATCTTTGTTTTTAGATATATTTTTCCCATGTGGAATGTTTCCCTCTATTATTTTATAGCCAGACCTCGTATGTTGTGTTACTTTATCTATCTCATGCTTAAGTTTTTCAGAACATTGTGTTTAAATGAATCATTTGTAAAAGCATTATTCTTTCTTGTTGATTAACCATTTGGTATGAATGACATTTATTTATTTCAGTTACATTTTTTGCAATATTGTATTGTGGTAAGTAGGTCTTGATCCTGGACTTCCATGGTGTGCTAGCTTGCACATTTTGCATACTACACACCATGTTTTCTGTGCAGAATGACTGTTGGGTGGATGGTGTGGGGACAATATGTTAGCTTAGCTTGAGGCTGGGAAAATTATGGGTGTGGAGAATGTGTTGTAAACTGGTAATGGAGCGAAGGATCCAGATGGCTTGGGTAGTGAAGCAGCCATTGAAATCAAGTGTATTATGTTCAGCTGCAGTCTGTGCCACAGAGTGGTCTACATTGTTCTTGGCCACAGTTTGGTGATGGCCATTCATAATGGTAGGTAGCTGGTTGGCAGTCATACCAATATAAAAAGCTATTTGTATTGGTATGACTACAAATCAGCAGTAGTTAAAATTCTAACTCCCTAAACAGATGTCTGCAAGATGATCACAGGTGAGTGCCACATATTGTTCTTACAGCATGTATTTGAGTAATGATAACTTTCTTATAGATGAGTTACTGCAGAACATTATTCCATATGACCTTACTGAACAAAAATGTGCAAAATACATTGAGTTACTGATTTGTCTCTCCTGAAGATTTGCAGTGAGTAGAAGTGCAAATTGTTACTGACCCAAGTTCTTTTAGGAGATCTAAAATAATTTTTTTCCAGTTTAAATTCTTGTTAGTACGGACACTAAAAATTTTGAAGTAAAGTTAGAATGCCCCCCCCCCCCCCCCCCCTCCCATGAACCATGGACCTTGCCGTTGGTGGGGAGGCTTGCGTGTCTCAGCGATACAGATAGCCGTACCGTAGGTGCAACCACAACGGAGGGGTATCTGTTGAGAGGCCAGGCAAACGTGTAGTTCCTGAAGAGGGGCAGCAGCCTTTTCAGTAGTTGCAGGGGCAACAGTCTGGATGATTGACTGATCTGGCCTTGTAACAATAACCAAAAAAGCCTTGCTGTGCTGGTACTGTGAACGGCTGAAAGCAAGGGGAAATTACAGCCATAATTTTTCCCGAGGGCATGCAGCTTTACTGTATGATTAAATGATGATGGCATCCTCTTGGGTAAAATATTCCAGAGGTAAAATACTCCCCCATTCAGATCTCCGGGCGGGGACTACTCAAGAGGATGTCGTTATCAGGAGAGCATAAGGGAGCAATTGACAGGAATGGGGGAAAGAAATACAATAGAAGAAGAATGGGTAGCTTTGAGGCATGAAGTAGTGAAGGCAGCAGAGGATCAAGTAGGTAAAAAGACGTGGGCTAGTAGAAATCCTTGGGTAACAGAAGAAATATTGAATTTAATTGATGAAAGGAGAAAATATAAAAATGCAGGAAATGAAGCAGGCAAAAAGGAATACAAACGTCTCAAAAATGACATCAACAGGAAGTGCAAAATGGCTAAGCAGGGATGGCTAGAGGACAAATGTAAGGATGTAGAGGCTTATCTCACTAGGGGTAAGATAGATACTGCCTACAGGAAAATTAAAGAGACCTTTGGAGAAAAGAGGACCACTTGTATGAATATTAAGAGCTCAGATGGAAACCCAGTTCTAAGCAAAGAAGGGAAAGCAGAAAGGTGGAAGGAGTATATAGAGGGTCTATACAAGGGCGATGTAATTGAGGACAATATTATGGAAATGGAAGAGGATGTAGATGAAGATAAAATGGGAGATACAATACTGCGTGAAGAGTTTGACAGAGCACTGAAAGACCTGAGTCGAAACAAGGCCCCTGGAGTAGACAACATTGCATTGGAACTACCGACGGCCTTTGGAGAGCCAGTCCTGACAAAACTCTACCATCTGGTGAGCAAGATGTATGAGACAGGCGAAATACCCTCAGACTTCAAGAAGAATATAATAATTCCAATCCCAAAGAAAGCAGGTGTTGACAGATGTGAAAATTACCGAACTATCAGTTTAATAAGTCACAGCTGGAAAATACTATCGCGAGTTCTTTACAGACGAATGGAAAAACTAGTAGAAGCTGAACTCGGGGAAGATCAGTTTGGTTTTCCGTAGAAATGTTGGAACACGTGAGGCAATACTGACCCTACGACTTATCTTAGAAGCTAGATTAAAGAAGGGCAAACCTACATTTCTAGCATTTGTAGACTTAGAGAAAGCTTTTGACAATTTTGACTGGAATACTCTATTTCAAATTCTGAAGGTGGCAGGGGTAAAATAGAGGGAGCGAAAGGCTATTTACAATTTGTACAGAAACCAAATGGCAGTTATTAGAGTCGAGGCACATGAAAGGGAAGCAGTGGTTGGGAAGGGAGTGAGACAGGGCTGTAGTCTATACCCGATGTTATTCAATCTGTATATTGAGCAAGCAGTGAAGGAAACAAAAGAAAAATTCGGAGTAGGTATTAAAGTCCATGGAGAAGAAATAAAAACTTTGAGGTTCGCCGATGACATCGTAATTCTGTCAGAGACAGCAAAGGACTTGCAAGAGCAGTTGAACGGAATGGATAGTGTCTTAAAAGGAGGATATAAGATGAAAATCAACAAAAGCAAAACGAGGATAATGGAATGTAGTCGAATAAAGTCGGGTGATGCTGAGGGAATTAGATTAGGGAGTGAGACACTTAAAGTAGTAAAGGAGTTTTGCTATTTGGGGAGCAAAATAACTGATGATGGTCGAAGTAGAGAGAATATAAAATGTAGACTGGCAATGGCAAGGAAAGCGTTTCTGAAGAAGAAAAGTTTGTTAACATCAAGTATAGATTTAAGTGTCAGGAAGTAATTTCTGAAAGTATTTGTATGGAGTGTAGCCATGTATGGAAGTGAATCATGGACGATAAATAGTTTGGACAAGAAGAGAATAGAAGCTTTCGAAATGTGGTGCTACAGAAGAATGCTGAAGATTGGATGGGTAGATCACATAACTAATGAGGAAGTATTGAATCGGATTGGGGAGAAGAGAAGTTTGTGGCACAACTTGACCAGAAAAAGGGATCGGTTTGTAGGACATGTTCTGAGGCATCAAGGGATCACCAATTTAATATTGGAGGGCAGCGTGGAGGGTAAAAATCGTAGAGGGAGACCAAGAGATGACTACACAAAGCAGATTCAGAAGGATGTAGGTTGCAGTAGGTACTGGGAGATGAAGCAACTTGCACAGGATAGAGTAGCATGGAGAGCTGCATCAAACCAGTTTCAGAACTGAAGACCACAACAACAACAAACAGTTTGAATGTTTGTTATCTGTGTTACCACTTGAAAAATTATGTTAAGCCACTCATAGCTTATGTGAAGTGCTGAAAAAGCAAAGCTCTGCAGTCTGGCTGCATGGACCAATTGGGCTGATCAATTGGCATGTTATCTCGTGTCAATAGCGCTACTTGGAGGGGCGGGGTTCAGCACACCACTCTCTCAGTTGCTGTCAGCTTTTGTGGCCTTGGACTACTTCTCAATGACTTTGGACTACTTCTCAATCAAGTAGCTTTTCAGGTGGCCTCACAAAGCTGAGTGCATCCTGTTCCTATCCTCCCAGCAAGAAAAAAATCCCTGGTGGCATCAGCAATCAAACCCATGTCCTACACATAGCAGCCAGACAAGCTGACCACTGAAATGAAATGTCATGGTGAGGGTCTCCCGTCAGGTAGACCGGTCACCGCATGCAAGTCTTTTTAGTTGACGCCACTTCAGTGACTTGTGTGTCGATGGGGATTAGGTGATGATCATGAAGACAACACAATGCTCAGTCCCCGAGTGGAGAAAATCTCCAACCCAGCCAGGAATCGAATCCGAGCCCCTTGGCATGACAGTCCATCGCACTGACCACTCAGCTATTGGGGCGGACCACTAAACTGACCATTAAGCTATGAATTGCTGACCTGTGATATATTAACCTGGTGTTAGTATATTAACTATCAAAATTAGTAACCACAAGCTGATGATTGTTGGTTTAAAGCAATAAATTCAGATTCAGATTCTTTACTGGTCATTCAGCATTATTACATGCAATAGACTTCATCAGTTCACTTAACCTATTAATTTTACAAAATAAATTTTTACATATTTAAGTTGATATTGGGCATTTCTAAAAATTCTTCTAATGAATAGAATCGATTAGCTAACAAGAAATTATGAACATTGTCTTTAAATAATTTGTCAGACTTGATTGACCCATTTTTAGAAAGTTTGTTATATACAGGGTGATTCACAAAGAATACCACAACTATAAAAATGTGTATTTAATGAAAGAAACATAATATAACCGTCTGTTATACATCATTACAAAGAGTATTTAAAAAGATTTTTTTCACTCAAAAACATGTTCAGAGATGTTCAATATGGCCTCCTCCAGACACTCGAGCAATATCAACCCGATACTCCAACTCGTTCCACACTCTCTGTAGCATATCAGGCGTAACAGTTTGGATAGCTGCTGTTATTTCTCGTTTCAAATCATCAATGGTGGCTGGGAGAGGTGGCCGAAACACCATATCCTTAACATACCCCCCATAAGAAAAAATCGCAGGGGGTAAGATCAGGGCTTCTTGGAGGCCAGTGATGAAGTGCTCTGTCATGGGCTGCCTGGCGGCCTATCCATCGCCTCGGGTAGTTGACGTTCAGGTAGTTACGGACAGATAAGTGCCAATGTGGTGGCGCTCCATCCTGCTGAAATATGAATTGTTGTGCTTCTTGTTCGAGCTGAGGGAACAGCCAATTCTCTAACATCTCCAGATACTGTAGTCCAGTTACATTAGCACCTACGAAGAAAAAGGGACCAAAAACTTTATTGGCTGAAATGACACAGAAAACGTTCACCTTAGGCGAGTCACGTTCATACTGAGTTGTTTCCCGCGGATTCTCAGTGCCTCATATACAGACATTGTGACGGTTGACTTTCCTGTTAGTGTGGAAAGTTGCTTCATCACTAAACACATTCTTTGAAACAAAAGATTCATCTGTTTCCATTTGAGCAAGGATAAAATCACAGAAATCAATTCTTTTAATCTTATCAGCTGCAGACAGTGCTTGAACCAATATCAGACGATAAGGTTTCATAACTAACCTTTTTCGTAGGACTCTCCATACAGTTGATTGTGGAATTTGCAGCTCTCTGCTAGCTCTGCGAGGCGATTTTCCTGGGCTGCGAACAAATGCTTACTGGATGCGTGCTACATTTTCATCACTCGTTCTCAGTCGTCCAGAACTTTTCCCTTTGAACAAACACCCATTCTCTGTAAACTGTTTATACCCAAGTTTAATACACCACCTATCAGGACGTTTAACACCATACTTTGTTCGAAATGCACGCTGAATAACTGTTGTCGATTCACTTCTGCTGTACTCAATAACACAAAAAGCTTTCTGTTGAGTGATCGCCATCTTAGCATCAACTGACGCTGACGCCTAGTCAACAGCGTCTCAAGCGAACAAATGTACAACTAAATGAAAGTTTATAGCTCCCTTAATTCGCCGACAGATAGTGCTTAGCTCTGCCTTTTGTCGTTGCAGAGTTTTAAATTCCTAAAGTTGTGGTATTCTTTTTGAATCACCCTGTATTTTAATTGCCATATACTTATGACTATTGTTAGTTTTAGCTAATCTATTTTGTGGCAACAGCAGAGAAGTACACGTTGTGAATGAAAGAAACATAATCTTGACTGTTTGTGATATTAAGTCTTCATCTACTTCAAATGAACTATTAACAATGTAGGAAAATATAGATTGCTACGTACTGTAAAGACAACACATTAAGTTGCAGAGGCACAATTAAAAGACACTTATGCAAAGCTTTCAGCCACAGCCTTCATCACCAAAAGAGAAAGAAAGAAACACACACTATCCACACACACAAGCAACTACATCTCTTGCACACATGATCACTAGCTTTGGCAGCTTGGGCGGAATGCAACTATCACATGGGATGGAAGCAGCTATCTGGAAAGGGTGGGGACGGAAAAGGATGTAGTGTATGGGTGGGAGGACAGAGAAAGCTGTCTGGCTGAGTGCTCAGGGACTAGAATGCCTACAGGCACAGTGCCAGGAGGTTGTGGAGCCGGGAGATGGGGGAAAAAAGGAGCAAAAAGGAGAGTAGTGGGGAGAGATGGGCAGCAAACAAAGAGCTGGGAGATGAGAATGGGGAGAAGATGATAGGATAGAGACTGTGGAAACTATTGAGTGGAGGGTTTGGGGACAATGTGTTACCAAAGGTTGAGGCTGAGATAATTATGGAAGCAGAGAACAACTCCCATCTGCACTGTTCACAAAACCTGGTGTTGGAGAGGAGGATCCAAATGGCTTGGGTAGTGAAGCAATCACTGAAGTCAAGAAGGTTATTCTCAGCCGCATGTTTTGCCACAGGGTGGTCTACTTCACTCTTGACCACAGTTTGGTGGTTGCCGTTCATCCTGGTGGACAGCTGGTTGGTAATCATACCAGTGCAATTATTGCAGCAGAGGTGGTAAATGAGATGGCTGCTTTCATAGGTGTCCCAACTCTTAATGAGGAGGATAAACCGGTGACAGGACTAGAATAGAAGGTGATGGTGGGTGGATTGGGCTGGTCTTGCAGCTGGTTCTTCCACAGGGATATGATACTTGTGGTGAGTTGTTGGGATAAGGAGTGACTTAGGGATGGACTAGGATTTTGTGGAGGTAGGGCCGGGTGATGGAACACTACTTTACGAAGTGTGGGATGAATTTAGGGTAGGATGTCTTTCATTTCAGGGAATGATGACCCGAAAGGGCACTCTTTTATGGCTGGTTCTTGGGGATGGTGGGATGATTGGGGGTGTAAGAGGAAATGGCATGGTAGTTATGTTTGTGGGCTACAACTGGGGGATAGTGCCTGTCCATGAAGACCTTGGTGAGATCCTCAGCATACTGACCTGACACCATACATACAACAGTTTCCACTTCATCTGTCCTATCATCTCCTCCCGATTCTCCTCTCCCACCCTCTTTAGTTGCAGCCCTCTACCAACACATCCACCTGCCATTTCCCGCTCCTCTCCTTTTGCTCCTTTTTTCTCCATCTTTCTGCCACACTGCCTATTGGCAGTCTAGTCCCTGCACACTCCACCAGACAGCATCCGTCTCTCTCACTGCTGACACTCTGCCCCCAGGTGGCCAGGATGTATGGGAGGGATTGTTTGGTGTGAATGGAATGACAGTTGTTGAAACTTGATGTGTCTTCTTAACAGTTAGTAGCTATCTTTTCCTACCGTGTTGATATTCCTACCTGGAGTTTCCATTGTTTAACAAGTTATTGAAGTGGCAGTATACTGTTCTGGAATCAGAAAGATCATTGTTGCAAAATTATATCACTGGATTTTGGAAGTAAGTGTTTAAGATTCAAGCATTCTTGAACACGAAAATTTAGAATACAGGTAATGTTTGAAATATAAAATTATTTCGTCCTCGTGCTCAGGAATCTAACTATGGGTAGCACAGCTAAGTGAACGTGGACACTGTCATCTTGAAAGACACATTCCCTGCTGAGAACAATACCTGAAGGATTAAATGAATATGGTTGCAGAAAATAATTCATAGAACTCATCTTCCTTTGTCAGCATGTCCTTAGAACACAATAAAAACCTTATTGTGAGTGCAAAAACATTTGTAGAATATCCACCATATTTAATATTTTGCAGAAGACAGTCTCCATGTGTTCTCCCTGTATTCACCTGTGTTTGGTAATATAAAGATAAACAATTGGTTACATCACACAGCATGTTTCTGTTACTTGAAAGACAGCTGTGTTCCTTTCAGTACTGGAATCATTTTTCATTCACCTCAGTAGCAGGAGATTGTGTAATAGCAGTTCTAGCATAAATTTATTATGTATGCAGTTGTTTTTGCAGCAGTTCCATTGGCACTGTGTTCTCTAGATATATGTAAAGCTTATCAGTACCTTTTCTTCTTATTTTCTCAGTCTCAGAGTACTTTCAGTTGTGACACACACCACATTTATATCTGTTTGTGTGTCAAGATTAGCTGTACAGAATTCATGACTGTGCTATGACAAATAAAAATTTATACTTCTCTGGGATTTGAACCTGAGTCTGCATATTATTGCAAGTAGTCACTTTAGTCTAGCCAAACATGTGTTCAGACTTACTCCAATTTTCATTGTAACTTCTGAACACTACTGTCAGAGTGTCTCCTGTGGCATATGCAGGTACAACATCATTGCAGGAACAGATTTGGTGGAGAACTGTGGCATTTATGAATGGAGTTGACTGATGTTATTTCATGCCATTGGATTTCATTCACTTTATTTCAGTAATTTTTTTTCACCTGCAGAATTTGGTTGGAAAGGAGTTCACTATAATAAAAGAACTAACGTTAATTTTTACATACAAATAAAATAGAAAGAAACTTCCACATGGGAAAAATATATTAAAAACAAAGATTCCAAGACTTACCAAGCGGGAAAGTGCCGGCAGACAGGCACAATGAACAAAACACACAAACACACACACAGAATTACTAGCTTTCGCAACCGATGGTTGCTTCTTCAGGAAGGAGAGGGAAAGACAAAAGGATGTGGGTTTTAAGGGAGAGGGCAAGGAGTCATTCCAATCCCGGGAGCGGAAAGACTTCCCTTAGGGGAAAAAAAAAGGACAGGTGTACACTCGCACACACACACACACATATCCATCCGCACATACACAGACACAAGCAGACATATTTAAAGGCAAAGAGTAAGGGCAGAGATGTCAGTCGAGGCGGAAGTACAGAGGCAAAGAAGTTGTTGAAAGACAGGTGAGGTATGAGCGGCGGCAACTTGAAATTAGCGGAGGTTGAGGCCTGGAGGATATCGAGAAGAGAGGATATACTGAAGGGCGAGTTCCCATCTCCAGAGTTCGGATAGGTTGGTGTTGATGGGAAGTATCCAGATAACTCGGACAGCGTGACACTGTGCCAAGATGTGTTGGCCATGCACCAAGGCATGTTTAGCCACAGGGTGATCCTCATTACCAACAAACGCTGTCTGCCTGTGTCCATTCATGCGAGTGGACAGTTTGTTGCTGGTCATTCCCACATAGAAAGCGTCACAGTGCAGGCAGGTCAGTTGGTAAATCACGTGGGTGCTTTCACACGTGGGTCTCCCTTTGATTGTGTACACCTTCAGGGTTACAGGACTGGAGTAGGTGGTGGTGGGAGGGTGCATAGGACAGGTTTTACACCGGGGGCGGTTGCAAGGGTAGGAGACAGAGGGTAGGGAAGGTGGTTTGGGGATTTCATAGGGATGAACCAAGAGGTTACGAAGGTTAGGTGGACGGCGGAAAGACACTCTTGGTGGAGTGGGGAGGATTTCATGAAGGATGGATCTCATTTCGGGGCAGGATTTTAGGAAGTCGTATCCCTGCTGGAGAGCCACAGTCAAGGTCTGATCCAGTCCCGGGAAGTATTCTGTCACAAGTGGGGCACTTTTGGGATTCTTCTGTGAGAGGTTCTGGGTTTGAGGGGATGAGGAAGTGGCTCTGGTTATCTGCTTCTGTACCAGGTCGGGAGGGTAGTTGCGGGATGCGAAAGCTGTTTTCAGGTTGTTGGTGTAATGGTCGAGGGATTCAGGACTGGAGCAGATTCGTTTGCCACGAAGGCCTAGGGTGTAGGGAAGGGACCGTTTGATATGGAATGGGTGGCAGCTGTCATAATGGAGGTACTGTTGCTTGTTGGTCTCCAAGACACTATCCAAATTGAACCCTGCCTGCAACAGTTCCGTCCTCCATCACAGTGGGACCCACCTCCTCTTCCTCAAAATCACCCTCTCCAAACCTTCCAGGAATTTCTCACTTCCAGCCTTGCCTCTCAATCTTTCTTGAAAAACCTTAATCCTACTCCCAACATCACCACAGCCGAAGCGCAGGCTATCCGTGATCTGAAAGCTGACCGATCCATCATCATTCTTCCGGCTGACAAGGGTTCCACGACCGTGGTACTTGATCGTCGGGAGTATGTGGCTGAGGGACTGCGTCAGCTTTCAGACAACTCTAGATACAAAGTTTGCCAAGGTAATCCCATTCCTGATGTCCAGGCGGAGCTTCAAGGAATCCTCAGAACCTTAGGCCCCCTACAAAACCTTTCACCTGACTCCATCAAACTCCTGAACCCACCGACACCTCGCACTCCTACCTTCTACCTACTTCCTAAAATTCACAAACCCAAACATCCTGGCTGCCCCATTGTAGCTGGTTACCAAGCCCCCACCAAACGTATCTCTGCCTACGTAGATCAACACCTTCAACCCATTACATGCAGTCTCCCATCCTTCATCAAAGACACCAACCACTTTCTGGAACGCCTGGAATCCGTACCCAGTCTGTTACCCCCGGAAACCATCCTTGTAACCATTGATGCCACTTCCCTATACACGAATATCCCGCACGTCCAGGGCCTCGCTGCAATGGAGCACTTCCTTTCACGCCGATCACCTGCCACCCTACCTAAAACCTCTTTCCTCGTCACCTTGGCCAGCTTCATCCTGACCCACAACTTCTTCACTTTTGAAGGCCAGACATACCAACAATTAAAGGGAACAGCCATGGGTACCAGGATGGCCCCTTCATATGCCAACCTATTTATGGGTCGCTTAGAGGAAGCCTTCTTGGTTACCCAAGCCTGCCAACCCAAAGTTTGGTACAGATTTATTGATGACATCTTCATGATCTGGACTCACAGTGAAGAACAACTCCAGAATTTCCTCTCCAACCTCAACTCCTTTGGTTCCATCAGATTCACCTGGTCCTACTCCAAATCCCATGCCACTTTCCTAGACGTTGACCTCCATCTGTCCAATGGCCAGCTTCACACATCCGTCCACATCAAACCCACCAACAAGCAACAGTACCTCCATTATGACAGCTGCCACCCATTCCATATCAAACGGTCCCTTCCCTACAGCCTAGGCCTTCGTGGCAAACGAATCTGCTCCAGTCCTGAATCCCTCGACCATTACACCAACAACCTGAAAACAGCTTTCGCATCCCGCAACTACCCTCCCGACCTGGTACAGAAGCAGATAACCAGAGCCACTTCCTCATCCCCTCAAACCCAGAACCTCTCACAGAAGAACCCCAAAAGTGCCCCACTTGTGACAGAATACTTCCCAGGACTGGATCAGACCTTGAATGTGGCTCTCCAGCAGGGATACAACTTCCTAAAATCCTGCCCCGAAATGAGATCCATCCTTCATGAAATCCTCCCCCACTCCACCAAGAGTGTCTTTCCGCCGTCCACCTAACCTTCGTAACCTCTTGGTTCATCCCTATGAAATCCCCTAACCACCTTCCCTACCCTCTGGCTCCTACCCTTGCAACCGCCCCCGGTGTAAAACCTGTTCTATGCACCCTCCCACCACCACCTACTCCAGTCCTGTAACCCGGAAGGTGTACACGATCAAAGGGAGACCCACATGTGAAAGCACCCACATGATTTACCAACTGACCTGCCTGCACTGTGACGCTTTCTATGTGGGAATGACCAGCAACAAACTGTCCATTCGCATGAATGGACACAGGCAGACAGCGTTTGTTGGTAATGAGGATCACCCTGTGGCTAAACATGCTTTGGTGCACGGCCAGCACATCTTGGCACAGTGTTACGCCGTCCGAGTTATCTGGATACTTCCCACCTACACCAACCTATCCGAACTCCGGAGATGGGAACTCGCCCTTCAGTATATCCTCTCTTCTCAATATCCGCCAGGCCTCAACCTCCGCTAATTTCAAGTTGCCGCCGCTCATACCTCACCTGTCTTTCAACAACTTCTTTGCCTCTGTACTTCCGCCTCGACTGACATCTCTGCCCTTACTCTTTGCCTTTAAATATGTCTGCTTGTGTCTGTGTATGTGCGGATGGATATGTGTGTGTGTGTGTGTGTGTGCGCGAGTGTACACCTGTCCTTTTTTTTCCCCCCCTAAGGGAAGTCTTTCCACTCCCGGGATTGGAATGACTCCTTACCCTCTCCCTTAAAACCCACATCCTTTCGTCTTTCCCTCTCCTTCCTGAAGAAGTAACCATCGGTTGCGAAAGCTAGTAATTCTATGTGTATGTTTGTGTGTTTTGTTCATTGTGCCTGTCTGCCGGCACTTTCCCGCTTGGTAAGTCTTGGAATCTTTGTTTTTAATGTATTTTTACGTACAAAGGTGCATACTAACAAGTGCTGAAAGGTCACACAACGTGCATGCAACCAAAATCTTTAAAAAATTGCTGCTGGTTGTTTAATAATGTTCCTTATAGATTACAAAACAAAATTGCATGACTGTCAGATAACTCATTTTAAATTGGAAAAGAGTTCTGTGATATGCACAGTACTGATATCAGTTTGTAAGATTGTAACTGTTCTTACTGACTTATCTATACAGTAAATCCAAAAAGTTTTGAGACTAGATCAATAAAAAATAGAGGAAAGTGAAGATGGTGGTTTTAATGGCTCAAGTCCACTTAAGTACAACAGACAGAATGTTCATACAACCATATGAAACTGCCAGAAAGTCCTTCATTAGGAGTTTATTCAACTTGACTGTCAAATTGACTTGAATGTCAGTTATGTTTATCCTTCATGTGAATATCTGCAATTTGTTGTTTTGTGTTAGTTTCATATTCATAACATCAAATCTCATTGCCCTTGACGAGTTGTTCCAAATAAGAATTGACCACATTTTGCATTTGTAATGAGTTGTGGCAGATGTCGGCAGATGTCCACACTTCATTTTTGTTCTGAAGTTGAGCTGTGTGGGATAAACTTTGAACACACTTTTCACTTCTTCAAAACATTCTGGAGAATGTCTTGTACACTTGATTTAGAGATGTTGCTCCATTGAGATTTGTGATACAACAACATTGACACTACAACTGCACATTGACTTCTTAATACTGTCTGCTCACAACTGGCTACTCAAATGTACATCTGTTGTTTACAGTTGTCAGTTCAAAAATAGATGCTAATGATAAAGAACTGCCTGTATTACAGATATCAAATGGAAAAATGGGGGGTATGAAGACTATTGCGAGGAGAACGGAGAAGCAGAGTGGCGATAAACTGACACAAATTAACACAAGGTTTGCAAGAAGCAAGTTTTTGTAGGAGTCCTTCTTTTCATAACATCTCCAGCTCTCCTGGGGGATCAAATAATATGTTTTAAGTTGCTTGTATGTGAGCTGTGTTTCAATTATTATTTTGGAGACCTGTCAGTAGATTCTTCTTCCCTTAGTAAAACATTGTTAAAAATAATTTTTGACTTTAATTCTACATCAGGCTAAATAGTGCTGTTCTTTTGTGTGATTCTTTTATGATTCATATTTTCTTATCACATTCTTATCACAGTTTTTTGTTTCCAGATTGATGTATGGCATGAAATTCTTGTGACCATAACCACAAGTTTTGTTACATTGAGAGTCGATAACTCTTTTGAAAGGCACCAATCACCATTCACTTGCATCTTGAGAAATCCAGACTTTGACCAGCCAATGAAAGTTGGTGAAGGATTTCATGGCCAAATCCAACAACTTGTAATCAATTATGTTCCCCTCAGGCTGCGTCACACTGAAATCCAGGTAATGTCTTTCTTAAATCAATGTCATGGTGGTAAGAAATAACAGCAGTCAGATACAGCTTCATTTAAAAACTTAATGTTTGTTTTTGGGTGTGAAGATGATAACAACTTGTAAGAAAAAAATGGTTCAAATGGCTCTTAAGCACTATGGGACTTAACATGTTAGGTCGTCAGTCCCCTAGACTTAGAACTACTTAAACCTAACTAACCTAAGGATATCGCACACATCCATGCCCAAAGATAGATTCGAACCTGCGACCGTAGCAGCAGTGCCGTTCTGGACTGAAGCACCCGCTCAGCCACAGTGACCGGCAATTGTAAAAAGTATGGCTTCTGTTCGGGTGTGAAGATACTGATTGATGCTTTCATTCAACCAGTAGTAGTCATACATTTCATTCAACCAGTAGTAGTCATACATCAAGTTTCATGTATCCCACATGTAGGAGAGTACTTTATAGTGTGAAATTAGCCAGTCAAAATGATTCTAGAGTTTCAGCTGCTGTCAATGATGACAGAACAATTGTCGAGCCCATAGCCAGATGTATGTATCCGATGATCGTAATATTTTGACAAGCTACCTTGTGCTGAGGAACTGACTGCTGATGGATGAGCATGGGCTCTCCCCTCAATTCTTCCTCCTCCCACATGCTTCCAGTGGTCTGTGGCAGGTCTGTTGTTACTTTGTTTGAAATTCACATCTGGTTAAGGGCCAATACACATTTCCATTTGTGTATTACTGGTGTGATTTCAATCAATGCAGTGAAGTACAAACTTCATTTAAAATATTGATGTACATTGGAATAAATAGTCTTTCGTTTTTCTGTTTGACAGTTCCATTGTAACATAACTATGAAAGGTAAGCATGGGCATTTATTGTAGTTCTCTTTTATGGTGCTAAATAAATAATTATTTTTATTACCATCACAGCTGGTGAGCCTGATGTGATCAAGGGTATGGAAAAATCAATAACATTACTTAAGTTTGATTGCACTAATTTACGAGGCATGTTTCTGAAGTACTATTTCGAAGTAAAAATAAAACAAGAAGACCTTTCTTAGTAGTTTTGCTTTTACATGAACGCCTATACTTCAGTCTACTTCTCTACATAATTCGCACCAATATTAAGGCACTTATTGTATCACACAACCTGTTCTGAAAGTCATCCTCTTAGAAATCTTCCGCCTGAGCATAACTTTTGATAAACATTATGTAACAGTTGGATGAAGCACACTTCTTGATGCTTGAAGGAAATTAATCATATAATGTCAAAATTGTAGCGGTTTGTTCTCTCTCACTTTGTCATCATCCTTCTGCACCAAATCATTAGCAATGACTGAAGGTTGGTGATTGCATTTCTTATCATGCACATTTGTATTGTCATCTTTAGAAGCTCTCACCCATTTCCATAGCATCCCATCACTCGTAAGTGTTGAGAAGTGTGCTTTATGCAACTGTTATAGAACATTTAAGTTACTGAAAGTTTTGCTCAGGTGGCAGATTTCTTCGAGCACGGTATTAAAAGCTGGTTTTATGATACAGTTAGTGCCTTAATATTTGTGGAAATTGTGTATAAAAGTAGATTAAAGTACAGGCTTTAATGTAAAAGTCAGATTACTAAGAAAAGTCTACTTGTTTTATTTTTATTTCAGGAAGGTACTTACTTAAAAAACCTCATAGATATTCAGTTTCATGGTAAACACATCATCAAGATAGCAACATGGAAATATCATGTGTGGCTGTGGAGATACCAAGTTTCTGATGGAAAAATGTGAAAAATCTGCCCCCCCCCCCCCCCAAGTGGAATCTCAA
Organism: Schistocerca gregaria; assembly: GCF_023897955.1. Taxonomy (NCBI): domain Eukaryota; kingdom Metazoa; phylum Arthropoda; class Insecta; order Orthoptera; family Acrididae; genus Schistocerca; species Schistocerca gregaria. Next base: position 884,159,610 of record NC_064921.1, on the reverse strand, counting down.
TTCATTACTCTGAATATAAGTATTGAAGTGAGAAAATATGATTACATTTTGGTGTCAGTAGGTTGCGAAGTTGCTGACTTAATTTTGGATCTCGTGTCAAAAATGTTGTCAGCCCTCCTGTACACAGACTTAAAAGCAAACCATATATCAGAGTTCGAGGTATGTAAAGTCAAAAAATTACTAGCTGGATTAGAACTAGAAGACTAAAAATCATCTACTTTGCTCAAAGATAGGTCGTGCCCTTGCCAGAACCAAGTAACCAATGAAATTTTTAAGTTCTATATTTCCTCAATGACTACCAACCCATATGTATTCCATCCTAGCTGTTAGCCAAGATGTAAGTCTCAATGCAATGCAATGGCTCCTGTGACTGACAAAATTACTGGGGGGGGGGGGTTTATACTGGCAACACACAATATTATGTTGCAGAGTTATGTGACATGACATTCATGACCTTGGTGCCTGTTTCACAAATTGTTACGTTAATTTCTTTTGTCTTGGCATTTCTTCACAGTAACTATTGCTTTCTTCACTCCCTTTTAGGTTTCTGCATCTTTCATTTTCTGACCTGTCTATTTTTTGCCACCCCTCTCACCTCTCTCAGATACAATGCACTTAGCTTTTTGGTCTTATTAACTCATCCACAATGGATCTTTTGGCAGTAGTCTCTGTCATGTGTATTGCCCTATCTTCCCCCTTTAAGCTCTCAGATTTTGAACCACGTCCAGTGCAGTCGTCAATAATCAGTCTTACCTTCTCATCTTATCCAGTAAGTCTCCCATGACTCTGGGATTTGGGCAATTTTTCCGAACTCTCACCATTTCCTAAACCTCACCTGTCCTTTTCCTTTACCCCTCTTCCTTCTCCTTCAACACTATAGGCAGAAGAAGGAGCACTGGCTTTGAAAGCCTGCAGGTTTTAATTCCTTTACATGTGTGTTCTCATGCCACTGCTTAGTGAGTAGATTTTTTACCCATCCAATTACATTACATTCTCAGAAAAACGATTATTTTCACTGTCAAAATTCAAGAGATTAAGATATTCAGTCAGTTTATATATAGTGCTGAAATTGTTTCACTTCCAGCTACAGATGATAGACTTTCCCATCTAGAAGAGTAGATTCTGGAATCGAATAGTAAGATTGAGTAGCTGCAAATTTTGACATGATATATAATCAGTTCAAAATCACTGCAGTGTATGCAGAAACATGCTGTGTGTTGTTGTCATTATAAATTTAAGCAGAACACAAAGAAATATGCACCACCTTGTTCATTTGTTTCTCAACAGCTTGCTAAACCTCACACTGAAATCTGGAATATTCCCCACTGGACATGGCACAGTGAGAGGAGGCTAAATCATCTCACTATCTGCTCATAACTGATCTCAACATAAATCTTCAATTTTTGGTTGATCCCAGAGCAGACGTTTTCGTATGGACAGCAACACTACTAGATCACAGAAACATACAGAAACAGCAACTCTAAGCTGCACACACTTCCGTAATACACATATGGTGGATCCCTACTGAACTTTGAAATAGGCCTTCAAAGAAGATTCCCATGACCATTCCTTGTATCAGACGTTTGCCAGCCAGTCACTGGCACTGATTTTTTGAGCTATTATGGTCTGTTGCTTGATGTTGCATCAACAAAGTTGCCTGACTGACAAACTTTAATGGCAAATACACATGTGCGTAAAGACACGTTGCATAGAAGAAACCTCTTCAACCTATCTACGATGGACTGTATAGCATACATTCACACTTTCAAGAACACTGTTATTGAAACATCTCATGGTCAGAATAACATCTCCAATAACATACTCAAGTCAGCTTTCTTGCTGATAAATATGGATCTTTGATCACCCATGACGGTTTCAAGTGAACAACTAGCTCCAGTTAAACCTCCAGGGCTTCACACAATCCAGTGAGCCACACATACAGTGCACTTCCCATAGAAATACCGCAATGTTATCACTGGAGAGGAAGCAGTCTATGGCTATAATGCCCACAGTGAAATACACTCTTGTTTAAAATATTGTTGCACATTAGAGTAATAAGTCTTTTCTTTTTATCTGTTTGCTGTTTCTGTTACAGCATAACTGAAAAAAAATGTGTACATGCATTTATTGTAATTTTGTTTTGTGGTGCTACATAAATAGTTATTTTTACTAGAACCACACTGCACTGGAATCCATTTCACTGTTTCAGGGGATATCTTTATGACTTTTAATAAATGCAAGTGCAGGTTCCCAGGCCTTGGATTAAGTTGTTCCTTATTCATATCTCAGTCCATTCTTTTGTCCCAAATGTGTGAAATCAGTACCAAAAGCTCTGTACAGCTGTAGTCCATGCCATATAGCTCTTAGGGACAACACTCTTTGGCTATGGATTTGCTTGGCTGTAATATTAAAGGATGTCACTGATGCTCGTACCCATGGATTAAGTCTTGCACACTTGAAGTACAGCGATGAAAGACTTAAACTAAACCATACATATACAGCCCAACTGATAGCTGAACAGGATTACCATTGGAGCAAAGAATTTGTGACAAAAAGTGAGTAGTAAATACCGTAGAAAAGAACATGCTAGAGAGATAGAAGTAAGGCTTTGTTTGCCAACAAAAAATCAGGAAAGAAGTTTCTGATGAAAATTCAGAACCATGTGGTATAACAGAGAAGTAAGCTCACAGGAGTAGGTAGGAGTGACTTATGATACAGACAAGCAGATACAAACGAGACTGCGACAGCACAAAACTTGAAGAAAATGTTGCGCTGTGTACAGAAGTAAAAGGAGATTTGCCATTGCGGGATATGAATCTGCAACAAAAGCAGTGTGAGACTCAGAGCCATTTCAGACAGCAAACACACACTTATTACAGAGAAGTAGGAAATAGAACATAGAACGTAATACATCCACAACAGATTTGTGAAAGCATAGAGTTCATGATGCAGTTTATTAGGCTGAAAGAGCCGATGACACTAACTATGGTATTAAAACATCTGATATGGAATTTTCACCCAAAAAGAGAGGTATTACTTTTTCTGTACCTGATTTCATAGATATGTGGTGATTATTGACCAAGTCATGTGTAATATCTTTGTTTGACAATCTCTTTGCGAGTCTGTGGCCACGTGTGAAACAGGACACATGTGCACCGAGAATCAAGACTGTATATAACTGTATATGTGTGCTTCTGAGTAATAAAATAGTGCTTATTACATGTGGTATAGTGTACATCATTGGATCCGGCAATCCTACAACACTAAACCCATACTGGTGATCCCGAATTTTGTTCAAGTGCTACAACGAACCCTCGTACCGTCATACAGTACACAATGGATCGCTTGATGCCCACTACACCACACACATGCCAACTAGGTTTTCCAACTGATGCTACAGCATTGTTTTCCAATTATCCACCTTGTGTTTGCAATAGTTCAAAGCAGTTCCGAACATACCGACTCACTCAACAGGACAGTGCTTCTCCATTCCCACAGCCACGTGTGCCGGCATCAGGTACGAATAATAACTTTTCGGTACCGTACATGAGTCAGCAGTCGTGTGGCAGTGTTCCACACCAGCAGAATGTTTTTCGCGCACAAACTTCGAATGTGAACATTTTACACCAAATATGAACTTTCCACGTGTTCTGAGTACTCAACAATGGCTGACACAATGTTCTCAAACCCCGGTGACTATATTTACGGGTTTCCCAAGTGCCAGTGTGAACTTTTCATCTGAGTCAGTGGTGGTAAAAATCAAGCCGGACATTCAAGACAGGAAATTTCATGTTTATCATGGAACTCCAGATTTTGCACCAGCCCCCCTACTCCCCCACTCCCCCACCCCCCACCCCCCACCCTCACGCTACCAGCGTCCGCTTTACGAGTGTTTCCGATTACACACGCCACTCCTGCCATGCATGTTCCACAAATATTAGGTGATTTTAGCAATTTTTGTGCACCTATGGGGGAGGGGCCCAGAAACTGTACTCCATCATTCTCCACACATCAGTCAACTACAGTCAACTCTACTGCACCAGTCCATTCTACATCTGTTCATGTTACTCCATCAAATGCCCAACTCGTTGATTTCTTGACCAAGGTCTAGCCACCTGCGCCTCTTGCTGTGTGCTATTGACAGTGTTGGAAGCTGGTGCACCGCTACTGCACCCAAGCCAATTGCCCTGCAGAGCTATGGACAGGGAGTGACAGTTTCTGACAAACAGTTATGTCAAGACTTTCCCATCTGCTGCCTTAAGCTACCGCCCCTTCGCAAGGACCTTCCCCGAACATGGTTTGCCTTGGTTGACTACGTCCTGCAGCTACACTGTGTCACAGACAACTCAAAGTTCCTTTGCTTACTATGTCACCTCCATGATGAACTGGACTTGATCTGTGATATTGTGCCTTCATCCCCCACTATGGAAAAATATGTATTTGTCCGATGCACCACCCTCAAGTGACTATCCACATCAGCAGAGGAAGCTATCTGCCTCGTCAGTCACGAGTTGCTGGGTTCCAGATCCCCATCGGAGCACTGGTGTCATCTCCGCGCCATGATTGACACACGTCATATGCCGGACGTTACCATCTGGTTGCTCAAACTTCCTCCGGAGGTTCAAATTCACGATCTACATGTATCTTCGGCCCCACTAGATCCTAAACTGAAGATCGCAGACTAGGTTTACAACATTCTGCTCCCCCGCATAGGCCCCACCCCTCCCCCAGGTGGCCCCCAGGCCACACCTGCACGGCAGTTTCCATTGTGCAGTACAGAGTGCGCACGGCTCACTCCGCGCATGCGCGTGGACCCAACGCCATCTGGTAGCCACCACCGTAACTCCTCTCCTACCAGCACTACTGCAACGCTGCCATTGGAGGAATTTACAAACAAGACCCCCTCCACAGATGATGCCATGCGCCGTCCCACTTGGTGTTATTTCCATTCCCGCTTTGGCGACGCAGCTAAGAAATGTCATTCTCCATGCGAACACAACCCAATTCAGGCGCTACGGGCCACATTACACTGCACAGATGCCTATCATTTAATACTTTTTCACCTCAGGTGCCAGGTGTGGATGGATCTGTGCTCGGGTAGATTTTCTCTTAGCCCATGCGCTTTCACCTGACGTACAACAAGACACACTAACTCGATAGACCATACCACTGGTTCAGATATCTCTTCCCTCTCATTCGAGAGTGCCACTCTATTGTGTGAACTAGCTGAAACCGCTGTTGCAGTGCTCTCTCTTGGATCACACATCGACGAACTTTGGGACAGCAATGAAACCCTCCGATTATGCATTGCCGCCATGCAAGCAAAGCTCACGGGCGCTCATAAGCAGGTCGCCCAGCTGTTACACATGGTCATTCCCCCAACTCCACACCGTTTTCTTGCACTCGCCGCCGACACTGCGTGACATTTCTACTGCCACACAGAAGCTGTGCCCACAACATTACCAAGTACCCCACCGAGCTCCATAACACGGACTGCCGGACTGCCACTGGATCACCATCACTGCTGCTCAACCGCTGGCCTGAGACACACAAGTGTGTGCATTAAATGTTAGTCATACTGCATTGGGTGTGGGTTCATCATCCAAATCGGTGTTCGCGATCAACAACGGTACTGTCGATAGAATCAATACCACAGAAGGTCCACTGGTACACGCAAAGGCTAGGCGTTTAAATCAGGAAAAACTTAAACATGCCTAAGCTATTATTCAGAAACGTTTAGACAGTAAGACTATTCACCTTTCTAGTAGTTGGTCATCACCTATTCATTTGGCGCCCAAGAGAGATGACACTTTCTGACTCTGTGGTGACTATCTGGCACTTAACACCAGAACAATTCTAGATAATTATCCTGTTCGAAATATTAAAGACTTTGGTTCCCAACTGCATGGGGCACAAATTTTCAGTGTAATTGACTGTCACAAGGCATACCACCAACTGCTAATGGCACCAGTGGACATTGAAAAAACCACTATCATCACCCAGTTCGGTATTTTCGAGTATTTGTTTATGCCATTCGGCCTTAAATATGGTGTACAGTCGTGGCAATGGTACATCGACTTGTTGGTTGGGAGACTGGCCTTTGCATATGTGTACCTGGATGACTTGTTTTTTCTTCTTCCCTCGAGGAATATGAATTCATTTTAAATACAGTGTTACAACTATTACAAGCAAAAAGTGTCACAGTGAACAATGCTAAGTCACAACTCCGTTGTACTAGTGTCACTTTTGTGGGCCACAAGATTTCTGCAGATGGCATCTGCTCCCTACTCTAACGGGTACCACAAACACATCCCCCATGCTACCGACATACAAGCCCCACTTACAGATGCTCTTGCAGGAAAAAACACTTTGCGGTCTCCATCAATCATGTGGACACCAGAAATGTGTCGCGCATTTAATAAGCTTAAGTCAACCTTACAGACGGCTGTTATACTTGCTCACCCCATTCCTGATGCTCCCATCTCACTTACTACAAACGCAAGTGATATCGCAGTGGGGGCAGTACTTCAGCAATCTTTGGGTTCTGTTGTACAGCCGCTCAGATTTTTCTCCCACAAACTGTCTACTTCCCAACATAAATGGTCAACCTTCAACTGGGAACTATTTTCTATTAACGCCGCTACCAAATATCCAAGATGATATCGAAGGTCACCATCTCGTGATATTTATCGATCACAAGCCACTGGTACATGTTTTCTGTAGCCCAGGCAAGGACTCATCCCTGAGACATTTTCGGCATATGGACCTCATATGTCAGTTTATGAATGACATATGTGACAGAGAGGTAGACAACATCGTCGCCGATTTTCTATCTTGTGTGTCAGTTTTATCTTCACAACTGGACCTCAGTGAACTCCCTAAATTGCAAACAGAGGATTCTGAATTCTCCGCATTGTGCTCCAATGTTAAAATAAGACTAAAACTAGAGTTATGGTTACTTCCTGGGTTTTCATCACCCATCTGGTGTGACATTTCAACAGGACGCATACATCTGGTGATTCCTGCACCTCTCCGCTGGGACATTTTTAATAGTATTCACAACTTGGCACACCCTGGCATATGTGCCACCAGATGTCTAGTATCTGAACGTTTCGTTTGGCCTGGGGTGATAAAACAATGTCGTAGTTGGGTGCAAGCATGTGTGGCTTATGAGCACGCAAAAGGAGGATGCCATACACAGCCCCCCCTCCATGGGTACATTCGATGTGGTAAAAAGAAGATTCCAGCACATACACATCGATATCGTCGGGCCCTTACCCCCCCTCGGGCCCCTTCCATTACATACTGCCTGCCATTGACAGGTTTACCCGCTGGGGTAGAGGTAATTCCTCTCACTATTATCACAGCCGATGCAGTGGCCTGAGCCCTTTTATTGAAGTGGATCTTGCACTCCAGCTGCCCAGTTTCTATCACCACTGACCAGGGCCACCAGTTTGAGTCTGCGCTCTTGTGACAGCTTTGTGAACTGTGTGGGGTGAAATGATTTGGGACTACAGTATACCACCCTCAGAGCAATGGGCTTGTCGAATTCTGGCACTGAACTCTTAAAGTTTCCCTGATATGCCACAGAGGTGAGTGGGCCATCACTTTACCATTGGCAATGTTAGGCATTCGGTCTGCATACAAACAGAACCCTGGTGTGTCCCTGGCCGAAGTACAGTATGGAGAACCCCTCAGACTCCCAGCAGAGCTAGTCGAGCCTTCACTTCCTCCAGATCAAATCTGCAACTCGACATTCGTAGGGAATGTTAAGGAGCTAATCACTAACATTCATGTGCCCCCTCCACTACCGCAGTTGCTCCCTCCCATATTTCTGCATAAGGACTTGGGGTCATGAACTCATGTCATGGTGCACGATGACATCGTCCAACCGGCACTCAGACGTCCATACTCGGGCCTGCACAGAGTCATATCTTGGCATACCAATACGTTCAAAGTGGCTCATTAATGGAACACCGGTATTTGTGTGCCGCCTCAAACTGGCATGGTGTCGGGGAGAACTGCCCGATACTCCACGCAGTCAGCCCCTGCCTCCTGATATACACGCGTCGCACGAGGCACCTATCGACGGTCTGTGGGTGAGTGACGCCCACTCCCGCACGTATGATGTTACCCACGCCCAGTCGTGTGACAGTGCTACAGGTGCGTGTGACATTCCCCTACAGAGTGACACCTGATGACTCCCCCTCCCACAGGCAGCCCCTCGCCTCTCCCCTGTTAGGATTTAGTGACGTATCAGGGGCCAGCCTCGGAATGTGTGATGTCACCAACGATGAGTCGTGTGGAGATTCTGTCAACCCATAATATGGAAGTTGTAGTGAATGTCAACACAGATTTTATTTGCAGCTCCAAAGTGTTTTTTGTTATGCATCCAGATATTGTGTGTGTCTTCTACGAATGAGCCAGCTTCCCCATTCACAGCTTAACACAAATTCATTTTCTCCAGTCTGTCCCCTTGACTGTTGGTACTGACCCATCAATGGTAAAAGTCTTACGTACCGAAACAGGCATTCAGGTCCGCTACCCCTGCTCCTCACAACCCACCACCCCCTCCCTGGACCCCTTGACTGCTGTGAGAGGATTCGCCCTGTCAGGCAAACCATCCACCCCCCTCGCTGGCTTGAAGACTTCAGTTACTAATGTAATGTAATGTGATGTTAGGTATGGTTTCAGTTTGAACACCCTCTCCTCACCCCTGTGTGTTCCTTTACATGTATGCCACAATATTTATGTTTTGTGCTCCACACTCTGGGGGGGTGGGGGGCTAATGTGGCAACTATCGACCAAGTTGCATGTAAAAGCTCTTTGCGAGCTATCTGTGGCCATGTATGAAACGGTACACACATGCACCGAGAATCAAGAATGTATACAACTGTATATGTGTGCTTCTGAGTAATAAAATAGTGTTTATTACATGTGGTATAGTGTACATCATTGGATCCGGCAATCCTACAACACTAAATCCATAGATAGAATCCATCTCAAAGTGAGCAGTCTGCCAACAGAAGTGGAAAAATGGGAGAAGTTACTGAAACAGGCTTCTACCAGAATAAATGAATTACTTTCCTTAGATATGTTGTACAAGCACTTTGTGATGATGCATGATCATAAAGACAGGATACAGATGAGAATGGCCAGATTGTCTAATATGTACCCATCATCCCTAATGGAGATAAAAATAGGATGGCTTAATGCTATGAAATATTCCTGCATATTACATGAGGCTAGAAAAGTGTCATAAGAGTTTTGTGTATGATGGAACGATATAATAAGGTACAAAAGAACCCCAGTACACCAGTAAAGTCCAGGAAAATTAGGAAACATGGGGGGAAATTTATAAAGTTTTGAAACTTTGGGAAAATACTCTTAGGGGATGTAGAAGTAAAAGTAAAACTTTCCTCCTCTGTTGGGGGAGCTTTTCTCTCCCCCACCCCATAATGTAATTTATTTTCCTTCTTTCAAACTTTACAAAAATGATTCATTTAATGAATAGTATTCACAACTTGTCACACCCTGGCATATTTGCCACCAGATGTCTAGTATCTGAACGTTTCGTTTGGCCTGGGGTGATAAAACAATGTTGTAGTTGGGTGCGAGCGTGTGTGGCTTATCAGCACGCAAAAATATGATGGAAAATATTTTTGGTTTATCCATGTCGTGGAGGTACAAATGATATGAATATTTACGACAATGTTCTTTTAACTAAGAAATTTTACATTGTTATTTGACTTATAACTCATTGGTTAGTCTACATCTACATGACTACTCTGCAATTCACATTTAAGTGCTTGGCAGAGGGTTCATCGAACCACAATCATACTATCTCTCTACTATTCCACTCCCGAACAGCGAGCAGGAAAAACGAACACCTAAACCTTTCTGTTCGAGCTCTGATTTCTCTTATTTCATTTTGATGATCATTCCTACCTATGTACGTTGGGCTCAACAAAATATTTTCGCATTCGGAAGAGAAAGTTGGTGACTGAAATTTCGTAAAAAGGTCTCGCCGCGCCGAAAAACGTCTATGCTGTAATGACTTCCATCCCAACTCGTGTATCATATCTGCCACACTCTCTCCCCTATAACGTGATAATACAAAACGAGCTGCCCTTTTTTGCACCCTTTCGATGTCCTCCGTCAATCCCACCTGGTAAGGATCCCACACCGCGCAGCAATATCCTAACAGAGGACGAACGAGTATAGTGTAAGCTGTCTCTTTGGTGGACTTGTTGCATCTTCTAAGTGTCCTGCCAATGAAACGCAACCTTTGGCTCGCCTTCCCGACAATATTATCTATGTGGTCCTTCCAACTGAAGTTGTTCGTAATTTTAACACCCAGGTACTTAGTTGAATTGACAGCCTTGAGAATTGTACTATTTATCGAGTAATCGAATTCCAACGGATTTCTTTTGGAACTCATGTGGATCATCTCACACTTTTCGTTATATAGCGTCAACTGCCACCTGACACACCATTATATATAGTAAGACGTGCACTGGTTACTTCATTAGTGATTCTCCAACAGAAAGAGGTTCCTACTCAATGGTAATTCATCGTTTTATTGCTTTATAACTTTATGTATTTTCTTTAATCTATGTAGCCCTCTAATTGTAGCTTTGTATACAACTTGTAGGTATGAAGATGACCACAGCAGTGGTCGAAACCGGTCACCTTGATAAATAAATCGTGATCAAGACTGTTTTAAATAGTAAATATTTGTAACACATTGATCACTGCCACTCCCATAATGTATTCAAAATGAACAAATGATATGGCTTAACATAAGGAAAGTGTCCAGTTGCATGGAATATTGGGAGCGTAGCTCTCACACATTCTATGTAGAGCTCCCAGTTCTCCATATGCTCTGCCAAGATGAAATGCAATACTAAGATGACAAGCTGAATGTATTGGCATGTTTTCCCTCTTTGCTTATATTATCCATTATGTTGACAAATTCATTTTTCAGCTTTTGAATCACTTGATCATTTTCCAAATCACCGAAAGATGCATTGTTTCCACTCAAATCAGAAATACTGTCTTTAATATGTTGCTTCTCCTCCTCTGTGATTATCATTTCCTCTTCTAGATGGAAAGAGCACACATCACTGCAGAGTGAGCATGAATTGCCCTCATACGTGCATAACCAGAAAGTATATGGGGAACAGAAGCTGCAGCATATACAGTTTCCAGAAGTTGAGAGAGTCCACTGTCTCTCATTAAGAATCCTATTGCTCTTAGAAAAGACATTATCAAGTGAAAGCATTTTAATCGAATAACTGTATTAGTGAATAGCTCATTTCCTCCTTTATCCTCCACAGCAACCAGATCTTTAGCTATCATTTAGAGTGGTTGATCAAACATCACGATATATGTTTGCTGTGTGGTCTTCTTACCCTCCGTGATGGCATAAGTTAAAGCAGTTAAATAGTACTGTAATCTGTGGTCAGGTTGTTGATGAATAGAAGCGCTAACACATATGATTGTGTATAACACTGTCCAGTTGTGATTTTCTATGTAAAACTTTACCATGCAGGTATAGAAAGCTGTAAAAACTTTCCCATAATACAAGTACAATCATGATTGGTAGGTACTGTTGCTTTAGTTAATTATTGTTCTGAGTAGACATTTTGCAGAACAAGTTCTTCAAATACAACTCTGTTCTGCCTTCGGAATTTTAGCAGACTAATTTTTTGGCCACTCACTGTTTCAGTAGAGCTTGGCATGACAGAGAGTTGCGTTACTTTCTGATGTTCTATTGCTCTCCCAGGAGTCTCACAGCTGATTCCACCCATAGCATGGAATGTACCTTTTGCTTGTCATTGTTGCAGTATTGAAATCAGCATTATTGAAAATGAACTGTGGGAATGAATCATTTGAAATATTTGGTTTCCAGAACTGAATGGCAGAAGCCTCAAATAAAGCCACATTTCTATATGAAGAGCAGAAACCCATATTCGAGACAATTTCAACAATGTTTTTTGATCCCACTTATGAAACAAGTATACTGGAAGAGCAAGTTGCAGTGAGGAGATAAATGAACGAGGCCAGGTAGCTGACGCAATCGCAAGGGATATTGCTGTACATTTTTTCAAGGGGACTGTTCACTACTTTTCTTTTTTGATGAAACCACACCCTTCAAAAATTCGTGTAAAGTCTCAGAAACCATAACTTCAGCATTCTCTGGCAAGGAGTCATTCTTATATCTTCACAGATGATAGCTGCCGCTGCTTCTGTATTCTCTTTCTCTCACCTTTCTCATTAACAGCTCATTCAATGTACCATTGATTCAAAAGTTTGTGGCCATTGCCATGAAAACATACAACTGGGGGATTTTTTGGCATTGTGGGAAACAAGACCTCATCACTGAAGTGTTCAGTCAGTTTGTTTTTGAGAGTTTTTACAGTCATTGTCTCTCCTTCTGGGAGAGAGTCATTAACTTTCTGCAACAAATCGAGCAGTGAAAATTGACATTCCTCTGAACTGTCTATAAATTTGCATAATTCTTGACAAGAAGCATCAAAGTTGGTCTCTTGAGGGTGGTCCCTTTTTTGAACAGAGGAAGGGTTCAAAACTAATTTAGTACAGCAATCTAGATGATAAAGAGCTTCTGCAGCTACTAAATACTAAACACTGTTGATGTGTCTGGCAATTTTTCTACCAAAATCATCAGCTCGTTTCTGTGCTATCTCAAGCACCATATGTTTCACAGTTAAAGAGTGAACTTCAAATACTCCACGGCATTTGTGGAGTTTTTTTGTTTTGTTTTTGTTTCCACCGCTATGTCACACTTTTCAACACATATGAAACTGTCCTTTTTGAAATTGAGTGGATAAGGATAAGAGGATCTCAAAATTTTATCATCTGCCTTTGAAACATTCTGATTAATTAGTTTCCTTATTTTACATTCCTTAATATATCCATATCAACATACCTTATGCACATCAATCAGTCCAGCATTCTGTAGAAGACAGTGAGCCTCATCCTTCCGTTCCTTGCTGATGCGTATCAGAGTTTACAAGCCCTTCGTCGCTATTGATGTCTCTCCTTCCAAAACAGATTCACCACAAATAAAACAGATAGTAGAGTCCAGCATTATTGTTTTCTCAATCCAGACAAAATAAATGAGGCTAAGAAGAAGCACTTCATAACACCACGGATTGATAAATACTGTCACAAAAACAGAAGTCTCTGGCACTACTGTAGTGTTTCGAGAATTTCTGTGTGAATTCTAGAACCACTCAGCCTTCTACCATCTCAAACACATTTTAGAAGTGAGTGTGGGTTGATAGAATTCTAACTACTGCGCATCACATGTTTGTGTGTACTGGTTTGAAATTCAGTCGCAAGAAGATTGTAGACGCAGCAGTCGAGCGGCACCTACAAGTACCAGTCAGGCAGTCCATAGATGTTTAGCGAGTGTGTACAAGAGGACCATGGAGTATTTTTGTAATTCTGTGATAATAGTGTCAGTGACTACTGTTAGTGAAAAAAGATCAGTTGAGAAAGCACTCTTGGGAAAAACTGTTGTCTTAGCCTGGTTGAAGGGAAGACTTGTTAGTTACTACTAACACACAACTTGTAATAGTAGGGACAGTGGAAACTTTGGAGGTTAACATGTTTATAGAGTCAGGGAGTGAGATGTCACTCATATCTAATGCATTCTTTAACTCGATACAGGATAAACAGCACTTACCATTATTGTCAGTGACTGGAGTAAATGTAATCGGGATAACAGGAATGAAAAGAAAAATTGTAAAATATGAAACTCCAGTGAACTGTCGTATTGGAAGTATGTTATTTCATCACACACTATTAATAGTAGAAATGTATTGTTTGGTTTAGATTGGTTATTAGAGTTTAAAGTTATCTTAAACTTTGATGAAAATTTACTTTGTTTAGGTAAAGGGGATAGTAGATGTTGGACACCATTTGTGATGGATAATTGCATTGGAAAACAAACAACTGAGTGTCACTGTCTGCGATTAACAGCTACAGAACAGTCGCCACCAAAGATAGATAATCTAGATCAAGAAATACATTGAACTGTTTTCCGATCATCCAGGTAATATTGGCAACTACATCTGTAAGTTCATGGGGGGGGGGGGGGGGAAGTTTAGTGTTAGGCACTTGTACTTTGAATAGACATATAGCATATAGAAACAGAAAGAGACAGACCAATTAATGTCAATGATTTATTATCCAAATTTGAAAATGGTTTTTTAGCACGATGGATTTGACTGCGGGATATTGGCAAATAAAGTTACATCCAGAATCTAAAAAGGCTACAGCATTTTTATTTTATGGTAAATCATATCATTTCAGTGTATTACCATTCGGACTTAATATCTCTGTGTCTGTATCTACATGTGTGTTAGGTGAGATGAGGCACAGGAGAGAGAGTTATTGAAGGATTTGATAATATATGTAGACAACATCCTAATAATGTCATCTACTTGGGAAGAACATTGTCTAATTTTGTGCAAGACTTTGAAAAAATGTTAAGAGAAAGGTATTACAGTAAAGCTATCTAAGCCGTACTTTGCACACAAAGAACTTAAGTTCTTAGGTCATATTATAGGGGTACAGGGAATTAAACCAGACCCTGAACACATCAGGGCTATCAAAGAATGTCCACACCCCAGAAATTTAAGACAATTAAAAGGTTTTATAGGTATGGCTGGATATTATCAATGGTACATACAAGGGCGAGAACTATATGACCCAAGAATTTTACATTTATTAAGAAAGGATGTACCGTGGACTTGGAATCAAATGATGCATTTGAAAAAGTCAAAAGTGCGCTTGTTGAATCACACATATTCCCATCATCCGGTTATGGGTGAACCATTTAAATTGTTAACAGATGCATCTGATTATGGTATTGCTGCCAAACTTTTCCAAGGAGAGTGGGATACAAATAATGTAGAACACTGAACCATAGCTTTTGCTAGCCGTAGTCTAAATAATCATGAATTAAATTACATGGCTACTGAAAAGGAACTATTAGCAATTGTATGGAGTACTCAGAAATTTCAAACACTAATATGGGGATCTGAAATCCATGTTTATACAGATTATCAAGCTTTATAACCTCTAATGAGTAGTCGATTATTACACAATTGGTTAATACGATCGAAGCTTTTCCTACAGGAATATGATATTAGAATACGATATGTAAAATGTTCCAAAAATATTGTACTTGATGCTTTGTCTAGGCTGCCCATAGGAATGGAAGAATTGAAATGTACGGAAGGTCCTGGCATTATTTTTGCCATTAATTTTATGTCAGGAGAATATCCGAACATCAGAGTAAAGGAAATGATGCAAAGAATAACAGAAAATATCCATCATGATCCCTATTTCACAGAAATATTTTCTGTGTGTATCCAAAACTCCTTACCTCCTAACTAATTAGGAAAATGGAAAATTATAGGTCATAACTTTTTTTGGAGAGACAGTGTAACATCACAGCATTGGCGCTTATGTATTCCGAAGGTAATGGAAGACACACTTGTGTGGTATGTTCATACAGGGTATGGACACTTCGGAATCAAAAAGTGTATAGTCCATATGAATAAGTTCTATTATTTTAATAAACTAGGGCATAGAATAGCACCTTTGATAAGAACTTGTGAAATTTGCCAGAAAGTGAAAGAGAATAATACTCATGTGAAATACAGAATGTATCCTATCAGTGCACGATCTTACAGTGGCAAATTTTTTTGGACCAGTTCCAAAGAGATAGGGAGGAGTATTATACATTTTGGTCATCATAGAATGTTGGTCTTAATATGTTCAACTATATCCTATTAAGAAAGCAAATACACAAACAGTTATACACTGTTTTCTACAATATTTCCTAGAAGTAGGTAAACCAAAACGGTTTGTTACAGATAATGAATCACAATTTGTAAGTAATGAGTTTAGGGAATTCCTAGAATAGGAAGGTATTCATCAGCTGAACTCCTTCCTTGTTACATCTTATCTTTAGATAAGAAAGCTGAAGAATCAGACTACACGAACACACATCCGCATACACACAAAAATACATTTAGACACAAACATTGACATTACAGACTAACAAGCCTGTCACGATGTGAGAATTGCCAGGTATTGTAGAGGAAATAATATGTGTACTATTCAAGTCCCACTATCCTAAAATTCGTCAGAGTATTTATTAAGCTGACATTTCCTAACGATCAGCATGACTAATGCCACTCCTGCTTTCTTTTTCTTTCTCTGTTCACATCTCTTTCTTGTCTATCTCCATAGAGATAGGACGACAAGTGGCCTAGAAAATAGGAATATTTTATAATGGGGCGTACCTACCAGAATGGAAAGAGGAAGTGCTCTCATAAAGTCAACCCACAAGCAAAGTGTAGGTACTGATCCTAGAAGAAGGGAACAGTATCATGACAGAAGTCACAAATTTTATGGGGTTTATTGTGGAAAGTTTGAATTCTATGCACAACTATCGTAATTAGATTTCATATAATTTTACAAGTGTCAAAAAGAACACTATCATTTTGCCCAGAGTTCCTCGAAACTAGGAAAAAAGAGAGAGAGAGAGAGAGAGAGAGAGAGAGAGAGAGAGAGAGAGAGAGAGAGAGAGAGAGAGAGAACGAAAAGTAGATTATTTACATGTCATAAACACCTGAAGTTTACAGTTGAAAATAAGGAAAGAGTCCTTACAATTCCTAAATATGAGGGAAGCTGACTGAACCACGAATAAATACTCATATCTGGATATCAAAGTAAAGTAAGAACAGAATAAAGAAACACTTAGCTAAAGATTGTTCTAGAGAAAAAAAAAGATTGTCGTTGAACTGAAAGATGTATGTGTAAACATGTATAAGAAAAGTATATTGTTATGATATGAAATGTTGTTATGAGTGATATTATTTACATAATGATATTCGTATAAAATATCACATGTCCAATCTGAGGGGGGCGATATGTAGTGTTTTGAGAATTTCTGCGTAATTTCTAGAACCACTCAGCCTTTACGTTATTTTAGAAGTGAGTGTGGGATGATAGACTCCTACCTGCTGCATGTCACATGTTGGTGTGTGCAGGTTTGAAATTCAGTTGCGAGGAGAATGTAGACGCTGTGGTCAAATGGCACCAACAAGTTCCTGTTGGGCAGTCCATGGATGTTTAGTGAGTGCATATGAGAGGACCATGGAGTGTTTATGTAACTGTGCGATTATAGTGTCAGTGACTATTGTTAGTGAAAAAAGAACAGTTGAGGAAGTACTCTTGAGAAAAACTCTTGTCTTAGCTTGGTTGAAGAGAAGACGTGTATTAAGATTCATGTTGAGAATGGACACGGTGTTAAGCCAACTTTCACTTACATGTACATTAGTTTGTTTCTGACATTTGGAGACATGAGACACTTATGAAACAGTATATGTTTATGTGAAGAGTGAGATTTGTAATATGTCTGAAGTTTAATATACGACAGTAATTGAAGGAAATGAAAATTTGTATGTCTACTTATTTTTATATGTAGAAAGTGTCTTAAGAAATTCATGTACCTAGCAACATACTTTGGAGAAGAAGAGAAATGAGAGTTTGCAGCAGCAGGCTAGTCAGCAATGGAGTTCGGCCGAACATCTCAAGTATGGTAAGTCATCTCATAAAAGAAGTGGAAATTAGTATATCTACTTCACACTTAAATCGTCGTCCAAAGTGTTAGGCTATTTTGACAGTTTCCAACATTAACTCAACTGAACTGGACACTGGGTAGGAAGAAACGGTAGCGACAATATTGGTAGAGGAGTGCTGAGTGAATGGGAAGGGGAACTAGATGTTTTCATTGTTGACATGTACTCCTGATTTCAACAATACTGATCGCAAAAGAAATATCATCAAGTAGATTATATAGGCTACAAAATATTTCCGTACACTTAATTATGCTTTTCATTAAATATTTTGCTAAGTAACAAAAACTGTGAACTATTATGTTAACCGAATTCTATTCCAATTCTTATACCTCAAATACCATTCGTACAAATGAAAATATGCACAAGATCTTTTTCGTGTACATTTTTATGAGGAAAAAATTTGCTAATAAGAGCCCTTTCTTTAAAAATGAGCCTTTTTGTGTATATGAGAACTTTTAAAATTTCAGCACATCAGCAATCATGAATAATTTAATGATTATAAAGAACTCGCCTTGATTGCAAATAGAAACTGGATGTTGACCTGGGTTTCGGCATGGATAACCATGCCTTCTTTGGAACACACTAAAACTACAAACTGCCTAAAGAGACATGGACCATGCCCCTTTATGCCTCTGTATTAATGTTGGACCATGCCTCTTTAGGCTGTTTGTAGTTTTAGGTGTTCTGAAGAAGGCGCGGTTATCCGCGCCAAACCTAGGTCAACATCTTGTTTCTATTTGCAATCGAGACAGATTCTTTATAATCATTTTTGTGTACACATTTATAATATGGTAGAAATTGACTTTTGGAGGGGATAAAAGGGGGACATGCCCCCCGCCCCTACTGTTAGCCACAAACTAGCACTCCCTTCATCACTCACTACCGCCCAGAACTGGAGCAGCTGATCCACATTCTCTACCAGGGTTTCAACTATCTCTCATCATGCTCTGAAATCAGAAATATCTTACCCACTATCCTTCCCACCCACCCCACAGTGGTATTTTGCCACCCAACAAACCTACACAATATCCTCATACATTCCAACACAACCCCTGCTCCCATCACTTTGCTTCATGACTCATATCCCTGTAATAGACATAGATGCAAGACCTTTCCCATACATCCTTCCACCATCACCTACTACAGTCCAGTCACAGGCAGTTCCTATCCTATCAACAGTTGGGCTACCTGTCAAAGCAGTCATGAGTTCTACAAACTAAGGTATAACAGCTGTGCTTCTTTCTAAATGGGCATGATGACTAACAAGCTGTCTGTATGCATGAATGACCCCTAACAAAATGTTATTAAGAGACAGCTGGACCGTTCACGTGCTGAATGTGCTGGCCAATACAGTGTGCTTCTTGTCAATGACTGCTTCACAGCCTGCATCATCTAGATCCCTCCTACCTACACTAGCTTTTCTGAAATGCACAGGTGGGATCATTCTCTTGATTATATCTTGTTTGCCTGTAGCCCCCATGGTCTGAACCCCTGCCCTCAACTTACCCATCCGTTTCCGTGCTCCCACTCCAGCACAATGCAGCCTTCTACTCCACCCACTAGCACTTTCCTCCTTCTCCACTTACCTCCTAATCTCACCCCCCTCCCCCCTCCCCCATCCCCAATCCTCCCGATTGTACCTACACTGATTGTGGGAATGTGCAGGGACAGGGTGAGGAGTGAGTAGTGCTACCCTCATGGCGTGTCCCATGTGTGCTCCTTACCCCCGCCACCAGATTGCTGCTCCCATCAGACACAGTTACAACTCAGTGCGATCACATTGACTAATGGCTGTGGTCATCTGTGAGTGAATTGTACTTGTGTGAAAGATTTGGCTGAAAGATAAAATATGTAACTGTCTTTTTGCTGTGTCTGTGTGTGACTCAGAGTCTCCTCTATATAGTAAGTAGCAGTCTATCATTTTCAAATACTGTTGCAATTAGGTATTTACTTTTGCAAACTGTATGAGTGTCTCTTGCAAGGAAGGGACCGTGCACCATGGATTAATGCTGAAGTGATGATTATTAGTACAGGGCAAGACAAGAATCCCATGTTACACAAATGCAACAGACCAATTTGTCTTCTGAACATTCTCAACAAGATATTTGATAAATTATCATGTAAGCGATTATAAGATCGTATAATGATACACTGGATGAGCTGCTACCAGTACAGGTTTAGAAGAGGCAAGTCAGCTGAAGACACAATTAATACAGAGGTCTCACTAGGCACAGATAGTCATTCTAAGTATGCTCTAGTGATGATTGTTATTGCTGGCACTTTTGATAATCTGTGGTAGCAATCTTTCGTTTGTCGCCTTAGGGAGTTGGAGTGTTCAGAGATGCTGTACAACTGCCTGAGAAGCTGTTCCTATGGAATGCATACTTAATACAGCCAGGAAAGAAAGTAACAAAGAAAACTAACATAAAATTTCAGGTCAGGAGATAAAGGGTATTATGAAAATGATAGATTCCTACTCACTGTAAAGATGACACATTGAGTTGCAGCAAGCATGACAAAAAGACTGTCACACATTAGCTTTTGGTCAAAACCTTCTTCAGAAAAGAAAAATGCATACACATTCACACATGCAAGCACATCTCACACACAGATGACTGTTGTTTCCAGCCGCTCCAGTCAGAATGCAACTCAGATGGGTAGAACGGCAGCAAAATTCTTCAATAGGGTGGGGAAGGGGTTGGGGGCAGAGTACGGGTGGGGAAGAGAAATCGTTGCTGCCTGGCAGATCATGCAGGGGCTAGAGGTGACAGGTCAGGGCTGCTAGGCGCAGCTTTGTGAGATGGTGGGGCAGGGAGAGGGAGCTGGATGGGGAGCAGAAAGGAGCGAAGAAGAACAAAGACCATTGGGTGTGCTGACAGAGAGCAGAGCACAATGAGGACGAGGGGAGGCGAATTGTGTGGAGGTGACAGGACAGAGGGAGCGGGAACAGTTGGGAGGAGGGTGTGAGGACAGTAGATCACCATAGGTTGAGGCTGGAATGATTTCAAGAGTGGAGAATGTATTGTAAGGATAACTCTCATCTGTGAAGTTCAGCAAAGCTGGTGGTGGAGGGGAGAATCTGGATGGCCCAACCTGTGAAGCAGCCATTGAAATCAAGCACACGATATCTGTTGGAGGACAGGCATCCTCCGCACACTGTTCTCTTGGGGTTTTCGAGGTCATTCATGAATGTATGACAGAGCACACATTTAAAGTGCGGGTAAACACTATTTTCTCCCATACTCTCCCCCCAAGAAAACGGGGTGCCCCAGGGCTTGGTGCTAGGTGTTTTACTGTTTGCCAATCCAATTATGGATTGTTTCCTTCCCGATGTCTTGGGCTCCCTCTTTGTCGACAGCTCTCAATGGACCAGCCTTCTTGAATGATGTCTTCAAGGATGTCTTTTTCGTCTCCACTCATGGAACATTGAAACTGGCTTCTGCTTTTCTTCAAGGAAGACCGTCTGTGTAAATTTTTGATGTCATATGGAGTTTTCTCTGCCTTCCCTACATCTAGGCTTTGTTGACCTTCTGTTTGTCGGCATCGCTAAATTCTTGGGACTTACATTTGACAGAAAACTGTGCTGTTACTCCCACATTTCATATCTTCCAGTTCACTGTCTGCGATCCCTCGACACCCTTCGTGTTCTGAGTGGTACCTCCTGGGGAGTGGACTGAGTGGTCCTTCTCTGTGTATATCGCGCCTTAATGCACTCGAAATTGGACTATGGGACCATAGTTTACTCCTCTGCACGGCCGTCTATTCTTCGGCGTCTCGACTCTGTCCACCACCGTGGATAGCGTTTAGCGTCTGGAGCTTTTTACACCAGCCCTGTGGAAAACCTTTATGCTGAGACTGCTGAACCTCCACAGTCCAGTTGGCGAGCTGTTCTTTTGAGTCATTACGCTAGTCATCTGTCTTCTATAAATAAACTGGAAGCAGTTTGGATCACTTAACTTTTTTTATGGTGATTGGTTTCGATCTTTTTATCAGATTATCTTCAGACCAGAATGTCTGCCAGAGGCGGTGGTGCATGTTGTGCCACAGGGTGGTCCACTTTGCTCTTGGTCCTGGTGGATAGCAGGTTAGTAGTCATACCACAACAAAAATCTGAGCGATGATTAAAGCAGGTGTGGTACATGACGTGGCTGTTTTCATAGGTCGTCCGGTCTCTGCTGGGATAGAGTAAGCTTTTGACAGGACTGGAGTAGGAGGTGCTGGGTGGATTAGGACATCTTGCACCATGGTCTTCCACAAGGATGTAATTGTGTTGCAAGGGGTTGGGATCTGGAATGGCATAGGGATGGACAAGATGTTGTGGAGGTTGGTTGGGCGATGGAACACCACTTTAGGTGGATGGGGAAGGATCTTGGGTGGGATGACCCTAATTTCAGGGCAGGATGATAGATAATCAAAGCACTGATGAAGGGTGTGTTCCGTTGTCCCAGTCTGGGGTGGTACTGCATGATCTAGGTTGCACTGTTTTACAGCTGATTCTTGGTGGTGATGGATGAATTGGGTGTGTGTGGGGATATGGCACAGGAAATCTGTTTGTGGGCTAGGTCTGGGGGATAGTGCCTCTCTGTGAAGTCATTTATGAGACCTTCAGCATACTGGGCGAGGGAGCTCCAGTCACTGAAGACATGCCATCAACAGATGACCTGTCTGTATGGGAGTGAGTTTTGGTGTGGAAGGGATGGTAGCTGTCAAAATGCAGTTACTGTTGATGGTTGCTGGATTTACTGTGGACAGAGATGTGGCTGGAGCCATCAGACAGGAGGAAGTCAATGCCCAGGAAGATGCCACATAGGGTTGAGGAGGATGGAATGAAGTTGATGTGAGAAAAGGTGTTGAGGTTATAAAGGGATGAAGATAAGGTGTCCTGACCATGAGTCCAGATCACGAAGATATTATTAGTGAACATTGAACCAGACCAATGGTTTGTGGTTTTGGGAGACTAAGAAGGTTTCCTCTAGATTGCTCATAAACAGTTTGGTGTAGAAGGGTGTCATGTGGGCTCCCATAACTGTGCCACAGATTTGTTTGTATACCTTCTCTTCAAAGGCTAATTGTTTGTTTGTTAGGATATAATTAATAAGGTGTATAAGGCATGTGGTAGTGGGTGTGGAGTCTGAAGGACATTGGGAAAGGTAGTGTGCAGTAGTGGCAAGACCATGGGCATGAGTGTACTTGGTGTATAGGGAAGTAGTGTCAACAGTAACAAGTTGGATTCCAGGAGGTAAAGGGTTGGGGATGGTGGACAGACAGTGAAAGAAATGGTTTGTATCTATGATGTTGGAGACATATTTCTGGCAATAGGTTGGAAGATGTTGGTCAATTAGGGACCAGCCTGGTGACCTTCAACACCAATCTGTTTATGAGTCAAAACCCCAAGCCACTCATATGTTTCAGGTTCATTGATGATATATTTATGATCTGAACTCAGAGCCAGGATACTCTATCCTCATTCCATCACAACCTCACACTTTTTATCCTGTAACTTCACTTGGCCCTCCTCAACCCAGTGTATTACCTTTTTGGATGTTGATCTTCTCCTCTCTGATGGCTCCATCCACACATCTGTCCACATTAAACACACCAGTCACCAACAGTACCTGCAGTCACCAATGGTACCTCAACAGCTGCCATCCCTCCCACACCAAAAAATCCCTCCCTTAGAGTCTGGTCACTCGGGGGTGGCATATCTGCAGTGATAGGAGCTCCCTTGCCCAGTATGCTGAAGGTCTCACAAGTGCCTTCACAGAGAGGCACTTTCCTCCACACTTAGTCATCAAGCTACATTCCTGGAAATTGAAATAAGAACACCGTGAATTCAACGTCCCAGGAAGGGGAAACTTTATTGACACATTCCTGGGGTCAGATACATCACATGATCACACTGACAGAACCACAGGCACATAGACACAGGCAACAGAGCATGCACAATGTCGGCACTAGTACAGTGTATATCCACCTTTCGCAGCAATGCAGGCTGCTATTCTCCCATGGAGACGATCGTAGAGATGCTGGATGTAGTCCTGTGGAACGGCTTGCCATGCCATTTCCACCTGGCGCCTCAGTTGGACCAGCGTTTGTGCTGGACGTGCAGACTGCGTGAGATGACGCTTCATCCAATCCCAAACATGCTCAATGGGGGACAGATCCAGAGATCTTGCTGGCCAGGGTAGTTGACTTGCACCTTCTAGAGCACGTTGGATGGCACGGGATACATGCGGACGTGCCTTGTCCTGTTGGAACAGCAAGTTCCCTTGCCGGTCTAGGAATGGTAGAACGATGGGTTCGATGATGGTTTGGATGTACTGCGCACTATTCAGTGTCCCCTCGACAATCACCAGAGGTGTACGGCCAGTGTAGGAGATCTCTCCCCACACCATGATGCCGGGTGTTGTCCCTGTGTGCCTCGGTCGTATGCAGTCCTGATTGTGGCGCTCACCTGCACGGCGCCAGACACGCATACGACCATCATTGGCACCAAGGCAGAAGCGACTCTCATCGCTGAAGACGACACGTCTCCATTCGTTCCTCCATTCACGCCTGTCGTGACACCACTGGAGGCGGGCTGCACGATGTTGGGGCGTGAGCGGAAGACAGCCTAACGGTGTGCGGGACCGTAGCCCAGCTTCATGGAGACGGTTGCGAATGGTCCTCGCCGATACCCCAGGAGCAACAGTGTCCCTAATTTGCTGGGAAGTGGCGGTTCGGTCCCCTACGGCACTGCGTAGGATCCTACGGTCTTGGCGTGCATCCGTGCGTCGCTGCGGTCCGGTCCGGTCCGGTCCCAGGTCGACGGGCACGTGCACCTTCCGCCGACCACTGGCGACAACATCGATGTACTGTGGAGACCTCACGCCCCACGTGTTGAGCAATTCGGCGGTACATCCACCCGGCCTCCCGCATGCCCACTATACGCCCTCGCTCAAAGTCCGTCAACTGCACATACGGTTCACGTCCACACTGTCGCGGCATGCTACCAGTGTTAAAGACTGCGATGGAGATCCGTATTTCACGGCAAACTGGCGGACACTGACGGCGGCGGTGCACAAATGCTGCGCAGCTAGCGCCATTCGACGGCCAACACCGCGGTTCCTGGTGTGTCCGCTGTGCCGTGCGTGTGATCATTGCTTGTACAGCCCTCTCGCAGTGTCCGGACCAAGTATGGTGGGTCTGACACACCGGTGTCAATGTGTTCTTTTTTCCATTTCCAGGAGTGTAATTTCCTGTCCCATACATGCACACAAACCCAATCCTCCCACCAACCTCAACAATCAGCTGCAAAGGACTCCCCACTTCATCACCAAATGCTACTATGGAGTAGAACAACTGAACCACGTCCTTTGTCAGGACTTTGATTAACTATCATCATGCCCTGAAATCAGGGACATACTACCCTAGATCCTTTTCACTTCTGCTAAAGTGGTGTTCAGTTGCCCGTCTAACCCCCACAACATCCAAGTCCATCCCCATGCCCCTCTGAATGCTATGTTCGAATTCAATGGTTTCTTCACAACCTGGTCCAGTGTTCCATCAACAGCTTTTCTGAACTGTGCAGATGAGAGTTATCCTTAAAACACAGTTGCATTCTGACTGGAGTGGCCAGAGATAATGGTTGTGTGTGTGTGTGTGTGTGTGTGTGTGTGTGTGTGTGTGTGTGTGTGCGTGCGTGCGTGCGTGTGTGTGAGAGAGAGAGGTGTGCGTGTTTGTGTGAATGCGTGTGCATTTTTCTTTTCTGAAGTAGGCTTTGGCTGAAAGCTGAAATGTAATAGTCTTTTCATCGTGCCCCTCTACAACTCAATGTGTCATCTTTATGGTGAGTAATAAAATGATGGAGACAATAGCACAAGGCTGTCTGTCGGGATCAGTGTATTGTACAGAGTTTGGGTTGTAGCATTGAAGCCCATGCTACAGAAGGTCCATGACAGCAGTAATGTAAGCAGACTGGTAGGATTTGTAGTTGCTGTATTGTTCATTGTAATTGGTGACCCCAGAGGACATATAGTAGTCAGATGTAATGGAACACTGCAGTTGTAGGGCATGGTATATGCATTTGGGTTCAAAGATAATAGATTGTGAAGCCAGCCTTGTTAGGTAGAAGAGTTCAATGAGAAGATTAATAAGGTCCTACTGCACTACTCTGAATAATGCACTGTTTATTGGTTAAAGAATGGTAATCAAATAGAACATGGAGGATACTTGGAAATGAGGCCAGTACAAAAAAGTTAATACAAGATTAAATATTACAACTGTGGTGAAATGAATGAGGCACTTCAGGCACACGCAGAAGGACATGTGAATTTCTCTCTAACATCATAGCAACTAAAAATATGATTCATTAACCTGTTGAGAGTGGACCGATACATTACCTGGCCAGCCATGCTACACATCTGTATAAAATGCAGGTGAATGATTGCGTATGTGGCAGTGTGGACACTCCACAACACACATTGAGGGACTGTGCACTGTATGAAGATGTTGTGGGTAATGGCCATCATGCATTAAGTATGTTATATACCAAGAGAGCACTGAGGAGTGAGTCAACCTGACACATCATAGATGACATTACAGCCGCAGTATCCAGGGAAGCCATGGAAGGCTTCATAAGGCATTCAACCATATGTCAGCATGCTGCCATAGCAGCTAGACATCATACTGTACAGACGAAGAGAAGACAACTGGGGTAGGCATCCACTGAATGAAAAGGTTTTTCAGGAATTTATATGGTGTTTGTGCAAATGATCATGGAAGCATGGATTCTAAGACATAACAGTGAACCATAAAATCATTTGTCATCATAGAAATGCTGCTGATGTATTGCTCTAAATGGGTAATATTAAGGTGGATCCAGTATCAGAAACAATAATCTATAATTTAAATGCATTATAATAAATGAACAAAAACAGAGTAGATTCTGTAGTACTAAAAGTAGTATTATTAGTGGACTAATTGGTTGAGGGTTTTATTGTAGTTTTGTAGTGATAGAATTTAGTTGTAGTATTAGCATTTTTAAGGTTGAGTACCAGGAATAAATAAGTAATATATACATTTATTATTATCCATGAAAAATTCATTGTATGGTCCAGTTTAGTTTCTCAGTTTATAGTCTGTAACTGTGAAGAATAAATAAATAAACTGTGCACATTGCAAGCTCTACTGTTGTTTCTCAGTAAACAATTTAAGTCCAAATTATACAAACGTTCATATATGCAATGAGGAACAACCAAAATTAATGGACATTAATGATCAAAGCCAAAAATGACTAACTAGTTGAAATCAAGTTAACTAATAATTGAGATCCTTAGTTCACCATGTTTTTCACTTTGAAGTTTCTCCCAATATGCTGACCTGAAAACTCAATTGCTACATTATGGTATTATCTAGTGGGCCAACACAATTAGAAGTCTCTAGATGGCACTTTAAGATGTGAAATTAATATTGTTTTAAAATTTGTTGCTTTTTATTGCAGAAATTGGCCAAGGAGTTTGTTTATAGTGAGCATTTTAAGAAATAGTACCATGAAAAAATAGAATTTTTTTGTCATATTATTTCTTGAGATTTTCATAAAGTCTTAACTAGAATAATACCTTGAGGAAGGCGCAAGGGTGGGAAGGTAATAACCACGTCTCTCGCTTCCTATCACAATACTTTACTCATAATCAACTGTACAGCACGGGGTACAGATGGGAACTCATTCCCGGAAGTCAACCTACAAAGAACATCAATCGAAGATACTATACACGTATCATGTTTTGGCGTATCGATCCGTGTGTCGACGCCACATAGCCCCCCCCTTCAGTATGGAGTACATACCTGAGGGTGGGGGTGGGGGGTGGGTGGGGGGGGGGGGTTGATAGTCTAAGTTGGTTACAATGAGTTCCTCCGCATCTAACGGCACGGGCCGTGTGGGAGGAGAGCGTGGAGCAAATCCTGGGATGTTGATTTCGAAGTCGTGAAGCGACGTCGGCGGTCGAAGTCGTCGGCCGGTGCGGGAGCGCTGGTGTGGAAGGGCGTCGTCGGCGGGGAACCTGATGATCACCTTTCCACTCGGCCTAACGTAAGCATGTAGTTTACCACACGTAGCACTTCGAGGGATTTTGAAACGCTTCACTACACGTTGCGACACACCCCCTAACGGGTCACACGAATCGTCACACGCAAGTAGCACTGACACAGTATCACCATTAGCGACAACAGACAATCCACAAATGTCATCAGGATGAACGTGGGTAGAGAGCTCGTAAGTGGCGCCTGCTAATGGTGAGGTATGCTGAGCCGGTGGGGTGGGGAAACCGTGGCACAGCGAAGGCGGAGTGCTGTGAGTAGAGAGGGGTGTGTCTGTGTGGTGGGCGTGGGATGGTAGGGTCTGGGTGGGCACGGAGGGAGCCTGCGTGCTACACCGGTTAGAAGAGCGGCGCGGTGTGCTGTCGCATGAAGACGGGACTGTTATATTAGAGTCCTGGGAGCCGGGGACTGGGCTATGGGAGCCGGGGGGTGAGAAACCCCGGAAAGAGTGTGGGTTCATTGATGGGGCTTGTGCAGGCGTTAGTGTACTTGGATCATGAGCGGAGGAAGAGGGCCGAGGACGGCCGGAGGGTGTGGTCTCTTCAGCGGTAGGCTAGATAGGAGAAAATTCAACGTGAGCCGGTTTAACCCTGTTGAGGGAGACGGTAGTTACTGTGCCCTTAATTACAATGTCCATCGTGTTACTCGTTCATTTGACGACTCTGAACGGACCTGTGTAAGGGGGCTGTAACGGGGCTCTTACAGTGTCGTCCCGAAGGAACACAAAGTCACACGTGTCGAGCGCCTTGGGGACATATACGTGCGGAGGAGTGTGGCTGGAAGGGGATGGGGGTTGAAGCTTGTTACAGTGTAACCTCACCCGTTCTACTAGGGACGGCAGTTCAGAGGGTTTGGCGACTGGAGTAGGAGCAACAAGTTCGCCTGGCACTGTAAGGGACTGACCGTAGACAAACTCCGCGACTGTGCCTTTAAGGTCTTCTTTGAAGGTGGTCCGCAAACCGAGTAAGACGAATGGCAGGGCTTCCGTCCAAAGGGAGCCATGGCAACGTAGGGCCGTCTTAAGTGTCCTATGCCACCGTTCCACAAGGCCATTGCTTTGAGGGTGGTACGCTGTGGAATGAATCTTCTTGATGCCGCACAGTCTACATAGTTCTGAAAACCAGGCCGACTCAAACTGACGGCCTTGGTCGGTTGTCAAGTAAACAGGGCAGCTGAAACGTGAAAGCCAAGTGTCTATGAAAGTTCGTGCCACTGATTCAGATGTAATATTAGTTAGCGGGGCAGCTTCCACCCAACGGGTGGTTCTGTCTATGACAGATAGCACGTATCTGTAACCCTCAGAGGGGGTGAGGGGGCCCACCAAGTCGATGTGAACGTGCTGGAAACGACTGGGAGGAGCAGTGAAGCTGCCTAGTGGGGGCGATGTGTGCCGCGAAACCTTATTCCTTTGGCACGGAATGCAGGCACGGGCCCATGCTTGGCAGTCCCGCCGCATGTCGTGCCAGACAAAGCGCTCTGCAACGAGCCTGGTAGAGGCCCTCACTCCCGGGTGTGCTAGGTTGTGTAATTTGTCGAACACTTGCCTCTGCAGAGGTTTGGGTATGAAGGGGCACAGTGTACCAGTTGACTCGTCGCACCAAACCTCGCCTATGACACCTGGGAAGGTGGACCGTACCGGTTTGAGTGATGAGCTGCTATCAGAAATGAGGTCCATGGTATCCATATCGGCAGTCTGCAGCTGAGGCAAGTTAGATAGGTCTATTAGGGTTGTGACAGCACCAACACGGGACAAAAAATCTGCGACCACATTATCCGCACCCTTGATGTATCGTATGTCGGAGGTAAATTGCAATATATAGTCTAAATGACGGAAGCGTCTAGGCGGAGGGTCGGCCGGAGGGTTCTTTACAGCAGCGACCAAAGGTTTATGGTCTGTTAATATGTAGAAGTCCCTGCCCTCGACCTCGGCGCGGAATTTTTTAACGGCCTCGTAGACGGCCAAGAGCTCCCTGTCAAAGGCTGAGTACTTTTTTTGAGCGCCATTGAGCTTCTTAGAAAAGAACTGCAAAGGGGAGGTAGTATCTCCGACGGTTTGACTGAGGACTGCGCCAACTGCGGTATCACTGGCGTCTGCAGTTATGAACAATGTAGCGTCCGGATGTGGGTGGGCAACAGTCACTGCATTGGCTAGCAGGTGCTTCAGCTTGTCAAAAGCTTGTTCCATGGCGGGGGTCCAGGGAACTGGGCGGATACCAGTTGTATTTTTGCCAGCAAGGGCGTCTGTTAGGGGAGCCTGAACCTCAGCTGCGGCTGGCAAATGCTTCCTACAATAGTTGACTGTTCCAACGAACCTGCGTAGTTCTTTGAATGTGTGAGGGCGTGGCAAGTCCAAAACAGGTTTGATTTTATCCTCGGCAGGAGTGAGGCCCTTAGCTGACACTATGTAGCCTAAGAATCTTACCGAAGTCTGGTGCAACTGGAGCTTCTTATTATTTAGTTCAACACCAGCAGCGGTAAGGGTGTCTTTAACAATCTGCAAGTGTTCCTTGTTCTTTTGCAAGGTGGGACTGAAGATTAGAATATCGTCCAGGTACACAAAACAAAAATCCAAATGAAACAACACCTTGTTTATGAATCTCTGCTAAGTTTGTGCGGCGTTGCGGAGGCCAAAGGGCATGAATCGGTACTGGAAAAGGCCGAAAGGTGTTGTAACAGCTGTTTTCTCGATATCCTCGGGAGCCATCGGAATTTGGTGATACGCCCTCTTACAGTCCACTACTGAGAAATACTTGGCGCCTGCCAGAGCATGGTTAAAATCCGCGACGTTAGGAACTGGGTACTTGTCTATGATAGTCCGTGAGTTCAACTTAGTATAGTCGCCGACCATACGCCAGGTGCCGTCGCTTGTTGTGACGCCCAGCATCCGGCAGATGGTTCAATCACACTAGCCGTTAAGAGCTCGTCTATTTGTTCGCGAGCCACTTTCATTAATTCTGGCTTGATACGGCGTGGGCGGCAAGAGATAGGCGGTCCGTCTAGCAAGCGAAGTTTGTGGGCGGTTCCGTTGGTAACCACGGCAACGCACGACGCTGTGCGAGAGGCGTCTGCCTGTGGCGTAGTGCGCGCGGCGGCCGCCAGGCTGGGTTGTGGCGCGGACGGCGAAAGTTTGTATGAGTGCCAACTGTTGGTTAGCTGGGAGTTGCCAACAAGTGAGCTACGCGAAACAAGGTTAGTACACTGTGTACTAGTAACCGAGGGTGCCGCCGTCGAGCTTGGTGGCGCTAGCGGGCGCGAATGAACAGCTGGTGGCAGTCTGTCAAAAACGTTAACCTGCGCCGTGGAAGTTAGCTGCCTGAACGAGGAAGGAGATGAATCAGCACTCGGATTTACACGGTTCGGGCTGGCGGGGGCGCGGAAACTGCACAGTGTATGCGGTATACTGTCACAAATGCACTTGGGTGCGAGAACACTGTCGTTGCACTGACTAACCTTGTGTGCCGCCGATGCGTCGTCTGCTGCAAGCCGCTGCCGTGCTGAAGATAACTCGTTACTTAAGTCGTTGAGGCGAAAACCTAACTCCAGCTGTTCCAGACGCAGGCGTGTAGACTCAACACGCTCCGTGAGCCACTTATTGGTCCATGACAGGAGCTCAGGGGAGGGGTTGTTACACTTCCTAGCCAGGCGGACCTGTTTTGTGATAGTATTCGCGCACGGCAAGGCACACGGGATGTGTTTCTGCTTAGGATAGTAGAACACTGTGTTTTTGACGAGGTCAGGCCACAGTTTGTGGTGTCGTAGGAAGTCTATTCCCACAATGGGCTCGCTGATGTCAGCCACCAGGAAGGACCACTGCAGGTTGCACTCAGGCGAGAGGGACACTGTATACGAAGTAGAACCCGAGCACGACAAATTAGATGAGTTCACCGCACGTAGGACAGTTTTTTGTGGTCGGATCTTGGCAGTAGCGAGACGGGGTGGAAGTAGGGAAACATCTGCGCCCGTGTCGATGAGAAAGTTTGTGCCCGAGTTCCTGTCGCGGACATAGACGCGCCCTTTCGAAGCATTAGCGTTTGACGCAGAATGGAGTGTGGGACGGCGCCCGTTGCTTACCTCGCAGGAGGTGGCGCCGCTGCCTACCTGCGATTGAAGTTTGGGTATGAGCACGGCGGTTTACAATGGCGTGCTTGTTCCCCGAATCTTGCGTGGAAGAAACAGTATTTATGGGGGGACGCCTGCTCCTGCGAGTGGTCAGGCGGCGGCGGCCCAGAATCTTCTGCTGGGTCAGATGCACTGTTGTTTCGCGGACTTGAAGTTGCCGGTAGTGCTGCGAGCTTGACTGACTTAGGTTTCGTAGGGCGTCCACGTTGGGATCCGGGCTGTGGTTGGAAACTGGTGTAGCTGCCAGACTGTTGGGCACGGCGTTCACGTTGTAGAGCGGAGTAAGCTCGGTCGGCAGCGCGCAAGCGTTCACTGTTAGGTCTATCTTCGTAGGCGGAGATAGCGGTTTGAACAGACAGAGGCAGCTTTTCCGTCCAAATCTCGGTGAGTGTGTCGTCTGGCATGTCGCGTTCACCGGCGAGAAGTCGAAGACATCGCCACAGCTGAGACGGAGACCTGTCGCCGAGGCGTTCTTCATAGACGAGCTGCCGAACGTTTTCTCTTCTTGTCTTCGAGACACGTTCCAGTATTGTTTGTTTAGCTGTAACGTATTTCTCGTTCGGAGGAGGTGACTTAACCAAGTCGTAAATTAAGTCGACGCGGTCGTGGAGGTGGTTCATGAGACATGTGAAACGAGCGTTGTCATTGAGTGCACAGACACTGAAAGTTTGCTCCACCAGGTTGAACCAGAACTCCGGGTAAGCAGGTTTAAAAGCTGGAAGTTTCGGTAGGTTAGACAAACCGGAGGTTGAAGCATGCTGACGGCCGCTCGCGCACGCAGGAGTAGGCAAGTCAAAGTTAACTTGGCGTCGTGGAGGTGGTAGAGAGGAAGCTGATGTGCCGGCTCTGTTGGCAGTTCCTGTAGGAGAAGCAAAGTTCCGTTAGCACGAACCCCGGCGCGGAGCGAAGCGGGACCGATTGCTGTGGCGGAAGGCCAAAGTTGTTCGACAGGTTATCTTCAACGTCTGCAGCGAAATTGTCCATCACGGAGTCACTGATGAGGTTGCTGGGGCCTGACGCACTCAAATTAATGCACTGATGAACACTTAGAGTAACGGACTGGCGAGTGTCATTCACGTAGCGTGCAGCAGGCGCGGAGTGATACACACGTGGAGCTTGCACATTCGAACAGGCGTCCTGCTGTGGCACATTATGAAAACTATGCTCCCCTATATTTACAGCAATTGCATTAACGTTCGGCACCCGTGTATAAAGGCTTCTAGCACTGCTATGCGGCGAAAACTGGATTACTTCGGGGCTGACAAAGCCGGAGTCGGAAACCGCTGGCGGCATGTTCAAAACAACTGCACCTGACGAGGTAACTGGGTTCTCGAGGCTGTAGGACTGTGGATATTCACGTCGGACGCCGAACACAGCTTGCGTGCTCGAACCTACTTGCTGTTGCTGGTGAAAACCGGGCGGCGGCGGCGTGTTGTAAAGGGCCATTG
The DNA here is from genome assembly GCF_023897955.1 of Schistocerca gregaria. NCBI lineage: Eukaryota > Metazoa > Arthropoda > Insecta > Orthoptera > Acrididae > Schistocerca > Schistocerca gregaria. The sequence goes on along the minus strand of NC_064921.1, from coordinate 884,126,279 downwards.
TGTAATGTACAGAGGTCCACGCGGAACACGGAAGCCGGCGCGGCAGTCACTTTTAACTCGAAATTCGAAAGTCGGTGTCACCACTGAGGAAGGCGGAAGGGTGGGAAGGTAATAACCACGTCTCTCGCTTCCTATCACAATACTTTACTCATAATCAACTGTACAGCACGGGGTACAGATGGGAACTCATTCCCGGAAGTCAACCTACAAAGAACATCAATCGAAGATACTATACACGTATCATGTTTTGGCGTATCGATCCGTGTGTCGACGCCACAACCTCACATCATAGTTGGTTGGTTGATATTGTGGGAGGGGACCACACAGTGAGGTCATTGGTCCCATTGCATTAGGGAAGGAAGTTGGCCATGCCCTTTCAAAGGAACTATCCTGTCACTTGCCGGAAGCAATTTAGGGAAATTACAGAAGATCTAAATCAGGATGGCAGGAAGTGCATTTGAACCGTTGTCCTCCTGAATGCAAGTCCTGTGTACTAACCACTGTGCTACCTCGCTCGGTACCTCACATCATGTTGTCCAATTTTGGTATCAAGCACTTTCAGAAAAGCCTGTCTACAACTGATTTCCAGATTTTCTTAATGGTTGTTATGTACTTCCGTCAGTGATGAATTTCTCACAAGTTGACCAAACTCAGCTGTTGTTCCAAAAAACATTGATGCTGTGTACAACATGACAGCAGAGGCAGTGGCTTACCGTTAGCTTCTGGTTGATTTTTCGTCAACATTTATCTGTGAAAAAGATATCTCTGAAGTTTTTTGCAGCCTGGCCAAAGATCAACAACAGGTTAATGCCAGCGGGTTTAAACCAACACTCAAAAATGGTTGGTTGGTTCTCTTCCTTTAGAAGGCTGAAGAACTGTTAAAATTGACTGGTACACAACATTTTGTTTGCCACAAGTCATCAATGAAATCATGAAGAACAACCAAAAACATCACATCAGACTTCATCATGTCACAGTATGTAAAACAGTTGATTTTTTGGTAAAGAAAAACATTAGACGAAAGTCTTATTTCCCATATTCACTGCATTTATTCTGTAAAGACTTATTTTCTCTATCATACATCAGGCAAACTAAAAACTGCACTGACAGTGATTTTAATCAGCTCAAGAAGCTGTTGAATTTTCCTAAAACCTTCTCTTTCTCTCTCTCTCTCCATCTCTCTCTCTCTCTCTCTCTCTCTCTCTCACACACACACACATACACACACACACTTTTTTTTGTGCCAACATAAGAGTGGAAAAATAAAGTTCTGGAATTTATCTGAACATAGAGAAAAGTGTATGAATTTTGTAGATGAATATTTTGAGAAAATGATTTTTGCGATAAATGTTTTCTTTCATTGTATTATTAAAAATTCAAAATAAGACCCTCATATTTATTCACCTAAACCAAACACAAAGGATATAGCAGAAAGTAGAACCTTCAAAAATTAAAAGGAACAAAAATAAATTTCATGTAAATATTGTGCATGGTTATAGTGGGATTGTATGCTCTGTTGTAAAGTTACCTTCATCAGACTCCCATATTACATAAACAAGAAAAAGAGACTCAGTGTAATGTGAAACAATAATTAACAATCCACCTTCCTACTCACATTAGCAGATTGAGATGGAGAACAGCTGTATGAAACTGAATAAACAACGGCTTTTTTCAAGATAGTGGCTTTCCTATTAAATTTAGTACATAGTAACATAAATAGTTGATAACACGGTAATTTGTTCCTTAGAGTATAAGGGAATTGCTTGTTTTTGTAATTTTTCTGAAATACAGAGTGCATTTTCATATTTATAGAAATCATCTAACCAGATAACAGGGGCAGCGCCATTTTCCACTTCAAATGTAGTATATGAATTTGCTGATCAAGAAGAGGGATTCAGACGTATAGTTAACAAGGAACTGGTTCATGCACCTTGTGAAGAGGATATCAAAAACTGGAAGGTAAAATACAAATATCTATAGTATCAAATGAAGTTTGAAAATATTAATGTATTCTTTAGAATATACTAGAAATGTCTTAGCATTCTTACAAATCTCTTAAGAAGGTTGTTGGAAGTGATTATTAAATGATTTTGGGAGTGTTAGGAGAGACCAATCAATCATTCAAAGCACTGATGTTGCAAGGTTATTGTTATGTAAAACAGAGCTGAGAAGACAGAAGACTAACTGACACCACTGTTTTCTGTTAGTTGAACGAACTGAATTGAGTTATCAATGATAGCAATGGGAATGGTTGGCTGTTATTTAAAAGCATTTACAATGAAGTGTTGAATTAATTTGGGTTACTCACAGAAACATTTAGACTTAAAAGCACCAATTTCGTAGTTATAGTGTATATTAAACGGCTCTTATATTTTTTCTCATGGGAAATTCCCACACTTCATTTATACTCTGAGGCTCATACTGAAAGTCATGAGCAACACAGTGTAAACATTTCTTTCAGTATGAGCTTTATAAATGCATAGATACTAATACTTACATTCACAACAAATTATGTTACAGTCAGTCAATTTACATTATTAAAATAACTTATTTCTTTGTGTTAATACATACATGTATAGAACTCAAAACTAATTAAACTTAACTGGAGTGCTATAAATTTTGTTAGTGCATTATATTCCCAAATTAGGTACTGTGTTACAGATGATTTTTACAGTAATTAAGAATAATAAAGTTTCTGCGTGCTATCTGTGTATAAACTAATTTATTTTGAAAAATTATAAGTTTCATATTTAAATACACTAGTTCAGGATCATGGGAGATGAGACTAAAATGTTGCATGTCTGTTGAATAACTAGCTTTTGTTTTCTTGTCTTTTGTACATTCTTTCATCAACATTACTCTGCATGCTGCTTTGTATTCATTCTAGTATTCTCTTGTCCTCTGTTTCCATGGCTTATCACCATATTATTTACAATTATTATTATGCTGTGACATTGTTATTTATTTTCTAGTAACTTACTTACTGAAAGTAATTAAAGATTTTTATGGCTGAAAATCTCTCTAGTTTCTGTGCCACATAAAGGATGAGTGGTGGGTGGTGTTAAGTCACTACTCCTTCCAAGCACTTACCTATTGAAACATCTCACAACTGTTATAACTCCTCCTGTCATAAAGCAAATCTGCTATTGATTTATCCACTTACATTTGCAACATTGATAAGGCATTCAGACTTTAAAAGAAATCAGTTTGAATCGTTTGTAATTCACGTAAAGATCAATCAAGTAAGGACAGTTTCATTCAGTATAATTTACTATCCATGTATGTTATGTACCTTCTTAAGACAATTACATTTGTAAAGGAGATTGTAGAAAATATGATAATGGACAGAGATATTCTTCATTACAAGAAATGATCCCTACTTGATGTCAACCTCCAATTGTTTAACTGTGACAGCCACAGATGCTCATACTTAGTACTGTGCTCCACAACAACATGGTGGTGACAAAGAGGCACTAGAATGGGAACGTGAACTGTTTAGTAACCCCACTAGATTTGCAAATGGAAGATGTGGATGTATCAATATATGTAACGTTTCCCATGTCTGATGAGGGCACTTGCAACAAGAGCTTGTAAGCTTACTGACCTGGTTCTTTGACTTTTGTAGTCTTGCAACCTGTTGTCTTGAACTGTCCTTTTGGTGTTAATAGCAATGATTGACGTGTGTAGAAGAAAGTACTCAACACACCAGCACAAGATTTATTTTTTTATGACTTCATATTTATTGATACCATATTTTGCAGACAATAAGTCACATTTTTTTCTTTGAAAAATTGCCTCTAAAATTCATGTTCTTCATATACTTAAAATTAATATAAAAATGATTTAGAATTCCTGCCAGTCTTGAGAATGATTGTATATTCGATGCCATGAGAAACATATCTCTATTTGGCAACTTTGGATTCAGCTGGCAGCAGCAGTGGACTGACGCGACATACATGAGTTGTTTGGATTCACAACCTTGCTAACAGTGTTTCCCTCTCACCCCACCATCGCAAACCCAGAACGCTGTCCAGCCTATGATGAGTCATTGCAATCTAAGATGCCAGTGAATTTGAATTGAGAATGATTTGTGTTGTCGGTAACAGTACAATAAATTTGTTACTAGCTGGTTTCTTCATGGAAGAAAATAAAAGGTATTTGTATGATGAAGGCTATAAATTGAGAGTAATAGCATATGCAGAAGAATGTGGAAACAGAGCAGCTGAGCGGCATTTCAATCCTAACAGAAAAATCCAATTGTGATTGGTGGGCAAGTGAAGAAGAACTGAACATTTTAAACAATCCAGCACTGATTAACTAAGAAATACATGATTTTTTAAGTGTGAGTTATCATAGTGGTCATGTTTCCAATTACTGAACAGTGATGAAATATAGATTGTTGTTGAGTTCATTGCTGGGCTTTGATTTAGTAATTGTATATTCTGATAACCTGATGTGAACAGACTGACGCAGATAGTTACAATTAGACTGTTGGGCATTGGCTGATAACATGTTGTCACTTAGATGGTTACATGTTGCTAGCTGAACAGAGGCAGCCTCAGGCTTTGTGCACCGTGTCTAGTTAGAAACATATTATTATGAAAAATTATAATATGGTAAAATATGAGCTTATTACATGTTAGTTAATAATATTAGGTTGCAGCATAAATTTTGTAGCGTTTTTTTCCATAAGCTTAATAAACACAAGAGATACACATGACAGAGACTTTGGTCATCAGTAACATATTCTCCTTCATTATTTACAACAGGTCCACCACTCATGGTCTCGTGGTAGCGTTCTCGCTTCCGGAGTTTGGGGTCCCGGGTTTGATTCCCACGGGATCAGGGATTTTTACCTTCCCAGAGATGACTGGGTGTTGTTGTGTCATCTTCATCATCATCATTCATCCCCATTACGGTCGGAGGAAGGCAACAGCAAACCATCTGCATTAGGACCTTGCCCACTACGGCGGTGTGGGTCTCTCGCATCGTTCCCCTACGCTCTGTCAAGAAGCATGGGACTTAATTTCCATTTTCCATGTATAACAGCCTGCCAATGCACAGGTCACTTTTCGATTCCGCAACTGCAGGAGTTGTTGTTTTGAGGCGCTCATCAAGCCATGTTTTGTGCGCATTTTCTTCTGGTTAGGAAGTTCGTCAAAGGTTATTTGATAAAGAATGGGAAAGGTGAAAATCTGTGGCCACAAGATCTGGTGACTAAGGTGGGTGTAAATGAATTCCCAACTCAATTCCTATATAGTGTTTTTTGTCAGTCTAGCAGAATGAGGGTGGGTGTTATTGTGGAGTAGTTCGCTTCATGCAGTCTTCTTTGTCATTGTTCTTGGACTGCATCTGCAAGACGTCTCAGTTGTTGACAGTAAATGTCAGCAGTGATGATAAAGGATAGGAATGGTCGGTGTTGTTCATCAGCGAGAAGAAGTGACGCACTGATTTTTGTGATTTTGAATTAGAGCATGCAGTACTATACACTCAATTTCTGAACCTACCCACACAATGGTGGAATTATCACAGTTCGTCACATTTGCCAGTTCTCGAGTACACAGATATGGATCATTATGGATTAATGCATGTGAACGATCTTATCTAACCCTGAAGGTTTTCCTGGACATGAAGAGTCAATAATGTCAAAAGAATCCTCCTTAAAATGAGAAAACCATTTTCCCTCCATGCTCTGTACAGTGACGTTTTCTCCATACACAATACATATGTTTCTGGGTGCCTCTGCTGCTGTCATCCCACCATTGAACTCAAATGGAAGAATACATTGGAAACGTCCTTCTTTCTCTACTAGGCACTCTATTTCCTAGTGCCTACGGCTCTAAATGAAAATATGACAATATGTAAACTCAAATAGCAGCAGAGAACTACAAATTTAGAAAATGACAATTTATAAGTAAGCCCATAGCAACTAGAATACCAACAAGCAAAACAACAGTAACCTAATATCCCCCCACCCTCCACCCAACAGTTTCCACCCCTCATCGTATTACCTCCTCCTTTTTCACATTCCATCACATTCTTTGTGTGCCGTCCTCTGCCAATGTATCCACCTGTCTTTTTCCTGACCCTGCTCCTCTCCTTTTTGAATCCCCATTTTTTCCCTCACACGCTCACCTCCTGTCACTGCACCTGGCCAGGTGATCTCTAGTCCCTGAACACCCTGCCAGACAACAGCCCCCCCCCCCCTCCTCCCCCAGTTTTATGCTACCCTTCCCCTTCCCCGTCCCACTCCAGATTACTGTTCATGTGACAGTCACATTCCACTCATGTGCATGAGTTGTGCTTGCTTGTGCGAATGTTTGTGTGTTTTCTTTGTTGAAGAAAGCTTTTTCCGAAAACTATAATGTGTAACAGTTTTTTCATTGTGCCTGTCATGGGTCATCTTTATGGTGAGTGGCAATCTGTCCTTTTCCTAATATTGTTGATATTCCAACCTGTAGTATCCATTGTTTGATTGTCTTTATTTGTTTTGAAATAGTGATAAGACAATATGGTAGTGTGCATATAGATAAGTTTGTGCAAATCAAAAAAGCCTGGTTTAGTTTGAGCACTGGAAGTGCACCTAGAATTGTTTACATATGTGTTAACATAGGGCACAGCACTATGGGAAGTTTTTATCACACACATCTTCTTACTAGTTCCTTGGAATTAGTGATGTCAAGGAACTTCTTGCTAAAGTGGATAAGGGTAGCAAGGTTACAATGACATGTTGCCTCCCAGACCCCCATATGCCTTGCTTTGAGGTGGAGTTCACAACTGCTTACCAATCTGAAAGAAACAGTTGAAATCAGGCAGTGAAAACAAAACCTAAAGACTATATGACTATGAGACAGGCAAGATAGTTTAAATATACAAAAAAAAAAAGAGGATCAGAAGTGTAGGTTATTTAATAGTGTTTACTCTTGATTTGGGAAGGAGAATGCAAAGTGTACACAACTATAATATATTAGTGCTTCTGTTATTGCCACTTTCCCAAGCAGGAAACCAGCCTACCACACTATTTTTTCTGGGAGGGAGGAAATGCATCAACACAAGACAGGAGCGCAGTGCCATATTCAGAGCATGAGTCACACAGGGTTCCCACAAGTTCTGGAAATCAGGGAATTTCAGGGAACTTCAAATGTGTCAGGGAAATATCAGGGAAATTTGGAAAAAACACTGTAAAAATCTTGTTTTTGTCTCAGTAGATGAAATGGTGTGTTTACTGAGATGTGAAGTATCATCACTGGCTGTGAGCAGCTGAGCATACACCACTTCCATACTCCCTCATCACCTTCCTACTAATCCCCTCAACTGACAGGCAGTGCTGCCACCAGTTCTTGCCACTAGCCTAGCAGCTGCTGATGAGAGGCAGGGTGGTGTGAGGAATGGTTTGTTTGGATATGATTCTTAGAGACTGTAGACGCAGTGGCCAGAGACGTGGTCACGTGTGTATGAGCTGTGTCTGAGTGGTTGTGTGAATGTGTGTGCGCTCTCATCTTCTGACAAAATCTATGGCCGAAAATATAGTCTTGAGGTGGTGATTGTCTTTTCTACATGCCTGTCTGAGGCTCAGTGATCATCTTTACAGTGACTCACTACAGTAGATAGTTTGGAAGTAACCGATACTTCATTGTCTGATTTGAAGGCTGTCAGATTCCGTATATTTGTCTTAATACACTTCAACCTTGTTTATGTGGCAGTTGTGCCCACCACTTATTACTATTGAGCCACAGATAATAGTTTCCAAAGCACATTTTATATACCATTTAGCATAACCTTGCAGCATGCAGAAAACATTAGCTAGCCTTTTCTGTGCTTTCCTCCATATTTAAACCAATGTTCCGAAACAAATTTGTAATTGTGAGAAACTTAAAATTATTTATTTCTGTAATTTCTTTACATATAATATTTTGTGTAAAAATTGTCTTTGGCTTTGAGTTTAACAATTTGAAGAGACTGTTGTCTTGGGTCTCGTCGGTACAAAATGTATTTTTGGAACACGAGGTTCGAGGGTCTTTTATCACTAGTGTCAGGTGGGTAAGGTTGTGATATATATATATGACAGAAGACACTTGCTTGTACATTTGGTGGAAGACAATAAGTTTCTTTTTATATTTCTGTAGAGGTGTTGGTAAATGTGAGAAGATTAATTAAATAGTGATGTGCATAAACTAAAGTAACTCTTTTTCCCTAAAAGACAAAATACCACATGTTACCATAAAAACCAATTAGTCTCATCCTAAAATAAAGAAAACAATGGGAACCTCTCAGCTGAATCACTCCTAGACTCAACGAAGCCAATATATACTATGATGACAATAACAAAGCCATCATCATAAAAGCTAAGTACCAACACTGTTCGTACTTGTTAATGACCTCCGTCTAACTTTAAATCTGAACATCCAGTAGATCCTAACTTTACCATGTGGACAAAGGAGTAGGACTTGAATACGATCTCACTTATAGACTGTGAAACTTTAGGAAGAAAGAGGTCCATTAAAAGAGAATTCACACAAGTTATCTGTTGTGTGGATTGATCACCTCAGCCTCATTACATCAAGATGCTTTCTGTGATGCGTGAATAGGTGTCCCACAAGTGAGTTTACATGACAGGCCAAAACCAAAGGCCATTTCTGTGGGTATCTCTAATGGATCAGGGCTGACGATCTGAAGCCCATCACTTCGCACTAATGTGCAGGCCCTGCCCATCAGATCTAGTCCCACCGATCTGTTCGCAGACGGGATCTGTCTGTGTGTGACGTACTGTGGTGATTTTTGTGGTTTATCCATGGACCTGGACCCAGGTCTGTGGTGCTTCTCAGCAGGCCAGAGGCCATGGGTGATGGATTTCAAGGATTGTCACTGTCTCACTGCAAGTACATTGTACAATGCAGTGTTTTATAGATATTTTATTTATTTTAGTACATTTTGGCACTTTGAAAGTAGTTTATATATTAGGAAGTGTGGATGATAAGAAGAAGAAAATTGTGGCAGTCGCTGGTAGTTTGTGTGCTATGTACTCATGTATTCCTTGAAAGAAAAATCACACAATGCCAGTAAAATAATAGACAAACACAGCCGGTAATAAATGACAATAACAAACATAGTGGAACCAACATTTCATTGCCAGTCACCTATAATGTTGGTTTACACAACTCTTCCTTGCCTTATACATTTCTTCAAAGAGACCTACTTTTTTCTGAAGCTATTTCTGAAAACAGTGAAGGTATTTTAAATGTGTCTTGCAACTCCAAAGGAAATGTGTAGTTTTGTCATCAAATGTGTTTCGTTATATTGAAATAAAATAACAACAGTGGTCTTAATGAAACACGTATACCACTTGGCATGTTTTCTCCATCTAAAAACAGTTCATTATGAAAGATGTTGATATTAGTACTTGATATTTTTACTCACACGGGGAAGAAATACAGAAGCCCTCACAAGTTTTTGAGATTTCAAAATTTGTAAATTTGTCAGGGAAAAATGCTAAAACTTGTCAGGAAATCAGGAAAATATCAGGGAATGTCACTTGGAGAAACTTGTGGCAACCCTGTCACAGCCAGACAATGCAACATTGTGCCACAATGGCAGCATCCTCAATAGTGACCCTGTTTTCTGGACAGTGGCCAGCCTTCAGGAAGTTTTCAGTGGTACCAAAGAATGCAGCAGTAGGCCTACTCGTCTTCTCTATTAGCCAGCCCTCTTTGGCCATATATATACACCTCTAGGCTAGCAGAGCAGGTTGTCAGCATGGTAGGGGTATACATCGTTGCCCAGTCAGTCTCCCCCATGGGATCGATGACACACTTTTCACACAGTTATCATCATTGCAGCTGGGTTTCAAACAGACAACTGTTGTCTGATACCTAACCATCCCGCTTCCGGCCATCCTGATTTAGGTTTTCCGTGATTTCCCTAAATCGCTCCAGGCAAATGCCGGGATGGTTCCTTTCAAAGGGCACAGCCAACTTCCTTCCCCGTCCTTCCCTAATCCGATGAGACCGATGACCTCGCTGTCTGGTCTCCTTCCCCTTCTTCTGAGATGAGGTACTGGTGGTAGTAAAACTGTGATGATGGATCATGAGTCATGCTTGGGTAGCTTAGTTGGTAGGGCACTTGCTTGTGAAAGGCAAAGGTTCTGGGTTTGAGTCCTAGTCCAGCACACAGTTTTAATTCGACAGGAACTCTCCCCTTCTTTCCAAATTTGACTCCATTTTTTAATCACTGAAATAATGTCACATACCCTCTGAAATTGTGACATTTTGTATCATTTCCTTCTCCCCTTCTAGGTACTTTACTGTTTTTATAAGGCAGTGCACACTAGAAAAAGTATACTGTTGTGCAAAACTTAAGATAAAAGTAACTTTAACATGATCTCTCAATGCCAAGTAACACAGCTAGATGAAACATAGACCATACATTGAAAGAAACCTTACAGTATAGGACAGAAGTAACTGAAAGACACCCAGTGATAGGTTATGAGTTCTTGTGGTAGGGCATTCCATTCTGCCTCCAGTGTAATTGACAGTTACTGGATGGTCATTGGTGCATGAGGACATGTTGCAATACATCCTCCCAGCACATTCCACACATGCTCCATGCTATTTAAGCTGGGGGTGTGGGCAGACTAGTCAATTTTTCGAATATCCTCCAGATGTGCTGTTTGATGCAATTGCATGTTTTCATCCATAAAAATTAAATTGAATAAAGACTGAATAAAGATACACACGGGGAAGAAATACACTATTGTAGTAGCGCTGGCTGATGAGTGTACTGTATTTTGATGTCGGTACACCCATGCAGAATTATGTCTTCCAGCACCATAACATCTGGACTACCAAAATGATAATGTTCAGCAGTGGTCTTGGGTGCAGTACATATTGCCACCTATTGCCATAGAAGGGTTCATCCAGAATCACTACTCATGTGAGCATGTGAACTCACTCCTCATTGGTCCAGTCCCTGTGCTTTTAGCACTATCAGAATTGGTACTGCCAGTGTGCAGAAGTCATTGGAACAGAGCAGCCCTATGCAGTCTCTTTGCCACTGGGGAGCATGAGCTGGTGTGCCTTGTAGTCCTGTTTAAAGTGGCTGCAGTTGCATCTGATGTTTCACATGGGTTCCAAATAGATGTAACACAAGGTAGTAATCATCTGCTACTATAGTTGGCCATATTCAACTTTCTCTCCCCCATCAGGCAGCAGTGCCTGTGATTCAGAATGCTCCCTGTGCATGTGCAACAAATGCCAAACTGCTGGCATACACATGTCACAGTCTGTCTTTCTTCTAGTTTCCCAATGCTTATTCCTGTGTGAAGTCATCCTGTACTGTTCACTGACACACACACACACACATACACACACACACACACACAAACAAAGATTCCAAGACTTACCAAGCGGGAAAGCGCCGGTAGATAGGCGATAGGCACAATGAATAAAACACACAAACACACACACAGAATTTCGAGCTTTTGCAACCGGCGGCTGCTTGTGTCTGTGTATGTATGGATGGATATATGTGTGTGTGTGTGTGTGTGTGTGTGTGTGTGTGTGTGTGTGTGTGTGCGCGAGTATATACCTATCCTTTTTTTCCCCCTAAGGCAAGTCTTTCCACTCCCGGGATTGGAATGACTCCTTACCCTCTCCCTTAAAACCCACATCCTTTCATCTTTCCTTTTCCTTCCCTCTTTCCTGACGAAGCAGCCGCCGGTTGCGAAAACTCAAAATTCTGTGTGTGTGTTTGTGTGTTTTATTCATTGTGCCTATCTACCGGCGCTTTCCCGCTTGGTAAGTCTTGGAATCTTTGTTTTTAATATATTTTTCCCATGTGGAAATTTCTTTCTATTTGCTCTCACACTATGTGATGTCCAGCTTCCTGTGCACGACTGGGAGACTTCTGGAAACATGCTCATCAGGAGTGTAGAAGGAGGAGATTAGCATTTAACATCCCATCAACATCAAGGTTATTAGAGATGGAGGAGTGGTGTAGTCACAAATAGAATATTCCCAACTCGCTCTGTTACAAGCACTACTGATATCACAAAAGTCACATGAATATCCACAGTGAGCAAACACAACACTGCCTCAAGGGGTCTCTTCCTCAGTTGCTGCGATTTGACTTGCCTCAGCCTGTGGATTCTGGACTGCCATGACTGTCTACTGTGTTCAAAATGCTATGAATTATGAACTTGCGTTTGCCATTTTGATTACTAAACATGTACTTGTTGCCTAAGTAGTGCTTGGTTCTTGTTGTTGTTGTTGTGGTCTTCAGTCCTGAGACTGGTTTGATGCAGCTCTCCATGCTACTCTATCCTGTGCAAGCTTCTTCATCTCCCAGTACCTACTGCAACCTACATCCTTCTGAATCTGCTTAGTGTATTCATCTCTTGGTCTCCCTCTACGATTTTTACCCTCCACGCTGCCCTCCAATACTAAACTGGTGATCCCTTGATGTCTCAGAACATGTCCTACCAACCGATCCCTTCTTCTAGTCAAGTTGTGCCACAAACTTCTCTTCTCCCCAATCCTATTCAATACTTCCTCATTAGTTATGTGATCTACCCATCTAATCTTCAGCATTCTTCTGTAGCACCACATTTTGAAAGCTTCTATTCTCTTCTTGTCTAAACTATTTATCGTCCACGTTCTTATTCAACTTAATAAGGAAGCACCTAACGTAAATTTCTATTGTGGCTCAGATTAATGAACCATTTAGATCTATTGCTGGTTTGTTTGTGTACCAATATGCAATATTAATTTGTTGTTACAAGTTAGTTGTGTTCAGTAAATGTTGTTGGCCTTCACTAAGTGTTGTAACTTTGTTAATAAGGCTGTTACAGATTTGATACACCAATCACCATCATGGATGCCAGATTTCTTGAACTTTGGCGGCAACACCTAAACTATCATCAGGGCTTGAACAAGCACTTAACTAGCTCACCGTTGCAACAATCACAAGTACTGTCAACCAACCATACATTTTAGCTGTTTAATGGAGTTCAACAAAACTGGGAAATGTAGCAAAAATGCCTAGCACTACATTTTCAGGCAAGGGAGATTAAATGTCCTGATCGCTAATGGATCTTTTTGCTGTGTACGATTCTTCAGTTACATTCTGTGGTTCAAAAGTAGTCTCATTCTCTGATCAATTGTTACCATTATCTGACAAAAATCTCTTTATTTTCTAAGTATTTTTCCTGCAAAATGCATGTGGTAGCAGAAAGGCTAGAATTATTTCAACATAACAAATCAGACACTGTAAGTTATGCATCTTAGATTTCAGGGGTTGAGCTGAAAATGTAAATTCGCTTTTGAGCATGGTAATCATACACAGGAAGTTTAGTATGTGATGTAGGATTTATTCAGGCCTGGATAAGGACATCTACACACACATTCCAAGACAGTCTAACCCCTCACTTCTTTAAGAGCTGTGAATTGCACATGGCTTTGAAATATTGTAAGCAGTGCAGCAAACTTTTTTTAACAGGTGTGGACAATCCACCTGTGGCCAAGAGTCATAGTGATATGGTGCATTTGGATTCTGTAAGAGACCTGAAAGCTATAAACACGTTCCACTCATCTGTGGACACCCAGCCATGTTCTTGACAATTCCATGCTAGTACGAAGCATTGTTTGCAGCAGTACACTTTGTGTCCTAGTTGCCCAAACTGTTTTTCCTTGGATACCGTATGAGATTGTCCACATTGTGAGTATGAGTGTTATAAGTGTTTTTGTAGAGGTCACATCATGAACGTATGAAATAGCATGGTGGGCACTAGACAGTGACCACAGTCAATTCAAATAACATTTCAGGTATTGATCACATGCTGGCAGCAGTGCTAGACATTCCAGCGATTTTTCTTTTTAAGAACAGCAGATTGATCTCAGTTATAAACCAGTCTAAATACTATACACACTCACTAAATGAAGTGCAATCAAAGTTGTGGGATTACAGCCACCACGAGGTGCCACATCTAGGTCATGTGCAACTGATGGTCATTTGTAATTTTTGGTACTGGTAGATTTGCTAGTTCATAATGTATTTGGCCTTGATACAAATTCCACTTTTGGATTTACATTATGTCTCTTAGCTTGTCAACACCCTGTGTTGATGGTGATATAATTTGTCCTATTTTGGGGGATAGCAGCTGAATTCCAAGTCCACATTATCTTAAAGCCAACAGCAAGTCCAGTTCTGTTGGCCATGAGTTTAATACTGAATAACAGGGTGACAGTTACTGAAATGTGTGAAATAAGATTGTCATAACTTCTGAGTGTTTTGCATTAGGACATACAAACTGTACGGTTGGCCACAGGGCATGATGGGAATTAGTATGCACATACACATGTTGTTGTCAGCCGTTTGCATGTGACAATGTCACAGTACAGCAAAATTGGCGCATTTGGGGGAATTATAATCCACATTTTGCAATCAAGAAGTCTCTTCACCCTCAATGGTTGACTGTGTGGTGGGCAATGTCCAGTCATGGAATAATTGATGCTATATTCTGTGATGGCACAGTGCCTTGAATGGCACGTGAAGGTTTTGGTAGATGATTTCATCCCCATTATCCAAAGTTAGCCTGATTTCGACAAGATGTGGTTTGTGCAAGATGAAGCTCGACCTCATCAAAGCAGGAGAGTGTTTGATGTCCTGGTGGATCACTTTGGGGACTGCATTCTGGCTCTGGGGTACCCAGAGGCCATTCATGGGCCTTGATTGGCTGCCATATTCTCCAGACCTGAACACATACATATCCTTTTTGTGGGTCTATATTAAAGACAAGGTGTAAAGCAATAACCCCAAAACCATTGCTGAGTTGAAAACACTTCAGCGGGTCATGCAGAATTTAGCTATTTGTCTACTCCACATCATCACCAATGATGGCAGGCATATCGAACATGTCACAACCTAAATCCAAATATTGCTAATGATGTTTACATGTTGAATAAAGTGTGTGCACACTGTAATTTGTAAGTAATTTACATTTCTGTAGTTCAATAATTATCACCCTGTAGATAGTCTAGAGCAGCAACAAGTTTTGCCTCTCATTTCCTAGACCCAATGGGATCACTGTTAGTGGTGGTCAGAGGCCTGGGGGCTCTCTTTGCTTGTGTGGTGATTTTAAGCAAACCATTACTGTTCAAGTGGACATTGATTCCTATCCATTACCTTATCCAGATGAATTCTATAAAAGATAGATCTATCAGAGGCCTATTTTCAGTTGTCTCTTGAGGAAGATCCATTGGAGATACTAATCTTGAACACAGTGTTCAGATTGTATTCAGTATAATAGGTTGCCTTTTGGTGCGATGCCCCCACCGTACCTTAGAAGTTTTTTTTGAGCAGGCTATTGCAGAGATTCCATATTGTGTATATTACCTTGATGACATTCTGGTCACTGATTATATGCCAGATGTACATCTGCACAATCTATGAATGGGTTTTATGACCCGCTCCAATGGAAAACTTTTAAATAAGCTTAGAAAAAATTGAGTCATTTCAATGCTACCTGGTAGACAAAAGATAGCAAATAATAGCCCGTGGGGATTTTAGTATTAATTTTCTGAAAGAAGAAACAACTGGGAAATGTACCTTAACACTTACAGCATCTTTGCTGTTGTTAATTTTTCCACCAGAATTACACAGGAAAGGAATACACTAATACACAACTTTTTTGCAGATTGTGACAAAGCACATAGGGATAATTTTAATTCCCCCTCTTGTTTGGCATCTGCCTCCTTAGAAGTCTTTTTTTTTTCAATTTTAACCAATTACCATTAGCACACATGAATATAATGTGTATTTTCATAAAAGAAAGGTTAGCCCCCAGTTATAAATACTATAACATCAGATCTAAATTTGTGTTTAGTTTTATGTATGTAATTGATTTTCTAATTTATTTAAGCTATGCCTAGTTAGTAGCTTTTTTTATAGGGTGAAATCATTATTTTTTCGTAACTTTAAGTCTATTGTTGACATATAAACAAATATAAATTCTGAAGTAGTTGTAAACATTTGGAAGAAGAAATGTTAGTAATCTTAAAGTATCTATTTGGCTCTGTTCGAAAACATGTTAGCAAAGCCAGCCCTTAGTAAATTTAAAGTAATTAACAGTTTTGTCTAAAGTATTGTTTGTGTAACTGTATTTGTTAATTTCATGATTTAAACAAATAATTCAGCTTGACCTTTGTAGTAGAAGAAACTGTTAAAAAGACAGAATATTTTGATGTAGTCAGTTAATTTAATGAGTTAACTGTAATTGTAATTTCAGTAAATTTAACTTTGAAAAATGCGTAGTTTCAGTACCTATTATTGTGATGGTATATAAGGGCCCGATTTTTGGTCACGGGACAGTCAGTCCATGGCCTAGTCTCAGACGAGTAACCTGTGCTGGTTAGAACAACAACAATGCTTCAAATTAACTGTGAAAAGTAAGTGTTAAACAATTAGGCCATGTGTAAAAACAGTGACAGTGTCTGCTCCATACAACCATGATTATTCTTCAAGAACTTTGAACTTTGTGGTTAGGTTTTACTGCTCGTAGATGTTCAATAGTAAACTATTGTAGCAGTATGTGGAGGTTTGCCTGCTAACTATTAATGATGCTCACGGAAAGTTAAACAATAGTGTACTGGCCATATATAACAGTGTGTATGGGGGGTTGTGAAAAGTGAAAGTGAAAGACAGTGAAACGCAACCCTGCGTATGTCAGCTACATTATTTACAGTAGTGTGACCAAATTACAAACTCCATTTTTCAACCCGTGTAGCAACGCAGTATGTCGACACTGAGAACAACAAACGAAGAAAATAAATCAGGAGGAACCACTGCAAGGTGAGCACTTAATCAGTGATATAAATGTCTATCCTTTAGTGCATGGCTTCCCTGACATCGATACCCATGAAATTATTACAGTGAAACAGTATCATAATGTAACAGATTTCCGTTCCAAGCTTAATATACTTATGGCTGGGTTTCTATCAATTTTTAACAGCCTATTTCCCAATAAAACAATAAAGTGTGGCACAATAAGTCTCCAAACAAGTGGGGAATACTTTAAAGAGAAACTGGGAAATTAATCAACGAATCCGAGTATATTGTTATTAAAAAAGCCAAACAACAAATGGTAGGTTTCAGGTAGGCTATGTATTTAATAATCACTCACTTGAAGTAGCTCAGGCAATTATAATAGATAGTTCAATGGAAAAAACAATAGAGTACATTCAAGAAGCAATGCCACATACATAGAGACAAGTCACAATTATTCCGTGCTCTGACAAATAAATTAATATTGTAATTAACTCCCTTAAAATCAAAAACTCTGACAGAGTTGGCATTATCTCAAGTATATCACGAATATGCAGTGTATTCACTCCCATAAATGATACATCACAATTCCAGGGGATATTTCCAGACATACTGAAATTTTCTGTTATCCCTTTACCATAGAGGTAGTAAGATAGATTATAATAATTGACAACTAATCTTACTATATCAATACTTCTTGAAGGTACTGGTAAAGTTAATGTATGCAAGAACTATAGCATATCTCTCTCAAAGTAAAGTATTTAGTCATTCTCAATTTGGATTTCAAAGGTGGTTCTCTAGAGAACATATTAGTTTTTAATTCGTCAATCAGATTATGCAAAATGTAAATAATGGAATATTACCAGCTGGTATCTTTTGTAACTTGTCAAAAGCATTTGATTTTGGAGTTCATGGTATTCTCGTAGAGAAGCTCAACTATTATGGTATAAGAGATCTTGCTGGCAACTAGTTTTCAACCATTGTAACTAAAAGCATGCAGAGTACTGTGTTGAGCAACCCAATGAGTGTACACAATGAAACAGCATCTTCAGAATGGGAAATGATTAATGCACATATAACACAAGGATTAAAATTCGGGCCACTCTTGTGGTTGGTATCTGCACGAACTGACAAAGCAAGTTGAAGCAAGGGTATGTGATGTTATTTTTAGTGATAGCAAAAGTGAGTCAAATTTACAAAGAACTTGGCAGTATGAGCCCACATATCAGTATGATGTTGCACACTCTGTGGCCTGGATGTATGCACTGATTAGGTTGTGAAGCTTATCATAAAGCCATTGTATCCTCTGCTGATGCAAAATGGTCCACAGCTTTCATAACTGGCCCTCGATATCCTGGATATTCGCACTAGGACAGAGGAGATGTCTGAGCTAGTTATACACATATTCTATCAGGGACAGATTTGGGGAGTTTGCTGACCATAGGAGTACCTCAATATCTTGCAGACATTTCATACGGCCATGTGCCATGTGTGTACAAGCATTGTCCTGTTGAAAAATGGAACCACAATAACTGTCACATGAGAGGTAACACATAAGGCTGCAGCATGTCCGTGATGTATCGTTATGGCATCAAAGTTTCTTCAGTCATTACCAGCTGTAACACAAATTCATACCTGATGGCTCTCCAGATCATGATGCTGGGAGTAACACTGTTATGCCTCTCTAAAACATCGGATGAATCTTCTATACTCACTGATGATGGTAGTCTGGGATAGTGCAGAACCGTGATGCATTGGTGAATACAATGTGATGCCTTTCATCAGCAGTCCATGCTTCCTAATCATGGTACCACTCCAGATGCAGCCATTTGTGTTGTGGTGTTAACGACAGCCTACAAATGGGATGGTAATTCCCAAGACTGGCTGCTACTAGTCTCTAGACAATGGTGTGAAATGACACTGAATGTTTCAGAGACTCTTTTGGTTGTTCAGATAGCAGGTGCAGATGTGAAGCGGTTCCTCGTGCTAATTAGACCTAGTCAGTTGGAATCTTGATGATGAGTAGGCCCAAACTCACATTCGAATGCTGTCCACCACCTGTTCTTTGTCACGTAAAAATGCCCAACAAATCTAGATATTGGGTGATTCAGCCAGCTGGTCATATGGAGATGCTCAATGAGCTGATAACACTATCTCACACAAGTATGTGGCATCTCTGTGTCCGTCACAGTGATCATTCAACACCTGATGAGTTTCATGCTCCTTATATACCCTACCAGGCCTAGTAACACCATTAGACATATAAAACATGAATGCCTTCTGGTGGCCAATCTACATGACACAGAGAATTGCAAATATAATCTTTTATATACTCGCTGTTGGTGTGTACATTTACGAAATAACATATAAAACTGTGTCTTGTGGGTGTGCTGCCCCTTTTATGTCAAACAATGTACAGATGATCTTGCATCATATGTCCCAGAAACATAAATAGTTCTCTGTGCTGATGATGCAAGTACTATAATCAGGGAAAGAATTTCAACACATCAAAATGTAAATAATAATAATTTAAATGTAATAACTGGTTCTCTGAAAACAAACTGCCACTAAATTTGGATAAAACACAATGCAGGTAATTCTTTTATGCATAAGACAACCACACCATTAGCAATATTGCTAGAGGGTAAATCAATAAATGAAATGAAATATTCTAAATTCTTAAATTTTTGTATCAATAAGAATCAGAACTGGACATCACATGTTACAGATCTTCTTCTATGCTCTGCAGTTCTTGGATAATATCAGATTTTGGAGATGAAACTCTCAAAAAGTTGGCTTACTTTTCCTGTTTTCATTCATCAATGTTCTGGAGTAACTCATCATTGAGGGAAAAGTGTTACACAGAAACACGTAATTAGAATAGTATGTAGTGTACACTCCAGAGCAGGCTGTTCCAATACTGTCCCATCAGGTATTGGTGCCTGTCAACTTTCCCACAGGCAAGTACAAGTTGGGTATGCTACCTACCAGGTAGTTCTCTTGTACCACATTTGTACCTCTTTCTACAGATGCATGAGCCATTTTCCTATACATTCCTGTGAATGATTGATTCCTGTATACACTATGGCCTGATTTCCTGATAGTTGAGCATACTGATAATACCCTCACAATATATATACTGCTTTAAGAAGTTTCTTGTCAGCAATCAACCACAGTTTGGTAACAACTGTACCATTCATAATAAGGGAAATGACTTATGCTATCCAAAGAAAAGAATAAGGTGTTCAGCCATAAAAATCTGTGACAACCAACATGTTGGTTGAGTTTAATAGCTAATAAAAGTAATTTCCAAGACAGACTAAAATCAAACCATGTTCACAACTTCTGTTCAATAGAATAATTTCTGGATGTGTAAAATATTGTGTGTGTGTTTTTAGGAGAGAGAGTGAGGGGAGGGGCAGGAGAAGGTTGAGGTAGGAGGCAGAGATTCAACATGTTAATGTTGAATGACAATTGTAACAATGACTCATTCCCCATCATACCAAGAGGTTGCAGTTATGATTCATGGAACATGCAACTATGTATTAACTGAACTAAACAAAATTTAAAGATTTCTGACATTATTTGCCACAGAACTGTTTTTTTATATATGCCTAATTCCAGCAAATTAGCGATAGATAATAAAACAATGGAAAATCCAGGATGGATTAATGTCAATATTTTGAAAAGGCTAGATTGCTACTCACGATATGGAGAAGATGTTGAGTTGCAGACAGGCACAACAAAAAGATTACGAAACATGTGGCCTTTTGGCCAAAAGGCCTTCTTCTAAAATTGACAACACATACATACTCAAGCAAGCACAACTCACACACACAATTCCGTTGTTTCTGAATGAGTGTCTATTGTCTACTTCAGAAGAAGCCTTCTGGCCAAAAGTTTACATGTCTAGCAGTCTTTTGTCATGCCTGTCTGTGAATGAACATCTCCTGTATATGATGAGTTGCAGTATCGTTTTCGTAATATTGTGATTATTTCATCCTGAATTTTCAATTGTTTGATTTTGCCTAATGGCTTATCTTCCATTCTGCAGCCTGGTGCTGTTTCTTATTGTTTTTATTTTATAATGTATTACTTTACTCAGTGTCTGTCCTTTTCTTTCTCTGCCTTTCTGTGTTTTACCTGTCACCTTCCAAACTGCACCACATGCTCAAACTTACAAGCCACACTGTATCAGCCATCTTGTCCTTGCATAACATACAGCTACATAACCACACTGATTGTTAGGCACCATCACATGTTCCACCTTACTACTGCCGATATAAGTAATACTATAATATCATTCTTCCTGCCTTGCTCTCACACAAATTAGGTGAGCTATTTTCTCTACCTACCTTTGTCACATGAACTTCTTGTACTTTATCCCAACAATCACTTTTCCCCCCATCCCCACTCTTCCCCCCCTCCCACCTCTTCTTCCAGTGCACACATACTAACCTCATCTAATCCAGTCACATACGCCACACATGGTCACCTTTTATTTATTTTTCTTTTTAATCTTATTGTGTTTTCACATTGATTTCTGTTCATTTTCATGTTTCACTATCAGTCCCACTCCCTCAATTTTCACCTTGTTTCCTCATATTTCGTTCAGACAGGCTAGGGGTGGTGGGGCAGGGACAGTGGTCATGTGTGTGTGTTGTGCTTACATGAATGTATATGTGTTGTCTACTTTAGAGGAAGGCATTTTGGATAAAAGTGCACATGTTTAGCAGTCTTTGCAGTGTGCCTGCCTATGACTCCACATTTTGTAGGTATGGTGAGTAAGAAGCTATCATTATCATAAGGAAAGATGCTACTCACCATATAGCAGAGATGCTGAGTTGCAGATAGGCACAACAAAAAGACTTTTACAATTAAAGCTTTCAACCATTTCAGTGATTGGCCTTCATCAACAATAGACACATACGTGTGTGTGTGTGTGTGTGTGTGTGTGTGTGTGTGTGGAAGCGCGTGCGCCCCCCCCCCCCCCCCCCCCACACACACACACACACTAATGCAACTCACACACACGAGTCGTGTGTGCTCACACACACGAGTCGTGTGTGTCAGTTGCATTTGCGCTAGTTTGTGTGTGTGTGTGTGTGTGTGTGTGTGTGTGTGTGTATGTGTGCGTGCATGTGTGTGTGGGTGTGTGTCTATTGCTCATGGAGGCCAATGGCCGATAGCTTTAATTGTGAAAGCCTTTTTGTCATGCCTGTCTGCGAATCAGCATCTCCGCTATATGGTGAGTAGCAACTTTCCTTCTCATAATATTATAAATTCCATCCTGGATTTTCCAGTGTTTCATTTTCATAATATAGGAGTATAAAATATTTATTTAATAATATCCAGTGTTATGCTTTTGTATCAATATCCATTATATTTTGGTACGATTTCATTAACATAAAGATACAAAAAAAATGGTTATGTCCAAGACCAAATCATTGTTAAGAAAAAAATAAAGATTATTATTATTGTGAAAGTTAAATTTCAAAGTCACAAACTTTTCATGTGAACCAGCTTCATTCTCTGCAGACAACTGCTTTTTAGTTCTCTTTTATTACGACATTGTAGATGGTCCCATGTACATAAATTTCATTGGTGTTGGACTACCTCCACGTGGTCCTTTCTGCTCAAGAAAAATGATTTCCTTGCTTATGTGCAAAATAAGAGGGGAAAAAACCCAGTTTCTCTTCCTACTGCCTTCATATTATAGCTTTTAGGTGTTTAGTATATTTGCAGTGAAAGTGATTCACCAAAGTGACATGAAGTTTCATCTTGTTCTTCTCATATTAAGATTGAAGTGGCAGTGAAACTAGAGTCATCAGATGGCCTCATTCTCTTCATGCCTGGGAAAAAAGATGGGAGCTATTTGATGGTGAGCTTGGAGAATGGTGCTGCTAGGCTCCATGTCCGTGATGGCGACCTGTACTCTGAAGTCATTGCTCCACAACAACTCTCACCTGGAAACTGGCTCAATATTTATTTGGACCAGACAGGGTGGCAGGAGCAAGAGAGTGAAGGGGATGAACAAAAGGACGTATCCATAAGCATCGGGATGCGAGTGAATGGTGCTGAACGCCTTACTCTACCATCCTCTGGGAAGGGCAGCCACTCTCAGATGTCTATTGTTTGTGGAGGAGAAGTGTTTGTTGGAAACACAGAAGATGAATGGAAGGTAAGATTCACATCACATCCTTCTTCCATATCTGTTTCTGAGCTATCCATACCACTACTATAAGAAGGTAGAATGCATCATCTAACTGAATTACATGTGACATACTTAAAGTATTGATTTTTATTGTAATTCACTGTCAGACTGCTCATTGTGAGATAGAGTAAGATTGAATTCTTCCACATGTTATTGCTGCACTCCTATAAATATATATGCCCAAATCTGTCGTATTTTCAGACAACGTTACATGCAGATTTGTTTTTCAGATGATAATTTTCAAAATTCAGATTATGGTGATGTGTTTAGTTTTACTGGAAATCAAAGTGGTTCAAATGGCTCTGAGCACTATGGGTACCAGAAATCATACTGATTAAAAGCTGCCAATGTTGGGAGGCTGTGGGGAGGAAAGGAGGAGAGTGGGGGGGGGGGGGGGGAGTGGAAAGGGAAAAGAACAGAGAAGGGGACAAGACTGGTTGATGCATTGGCAGAGAGTGGCACACAGTGAAGATGAGGGGATGTAAATATGGAGGAGGTTAAAGGACAGAGGGCTGGGTGCTGTTGGGTGCAGGGTGTAGGGACAGTAGGTTACCGTAGGTTGAAGCTGGGATAATTTCAGGAGTGGAAAATGTGTTGTAAGAATAACTCTTATCTTCACAGTTCAGAAAAGCTGGTGGTGGAGTGGGGGATCCAGATGGCTTGGGTTTTGAAGCAGCCGTATTGAAATCAAGATGTTACGTTAGGGTGCATATTTTACCACAGAGTCATCTACTTTTCTCTTGGCCACAGTTTGGCCATGGCCCTTCATCCTAGTCAACAGCTGGTTGGTCACACCAATATATACCAGGATGAATGGCCATGGCCAAATTGTGACCAAGAGAAAAGTGAACTACCTTCTTGCAAAACATGCTGTTGCAAAACATGCATCTGAACATAGCAAGTTCAATTTCAATGGGTGCTTCAGAACCCAGGTCATCTGGATACTTCACTCCACTGCCAGCTTTCCTGAACGTGTAGATGGAAGTAATCTTCATAACACACTATACTTTCCCAAAATTAACCCAGTCTCAACTTATGGTTACCTACTGTCCCCACATCCTCCACCCAAATATTTCCACCCCAACTGTCCTATCACCTCCTCCCTTTTCACAGTCCGTCACCTCATTGTGCACTACTCTCTGGCAATACACCGATTGGTCTTTTACCCTTCTCTGTTCCTCTCCTTTTCTGCTTCCTATCCCACCCCTCCTCCCCTCACTCTTAACAGTCTGATGATGCTGCACCTGGTAGCCTTATCACGTCAACATTTAGTCCCTGCAGGCTCCACGACACAGGACTCCTCTCTTCCCCCACCTGTACCTTTCTATCCCTCCCCCTTCTCTGCCCCACTCCAGACTGCTGCTGTCATTTAGTCATTCAACATGACAGCTGCATCCTGGCCATAGCTGCTGGAGATTGTGGTCATGTGTGTATGAGGTGTTCTTCCTTGTGTGAATGTGTGCGTTTTTTGTAATTCAGAAGAAGGTCTTCTGGCCAAAAACTTAAATTTTTAGCAGTCTGTTCATTGCACCTGTCTGCAAATCAACATGTCCTAATTCCCATGTTTGATGTTATACTTCAGTGTCCCTAATTTTTCTGGACTGAATAATGCTCTTCATTAATCAATCAAGCCACTAATTAGGAATCTGCATAAATTATCATAATATTGAATGTATAAGAGTACTTGTAGATTATTCCCAGTGTAGACACACAAAATAGTTCTGTGACCTTTTGTAGTTTACTGAAAACCCTTGTTATGTAAACCAAATTATTGCCTGAACATATAGCTCATCCACTCTGTTAAATTTCCATCACACAGTTTTATAAACAAATATATAGTTTTCAAAATACCAAAGTATTCACATGGCAGTCATTAAATAGCCCACTTGCACCTGAAAAACTTCAGTCCACAGCTAGCCATTACCATGTTAACATCTATTCAATGAATCCACTATCAGTATTACTACAAGTAAGACTTATGTAACATCTCTGGATATCATAATCACTGTGCTATCTCTGTGTTGGTATGCTCAATCATATAATGAAATCGTTGCCTAGAAAGCCCTTTTAGTGCAAGTTTGTGCTCTTATCATATCAAATTAACCAGTGAAAGACACAAACGTCTGCCCACCATAATATTAACATTTCTATGTTGTTCTTCTTGTTAAAAGCATGGCTGTGTGAAACAAATGTATGAACTTCTTTGATTGTCACATATATTTATTGTGTTTGCCAAACTGCAACTTGTATATGTGTTTTTGACTTGTGCCATACTGAATGTATATAGTGACTTTAATGATAAATTGTGATCAGCTGAGTGTGTTTTTGCAAACTGTGATTTATGAAACAGGAAAGTACATGACTCATGTTGCCACTGACGCTGTCACCTGTTTTTCTTTTGCTACATAAGCCACAAAATTAAGAAACTGGTTGTCATTTCAAAAAGTCAATTCAGATGTAATAAATGTAAATGAATCTAAAAATTCTGGTATTTGCATCCTATTATTTAGCACCATTCACTACCAAAAAGGTTTTTCAGTGTTGAGACAATGAACTGGAGATGCTATTGAGAAGGCGGAGCTTGAACCAGGTTAATACAATCACAACTGGACCTTTAAAAGATTTTCTTATCTTTTTTGCATCAATAGATGCTGCACATTATTACCTACTGTACTGACAAAATTATTACATTTTAAATGTTGCTTAGTCTGATGTAGCAGTTACAGTTAAAGCCTTAGACTTATATTCAGGAGAGGTCTCCAATCCACTCTAAGACTTCCACTCTGGTTTTCTGTTTTACCTCAACCACCTAAAGTAACTGCTAAGGTGGTGCATACGGAAAGGCCACAGCCAGTTTCCAGTGCATTACTTGTCCTATCTGAACTTATACTATATCTCCAATGATTATTTCTTAGGTAGGATGATTTATTAAAGCCCATAAATCTTATATTGTGTTTCCACAAAGATATGGGGTTGGTAAATGTTAATTATCTAGTAAAACATTTTACATAAAGATAGGGCACTATTAACAAGGAAAACAATGTTTAATTGAAAGTACCATTTATCTTAAGGAGCTATTGAATGAAAATATGAAGAGTATATACATAAGCTCTCCGTGATAGCAATTTGTGCTGCAGGTGGTGGATGAGTCATTCATATTGTAACAAAAAGTATAGTATATAACGTAGATTACAAGAATAAAATGTTTGATACACACACACACACACACACACACACACACACACACACACAGAGAGAGAGAGAGAGAGAGAGAGAGATAGAGAGAGAGAAAGAGCCAAAGAAACTGGTACAACTTCCTAATATTGTGTAGGGCCCCCGTGAGCACACAGGAGCACAGGAGTGCCTCAACATGACATGACATGAACTTGACTAATGTCTGAAGTAATGGTGGAGGGTATTGACACAATGAATCCTGCAGGACTGTCCATAAATCTGTAAGAGTATGAGTGAATGGAGATCTCTTCTGAGCAGCACGTTGCAAGGCACCCAAGATATGCTCAATAATGTCCATGTCAGGGGAGTTTGGTGGCCCGCTGAATTGTTTAAACTCAGAAGAGTGTTCCTGGAGTCACTCTGTAGAAGTTTGGGATGTGTAGGGTGTTACATTGTCCTGCTGGAATTGCCCAAGTCCGTCGGAATGCACTATGGACATGAATGCGTGTAGGTGATCAGACAGGATGCTTATGTATGTGTCAGAATTACATCTAGATGTATCAAGGGTCCCATATGACTCCAACTACACATGCACCAAACCATTACAGAGTCTTCACCAGCTTGCACAGTCCCCTGCTGACATGCAGGGTCCATGGATTCATGAGATCGTCTTGATACCCAGAAATGTCCAGCCATCTGATACAATTTGAAACGAGACTCATCTGACCAGTCAACATGTTTTCAGTCATTAACAATCCAACGTCAGTGTTGGCAGGCACAGGCGAGGTGTAAAGCTTTGTGACGTGCATGACTGGGCCTTATAGTCTGAAAGCCCATATCGATGATGTTTCATTGAGTGGTTTACACGCTGACACTTACTGATGGCCCAGCATTGAAATCTGCAGCATTTTGTGGAAGGATTGCACTTCTGTCATGTTGAATGATTATCTTACAGTCATTGTTGGTCCCATTCTTGCAGGATCATTTTCCAGCCACAGTGATGTCAGACATTTGATGTTTTACAAGATTCCTGATACTCATTGTACGCTCGTGAAATGGTCGTATGGGAAAATCCCCACTTCATCACTTCCTCAGAGATGCTGTGTCCCTTCGCTTGTGTGCTGACTATAACAGCATGTTCAAATTTACTTAAATCTTGATAACCTGCCATTGTAGCAGCAATGACCGATCTACCAACTGGGACAGACACTTGTTGTCTTATATAGGCTTTGCTGACTACAGTGACATATTCTGCCTGTTTGCATATCTCTATATTTGAATACACATGGCTATACCAGTTTTATTGGTGCTTCAGTGTAAAACAAATAAAGGTGTGTGTTTTAGACACATTTGAAGAAAAAACTGCTGAATATTTAAACTTTTGGCCAGAAGACCTTCTTCTGAATTGGAAAACAGACACACATTCACACAAGCGTACACACACACACACACACACACACACACACACACACACACACACACACACACACGACTACTGTCTCTGGCCACTGAGGCCCGTCACACTGTAACAGTAGAGGTAGAGGATGTGTAATCATGCTTGTGAGAGCATTCAAGGTTGTGGTGGGGACAGCACAGGCCTGTTAGGTGCAGTTGAATGGTTTGAGAGGAAGGGGGGCATTGTTTCAGCCTGCAGTGTGGCCTCAGTGGCCAGAAACAATGGTCATGTTTGTGGGAGTTGTGCTTGTGTGAATGTGAGTGTGTTTTCTAATTGGAAGGAGGTCCCATGGCTGAAGCCTTAAATGTTTAGCAGTCTTTTCATTTTTGTTGTGGCTGACTGTGACTTAGTATCACCTCTATATGGGGAGTAGCAATCTGTCCTTTTCATAGTATTGTTGTTCTTTCATCCTGGATTTTGCATTGTATAAATAAATGTGTGAAACTGACATTGTAGTTTATACATCCACATATTCACTCACTGAGTGGAAACACTGATACTGTAAAATGGCTGTATTAATTGTTTAAAGGGTTTTATGTCCTGAATAGCTTTTATTTTCGTGAGGAATTAATCAAAAAGTGTCGGTCCTATGTGGAATGGATCCTTCTCATATGTTCTGGTATTTTACGGAAAAGTTTTTTTAGTCTAGTTTTATGGTAATAGATATCACAGTCTGCAAACTTTTGACTTTATCTGTTGTATTTGTTGTGAAAAATAAAATAATTTCTCTTACGTAAATGCATGGTCGTGGAAATTTGTTAAATGCTGTGAATGCAGGTTTTCACAATTACCGAATTCCTTTATTATTCTAATGGTCTTCTTTTGATTTTTAAATGTGCTGAGTGCTGCCAGAGAATTTCTCCAGAATGTTACTCCATAGTTGTGACTGAATGTAAACACAGTAAACACTTGTAACAGTTTCTGTAAAGGTGAACGGATTTAGGGCTTTCATAAAATAACACCCTTAACTTAATTTATCATCAACATACTCATTATGTTTAAACCATTTCAATTTGTCCTCCAGTTAAAATCCAAGGAATTTTTTTACATGTCTGCTTTGTACTTGACTGTCCTTAAGGAATGTGGGTTCTTACTTGTTGGGTGTGAAAAATCTATTGTGACAGTCTCACTGTTATTTATAGTTAACTGAGTATGATCTCCCCAAGAGCTGATGTGCTTTGTGGCACTATTTACAAACTGCTGCTGTTTCTTCCTGTTCTCACCTTTTAGTAGACTTGTCATGTCATCAGCAAATAAGACAGTTTTATATGCATCCACATTTTACCCCAATTGTTAATATCTGTATAGAGTAGGAAGGAAGAGCTCCCATAGCAGAACCTTGGGGCACTCCATGTCTAATAGTACCCATGTTTCATAGTAGTTCTGTAGCTGCTTTCCACATTTGTCACTGTACCTTAGTGAGATCACTTGTTTATAACTGTCCAGGAATAATTTGACCCACATGTTTGAAAGGCCCCATGTGCCATGGCATTCAATGCAGGTTTTTGTGATTGACCATGTCAAATATTCTTGACTAATCTACAAATATCCCTGTTGTTAATTGTTTGTTATCTGCCAGATTTATTATATCACTAAGGCATTGCCACCAGTGCTGATTTTGCACTTCTGAGTCAATACTGAGATTGTAATGCTCACTGGCATTTTGGATATGTTAATTCATGCCTTATGGGGGCTAGCTGTCACAAAACTGCCTTTTCTTTTTCTGTAGGCACAACAATTTCATGGCTACTGGACTCTAGACTTTCCGTATTTACTCAGATTAATTATTCTAATAGCTGCATGTTCAAGGTAAAAAAGGATCGACAACAGCAAAATGAATATTACAGAGTCACCTGATGACTCTTTGTGTCTGCTGGCCTCAGAGCCATAAAGTTGGCCACAACAAACTTCCACCCAAGGTAATATGCCATGATCTGGGCCACATTCACTCTCGATAGCCTCCGTCTTCTGCTCTCTGCTGCACACTCGGTCATAGGGGCTCACTGTGAAGTAAAATTTGTGTGTTAAAACAACTACTCCAGATTCATCTTAGCTCTGATCACAATTCACAAGACAAAAACACTAAAAGCCAATGCTCGGCTTCATGAAAGAAGTTGAGACTACATATACAAGAAGAACAAGAAATATACACTACTGGCAATTAACAATTCTACTCCACGAAGATGACATGCTACAGAAGTGAAATTTAACCACAGGAAGAACACACTGTGATATGCAAATGATTAGCTTTTCAGAGCATTCACACAAGGTTGGCACCGGTGGCGACACCTACAACACGCTGACATGAGGAAAGTTTCCAACTGATTTCTCATACACAAACAGCAGTTAACCGGCGTTGCCTGGTGAAATGTTGTTGTGATACCTCATGTGAGGAGGAGACATATGTACCATCACGTTTCCGACTTTGATAAAGGTCGGAGTGTAGCCTATCGCAATTGTAGTTTATCGTATCGCAACATTGCTGCTCGCATTGGTCAAGATCCAATGACTGTTAGCAGAATATGGAGTCAGTGAGTTCAGGAAGGTAACACACAATGCCGTGCTGGATCCCAATGGACTCGTATCACTAGCAGTCGAGATGACACCCATCTCATCCGCATGGCCATAATGGATCGTGCAGCTACGTCTCGATCCCTGAGTCAACAGATGGGGACATTTGCAAGACGACAACCATCTGCATGAACACTTTGACAATGTTTGCAGCAGCATGGACTATCAGCTTGCAGACCATGGCTGTGGTTACCCTTGACACTGCATCACAGACAGGAGCACCTGCGATGGTGTACTCAACGATGAACCTGAGTCTACGAATGGCAAAACGTCTTTTTTTTGGATGAATCCAGGTTCTGTTTACAGCATCATGATGGTCACATCCGTGTTTGGCGACATCGCGGTGAACGATCATTGGAAGCGTGTATTCATCATCACCATACTGGTGTATCACCCGGCATGATGGTATGGGGTGCCATCAGTTACACATTTCGGTCACCTTCCGTTCATATGGACTGCACTTTGAACAGTGGACGTTACATTTCAGATGTGTTACGACATGTGGCTCTACCCTTCATTGGATCAATGTGAAACCCTACGTTCCAGCAGGATAATGCACGACCACATGTTGCAGGTCCTGTACGGGCCTTTCTGGATACAGAAAATGTTCCACTGCTGCCCTGGCCAGCACATTCTCCCAATCTCTCACCAATTGAAAGTGTCTGGTCAATGGTGGCTGAGCGACTGGCTCATCACAATACGCCAGTCACTACTCTTGATGAACTGTGGTATCGTGTCAAAGCTGCATGGGCAGCTGTACCTGTACACGCCATCCAAGCTCTGTTTGACTCAATGCCCAGTCATATAAAGGCTGTTATTACAGCCAGAGGTGGTTGTTCTGGGTACTGATTTCTCAGGATCTATGCACCCAAATTGCTTCAAAATGTAATCACATGTCAGTTCTAGTATATTTGTCCAATGAATACCCGTTTATCATCTGCATTTCTTCTTGGCATAGCAATTTTAATGGCCAGTAATGTAGAAAAGTAACTATTAATATCACTTGGTGAATTTATCTTTTATGGCTTCATCAATGAGCTACAACAGTTTTGTAATAAATCAATCAACATTAATGTAACAAATCAAAGAAAAGTCTATTGTATGAAGTTGCAATATACAGGGTTCTAGGCAGTCATAAAGTTCAATTTCTTGAGAGCTTTACAGCACTGTTTCTAGCGAGATGACATGAGCTAGTTTCCTACCTGTTTCATTGTTGTCCCCCGTAGATGACAAATAAATGCAGAAGTTTGATGGTTCAAAATCTTTACTGAATGTTACATTCCCAGCTTTTTAATAAAAAAAACACAGCATCAAGCTTTCACCTCTGGCCACTTTCTCCTTTCTGCTCTCAAGTCTCTTCGATCACTCCTGCCCACACCAAGAAACATTTTCATTGAGTGGTTTCGAAGTGCTTATTTACATAATACTTTTAAAGCCTTGTGTGACTCAGAATATCATAGGAAATAAGTATATACCTGCTATATTTAAAATAGAATGTAACACTCTTATTTAGTAATACTTTGACAGTTTATGAGTTTGTAAGATAACATAAAGTGGTGCTGTTTGAATCTGCCTCTCAAGATTTCCACCAATGCCAATCTTCTTGTCTGATCTTCGGGACGCTTGCTGTTCTAGTCTCTGTTTGTTACACATAAGATGTGAACAGATCAATGTTTGTACCTTGAATGCAGTATTGCACCAGTTTAGATAATTCAAAGAAAAAATATCATTCTAGTGTATCAGAATCTTAATTAAAAAAGGACAGTGCCTTTACTGATTGACCCACCTTGTACATGAATGATAACCTTACACAATACAAGATACCTTCAACAATTTTTCATATTTGAGAGTGTCCCCTTCCAAAAATATTGACTTACTCTGTGATACTTCAATTATACATGTACTGTGAACATTTTATTTATAAATTATTATGAAAAACAAAAATCTGATATTGATTAAACCCAAAAAATAAACAAACAAGCTACAAACAAATCACCCCTCTTAATTTGGAGTGACTCAGACAACACTTAATACTACTCTTAATTCAGGGAAGGAAAAAAAGAAATTATTCCTCTTAATTTGGAGTGACTCAAACAAATTTTAACACTGCTCCTTTTAGTTTGGAGAAAAATAAGCACAAAATATGAAACTCGCTAGATTCATCAGTTTTTATCATAACCTGTTAATACTGTTGAAATGTATCACAGTGGGTGTGATCATCCCCAGTTCTCTCACTCTTCTCTTTCTTGCTAAGTCAATTCCCTAACATCATATCATGGTGAGTGATTGTATTCAGTCACTGTCACTTCCTAAAAGCATCGTATCATCACAGTGAGAAAATTACCTCCACAATCAATGCCCTTTCAAACCACAACATATCCTTTCACCAAATTACAGTCTTCACTGTCAACTGATTGCTGGAACATTTAAACCAATCTTTATCCCCAGTCATAAGAAATGAACATTAATTCTTATGTGAGATAAAAATATGAAGTGCATATTTGGCGTTACCAAAGACTGGGATTAAAAGTGAAATAACATGAAGACTTATTTGTTTTATGGTTCAAAAGACTGTATTAGATATGTCGGGTAGTCCTCAGCTTACCATTCTGTTGTTTGACTTTCGCGACTGCTGGAAGATTCATTTTTTACTTTTTAGTATAATTATTCAGTGTCTGCTATGGATAAGATGAAGAAGGCAAATTATTCCCTGTTTCTTGCTGTGGATTAAGTGATGTAGAAACTGGAACTACTTCAGGTTCTATTGACAACATTGATATTCTTTGTACACAGACATTAATAAATAAACCAGCAAAAGGGAATATGAGACCACAAAAAAAAAAAAAAAAAAAAAAAAAAAAAAAAAAAAAAAAAAAAAAAAAAAAAAAAAACCTAATTGTTTTGCTTGCAGTACTCCTCTTTTGTCTTTCAACCTTTCAGCAGTTGGACATTGCACTTTTTAATTTCCCTCTCTGTTGTATCTCGATTTTCAGAGCTCGAGGCAATTTGTCATAAGTTTCTTCTGTTATTTTGCAGTTTATTAAGTGTCTGTAGGTGCAAAAGGACTATAAATTCATTTATTAAGTTTTCATTAAATATAATTACTTTTAGTCTTAAAAAAAGGGTTGGTGTTTTCTTAGTTAAATGTATGTGTTACAGACAAAACTGAAAAAGCTTGATGCAAAAGTAGCTGCTAATGAACTACTGCTTAATCCATTGCCTGGAGTGTTGGGATTTCTATCTGTAAATGAGAAACTTCAAGACCTTGGGTCTGTTCCTGCTGAATTCGCTGCAGGACAACAGTTTTCATCATGGACTGCTTCTGTGGCAGGTACTATTACTTACCACAAATATTTATCTCTATACATAATTTCAAGTAGTCAACAATATAAGTATATTAACTGTGTTATGATGCTGAAAAGGCCAGTAGAATGAAATGGGAAGAATGTGCCAAACTGAACTTGAAAAGAAAGATTTTATACATTTATTTGGTTTTGGAAGTTTCTGAAATTAATAAAAGTTTTTGATTAGAAATTTTTGATTGACACTGTCTTAATTTCTGTTGGTGTCACACTACATTTCTTTCTTATGCCATATTCAATATGGAATTATTCCTTTGGTGTGAATCTCCAGGAGCTAAATGTATTTTCAGATAGCAGAAGAAAGCAATCAAATGTACATTAGGATTGATACCACAGAGTCCTGCAGAAACTACTTTCAGTTCTTGGTATAACAGCATGTATTAGCCATACCTATATACATGTTTAATATATGGTCCATGTTACACATCGCTAGATCAAGCCCCATTCCTGTAAACTGTCTAATGTGAGTGCGTTCTATTGGGAAACAGCATAACCTATTTGGAAAAATCAAGTATTTTCGTCTTAGCAATGTTGCCATGAAATATCGGAAAAGACCAAGTGCTGCTTCACCTATGTTTGGTTTTCAATTTTGCATTACAAATCCACAAGTGTTGTAACAGCAGACCAAGCACCACTTACCAGTCTCTGGTCTAATGATGGCAACTGGAACATGTGGCTATACTGGTTCAGAACACCTTCTTTCATTGGTCTGTGAGTTGTGCAGTGTTTACGGACCTTATACTAAGTTGTGTGTTGCACATTGTGAATGTTATGATAACCAGGTTCAATAATGGATGCTTTCGCAATAAGAACACAATGTATTATTGAAAGTGTAATGAGGATGTCAAATGTAACTGATGCTTTAAATGTATGAAAACATAAATTTCTTTGTGAGAGTCTCCTCAAAACTACTCCAAAAATACTTAAACAAAATGTCAAAAATCTTATGAATTCCTTTCTTTAGGGAGAAAAAAATAACCATAACAATGATTTCATCTAAAGTGTAGCAGCGTGTAAGGAAACCGATGATGGGGCTGTAACTTGTAATGAGGGTGAGAACTGCAGAAGTGGCAGTAACCATGTTGACAGTGATGAATAGCAAACAAATGTAAATGAAGAAATCCCACTGCAGAAAGTTTGTGCTAATGATATACAAAACAACATTCCTGAACTAGAAATCAGAAAGGGGACAGATGCATAAGTAGGAAACAATGTTGCTTCCAAAACATGGGCTATTTTAATCAAACAAAAGTCTTCAAAGAAGCAAAAGAGCTCTGCCCCTGCAAATGTTTGGAAAATGTAGGAAAGAATTTGACAAATTTTATAGTGGCGAATCTCTTAATGCCCAGCATGCACTGATTTGCTCAATGGTTTTAGAGTTTGAAACTAAACAGAAAAGAGTGAAAATGTCAAACAAAAGAAAGTTTAATAGTTTGTACACTGTCAATGATATGAATGTCATGAAAGTAAGTTGTAAAAAGAATGCTTTCGTTATCCACGGAGTCAAAAAGAAAATCTTTAAGCATTTTTATGAAAAGAGACTTTTTCCAGAAGACTGCAATTGAAAGTAGCCTTTAGAAAAAGGAAAAAAAGAAGACGTTCTTCCT
The DNA here is from genome assembly GCF_023897955.1 of Schistocerca gregaria. NCBI lineage: Eukaryota > Metazoa > Arthropoda > Insecta > Orthoptera > Acrididae > Schistocerca > Schistocerca gregaria. The sequence goes on along the minus strand of NC_064921.1, from coordinate 884,091,080 downwards.
ACCCAATGAAATTGGCTGAACACTTAATTCCTCTGTGACCAAGGGGAAAACCCATTCTAAAGAAAACCTTGAAGAAGACTTGAAGTCCTTTCTGTTGGTTGTCCTGAAAGACGCAAGACAAATATGATGGTCTTTTCAAAGTGATACTAATGTGAAAGACGACATCGAAGCTGACTTTGAAATAGAATGCGAATAATGACAACTAATTGTAATTTTTGCTTTTTATAACTTTTAGTATCTTTAATTTTATTGAGTTTATACAGGAAGCCCCATTGTGATGTACAGTTCTTAACATTTATTTCCATTTTGATTGTAAGAAATGCTATCTTTGACTTTTGGAGACATTCCATGATCTGTCTTTAATGTTACTTCCATTTTTGCAGTTGTTTTAGGTTTCATAAGAATCAATAAAAGTTCATCTATGTTACAATATTAACAGTTATGTCACCTTCAGCACAATTTTCAACAATATTTAGCTTACCAAATGTAATTTGCTATTAATTTAAGCTTTTCAGACTATGAAAGGCATGTGGTTTATTAATGCTTTATTGTCATAATAGCACTAATGCACTCTTCAGTTATGCATAATGAGATCAAAGGATTTTTAAGTATTTTAGTATACTGATGCATAACGAAAGCTCACAAGTAGCAATTAAGCATTAGTTAGCTAATGACCACTTTTTTGCTTAGAATTTAATTATTTGGGGCTCCCCTATTAAGTGAAACAATAACAATAAATTGAAAAATATATATATAGCAAGGAGAACTTCCACACGACAGCAGAGTGAGGACATACACACATTAACTGTCAACTATACTCAATAGCACTGAAACCAGAGCAATTGAGGCTTCTGAAGTACAGCAAAGAGGTGTAGTGCATTTCCTTACTGCAGAAAGATTACAGGGAATAGAAATTCATCAAAGAATGGCACAAATGTGTGTAGAGCATCTAATGTTCCTTGCAATTACAATGTTCAATCCACTTTCTGGCCAATGGCTGCCATAATTAATCTTCAATAATGAGGACATGCAATGGATATGCAGAGCTCTTTGTACACTTGTACCAGTCCTTGAATGAATTTCCATTACCTGCACTCCTTCTGCTGTCAGGAAATGCACTGCACCCCTTTTCTCTTCTTTTGAAGCTTTCGTTTCTCTGTTTGCAGCATGACTGAGATCAGTGGGCAGCCAGTACATACAGGAGGTCACTCTGTTGTCACATAGGTGTGTGCCCATGCCCCCCTAGCCGCAATTTCGGAGCCTTAGCACTCTTATATGTAGTGCACATTCTTCTATAGGCTATGGTGCTATGATCCCTTCAGTGATTGTTATTTTACATGTTCTGGCTCATTTGTTCCTATTTGAAAGGCCCTAATATTTGCTGTTGACATCTTAGTCCTGAAACTGGCCTTGATGTACCCCTTCATCACAATGCTGATAAGAATTATTAAAAATCAAGTGAGAGTCACCACAGTTTTTCACAAGTGACTTGCAGTATCATATTAACTTTTAGCCCAGCTTGTTTTTTGTTGATGGAGTCTGAGAACATATGCAGTTAATCCTGAAAATAGAGACACAGCAAACACTGGTGATCACACATCCCAGCAACCAGCAGGTAGTGATAATGACTATAAGGCTGGTGTGACATACCTGAGTTCTAGCAATTCAAGTTTCATTAAAGTTCATGCAAGTGTAAAGCTCCTGAAAGACATAGCCCTTCTCCAGATGGGCCATTCTATTGTGATCTCACCACAGTAAGCACTTTGAGGCATTGGCAAACCTCGAAGTTTTTATTTTTTCACCTTAAACTTTAATTCCTTCTCCAGATTTTTCTTTGATTTCAGTTACTGTTTGCTCAAAGTAGATATAGAATAACATCTGGAATAGGCTACAACCCAGTCTCACTCCCTTCTCAATGACTGCTCTCCTTTCATGCCTGCCAACTCTTATAACTACAGTCTGCTTCTGTACAAATATATCCTTTTGTTCCTTATATTTTATCCCTGGTACATTCAAACTTTTAAACAGTTTAGTCAAGTCAACATGTCAAAATTTTTCTCTAAATCTACAAATACTATAGATGTCGATTTACCCTTCTTCAAACTATCTCCTAAGATAAGGCACAGATTTAGTAGTGCCTTGTGTGTTCCTATATTTCTCTGGAACCCAAACTGATCTACACCAAGATAAGCTTCTACCAGTTTTCCCATTCTTGTCAGTGTTTTGCAAAATACGACTTATTAAACAGATAGCTTGATAATATTCACACATGTCAACACTTGGCTTCTTGGGTATTGTAATTATGATATTTTTCTTGAAGTCTGAGAACATTTCCCTAATTTGATATACGTATCTTACACACAAAGTAGAATAGTTTTTTCATGTCTCTCTCTCCCAAGAATATCAGTAATTCTGTGGGGATGCTGTCTACTCCAGCCTTATTTTCAAGTAGGTGTTTTTTATTTAGGCTCTGTCAAATTCTTCTTGCAGTGTGGTACCTCCCATCTTGCATTCACCTACGTCCCCTTTTCTTTCTATAATATTGCCCTCATGTTTGTTTCCCCAGTGCAGTCCTTTTATAAATACCTTACACCTTTCCCTTATGCGCTTAGTACTGGCTTGCCATCTGAGCTCCCGCATTCGTATGTCTACTTCTCTTCCTTCTCCAAAGACCTCTTTAATTAACCTATAGGTAACATTTATCTTTCCCATAGTTACACATGTTGCTGCATCCTTACATTTCTTGTCTTACCAGCCATTTATAATGACTTTGTTGTCACTAGAAGATTAAACTATAATCTTCCTTTTTTCATTCCATGTTGTACTTCTGGTCAGTCTCATTTTTTAGATGTTTGTATTCTCTTCTGCCTGCTCCATTTGCTGTAATTTTATATTATTTTCTTGTCAATTAGATTCAGTATCTTTTTTATTATACAAGGATTTCTATGGGCTCTTTTGCCTGTTCGATCCTTTGCTGCCTTCTTTGCTTCATCTCTCAAAACTACCCACTTATCTTCTGTTGTATTCCTTTCCCATTCCAGGCAGATGTTGCCTAATGCTCCTTGTGAAACAATCAACAATTTCTGGTTCCTTCAATTTATCCATTTCCTATCTCCTGAAATACATGCTTTTTTGCAATTTCAACTGTTTTAATCTGCTATTCATAATCAATAAATTATGGGCACAGTATACATTTGTCCCTGGTAATTTGTTAGAGAGTAAAATTTGGTTTCAAAATCTCTGTCTTACCATTAAGTAAACAACTTGAAACATTCCAGTGTTACCAGATCTCTTACATGTATACAGTGTTCTTTCTTGATTCTTAAACTAAGCGTTAGTGATTATTAAATTATGTCCTGTGCAAAATTTTACCAGGCAGCCTCCTCTTTCATTCCTTTCTCCAATCCATGTTCTCCTACCTTCCTTTTCCAATTATCAAATTCCAGCCACCCATCAAATAAGATTTTCATTTCCCTTATTTATATAAATAATTTCATTTTCTCATCATGCATTCTTTCAATCTCTTCATCACCTGTGGAAGTAGTTGGCATATAAAAGTTGGCATATAAACATATTACTGTGGTGGCTGCTTGCTTCATGTCCATCTAGGCTATAATAATGCAAAATGACATTGGTATTGGCTTACCCACAGTCTATTTTCTTCTTCATTATTAGACCTACTCATGCATTACTCCCTGTTCTGACTGAATGAGAAGACCTGTTCTTCCTGATTTCCACTCTATTTAACTTCAGCCTAGTCATTGCCCTTTTAAAATCCTCTAACTACATACCCAAATAAGGGATCTGACATTCTTTGATATGGCCAATAGAACATCAGTTTTCTTTTTCATGATGATGATATCCACTCAGGTAGTCCCTGCTCGGATATCCAATGGCAAACTGGTTTACCCCCAGAATATCTTAACCAAGAGGATGCCATCATCATCAAACTACACAGTAGAGCTGCATACCTGCTAGGGCGGCATAAAGGCTGCAGTTTTCCCTTGCTCTCACCAGTTTGAAGTACCTGCACAGCAAGGACATATTAGCTAATGTTACAAGGCCAGATTAGTCAATCATTCAGACTATGCCCTTGCAACTATTGAAGATGTTGCTGCCCCTTTTCAGGATTTATGGGTTAGTCTACCCTCTCCACATATACCCTTCTGTAACTGTCATCTACAGAGTTGTAGCATGCAAACCACTCAACCTCGACAAGGTCCATGGTTCATGGGAAGAGGTGGGTGGAGAGGGGGGGGGGGGGGGGGGGCGTGGATGGAAAATGCTATAGTTTCAAGAAACAGAGATCATGACCTAGACAGCTTAACACTAGGGTTCCACAATAAAGAAGTAATGTAATGTTGGATTTGCAATTAAAACTTTAACGGTGGACACAATGTGGAGTAGGCACTGGAAACTGAAAGGCAAGTATGTTGGCCTTAAACATTGGCAGCACATGTTGAAAGTTTGTCAGAGGCAGTGGTACCCATCTCACCATTTCTACTGTATGACTGGTCTGATATTGGATGCAACATTGTATTCCCAGTCTGTACCTATTCATAGAGGGCACAATTATGTCTCAGCTATCAGTATTCACCACTGTTGATGATAACGATGGAAGTCACTGATGGCGTACAATTGATAACCAAGTTGACTTCGCTTTGTAACCTAGAAGATTTATGTGAAGATTCTTGGACTAAGACTTTCTTGAAATGAATGTCGCATTAGGATAGTGAAATAATGTCTTTCATGCTTCAGTTCCATTAACTGATGGACTCAAAGTGAAGCATAATGTAGTTGGCCTAAGTTGTGTATACAAACATATTATTAACAGACACATTTTGTTGTAAACTTACTGCATTTGAATGGTCTTTTGTTTTGTTTAATAACTGTAGCATTACATTTTTCACCTTTGGAGATACATCTCAGTTGAATAAGTGAAACATAAATTTGACCATCTCTTCACTTAGTTTGTTGTCTCCTTTTAACAGACAACTATGAGGAACGACCAATGCTAATGGGTCAGCAACTTAATCTGACATGCTTCTTTGACCAGTCTGAACCTGGAAGTAAAGTGCCCAGCAACTACAAAGTTCTGTGGTTGCAGCTTGATACAGTTGTGACTCCTGGAGGAAGTGACAGCAATCTTGAGCGTGAGGTGGACTTTGTGATCAAACAAGGACCACGAATGAGTCAGCTGGCCGCCTTCTCATACCTGAGCCGTGTCTCACTGGAGAACTTCTACAGCTGCTGGGTACAGAGAAAGGGAGGCCCACCTGGCCAGATTGTAATTGCCTTTGGTGTTTCTGTCATTGACCCCAGTTCTGGTAATTTATCTGCTTTCTTAAAATACATAGATGGCAGAATAAATAGTTTTTCAGTCTGTAGAATGAAAGAAAAAATACTGTAACTGTTAATGTGAGGTGCATATACTAAAAAATGAGTCTTCCCTTCAAAGTAACCATTTAGTCTTTATTTTCAACTAACTTTAATGTGCAAAAGTAATACATAGTCTGCTTCTGTCTAAGACAAAAGGATAATGCGTAAAGAGTAATAACTGCAGAAGAGTCACTGAATATGCCATAGAAATGTGATACATTTCTAGTTTTCAGAACAGGAGGTGTCTTCCTTTGGGGCAAGAAAGGAGTGTGGAGACTGCTGTGTGGTAGGCTCATTAGCTTCATTGTGAAATCTTATTTTTGAATTCCTCCACGTTAATTACTTCTACATCAAAAAGTTTTCATCCTGGGATCTTATTTTTGAATGTATCCATGTTAATTACTTCCACATCAAAAATATTACTGTTTCATTCTCCATGCACTGTGATTCATTGCTTGATGTTGGTACCTAGTGTTTTTGGAGGTATCTTCACTCAGACACACAAATATGGCTCACCAACTACCAATAGTAATTCTACTTTAGTAGCCTTGTCTCAAGCTTACGAATTGCAGCAGGCTGAGTTATTCATGTATTATCTATCAGTCACTGGTTTTCACTTCTAACAAATGCCTAAAAACACCAGCTTGAAACCAGATTAACCATGATCTCAATGTAGTAGTGAAATGTTCCTCAGGACTAACTCCTCCCATTCTCATAATAAAATTATAATAAATTATAATAACTGCTTTCTGTAGCCCTTACACTAGGTTTAATCTGACTAATAATGAGACATCTACTACCTTGTATGTCATTGTTTTGGAGCAGCATTGTGCAATGTACCTGACAAAGAACCTTTCTTGTATTTAGAACCATTTTGTAACAGCTGTTTGGCTATTATTATTCGTAAAATCCTAAAAAGCTCTCCTACCACAATAAGTTCTGATACAGCCACCATCCACCTTACATGATTTCCCCAGTAGTGTCAATCCAGGAGTACTATGTGGCAGAAGTGTTCTGCCTCCATAGCCCTGTATGCAGTGTAGGCTCCAACTAGAAGAGTCTTCTTAATGTGTTTTGCTTATTGCAGTACTTAACAAAAGGATTCTGTTTATCTTCCCAAATTCTTCCTCTCCTATTGCCTTTTCCTATCAGTCTCTGATACAGCACCGCAAACTTTTTGCCCCCTCCCTGTTATTTATAAGTCTAATGGTATTTTCTGTCAGATTTAGGTTTCTTACTGTTGAGCCCATTAAGCACTTTCTTGATGAGCTTGAAAGTACATTTCTTTCTTGCACACATGACCGTCATCTTTGGCAATTCGGACTAGATTCTGATCTGAGCTCTTGGGCTGTCATGTGTATGTGAGTGTGCTTGTGAATGAATATGTGTGTTTACTTTTCCAAAAAAGGCTTTGGCCAAAAGCTAAACATGCAAAAGTCTTTTTGTTGTGGCCATCTGCAGCTCAACATGTCATCTTTATGGTGAGTAGCAATCTCTGTATCTACATGTATACTCTATACATTATGTGTGATTAGGTAATACCTATATTTGTGGCTTCCTGTCCTATTCCATGTATGTACTTTATGAGGGAAGATTAATTAGCCGTATTTGTATAAATACCTCAGTATACACCCTAATCTCTCTTAACTTATTTGCAATGTTGCATTCCATCCTGTATTTTACATTGTTTGATTAACTTATTTTCATGAATCCTACACAAGATACGAGTTGAAGGCAGCATAATTGTTGCAAAGTGTTCATTGAATATTAATTCTCGAAGTTTCTCAACAGTTTGCGAGAACACCAGCTTTCTTCTAGAGATCGACATTTTTGTTCTGTGAGCATCTCCATTGTTTCGTGTGCTTTATTGTTCTGTTAAATCAAAACCTGCTGCCATTCCTACTTGACAAGGACTCCAAGTCCTGGAGCACTATAATTTTGCAATGGCTTAGTTACATAAGCATCCGCTTTCCCAGAACTCTCTGAACAAAAGTAATTTTTAAACTACCTTCACTAAATTTGTTTTCATGCATTCATGTTGTTTCATATTGCTTTCTAATGTGAAACCTCTGATATTCACACAACGTGGCACAATCTAGAACAGAACTTTACAGAGAATGTGCTCCACTACCAGACAGCAAGCTCAGACCTACAAGCAGTGAGTACCCCATCCCTTCCATTTTCACAGCACAAGATAGGGAGTGGAGAGCCATGTGGAGACTTGAGCAGGGACATGACATATTTCTCAGGCAAATTAATTTTCCTACCTTTAATAAATAAGTCATGGTAAATGCTGTTTCAGTGTCATAAATTAATCGAATCAACTAAAAATGTAATGCTGCACCACAGCTTTATTATTAAATAGATACATATTTCTTATTTTACTTAATCATACATTACACATATAATGTTTTTTAATCAACTCTCGCATATTCAATCTTATTGCTCCTTTTCCATTTTACAAGAGCATCTCTAATCAGTGCAGTCATTTATGTGCACTGTAGAGTAGCATGTAGTTCAGGTTATAGCAAGATAGCGAGTTCTCAAATGCATTTTATTGTCTTCATCACTAAAAACAGTTGTTCACAGATGTGCATGAAACCAAACATTGATATTATGCCAGCAGCCATCTCCTATAAATGAGGAAAGTGATCTTCGGAGAAATACTTGTAAAAATATAGAATACTTATCTTGTTATTAAATTTGTCTTTATATTCCCTACTTTATCACAGGTATTTACTTCCAGCTGCACATCACATGAATGTCATTAATATTCACTCAGTATGCAGAGGAAAAAAGATGAAAATTACCCATTAGTCATGCCACATTATTAAATCGAAATTGGGATTGTTTCTTATGTGGAATAGGTGGATAGCATTTTAATTCTATGTTAATACAAAAGTCCTTCAATGAAGAAAATTTTGGAAAATGAACAGGATAGATGAAAATCTACTCACCAAGTGGTGGCAGGAGAACACATGTAAAAAAGGGTATTAAAGCTTGAAAGCTATTGTAGACAGTGGCTCTTTCTGCTGGCGGAGGGGTTGAAGGGGAAGGAAAAGGGAAGAAGGAAAAAGACTGGTGAGGTTTAGGGAAAGGTGTGTAATTCAGAAATGTCACCTAGAACCCCACATCAGGAGAGACTATCTGGACAGAATAAGAAGGGGACGGCAATGAAAGAGGTTTGAAAATCTGAGAGCTTAAATGTAGAAGAAAGTGTAATGTGCACAACAGAGAGTACTACCAAAACATTGTGGACAAGTTAATAAGAGCAAAAAGCCAAGTGTATTTATGTGATGGAGGTGGGATGGGGATGATGAGATGTAGACAGGTCAGAAAATGAAAGATACAGAAAACTAAAAAGGAGTGAAGAAAGGAATAGTTCAAGGACCATCATATCCAAACCTGGTACAGCTGGTCCTTCCAAAAAACAATGTAGGAGTACACTACTTGTCACTCAGTGTTATCCTACCTTGATTGTATTAATCACCTACTTCAACAAGGCTATGACTTCCTAAAATCATTCCCTGAGATGAGATCCATTCTGTCCAACATTTTGCCCACCACACTTACAATAGCTATTTGTTGCCTTTCCAATCTCTGAAATATCCTTGTCAGACCCTATGCTCCTTCTGCACCCATCTTCCTACTCTATGATTTCTAGCCCTGTGACTATTCTTGCTGTAAAACTTGGCCTTTGCGCCCTCCTTCCACCAACTATACCAGTCCTGTAACTGGCAAAAGATATACTATCAAAGAGAGAGCCACCTGGGAAACAATACATATAGTATACCAGTTGTTATGTAAACACTGTTCAGCCTTTTATATTGGCGTGACCACCAACAAGTTATTGGTCACGATGAATGGGCATAGGCAGAGGGTGTATACTGGCAACACAAAATATCCTGTTGAAGAGCATGCTCTGTTGTCATGGGGAAAGTACCAGAGCTCCACGTGCTAATAGAAAGTACTGATGCTCAAATCAATATAGGCACTGAATACTGGCAAAGCCGGAGATAAGTTCAGCTGAAATTTTTGTGAATAACCTAATGGTGTTCCAAAAGGATAGGGTAAACACATTTGGTGGTCGTGTGTTTGTTGCTGTTAAAAGTAGTTTACTTTTTAGCAAAATTGAAGTGGATAGTCCCTGTGAGTTAGTATGGGCAGAGGTCATTCTTGGCAACCAGAATAAAATAATAATGGATCCTTTTACTGACCTCCCAGTTCAGAAGATACAATTACTGAAAGGTTTAAAGAAAACTTGAGTTTAATTTCAAACATATACATGACTCATACAATTATATTTGGTGGTCAGTTTAATTTACCCTCAATACGTTGGCAAAAATACGTGTTTAAATCTGGAGGTACACATAAAACATCACTCAAAATGGTGCTAAATGTGTTCTCTGTAAATTATTTGAAGCAGTTAGTTCATGAAGCCACACGAACAGTAAATGGTTGTGGAGACAACTTTACCTCTTAGCAACAAATAATCCAGATCTAACAACAAGCATCAAAATGGATACAGGGACTAGGGAAAACCGGGTTATTGTAGTAAGACTGAGTATTGTAACCCCCAAATCCTCCAAAAATAAACAAAAAATATTCAATAAAGCAGATAAAAATTCACTTGGCACCTTCCTGAGAGACAATCTTCACTCTTTCCAAATTAACAATGTAAGTGTAGAACAAATGTGGCTTGAATTCAAAGAAATAGAATCTACAGCAACTGAGAGATTTATACCAAATGAATTAACAAATGACACAGCAGAACCCCCTTGGTAAAGAAAATGGGTCAGAACACTGTTGCAGAAACAGTGAAAAAAGCATACCAAATTGAAATGAACTCAAGATTTCCAAGGTTGGTGATCTTTTACAGAATCTCAAAATTTAGCGCAGACTTCAATGTGAGATGCTTATAATAGTTTCCACAACAAAACTTTGTCTCAAAACGTGGCAGAAAATCCAAAGAGATTCTGGTCGTATGTAAGGTAAGCCAGTGGCAAGACACAACCAGTGCTTTCTCTGCAGAACAGCAATGGAAATACTATCGATAACAGTACTGCCAAAGCAGAGTTACTGCACACAGCCTTATGAAATTCCTTCATCAACAAAGACAAAGTAAATATTCTAGAATTCTAATCAAGACAGCTACCAACATGAGTAACTTAGAAACAGATACCCTTGGAGTAGTGGAGGAACTTGAATCACTTAATAAAAACAAGTCTTCCGGTTCAGACTGTGAACCAGTTAGGTTCCTTTCAGAGAATGCTGATGCAATAGCAGCATGTTTAACACTCATATACAACTGCTTGCTTGAAAGATCTGTACTCAAAGACTGGAAAGTTGCATAGGTCACACCAATATTCAAGAAAGGTTGTAGGAGTAATCCAGTACGTTACAGGCTCATATCATTAATGTTGATATGCAGCAGGATTTTGTAACATATATCATGTTCGAACATTATGAATTACCTCGAAGAGAATGGTGTATTAATACACAAACAACACGAATTTAGAAAGCATTGTTCTTGTGAAACACAACTAGTTCTTTACTCACACAAAAGCAGCCGCCTTAGGTTGTTGCAGGTGATACTGTCATTTATCGTCTAGTGAAGACATCAGAAGATCATAACAAATTGCGAAATGATTAAGAAAAGATATCTGTATGGTGCAAAAATTGGCAACTGACCCTAAATAATGAAAACTGTGAGGTCATCCACATGATTGCTAAAAGGAATCTTTTAAACGTTGGTTGCACGATAAATAAGCCAAATCTAAAGGTCATAAATTCAACTAAATACCTAGGAATTATAATTACGAACTACTTAAATTGGAAAGAACACATAGAAAATGTTGTAGGGTAGGAAAACCAAACATTACTTTTTATTGGTAGAACACTTAGAAAATGTAACATTTACTAAAGAAACTGCCTACACTTGTTTGTCGATCCTCTTTTGAAGTACTGCTGAGCGGTTTGGGATTATTAGCACATAGGATTAATAGAGTTCATTGAGAAAGTTGAAAGAAAAGCAGCATGTTATGTAATATCAAGAAAGAGGAGAGAGAGTGTCACTGATATGATACAGGATTTGGGGTGGACATAATTAAAACAAAGGCATTTTTCATTGTGGCAGAATCTTCTCACGAAATTTCAATCACAAACTTTCTCCTCCAAATGCAAAAATATTTTGTTGACACTAAACTACATAGGGAGAAACGATCATCATAATAAAATGAGGAAAATCAGAGCTTACCACGTGTTGTTTGAGACTGGAATAAGAGAGAATTATTGTAGAGGTGGTTCAATGAATGCACTGTGTGTCACTTAAGTATAATTTGCAGAGTATCCATGTAGATGTAGTTGTAGATGTACAACATGGCAGTCATGACCTCAGTACCTGTTTCACCACACGTGCCATCTGGGTTTTTCCTCCAGACACAGTTTCTCAGAACTCTGCAGGTGGGAACTGGCACTACAATAGGTCCTTTGCTCTCGCCAACCACCTGGCTTAATTAACATTAATTTCTTCGGTCTCAGCAATTATTCACAATGATTATTCCTTTTACCATTCCCTTTTAGTTTACTACATCTTTCATTTTCTGAACTGTCAACCCCTCCCACCTCTGTCCCGTACAAAGCACTTATCTTTTCACTTTTCTTAACTTGGGCTTGGTATTTTGGTAGGAATCTCTGTCATGCATATTACCCTTTAGCTCTCAGGTTTATAAATCTTTTCCCATGGATTTCCAAAGAATCAGTATTTCCTTCTCATCCCATCTGGTAAGTCTGCCCGATCCATGGTTTTTTTTTAATCTCACCAGTCCTTTTCCTTCATTCTTCTTCCTTCTCCTCTCCTTCAACCCTTGAGCCAGAAGTAGGAGCCACTGTCTTCAAAAGCTTGCAAACTTTAATACCTTTTATATTCGTGTTCTCCTGCTGCCACTTGGTGAGTAGAATTTTTTATCTGTCCAATTACATTATACAGGGTAGTTACGGACAGATAAGTGCCAATGTGGTGGCGCTCCATCCTGCTGAAATATGAATTGTTGTGCTTCAAAAAGAATACCACAACTTTAGGAATTTAAAACTCTGTAACGACAAAAGGCAGAGCTAAGCACTATCTGTCGGCGAATTAAGGGAGCTATAAAGTTTCATTTAGTTGTACATTTGTTTGCTTGAGGTGCTGTTGACTAGGCGTCAGCGTCAGTTGATGCTAAGATGGCGACCGCTCAACAGAAAGCTTTTTGCGTTATTGAGTAGGGCAGAAATGAATCGACGACAGTTGTTCAGCGTGCATTTCGATTGAAGTATGGTGTTAAACGTCCTGATAGGTGGTGTATTAAACGTTGGTATAAACAGTTTACAGAGAATGGGTGTTTGTGCAAAGGGAAAAGTTCTGGACGGCCGAGAACGAGTGATGAAAATGTAGCACGCATCCAGCAAGCATTTGTTCTCAGCCCAGGAAAATCGACTTGCAGAGCTAGCAGAGAGCTGCAAATTCCACAATCAACTGTATGGAGAGTCCTACAAAAAAGGTTAGTTATGAAACCTTATCGTCTGAAATTGGTTCAAGCACTGTCTGCAGCTGATAAGATTAAAAGAATCGATTTCTGTGATTTTATCCTTGCTCAAATGGAAACAGATGAATCTTTTGTTTCAAAGAATGTGTTTAGTGATGAAGCAGCTTTCCACACTAACAGGAAAGTCAACCGTCACAATGTCTGTATATGAGGCACTGAGAATCCGTGGGAAACAACTCAGTATGAACGTGACTCGCCTAAGGTGAACGTTTTCTGTGCCATTTCAGCCAATAAAGTTTTTGGTCCCTTTTTCTTCGAAGGTGCTACTGAAACTGGACTACAGTATCTGGAGATGTTAGAGAATTGGCTGTTCCCTCAGCTCGAACAAGAAGCACAACAATTCATATTTCAGCAGGATGGAGCGCCACCACATTGGCACTTATCTGTCCGTAACTACCTGAACGTCAACTACCCAAGGCGATGGATTGGCTGCCAGGCAGCCCGTGACAGAGCACTTCATCACTGGCATCCAAGAAGCCCAGATCTTACCCCCTGCGATTTTTTCTTATGGGGGGTATGTTAAGCATATGGTGTTTCGGCCACCTCTTCCAGCCACCATTGATGATTTGAAATGAGAAATAACAGCAGCTATCCAAACTGTTATGCCTGATATGCTACAGAGAGTGTGGAACGAGTTGGAGTATCGGGTTGATATTGCTCGAGTGTCTGGAGGGGGCCATATTGAACGTCTCTGAACTTGTTTTTGAGTGAAAAAAACCTTTTTAAATACTCTTTGTAATGATGTATAACAGAAGGTTATATTATGTTTCTTTCATTAAATACAGATTTTTAAAGTTGTGGTATTCTTTTTGAATCACCCTGTATTTTCAAAAATTGATTATTTTCTTTGGAAAAAGAACTGTGTTTCAAAAGATAAGATTCTTTCCACTGTGAACTGAAATGTGTAAACATTGTTGGTGTTACAAAATGATAGCTCGCTGTTACTGCTATTAGACAGCATCGCTGTCAAAACGGTTGCTTCCCCATTTCATGGATAGTACATCTCTTGTGTTGTACCCCTCAACCCAATTTGCTACTCTTCTACTCTTGGGTTGGAGCCTGAGCAGGTGTACTTGCACTCAGAATCAATGAATTGTTAAGACCTGCACTAGAACTTACCAGATATCTTGTAATTGGATATTGTCAAACTCTGTCATTTGTTATGTTATTATCTTGCATTTACACACCTTTTAAGGGAGATACGGTCCAGTTGACCAAGTGGAAATACTGTCTTAAGTTGTTCTGCATTCCTGGATGATCTTCAAATCCTAATATCAAGTTGTTTGTATTATACTTTTCTTTCTTAGTCATTACACCTTTGGTTAATTTTTGTTTATAGCCAGTTCTCATCAGAACTTCTGTTGCTTGCATTTTTCATGAGAAGGCTAGCTGGTGCCAAGACAAATGTTTAATTCTGAGATAATGGTATAGGAGGAAGATGAAAGATTTGGAGTAAGGATAAAAAAAATAGGAAAAGGAAGTGAACAGTGAATTAGGGTGGAGCCGAAAATTAACAGAGGATGAGCGGATGATTTGGGATCAGAGGTTGGAATGGCGTAGGAAAAGGAAAGGGGGTAGAGGCATGTGGAGAACAGGAACTAGCAGATATTGCAGCCAAGAGGGTTGTGGAAATGAACAATATATCACAAGAGGAGTTCTTACTGGCTCAGTTGCAAAAAATACATTCTACTGTGAAGATCCAAAAGACATGTGTTGTAAAACAAGTGATGAAGTAAACTACATTATCTTGTGTTGTTTTTTCTGTAACTGAGCATCTTTTTATATCTAAAAATAAAGATGATGTGACTTACCAAACGAAATCGCTGGCAGGTCGATAGACACACAAACATAACACAAACATACACACAAAATTCAAGCTTTCGCAACTAACGGTTGCTTCGTCAGGAAAGAGGGAAGGAGAGGGAAAGACGAAAGGATGTGGGTTTTAAGGGAGAGGGTAAGGAGTCATTCCAATCCCGGGAGCAGAAAGACTTACCTTAGGGGGAAAAATGGACAGGTATACACTCGGGCACACACACATATCCATCCACACATATACAGACACAAGCAGACATATTCAAAGACAGACATATTCAAAGGCAAGCCACTGAGTTTCACAAGCAGAATGTTGACAGATTGATTCAGGACGATCGTCATATCACTCAGAGAGAAACTCCAAGCACAATCGGCATTTCACAAGAACGTGTGGGTCTTATTATTGCTTTTTGTGGCTATCAGAAGATCTGTTCACAATGGGTACCCTGGATGCTGACTCCTGAAATGAAAGTGCACAGACTTGAAATTTGCCAGGAACTCCTCAAAAGTTATGAGAAGAAAGGTGACACCTTTCTCCATTCAACTGTGACAGGAGACAAAACATGGGTACATCACTATGACCCAGGGACAAAACATCAGTCTATGGAATATCAACACAAAGACTTACCCCAGAAAAAGAAATTCAAGATGCAGCCCCACCTGGAAAAATCATGGTCACAGTGTTCTGAGTGTTGGGTGTGTGTTTTACCCCTGCCACCTTCAGAATTTGAAAGAGAGTATTCCAGTCAACATTGTCAAAAGCTTTCTCTAAGTCTACAAAAATCTAGAAATGTAGGTTCGCCTTTCCTTAATCTAGCTTCTAAGATAAGCTGTTGGGTCAGTATTGCCTCACATGTTCCAATATTTCTACGGAATCCAAACTGATCTTCCCCAAGGCCAGCTTCTACTAGTTTTTCCATTCGTCTGTAAACAATTCGCGTTAGTATTTAGCAGCTGTGACTTATTAAACTGATAGTTCGGTAATTATCACATCTGTCAACTCCTGCTTTCTTTGGGATTGGGATTATTATATTCTTCTTGAAGTCTGAGGGTATTTCGCCTGCCTCATACATCTTGCTCACCAGATGGTAGAGTTTTGTCAGGACTGGCTCTACCAAGGCCATCATTAGTTCTAATGGAATGTCGTCTACTCCGGGGACCTTATTTCGACTCAGGTCTTTCAGCGCTCTGTCAAACTCTTCACGCAGTATCATATCTCCCCTTTCATCTTCATCTACATCCTCTTCCATTTCCATAATATTGTCCTCAAGTACATCGCCCTTGTATAGAACCTGTATATACTCCTTCCACCTTTCTGCTTTCCCTTCTTTGCTTAGAACTGGGTTTCCATCTGAGCTCTTGATATTCATACAAGTGGCTCTCTTTTCTCCAAAGGTCTCTTTAATTTTCCTGTAGGCTGTATCTATCTTACCCCTATTGAGATAAGCCTCTACATCCTTACATTTGTCCTCTAGCCATTCCTGCTTAGCCATTTTGCACTTCCTTTCGATCTCATTTTTGAGACATTTGTATTCCTTCTTGCCTGCTTCATTCACTGCATTTTTATATTTTCTCCTTTCATCAATTAAATTCAATATTTTTTCTGTTACCCAAGGATTTCTACTAGCCCACATCTTTTTACCTACTTGATCCTCTGCTGCCTTCACTACTTCATCCCTCAGAGCTACCCATTCGTCTTCTACTGTATTTCTTTCCCCCATTCCTGTCAATTGTTCCCTTATGCTCTCCCTGAAATTCTGTACAACCTATGGTTTAGTCAGTTTATCCAGGTCCCATCTCCTTAAATTCCCACCTTTTTGCAGTTTCTTCAGTTTTAATCTACAGTTCATAACCAATAGATTGTGGTCAGAGTCCACATCTGCCCCTGGATATGTCCCACAATTTAAATCCTGGTTCCTAAATCTCTGTCTTACCATTATATAATCTATCTGATACCTTTTAGTATCTCCAGGATTCTTCCATTTATACAACCTTCTTTTATGATTCTTGAACGAAGTGCTAGCTATGATTAAGTTATGCTCTGTGCAAAATTCTAACAAATGGCTTCCTCTTTCATTTCTTAGCCCCAATCCATATTCACCTATTATGTTTCCTTCTCTCCCTTTTCCTACTGTCGAATTCCAGTCACCCATGACTATTAAATTTTCATCTCCCTTCACTACCTGAATAATTTCTTTTATTTCATCATACATTTCTTCAATTTCTTCATCATCTGCTGAGCTAGTTGGCATATAAACTTGTACAACTGTAGTAGGCATAGACTTCGTGTCTATCTTGGCCATTATAATACGTTCACTATGCTGTTTGTAGTAGCTTACCCGCACTCGTATTTTTTTATTCATTATTAAACCTACTCCTGCATTACCCCTATTTGATTTTGTATTTATAACCCTGTATTCACCTGACCAGAAGTCTTGTTCCTCCTGCCACCGAACTTCACTAATTCCCACTATATCTAACTTTAACTTATCCATTTCCCTTTTTAAATTTTCTAACCTACCTGCCCAATTAAGGGATCTGACATTCCACGCTCCGATCCGTAGAATGCCAGTTTTTTCTTCCCTGGTAACGACGTCCTCTTAAGTAGTCCCCGCCCGGAGATCCAAATGGGAGACTATTACACCTCCGGAATATTTTACCGAAGAGGACGCCATCATAATTTAACCATACAGTAAAGCTGCATGCCCTCGGGAAAAATTACGGCTGTAGTTTCCCCTTGCTTTCAGCCGTTCGCAGTACCAGCACAGCAAGGCCGTTTTGGTTATTGTTACAAGGCCAGATCAGTCAATCATCCAGACTGTTGCCCCTGCAACTACTGAAAAGGCTGCTGCCCCTCTTCAGGAACCACACGTTTGTCTGGCCTCTCAACAGATACCCCTCCGTTGTGGTTGCACGTATGGTATGGCTATCTGTATCATTGAGGCACACAAGCCTCCCCACCAATGGCAAGGTCCACGGGTCATGGGGGGAGGCTTCATAGTGCACTAGAAAAATTACATGTTTGAAGGTGTTTATAAATTATGTTTAGATTTAGGAATTTCTGACCAGTCTGCATTATTTATTGGACTGTCAAAATTTAACAGAGAAGTTTTGTGTAAGAAAAGGAACTTTAGTCAATGAAAGAATTCAACCATACTTGGTAGGGCTCTTTCTGTTCATCAGAATTCAAATTGAGGGGTTCCTACACCTCATCTGTCATTGCTTCCAAATGTTGTTATTTTCATTATTGACTAGTAGTAATTGTTTTTATGGTTTACATCTTGAACTACAGAAACGTTTAAAGAAGCCTTGAAATGCTTATTCAATTTTGTATCTGTTACTTACTATGCCACCAGCCATCTTAACTGATGAAATGTGATGTTGTGTTGGCTATTGCAGGAGTCAGCATGAGCACAGACAAGGAAGGAGAAAAGTTGTGATGGCCAGTTGCAGGAATCCAAATTGATCTATACATAACACCTGAAGATTAAGTGAACTCTTTATTTGTAAAATAAAAGAAACTTAACTTCTTGTTTCTTGTGCTTCCTACCTACAAGTACTATGCTCTCTATTACTACTTTCAGAATGGAGGCTAAGTAATGTCGTCCTGTTACTCATTATTGATGCTCTTGAAGTCTGTGACTGAACTGCTGAAACCAGCGATTGGCAACCAGTTAAATCAGCATTGATACTGGGTGTTGAACTCTGTCTTTGTGGGGGTGTGGTGCTGTTTGCTCTTGCTTTTGACATGTGGGTGAGCACCTTCTTGATGCTGTTTCATGGTGCTGTGCTGGCCGGTGTACAGTCCGTGCTTCCAGACTGCAAACTCTTCCTCCTCCGCCCCCTTGCCCCCAGAAAAAAAAACCACACCGTTGTCATGTAGGGAGCCATCTTATGACAATGGAAGAGGGGAAGAGAAAGCAGGAAGCTGGGTGCTGTGAGAAGCTGGGAGCTGCAACAGGGGCTGAAGCCAAGGCCCAAGCCACTCCCCAACATCCGCCCTGTGCTCTGAGAGGAATGATTACAGAAATGGTGCCAGGTGCGCAGCAGGCACTGGGATGAGCACTGGGAAGTTAAGCTTTTGCAGAGGCAAAGGTGATGGGTTCAGCTCCATCAGTTCCACAGATGGTGCCAAAGAGGCAACAGGATCATGGTATGATGTGAATCTAGGACAGAAAATCTGCAAAAGAATCTTGCAATCGACAAGCACGAATCTGGTTCTGAAGGTGCTGCAGCAACCCAGCAGGATCTTGAATGAAATACATGCAAGTGACTAAATTTCAAAGAATCATTCCTCTCTCCCAGCACTTGATGGGACCAAAAACTCTGAAAAGAATAGAATCATTAGGCACAAAGTGATACTTGTGGAGCTTGGGAGGCGCTGTGCACTGCAGTGGGTGCAGCAGCTGGAGCAACACGCAGTGATGCTGGACACATAGAAGCTCCACTGGCAACAGAGCATCACGAGGCTACAAGTGGTATGTTGCAAGAAAGAGCAGCAGCGTTTGCTCCTGTATCTTGGAGGCACATAGTATGTGTATATATATCTGTTGCTTGAATATATGCACAAATTGTTCTGCTTTTCTGTTCTACTGAGGATGAAACAGAGCACTGGTAAAGTCAGTGATACCATTCACTGTACAAAATTGTTCAAAGTCCTGAGTCATAAACTGTGGTCCATTGTCTGTAACCAACACTTCAGGCAAACCTTCCAAGCAAAAAATATATGAAAAAGCCATAATGGTATTACATGATTTAGCTGAGTTCATGGGCACTGAGAATGAGTATTTGCTCAAAGAGTTCACAACAATAAGCCAATGAGTGTACCGAAAGGGACCAACAAAGTGAATATGCACTTGTTGCCATAGTGACTGAGACTTGACCAAGCTGAAAATGTTTGTGACAGGGCCGATAGACTTTCAACACAAGCGCAAAACTGTGATGTCATCTGTTCAATGTGGGCATCCATGCCTGGTCAAGCACAATGCTGATGTGCTAACTGTTTTGTGTGTACAATTCCCCACTGGTGCACTGGGGTGATTGTAGCAGGGAAACTGTTATAGTGCCAGATGAGTCTCGCCAATGGGGTTGTTGATTATGTAGTTGTGACGAGAAAATTGTGGAACAGGGAAAATAGATTTGTGCCCTTCAGGCTGAACTGGAAATGAATTCACTTTTCAGATTCCAGTGCACATTCAGTTTGATTTGTTGCGTGAAGTAGAAGAGCCTCAAACAGTTTTTGAGCAAAGTAGGGTGCAGCAGACTTGTAGTAACAATTGTAATGCTAGGTGTGTGTGTGTGTGGGGGGGGGGGGGGGGGTCAAGCAGAAAGAAAAGAGTCCTGCTGTTAGGTAGCAGTCATGGGAGAGGTGTAGGCCAGTTGCTACAGGATAGGCTAGGAGTTGAGTACCAGGTCACAAGCACTGTGAAACCTAGTGCTAAGCTTGTCCAGGTTACAGAAAACCTATGGGCTTTGTGCAAAGATTTTGATGGTGAGTTCCATTTTCTTATAGTCGGAGGAGCAGGAAACAGCCTGGTTAGCAATTCAGACTATAGTATTTGGTGTGACCTGGATGTAATAGGAGAAGCAACAGCTAACACTCATGTGGGGTTTGTGGATGTTTTGCAGGCCATGGCCAGCACTGGGTTAACACGGCTGTCAAACATGTTAACAGAGAGCTGGGGGAGGGGGGGGGGGGGTTGTTACTGTTGGCATAAACTAAATCTCATATCTGTGTTGTGCCTGTTGATTCAGTTGAGTGGTGGGGTTACGCTACTCACGGCTTGCACCTGAATAGGAGGGGGAAGGATAGATTAGTCAATCTTCTTGCAGAAAATGCAAGGGGGGGCACATGCACCCAAGACAAAATACCAGTGACACATTTTTTACGTTAGAGTCAGACTACAGACAGAGAGTATTGAAAGAGATTAGAAGAGAACAGTGCCATAGTGTCTGTAGCAGTATCCAAAGAAATAAAATTTGTATGTTTCATCAGAACTTTAGAGGACTGAAAAATAAGATAGATGAGCTTCTTGTATGCCTAGGAAATGGGGTAAATTCTGAAGGTATAGATGTTTTGTGACTCTCTGAACACCATGTAACTGCAGGGGCAGGATGGAGAAGTTAAATTTAAGGGATTACAGGTTAGCACTTATTCATCTAGAGTCAACACAGAAAAAGGAGGAGTTGCTACTTATACAAAAACTGGACACAAAGTCAAAAATATTGAAACAAATAGTTTTTTGTAGATCAGATCGTTGAAGCATGTGCTTGTGAGTTGCTACTGCAATATACTTCTATGGTAATTGTAACAATCTACAGATCTCCTCAAGGTAACTTTCAGCTATTTATGAAAAATCTAGAGGCATTACTGAGGTACCTGACAGACAAAAAGAAGCAGTTAGTGGTTTGTGGTGATTTTAATGTACACTTCTTAAAAGATACAGACAGGAAAAATGAGCTACAATCTTTGTTTGGTTGTTTCAATCTAGTAGCTGTTGGAACTTTTCCAACTCATGTGCAGCAGGAGCAGGATAGTAGGTCACTTATTGGTAACATTTTCATAGACATTGCACAGGCAGGAACAATTAATGTGTACCCAGTTGTTAATGGGCTATCTGATCACGATGCACAGTTAATGGAAATAACACGTATAGCACCTTACAGGCTTCAGGCAGGTTGATACGAGCAGGGAGCAGCCTAGAAGAGGTAGAATGGGATGAAGTATACACAGAAAATGATGCTGATGCCAAATTCAGTTTATTCCACCATTAATTTGTCTCAATATTTGAGAGTTGCTTTCCGGAAACTTTATCCAAAAAAGCCATATGGACATGGCCAGAATAAGTCATGATTTGACGTTACTTTTTTATTACAAAAGATACTGTAATATTGTAAGGAAAGTCATTAAGAAGTCGAGAAGCTTATGTGTTCTGGCAGAAACTAATAATGCAGATAATAAGATAAAAACTATATGGAATATATTGTCTGACGGGAGACGGGGCAGCCTGACAGCGCACAGCATACCATAACAATAAAGCCAAATGATGGCGTTGCTTGTGATAATTCACAAGTTGCAAGTATTTTTAACAATCACTTTCTGAATGCAGCAGCAAAAATAGGGTTAAAGGGTTCAGTTGAAGAAGCAAAAAAATATGTTAAAAATGTAATTCCCCAGGACTTTAGGCCTTTAGAAATAGCATCAACATCCCGTACTGAAATAAAGGGAATTATAAATATAATGAAAAACAAGAGCTCATGTGGTGTTGATGGAGTCTCTAACACGATTTTGAAGTGTTGTTCTAATTCAATAAGTGGAGTCCTTAGCGATATATGTAATGCTTCACTGGCACAGGGAATTTTTCTAGACAGATTGAAATACGCAATTGTCAAACCTTTTCATAAGAAAGGGGCAAGAGCAATTTAAATAATTATAGACCAATCTCATTGCTGACTTCATTTTCTAAAATATTTGAAAAAGTTATGCATTCAAGAGTAGTCTCACGTTTAAGTGAAAATAATTTACTCAGCTTGTCACAGTTTGGATTCCGGAAGGGTTACTCGACTGAGAATGCTATCTACACATTTACCCATCAAATAGTACAAGCCCTAAACAAGAAATTATCCCCAGTTGATATCTTTTGTGGTCTTTCCAAGGCATTTGACTGTGTGGAGCATGTCACACTCTTAGAAAAATGCAGGTTTTATGGAACTGAAGGGTATACACACAGCTGGTTTGAATCGTACTTAACGAACTGAAAGCAAAAAGTTGTGCTGATTAACACAGATAATGTTGGTAGGGTGATAACTTCTAATGAATGGGGAGTTAACACAAAGGGAGTCCCACAGGGTTCAATTTTGGGTCCTCTGCTATTCTTTATTCATGTGAATGACCTCTCACTTAACGTTCAGCAAGCAGAACTAGTACTTTTTGCAGAGGACATGAGTGTTGTAATAAATTCCAGAAAAAGCAGCAGAAGATATTGTTAAGGACGTCTTTCAGAGAATTATTAAGTTGTTCTCAGAAAACGGACTCTCCCTTAATTTTGAAAAAACTCACTATATCTAGTTCTGTACACCGAATAGAGTCATACCGACAATTGATGTAGCATATGAACAGGGCTCAGTTGACAGGGTAGATTTCTCCAAATTTTTGAGTGTTCATATTGATGACAGCTTGAACTAGAAGAAGAATATTACTGAGCTTCTTAAACAATTAAGTTCAGATTCTTTCGCTCTTTGTATAAGCACTAGTTTTGGTAACAGACAGATCAGCCTCCTAACATACTTTGCATATCAACAACATAAAGTGTATGGAAGGTAGCAGATAAACTTTTAAATCTAGCTGAAAATCATTTCTTTTGGACCACTCCTTCTATTCCATGGACAAGTTTCTGTTTCAGAACTGGTCTATTCATGTGTGTATATGTAATCTTGTAATTTGTCTTTTTCCACATAATATTGATAAAATAATTTTAAAAATTATCTATGGAACATGACATAACTAAACTAAACTAAACCAATGTCCTTGGTGGAGCAATTGCAACACATCATTTTGGAACACTTTAGGAATAAGCACACACAATCATCTAGAGTCATTTTGCAATAAAATCATTCCCTGCTGGATGGAGAGGCTACATCGATGAGCGAAATGTCTCTGCACAAAAGAATTCTGAAGGGTTGTCATTGAACAAGGCCTATCAGTATGGATTTAGTGCAACAGAAGGTTCAAGTCAGGGCCTGCTTCTGTGGCGTGAGCAATTTTCGTGTAGTGCAGTGGACAAGACTGTAAAAGTGCAATGTTCTATGCATCGATCTGACAAAAATATGTGGTAGTGGAATCGAATTCAGGATCTGGACCAACAGGAAGGCGAGAAAGAGCGCCAGCATTTGCATGGTTTGATGTGGGCTGGTACAATAATTCATACTGATACTGTGACAACAACAAAGCTCAACATTGCAGCTGCTGAGCTGTGTGCTGCGGAACAGGTTTGGACAGATGAAATGAAGACTGAGTGGCTTATTGTCCGTCACTAGGTAAAACTTCCAACCAAACAGATAATGGTAAAACTTTGTCATGTCATAGATAATAGTGAGTGCATCCTTCTCAATTTGTGAATAGTTACTTTGAGTCTTGGTAAATAACTTGAAAGCAAAAGCAATCTGCCTGCCCTGTGACCCACCTGTACGAAAAAGTGTCCACTGCCAAAACCAAAGGCTTAGCAGGATTGAAGTGAAAAAGGCATTCTTAAGTTTGTAGAATGCATCCTGACTGATTTTGGTCCAAACAAAAGGCACATTCTTCTAACACAAACAATTCAATGGAGCCACAATCTGGGTTGCATTGGGTATCAATCAGACAGATATAATATGTCAACTTACCAAGACCGGCAGGGCAGGGAGCCCCTGGAAGGCCAGCATATGTGAGTGAAGGGGATGAACATCTTGGCTATTAAGAACATGGCCTAAGTACTTTATTTCAGTCTGAAAAAAGGCACATTTGAACCAGCGACACTTTAAATGTCCAGCTAGTACTTGAAAAAGCATACGAAGGTTAATTATATCTTCCTCCGGCATACGTCCTGACCTCACAGTGTCGTATCATCCAAGAAATTTAAACTGAATGGAACATTTGTAGTATATGGCAGGAATAGAAGCTCTGCGAAAAAGTAAGTGCCAAAATTTGAGCAATCCTAAATGTGTGTTGACCACAAACACTTTCTGAGACTCTGCATCTAGCAGAATTTACAGCATCGTCCTCAGGGAGAGACAACAGATAAGCATCAATTATTGTTGTGGATTCAGAGCAGATTTAATGTCAATGCAAAGATGAAGTCTTCAAGAAGGCTTTTGTAAGACGCCTAAGGGAGAAGCCCATTGACTAGCCTGGACCAGAACAATAATACCACTATCTTGCCAATCTTTAAATTCACTTGCAACTTCGTCTCTAAGTGTATGAGAGACAGGACACACCTGAAAAAACTTAGGTAACGCATTGTTCTTCATTGTCACGTGTGACATAAAGTCATTTGTTGTGCCAAGTCCTTCAGAAAATTGTCAGGAAACCCCTCAATCAATTGAGTAACACTGTCTTTGGCCCGCTCGGTTGGCCGTGCGGTCTAACGAATGACTTTCTGGGTGGGAAGGAGTGCCTGGTCCTCAGCATGAATCCACCCAGCCAATTTGTGTTGAGGTCCGTTGAACCGGCCAGTCTGTGGATGGTTTTTTGGTGGTTTTCCATCTGCCTCGGCGAATGCGGGCTGGTTCCCCTTATTCCGTCTTAGTTACACTATGTTGACGATTGATGCGCAAACAAGTTCTCCACGTATGCGTACACCACCATTACTCTACCACGCAATCATAGGTGTTACACTCGTCTGGTGTGAGACGTTCCCTGGGGGGTCCACTGGGGACCGAACCACACAATAACCCTGGGTTCGGTGTTGGGCGGCGGAGGGGTGAAGTGGACTGTGGTAGTCGTCGTGGGTTTGTGGACCACTGCGGCTGCGGCAGGGACAGAGCCTCTCTGTCGTTTCTAGGTCCCCGGTTATCGTACAATACATCACTGTCTTTTGGGTTGCAAGCAGAAAGAGAAAGTACATTGTCCTGAATATGTAGACTGAACAAATCAAATGAATTTTCACAGTCTCGTACTGTCAAATGGTAAAAGTCACTGTTGTGGTGAGAGACTGGAGTGTGACAGGTAAACTACATGTACCAAGCATTGGATTGACCTGACTGCTATACACAGTAAGTTGCATGCAAGATTTTGTCAGCTGTGGTGAGCCCAACTGTCCATAAGTGGCTAGATTAATCAATGTAACGGATGCACCAGTGTCTAACTGAAGTTGCACACAGCATCAAACAATAACTAAGTTCACAAACAGTTTGTTTGACTGTCATTGCACAGCACTTGGGCAAGGTGAAGGCACATCCTAAATGTGGTCATTATTAGTACTGGTAGCCGGTTTAGAAAAAAAAAAAAAAAACTATATTCTTTCTGAGTGAGAAGGTACTTAACACTTACGAGAGCAAATGTGAGTAGAGTTATTTTTCTGTTGCAAGCACACAGACTGTACCCAACTTGCTTTCCACAAGCAAAGCAAGTTACATTCCATGAAGGGTAGTGTTATCTTTTATGCATGTAAAGGCAGTGAGGACATAATTCACAACAGACACATGCATTGATACTTGTTTACATGTTACGGTGGTCTATTTGGATGAGGTTGTCAGTCGCAAGGGTGTATCTGTTTGTCACTTTGCAGTACGCTGAAAATGGGAGCTACCTCAAAGTTTTCCATGGCGCTATCACTCGAGTCCTGATTTTCAACAGTTTGTAACACTTGTTTGAAAGTAGGATCAGAATGTTTGAGAATTTGTTGATGAATCCTACTATGTGGCACATTGTATGTAATTGCATCACAAATCATTGCATCACCATAGTATTGTCCACAGCTACATTGAAAATGGCAGTCATCTCAAACCCTGAAGTTTGGTGACCCACTGACAGTGTGTCTGTTCTTTGTAACAAGCTGCAGTAACCTGTACTTGATCCTCATAATACTTAGTGAGGGCGGAAACTGAATCTTCAAAAACTAGCATCTCCTGTCTACTAATCGGGAACAATAACTGAGAAAGGCAGTAAACTCTTGTGCCAGCCATTGACAAGAAATAAGAAAGTATCACAGTACCTTGTACTTGGCATGTAGCACAATGAGTGTTGAACTAGTGTAGTACTCATTCCATTCTTGTTGTTGATTGAAGGCTCGGAACGGTGGAATGCACAGAGGCAGTGCCATAGGTGTGGCTGGCTGTTGTGAAGGAATTCATGTGGCAGTGGATTGTGCATTAATGAGCTACTGGACTGCCGTCATCAGCTGCAATATTTGGTGGCTGTGAAACTGAACAGACTGCATTAGATCAAAGCCAGCTGCAACCGAAGGCATAGGCACAGGTGGTGTAGGGAGGCGGGACAGAGGTCATTTTTATAAGTGCCACAACAAATTATAAGTAGAAGGAAGGCAAGTAGTGGAAGCATTGCAACTAATCTGTAAGAAAGGTCACAATTAGTAGAAATCCTCCTTTCATGGAAAGGAGAGAAATATTGGTGATATGCTGTGATGGAGCTGCAGTGTTTGGTATTGGAATCCTTGTCACTAGATGTTGGGTCAGATACTTTGGGAGTCAGCATGGACACAAACAAGGAAGGAGAGAAATTCCAGTGGCAGATGTCAGGAATCCAAAATGATCTGTACATAACACTTGAAGATTAACTGAACTCTTTATTTATGGAAGAAAAGGAACTTAACATCTTGACTCATATGCTTTCCATACCTCCTACATACAAGTACTTTACTTTGTATTACTATTCACAGAACACAGGCTAAGTAACATCTTGATATTACTCAGTACTGATGCTCTTGAAGTCTGCAGCCGAACGAACTGGGCTGACCAGTAATGGGCAGCTGGTTAAATCAGTGTTGACATGGGGTGCAGAAGTTTGTCTTCCTGAAGGTGTGGTGCTGCTCGGTCTTTCCATTGGTGCATGGGCCAGCACCTTGTTGATGCCATTTCACGGCACTGCGCTGTTTGGTGTGCAGTGGATGCTTTAGGGCTGCATATGTGGTATCTATCCAACATAAGTTTCTGTTTTGTTTTCTACATAGACTTATTGTTTCAGTTATTTCTCTAATCAGATTTTCAGTCTACCTTTTCACGTGCTCTCAAAGACATTGCCAAATAGTTTTGTTTAAATCTGCATGTCTATTATATTTCTTGTATCATTTACTTCAAACTCTTGCCATCTGTGTAATAAGAGCCCTGTGAGATATTCTTTTATTTAGCTTTCTTCATACTTGAAACAATTTTTGCTGTCAGCCTAAGTAGTTCTATGAAATAAGTTCCTTTTTTTTGCCTTTGTCTGTGTAGTCATCATTTTTTAAAATTATGAAGTTGTCGCTTAATTTAACTCGTTAGATGTCTCTATTCTTATGTATGCTCTTGTAACTTACATTTGTGCTTTCACGCCTGATTGGTTTGTGTTTCAATCTAGCTTTTTACTGTCTTAATAGTCAGTAATCACATTATTTTTGATTGTACATAAAATATCCCAGTAAGAAGGTATCACTTCAATATCAGTTCAACACTATGAATAACTCTTTCTTTTTCAGTGAGTTATCAGTAAAATATGGTGTTCCTCAGAGCTCAATTCTCAAAGCAAACTAATCGTAAATACTGAGAAAAACATGTGTCACATATTATGTACTTCTACTTTCTAGTTAAATGTCTATTCAAGCAAGATTAAAAAATGACCCCTATAAAATACAAATGTGACCAAACTTTTGTGTCTTTGGATTCAGCTAGACTTAAAATGGGACACATGTATAAATAACTCATTTAGGAGACTCTGATCTATGTGCTATGTTTAAAGAATATTTTAAGTCTACAATAAGAAAAAGTCAGTACTGCATGTATACTACACACAGTTCCACTCACTGCTCCAATATGGGATCATTTTCTGTGTACAGTCAATTTGTAGCATAACTGTTTCTTGGCTGCAAAAAAGAGCTCTTAACAATAATTTCTAGCCTTAAAAAATGGAGTACTGTAAATTTCACTTTACTGAACGTGGTGTTCTGAATGTTCTATGCTTATTTGTGTATGAAACTATCTTGTTCACTAGGGACTTCCCTTTAACACAGATAGACTGCTACAGAATTGTAGTGTGCACAACTATTGCACCAGAGAGAAATCAAATACACATCAGAACAACATCCTCTCAAAAGAGCCTAATTGACCTTGGTATCATAACAAGGGTGCCCATACCAGGATGCCCTGCTGCCCCCCCCCCCCTCCCCCCACAGCTCTCAGGGAAAGGAAAAAAATATAGTGTAGCCAGGTGTTTTTCTTTCAGTAAAATGATTTAAAAGTTAGTGTTACACAGGTCTTTAACAGGGTTGGGACTGACAATTATGCTCTTCTCACAGGATGTTGTATCCTATGTTTCAAATGGAATTAAAGGCATTTCCAAAAAATTACTGGCTCTATTCTCTAAAAGAATTTCTGAATATGTAAAATAAATGTTACTTGAAAATTTAATTGACATGTCCTTCAACAGTTACTGATAAATTCAGATTGTAAGATGTCTACTGTACCTTCTTACTTTCACTGCTTTGGCTGGCGTTAAATAATAGTGTGTCCTCATTTTGACCTGTCCAATATCAGTTTGTGCTGCATGATAAAACTGGATGAATAAAAAAACAATCAAGCAATTAATTTGTAAATGATTTGGACTGTCAAGTCCTTACAGTTTCATTTTTATTTCCGTATTATATTTATTCTAAGAATGAGCATAGCACATTCTTGTTGGAGAATTCTACAAACATTGTGACAGCTTTCATTTTTAATTTCATATTTGATATTTCCCACTGACAAATCACTCTTTGGTTTCTGTCCTACTTTTTATTGCATCTCATGCCTTGCAATGAGAAGTATCTTCCCACAGTGGTATCCACCAGCCATCCAGTCACTGCAACATTCTTGTCTGTTCCTAGTCTACCACTGCCCTCAACCCTTTGTCCCATCGTGCATATCCCTGTAGTAGACCTAGATGCAAAACCTTTTCTATATATCCTCCCATTACTACCGACTTCAGTCCTTTTATGGGAAAATCCTACCCCCTCAAAGGCAGAGCCACCTGCAAAAGCAGTAATGTGATCTATCTACTTGGCTGCAACCACTATGTCTTATTCTACATGGGCATGACAACTAACAAGCGATCTGTCCACATGAATGGCCATCGCTAGTCTATGGCGTAGAGACAGCTGGACCTCTCATTTGCTGAGCATGCCACCAAACACAAGGTACTCAATTTCTACAACTGCTTCACAGCCTGTCCCCTCTGATTTCTAGCCACCAAGCTTTTCCAAATTGGGTAAATGGGGGCTCTCCCTACAACATATCCTTTGTTCTCATAGCCCTCTGGGCCCAACCTTTGCTAATCCCTGTCTGCAACCTGCCTATCCCCTTCCCTACCCCCACTCTAGTTGTACACATGCCTTCCATCCAGCCAATGCACCTGCATTGACTTTTCCTCTTCTCTACTTCTCTCCTCTTCTCCCCCCCCCCCTCCCCCCTTTCTACACCACAACCATCAACACCACCACCACCACCACCACCACGACCCACAGACGGTCTGCCAATGCTGCACGTAGCAGGCCACTAACCTGTCCACACCATGTCCCTGCATGTTCACATAGGCAGTGCTATCATATTCCAGCTATCTTCTCCATACCTTCATCACCCATTCAACAAAGATTGTTGCTCACCTCAGACACAGTCACAACTGGGTCTAAGTGCCTAAAAATGAAAGTGGCTATATGCATGTATGAGTTGTAGTTTAAATCTGACAAGGACTTGTTAGCCCACCAACTGAATAATATATGCAGTCTTTTTCATTGTGTCTGTGTGCCAGTCAGTGCCTCCTCTATGTGGTTAATATCAATCTATCCTTTTCATATTGTTTATATTCCATTCCCCACTTTCCATTGTTACATTTGTATTTATTTTGAGAAAAGAATTTATTTATTTGACTTTTGAATTTCTTCCTCATACACTCACATTGTGATCCTATGGTGTCGCAAGCCAGTAAGTTATTTGTCATCTTGTTTAAACCCCACAATATCACAATTGTGACTATTATAAGAGGGCCTGCACCACAGTATTGTAACAAAGACTTTATTGTTGTTGCGTGAACTGCCAATGTGCATCCTAGACAGCCTGTGCATATATGCAGCCCTTTGCAGAGAGATCCACTTAATGCTGTTTCCACCTCACAGAAGATGCAAATTGTATTAAAACCAACTATGACAATAATGTAATAACTTTTTCAGAAGTACCACATTTAAGCAAAATAACAGGAGCATTTTGAATATTGGCTAGCAGCTGATGATGTCTCACCAGAGAATTATCATTCACTCTTTTGATTAATAAGTATAGTTACATAAGAAATTTAATTCTTCCCTTAGTTATTGAATGTAAGTTTTTTGGCAAATCTCCTAATAATATTAATGTGTAATGTTGTATTACAGAATTAAATTCTACTCCATTAGTAGTGATGATGGTTGCTGGAGTACTCTGTCTGCTGATTGCTCTATGCTACACTGCAGTGTTAGCAGGTGAAGTCTATGTTGAAAGGAAGAATAAGTAAGTGTAATTGCTAACTTCTCTTAAGCTTTATATATCCAACTTTTTGTTTTTGCTCTTTTGTGTTTTGAGCAAGTGAATTAGAGTTTTTCGACATGTGAACCTAGGAATGTGAAATTTCAGTACAGCCGACAAGACACACATAAAACTACATAATGCTATCCTAGCTTTTGGAAGGAATTGTTCATTCCTTGGAGAAGAGAGAGGAACAGGTTGGGGAATATTACAAATGAAGGAAAGAATACCTAGATCACAAGATTAAAGGGACTCACTTCTTGCATTGAGGCAAAACAAATGTGAATTTAGGGGAGGGGGTAGAGTGAGTATGAGATCAAAGTAGGCACATTGGCAAGCACTTGCCAGCTTCAGATCCAAAATAAAGAGGAAAGAGTGATTGTGAGGTAGAGAGTAGGATTGTGGAATCAGAAATTAGAATAGAGAGTGAGGGAAAATGGAGTGGGAGAGAGAATGAAGATAAAAAAGTAACTGCAAAAAGAAAAGGCAGGAAATAGTGAATTTCATTATTTGTTTATTTACATGTCTACTTCCATAGGACCAAATTGAGGAGCAAATCTCCAATGTCATGAAACATATCAGTACATGAAATTACAGCATGAAAGTAATAACAGATGAAATAACATGTTTATGAACCCAAAAAAGTCAAGCCATAAGTTTTAATAAACGCAATCAACAGTGTAACATGGGAAATCATCTGAATTTTTCAAGGAACTCCTCAACAGAATAGGAGTGACCCATGAGGAGTCTCTTCAGTTTGAATTTGAAAGTGGGTGGATTACTGCTAAGGTTTTTGAATTCTTGTAGCAGCTTACTGAAAATGGATGCAGCTGTATAATGCACACCTTTCTGTGCAAGAGTCAAGGAAACTTGATCCAAATGCAGATTAGATTTCTGCCCAATATTAACTGAATTAAAGCTGCTAATTTTTGGTTGTAAGCTAATATTGTTAACAAGAAAGAACAGTAAGGAATATAAATATTGAGAGGTCAATGTCAGAATACCCAAACTAGTGAACAGGCGTAGACAAGAGGTTCACAATCTTACACCAGTTATTGCCTGAACTGCTTGTTTCTGAGCCAAAATATCCTTTGGGAATGAGAAGAGTTATCCTAAAATATAATACCATATGACATAAGCGAATGAAAATAAGCAAAGTAGACTAATTTCCATGATGAATGATCACTTACTTCAGAGACCGTTCGAATAGCAAAAATGACAGTCTTAAGTCTTTGAACAAGAGCCTGATTGTGGGCTTTCCATGATAGTTTACCACCTACCTGAATACCTAGAAATCTGAACTGTTCATTTTTACTAATCATATGTCCATTCTGTGAAATTAAAATGTTGGGTTTTGTCAAATTGTGTGTTAGAAACTGTAAAAATGAGTCTTACTGTGATTTAGTGTTAGTTTATTTTCTACAAGCCATGAACTTATGTCATGAACTGCACTATTTGAAACAGAGCCAATGTTGCACATAAGATCCTTTACTATCAAGCTAGTGATATCAGCAAACAGAAATGTTTTAGAATTACCTGTAATACTAGAGGGCATATCCTTTACATAAATAAGGAACAGGAGTGGCCCCAACACTGATCCCTGGGGCACCCTCATTTGACTGTGGCCTCAATCAGACCCCACATCACAGCCAGTCTCAACACTATGAATAATGACATTTTGCTGTCTGTTGTTAAAGTAAGAGCTGAACCAATTGTGAGCTACTCCCTGTATTCCATAATGGTTCTCTGCCAAAATAAATAAAAACAGTAAATGAAAAAATTATAAAATACAGTATAATGACAAATATAATGAAAAAATAGTGAGGTGGGGTGGGGGTGGGGTGTTAATGGAGAATGAATTGAGGCCTATGCAGTGATGCAGGGATATGTTGGAGGGCAAGTTCCCATTTCCAAAGTTTAGGGAAACTAGTGTCAGATGAGAGCCACCACCTAATATCTCAACATCTGCACCAACAATATCTTCCAGGCTTTCCTCTCTTGCAACAACCCAAAAGACCTTATTCTCAAACAAATATAGGCAACATCTTTCCCTCACGCTCTGGCTAATACAACTCCCACTTCCAAAAATCTCAGAAACACCACCCTTGTTATCAGTACCACCCAAGCTTTGAGTGCTTCAACATATCACTCTGCTAAGGCTATATCTTTCTTAAGACAAGCCTTGAAATGAGATCCTCTCTCCCAGATATTCTCCCCACAGCATCCAACCCACTTGTCACCCCCCTAACTTGTGCAATTTCATAGTCAAACCATACTACAATTGAAAACGTCCACCCCTGTTAGCTGAGTGGTGAGCGCGACGGAATGTCATACCTAACAGCCCGGGTTCGATTCCAAGCTGGGTTGGAGATTTTCTCCTCTCAGGGACTGGGTGTAGTGTTGTCCTTATCATCATCATTTCATCCCCATCGACACGCAAGGCACCGAAGTGACATCAACTCGAAAGACTTGCACCAGGTGAACGGTCTGCCCAATGGGAGGCCCTAACCTGGTTTTGATCATCTTCATGTACTCTCCAATTACCACTTATGCCAGCCTCAGCACTGCTAAATCCCACAGTATTAAAAGCAGAACAACTTATGGAACCATACATGTTGTCTAGCAACTAACTTGTGTCCACTGCCCTGAATTTTAGATTATGTTGACAACTACTAAAATGGTTGAGTGCATAGATGGACATTGAAGAACTGTCTGCCTTGGGGCACCCAGGACCTGTTTGCTGTACATGCTCTATAAAATGACTTGAGGAACCTGAGTGCTAGCTACACAACACAGGCTGTTTGGAACCTTCCACCCAGTGCTAGTTTCCTGGAACTGTGGACGTGGCAACTCCAACACATCTCTGCATTCTGACATCCTTCTGAACTTAAGTTTCATTAACATACCCCTCCCCATCCCCCGACTTTTTATTTGTCATCATCTCTTTATTTTAATTTTTGTATTTTTCATTTATTTTTACCCATTGTTTCCTTCATTTTCTTTTTTCTCTAACTTCTTTGTCTCTGTTCTTATGCTCCCTCTTTCTCTCTTTTTTTTATAGTTCTCAATATACTATCCTTTTCTCTTCCTCTTAATTCATTTTTGTTCCCCACTTGTCTTCCTCTTCTCTGCATTGCATCTGGCACTGTGCCTACCAATGCAAATACATTTTTTGAAGCTGGTGCCCCACAGTTCATAAGTACTTAGGAAAAGTCATAGTTCACCACCAAGAGCTGCTAATAAATACTTCTTTATTACAACCAGTTTCTATCTTCAGACCATGATCAGGTGTCATAAGTCACTACTTGGATGTTAAGTTATTTGACACTGTAGGTTTTATTAACACTGTGGAACATGGTTTAAATGTCTGAAGATAGCTGATGATGATCTGGTGTCTGAAACCAGTTGTGATAAAGAAATATTTATTTGCAGCTCTTGGCAGTGAATTGGGATTTTTAAATTTTTTTCTATATTTATTTACTTATTTATTTCCCAATTTTCTTGACACTCATCCCTTTCAACTTTGTCTCCCCTTGCCCTCTAAGCAGTTGGACCCCTCTAATCCCGGGGGTGAGTGGCCTGAGTAGAACTTTTTTAGCCTATTCCTCTCTCTTCCCCAAAGAAGGAACTATTGGTTCAGAAAGCTAGATAAGTGTTGTGTAGTTTTATATGTGGCTGTTGGTAGTACTGAAATTTCACCTCCTCAAGATAAGTTAAAAATGCGTTTAGTTTTTAAGGAACACCACACTCTGTGGAAGCTCATAATTTTATTGTTTTATCAAGCGAATTTTTGATACAATTAGGTGGCAGTAACAGTTCTGTCATTTGCTACCTGCTGATATTCCTGTATACTGAATTATCCTTTTTTCGTGTGCATCAGCAAGCATTCTACATACTGTTTTCTCCACACAGGAACATGACGCATTTTCCCTGTCCATTAGTGTTAGCCATCATTCTACATTCATCTTATATGTCAAGATTTCAGTTTAAAGCCAGGTCACACCTTTCCATATAGGAAAAATGCAGATTTGATCAGGCAAACAAATGATTACAATTTCAGAAAAATTGGATGATTTATTCAAGAGAAAGAGTGTCATGTCAATAACATGTTGGCCCACCTCTGGCACTTATGCAAGTAGTTATCTGGTTTAGCAATGATTGACAGAGTTACTGGATATTCTCCTGAGGGATATCATGCAAAATTCTATCGAATTGGTGCAGTAGGTCATGAGATTCCTCAGATGGTTGGAAGGCCCTGCGCATAAAGCTCCAAGCATTCTTGATAGTGGCGAGATCCAGTGACCTTGCTGGCCAAGGTAGCATTTGACAATCATAAAGACAAGCAGTAGAAACCTTGCAGTGTGTGGGTGGACATTATCTTGCTGAAATGTTAGACCAGCATGGCTTACAACAAAGGGCAAAAAAAGGGAGTGTGGAATATTGTTAATGCACTGCTGTGCTGTAAAGGTGCCACAGATGACAACCAGAGGGGTCCTGCTCTGAAACAAAATGGCACTGCAGACCATCACTCCTGGTATCCCACTCCTCTCTGGAGCATGTTCAGGC